>NC_138750.1:15191476-16466770 GCF_965113315.1 Podarcis vaucheri | reverse complement strand
CAACCAGTTGGCAGCATTTTTTACTGAATTGCCAAAAGTCAGATTTTTGCTGAATTTCTGACCCCGCGGCTTAGGGATTTTTTCGAAAAAATATTTAATGCCGGTTAAGTTTTTGAGGGCTGATTTCTTGTCCTGTGATAAAAAGCCTTCTGTTTCCATTGCCAAAGCTTTCAGGGGAGCATTTGCAACCGGCTGGCACCATTTTTGAGTGAACTGCCAAAAGTCAGATCTTTGCTGAAATTATGACCCCGGGGCTTAGGGATTTTTTCAAAAAAATATTTTTTGCCGGTTAGGTTTTCGAGAGCTGATTTATATTCCTTTGATAAAAAGACTTCTGTTTCCATCGCCAAAGCTTTCAGGGGAGCATTTGCAACCGGTTGGCAGCATTTTTTACTGAATTGCCAAAAGTCAGATTTTTGCTGAATTTGTGACCCCGGGGCTTAGGGATTTTTTCAAAAAAATATCTTCTGACGGTTAAGTTTTTGAGGGCTGATTTCTTGTCCTGTGATTAAATGCCTTCTGTTTCCATCGCCATAGCTTTCAGCGGAGCATTTGCAACTGGCTGGCACCATTTTTGAGTGAACTGCCAAAAGTCGGATTTTTGCTGAAATTGTGACCCCGGGGCTTAGGGGTTTTTTCAAAAAGATATTTTCTGCTGGCTAAGCTTTTCAGGGCTGATTTCTTGTCCTGTGATAAAATGCCTTCTGTTTCCATCGCCAAAGCTTTCAGGGGAGCATTTGCAATCGGTTGGCACCATTTTTGAGTGAATTGCCAAAAGTCAGATTTTTGCTGAAATTGTGACCCCGGGGCTTAGGGATTTTTTCAAAAAAATATTTTCTGCCGGTTAAGTTTTTGAGGGCTGATTTCTTGTCCTGTGATAAAAAAGCCTTCTGTTTCTAAAGCCATAGCTTTCAGGGGAGCATTTGCGACCGGTTGGCAGCATTTTTGAGTGAACTGCCAAAAGTCAGATTTTTGCTGAATCTGTGACCCCGGGGCTTAGGGATTTTTTCAAAAAAATATTTTCTGCCGGTTAAGTTTTTGAGGGCTGATTTCTTGTCCTGTTATAAAAAGCCTTCTGTTTCGAGTGCCAAAGCTTTCAGGAGAGCATTTTCAAGCTTTTGGCACCATATTTGAGTGAATTGCCAAAAGTCAGATTTTTGCTGAAATTGTGACCCCGGGGCTTAGGGATTTTTTCAAAAAAATATTTTCTGACGGTTAAGTTTTTTAGGGCTGATTTCTTGTCCTGGGATAAAAAGCCTTCTGTTTTGAGTGCCAAACCTTTCAGAAGAGCATTTTCAAGCTTTTGGCACCATTTTTTAGTGAATTGCCGAATTCGGATTTTTGCTGAAATTGTGACCGGGGCTTAGGGATTTTTTCAAAAAAATATTTTCTGCCGGTTAAGTTTTTGAGGGCTGATTTCTTGGCCTGTGTTAATAAACCCTTCTGTTTCCAGCGCCAAAGCATTCAGGTGAGCATTTGCAATCGGTTGGCACCATTTTTGAGTGAATTGCCAAAAGTCAGATTTTTGCTGAAATTTTGACCCCGGGGCTTAGGGGTTTTTTCAAAAAGATATTTTCTGCTGGCTAAGCTTTTCAGGGCTGATTTCTTGTCCTGTGATAAAATGCCTTCTGTTTCCATCGCCAAAGCTTTCAGGGGAGCATTTGCAATCGGTTGGCACCATTTTTGAGTGAATTGCCAAAAGTCAGATTTTTGCTGAAATTGTGACCCCGGGGCTTAGGGTTTTTTTCAAAAAAATATTTTCTGCCGGTTAGGTTTTTCAGGACTGATTTATTTTCCTTTGATAAAAAGACTTCTGTTTCCATCGCCAAAGCTTTCAGGGGAGCATTTGCAACCGCTTGGCACCATTTTTGAGTGAACTGCCAAAAGTCAGATTTTTGCTGAAATCGTGACCCCGGGGCTTAGGGATTTTTTCAAAAAAATATTTTTGCCGGTTAGGTTTTTGAAGGCTGATTTCTTGCCCTGTGATAAAAACCCTTCTGTTTCCATCGCCAAAGCTTTCAGGGGAGCATTTGCAACCGGTTGGCAGCATTTTTTACTGAATTGCCAAAAGTCAGATTTTTGCTGAATTTATAACCCCGGGGCTTAGGGATTTTTTCAAAAAAAATCTTCTGACGGTTAAGTTTTTGAGGGCTGATTTCTTGTCCTGTGATTAAAAGGCTTCTGTTTCCAGCGCCAAAGCTTTCAGGGGAGCATTTGCGACCGGTTGGCACCATTTTTGAGTGAATTGCCAAAAGTCTGATTTTTGCTGAAATTGTGACCCCGGGGCTTAGGGATTTTTTTCAAAAAAATATTTTTGCCGGTTAAATTTTTGAGGGCTGATTTCTTGTCCTGTGATAAAAAGCCTTCTGTTTTGAGTGCCAAACCTTTCAGAAGAGCATTTTCAAGCTTTTGGCACCATTTTTTAGTGAACTGCCAAAAGTCAGATTTTTGCTGAAATTGTGACCCCGGGGCTTAGGGATTTTTTCAAAAAAATATTTTCTGCCAGTTAGGTTTTTCAGGGCTGATTTATTTTCCTTTGATAAAAAGACTTCTGTTTCCATCGCCATAGCTTTCAGGGGAGCATTTGCAATCGGTTGGCACCATTTTTGAGTAAATTGCCAAAAGTCAGTTTTTTACTGAAATTGTGACCCCGGGGCTTAGGGATTTTTTCAAAAAAATATTTTCTGCCGGTTAGGTTTTTCAGGGCTGATTTATTTTCCTTTGATAAAAAGACTTCTGTTTCCATCGCCAAAGCTTTCAGGGGAGCATTTGCAACCGCTTGGCACCATTTTTGAGTGAACTGCCAAAAGTCAGATTTTTGCTGAAATCGTGACCCCGGGGCTTAGGGATTTTTTCAAAAAAATATTTTTGCCGGTTAGGTTTTTGAGGGCTGATTTCTTGCCCTGTGATAAAAACCCTTCTGTTTCCATCGCCAAAGCTTTCAGGGGAGCATTTGCAACCGGTTGGCAGCATTTTTTACTGAATTGCCAAAAGTCAGATTTTTGCTGAATTTATAACCCCGGGGCTTAGGGATTTTTTCAAAAAAAATATCTTCTGACGGTTAAGTTTTTGAGGGCTGATTTCTTGTCCTGTGATTAAAAGGCTTCTGTTTCCAGCGCCAAAACATTCAGGTGAGCATTTGCAATCGGTTGGCACCATTTTTGAGTGAATTGCCAAAAGTCAGATATTTGCTGAAATTGTGACCCCAGGGCTTAGGGAATTTTTTCAAAAAAATATTTTCTGCCGGTTAGGTTTTTCAGGGCTGATTTATTTTCCTTTGATAAAAAGACTTCTGTTTCCATCGCCAAAGCTTTCAGGGGAGCATTTGCGACCGGTTGGCACCATTTTTGAGTGAATTGCCAAAAGTCAGTTTTTTGCTGAAATTGTGACCCCGGGGCTTAGGGATTTTTTCAAAAAAATATTTTTGCCGATTAAATTTTTGAGGGCTGATTTCTTGTCCTGTGATAAAAAGCCTTCTGTTTTGAGTGCCAAACCTTTCAGAAGAGCATTTTCAAGCTTTTGGCACCATTTTTTAGTGAATTGCCGAATTCGGATTTTTGCTGAAATTGTGACCCCAGGGCTTAGGGATTTTTTCAAAAAAATATTTTCTGCCGATTAAGCTTTTGAGGGCTGATTTCTTGTCCTGTGATAAAATGCCTTCTGTTTCCATCGCCATAGCTTTCAGCGGAGCATTTGCAACCGGTTGGCACCATTTTTGAGTGAACTGCCAAAAGTCAGATTTTTGCTGAAATTGTGACCCCAGGGCTTAGGGATTTTTTTAAAAAATATATATTTTCTGCCGGTTAGGTTTTTCAGGGCTGATTTATTTTCCTTTGATGAAAATTCTTCTGTTTCCATCGCCAAAGCTTTCAGGGGAGCATTTGCAACCGCTTGGCACCATTTTTGAGTGAATTGCCAAAAGTCAGTTTTTTACTGAAATTGTGACCCCGGGGCTTAGGGATTTTTTCAAAAAAATATTTTTGCCGGTTAAGTTTTTGAGGGCGGATTTCCTGTCCAGTGATAGAAAGCCTTCTGTTTCGAGTGCCAAACCTTTCAGGAGAGCATCTTTAAGCTTTTGGCACCATTTTTGAGTGAATTCCCAAAAGTCAGTTTTTTGCTGAAATTGTGACCCCGGGACTTAGGGATGTTTTCAAAAAAAATATTTTCTACGGGTAAGTTTTTGAGGGCTGATTTCTTGCCCTGTGATAAAAAGCCTTCTGTTTCGAGTGCCAAAGCATTCAGGTGAGCATTTGCAATCGGTTGGCACCATTTTTGAGTGAATTGCCAAAAGTCAGATTTTTGCTGAAATTGTGACCCCGGGGCTTAGGGATTTTTTCAAAAAAATATTTTCTGCCGGCTAAGCTTTTCAGGGCTGATTTCTTGTCCTGTGATAAAATGCCTTCTGTTTCCATCGCCATAGCTTTCAGGGGAGCATTTGCAATCGGTTGGCACCATTTTTGAGTGAATTGCCAAAAGTCAGGTTTTTGCTGAAATTGTGACCCGGGGATTAAGGATTTTTTCAAAAAAATATTTTTGCCGGATAAGTTTTTGAGGGCTGATTTCTTGCCCTGTGATAAAAAGCCTTCTGTTTCCATCGCCAAAGCTTTCAGGGTAGCATTTGCAACCAGTTGGCAGCATTTTTTACTGAATTGCCAAAAGTCAGATTTTTGCTGAATTTCTGACCCCGCGGCTTAGGGATTTTTTCGAAAAAATATTTAATGCCGGTTAAGTTTTTGAGGGCTGATTTCTTGTCCTGTGATAAAAAGCCTTCTGTTTCCATTGCCAAAGCTTTCAGGGGAGCATTTGCAACCGGCTGGCACCATTTTTGAGTGAACTGCCAAAAGTCAGATCTTTGCTGAAATTATGACCCCGGGGCTTAGGGATTTTTTCAAAAAAATATTTTTTGCCGGTTAGGTTTTCGAGAGCTGATTTATATTCCTTTGATAAAAAGACTTCTGTTTCCATCGCCAAAGCTTTCAGGGGAGCATTTGCAACCGGTTGGCAGCATTTTTTACTGAATTGCCAAAAGTCAGATTTTTGCTGAATTTGTGACCCCGGGGCTTAGGGATTTTTTCAAAAAAATATCTTCTGACGGTTAAGTTTTTGAGGGCTGATTTCTTGTCCTGTGATTAAATGCCTTCTGTTTCCATCGCCATAGCTTTCAGCGGAGCATTTGCAACTGGCTGGCACCATTTTTGAGTGAACTGCCAAAAGTCGGATTTTTGCTGAAATTGTGACCCCGGGGCTTAGGGGTTTTTTCAAAAAGATATTTTCTGCTGGCTAAGCTTTTCAGGGCTGATTTCTTGTCCTGTGATAAAATGCCTTCTGTTTCCATCGCCAAAGCTTTCAGGGGAGCATTTGCAATCGGTTGGCACCATTTTTGAGTGAATTGCCAAAAGTCAGATTTTTGCTGAAATTGTGACCCCGGGGCTTAGGGATTTTTTCAAAAAAATATTTTTTGCCGGTTAGGTTTTTCAGGACTGATTTATTTTCCTGTGATAAAATGCCTTCTGTTTCCATCGCCATAGCTTTCAGTGGAGCATTTGCGACCGGTTGGCAGCATTTTTGAGTGAATTGCCAAAAGTCAGATTTTTGCTGAAATTGTGACCCCGGGGCTTAGGGATTTTTTCAAAAAAATATTTTCTGCCGGCTAAGCTTTTCAGGGCTGATTTCTTGTCCTGTGATAAAATGCCTTCTGTTTCCATCGCCATAGCTTTCAGGGGAGCATTTGCAATCGGTTGGCACCATTTTTGAGTGAATTGCCAAAAGTCAGATTTTTGCTGAAATTGTGACCCCGGGGCTTACGGATTTTTTCAAAAAAATATTTTCTGCCAGTTAAGTTTTTGAGGGCTGATTTCTTGTCCTGTGATAAAAAGCCTTCTGTTTCGAGTGCCAAACCTTTCAGGAGAGGATTTTCAAGCTTTTGGCATCCCTAAGCCCCGGGGACTAACACAGAAGTTAGTCTCACTGTGTTCAATGACACTTTGCTCCTAAACTGCACGTTGGCTTGTAGCCAGAGATAGCAGGGTATAACAGACAGCAAGTCAAGTGGCAATTCTGACTTTGAAAATACAGTCAAAGGGAAAACAATCAATGGGAAGGTATTTTGGACTGGGTGGGGATTGATAGAAAATGTCCCCTATTCAAAGGGGTTCTTACCTGAGCCATAATGTTCTGCTCTCACCTCCTTTCAATCCTCAGATATTTTTGTTCATTTTCATTTTCATTTTCGTTTTAACTTTATATACTAAATAAATAAATAAATAATGTTCTCAGCAGGGCAACAGTTGACGTCAATATAACATCTCCTGGCAACACTTCCTTAGTGTAGAAAAACAGAGAACACAGACATTTTGGATTTAGAAGGTTTTAATAATGTTTTTGGGTGGCATGCATACTTGTGGTACCTCAAGGTTAAAGCACATAAAGCATTTAAAAACCATATTGTCAGGAAAGCACTGTTTAATGTCTGGACAAGATATAGAGACTTACTTGAAAATAAAACCCCAAGGTGGTTGTCACCGATGGAGTCGAAGGCTCAGAAAAAGCTCAATATGGAGGCCAAGTGGCCGAAATATTGGGAAATTTTGGTGCAGGAAGGAGAGAATCTGAAATTGCAAAGTTTTGAGAAACTAAAAGATAAAGTGTGAGATTGGCTTCACTATTATCAGATAAGAGAGACCTTTAATCTAAATTAAAAAATTGGCTTCCAGGTGGAAAAATCAAAATTGGAAACAGAACTGTTAGACCCTAAAACAAAGATACTTTCAAGAATGTATAACTTGCTGTTAAAATGGAACACACAGGATGAGACGGTTAAATCTGCTATGATTAAATGGGCACAAGATGTTGGACATAATATTATGTTTGCTGACTGGGAACAGTTGTGGACCACAGGTATAAAATTTACGGCATGTAATGCCCTAAGAGAGAATATTATGAAAATGATTTCTAGATGGTACATAACCCCAGTCAAGCTTGCAAAAATCTATCATTTGCCCGATAATAAATGTTGGAAAAGTAAAGAAACTGAAGGTACATTCTTTCACCTTTGGTGGACGTGCCCAAAGATTAAGGCTTTCTGGGAGATGATCTATAATGAAATGAAAAAGGTATTTAAATATACCTTCCTGAAGAAACCAGAGGCCTTTCTCTTGGGCATAGTCGGCCAATTGGTGCCAAAGAACGACAGAACTTTTTTATGTATGCAACAACAGCAGCAAGAATATTGATTGCAAAGTATTGGAAGACACAAGATTTACCCACACTGGAAGAATGGCAGATGAAGGTGATGGACTACATGGAACTGGCAGAAATGACCAGCAGAATCCGAGATCAGGGAGAAGAAGTGGTGGAAGAAGACTGGAAGAAATTTAAAGACTATTTGCAGAAATACTGTAAAATTAATGAATGCTAAAGGGATGTTGGATTGAAAATAAGCGGTATTGGTAAAAAGATTAATAAGAATATGTAAATACGGATTGACAATGGTTGGAAATTGTGATGGGATGATGAGCTGCTTGTGCGTAAAATCATAGTCCCTCAGAGTCTGTGCAAGTTCACAAACCTCTGTCTGTGACGGAGCCCCTCAGACATGGCTGCTCTAGTCACTTGCAGATTCCGACAGTGGTTGCCTTCGGAATCGCTTCCAGCATAAAAGCTCCTTAACGGAAACACGTCTTCTGGACTCGCGGCGTGACAGTTTCCGGCGAGGAGTGGGTCTCCCTATGGGAGGTCCAGAAACCTCCCCACTGTTCTCGCTGGACGTGTCCCTGAGCCCTCCCTCTTGCTCGCTTTCCCTCAGAGACCCACCTCTCCCCCTGCTGATTCCTGCTTCAGCTGCTGAGTCTCTCCCAGCCTCCGTGAGCCCTTCCACCACCTGTTCCTCCGATGGCAGTTCCCTGACAGAAATATATAGTTATAAATAGGATAAGATATTAAGTAAAGATAAATGATAGAGGGTAAGGATTTGCTGAATTAAATATTTGAACTGGAATACAAAAAAGGGGTGTGTGAGGAGGTCAGGAAACAAGTAATTGAAATATAAGACATGAAAATATTGATTCTTTTTTTTCTAACTTTCTTTTTACTTTTTATGTATTTTGTCTTTGTATTTTCGTATCTTTTTTTCTTTTATTATTGTTATTCTGTTCTATTTTTTATCCTTAATTCTGTAACTTTTTACTGTTTGTAAAATTCTAATAAATATCTTTTTTTTAAAAAGAAAGAAAGAAAAACAACAGGAAACGCGTTTTCCCTGCCAGGATATTTTTCCACAAAGAGGCCTAGAGCCCCACCCCAACTCCCCAATATCTCAACATTTTAGAGGTCATTCCTGGTTCTTTTCACTTCTAGAAGTGTAACTAGATTTTTTCGATTCATGGCAGAGCAGAGAAAGAAAGAAAGAAAGAAAGAAAGAAAGAAAGAAAGAAAGAAAGAAAGAAAGAACTGGAAAAGCATTCCATGAAAAATGACTTCCACCAAAGGAGATATTGAAACTATCCCTCCCTTTGGATTCCTCTATGAAAACTGCTACTAAGATGCTTGCAGGAACCTCACTGACATCCATGAAAAATGGGGGGTGTAAATCAGATGTGAATAATCTGTAACCCATCAAGTCAAAAGCAGCGCACTAGCTATGGGTTGTGGGTTTGGCCAGAGCTTCTGTCACTTTTGATCTCAGATGGGAACCAAAACCAGGAAGACAAAATGTATTGAGACAGATGGGACTCTGTTCAACATTACTGAACGTTGGAGACAGTTTTGTTTAAGAAAGCTTTCCCCAAGGCCCAACCCAGTCATTTATGACTTGTACCTTGGTAGGAATGGTTTCATTGCCTTTTGAGTGTGTAGGAATGGCCTCACTGTTTTTAGAATTCCTTTTTTTTGTTTTTGTTTTTAATCTTAGTCTTGTACTTTGCTTTGATGACCTCAGGCCATCAAATAATAAATGACTATTATTATTCGTCAAAACTTGTGGGCGCACTCAATGGTAAAATGTTTCATAAGAGGAGGGACCTATTTCCCCCTTATATAAATCGGGCATTTTCTGTGGCAGCCCTAAGCAACGTAACAGAGGTGTGCCTGGCACCATCATTATATAGCTTCTGGCAAATGCCAGAAGTAATTAATAATAATAATTAATAAGAATAATTAACAATAAAATATTTATATATAATTTTCTTTTGCATTTTCCTATCATACTGAGATTAGTGTTAGAAACTTCTCAGTAGATATGTTCAGGAATATACACTTACTTTTTTAAAAAAAAATTCAAATTAATGCACCAGGGCAGTGCCACACAGCAAATAAAAGTTGGCTTGAATTCCAAAGGCTGGGGTCACCAGGGACTGAGATCAGATTGAGCCTTCACCTCATTGGTATTCCTAAGTGTACCACATTGTTTTATTTTCTCCCATTTTAATTTCTTTTACCATTCATACATTTGGGGGGAAACTAACACACTGGACTTGTGAACTCCTTGCTAGTGAATGGGACAACACTGCCTTTCACTGAGGGAGACCGTACAGGGAATGGCTCAATACTCAATACTATGCCAAAGGTCCTAGGTTCAGCTATAAACATCTCCAGGGAACATTCTGACAATGAGGAGAATGTATATGGAGATACATTCTGACCCCTGTCAGAAGCCCCAGAGAGCCCCTGCCAATCAATGTGGACATTACTGAGCCACATAGACCAATAGTTCTGACTCAGTCTAAGACATGTACCTCCATATACATTCTCCTCATTGTCATGACAGGCATTATGCTAATCAGTCGTAAACAAACAAACAAACAAACAAACAGGGAATCATCCACCCATATGCCTCCCAAATGCTAGAAGCTTGACACATTTCAAAATTTAAAAATAACCCTTTCCCTCTTTTTAATCGCAGGAGCTGCTGTTTCCATCTCCACCGGCACTGTGTTTTGTGGCCTTCTATTTGCAGCCATTAGCTATGCTTTCCTTTTTATTGTCACTTGTCCACAATCGGTGTGTTTCCTGGATAATGCCTGTTTCATTGAATTACAGGTACTTCACTTTAGAATTGCTTCTGAAGGAGCAAAAAATAATCAGGATAATAAGGAATAATCAGCAATAAGGAAGCAGTTTAATCAATACTGGAAATATAGAATTGTACTATTTGGCTATGGAAAACCTGGCAACCTAAGATTGCACCTATAACTTTTCCATTAATCCCAACATCACATCAGCCAGATTTTTTCCCCCAGCAAGGGAGAGATAAGCAATTTGAACCCTGGGGATCCAAAGGTTAATACACATTACGACATTTCTATATCAACAATCAACCTGTATCTATTAGCCATATAAATTTACCTTTGTCAAATCTTAATACTAACTGGATTTATTTAAATCAAATGAAGCTCTGAGACCCTTAACACAATTTGAAAAGTTCTATAAGCACAATGAGTGGGGGGGGGAGGATTAGTTTCTAAATCATACTCCGTGTTGCTTAATGTAACTTACAGATCTATGGAACCCCTAAAAATATGGTAACTAGATACTAGCAAACAAATTCTTCTCAAGGATTGGAATAAATTTTGGGGATTGTGACCCTTAAAATCTCTTTTTTGCTGGTTGTAGTAACTGTAATGTGCTGTATTTAGATGCTATATGATTTTTAATTGTATTTTTACAAACACGCCACAGACCACCTAAATGAAACTCAAGGACCACTAGGGGCACCATAAGAGTTACTGGTGGGTGTGCTGGTGCCCACGGGCACCAGGCTGACAATCCTTGCAAGGAAGACAGGGCTTGCTTTGCAGTATAAATCCACCTGCTCGTGTTTCTAAGTTGGTCTGAAATAAAATCAACAAATGGCTATCAAAAGTGCTAGGAACATGGAAAATGGATCTTGCAATGATTTCCCAAAGTTTTAGGTTTCTCACAACCAAAACATCAATCAGGCACAAATAGCCATTCCATTCTTTTTCTAAAAGGCAGTTCAAAAGGGAAGGAGAAAGGATTACCAGCACGACCCGTTTTCTTAGCTTCAATACAGCGAAGTGGCAATTCCATCTTTCTTGAACAAGCCAAAGAAACCCATAAAGAAGCAGAGCTCAGAACCGTCAAAAGCTGCGCAACCTGTAAATCAGAAAGAAACATTTCCTCACACCTTCAGTTTTACAAGGACTCTTAAATCTTAAACGCAAAGAACCAGGATTTTGTTTGTAACCGAACAATTGATGAACATTAGCCCTTCTGTGGCCGTTATAGAGAAAATGTTTTCTTACCTGTCTGACAAAGCCGTTCAGTTAATGCAGTTTAGTAAAGGTAAAGGGACCCCTGGCCATTAGGTCCAGTCATCATTGATAGGACATAAAAGGGCCCGTCTGCCAAGTCTAAGGGTGTGAGCAGGCTTTCATGGAAGGAGGCAATCTCTTACGATGGTGAAGGGAAGATTCCTCTCCCTGTTCCCAACACGTGAGAATCATGCTATAAGCTGCCCAGAGTGGCTGGGGACACCCAGCCAGATGGGCAGGGTATAAATCATCATCATCATCATCTGACTCTGCCATATCCCATCTCCTATATCCAAAATGTGAATTAAAGGAGAATTTGTGGGATGTGAAACTCCTTCTGGACCGTCTTGAGGGGCTGGGAGCTGGGGGCACTGTCATACAGTGGTTCCGCTCCTTCCTCCTGGGCCGTGTTCAGAAAGTGGGGGGGGGATGAGTGTTCAGACCCCTGGGCTCTCACTTGTGGGGTGCCTCAGGGTTCTGTCCTCTCCCCCATGCTTTTCAACATCTACATGCAGCCGCTTGGAGAGATCATCAGGGGGTTTGGGCTGGGTGTTCATCAGTATGCGGATGATACCCAGCTCTACCTCTCTTTCAAATCAGAACCAGTGAAGGCAGTGACGGTCCTGTGTGAGTGTCTGGAGGCGGTTGGAGGATGGATGGCGGCAAACAGATTGAGATTGAATCCTGACAAGACAGAAGTACTGTTTTTGGGGGACAGGAGGCAGGCAGGTGTGGAGGATTCCCTGGTCCTGAATGGGGTAACTGTGCCCCTGAAGGACCAGGTGTGCAGCCTGGGAGTCATTTTGGACTCACAGCTGTCCATGGAGGAACAGGTTAAATCCGTGTCCAGGGCAGCTGTGTACCAGCTCCATCTGGTACGCAGGCTGAGACCCTATCTGCCTGCGGACTGTCTTGCCAGAGTGGTGCATGCTCTGGTTATCTCCCGCTTGGACTACTGCAATACGCTCTACGTGGGGCTACCTTTGAAGGTGACCCGGAAACTACAGCTAATCCAGAACGCAGCAGCCAGACTGGTGACTGGGAGTGGCCGCCGAGACCATATAACACCGGTCTTTAAAGACCTACATTGGCTCCCAGTATGTTTCCGGGCACAATTCAAAGTGTTGGTGCTGACCTTTAAAGCCCTAAACAGCCTCAGTCCAGTATACCTGAAGGAGCGTCTCTACCCCCATTGTTCTACCCGGACACTGAGGCCCAGCAGATGGGTGGGGTATAAATAATAAATTATTATTATTATTATTATTATTATTATTATTATTATTATTATTATTATTATTATTATTATTGCAGTCAAGTACAACATTCCTAGAGTGGATATGCTACGGAATGCTTTGTATCACCCAGGAGAAAACTTCCTGTTTCCTCCTGAGCCGGGACAAAACTTCCTCTGCATGTGACTAGAGTTTGTGAGGCCAAACCTGGGCAAGGGAGCACAGCTCCTTCGTTTGTCTGTTCGCAGTCACTTAGGAACTATTCCCTTATGGGATAGTTCCAAATGTGTATATATTTTTGTAACCTAAGTCTGCCTTCAGGGATCCAACTGTGAACTGAATGATTGTGAGTAAACTGCTTTTATATTCACTTTAATAAGATTGTCATTTCTATTCTTTTTAAGAGGGGCAAGAAGGGATCTTACCAAGAATCTTATATAGAGAGGTTCAGACGAACTTGCAACAAGCAAACCGCTGCGCGTTTAAAGGAAGAGTAGGCAAACTAAAGCCCGGGGGCTGGGTGCGGCCCAATCGCCTTCTAAATCTGCCCCACAGACAGTCCAGGAATCAGCGTGTTTTTACATTAGTAGAATGTGTCCTTTGATTTAAAATGCATCTCTGAGTTATTTGTGAGGCCTGCCTGGTGTTTTTACATGAGTAAAAGTACATGAGTGTGCTTTTATTTAAAATGCATCTCTGGGTTATTTGTGGGGCATAGGAATTTGTTCATCCCCAAAAAAAATATAGTCCGGCCCCCCACAAGTTCTGAGGGACAGTGGACTGGACCCCTGCTGAAAAAGTTTACTGACCCCTGGTTTAAAGGGGAACAGTTTAAACTCTGCTAAGATACAGAACTTGCTAGCGCAAGTTAGGAAGGATATCATTAAACAATATATCCTCTCCTGCCTCTCTCCCACAGAATTGTCATCAAATCAGCAAATTATATTTTAGATCTGGCTCCACTGCTGCTCTTCCATCGCTGTGAGGAAAAAATATGCTGAGAACATCTAAAGCAAGCAAACTGGTAATAAAGATGAGCATAGCTCCAACAATGAATTCAAAGTCTGCTGAAATAACAAACCGAATGATTGCTCTGTTGCTAGGATGCTTCTTCAAGTACTCATTTTGGCACCAGCCTTATTCATGAAACCTGTGTCATATAAATCAATAGTCGAGGCAGTTCTTATCCACACAAAAAACTCAAAATTAAAATCGATGGCACTGCAACAATTGCATCTCCGGTAACAGTGGGTTTCCATTCTCCAATATACTCTCCATTTCTTATATCAGTGTATATCTTAGCATTTTCAGATAGCCGGTGTCTTTTTTCCATTTTCCATTCTGAGAGATCTGTTTGTCTCTCTTCCACCCCGCCTTTGGTCTTCCCCGTGTTTTCATTCACTTAGCCATAATTCCAGGAGGCTTCAGAGGCATCCTAGACATATTACATCTGCATTGCCATTTAGTAATTTGTAGGGATAATTGCAGCCAAATGTGGAGATAATTACAGTCAAATGTGATGGATGCACATAACACTGATGCAAATGGTATTGGGAATGGGCCCATTCACCCATCTAGCTTTGATGGGTTTAATATCCTCATATTTCCTCCCTTGGTGCAAAACTTGTTCAGTTTCCTACTTCCTTCATTATAATAATATGTGCCCACAAACCATGCATATATATATAACTTTCAACTCAGGATAATACTTCACGAATCCAATGGAGGGGATTGTAATCTGTGGAGCCTTATGCCACAACTCACTGTTTGTCACAGGGCTCTTTGGTATCATAATATTAGCACACTTGTTACTAACCGAGCAACAAGTCAGAGTATAAGAATAGATGCAGCATCTTAAAACCCATAAGATGTTATACCTCCCACGCAACTAAGCTAAACTGTTCTTTTCTAACTAAGAATTTCTGCTATTTCTTTGTACCACCGTTCTTTCAAAAGTGTCAGCTACAACAACATATTGCTACCCAAGCAATTTGTATTTTGTGTTGTTGTTGTTTTTGGTGGTGGTGGGAACTCAATTTCCCCTTTTAAAACTCAAACTGAAGCAGGCTCTCGCTATTCACTGAATGACCACCTGACTGATCACTTGCACTTAATGATCTCTTTGAACTTTCCCATTTCTATAAATTGTCCATATATCATCACTGGCACTGTACCAGCCCCTGTGTTCGTAAAGTTGCTCTTGAGATGCCCTTAAGGTATTTGCTCTGGCCAAAGATGATATCCGACACTCTACTACAGCACAAGTCCTTTTGACACCTGGAAGCTTGTCAGAAGGGTGTGGAGAAAGACAGAAATGTCTGCTAGGTGAGTTTTGACACCCTTGCTTTGCCTATTCAGTTGCAGGCCCCAATAAACCTGCACCAGTCTGGGCTTCTCTCTTTTGCCTCCTCCTCCTCCCCTCCTTCTTCCACTTGCCACTGGCCCTGGTCTAGGTTTGTGGTCACCTGGTGCTAGAACTAAGTTTCGGCAGGAGAAAATCCCTGTCTGGGACACACTGACTATTTCTGAAGAATCTCTAACCCTAAGGACCTTTTCTAGTTGGTATTTCTCTCAGTACTACAGCTAGCTAAACAGAGAGGCACTCTGAAGTGGAAGGAAAGCTACCTGGGAGGGCCCAATTTTCTTCCTAAAAGAACATTTAAGCTATGGCAAGGAAGAAGGTAGATCTACTGGTAGATCTCAGAGTGATTAGCAGTAGATCAGCAAGTATTTCTGATTCCCAGTTGTTTAACCATAGCAACTGCAAACCATCTTTCCCCACCTAAATTAGACAGCTGTAAGGAAAGGAGAGCTAATACCAGGAGTGGACCTTTGTGTTCAAGGACCATGAATTCGGCTGAAAATAAACTCTTAGGCTCAGAATGTGCTCAGAGGCATCTTATGCTTTCATTGAAAGGACATGTCTTTTTAAATCTGGCTCTGATGACCAGAACTTGGGGTTCTAGTAAAATACAAAGTAGATCCAACAGAGCTATACTCTGCACCCCACTCTGCTTTAAGTTATGACGTAATTGTACTTTTTCAATGAATGGACCTGTGACCCCAATTTCTCCCTGTTTCTACATGCTTCTTACTTTATGCTTTTCTCCTCATACAGTATAAGAAGCTTGCTTGCTTTGCAAAATGACTCTAATATTGCAAGACATTGAAAGAACAAGGTCAACTAGTCTGAAGCCCCGACAGCTTGCTAATTCTTCCTGCATCCCCAATTAGTGAATAGAAGATGCATTTCTGTCTTTCTGCTAGCATAATACCCATCACAAGCCTCTCGCTGGCCTTCAGCAGAAGACTGGGAGGGTGGCATTAAAGCCAGGAGAACAATAATTAAACTGGACTCAGACATTCTTCATGTAGCAAGATAACACTGACAGGGAAATGAAACATTCTGTATGGGACAAATTTATAACTTTGCTTAAATATATCTGTTGCTATGGCATTGTGCAGGACACAGGAGCAATTCCGGGCCCAATTCAAAGTGCTGGTTTTGACCTATAAAGCCTTAACCGGCTCAGGACTGCAATACCTCAAGGGCCGCCTCTATCTGTATGAACCTACCCAGACCCTGAGATCATCTTCTGAGGCCCTTCTTTGTGTGCCTCCCCCTCAAGAGGTCCGGAGGGGTGGCAACACAAGAACGGGGCCTTCTCTGCAGTGGCTCCCCGTCTGTGGAATGCTCTCCCAAGGGAAGTTCACCTGACACCTTCATTATACACCTTTAGGTGCCAGGCAAAAACATTCCTTTTTAACCAGGCCTTTGGTTGACCTGATCGACATCCCATACCCTTTTAAAATGGGGCTCTTTTTTGGGGGGGGTGTATTATCGGGTTATTGCTTATATTTTTATTTTAAATACTGTTATCTTTTTATATGAACCGTCGGGCAGAATAATAATAATAATAATAATAATAATAATAATAATAATAATAATAATAGTAGTAGTAGTATAGAGATAGCCAATTAGGATGGTTTAAGCTTAAGATTGTGTGAGATCGTGACGGTGGTGAGGACCACCATCCTGTCATGAGAAAAAACAGGAAGTCCTGGTTTTACTGGGATAGTTGAGGGGTATGAGATGGCCACATTATTTGTCTCCCTAAGTTTTATTCTGGTTAGTTGAAAAATACTATCAAGAGCAAGTGTCATACATCTCAACAGTATGTGCTTTCCCATGTACTTTGCCCTGAACGACAATGTCTTTTTCTTCGTTAATTACTTAGTGCCTTGGCACATTCTGAAAGCAAGTATTTTATCAACATGACAATCTGTGGGTGTCTTGCTGTCAGGCGCAGGTTTTGCTTTCCATCTTTAAATGGAAGGTTTCAATTTGTGCTAAAACCGAGTGTCATCCTTCATGCGATCTCTTAGCTGCTTCGTGAAGCTTCCCCTATGAATGAATGTTTCATCTTGGTGAGATACATCGACATCAGTCCCTCTGTTTGCGAACTCCGGTAGTGAGTGCCAACAGATAGTAAAACATATGGCAAAATAGATCCTGAGGTTTACAACACAGTTTGGTGTATATGATTTTTGCTCTGTACTTTCTTTTCTGCCTTTCTTATTTTTTAGTTTAACTAGCTATGTTAGGTAATTTAAAAAAGAAAACTACAATGAAAATCACTTTGTTTGTGTATACAGATGCACAAAAAAACAAATGTTTCGGGATCAACTATTGAGGATTTTTAGAGGTTTTTTTAACTCATGTTGTTGCATCAAGGCTTAATTTATTACAGCATTTGTATTCTTCATATATAAGCATATATATTTTTCAATGTTGAGGGCTAAGGATTTGCATAAGCCTTAGATTTTCATCCTGTGTGAAACATGTGCTGCTCTTGGAAGAAAGATAATAAATATATTTGACATTAAAAAAAGAAAACTACAAATCACTGCAAACCCAAATCACTGCAATGCTTACAATATTATTTACCTGTGTTTGCCAGTCTAAACGCTACTTTCAACTGTAAAATAAACTGCAATTGCAACTGTCCCACCACTTTCTCATAATCCAGTTTTTTGTTTTTTGTTTATTTTGCTTGCTTACTGGCAGGAACCCTGAGCCCTGCTACTAGGATAAAGGTTATACAGCACAACACTTGGTTGTAGGTTCCACACTTCTTAATGACAAATAGACCATCAAGGAACAAAACCCACCCATTCATATTTGGGCAAAGGGTAAACTCCAAGGTACAGTGGTGCCCCGCAAGACGAAATTAATTCGTTCCGCAAGTTTTGTCGTCTAGCGAATTTTTCGTCTTGCGAATCACGAAATCCCATAGGAATGCATTGGAAATCAATCAATGCGTTCCTATGGTCAAAAAAAGTCCAAACAAAGCCAAATTTGGTACAACAACAGTTTATTAACTGCTCTTTAAAGTCACACATACTGTAAAGAGCAGTTCAAAAATTGAAGGGAAAATAAATTAACTTTATAAACAAAACATGTCTTTGTTTTTAGACAAAGGAAACAAAGTCGCAAGACGTTTTCGTCTTGTGAAGCAAGCCCATAGGTGAAATTCGTCTTGCGAGGCAAATTGAAAACGGAAAAACCTTTCGTCTAGCGAGTTTTTTGTCTTGCGAGGCATTCGTCTTGCGAGGTACCACTGTATAAGACAAGGAAACAATATATTTAAGCATCATGTTTTGCAGGTTTTTATAAACTCATCAAATTATTATTTATTTAAAGTCTTTCTAGCCAGCTTTTTCATTTTTTTTAAGGCTCAAAGCTGCTTACAATCTAATAATAAAACAATAAAAATTCAAAATAGGAAACAAGCAAGTAGATAAGAGGACACAGACAACACATATCAGAGTAGGGTTGCCATATTTCAAACAGTGAAAATCCAGATAGCTGTTGAGCTTTTTTGGGCAAAGTTGGTGAGCTATTTTTAGGTTGCCATGCATCCCTATATATACATGGGGGGGGGGGAGCATCTCTGCATAGTGTCGGAAAGTCATCAGAGAGGGAACAAGAGTTGGTTAGGGATTCCATTTTGACTTGGTTCCTCCATTTCAATATAAATTCACTGGCTGATTTGGTTTCATAAATAAAAGAATGTGAAAACAGATAACAGATGGATGTGCTCTCTCCGCATCTACAAAATAGACTTTAAAAAGGTGAGGAGACTAACATTTTGTTCTTTTTCCATTTCAGTGGCATAGCACAGTTTCGTCACACAACAAAGCCTCCAATTTCTCAGTTGCCTTGTTCCCATCCCTCATATTGGTGTCTTCTCCTGACCAGGTGAAGCAATCTAGTAAGGGGTCACAATGTCACAAAACTGCATGCTTGCCTTCCTGCTTACTTCCAAGGGTATAAAATAGAAAAGCAGACTAGGAAACCACTATCTATGAAGTATCTGTAAATAGTGGTTAGTTCTTATCATTGCATAAAATAAAGTGAGGATACTCAAAATACTTATCTGCTTTATGTTTATAATTTCACACAGTGCTCCATTAGAGTGCAAGATTAACCTATAATATAGAGCTTTGCCTAATGAGGCTATGGAAAGACGCAGTGGAGGGATCCCATCTGGCAAGAAACAGATTACCTTTTTTTGCATAGTTTTGCAAAGCAGCCATCTGATTTCTCAGGATATAGAGTAAAAAAAAAAAAAATGTTGGTGTCAGATTTTTATTATTATTTTTGCCCCCGCTTAGGAAGTCTGGGTTACAAATGGAGGACTCAAGTTTAATCCTCATGTAAATTGAGGAGAATTCTGAGGTTAATAGCTGATTGCATTTCTTAATGACACAGACTGGGATCATTATTATTATTTTGTTCAGTTCTGTTTAACTGGAGATTAAGGGATGGAACTCTACTACAAAATGCAGTTGTCCAATCAGTGATACAAAAATTTGCTTGGGAGCCATACCTCTGAATGAGGAATGAATCAAAAAAATTAAAAAATGAAAATGGGTAATGCCACTGTAGCAGTATGTGGAAGTCTTTCAAGTGACTGAAAAACTTCATATTAAAAAGGATAAATGTCTTTACATGTTACTTTACTTTACAGGTTTGTGGTTTTCTTTTTGGTTCTTGTTTTTATTATGTATTTTGTGTTTTTATCTTGTATTTTTATGTTATGTACTTGAGATCTACAGAGACGAAGGGTGGCATACAAATTTAATTTGTTGTTGTAGTAATTTCAGCATATGTTTCTCTTTTTAAAAAAAACCATTTGAAAGGTCAATAATATTTTAAGTTTGGTAGCATCTGCTTTTTATGTCCTTTCAGAAAAAGAAATCGATTTTTCATTATATTTTGGAGAATTTGCAACATGAACCTCCTGTTCTGCAACATTTGCATTTTAGGTCCTGTAAGAAGAGTATAGGGACGCGGGTGGTGCTGTGGGTAAAACCTCAGCGCCTAGGACTTGCCGATCACATGGTCGGCGGTTCGAATATCCGCGGAGGGGTGAGCTCCTGTCGTTCGATCCCAGCTCCTGCCCACCTAGCAGTTCGAAAGCACCCTTAAGTGCAAGTAGATAAATAGGTACCGCTTTATAGCGGGAAGGTAAACAGCATTTCCGTGTGCTACGCTGGTGCAGGCTCACCAGAGCAGCTTCATCACGCTGGCCACGTGCCCCAGAAGTGTCGCCGGACAGCGCTGGCCCCCGGCCTTTTAAGTGAGATGGGCGCACAACCCCAGAGTCGGATACGACTGGCCCGTACGGGCAGGGGTACCTTTACCTTTTAAGAAGAGGATAAGGGTTTTTAAATCTATTTTTATTGAATTTTATCCATATAACCCAAAGGACAAAATAGAACCTCATGAGACAAACAAATAAAAACTAAACCCAACCAAGGCTGGCATGAGATGTTACATTCAGAAGAAAAAATAATAAAGCCGGATATTTATAATGAGATGCAGAAAGGTAAGTGGAAAGTACCATCATAAGGAATGAGGCCCATGGCTTGCAAGATACAGTGGTACCTCAGGTTACATATGCTTCAGGTTACATACACTTCAGGTTACAGACTCCGCTAACCCAGAAATATTACCTCGGGTTAAGAACTTTGCTTCAGGATGAGAACAGAAATTGTGCTCCGGCAGCGCGGTGGCAACAGGAGGCCCCATTAGCTAAAGTGGTGCTTTAGGTTAAGAACAGTTTCAGGTTAAGAACGGACCTCCGGAACAAATTAAGTATGTAACCAGAGGTACCACTGTATACAGAAACATAAGCCTGTGACCGAAACCATCAGAAGCACAAAGAGTACCAAGAACAGAAAGGCTTTATTTTACATCAAGTGAAATGTTGAACCGGTTAGATGTTAAAAAAGGTAAAGGGACCCCTGACCATTAGATCCAGTCGTGACCGACTCTGGGGTTGTGGCGCTCATCTCGCTTTATTGGCCGAGGGAGCCAGCCTACAGCTTCCGGGTCAGCATGACTAAGCCGCTTCTGGCGAACCAGAGCAGCGCATGGAAACACCGTTTACCTTTCCGCCGGAGCGGTACTTATTTATCTACTTGCACTTTGACGTGCTTTCAAACTGCTAGGTGGGCAGGAGCAGGGACCGAGCAACGGGAGCTCACCCCGTCGCGGGGATTCGAACTGCCGACCTTCTGATCGGCAAGTCCTAGGCTCTGTGGTTTAACCCACAGTGCCATCCGCGTCCCTTGGTTAGATGTTACTTATCCCAAATTTGTTGAAGGACTTGCAGAAGAGACAAAGTCCCTTTTTCTATAAGAAAAGCATATGAGATAAACTATATTCACCACTAAGAATTCAAAGCTGAGCTTGAAATGTCAGACATCATCTTTGCTTGTGGAAATTATTTGGTTGGGTGGGTGATTGATTATTTAAGGTGGCAGCGGGAATTATTTCTGCAAAAGAGGGGGAGAGGACATCACCTTCTACTATTTGAAAAGGATGGTGTTATTGATGATGTGGCAGAAAATAAGAGGCCCTCATCCGAATTCTGGATGGGTAGCAGCTGTGGCCGGATGCAGCTCCCCCTGGGCACAGAGAGAACAATTTTCTCTTGCAGCTGGCCACTGGAATCTACCTCAGCCAGTCTTGTGGCACTGCCCATCAAAAATCCTTATCTGAACCAGCCAATCATGGCCTTTGTTTGGTGGGTGGGGCAAGCACAGAGGACCAAGGTGTTTCAAATGCTTGGAGTGAGATCTTAAAAAAGGAGAATTTGATTCTTAAAGTGGCAGCGTTTAAATTCTTAATTACCAAGAAAAATAAACATTGTCTTCATTTACTCAAGCCCCTTTTCCATAATCAGGTTTGCCTTTGCATTAAGTCATTAATGCCTTAAGATAAAAAGCAATCCCTTTGGCATCCTGATATGTTTCCTCTGCAGAGCGATAAGCACCACTCCTTTTCCATTAAGCAATTTGTTTGTGTCATTCATTATCTGTCATCTGTACAGAGAATGTTTGAAGCACAATCCTAAGCAATGTTTACTCAGAAGCAAGTCCCATTGTATCTGACTGGGCTTCCTCCCAGGGATGTATGCAAAGGATTTCAGCCTAAGAAGGCGTAAAAGGAAATCATTTATTTTTCTAGACTCCTGTGATTTCATCAGCATGAGAGTTATCAAAAGGGGCAGAGATAAGAAGCATTGTGTGTGTGTGTGTGTATATGTGTATATAAATATAAATATAGTCTATAAATATACACTATATATATACACACATATACATATATACACATATATATAAAAGAACTGGCATAACATAACAATCTTGTGTTGCAGCTAGAACAAGGTAGGCATTTATAGTAACAGGATTTATTCTGTGTGTAGAACTGGGCTTCCATGGTGACCATTTTGGGCACCGTTCAGTGCTTTTGTTCTGGAGCTGCGAAGCCCAGGTGACATCTGCATGCAGACTCGGTGCTGCTGGCAGGTAGGGATGCTGGAGAGATTTGATTCTGTTGACATTTAGAGGCAAATCTAGTTCATTTGGCAGAACCGAAATGCAGCCATCTTTTGCACTTCTCTGAATATTGCAGGAGAGTTCCTGAGCCAAGTGGTGTTCTCTTACTAGGGCTGTGCACCAGATTCATACGAGTCCTGGGCCAGCTTGGGCTTATTTGGAGTAAATTGGGCATCAATCAAGGTGAGACAGCCACGGATCACTACGGTTCAGGTTTGATGGCTCAAAGCAATCTGTGGTGGTTGGGGCAGGGCCTCAAGCAGGAAGGGGAACAGGAGTCAGGTGTGAAGCCTTGCACAAAGGCCAAGACCTACCAGACGAGCAGTTGCATCTTCCACCTGACCCCTCATCCTGCAGGATCAGAGAGTGGAGGGCATTGCTCCAGCAGGATGCAGGCACAGCTCTGAAAGTGGCTTTCCTGCAGAGAAGCCACTTGTGAAGAGCACCCTACAGAATTGAACTGCCCGCTCCTGGTGAAGGAAGGAGAGGTTTTCTTCTCCCAAGTGCTCCCCTGTTATGTACTGAGCTGAATCCTAGAAAAATAGGATCCAGAATGCAGCAGTCTGATTGGTCTGCAGGAGCCACCCAATCCAGCTCCAGGTGGAAGTGAATCAGCGACTTGATTGGCCTGCAGGAGCAGCCAATCAGGCTTCTGAAGGAGGTGAATCCACAACCTGACTGGCCTACAGAAGCAGCCCAGAATTAGCCAATCACGCGGGGCCCAGTGTGTAAATAATGTATATATAGCTAGATGTTTTGGGGAAAGTTTTAATCATTGCTACTATGAACTGAATAAAGAGCATGAAATTCACACTCAACTCCGAGTATAGTTCACCCCCCCCCTTCCAACAGGAGCAGCTCACAGTGACAAATACAAATGCAGGAACAAAGCAAATAATGCCTTTTGCCTTTGACAGCTGTGTGGCTGGCACAAATTAAGCAGGGTGTTTTCTAACACTGAAATGCAATTTGTGGGAGAGCATCATCTGTTGACTATCTGTCATCTGATTACTTGTGTGTGGACCCTATGCTTCAGCGCAGCAGTTTATAATATTGTGAACATTGAAATTCACCCACCTAAGGATGAACTTTTTATGAACTGAAAAGTTCATTTGTACGAACTGGAACTGAACTACCTTGTTTTGTAGAAGTACAAAATTCATCTGGAACTAGTTCCTTGATTTAGACAGAATGAACTTTTCAAGTACTGGCCACATGGGAGACCTCTCATATTACAAAAGATTCCTAGAGGGGTTGGTGCAGAAAGGTTTTAAATATCACTTGGAGACAATATAAAGGAAACAGAAATTAACAGGACACCAAAATAACTACAGAAAGCGATCACTGACAAGCATTTGTTATGAAGTTTGTATCTACAGAGCTACCCATGAGTATGGATAATCTATGTTAGATGGATTTGTAAATGAAATAATTTTTTGCCAAACGAGGAAAAAAGCACCTGGTCTGCACATGCCCCTTATTAGTTTCAGGCTAGTCTTGGATTTCTGTCTCCAAAAGCATAAGAATTTCCATTTATCCCACCGATTCACAAAATAATCAGCCTCATACTGTAGCCTTTTTAATCCATGGGTAGGAAAATGTTGCACCCGAGCAGGGACGAAAAGGAGCCAAACGACACCAAGGGGTTAAAATCCAGAGAAAGAGTTTTTATTCTGCCAACCCGGGTGGGCAGAGGAGCAAGTGTGATAAGTCACAAAACAAGCACGAAGTTCACAGCCATTGCACATAGTTTATATCCCCTTCCAGTTCCCTCCCCTTTTCTCCTCCTCCTGCCCATGAGTTCCCCTGAGCATGAACAGAAAACTCCTGTCTTGGGACCATTTTTGGACTTTTCCCAGAAAGGGGGTGAGAGGGTTTCAGTGTGTTCCAGTTGTTTCATTCTTGTGCTTTGGCATGGTTCCCGGACAGAAAGCAAGTTGCAATGTGGTTCTTTAGCAAGGCCAGAAGGCATGAGAAAGGCCTGAGAAACAATGGACTGTTCTCTACCTTGTTGCAATCTTTTTTAGTTACAGCAAGCGGAATGCTTAGCTAATGTTTTTTTGTCTTAGAGGAAAATGCAGTTTTAAAAATGCTTGAAGCGGCCTGGCTGGGGGGGGGGGGGATTCACAGTTTTAGGGCTTTTTGGGGTAACCCTAACTGTTCCCCTTCAATACTACAGTAACGTTCAGCAGTAGCAGAAATACAAAGTGGGAAATTGAATAAGGGCTTGAGAGGATTACTTACTAGCTGGCTTGGTTGGTAGGTGAAGGAACCTTAAATATACAGGGGAAACATTAACCCTGTTAAATTGATTTGTTCATGGTGCTGCCTTTTATATTTGTTTGAGACTGCTTTCCCCACCTCTCATTAAATAGGCTGCCTCTTTTATTTTACATGTTCAATTTACAGTCTACATCATCCCACTTCCATGTCAACACGTCGGCCTCCTCATGAAGTCTCAGGGCCTTAATGCTGATACCTCTGGAGCGTCTAACAACCCAAATAACTGGGAATTGTGAAACATCGCTCTAATTCCCCCCTTCATTAAAAGGGAGGTATTACATTTGGAATCACGAGGACATTTGCCATATGCTCATTAAATACTGACTGTTAAAAGAGCTTTGAGATTTGAAAAGTGTGTGAGATAAATCCAGGCAGCAAGTAATTGCTTCCAAATTAAATGAGTAATAAAGGTTTGATTGCTCAGTGCGTAGCATGTGAAAAACGTACACTATTTGGGGGGGGTTTAAAGCGGGGCTTGAAAAGGCGCAATCTGAGACATTATAGGGAACAAAAGATGGCCGTCTTTTTAGTGGGACACACTCCAAGCCTTTGGTCTAGTGCCAGACCCAAAAGCCAATTTGGTAGGATTTCCTAAACTGGTATACCAGACCTATTAGAGAGATTTAGTAACTGGAGGGAGGGAGGTGAGATAGGCATGAACCTGGAGTAAATGGCATCCATTTTGGCCTTTGTACAGAATGTGCTTGTAAGGTGGCAAAAATGAAAAGTGGCTAAAGGTATATTGCAGAAGGTTTAACATGCGGTTTTCCCATGAAGACAATACAGTCGTACCTTGGAAGTCAAACAGAATCCGTTCCGGAAGTCCGTTCCAAAAGAGATTTTAAAGGTCATGATCCCCAAATTTTACTCCAATCCTGGGGAAGAATTTGTGTGTTAGTATCCAGTTACCATGTTTTTAAGGGGTTCCATAGATCTGTAAATTACATTAAGCAACACGGAGCCCAAGTTAGAAACTATTCCTCCCTTTCTCCACTCATTGTGCTTGTAGAACTTTTCAAATTGTGTTAAGGGTCTCAGAGCTTCATTTGATTAAAATAAATCCAGTTACTATTAAGATTTGACAAGGTTAAATTTACCTTACTTTTCTGTATATTAGACAAGATTTTTATGCCAGGAAAGTAATTTTTTAAATGGGGGGGGGGCGTCTTATACATTGTCAGTGCATATTGGTGACGTGGGCTAGTTTGTTTCTGCTCCCCAGAGATTGTCAGCGGGAAAAAAGTTCAACAGCTCTGGGCAATTTCCCTCCATTTTCTTAAGTTTGAGTCCCAAAAAATAGAGGGTGTTTATCCATGGGGGCGTGTTATATACAGAAAAATGTGGTACATGATTAATAGATACAGGTTGATTGTTGGTATAGAAATCTCGTAATGTGCACAAACCTTTGGATCCCCAGGGTTCAAATTGCTTATCTCTCCCTTGCTGGGGGAGGGGAGGAATCTGGGTGATGTGATATTGGGAATAATAGAAAAATAATAGGTGCAATCTTAGGTTGCCAGGTTTTCCATAGCCAAATACCTGTAGTACAATTCTATATTTCCAGTATTGATTGAATTGCTTCCTTATTCCTATGTCCTTAGTGTAAACTTAAACGTAGAAGTTCAACACTCTGATTCTTTTTTGCTCTTTCAGAAGCAATTCTAAAGCGACGTACCTGTAATTCAATGAAACAGGTGGTATCCAGGAAAGCACACTGATTGTGGACAAGTGACAATGAAAAGGAAAGCATAGCCAATACAGTGGTACCTCGGGTTACATACGCTTCAGGTTACAGACTCCGCTAACCAAGAAATAGTGCTTCAGGTTAAGAACTTTGGTTTAGGATGAGAACAGAAATCATGCTCCAGCGGCGCGGCAGCAGCAGGAGGCCCCATTAGCTAAAGTGGTGCTTCAGGTTAAGAACAGTTTCAGGTTAAGAATGGACCTCCAGAACGAATTAAGTACTTAACCCGAGGTACCGCTGTACTGCAAATAGGTGTGGCATTGGGAAGCAAATAAAAATCTTCTGTTGGACGACTTCCAGCTCCTGCGACTAAAAAAGGGAAACAGGTTAGTTTTTAATTTTGAAATGTATCAAGCTTCTAATAGTTGGGTGGCATATAGGTGGACGTTTACCTGTTTGTTTTTTACGACTGATTAGAAAAATGCCTATCATGACAAGGAGTATAATGTATATGGAGGTATGTGGTAGCACAGGGTGGTGTCTTAGACTGACTCACAACTACTGGTCCATGTGGCTCAGTAATGTCCACACTGATTGGCTGGGGCTCTCTAGGGCTTCTGACAGAGGTCAGAATTTCCCCTGGAGATGTTGGTAGCTGAACCTAGGACCTTTGGTTTCACATACCGGTCCACCCATTTGCAGCTTCAGAAATATGGAAATGGTGTTAATACAACTGAGCTCAAATTAGTTACAGTACTTGGCTCCAGTGCTACATTTAAAAAGGTAGAGCAAAATGCTGGTAGCGAGCTATTAATTAGGCCTTATCTGGTTCAGTACTCTTAATTTTGAAATAAATTGGTGGTTGTTTAGCAGCTATTAATAAACCACTCTGAACAGCAATTGGTTCTTAATAACCAATACACTTCTTTGAAAGTGGATCGCAGTGACCCTGAGGAAGCTTTTTCCACATGGATTTGCTTAGCATTAGAGTGTAACAGAATTTCATGTGCAGTAGGTGGGCTGCTATTTTGGCACAATTAGAGGGAGCCACAAACATCAGCCACATATCCGTTCTCCAAGACATCAGAACATGGCATTTCTTCATTTTGAAAATAACCTGACTGCCCCATTTGTGGGTGGGAAATGGGAAGGGCCATTTTTTCAGGTGGGGGTAAAGTCCTTCTCCATACTTCTTAAACTTCTGGAAACAAGATCAGGCTGAGGATCCAAGAGCTTCCTGGGAGCTCTTCAGAAGATTTCTAGGGTGTTTAATGCTGTGAATCTTTACCTACAGTCAACCCATATAACTATGCAAGTCCTATATCACAAAATGCCAATAAGTCTCCAGTGACTTCATTGCAATGGAAGCAGGACCTGAGGGCATTCTGAGCCCCTGAACTCCTCAATGGTTGGAGAATTGGGGCACACACACACAGAGAGAGAGAGAGAGGGAGAGAGAGAGAGAGAGAGAGAGGCAGGCAGGCAGGCAGACAAACAAAGACACTCGTCGTCAAAGCAGGTACAAGGATCACAAAGAAACTGTCTGGAATGACCTCTAAAATGTTGGAATATTGGTGAGTTGGGGTGGGGGCTCTAGGCCTCTTTGTGGAAAACTATCCTGGCAGGGAAAACGTGTTTCCTGCTGTTTTTCTACACTAAGGAAGTGTTGCCAGGAGATGTTACATTGACGTCAACTGTTGCCTTGCTGAGCACATGATTTTTTAAGTTTTTTTGTTAAAGGATATAAAGTGAAAATGAAACTGAAAAAGAACAAAAGTATCTGAGGATTGAAAGGAGAGGACGGTGAGAGCAAAACATAATGGCTCAGGTAAGAACCCCTTTGAATAGGGGACATTTTCTATCAATCCCCACCCTGTCCAAAATACCTTCCCTTTGATTGTTTCCCCTTTGACTGTTTTTTCAACGTAAGAATTGCCACTTGACTTGCTGTCTGCCATACACTGCTATCTCTGGCTGCAAGCCAACGTGCAGTTTAGGAGCAAAATGTCATTGAAAACAGTGAGACTTACTTCTGAGTAAGAATACTTAGGATAGTTTTGTCTCTAGATCAGAGCTTTCCAAACAGTGTGTTGTGACACATTCGTGCGTCGGCTGCAGTGTGTCGGTGTTTTCACATGAATGCTGCCTGCGCTCCTCCTAGGCTGGAAAGGGGTTAGTTTAACCTCCGGTTTGCTAGTGAAACTGAATTACTGTGTCACAATTTGCTGCGTGTATAAAAAGTGTTTCACCAGCATGAAAAGTTTGGAAAGCTCTGCTTTAGCTCCTTCCCCCTGCCTTGCAAGTCTGACTTAGAAAAACCATGAATAATCACAGGGTCCAAAGGTTGAAAAATTCATCTACTTGTGGGGGAAGAGAAGGATGCTCCTGCAAGCCATGGATACTAAGTTTCTTGCAAAAAGAGAGCTCTGTACTGCTTATATGCCTGTAATTTTATGTAAGTTTTCTTGACTTAAATATTTTTATTTAAGTTAGCTTGACTTTCATTTTTATACTTTACTTTATTATGCAATATTTGAACTGATTTTTGTTTCTGCCTTTGGCTCGTTATAAAATCAATAAGCATTTTGTCTACTTGCACTGGCTTGCTGATTGGAAGGACAGCAGTTCAAATCCCTGTGAGCTCCCATTGGTCTGTCCCAGTTTCTGCCAACCTAGCAGTTTGAAAGCACGCCAGTGCAAGTAGATAAATGGGCACTGCTGCAGCAGGAAAGTAAATGGCGTTTCCATGTGCTCTGGTTTGTGTCACAGTGTTCCATTGCGCCAGAAGCGGTTTAATCATGCTGGCCACATGATCCGGAAAGCTATCTTGTGGACCTTCCCATTGCAGTGGTACTTATCTGTTTGCACTGGCATGCTATCAAACAGGATACTGCTAGCAGCAGTAAAGGTTTCATAAAATGAACCATGGACGGGGGAGAAGGGAAGTCAATGGAAAATGTATGGTTTGTATTTTGGCTTAATATTATGTGCAAATTTGTAAAATTGAAAATGATAAATACAATAAAAAAGATAACGATGCCATAGAGTGAGGTCTGGGATAAATATTTGTCCTCTAGGTGTGGCTCGATTTGAACTCCCATCAACCCTAGCAACTATGGCTAATGTCCTGGGGTTATGGGAGTTGTAGTCCAGCAACATCTGGAAGGCCACAAGTTCTCCATCCCTGAGCTACAGTATAAAAGAAAAGGCTGCCTCTGTGGCTGTGATCCTATGTATTTGGGAGAGTGTTTCATTGAACCTAGTGGGACTTACTTCTGAGTAAACTTGCACAGCTGTTTAGCCAAGGAAAACATGGGCTCACTTTCTTCTTGCAGAGCCCAAAGCCTGGAGACCAGATTGAGATTTATCGATTGGGTTACCAACACTGGGCTATCTACGTAGGCGATGGATATGTGGTCCACCTGACTGCTGCAGGTAAGAGCTTCTCATTAGAAAGGGTGGTTTTATGAGAGGGAAGAATATGACAGAGAACATTGGCAGATTACCCCTGAAGAAACGCAGCCCTTGGGGGTGGGGAAGGTTCCCCACCACTGGCTTAGGGACTAATTGTTGCTGGAAGTTCTATGTCCTGATACTTGCAATTGTTGTAAGCCAGTTAGATGACTGCTTTGTAGCCAAGAGATTGCATTCTGGTTGGGTGTAAGTTGTTTTGGGTTGCCTTGGGCAAGATAAGAGTGACTAACATTTTTTAAAAAAATAATAGTATTTGTCAAAACAACAACAACTGATGTCTTCTTGAAAACAATGTTGTTGATGAAATGTAGGGAATCCAGGCCTAATTGTCACTGCTTCTGAGTTTCTTTTCTCTCTGTGTTCTTGAGATGAGGGTGTGGAAAGTTTTCTCTATAGTTGCCCGACTCCCTACACAAAAATGGGAGTGGTGAAGAAAGAAAAGCTTTCAGAAGTGGCTGGGAAAAACAAGTGGAAGGTCAACAACAAGAAGGACAGAAAATATAAAGCCAGTCCTGTAAGCGAAATAATTAGCACTGCAAATGGATATGTTGGGGGAAAGATAATGTACGATGTGGTCGTGCACAACTGTGAACATTTTGCTGCCATACTACGATATGGCCAACGTGACAGTAGACAGGTGTGTAGAATTCATTCATGTTTTCGTAATGGCAATCTGTGCTGTGATATTGAAATTCATTCTTAATTCCTGATCCTGGAAAAATGAAGTGAGATTAAGAAGCAGGTAATTTAATTTATTTTTATGTGGATTTAATTTCTAACCCTCATTTACAAAGATGGGGAGCAGAACGGAACATTTACTTGGAGTATGTTGAAGTACTGCAAACCAGAACAACAACAAAATAGATATCATAACATTTAAAAATAACTTCAGTTCATACATTCAAATTGTCTGAAGTGACAAATGAGAAGATTACAAACTCTGAACTCAGGTTTCCAAATTAATGACAGGCTTGTACCCTGATGAAAAATGTTGGGTCTCTATTCCCTTAATATTTTTCACCACAGAACTCAGATTTTTGCACCAAAGCATGTTCTGTTACTTGGAATTAATTTTTAAAGCATATTTTAAACCCAGAGTTAATTGTCTTGGAATCTGAGAGTTTCAAATCTGGCTATTTTCTGTTGCCAAAAGAAACATTTAAAGCAATGTTTCATATCAACTCTGTTGTGAGAAATGAAGGACCGTCGGTCACTGTGAATAAAAATGCTTAAACCTCTTATTTTTTGCAGGTGGCAGTCGGTTTCTGGGCGACATTCGCTGCTACTGTAGCTGTGGCCACGGGTGCAAGCTTGGTAGCAGCTGCAATCATTGGTAAACACCATTAGTCAGTGTTCAATATATGAAGAGACGTGTGAACAATCTAAAAGACTGTTGGAGGAGAATCCTAGGCTGGCTTCTAAGAAGATCCCATTTTAAAAGAACAACAGTTATTGAATAAAAATAAAAACATCAAATCAATCAAGAGTTAGGTTTTCTGTCTTTATCCATTGCTCTGAATTTTGGAGGATGGCTCTGTTTCAGTTTGTGCATTGTTTTGTAAAGTGCAGATTAGTTAAGAATTTGAATGTGAATTGAATCAAATTTCTCCCTCCTGCCTCTAGATGTGGTAGAGGACACTGATCAACGTTGAAGTAAGATTCAACTTACTTGAAGTCTGGTCAACTTCTGTACTTGGAATGGAGGATGCCACCATCTTGTTTCAGGCCACCCTTGACACGTACAACGTTTTGCTGCAGGCCTCGGTTGTTAAAAATCAATACGTGCCTGTATAAAGAATTCCACAACAGTGTAGCTTGTGAATTCATTGGTACAGTCATACTGAGTTGCAGATCTCCATTTTGAAGGGAGTTGACTACTTCTTCTTCTTCTTCTTCTTCTTCTTCTTCTTCTTCTTCTTCTTCTTCTTCTTCGAGTTCTGCCAGTAAAAGTTTGAATAATATTTTAATGGGTCTGGACAATGATCTATTCCAAAAGGAGTCAGTTCTTATACTTCCAGTCACTTCAAACTGCACAATATTAATATCATAGACAAACAACTCTGTGGTTGTCCAATTCTTCAGTGTGAACATAATCCAGAAGGCCGCCATATATTGTGTCAGACCATTGGTCCATTTCGCCTGAGGTAACCTGAGGTAGCCAAAACGACTCATCTCCTGACACATCATTGCATCAATGCGGCTTAATAAAGTGGGTGAGCGGTTTTTTTAAGCTCTCACACCTGGCATGGAGTCAAGTCCAGCCCTTCCATGAGACAAGGCAAAGCAGTTTGCCTCAGGCGGCAGATCCAACCCCTGCCCCACCCCCAGCTGCCAGTCTGGCCACAGCCACCTGTACCACCACTGCCATGGGTGCAGCCACGGGTGAAGGTAGCAGTGTGAGTACAATGGTGGTGGCAGGGAGGGGGCCCAGATCTGTGTTGGGGGAGCATTTTACACTGGGTTTAGGGTGGTGCAGGCAGTTCCCCCTTGCAAGGTGCCAAGCCAAGGGGGGTGACATCATCATCATCATCATCATCATCATCATCATCATATCATCAATCAGTGCTATTTTTCTAGAAAAAGAAGTGCCGGAACTCATCATGAACACCCCCCCCCCTTGTTCTCCAAGACATCTGAACATGGAATTTCTTCATTTTGAAAATAACCTGACTGCCCCATTTGCGGGTGACAAATGGGTAGGACCATTTTTTTCAAGTGGGGGTAAATTCTTATGAGAAGTCCTTCTCCATACTTCTTAAACTTCTGGAAACAAGATCAGTCTGAGGATCCAAGAGCTCCCTGGGAGCTCTTCGGAAGAATTCTAGGGTGTTTAATGCTGTGAATCTTTACCTACAGTCAACCCATGCAATTATGCAATTCCTATATCACAAAATGCCAATAAGTCTCCAGTGACTTCATTGCAATGGAAGCAGAACCTGAGGGCATTCTGAGCCCCTGAACTCCTCAATGCTTGGAGAATTGGGACACATGCACACACACACACACACACACACACACAGAGAGAGAGAGAGAGAGAGAGAGAGAGAGAGAAGCAGGCAGGCAGGCAGACAAACAAACACACTCGTCGTCAAAGCAAGGAGAAGGATCAGAAAGAAACTGTCTGGAAGACAGAGATAGCTGCAGCTTCTAGGATGCAGCAATTGTGAAGGGGAAGTCTTCCGAATCAGCTGTACGCCCATGCCAAGGAAAAGCATCACCTGCTAGAGGGGTGGTGAACCTGTGACCCTGCAGACATTGGCCATGGTGATGGGCAATGGAGTCCAACAATATGTAGAGAGCAGCATGTTGGCTACCCCTGCCTCAGACAGAGATTGTGGTGAACGGGTCTTGTGGGGCAGGAAACCATTGCAGAACAGCCAGAACATAAATACAAGGAGCCTAGCAAAATACAAGGACAGGAAAAAAGTGATTTGGTTATTTTCCTTTTTGTTGTGTAATTGGGTAGAAGTCTTTTCCTTACACCTCTAGAATAAGGTTACCAGACATCCCTGTTTCCTGGGGACAGTCCCCAGATTTACAAGTCAGTCCCCTGACAAAATCCATCTATTTAGAAGGAAGTTGAAAAGTGTCCCCAGATTCATTGGGGAAAAAATCTGGCAACCTTACTCTAGAAGTGAAAAGAACCAGGAATGACCTTTAAAATGTTGGGATATTGGGGAGTTGGGGTGGGGCTCTAGGCCTCTTTGGCATGTGGAAAACTATAATGGCATGAAACATGTTTTTCCTGCTGTTTCTATACTAAGGAAGTGTTGCCAGGAGACGTTATATTGACGTCAACTGTTGCCTTCCTGAGAACCTGATTTTTAAATAATAATAATAATTAAAGGATACAAAGTGAAAACGAAACAGAAAAAGAACAAAAACATCTGAGGATTGAAAGGAGAGGATAGTGAGAGCAAAACATGATTGCTCAGGTAAGTACCTCTTTGCATTGGAGACATTGGCTATTGATCCCCACCCAGTCCAAAATACCTTCCCTTTGATTGTCTTCCCTTTGACTGTTTTTTCAAAGTAAGAGTTGCCACTTGACTTGCTGCTTGCCTTACGCTGCTATCTCTGCTGCAAGCCAACGTACACTGAACACAGTGAGACTATCTTCTGTGTAAGAATGCTTAGGATAGTTTTGTCCCTAGCTCAGAACTTTCCAAACTGCGTGTTGCGACACATTCGTGTGTCGGCTGCAGTGTGTTGGTGTTTTCACATGAATGCTGCCTGCGCTCCTTCCCGGGCTGGAAAGGGGTTAGTTTAACCTCCTGTTTGCTAGTGAAACTGAATTACTGTGTCACAAAATGCTGTGTGTATAAAAAGTGTGTCACCAGCATGAAAAGTTTGGAAAGCTCTGCTTTAGCTCCTTCCTCCTGCCTTGCAAAAACTGGTTAATAATCACAGGGTCCAAAGGTTGAAAAATTCATCTACTTGTGGGGTGGGGGAAGAGAGCGAGACTCCTGCAAGCCATGGATACTAAGTTTTTATTTCTTGCAAAAAGAGAGCTTGGAATGAAATCCACGATAAGAGCAGCAACTCAGTAAAGGCTCTGTACTATACTGATTATATGCCTGTAATTTTATGTAAGTTTTCTGGACTCAAATATTTTTAAGTTTGCTTTACTTTTTATACTTTATTTTATTGTGCAATATTTGAACTGTTTTTTGTTTCTACCTCTGGCTTCTTATAAAACCAATAAATATTAAGTCTTTTAAAAAAAGAGCTGCGAAGAGAAACAAACCTCAAGAGCAGGAAACAGCTAAGAATAGGGGGATTTCCTCAGTGAAAGGGGATTTCCATCTGGCCTTGCAGCATCTACAGTGGTACCTCTGGTTACGTACTTAATTTGTTCTGGAGGTCCGTTCTTAACCTGAAACTGTTCTTAACCTGAAGCACCACTTTAGCTAATGGGGTCTCCTGCTGCCACTGCGCCACTGGAGCACAATTTCTATTCTCATCCTAAAGCAAAGTTCTTAACCCAAGGTATTATTTCTGGGTTAGAGGAGTCTGTAACCTGAAGCATCTGTAACCTGAAGTGTATGTAACCCGAGGTACCAGTATATTGGATGGGGCAGGAGGTGATGTGGTGCTTTTCTCAGGCTTAAAGAACATGAGAATAGCCTGCTTCCTCATAGTGCAGTGGTGGCAAACCTATGGCACACATGCCAGAGAGGGCACTCAAAGCCCTCTCTGTGGGCATGTGTGTTGTCGCCCCAGCAGGGCCGTAGCTTCCGTGCTGGGGGTGGGGGGGAGGAGGAAGAGGAGAGGAGGGCTCGGGTGCAAGCAGGAGTGGAGTGCTTGCACACAAGTAGGAGTGGGCAGCTCAGTTAAGGAGTGCCTGGCTGCCTTCACAGGGTTGCAGGGGGCTCTTTTAAACTTCTCCCTTGAGGAAAGTGCAGCACCGCGAACCCCTCAAGGGAAGTGTGAAGGGGCCTGCACCTCCGCAGCTGAACAGTCACGATCCAGCTCCTGCTCCCGTGCACTCAGAACAGAGCACGTTCGGCTTCCGAAAAAGGTTCCAAAACCAGAACACTAATTTCCGGGTTTGAAGTATTCAGGTTCCAAGTAGTTCGAGAACTAAGCTTTTCGAAAACTGAAGTACAACTGTATTTATTTCCCCCGATTTGAATTGTATTTATCCCCCCCCCCCCCCCGGTGGTGAATACACACACACACACACACACACACAAAAAAAAAAAAAATACACACATGGCCAGAGTTTCCACTTTGGGCACATGTTTTAAAGCTGGATTCAGAAAAAATCAGCCAGGACGTGTGGCAGCCCTAGAATAAGAAAAAAACTTTTAAAGAAGACTGGGAAAGATTTGTGAAATATTTGAAAAATCATTACAAACATATAAAAATGTTAACAGGATTTCAGCGATATGAAGTATACTGGAACAAAAAGTGAAAAAGAGAGAAAATGAAAAATATAGACTATGCAGTAGTAAAGGTTTAATAAAATGAACCATGGATAGGGGAGAAGGGAAGTCAGTGGAAAATGTATGCTTTCTATTTTGGCTTAATATTATTGTGAAAATTTGTAAAATTTAAAATGATAAATACAATAAAAAAATAACGATGCCACAGAGTGAGGTCTGGGATAAATATATGTCCTCTAGACATGGTTGGATTCCAACTCCCATTAGCCCTAGCAACAGTGGCGTAGCGTGGGGGGTGCAGGGGGGGCCGGCCGCACCGGGTGCAACATCTGGGGGTTAGGGTTAGGGGGCGCAAATCCACGGGTTAGGGGGCACAAATTACTTGCCTTGCCCCGGGTGCTGACAACCCACGCTACACCACTGCCTAGCAACTATAGCTAATGTCCTGGGGTTATGGGAGTTGTAGTCCAACAACATCAGGAAGGCCCCAAGTTCTCCATCCCTGAGCTACAGTATAAAAGAAAAGGCTGCCTCTGTGGCTGTGATCCTATGTATTTGGGAGTGTGTTTCATTGAAGCTAGTGGGACTTACTTCTGAGTAAACTTGCACAGCTGTTTAGCCAAGGAAAACATGGGCTCACTTTCTTCTTGCAGAGCCCAAAGCCTGGAGACCAGATTGAGATTTATCGAATTGGTTACCAACACTGGGCTATCTACGTAGGCGATGGATATGTGGTCCACCTGACTGCTGCAGGTAAGAGCTTCTCATTATTTCCTAGAAAGGGTGGTTTTATGACAGGGAAGAATATGATAGAGAACACTGGCAGATTACCCCTGAAGAAACACAGCCCTTGGGGGGGGGGAGGTTCCCCACCACTGGCTTAGGGACTAATTGTTGCTGGAAGGTCTATGTCCTGATACTTGCAATTGTTGTAAGCCAGTTACAGGACTGCTTTGTAGCCAAGAGATTGCATTCTGGTTGGTTGTAAGTTGTTTTGGGTTGCCTTGGGCAAGATAAGAGTGACTAACAATTTTTTAAAAAATAATAGTATTTGTCAAAACAACAACTGATGTCTTCTTGAATACAATGTTGTTGATGAAATGCAAGGAATCCACGCCTAATGGTCACTGTTTCTGAGTTTCTTTTCTCTCTCTGTTCTTGAGATGAGGTTATAGTAAGACCTCCCTCTATTCGCCTGCTTGCCAACACCAAAAGGGCAGTGGTGAAGAAAGAAAAGCTTTCAGAAGTGGCTGGGAAAAACAAGTGGAAGGTCAACAACGAGAAGGACAGAAAATATAAGGCCAGGCCTGTAAGCAAAATAATTAGCACTGCAAATGAATATGTTGGGATGGAGATAGACTACAATGTGGCCACGATGAACTGTGAACATTTTGCCGCCAAACTACGATATGGCAAACCTCACAGTAGACAGGTGTGTAGAATTCATTCATGTTTTCGTAATGACAATCTGTGCTGTGATATTGAAATTCATTCTTAATTCCTGATCCTGGAAAAATGAAGTGAGATTAAGAAGCAGGTAATTTAATTTATTTTTATGTGGATTTAATTTCTAACCCCCATTTACTTCTAAAAGATGGGGAGCAGAACAGAACATTTACTTGGAGTATGTTGAAGTACTGCAAACCAGAACAACAAAAAAATAGATATCATAGCATTTAAAAATAACTACAGTTCATACATTCAAATTGTCTGAAGTGACAAATGAGAAGATTACAAACTCCGAACTCAGGTTTCCAAATTAATGACAGGCTTGTACCCTGATGAAAAATGTTGGGTCTCTATTCCTTTAATATTTTTCACCACAGAACTCAGATTTTTGCACCAAAGCATGTTCTGTTACTTGGAATTAATTTTTAAAGCATATTTTAAACCCAGAGTTAATTGTCTTGGAATCTGAGAGTTTCAAATCTGGCTATTTTCTGTCTCCAAAAGAAACATTTAAAGCAATGTTTCATATCAACTCTGTTGTGAGAAATGAAGGACCATCGGTCACTGTGAATAAAAATGCTTAAACCTCTTATTTTTTGCAGGCGGAAGTCGGTCTCTGGGCGACAATCACTACTACTGTAGGAGCTGTGGTCACGGGTGCAAGCTTGATAGCAGCTGCAATCATTGGTAGACGCCGTTAGTCAGTGTTCAATATATGAAGAGACGTGTGAACAATCTAAAAGACTGTTGCAGGACAATCCTAGGCTGGCTTCTAAGAAGATCCCATTTTAAAAGAACAACAGTTATTGAATAAAAACAAAAACATCAAATCAATCAAGATTTAGGTTTTCTGTCTTTATCCATTGCCCTGAATTTTGGAGGATGGCTCTGTTTCAGTTTGTGCATTGTTTTGTAAAGTGCATATTAGTTAAGAATTTGAATGTGAATTGAATCAAATTTCTCCCTGCTGCCTCTAGATGTGGTAGAGGACACTGATCAAGTCTGGTCAACTTCTGTACTTGGAATGGAGGATGCCGCCATCTTGTTTCAGGCCACCCTTGACACGTACAACGTTTCGCTGCAGGCCTTGGTTGTTAAAAATCAATACGTGCCTGTATAAAGAATTCCACAACAGTGTAGCTTGTGAATTCATTGGTATAGTCATACTGAGTTGCAGATCTCCATTTTAAAGGGAGTTGACTTCTTCTTCTTCTTCTTCTTCTTCTTCTTCTTCTTCTTCGAGTTCTGCCAGTAAAAGTCTGAATAATATTTTAATGGGTCTGGACAATGATCTCTTCCAAAAGGAGTCAGTTCTTATTCTTCCAGTCGCTTCAAATTGCACAATATTAATATCACAGACAAACAACTCTGTGGTTGTCCAATTCTTCAGTGTGAACATAATCCAGAAGGCCGCCATATATTGTGTCAGACCATTGGTCCATTTTGCCTGAGGTAACCTGAGGTAGCCAAAACGACTCATCTCCTGACACATCATTGCATCAATGCGGCTTAATAAAGTGGGTGAGCGGTTTTTTTAAGCTCTCACACCTGGCATGGAGTCAAGTCCAGCCCTTCCATGAGACAAGGCAAAGCAATTTGCCTCAAGCGGCAGATCCAACCCCGCCACACCCCCAGCTGCCAGTCTGGCCACAGCCACCTGTACCACCGCTGCCGTGGGTGCAGCCACAGGTGAAGATAGTAGTGTGAGCACAATGGTGGTGGCAGGGAGGGGGCCCAGATCTGTGTTGGGGGAGGAAGACACAAGATTTACCCACTCTGGAAGAATGGCAAATGAAGGTGATGGATTACATGGAACTGGCAGAGATGACTGGCAGACTCTGTGACCAGGGAGAAGAGTCGGTGGAAGAAGATTGAAAGAAATTTAAAGATTATTTGCAGAAATACTGTAAAATTAAGGAAAGTTAAAGAGACGTTGGAGGGAAAATAAGTGGTATTGGTTAAAAGTTTTTTCCCCGTGTATGTAAGCATAGATTGTTAACTTTTAGAAATATATATTTACAATAGGTGACGAAGTAGAGTTATGAAAAAGGACAGAGGGTAAGGATTTGCTGAAAGGACTTTTTAAATGGGAATACAAAAGGGAAGGTGTGAGGGGGGTCAAAGAACTAAGGTGATGAGATAAAGAAGATTGAAGGATGGAATTAACTTTAAACTTTAAACTTCTTATGTTTGTTTTTCTTTTTATCTATATCTAATCATTCTTTTGCTTTTATGTCTTTCGTTATTTCTTTTTAAATTGTCAGTTGTGTGAATTGTACTTTATAATTATATGTGTGTTTAAAAAAAAATCTTAATAAATATTATTTAAAAAAACAGATCTGTGTTGGGGGAGCATTTTACACTGGGTTTAGGGTGGTGCAGGCAGTTCCTCCTTGCAAGGTGCCAAGCCAAGGGGGAGTGACATAATAATAATAATAATAATAATAATAATAATAATAATAATAATAATAATAATTTATTTATACCCCGCCCATCTGGCTGAGTTTCCCCAGCCACTCTGGGCGGCTTCCAACAGAACACTAAAATACGTATTAAACATTAAATGCTTCCCTAAACAGGGCTGCCTTCAGATGTCTTCTAAAAGTTTGGTAGTTATTTTTCTCTTTGACATCTGGTGGGAGGGCTTTCCACAGGGCAGGTGCCACTACCAAGAAGGCCCTCTGCCTGGTTCCCTGTAACTTGGCTTCTCGTAGCAAGGGAACCGCCAGAAGGCCCTCGGCGCTGGACCTCAGTGTCCGGGCAGAACTATGGAGGTGGAGATACTCCTTCAGGTATACTGGACTGAGGCCGTTCAGGGCTTTAAATGTCAGCACCAACACTTTGAATTGTGCTTGGAAACGTACTGGGAGCCTTTGAATTGTGCTCGGAAACGTACTGGGAGCCAGTGTAGGTGTTTCAAGACCGGTGTTATATGGTCTCAGCAGCCGCTCCCAGTCACCAGTCTAGCTGCTGCATTCTGGATTAGTTGTAGTTTCCGGGTCACCTTCAACGGTAGCCCCACCTAGAGCGCATTGCAGTAGTCCAAGCGAGAGATAACCAGAGCATGCACCACTCTGGCGACACTCTGGTCTCAGCCTGCGTACCAGATGGAGCTGGTAAACAGCAGCCCTGGACACAGATTTGACCTGTGCCTCCATGGACAGCTGTGAGTCCAAAATGACTCCCAAGCTGCGCACCTGGTCCTTCAGGGGCACAGTTACCCCATTCAGGACCAGGGAATCCTCCACACCTGCCTGCCTCCTGTCCCCCAAAAACAGTACTTCTGTCTTGTCAGGATTCAATCTCAATCTGTTTGCCGCCATCCATCCTCCAACCACCTCCAGACACTCACACAGGATTTTCACCGCCTTCGCTGGTTCTGATTTGAAAGAGAGGTAGAGCTGGGTATCATCTGCATACTGATGAACACCCAGCCCAAACCCCCTGATGATCTCTCCCAGCGGCTGCATGTAGATGTGAAAGACAATGGCGGCCATCTGAGAGGTGCCAGAACTGAGTTTCGGCTTTAAAAAAGCCCTAGTAACAATAATAAAACCTATATTTATACAGGTACCCACTGAGAAGATCCATAAAAAGCAACTGTACCAAAATGAACTACTGTGAAAATAATAAATATTTAGTGTTGGGGGGCATTCAAATTTTGTCCTTGCTCAGGGTGCCATATTGCCAAAATCTGCTCCTCGGGATACCCTTACATGAAGTCTATTGTTATCAGGATCATTCATTTTAAGTGTTAGCGCTTATTTATGACAGTGATAACTAATGGAGGAAAGCCAACATGGGTCCCCGTGCAGACACTGACCACAGCTAGACCTGCTTAACTTCAGCAAGGTTGTGATTCAGACCCATCCCACCCCACCTGTGCTGGTGACATTTTATGATAAAAGATTGAAACGTTTCTCAGGGAATGTCCTGTTGAGAAAGCGGAGAATGTCGTTGGCAGCATCAGAGTTAGACCCGTTTTAAGAAGAGAGGTGCGGCATATTTGGGGGCACCGGAGTTGGCATATAGCCACAAAGTACTTCCTTTTACAGGGATGCAGGTGGCGCTGTGGGTTAAACCACAGAGCCTAGGGCTTGCCAATCAGAAGGTTGGCGGTTCAAATCCCTGCGACGGGGTGAGCTCCCATTGCTCGGTCCCTGCTCCTGCCAACCTAGCACTTCAAAAGCACATCAAAGTGCGAGTAGATAAATAGGTACCGCTCCAATGGGAAGGTAAACGGCATTTCCGTGCACTGCTCTGGTTCGCCAGAAGCGGCTTATTCATGCTGGCCACATGACCTGGAAGCTGTACGCTGGCTTCCTCAGCCAATAAAGCGAGATGAGCGCTGCAACCCCAGAGTCGGTCATGACTGGACCTAATGGTCAGGGGTCCCTTTACCTTTATTTCCTTTTACAGCATCAGTAAAAGAAGGCATGCATGTTTGAAGAAACAGAAGCATGCTTTGGAAAAGAACAGCTACAGTACTTATGGCATAAAGTCCCCATGTTTTGCAACACCAATTACTAAACGATTCTATCATTTGATAAATAATCAATCTAAGATCTGAAGAGAGGATCAAAGACGGATTTGTATTAGCACGGAAATCAGGATGGGTTCATTCCAATTGTGTAAGATACTAATTACAGAAAAAAAATGTTGCCTTAATTATTAAGTATATCTTGCAGCGTATTTTTATTTTAAAACAACAACCACTACACATGGATGTTTTCATCTGTTCATTTGTGCACAGCCCCAGAGTCCTGCAGAGAAAGCAAAAATAAAATAAAATCCACATTTGGTCTCTGCAGATTTTATTTTCAGACATACATTAGATAAAGCTGACAGCTATGTAAAATCACATGTTAGTGGGCAGCTCCCCATTGGCTACATGGCTACATCTCCATTCTGCGTTCCCGTGCACTGTTTTAATTAAGATTATTTATTTCTTTATTGTGATGATCATATTTTAATTGCCTCTAAAGCACTGGAGAGATGGAGGTGCAAGCACATTGTGAATAATTTATTACCATTTGGAAGTAGAATATATGGCATGATTTTGGAACGTGGGCAGTTTGTTACTGTGAAACATCCCTAGCCTTTGTCTTAGATTTCCATTGACAGTTAAACAAAACATCTCATCCATGTCCCACTCAGTTCAAAGCAGCTTACAAAGGGCATATTTTCAATGGATTGTTTCCTATGTTTTTCAAGGACCCATTATCTACTACTCTGCATTGGCGACGGGGTGTGTGTGTGTGTGTGTGTGTGTGTGTGTGTGTGTGAAGGCGTCTCCTCTGTTATTTTTATGTTAATTGACATTTCAAATGTTGAAACACTCCACTTAGGAAAACAAAAATGAAGCATTGAATTATTGCAGAAACTGAAACGAATTGAAAATACAACAATTTGATATGAGGCTACTCCTGTGTTTGATGGTTCAATTCTGCTCAGAGCTGACCAGGGTTTTGCTTATGAGAGCTAAAAAAAAAAAATTGAAATGGGCATTACCTGTGCTACGGGGTTTTGCCGCATGAGTCAAATGTAGGGATGTCAGAGAAATCTGACAAAAAAGAAAGCAGAAACTGCTGCAGCTTATGAGTTTGTTTGTGAACAGGAACAGAAAACAGCCAAGCGAATATGATTGGTATTCATTCACACTGTTGTTTTTAAGTATGCAAGTGATACATAAATGATAGTGGCTGCGTTTTTTTAAACTTTGTTTTGATGTTGCCTTTACATTGAATATAACATAAATTACATAAATAGTTATTTAACTTATGTTAAATAGCATCCAGGAAGATGAATAACATAGTATTTGGCAGAAACTGAACTGCAGCAGAATGGAAACAGATTGTGACAAATACTGTTTGAGCAAAAACGGCTGCCCTCCGTAGTTTTAAGCCGCACCTCTATATTCTGGTCTTTGACACCTGAGACATGCATTTTAGGACCCATTCTGGTTCTAATTGAAATTTATCTTACACTGTTTTTCATGTTGTGTTTTATGTTGCTGTTAACTTTGGACCTTCTGGTGATGAGTGGGTTATGAATTTAATAACAATTCATTATTATCATTGTCCAACATGTCCTTGCTGGAAGCTGCCATATTTTCCGAGCTAAACCGAATTTGTCATTTTTTTAAATGCTAAGAGAGAGACAAAAACCACCACTTACAGCTACTCTAACTGCTATAGAAGGGCTGTGTTTGCACAATATGTTAAGCTAACCTGGAACTGTGTGAATATGTGGGCTTCTACAGAGGAGTTCACATCTACTTTGTGCCTCCCTGGTCCTTTTCACTCCCCTGCCAAGCAATGTCTAGGTTTGGTTTAGCATGTCATCCAAACCTCGGGCCATAGTCAAACTCTCTCTTCATTAACCGTGAGTTGCAGCCAAGGACAAAGCTTGGGTACAGCTTTTGGTTAAAGGGGAGAGAGCTTAACCACAATCCTGAGTTCGGGTGACTCTTCGGGAGGCTCTTGAGAGTTCCATGGACTGCAAGAAGATCAAACCTATCCATTCTTAAGGAAATCAGCCCTGAGTGCTCACTGGAAGGACAGATCCTGAAGCTGAGACTCCAATACTGTGGCCACCTCATGAGAAGAGAAGACTCCCTGGAAAAGACCCTGATGTTGGGAAAGATGGAGGGCACAAGGAGAAGGGGACGACAGAGGACGAGATGGTTGGACAGTGTTCTTGAAGCTACCAGCATGAGTTTGACCAAACTGCGGGAGGCAGTGCAAGACAGGAGTGCCTGGCGTGCTCTGGTCCATGGGGTAATGGGACTAAACGACTAAACGAGTTCGGGTGATATGCTAAGCCAAAGCTTGTCTTTGCTCATCACAGCATGAGAATGAGAAAGATCAGAAAGGAGAAAGGCACCTCCAAAACCCTTTTAGGGCATTACACTCCATTTTCCCTGTCTTCCACACAGGCAGGAGAATGTTTGCAGATGCAGACAATTCTATCTACAATTCATAGAATTGTAGAGTTGGAAAGGCCATCTAATCCAACCCGTATGCAGGAATCCCAGCATGTGGTCCCCCATCCAATTCAAAACCATACAGGACCCTGCTTAGCTTTGCAAATGTGCTAGCAGTTTTATTGCTGCACCACAATTGCAAACTCCAAGCAACTCACACCATCTGCCATGGGCAACTCCTGTACTCAGTTTAACATCGTTTTAGTCAATCTGTTAAAAAAAATCTGATAATTAATTATTATTTTTTAACAATGTTTAGCCCAGGAAGGGAAGGGGGACAGTTGCTAATGAGCTAAACAGAAAGAGGCAGTAGAAAAGACTGGAAGAAAAGCTGTACTTTCACCTAATAAATAAGAAACAACAGCACGGATGCACCCAAAGTTAATCACTTTGAAGTCTCATTGATTTCAAAGGAAGAGATTTAAGGACATAATCAACTCTTCTAGTGCAATCAGTGGGACTTCGACATGATTAACTATGTGGCCAATTTCATTTGTAGTGAACAGGGCTGTGCAAGCAAATTGGGCCCATTTGGAGGTATCTGGGCCTTGGTCAAATAGGTTCAAACAACCCTGGATCACTACAGGTTGGGTTGAATGACTCAGAAACATGTGGGGCTGATAGGGCATCAGGTAGAAAAGAGAAGTAGGTGTGAGTGAGGAGGATCAGAAATAAATAAAAAGCTGTAAATAAATAAATTCATATTTGCACGAGGGAGAAGCAGGAGGTGGATACATATACAGTGGTGCCTCGGGTTACAGACACTTCAGGTTACAGACGCTTCAGGTTACAGACTCCACTAACCCAGAAATAGTACCTCAGGATGAGAACAGAAATCGGGCGGCAGCGGCGGGCCCCATTAGCTAAAGTGGTACCTCAGATTAAGAACAGTTTCAGGTTAAGAATGGACCTCTGACCTCCAGAACGAATTAAGTTCTTAACCCGAAATGCTGGTAACTTGTTTCCTGGAAGGCTATAGTTAAATTTGCATACATGAAGACAGATGAGTTGTTCCATTGTGTGCTCCTTGGCACTTTCCTTTCTTCTGGGTTTGCCTTTTCTGATCATATTACTCAGCCAGTTTCTGCTGCGGTTCAAAATAACAAAAAACATGTGCTCGAAGCTTTTCAGTATGTTCCTTTATCTCTCTCTCTGTGCTCTAGAAATCTAAAACAACAGCCCAACCGTTGGAACGAGAAGAAAAAACAACCACTGGTTTAGCAATGTTACGAGTCTGAGGCGGGGTGGGGGAGACACCAGTTTCTAATGTTAGGAAAAACAGTGCACGTCCGCCAGAGACCGAGTCTGAAGAGAGCGAGGAGTCCCCCAAACAAATTAAAAAGAAGAAAAGGGCCACATGGGAAATCTGAATTTTATGAGGTGGACATGTGTTGCAGAAACACTTGTTGTCAGTTTCTAGAAAAAGGGGTGCTGGAACTCACCATGAGTGGCAATGGCGCCCCCCTGAGAGGTGCCAGAACTGAGTTCCGGCAGGTTCCGGCTGAAAAAAAGCCCTGCTTGTTGTGACGATTATGACATAATTTGGGAACACGTATTCTGAATTTTATATAAATTTCAGCTTTTTTTGTAAGAAAACAAACTGCTTTGAACGCAACCATCTTTAAGAACAGGAAGGAAAATATGTCGGCAGTGTAATTTAAAAGGAAATATGACGAAACATTGAAGAGACTGTATTTCAATGTATGAAGAAAGCAATTATTATTTTTTTAAAAAAGAACTTGTCTTTGCAGCAGTGTCCTGTTCACAACAGATTACCTCTGTTTCATGTCCATTTGAGGGGAAAAATTGGTCTTAATTTCTACCTGGCCTGGGAGGGCAGGGTCCTGACTACCTCAAGCTACAAAAGCTGAAGCTGCTGAGGAGATTCTTGGACTGGGGTGTTTGTGGGAAGGAGCTTGTTGGTGGGGTTGTTGCTGTTGTGTGTTTTCTTATCTTTATTTTAGATCTTGTGATTTATGTGGAAATTGTTTAGTTTAGTTGTGTGTTTTTAAAAATGTTTTACTTTTGTTTATAACTACTTTAGTTGTCATCAGGGCTTTTTTTCAGCTGGAACGTACCAGAACTCAGTTCTGGCCCCTCTCAGGTGGGCGCCATCGCCATGATAAGAGAAGAAGGGAGGCAATCATGGCTGAATTCTGGCATCTCCCTTTCTAGAAAAGTAGCACTGGCTGTATTTGCCTCATGTTCTAAGCTGCTTTAAGCATGGTTTGAACTGTGGAAAGGCAGCATGCAAATTTATGTATGTACAGTGGTACCTCAGGTTACATATGCTTCAGGTTAAATACGCTTCAGGTTGCAGACTCCACTAACGCAGAAATAGTACCTCAGGTTAATAACTTTGCTTCAGGATGAGAACAGAAATCGTGTTCCAGACCTCCGGAACGAATTGGCCTCCTAAGTGTGGGCCATTAAGGAAATGGCTCTGTGCAAGAGAGCAAATTGTGGGGTACCTTCCCCTCAACTGCCTGTTAGTTAGAAAGACAAAGGGCAGAGTTGAGGTATGTGAGTCAGAAGCTAGATGCAGATGAGAGAGAGAATTGATTTCTGCTTGAATCCAAGGCTATTGCTGTGGCAGAAACAACACCCTCTTGGGGTGTTAATGCTATGAGCCCTTCCATTGTAGGCTCAGGATGTATGTATGTGTAAGTAAACCATATATCCTAAAGGCACCACAGTCTCTGCTGTCCCTTATGCCGAGGAAACTGAACCCCTGGAATCTCTCACGGCTCAGAGATTGGGGTGGTGTGCAACAATACTAATAAAATCGATAAGTTAGCAGAGCTCAACCTCATAAAATCAAGGAACGGAAATGTTTCGCAGCACTGCTCTTAAATTGTCCCTCACAGACCGTAATTGGCTGAAACATTACTAGCTTCTTTAATGTTTAGGAGGACAGGTTTATAAGGGCGGCAGAATCACAATCACCTCATCAATCAGCCCGCAGAACTGTATCTGTGGCCTGTAAGAATAATAAAAAAAGGACTCTTGCGAGAAGAAGAAGAAGAAGAAGAGTTTGGATTTGATATCCCGCCTTTCACTCCCCTTCAGGAGTCTCAAAGCGGCTAACATTCTCCTTTCCCTTCCTCCCCCACAACAAACACTCTGTGAGGTGAGTGGGGCTGAGAGACTTCACAGAAGTGTGACTGGCCCAAGGTCACCCAGCAGCTGCATGTGGAGGAGCGGAGACACGAACCCGGTTTCCCAGATTACGTGACTACCGCTCTTAACCACTACACCACACTGGCTCTCAAGATAATGGAAGCTTGGAAGTCTGTTTACCAGAGGCCAGAGAGGTGAAGAGAGCAACCAGGCAATGTTGTCACAGGGCTATCTAACAGAATGTGCAAGATTTATAGTCGACCCACTAGTAAGGATGGGGAAGAAATTTGGTGCATTTAGCAGTTAAAGGTGAATTTACCTAATCTCCACTTTCTGAAACAATATGCAGACCAAAAAGCAAGCAGCTTTTCATATCCGCACTTCTCTGAATCGGGTTTTTAAATTTCCCCTCAAATTTCTGCAGGAATAGATACAGGCCAGGGCAGGTGGTACCCAGGACATCACAGGGAGTATCGTCACATATCAGTCCCCTGGGACAGATCAGGGGGGCTGTAGTGCAAATTCAGTAAATAATAATATTAATAATTTTATTATTATACCCCACCCATCTGGCTGAGGCTTCCAACACATATAAAAATATAATAAAATGCCCAACATTAAAAACCTCCCGATACAGGGCTGCTTTCTGATGCCTTCCTTCTATTCCTGACTGTTGGTTATACTTTTGGGCTACTTTAGGGTTATACTTTAGGGAGAGCAAATGGGGACACTAGTGCTTCATATGAGGTCTCATGACTGCTCTATCCTTCCTCGAAATGCTGTTTCTAATAAAGCCTCAAAGATGATTTTCTCTTTTTGCAGCTGTAGCACATTGGTAGGTCAGCGAACTGATGCACGTTACTCTGAGATCAAGCACATTTCTTAAATCGCATTACTAAGTCTGCGTGGCCACTTACCACTTATTAATGTAAACCATGTAAACAGGATTGGCCACAGCAGTCTGCATGTCGCATTTCAGCACGAAAGAGCTGAAATGTTTCCATCTGGAAACGCCAGCTGAAAAGCCATGTGTTCTATAGAAGGTGCTACCCTAGTCTTGGCAATAGGGACACCATTTTGAATGTACAGTGGTACCTCGGGTTACATACGATTCAGGTCACATACGCTTCAGGTTACATACTCTGCTAACCCAGAAATAGTACCTCGGGTTAAGAACTTTGTTTCAGGATGAGAACAGAAATTGTGCTCTGGCGGCGCGGCAGCGGCAGGAGGCCCCGTTAGCTAAAGGGGTGCTTCAGGTTAAGAACAGTTTCAGGTTAAGAACAGACCTCTGGAACGAATTAAGTACTTAACCCGAGGTACCATTGTAGTTGTTTTTCTTCAAATTGATACCAGCGATACCAAATAATGCAACTTATGTGAATGCCTCCATTTATTTCTATGTCGATTAGCCTTGTGATCTGCTGTCTGTTCAACAGCATGAGTGATCCATTTCTAACATTTCTGAGATCTGCCTGATGGAAAATAGCCTAAGGGAAGCCTTCTCCAATCAGGTGTGCTCTGGATGATGTGGTGGGACTACAATTCCCATCACCCCTGGCCATTTGCCATGCTGGCTGGGGCTAATGGGGATTGTGGTCCAAAACATCTGGGGGGGGCACAGGAATGGGAAAGGTTTCTGTATTATATTGGGCTGCCAACACAGCACTGCATTCTGTCCCTATGGAAAAAACAAACATAAAGCTAGACACATTAGATATTCTAGATAATGCTCAGTTTTACTGAGATTTCATCCAGGAGAATAGGAAGATACAGTAAATACTAGTCATTTATTATAGATGCTTATAGCTCATCATTTTGGAAAACCACACAAGTCAAGCTTTTATATTACACTGCAATTTGTCTCATTGGATCATAAAGTATCTGTCAACTCTCCCTTTGATCAATAGGTCATAAAATACCCAATACTTTGGGTTGATCTGAGAAACTATGCAGCTGTTTCCTGAAAGACCCCATGGCTCCAACTCCAAATGCAGGAGTCCTAAATTCCTATCAAGCAGGTCACCAACCCTGTCAATCACAGGTTGTATTGACAGAAGGGTCATGTCAACAACAGGCCAGCCTGAACCGAGTTTAAGAACATCTTTCCACATCCCCACCAAGGTCTCAAGGCACTGAACAACAACATAAATCACAACATATGAACAACTTGCATATACAGTGGTACCTCAAGTTAAGTACTTAATTCACTCTGAAGGTCTGTTCTTAACCTGAAACTGTTCTTAACCTGAAGCACCACTTTAGCTAATGGGGCCTCCTGCTGCCGCTGTGCCGCCGCTGCATGATTTCTGTTCTCATCCTGAAGCAAAGTTCTTAACCTGAGGTAATATTTCTGGATTAGCGGAGTGTGTAACCTGAAGCGTATGTAACCTGAAGCATATGTAACCTGAGGTACCACTGTAAATGCAGACTTGCCATGGACAAATTCAATGATATTTGGAATCCATTCTTTCAAATATTGTAATAGGTTAAGATTTGGTGAAGTACAATAACAACTTTGTAAAGTACAGTGGAACCTCTACCTGCGACCATAATCTGTTCTGGAGGTCCGTCTGAAGGTTGAAACGGGTCGCTGGAAGAGGCGCTGTTGTGCGCAGGCGGCAATTGCCCGCTTCTGCGCATGCATGAACAGCGACAAACCCGCTGGTTACTTCCAGGTTTGCTGTGGACGTTGGCAAAATGGACGCAAGCAGAGGTGGCCGTAAGAAGAGGTTTGACTATATACAGTTTTGGGTCCCCCCCCCCTTCCCTTTTACTTTCCCTTCTATACAGGTGCTGTGTCTCTTTTCTTTTTCTCTCTTTTATGTACGTCTCACTTTCTCGCTTTCTGTGCCTTTCTGAGTTGCTGTCACTAACCCAGGAAATCAGAGCACCGCCTCTTATGAGGCATAGTTACGGCTATTTCTAGCAAGCCCCAGAAGGCTGCGGCTTGCAAATTCCCAAGGGGCCACCTGCCTTGTATCTTGTTCTTAGAGAAGATACGTTTCTATTTTGGTGCAACACACTCCCCACACTTAATGAGAGCGCGGTCCATCTGGAGGCAAGGCCTGTGAGAACGCAGGACTGAAAAGGGGGATACGCCGCTGCTAGGATATGGCGTGTGCTCTATAGAAAGAAGAGAGATATTTCATCCCTTAGGAACAAGGGGAATTAAGGGTCATCAGTATTAACTTACAACTGGCATTCTATAGTAACACTAATAACAAGAAAAACAGAAACCTTGGACTCAAAAGGTCAGATCAAGGCCATTTGGATCATGGTGACTACATGACAGATGCCACATTAGGGGGAAAAACCAAGGACAGCTCACAGTTACAAGCACAGCATTATGTACAATCAAGGCTGACCTGGCCTGGCATGCTGTGTGTGTCGGTACTAACATCACTGTAGCTGCTGATACAACACAGCAGGTGCTTATGCGTATGGCAGTGTGGATGGCTCCATGGTGATCAGAATGTGTGATGTGTCTCTAGGAAGCTGCCTGATCCTGACCAGACAACTGAGGTTGTCTTGTCCAGGGTTCTTCAGTCTAGAGTCCCCATATGCTGATGGACGACAACTCCCATCACCCAGAACTAGCTTAACCAACAATTCAGGAATGATAGGAGATGTATACCAGCAGCATCTGGAGACCCAAGCTTGAGGAACATTGGTCTAGTCCACACTGACTAGGAGTTGATACCTAGAGTTTCAGACGGGGTCTTAAACTAACCCTACTAAGAATTGAAGCTGGGACTTTTGGATATTTTTTTTTTAAGTTTCCTAGACTGGAGGTCACCCACACAGGAACCCCAAAGAAAAGGATGCAGACTCCAAATGAAAATATAAAGGCCTATTTACAAATGTGCATGTAAGGGCAGGGTCAAAAATGAGGAGGCTGCAAAGAACCACACCCAAAGCAATGTTTTTTATACACTTCCGGATTACACACGTCATTTCATTTCACCAATCAAAGGATCACAGCAGTCTTAATAGTTGCAACCCAATGTCATCATCCTGAACCGATCAAAATCGTTTGACTCTTTGGATCAGCCCCATCATAATATCATGTGATTACATATAAGCATTTTCAGTTTCTTTCTTTATTAAGATTTTGACTAATTTCCCCATTCATTCAGTTTTCCAATGTCCTTTTTCATCTGTCTACAAAACAATTCAAGATTAATCACAATTGCCATACCTAGTTGATTCTCTTTCCATGCATACAATGGCCAACACTGATTCTAACGATTTATTCCTTTCAGTGTTCTGGAACAGACATTCACTATGTACAGTACCTAAACGCAACTAGTTCTATACTGCAAATGGCAGGTCCAGGCCCTTTTAATTTAGCTAGTCCATAGACTCAAAAGAAAACACAGTCGTACCTTGGCTCTTGAACACCTTGTGACTCGAAATTTTGGCTCCCGAACGCCGCAAACCCGGAAGTGAGTGTTCCAGTTTGCAAATGCTTTTTGGAAGACGAACATCTGACATGGCTACCGTGGCTTCCGATTGAGTGCAGGAAGCTCCTGCAGCCTATCAGAAGACACGCCTTGGTTTTTGTACGTTTTTGGAAGTCGAACAGGCTTCCGGAACGGATTCCATTTGAGCACCAAGGTAATCAAAATACAGTTTCATGAAATTATTATTTCCTCCAATCATGTGCTCTGCCCACATCACCTCTGAGCTTTCTCCCATCCCAGTCACCCAGTGCCCTGCCCTTTTCCATTAATCATTGTTGAGCTAAAGGGCAGGGTAGTGGTGTCAGTTCCTCTTATGATGGGATGGATTAGCACCAGCAAATTGCTACGATATGCTCCTGTTTCACTATATAGCTTTTCCATTCTCCTGACACGCTCCTGAAACAAAGGCGGAAACACCAGCCCTGGAACTGGTGTGTGTGATAAAAATTAACCCCCCCCCAAAAAAAAAAAATCTGGAAAAGCAAAAAGCGAACGCTCCTCTCCCCTCTGCCCCTGTAAGCCCAGCAGGGCACCGGGTATCTTGGGTTCTCTGCCAACGATCACAACCCTTGACTGACTCACTGGTGGGATTGTTCTGCCCATTGCCCAGAATGTCCAGGGGATGTGCAAGGTCTTTGCTGAAAGATGTTTTCTAGCTACGGAAAATCCTCTCGGGAGTGTTTTGAACAGCAAACCCATCAGAGTCTGAAGGAGACGACACAGTTGTCAGCCCCCTGCTGCAGGGAGCTAATGTAAGAATGAATAGATCAGTCTAAATTGGATTCAAGCGCATTTGAATTCCTTCTATTTTTAAGCCCATTCCATCCCGTTTGCACATTAATGTACAGTTGTTGTTGTTTTTAATCAAATCCTCATGCAATTACTGTTTTTAAAAAGTGAATTTACAGTTCTACAAGGTGACTTGACTGCTTCTTTTAAAACATTTCCCCTGTTTTATAAACAAGAAAGCATTGCTCGGAGTGGCTAGAAAGTGTGGTGAGTGACACGTGGATTGAAAAAGGTGCTGCAAATATGCCTGGGAGCAACAGGATATGATGATCTGCCATCCCTACCAAGAACACCATGGGGTGGGGGCTAATTTCCTCTGTATCATTCCCTAATGTATTTCCACCATTGCCTTGTGACTGTTTCTGTTTGCAATGCTTCTGGTTGTTCACAAGAAAAGTTTCTTAAAATCTCCCAGTTAAATGGGGTCTATTTCAGAAAGTGAACAAAGAGTGCTTATTACTCCACAGACTACTAACTACTGGGGAACTAAACAGACCAAATCATGCTATTCTCCCTAAGATAATTATTTTGGAGCAAGATCACTGGGAACGCGACAAAACCGGATGCATTATATAGATGTGTATCTGGAGGATTTTTTTTTTTACTTATGGGGCACATTGTTAAGACACATCCATATGCCTAACTTTTTAAAACAGGTGTTGGAGTTGAATAAGGTATGAAACTTAGGTGGGGAAACAGCTGCTTGCTTGGGATTTTTTCAAGCCTGAGTTCACTTTGAACATGAAAAAATGTTCTCGTTTTCCCTTTGCTTTAGCACATTATTATGAATTGCAGGCTCTTTCTCCAGTTACCTGCGATCTTATCATGTGAGTCCAGCAGAGAAACTACTGTAATTGCTAAGCCCTTCAATATAACTTGTAGGATTATAATTGAGAACTGAAAGAGTCAAATTCATACAGGGGGGCTGGACCGAAGGCGGGAGGACAAGAGAGACAGATCTTGAACCTCTGGTTTTATTTACACCCGGGTAGCGGTGTGGATTAAACCACAGAGCCTAGGACTTGCCGATCAGAAGGTTGGTGGTTCGAATCCCTGCGATGGGGTGAGCTCCCGTTGCTCAGTCCCTGCTCCTGCCAACCTAGCAGTTCAAAAGCACGTCAAAGTTCAAGTAGATAAATAGGTACTGCTCCAGCTGGAAAGTAAACGGTGTTTCTGTGCGCTGTTCTGGTTCGCCAGAAGCGGCTTAGTCATGCTGGCCACATGACCCGGAAGCTGTATGCCGGCTCCCTTGGCCAATAAAGCGAGATGAGCGCCGCAACCCCAGAGTTGGTCACAACTGGACCTAATGGTCAGGGGTCCCTTTACCTTTACTAAGATGACAATGAATGTATGCTAAGCACAGACACACACATCAGTGGAGTCTTAAAATACTTTTGTGGCTAAATGCTATTTGAGTATGGCTTGATCAATATCATTTGCAATGCAATCCTTTATGTGTCTGCTCAGAAGTACAGTAAGCCCCACAAAATTCAGTACAGCTTACCCCCAGCAGTAAGCGAGTACCGGACTGCAGTCTACATTGGGCTTGAGAAAGGAGATTGCCATAACTTTTATGCATGTTTCTTATGTTTGCTTGTAAGAGCCTCCATGGCCCTATGAGATCCAAAAGTGTATTAACAAAAAACAAAAAAAAAACCCTCCCCAAAAGTGGCACAATACTATTTAGTAAGCCATTAGTGAATACAGTCGGTATGAGCCATGTGCAGTTGTGTAGCCATGTGCAGTTGAGAGCTCTTGGAAGATGCAAAATGCTCTGGTGTGGACAGACAACTCCTTTACTCTAAGAATTATTTCTACGGCGGCTCAATTACAAGACTAAGAAAATAAAAGGCAAAATAACAAGCACTGTGATCTTCAGATTCACTGTACTTGGTAACATTGCTACCTAAATATTAATCCATAACAGAATCTGTTGCTTGTGCAGCTGCCATTGCAGATTTGTTCTTTCACCACGAAGCAACAAATAGAACGTGATATGAAAGTGGTTATAAGCCATGGGCAAGTTTTAAGGAGCCTTTGTTTGACTAGAAGAGACAAGCTTCTCTTTCCCCTTTTAGTGAGAGGAATTTACCTCATTCTTCCCTCCCCATCCCAATTCTGTTTTACACGATTTCCTGGACAAGGGTAGAGATAGGGACCTCCTTTTAAATCACTGAGGACTACCTCCAGTCAATAGGAACACGGGAAGCTAACAAGTCAGACTGCTGGTCTATCTAGTTCAGTATTGTCTACACTGATTGACAGCAGCTCTCCAGGGTATCAGACAGGGGCATCCCTAGCCCTACCTGGAGATGCCAGGAATTGAACCCGGATCCTTCTGCAAAGCAGATGCTCTACCCCCAAGACAAGGCCCATCTGCTCCAAGCAGCTCTCTGCATTCTGGTGTTAATATGCCTACAATCAAAGCATGGCAGAGTGTATTTATAATGCAGAAATAAGACTGGAAATGTGTTGAACGACATTCACCCCCTTTAAAAAAACAACACAACTTCACACAATTTTATTCCATTTACCTAGGGCCCTTAGGGAACTCTCGCTCTTCCTCATGTAATGGTAAGAATGCAAAGAAACATTAACTCCTATGCTGCAGCTAGGTATGAATGTTAAATATAGGGAGGGGGAAATCTACTTGCATAAGTGCTTTCAGGCAAAGATTATACTTATTCAAAAAGAAAGCCTTGTCTTCTAAAGTTCAGCGATACAGATCTGTTATCAAACTTCATTTTGGGCCTCTCCAGGCTGGTGCTTTTGTTTTGTTTTCATAGAATCATAGAGCTGGAAGGGACATGAGAGTCATCTAGTTCAACTCCCTGCAACACAGGTGTATTTTGCCCATTGTGGGTCTCAAACCCACCACCTTGAAATTAAGAGTCTCATGCTCTACTGACTCAGCTATTCTCACTTTTTTTTTCTTTGTGCGGATATTCTGCAACAGTCTCATTTTTTCCCATTGTAAATTCAGTTCTCCAAATTTCTACTGCAATTTGCAAATTCCTTTAAAAAAAAATACTCATGAAATTTCTTCAGCATTTTAGCATGCATATCTCCTAATAAACACATTGTTTTGGTATGGGTTTTTGACCACTGAACGCCATTTTTGCAAGTAATTTCTCCTAATGTGAAGTATTTTGGGTATGTTATTTTCATGAACACTTGCTTTTTGTACATATTGTTTTCATTGGGAAACCGCATCAAAAATTCAGAGAAGTATGAGTTTTGAAGGCTAGCTCTGTTTTGGTGCATGGAGTGTGGGCTAGCTAGTTTCTCATTCATTTCTCCCCCTTCCCTAATGATCAGGCAGGAATATAAGGAACTGAACAGTCCTTAAGGAATTCTGGACCAAAGTTGTTAAGGGCCTTGTAAATTGATGCAAAACCCTTGAACTTGGCCTGGAAGCAATTGGTCAACCCATGCATAGGAGTTTTAAGCATAGGAGTTATGTGCAAGCCATAGTCTGTTACCTCAGCTTCCAGACCAGGCTCAAATTATTTCAAGGAACACCTTAGTAGAGAAGCTCAGAGAAGCAAAGGGGGTTGGGGGAATACAAGATCCTGGCTAACAGAGGAAGCTTCAAACCCCTCAAATTTTAATGACCTTCCTAATAATACGTTTTCACCCTATGCCTAGACACCAACAGCAAATGAGACTGGCAGCCCTCCCTTGATGAGATGTCACCAACGAACATGATGTTCATGCATGTGCGATTGCCGCATGGGGCCACCTCCACATTAATTTCATGCTTTTTCCTACACAGAAGTGCTTCCCCATCTCGGAAAAATATGATGCTTTTAGACTCTCCTCTAATATGTGCACTATTGTAAATTTCACCTCAATGGAAAACTAAAGGATACCAGTGGCTACTAGCTATAATGAATCGATGCCTCATTAGATTCAGTGTTATGGCAAAGAACAGAAAGCAACTAATTTGCAATGTTCTTCTACAATTTATGGATTGTTCACAAGTATCAGCTGACTCTAATCTGCCCTCAGAATTTAATAGAGCAGCACTACAATAGATTGCTTTTTTGTGTGTGTGCCTACAGGACCGCAGGTTGAGAAATGGTAAGATCTGCACAAACCTCTCAGTAGGGCATCTATCCTAATTTCCAGAGGTTCTTTCTTTCTCTCAATTCTTTTTTTTTAACACACAAACCTGTGAATGTGCCTGTGGGTTATGGATTTCACTCAGCATGGATACTGGCAAGAGAACAGCAAAGCTTGCCTTGGTTGTTAGAGGTGTTCATGAAACGTTTATCACCAAGCAGGACAGAGGAGTAAATGGAGGCTGTGCTTTTTCTTCTGCTATGCAAGCTTACCTCTGGCAAATTTTCCATTTTACAGTATCTTTCTAAAAAAGAAAGAAAGAAAGAAATATTTTTTGTTGAGTTACTGAAATACTTGTATCCCATGTTCTGTTCCCCCCAAGGTGACTTACAAACCATCAGCTGAAAGGAACACAGAATCGATAAAATATCCAAGCGAAGCAGCATAAAAGAAGAACCGGCAGCCAAACAGAGCAAACCTAAATGGGGCTGGGGAACTGGGGAGTCAAATACATACAAAGCTTTATCAGCACAGAGGTTTGGGCTGCATTTCTTCTTTTTTTTTTTTTGCTGCCCCAATCCAGAGTTGGTGCAGCTGAGATACCCAAGGAGCAGGCCTTGAGATACATGGGTTTTGCAGGGTTTCTAATGCTCCTCCCTGCCCCTCAAATACCCCATTTAATGTCTTTGTGCTGCCCCCAAACTAGGATAGCCTTAAAACATGTGACATATTCATGGAGATAAGGCTATCAGTTTCTACTATGCTCTAAGGGTCATTCCAAGCCAAATCACCTGATTTTAATACTTGACCGTGCTCTCACATCTCAGATTTTGTTTAATATTTTGTGTGTGTGTGTGTGGTGTTGGTCTAAACCATTGAGTCTCTTGGGCTTGCTGATCAGAAGGTCGGCAGTTCAAATCCCCGCAACAGGGTGAGCTCCCGTTGCTCGGTCCCTGCTCCTGCCAACCTAGCAGTTCAAAAGTGTGTCAAAGTGCAAGTAGTAAAATAGGTACTGCTCCGACGGGAAGGTAAATGGCATTTCCGTGCGCTGCTCTGGTTCGCTAGAAGCAGCTTAGTCATGCTGGCCCCATGACTCTGAAGCTGTCTGCAGACAAACGTTGGCTCCCTTGGCCAGTAAAGTGAGATGAGCGCTGCAACCCCAGAGTTGTTCGCGACTGGACTTAACTGTCAGGGGTCTCTTTACCTTTACCTACCTATGAGATAACCTCAAATTAATTTGTAAAGGTGTTTTTTTTTTTGTCTCTTTATTTTGATACCAAAATAAGCCCAATTGGTTGAGAAATAAGTGAATCAGGAGGTGTGTTTTTTCCCCTAAACTGCTGCAGAAATTGCATTAGCCTAAATAGCGTGAAAATTGAAATTTTAAAAAATTTCTCCTGCGCCCAATTTCGGACCCAAAAATCTAAAAAAAACCAAAAACTCATAGGTATCTACACATAATTATTATTATTTGGAAGAAAATCTGAGTTGTGAGAGCACATGGCACCAGGTGATTTGGCGTGGAATGACCCCTACTTACAACTCTGGAGAAAGCACGTCTATGAATACCTGTTCCTGGGATCACAGGTGGGGAGAGTGCTGTTGGGCTCCAGATCTTATTGTGAGATTCCCATGGGCATCTGATTGGCCACAGAGGACAGTGTTGTGGACTGGCCATGTTACACTTAGCCATGTGTCTATCCCTCTTATGTATCCATTCCACCTTGTAACCTGCGTATTGCCTTTGTATCCCTTTGAATTATGCATTAAAGGCTTTGGCAGAAACCAGCCTGGGAGTTAGAGCCCTTTATCTAGGGCCAAGACACTGGCACAGTAAAAAAAAAGTGCTCTTAGTGCTATTATACTAGGAAAAGTGGTGCAGGGATTCACCATAAACACTTCTTCGAATGGCAATGGCGCCCCCTGAGAGGTGCTAGAACTGAGTTCCGGAGAGTTCCAGCTGAAAACAAGCCCTGGGTGTTCTTGTTATTAGATTAAAAAAAATGTTATGGCTCTGCACAGCCACAAAGAGAGCTTAGTGTTGATGCATGGCCTATGGTCCTTTCATCATTTCACAGATTTTCTTCCCCCCACTTGCTCTCTTGGTGGGAGGATTGGCAAATACAAAATCTTATTACTTAAGTGCTTCCATTTATTCATTTCTTCAGAAAACAATTTCCCTCAGCACCACAGCTGACAGTTCAGCAGCCCCACGCTTCCTCAGGGCCCAGCAATGGCAATATGTTTTAATTATTTTAAAATATTTATAGCTTCGCTCCTATCTCCGAGCTCTCATTAACAGCGCTGGGAACCTCTTCCATTAGACGCTGTCATTATGCAGAGATTTATTTTTGTGTCATAGCCTGAGCTTGTGTTTGAAAACTAAGCTCTCTCCCCTCCACCTTGGCTCAGGCTTCAGAACGAATGGAAAGGCCAATGGTTTTGTGGAAACTGCTCCTTCCGCCATTCCAGACCCTCCAAGTGTCCCTATTTTCCAGGGACGGTCCCAGATTTACAGAAGCCGCCCCAAATTTGATCCCAAAATGTCCCCGTCAGAGCAATGTTGGAGGGTAGGGCATTCACAGTAAAGACCTGAGATCCGATCCTCCAAATGGCCTCACAGTAACAAACATAATTTAAATTTATCTGTCCATTAAACATATGTGTATATCCCATCCTGCTTCTGTGAGGCACATTCTTAACACAATCTATTCTTCTACAATTCTCTCGCAGGCCTGGTCAGTTACATTTGCTGCTTTTGATCTGTCAGAGAAACATCCGTCAGCTTTCATCTCGTTTCCCTCAAGCTTGCTACTGTTAATAATTTATCGCCTATTTATTATCAGCATTTGAATGTGCGGGTCTCCCGCTTGATTACGAATAAGGAAACAACGAAAAGGTGGGGGACGTGACACTTTTGATCCTGAGGGGAAATTAACGTTAAGGGCAGACATGTGACAGAAAGAAAAAGTAAGAGGGGGAAGATCAGAATCGTCTGTTGGGGTAAAATAATGCTGTAAAACAATCAAGCAGTATATAGATTTTAGGAAATAAATAAATCTTCTCTCTCCAGACTCAAATACTCTGGTGAGCATAGGGGAAACCTTCTTTCTGCTTCAGTCATTGGTAAGTGTCAAGGCTGTGTCACCTTCTTATGACACCCATACATTACAACTGGTTGTTTTTTTAATGTTAAAGTTAGGCCATTGATTTAGATACAGTTTTCAGTAATTTAAAAGTGGGAAAAAAGAAATATATTTTTAAATGCCTATTTCAATTTGTATTGTGAGAGGAATGCTTTTTTTAAAAATTTACAGAGTGACATAGAAAAGGGACAGGACTGGGGGTAAAATATATTTATTTATTTATTGAATTTATATGCCGCCCTACACCCAGAGGTCTCAGGGCGGTTCACAGAACAAAATCAAAATATAAAACCACAATATATACATGCAATAAAAATGCAAAAGTGACACAGGTTGGAAATACTTCGCCAAACCTTTTTTAGGCATTACAACTAGAGGCCATCATAAAACATAATAAAACATCCATATATAACATTGTAAAATATATACAAATAAACAGCCATGTAAAATATATGACGAGGATTTTCATTGGGATTTCTTCCCGCTAAATAGTGCCATTCGCCCTCTAAGGGATACTATTGACAAAAACCCAGCCACCCAGTTACATCAGATAGAATCTGGTTATTTTCATTTTCCCGCAGTGTTAGACTACCCAAAAAAGGGGATAGTATGCGTTTGCGTAGCTGGTTCTACAATGAACAGTAGAAAAGAATATGTTCTACAGTGTCCAGCACATTCAAAGAACATCCACAATGTCTATTCTTTCTGGGGATGTTTAAATATCTGCCCTTGACAAAAGCCATTTAAATTAGAGAAATGCTTTTCAAAAATTTGCAGGGTGACATAGAAAAGGGACGGAATTGTGGGTAAAAACATGCAAAAGTGACACAGGCGGGAAATACATTTGCCTGCGTCACAGATATCACTGCTATAAGTAAATTCTCCATACTGCCTACTTGATATAAGCCTTTCCCCAAACATGTACCCTCCATTTGCTTTGGAGTCTAACTCCCAGCATCCCTGAACATTGGCCATGTTGCCTGGGGATAATATTTATAATAATTTATACCTTGCTCATCTGACTGGGTTGCCCCAGCCACTCTGGGCAGCTTCCAACATATATAAAAACATAATAAAACATTAAGCATTTAAAAAAATCTTCTCTATACAGAGCTGCCTTCAGACGTCTTCTAAAGATTGTATAGTTACTTATCTCTTTGGCTTGGGGGTTGAATAACTCCATACCCTCTATATAAAGGTCTGGTGACTTCTGTTTCAGTGTATCTGAAGAAGTGTGCATTTACACGAAAGCTCATACCAATAACAAACTTAGTTGGTCTCTAAGGTGCTACTGGAAGGAATTTTTTAATTTTGTTTTGACTATGGCAGACCAACACGGCTACCTACCTGTATCCATACCCTCTGACGTTTATCCAATGAAAATAGGGACGTCCTAGGGGAAAGCGGGACATTCTGGGATCAGATCAGAAACTGGGACAGTTTCTGTAAATCTGGGACTGTCCCTGTAAAATGGGGACACTTGGGAGGGTCAGGGACTACACCAGGGGTCGGCAATGTACGGCCCATGGGCCGGATATGGCCCAAGAAGATTGTTTTACCAGACCATGAGCCGCCTGCAAACCGAACTGCCCGCACAGTGAGTCCCCTGCGCGCTGTACTAAACCGGCTCAGCGTGCCACAGGAACTTGCCGAGTGGCGCCAGAAATCACATCTGCGCATACGCAGATACTGGAAATCGCTTCTGTGCATGTCCAGAGGCCGAAAATCACGTCTGCACTGGCGTCTGGGCATGCGCAGAAGCAATTTCCGGCACCGCGGACATGCGCAGACGCGATTTCCGGCGTCACGCTGCGTCGGTCCGGCCTACGGACGATCTCTGTGGGAGTGGTCCAGCCCATGGCCGGTAAGACTTGCTGACCCCTGGACTACACACTGCTCTCAACACCCCTTGAGAGTCATCTGCTGGAATAGTAGAGTTAAGATCTTGGTGGATGCCAGTGATTTTGTCCTCAAAGTGCTTTGCAAACAAGTCACAGCCAGCTATTGCATGGACAGGCGGAGTCCCCCAACCCCTGGGCAGCCCTGTGTGGAATAACGACTCAAGACAAGGTACTATGGGATTAAAATTGGCCACAACTTTATTATGTTTCAGATGTGGGCAGACCTTGGCTCAGGCATTGGGCGTTTATCATCAGGGTTATCCAGAGTGTGTGTGTGTGGGGGGTGGGCTGGCTCTGGAAAACATATGTTCAAGCAGAGAGAGCCTGCCCCCGTTACACCGCCGTCGCAGGGCAATGACAACCTCTAGGCGTACGGCCAAAGCCTCCCCTCAAAACAACCCCTTTAACGGGAAACCCTGGTATCGCCGCCGCAAAGAGAATGGGTTGTGTGGGTCACTGTTACACACCCACCCCCATTTAGGGAAGATAGACTAAAGGATTCCGCCCAAGGCCTGATACCACCAAAGTTGTGACATTTTGCTACGGGAAAGGCAAACCTGCCAATGCAGGGGAATTCCTTTCCGGCCCTTCAACAGTGACCCTGACATAGCAGCATCCGTATGTTAATATCTCAGCTCACAGTCAGAGGTAACTGGCCTCCCCCAGGCAATTGAGCTGGATACTTTGTTTACTTTTTGTCTGCTACTCCCGGCAGGCTAGGTTGTAACTCGGCGATTCTCCTCATCAGTCAGACGTGAAGAACACACCCTCTGCTACTCTGTTTCTCTCCCTCCCTGCATTCTCCCCAGGGAGGGGAAATGAGACAGACAGGAGTCCTATTTACATGTTTTATTCCTGTCATTCAGCAGTACATAGAAAACGTGACTGCACCCTTCAGACTCCATCAGAAGAGTCACAACTCCACCCCTGTACTTCCAGCACGGGTCATATGACACTCTGAGCTAACATCCGGTGCTCAGTACAGAGAATAGACTCCTTCTTTTTGCCAATAGTACAGTTTGAAACCACAACATCCTGTTTTGCATTCCAGCCATCTGGAGCTGGCTTTTGCCTTGGTGCTTTTTCCCAACACCGTGTACCTGTGGAGAAAAGGTTAACCTCCAAAAGAAATCTTAACTGAGGGTGGGAGAAGCTCTGGAGCCAACTGACAATTCCCAGGTAAGATCCTCCCCCTATTGTGTGGGCAGGGTGGTCCCTCCCCCTACCTGGCCTGATTACCTTGGCAACGCCTCCCCAGGCGGGATTGAGCGACTGGCTGAGGTAGGCAGAGACCTCCAGGTATCCCACCTGGGGGGAGGTGAAGCCAAGCCTGTGCTAATAGTGCCACATAGGGTCCCAGGGGCTGTGCTCGACCATGCAAAGGGCGCCCCCCCTGTTTGTTGTGGGGAGCAGTCATTGTCAGTTCCACCATCTCCTTTGGGCCAGACTGTAAGAGGCCCCACACTACCCGGAAAAGCTCTTCTGGATGGCACAACAAGGATGAAACAGAGGCAGCAAAGTATGCTTTCTTTGCTGCCTTCACCGCCACTAGGTAGGCTTGATGATGCGTTCAATTGCATTCGACTGAAGCTTCCTTTTCATATTTTAAAAAACCCTGGAATAATTGTTCAGTCCTAAGGGAGAAGAACGTAATAAGCCTTGCTGCCTGTCCCCGCTCACTTTTTAAACTAGATAATTGCTTTCTTATGCTACTGTCGGGGCTGGTATGACTTAACTATTTAGATAAGGAGCTCGCGGACTGAAAAGGGAAAAAAGAGAAGCCGTCATTTGGCTCTACAAGTTATTGCCTCTGCTGATTAGTTGTAATGACAATTTGCATAACAAGAGGAAGCTGGCAGTGTTGGGAAGCAGGAGAGAGACTACCTGACTACCTGAACAAATGCTTTGGGGCCAGGCCTGCCACAAAAAAGCAACATGGTTTGGATTTTTTTAATTATTATTTTCCTGTAGTTATTTTCACAGAGTTCTGGTACATTTCAGATCAGGGTGTGGGTATGTATGTATGTATGTATGTATGTCACAGAGTACTTCCTTCTTCCTTCTTTTGACCTTGAGAAATGGTGCAGTTAGAAGCTGCCTAATTCTGAGCCAAATCACTGGTCCATCTTAGTACTTAGTACTTGGCTTAGTACTGCTTACAGTGACTGGCAGCTCTTCTCCAGGGTTTCAGGAAAGGGTCCGTCCCCCCCCCCCAGCCCTGCATTGAGAAGCTGGGGGTTGGAACTGGGACATTTTACATGCAGAGCATGCTCTACCAACTGAGTTAGCCTACAGCCCTTCAAAAATAAATCTGACACATGATTTGGGGGGAAATGTAAAGTCCTTAATTACATGATCTACATTGTCAGAATCATGACCATAGTCATGAATAAACCTCCATCAAATAAAATAAAAAAATTCCTTCCAGTAGCACCTTAGAGATCAACTAAGTTTGTTATTGGTATGAGCTTTCGTGTGCATGCACACTTCTTCAGATACTCATACCAATAACAAACTTAGTTGGTCTCTAAGGTGCTACTGGAAGGATTTTATTTTTATTTTTTTTTTACTACGGCAGACCAACACCTGTAACAACCATCAAATGAAAGGTTAACTATGGTTATATTCTCGAGACTTAAATTAGCTTTGTTTTTAGATTTGCCCCTAAAAGGGATGCAAAACCCAGATAAGCTGCAATGTACATCCAGTCTTATCTTTCCAGATTCTCACCTGTGCTTACAGCAGAGGTAGAGAACTTGCTGTTGGACTCCAATGTCCATCAACCCCAGTCTGCATGGTCAATGGTCAGGGATGATGGGAATATTGGTTGAGCAAGATCTACTGGGCCACAGGTTCTCCGTTTCGGATTTACTGCATTCATAAGCAATTCAACAAAAACATGAATTAAGTGTTGAAATTCATCTTTTAGCATCATGTATGAAAAGGGACGCGGGTGGCGCTGTGGGTTAAACCACAGAGCCTAGGACTTTCCGATCAGAAGGTCGGTGGTTCGAATCCTCATGACGGGGTGAACTCCCGTTGCTTGGTCCCTGCTCCTGCCAACCTAGCAGTTCGAAAGCATGTCAAAGTGCAAGTAGAGAAATAGGTACCGCTCCGGCGGGAAGGTAAACGGCGTTTCCGTGTGCTGCTCTGGTTCGCCAGAAGTGGCTTAGTCATGTTGGCCACATGACCTGGAAGCTGTACGCTGGCTCCCTCGGCCAGTAAAGCAAGATGAGCGCCGTAACCCCAGAGTCGGTCATGACCGGACCTAATGGTCAGGGGTCCCTTTACCTTTACGAAAATGCCCACATAGTCACTGGAATGCTTCTTGCTGAGATAACTGCCCTTCCAAACGAAGATCTGCTTCTCAAGTTACCAGTGGTGGTGGTGACATGATTAGCAATTGAGATTGGGGAGGGTTGCTATAAATGAAATGGCAAAAGCCAGTCTCAGGTGTTAGAGGTGGAAGAGGGGCAGAGCAAGAAGGAAAGCTGAGGCTGTGATATTGCGCCTTCCTCATTGCAGTTCCACCCCCAGTGTGGCAGGATGCAATCACATTATGCAGTGTGAGCAGGATTTCTGCCAATGCACACCTTCATACTGTGAGTGGAGCTATAGCTATGGCCTTCCTGACTTGGCATCATCTGTTATGTTGTAAAATCTTGCTCATCATTTTGTGGGTGGAATGTGGGTGGCTGAGGAACAATGGAAAGGACTGCTAATGCATACAGCTTGCTCAGTTATTTGTACCGCATGAGTGAACCAAACACCAGCACAGTGAGTTCAAGGTCTTACTGCAATGCCATATCCCATTTCATAACTGATACAAGATGGTTTGAATTACTGTCTAAACTCTAGCATTTCCACAAGGTATGTATTTCAGCAAGTTTCCATTTCATCTGGATGTGTAAGAGTTGGCTTAGTGTCCCATCAATTAAGAATGTCCTTCCTATACTAATACGTCTACCACAAGCTCTTTGACATGGTGCTCAAGAAAATTTATTAGGCCTTTCTGTTTTAGCAAGTACTTCTTTAAGTTAATTGTGCTGCCATAGAGTTGCTAGATAGCTCAGAGATGTTCTAAGACTCTAATTCCCATCAGCTGTAGCTCATTGACATGTCCAGTGGTCAAGGATTATGGGCACTGTTGTCCAACAAAATCTGGCAGCCAAGGCCTCCCATCCCTGTTTAAAAACATTGCCTCCTATTCTAGAATATTGCAGAATACCACAGTTCCACTGACTGTCATTGTGGCTTCACATTTTAGAGTCCCATGGCTCCATACAGGACAGTGCACTCATCCTTTTGGTGTACTGATGCTTATGAAAACTGTTCACCTGTCTAGGTAAAATAGTAGGGGGAAAGAGCAGAGTGGGCTGGGAAGGGAACAAGATGGATCCATTTTGGTTTGGCCCCAACTTTGGAGGGATCTTTCCTTAATGGATCTAGGGACACTCAAATTCAGTGTCTGAACTCCACCATTTTTGGGTCTCACACCCTTTGACTGGTGGATGCTGACAGGGATTGTGAGAAAGGCGTCAGGTTGACCTTGCTTATCTTGGCTTCCTCGTCCAAGTGATGTTAATCTTGTGGAGCAAGAAACACATAGAGACAGGCTCAAGTGTGTTCAAAAACTCCTTTGTATAGTGTATCAGAAACTGCTCATGAATATTCGCTCAGAAGGCCTACAAAAAGAAATCAGCCTTTCCAATCAATTGCCCTGTTCCATTACTTCAAACCTTAGGAATGTTGGAGGATTTCATGTGATATGTTTTTTGTTTGTTTGTTTTTTAAGCAAATGAATCTGATTTGCACTCCCCAGACTAATAACACAGATCGGAACACGGTTATCCTTCAGGTTTCTTTGCACTTCTCCAGGGTTTGAGCTTCAGGTATTGGCTCAAAGAATGCACCAAAACATTGATGAAAATCCATGTTTTTGGTTCATACACATGCACAAATGAGTAATTTGGGAGAAAATGATTTTTTAAAGGCATATTCCATCGGGGGAAATGTTCAAAATAAAGCAAATTCCCATTCATTTTTTAAAAGAAAAAATACAGATTGAGGCAGAATTGGATGGGATTGACTTGTGACTGAAGACCTGTGAAAGTGGTATGGACCATAAATAGACTGATCTGTCCATCCCTATGAGACCCAACCTAATATGACCAAAGACGATATCAGAATTAAATTTATAAGTGAGTATATATGATGTATTATGATAAAGATTAGGCTGTGCACTGGATTTGACTGAAGCAAGAGGGTTTGAGCTTCGGCGGAGTTGGGTACAGGCAGTCCTGAATTGTCTGGGTCAAGTTAGGAGTCCTGGTGTGAACTAGGGCTGTCAGTGGGTGTGATATCAGGTGGGAAGGCTACAGTCCCCAGCGAGATGCTCCTTCATAAGTACTCGCCCCACAGGGAAGGCGCTTGCAAAGCAGAACCTTGCAGGATTGAACCCTCCTGCTTTCTGTGGTCAGGAAAGGAGATGAAGCATTTCCTTCTCCTGTCGCCAGCACAACTTTGCATTTAATTATGGTTTAAAAAACCATAATTGGACATTAGACCCGTCCCATGGTCCTATTATTAATTTAGTAATTAAATTTATGTGGCAACCTTCATCTGAAGATCACAGGGAGGTTCACAACAGAAAAATGCAAAATGAGAATACAAAACACACAATAAAAGGAAAATGAAAACAAATCACCAGTAATAACCCCGTCCCCACAAGCACATTTTAAAAGCCATAGAATGTTAATCAGACAAACACCTGGTTAAAGAGAAACATTTTCGCCTTGCATCTAAAGGTATGTAATGAAGGTGCCAAGCGAGTCTCCATGAGGAGAGCATCCCAGACAGGGAGCCACTGTAGAGAAGGCCCGTTCTCGTGTTGCCACCCTCTGGACCTTTCATGGAGGAGGCACAAGAAGAAGGGCTTCAGATGATGATTGCAAGGTCTGGGCTGGTTCATATGGTGAGAGAGGCATTGCAGTCCTGAGCCATTTAGGTCTGTATAGGTCAGAACCAGAACTCTGAATTGGGCCCGGAAACGAATTGGCAGTAAGTGCAGTTGGGCCAAGACTAACGAAGAAGAACAAAGTTAGCAGAAGGGGAGTGCACCCAGGACATTACAAATCCATAGAAAATAAAAATAACGTAACAAGAGTCTGGCTCCTGGATCAAGTCAATAGCCCATCTAGTCCCAACACTCTGTTTCCAGTGGTCAGCCAGATGTCCATGGGAAGCCTACATAAAAGGCCTGAGAGCAACAGCCCCTCTTCCCACTCCATGTGTTGCTGTGACAAATGATGGGGAATCCTGGGTAATCTGTTAGTCCTTGTAAGCAGAATTAATTAAGCTTGCAAAAGCTATTTATAATTAGCAATTATAAAGAAATCTGCAGGGTCCTAATTATAATGACACAACAATGAAAACAAGCGGCAGTCTGAGCGCGGGGAAGGAAAAGTTCCAAAACAAGAAGCAAAGCAGAGAAGGCACATCACCATTCTTACAATGTTTATCATGATGATATCACAAATTGCCATCTTCCTGTTGTCAGGGTGATGATCTCTGGAGAGTATCTCTAGATTTATATTACAATGCCGCCACACGACTAGTGCCATTATTTATTGAAACCTAGTGGCAGCAATAAAAGCTTTCTTTGGACTATTTAGCAAAAGAAATGAAAATAGTCAAGCTGCCTCTGTCTTTGTATCTGCCACACATCTATCATTAATTCATCCTGTCTTTGGGAGCCCATACAGTGGTGCCTCGCAAGACGAAAAGAATCCGTTCTGTGATTCTCTTCGCCTAGCGGGTTTTTTGTCTTGTGAATCAAGCCCATTGACAGATTAGCGGATTAGCGCTATTAGCGGCTTTTAGCGGCTTATCTGCTGATCGGATCAGCTGATAAGCGGCTTAGCGGCTTAGAAAAAGGGGGGGGGAGGAAAAAAACGCCGCAGGAACTCGCAAGACATTGTCGTCTTGCGAAGCAAGCCCATAGGAAATTTGTCTAGCAAAGCACCTCCAAAACGGAAAACTCTTTCGTCTAGCGAGTTTTCCGTCTTGCGAGGCATTCGTCTTGCGGGGCACCACTGTACTTTTAATGAAGCAATTCTGCTAGGGAATCATCAAAACTGGGAGGGGGGAGATGGATTGACACCCACTCACCCCTAAAAATATGGACATATTGGTTTTCTATTCACCCCAGGCACAAATACAACAGAATTGGTGCAATTACCCCAGCCATCCATTTGTTTTGCTTCATTCATGCTTCATTCAGCTGAAAGTGAGGGCTGATCCTTAGCTAGAGGACAGGCCCATCCATGAGGCAAAGTCAGGCAACTGCCTCAAGCGGCAGGATCCACGGGGCAGCTGATCCAGCCGCCAAGGAATGCCTTGCCCACCTCTGTTGCTGCCCCACCATATGCCATCTCTACAGCGGCCTCTTGGTGAATAGGAGTCACTGCTGGCCTCCTCCCATCCTTGTTCCCAATGTAGATCTTCACTCCTGCCTTCTTTCCTGGATGCGGGGTGGAGGCACCATTTTGTGGTTTGCCTCAGGGGCCAAAATGTATTGGGTCAGTCCTGGGATGAGGTGTGGCACTGCTGGAGCTCTTTCCCTTGGCTATACCTGTGACCATAAACATAGGTAAAGGTAAAGGGACCCCTGACCATTAGGTCCAGTCATGGCTGACTCTGGGGTTGTGGCGCTCATCTCGCTTTATTGGCTGAGGGAGCCGGCGTACAGCTTCTGGGTCATGTGGCCAGCATGACTAAGCCGCTTCTGGCGAACCAGAGCAGTGCACGGAAACGCCATTTACCTTCCCGCTGGAGCGGTACCTATTTATCTACTCGCACATTGACGTGCTTTCGAACTGCTAGGTTGGCAGGAGCAGGGACCGAGCAACAGGAGCTCACCCCGTTGCGGGGATTCGAACCGCCAACCTTCTGACCGGCAAGTCCTAGGCTCTGTGGTTAACCCACAGCGCCACCCATGTCCCAGAACATAAACATAGTCTTGCAGTATTCTGTCCCCACCCAAATGCCAGCCACATGTTTGGGGAAGGTCACAGGCAAGACATGACACAGTCATATGATTGCAAGGCTTGTTCTCCATATTTTCAGGACCCTGTTCTTATTGCTTTAGGACAGTGATGGCCAAACTCAGCCCTCCAGCTGTTTTGGGACTAAAATTCCCATCATCCCTGACCACTGATCCTGTTAGCTAGGGATGATGGGAGTTGTAGTCCCAAAAACAGCTGGAGGGCCAAGTTTGGCCATCACTGCTTTAGAATCATGTTTTGCCACACCTGCCAATCAACCCACTTTTATACAGTGGTACCTCGGGTTAAGTACTTAATTCGTTCCAGAGGTCCGTTTTTAACCTGAAACTGTTCTTAACCTGAAGCACCACTTTAGCTAATGGGGCCTTCTGCTGCCACTGCGCCGCCAGAGCACGATTTCTGTTCTCATCCTGAAGCAAAGTTCTTAACCTGAAGCACTATTTCTGGGTTAGTGGAGTCTGTAACCTGAAGCGTATGTAACCCGAGGTACCACTGTAATCTTGAAGTTAATTCACCTGGCTACAGTAACCAACACCTAGGATAGACTATTGTAGCATGTTGTACACGGAGCCTTGCTTGAAAAGCATCGAGATACTGCAACTGTACGAAATGAGGTAGTCCAATTGTTAACTGGGACTGATAGCTGTGAATAAATCAAAAATCTTCACATACTGCTGGTTTGTTTTCAGGCTTAATTATAGGAACTGTCTTTGGCCTTTTAAGCTGTACATGGCCTGGGATTAGGGGATCTTAACTGATGGGCAGGTTCAAGGAGGAGAAGATGGTGGTTCAAAATGACAAGGGGCTAGGCTGTCTGTAGGACTGTCTTTTCTCACGTGAACCTGCCCACCTATTTGTTTGGCAGTAGGGTGGTCATATCTACAAGGATAGTCCTCTATTTGAATGACAGTCAGAGGAGAGGCCTCTGTTTGAAGGGCTGTTGGGACCAAGTCTGGCTTAATATCTGAAAGACTACACAGATAACATTTGAGATGAAAATGTTTCATTTGAGATGAAAAGAAAGGAAGTATTACAAATGTTATTTAGAATAAAGTGACCATACCAAGGATTGAAACACACACACACACACACACACACCACTTTTAGTGCCTCACAAATATTACAAGCCAAAGACCTTTAAAACCAAAGGAAAAATTGTTTATGCTTTGTGTAGATAAGACTGGCTTTTTTGCATAGAGCTGCAGTCGTTTTAGTAATATTTCAGTATCATTTATTAGAGTGTTTAATAAGCTTGGGGGATAGATATCAAGTGCGAGGGAGGATGAGAATTAACTACTATGCAAGCAGCAGAGGAGGAGATAATTACAGTCTTCATAGGGGAAGAGGTCTGGAAAAATAAAGAGCTCTCTGGGAGGCTTTTACTTGTTACTTTCGCTGTTCATAAAAATGCAGACGTTGTTTCCAATGAGATGCTTTGGAACTGGAATGGAACAGAGAAATAATTCACAAGGGCTTTTAAGGCTTTAATTATATCACGGTTAGGTGCTGTAGGTAGGCTCCAGTGGATAAAGCAAATTAAAGCAGCCACACTGGTGGGAAGTTTTCTTTAAGTTGTTACCTTGGCTGGAATTATGGGTGGTGTCCAAAATTACTTGTGCTCATAAGAATCATTGCACTGCCCTGTTTTATTAATGCTTTATTGGTGGGCATTATTATTCTTGATGTACTCCTTTGTGTTCTAGTGCTGTTGCATAGATTTCTTATGATCTTATTGTGTCCTGAATAAGCATCTCCACCCCCATCGTTCAGCCCGGACACTGAGGTCCGGCTCCGAGGGCCTTCTGGCGGTTCCCTCCCTGTGAGAAGTGAAGCTACAGGGAACGAGGCAGAGGGCCTTCTCGGTGGTGGCACCTGCCCTGTGGAACACCATCCCATCAGATGTCAAGGAAATAAACAACTATCTGCGTTTTAGAAGACATCTGAAGGCAGCCCTCTTTCGGGGAGTTTTAAATGTTTGATGTTTTAGAGTGTTTTAATATTCTGTTGAGAGCTGCCCAGAGTGGCTGGGGAAACCCAGCCAGAGGAGCAAGGTATAAATAAATTATTATTATTATTATTATTATTATTATTATTATTATTATTATTTGCAAACTTCTTTGGGTCTCACGCATTAAACAGCATAGAGGAGTTATTAGTGTGTTGTTGTTGTTTAAAAATGCTCAGTAGATCCATTGAAATTAATGACTAAATACAGGTCCATTAATTTAAGTGGCTCTGCTCCAAGCAAGTTGGAGCCAACCCTATGGCTTTATTGGGGCGAGCACTATTGTCCCATAAAACCAATGTGAGTCACATTGGATACGAACCTCCTAGGCATGACTCACCCCAACTGGGTAGGGGAAGAAGCCCACATCCTGCTGCTTAGTTGCACACACTGTTTGTTGATTCAGAGTTACAAGTGCACTGCCAAGCAGATGGGGGCAATCACCTGTTTGGATGTAGGTGGGACAACAGACATTCTCTTGTCCTATCTCCTGAATGGGAGGATTAGAGCAGCAAAAGGAAGAGACCTGCTTGTAGCCTGATGCTGTGTGCAATGATTTCTGGATCAGGGGAAAATGTATTTTATTATTAAGGATGTGTTTTTAAAAAATGCAGGATGTGCAGATTTCAAAGGATAGCTGTGTTTTTGTTCATGCATTGTTTTAGGAAGTGTGAACATGGTAGGTTCACATTAAAACGTGACTCAAAGAAGAATTCCACCCCCATCGCTAGATCCAAGCCATTTAAACCATATGAGCTACATTAGCTAACTTCCATGCCTGCTTTCTCAGCTAGGTCCCTGAGGAGTCTGGAAACCAGTTGTTAGATGCCTCAAAGGAAACACTAATAAACCATCATAAACGAGTTGCGAATTCTCTAAAAAGATTGTGGTGAAACATGGTTTTCATATATGGGCTATTGGGCTTGGAATAATGTGCTAAACTCAAGAAAGATTTCCCGCTGGACAATAATGGGCAACAGCATCTGAAGCAGCCTATTCAAAGTCAAAAGATTTCACTCAAAGGATTTTCATGGTATGGCCATTCAAATGAAGCTATTTGCCCTTCATTGCGGACCATGATTGATATCCATAAACCGTAAAAAGCTGTCGAGTCAAAACCAGGAGCAGGCCTGTAATGTCTGTCAACATCTCTTTGTCCGGGCACACTTGCCTAAACAAAAATGTTTCAAGCAGGCACCAAAAAGACTATAGAAAAGGCGCTTGCCTGACATCAATCGGCAGGGAGTTCCGAAGTTTAGGTGCCATCACATTAACAGATTGATTTCTCAGAACTGTGAAATCATTTGCATATAAAAAAACAGAATAATTGCAGTCATAAAAAACAATTACCTACATAGAAACAATTAAAAAATCAAATTTATAAAAGCAGTTTCAAATCTAGTACAGATACCTACTGAAATAAAAGTATCCATTTACAAGGAAAAGGTAAAGGTAAAGGTACCCCTGACCGTTAGGTCCAGTCACCAACAACTCTGGGGTTGCGTGCTCATCTGGCTCTATAGGCCAAGGGAGCCAGCGTTTGTCCGCAGACAGCTTCCGGGTCATGTGGCCAGCATGACTAAGCCACTTCTGGCAGTGTACAGAAATGCCATTTACCTTCCCACCGGAGCAGTACCTATTTATCTACTTGCACTTTGATGTGCTTTCAAACTGCTAGGTGGACAGGAGCTGGGACCGAACAACAGGAGCTCACCCCGCCGTGGGGATTCGAACCGCCAATCTTCTGATCGGTGCTGATGTTATACTCACAAACTCTTTGAGGAAGACTAGGATGAGAGAGATGGATCCTAGTGAGCTTTATCACTGAATGTGGATTTGAACCCAGGTCTCCCAGGACAAGTGGTGCAACGTGATATAAAACAAGAACCAAATAGTTTTGTGTGCAGGGTGCTTTAGACTTTGTTTTCATCAAACACCAGCCCTTGGTGATGCATAGCAAGTCATATCTGGAACCCAGGAGTAATCCAGTGTGGCGCTGACACAGCCAAACAATGGAGAAAACTTGAATTTATTAATTTGCAGTTTTCCCTGAACAATGGCTCATGGGGTTATATATAAAGATAAATTTAAAACAGTGTGTTGCCTTCCAAATGCAAATGTCTGTGTTTAACTTCAGATTGCTTTGTACTGCGTAATGGACAAGAAAGCAGCAGGTAATGAATGCAGCCAGAGCATTTGGGGAGTGGAAGGGAGGGTGTGTGTGAATTGAAATATAAAGACAAGCTGTGGATGCAGATGGAATTGCTAGGATCTAAGGATGTTCCTCTGGGGGGGGGGACACAACTTTTCTTTTCAACAAACCCCCAGACAATTGCAGAAGTCTGTAACGTGTTCATATGGTGTACATTACAGTAGACTGAAGCTGAATCTTGCTAAGACCCAGATGATGGTGAACGGTTCCCAGGTAAAAAAATGGAGGGTCACTTGTTTTAGATGGGGTTGCACTCCCTCTAGGGGAACAGGCAGTTTAGGGCAGTTCTTGGAATGATCTTTGTCCATGGAAGAGTGCCTGCCACCAACTTCAGCTGGTGAACCAACTGTGCCCTTCCCTGGATAGGAAATACTTGACTATTGTGACACATATGGTAGTTACCTCTTTTTTAGACTACTGTAATACTGTACACCCTGTGTTGGGCTTCCCTTGCAGCTAGTCCAGCAGGTGCAGAATGCTATGGGCAGGGTGGTAAGTGATACATCTTATGGGCATATTCTGGTCTCTGAAAAAATGTACACATCACTTGGGAAGATGGGCGAACTAATATCAGTGTACCGGAAGAAGCAAAGATCACCAGTGTTGAAGCAACGGTTCTTCAACATCAACTTCGTTGGACTGGTCATGTTGTACGGATGCCTGATGATCGTCTTCCAAAGCAGCTACTCTATTCCGAACTTTAAAATGGAAAGCGTAATGCTGGTGGTCAACAAAAGAGGTTTAAAGACTGTCTCAAGGCAAATCTAAAAAAAGTAGTATTAACACTGACAACTGGGAAACATTGGCCTGCGAGCAGTCCAATTGGAGAACAGCCTTTACCAAAGGTGTCATGGGCTTTGAAGACACTTGAACTCAGGACGCAAGGGAGGAACATGCTAAGATCCACACTGTGATCAACTCCCGCCCGGAAACCTATGTCCTCACTATGGAAGGACGTGTGGATTCAGAATTGGCCTCCACAGTCACTTACGGACTCATTGTTAAAACCGTGTTTATGGAAGACAATCTTACTCAGCTACGAGTGATTGCCAAAGAAGATTCTGGTCTGATTCAGGATCCCACAGAGAACGAGGCCAGGCACACTATGGACATCTCCAAGTGACCAACTTGCTCCAACAAGGGTTGGAAGCAAACGGAGGCCTCTGTATGCTGACTACCTCCACCAGGCTCCACCCCTTGTAGAGAACTTTTGAGCTTTAAAGGGTGAGCCCAATGGCCCAAAGATGATCCTCCCTCCTTAGCTGAATTGAAATGACAATAACTCTTTGTTATTCAGAGAACTAGCAGAAGTTGGTGCTGTTTTGGAGACAGGTTGTGTGGCTTAGGAGGAGGTTGGGGTGGGTGCTAACTTTGGATCACTTCAGGCAGGCTCTCTTTGAAGGGCCCCAGCTTTGGTCCAAATATTCTCACCTAACTTGGGTATTCAGAATTCAGATGAAGAGGTTGCACAACCCTACTGTTTGAGTCAGAGGGTGGTGACCAGGAGACAGTATTTAAGGATTTGATTAGATCCATGTTAGTCGCTGCCAGATTTGTGATAACACAGCTGTGAAAGCGCACTAGGACTCCTCCTTTAGATCTCTGGTACGGTAAACCTTGGGAAATTGCCATTGCAGCGAAGCTTACACACCCAAATCAATGTCATCAAGGGGCCAGTAAAACAGAATACCCCTTTTTTGCAGAACGGAGTAGTTTTATTGTTCATGCTAATAAAAGCATTACAAGGACACTCCCAGCCCAGCATACAACAATCTGCAGAAACAGTTAATGATTCAAGTATCTATGGAATTCTCATCAGTTGATGTTGTTCATAATGCCCTTAAGTCCTCTGTTTCATTATTATGATAATGCTGATTGACTTCTATATTAGACTCATAATGAGAAAGGCTATTATGGTAGCTCAGCTGTCACACCACTGCAGTTCTCAGATCCTTCCTTTGAATTTTGTTTTGTTTGAGAATTGTTGCTCCTTGATACAATCACATACAGCCCCTATCATCTGGAAACCATTTTTTGGTGGCCACAGGACTTGCCGATCAGAAGGTCGGCGGTTCAAATCTCCGCAACGGGGTGAGCTCCCGTTGCTCGGTCCCTGCTCCTGCCAACCTAGCAGTTTGAAACCACGTAAAAGTGCAAGTAGATAAATAGGTACAGCTCTGGCGGGAAGGTAAACGGCATTTCCGTGCGCTGCTCTGGTTCGCCAGAAGCGGCTTAGTCATGCTGGCCACATGACCCGGAAGCTGTACGCCAGCTCCCTCGGCCAATAAAGTGAGATGAGCGCCGCAACCCCAAAGTTGGCCACGACTGGATCTAAGGGTCAGGGGTCCCTTTACCTTTTATGGTGTTGCAGTAACTGGCATATACAGTACTTCAAATGGTGTATTTAAACCAGTGTTTCCCAAACTTTTTTGGGCAACGGCACACCTGTTTAATGAAAAAAATCTCGCGGCACACCACCATTACAGCCCCGTGATGTCAGCGCGCAGCGTCACGCCGGGAGGGACGCACGAAAGTGAAAGTTATTTCCCTCCCCCTTGCCGGGGAACCTCCAAGCTTTGTGGGTGGGAGGAGGCAGCAGAGCGAGGGACTGAGGGACGGCGGCAACTGAGGCGGCGGCGGCTGTTGTGGTGGTGGCGGCGATAGCGGGCGGAGGAGGGGGCGGCGGCAGGGCTTGAGGAGCCGTCGCCGGGAGTTGCTGCTGCTGTTGTTGTTGCTGCTGCTGCCCGGACATGCCGGCCTCCTCCTCCTCCGCTGTCTCGCGCTCCTCCCTTTTGCACGCGCTGCCCCGCCGCTCGGCACCACCACCGCGGAGCCGCCCCTGGCTCGACGCGGATCCTCGCCGCCGCCGCCTCTCACCGCCCGACTCGCCCGACTCCCTCCCACGGCACACCAGCCAATGTCTCACGGCACAGTAGTGTGCCGCGGAACACCGGTTGGGAAACACTGATTTAAACGACACAAGTGGATTAAAGAACTTGATCTAGATCAGAACCGAAGCCAAGATGGAAAGTTTTGACTGCAGTCCACTAATGTACCTGCTCCTTTCTTCACCCAATTCCCAAGTCAGCTGTCAGGCAGTTTTACGAGTCTTAGAATCTGTAGCGTTGGAAGGGACCGCCAGGGTCATCTAGTCCAATGCAGTTATATGAATCATTCCCAAAATGTAATTATTAAACAAGCCTCTTACTATGCACTAAAAGACGTATACAGTACTACACTGAAACGTTTAAATGTTTGATTGTCCTTGCACCTTCCTGCCACACTTGCCATTCTCTCCTGCCGGACCAGTGTGGTGCACCCTTTGAGAACCACTATTGTAGAGCATGAATAGAAAAGGGGATGTGAGATTTGGAGACAGCAAGAGTCATGCACTTTATGTTTTCATTTTGTGTTTTTATGCGGTGAGCTGTCCTGAGATATTCAGATGAATGGGTGGCATGCAAATTTAATAAATAATAATAACCCCCTGCAATGCAGGAACCTTTTGCCCACTGTGCAACCCTGAGATTAAGAGTCTCATGATCCATCATCTGAGCTCTCCCAATATTGCCAAGGAAGTTGCTTCTCTTCCCAATTAGCACATATTCTTCCGAAGGGCCTCCTGCTTATTGACAGCACCTGTTTCCCTCATCAACTTTTAAAATCTTTTAAAAACCACAACGGCTAAATACGGGCCTTCCCATTTTGGCCCGATTATGGCTAATCCAATACAGCTCTCGCATAATCCTGCCTCTAATCTCCATAATAACTTGTCCCTGCTGTTGCAAAAAACAAAAACACTTCATTTATATTCTGGGAACTAAATTCGATTCGAGCGCAAAAAATCCCCTCGGCCTATTCAGCTGGCCCAGATACCTGATTATTTGATGTAACACTGGACGCAAACTCAGCTATAGTAAAACAATTCAAAGAGGGCAAACGCCTTACGTGGCTGGGTAGCTCAGCTGGGTAGAACGTGGTGCTGATAAAGCCCAGGTCGCAGGTTCGATTCCCCCCTATAGGCGGACAGCTGCATATCCCAGGGGGTTGGACTAGATGACCCTCAGGGTACCCCTAGGATATCTAATTCTATTGAAATCTCCCGACTCCCAGGGTATCTTTCGTGCATTCCCACAGCCGGGAATTCTAAGCGGGAGGGGGGGGGGAGAGCGGCTGGTGGGGAGGGGGAGCGGCGGAGCGGGACCCGCCGAGGGATTGGCTGGCGTCTGCCACGTGACGGACGCGAGGCAACATGTGCTATTGGCCTTCCTGGGCTGCCGGGGAGCATCGTCTTGCGTCGCGCGTGGCGGCGGCGGGAGATCGCCGGGTTCCTCCGCGGTGGATCTTCGCAGCGGCGCTGCTCCTCCTGAGGTAAAATTTGAGGTGGTGGGGAAAAGGGGGGGGGGAGGCTGCTGAGGCTGCTTTTTCGGGACCCTGCCGTACGTTGTCCTCCGTCATTCCCTCAGAAAGTGTGTGGAAACCCCAATATTGTGTGGCGAGGATGGGGCTTGCGCACGGATTGAGGGGGGTGTCGCGTTTTACGTGGGTTTTTCCTCTGTCTTTGTGAGTTAAAAGAGGCAAAGGAGGGGGAGATCCGTGAGGCGTTGGAAATATGACTTGGGTTTTCTTTTCTTTTTCGCCTCGCTCTTCTGGTTTTGAGGGTGGGGAGAAAGGGTGGAAGGAAATATATCTTGTCACCATCACCTTCATCATCATTTTATTATTTACAAAGCAGTTTAAATTTAAACCTGGGAAATGCCTCTCGACTGAGGAAAGGTGAGGAGAAAGGGTGGCATGAAATATATATTGTCATTATTCTTATTCTTATTATTCTTATTTGCAAAGAAGGCAGTTTAAATGTAAACCTGGGAAATGCCGCTCGACTGAGAGGCTAGTTCGGAAATGAGGAAAGGTGAGGAGAAAGGGTGGCATGAAATATATATTGTCATTATTATTATTATTATTATTATTATTTGCAAAGATGGCAGTTTAAATGTAAACCTGGGAAATGCCTCTCGACTGAATGAGGAAAGGGGTTCTCAGGATATCCAAATGAACCGGGGGTTAAATGGACCCTGTTCTTCTGTAAGGCGAATTTCAAGTGGGTTGGGTTGGGGTTTTTTTTGCTACAGCCGGTTAAAAGCACATAACGTTTCAGCCCTGATAGAAGCACGCCTCTCTGAAGCAGCCCAAGCTACAGAGAGATTTCCATGAGAATTGTTGGGAGTTGGGAAGGGACCTCTGGTGGTCATCTAGTCCACCCCTGCAATGCAGGAATCTTTTGCCCCATGTGGGGCTCGAACCCACAGCCCTGAGGCTTGTGGTCTACTGGCTGAGCTGGAAGTGAAGGTAGGGGGGTGGGTGTGTTAGGGGTGGGGTGGGGGGTGAGATGGAAGACAGTGAGTGCAAGACCAAATCTTAAGGGAAATTAACTTTTCATTAGCCATCACACCCATACTTAAAATCAAATGGTTCCTTGACGCTCAGGGGTATTAATAATTACTGCAGAGTATGTGTCTGTGGAAGACATTTCTCCAAGGATCAATGGCTGTTTATTATTCGTTTAAAATATTTATGAATTCATCTTTAATCATGGGTTTCTAAGCACTTTACATTTTTTTTAAAAAAAACAGAACAATGTACTCTGCAGCACAAAATAAAACAGTAGGTTATTAAAAGCAACCAAATAAAATGAACTGTGCAGTAGGAATGTGGAATATATAATCAAGCAGAAAAGGTTTTCTATCATGTGAGCAGAGAACATTAGTGTGCATATGTGTGTTTTTGTGCACATGCAACATGCTCACATTTATTTTTCAAAAATGGGGATGCTATTAGCTTATTTGAACAGGCTGCAAGTCTTAGGCAGGTAAATCGTATAAATTAACCCCCCAGTCCCACAGTTGGATTCACTTCTGAATCTACATGGATAGGATTGTGATGTGAACTATCCTGAGACCTCCAGGTATAGGTGTATAAGTTGAATAATAAATAAAGGTAAAGGTAAAGAGACCCCTGACAGTTAAGTCCAGTTGCGAACGACTCTGGGGTTGCGGCGCTCATCTTGCTTTATTGGCCGAGGGAGCCGGCGTTTGTCCACTTCCACAGACAGTTTTTCCAGGTCATGTGGCCAGCATGACTAAGCTGCTTCTGGTGAAGCCAGAACAGCGCACAGAAATGCCGTTTACCTTTCTGCTGGAGCGGTACCTATTTATCTACTTGCACTGTGTGCTTTCAAACTGCTAGGTTGGCAGGAGCTGGGACTGAACAACGGGAGCTCACCTCGTCGCGGGGCCTTGAACCGCCGACCTTATGATCGGCAAGTCCAAGCGGCACAGAGGTTTAAACCACAGCGCCACCCGCGCCCCGTTAAATAAATAAATAAATAAATAAATAAATAATGAAGCTGGATCTATGTTGCACAAAACATGTAATATTTAAGAGGAACTCTGTTGATTTGCCTCTGGACATAATTCTGTTGGGATGTTTCTGGAAAATGATGCTGTCATTTTTCAACTGATTCCCACTGCTTCCAATCCCAGGTTACATGTTGTCTGCTTTTGTTTTGTTTTTTAAGCAAACTCTGAAAAAGTTGGCACCTTGCCTATTTAGCACCAATTCAGAGAACCAAATGCTCCTGTGTTCAAAAACTTCTGTGAATTTTTCATCAGCAATGTTCTTTAACTGGTTTTCCTTAACTGATTTTCCTATCTACTGAGAACAAATGCTCTATAGGATTCAGAAAAAGTATATTCTGTTTTCTCATTTCTAGTGTTTTGTTTTCAGCATTGCATGCTACAATGAGAATATCAAGGCTTCCAGCAACATCTGTTACTGCACCATCAAGTCTTACCATAAATTATCCCCTGTGACCATCCTTGTTTGAAAATATTTGTACAAAGTTATCTTGAATGCGCAGGCACTAAGCTAATTATGGTAAATTTATTTCTGGTAAGTCTGATTTTCAGGGATTCTTTAGATGCTAAGGATTCTACAGGATTTTTTAAAAAGGATTCGTCAACTGAGAAAATTTCTAATCCAGTTAAGGAGCTGAGAGCTTACTTCACACTTGTAAATTCATGTTCTTGGCGTGTATATATATCAGAAATGACTAGGAAGAGTTATTTATATTTTTATAGGAGAAGAAGAAACAATGAATTGAGAAGAACTTGAGCAAAAGCATTAATGGAGATAACAGCCTATATGATGTGTACAAACAAAAATGCACAGGGAAACGTGTACCAAAATGTATAAATGTATGATAATGGAAGCTTTGGATGCAATCTCCAAGAGCTAAATGAATTTAAGCTACAGTCATAATAAATTCACATCTCCAATGAGATACATTGGATTTAATCAAAGGAAAATTAATTGTGGTTTAGATGCAATCCTAAGTACATTTCCTAAGGAGTTAGAGCCCATCTACATAGCTGTTTTACTAAGGGTATATGCAATATCATATCTTTGATATGTGAATAGTGCATAGTACTGGCAGCACATTATCCTCCTTTATCAGTTCTTCCTCAATATTCCTGCATTATTGCATCCACACTTTAAACTCTGTCCATTCTGTTTTTCACATTGCATCCACCCCCAGTTTCCCCTTTTCCCCAAACTAAAGTTAGTTGCCTTTGAAGCCATGCCACCATACTTTCATTTGTCGTCTTTTTCATGTTTTATGTTAGGGTTGTGGCTGTTGTGCAAAACCATGGTTGTTTGCAGAGAGAAAAAACAGCATCTGTAATCAACAGGAAATAAAGTGGGAGTGATACTGATAAACAAATCCTCATCCCCACCACGAAGATTTCATATAACCATCATGACTTGACTGATAGATATGCCCTCCATGAATGTTTTTCAAACCCCGTTTTATAACCAACCAGTGGTCACCACTATATCTTTATGGCAGGGAGTTCTATAAATTAATTATTTGACAATGGCTCAGTTTGCACATAACACAGAGTCAAATCATGGCTTAGGAGCAAACATGCAGGCTTACAGAGAGGAACTTGTGACCAGTTTACTCCTCCTTCGGTCATTCTGCTGCGCTCTGCTAAGTCAGGGTAATGTGTCCTACAAACCTGGACTCGGGGTTTAGCTCTGCAGACAAACCCACGAGCTCAAACCAAGGTTGGTCCTATGGTTTACAGCTTGTGGTTTGCCTTGGAGAGCTAAACCACAAAGCTATGTTGATATGCAAAGTCAAACCATAGTTCAGCTCAGTGCAGCATCAGAATAACTGAAGGGAGATCTCGCCAGGAGCATCTCATTCACATTAAGCCACAGTTTGGTTTAGCATTACATGAAAACAAGATCAATGTCTTATATGGCATTTTTTCATATAAGAAAACTATATACACAATCACTTGTGATGTGTGAGGTGTGTGTTTATTTTGCCACAAATGAGGAAGATGGCTGTGCACATTATCTCTGCTAGAAGAAACCTTAATGTGTCAATCAGCCCTTTGCCCCATTAATTTCTGTGGTACTTTCTTCGGTGTGATATATTACCTAGGACAAAGGTGCTACACTAGCAAGCAGAAGAGCCATTAGAGAAATTTTTGTGTTATCTCCCCAGAAAAAAGTAGAAGTTAAAAAACAAAATCTGGTTTTGAGACTGAGTTAGTTCAGTGGAGTCAGTGAGGAATGCCTTTAATAACTGCCATTTATTACTTGAAGTATCAGATGGGCACTGCCGCAAATAGGATGTGGAAAGGCATAGTCTGTTGATGATCAAGCTGGACTGAATACACATAAGAACATAAGAGCTTTCTGTATCAGGCCAAAGGCCTTTTAGTCCAGCTTCCAGTTCTCACAGTGGCCAACCAGATGCCTGTGGGAAGCCCATGAGCAGGACCCAAGTACATCATCACTCTTTCCACTTGTGATTCATAACAAGTGATGTTCAGAGAGTTACCACTTTCGCAGTGGAGGAAGATCATCACTTTTGAAAGGCAACTGATCCACCTCCAAAGGGAAGGGGATATTTGTCAATTATTGGGTCTGCAAAGTTTGTTTCTAAATTCTCTAAGTAAGGGGAGCTAAGTTCCCCTTCCTTATTTATGGAGAAGTGGCCCTCAGCTTAGGCAAGACTTTGAGCGATACTGAAGTGCTCACCTGGTTGATGCCCTTTTGTCCTGTAGCACTGCAGTGCTGTGTGTCTTGATTTTATCAGGGTTCTCCTTGTGTTGTGATCAAAAGTAGTGTCCCCATTACAGCAGTGGGTTTACCGGCCTTTTCACCCTACATTATTCTCTAGGTAACTTTCTGTGGGGGAACGTTGCCAGTGTTGGGCATGCCGAAAGGCAAAAGAGGGCAGAATAATCAATTTCAATGTTACCTTTGTACAAGACGCTAGTTTAGACACACACTCACACACCCTCTTGCATACAGAAAAATGAGAATTTTCAGGAATCCAGCCAGGTAAAAACACCCAAGGTTTGAAGTGAGGCCAGTTAGAAGCTTGGAAGGCTGCATTAGGTTCCCAAGGCTGAGATTCCTCACCTCTGTGTATCAGCAATAAGTTAGCTATAGAGGTTGGCTGCCACTCAAGCCCACAGTGTTGTTTTGGTGAACTTTCACCATTCAAAATAGCATCTACATTACAACAAGCTCTCTCAGTCTTAGAACATCTTGCCAGTCCCCCCCCCTTTCTTTTTGGAGAAGTTACCAGACAAGGAAGCTCCCTCCGTTTCACAAGGCATCTCAGCGTCTTGACAAGGCAGATGCAATAGCATCATAAGGAATCCTTGTCAAAACATCCTCCTACTGTGTAGGCTGTAGGCACTGTGATTTATTATGCTAGAAGGAGATAACATTTTTTGTGAAAATTCCAGGAAAGCACAGGAAGAATCGTTTCCTTTAGTTATCTTCTAGTAGAGTCAGAGCTATAGTTGGTATATCATTGCTACAGCACTGGAGATATACAATGCCATGTGGTACATCTTTCAAGCAATTGAAAATTACGCAATTGGCTAAAAATACTGAGATTTTAAAATGCTTTTGTTTTTTGAAAGAGTTTACCTTCCAGTTTATAAACTGTTGTTCATGTTCTCAATTTTTTTCCTTAAAGCTGTGTGCTTGTAAGAATGCAGACATTTTTACCCGCCACCCTGTTTGAGAAAAATAGTTTTTGTTGGGCCAAGTGCTGTGCACATTTATTAAAAGTGAGCTTGAAAAAGATCTCTGTTCTATAAATACAGGGGAATCCCCAACGTATATGAGGATTCCATTCTGGGCTACTGCACACGTCACCGGAATGCACACAAGTGGGAATTCCCTCGTTTCTCTCCCACCCAGCTCCATTCCACACTATTCCACCCCTGCCCTGCCCCTTTTGGTTCTGTTTTCAGTGCATGTGTCAGTGGGAATTGGGTGCTTATTGCATGGAAGTGGGGAGACGCCTGTGTTACAGTTAGGGAGCCCTGTAATACTGAAGCATTCAAGAATAATACTGTATTTCATGATGTCATCTGGTGTCTTTATGAGGCAGGATTCAAAGGATTTGATATTTTATTGTCTTCTGATTGAAGTATGTGCCTCATCAAAGTAATTAATTCATCTTACTGAGCAACTAGGCAGCATATGGCTCCAGATGGCTTTATACAAACTCTTTGGCTTGTTTAAACTCCTTTGAGACGATTCCTCCCCTCCTTCCACGATACATGTTGCCCCATTGATATATTCCATTCTCTGACATATCTTATAATGAACAGAGTGCAGATTTGACAATATCTCAGTTGAACATTTTATGTCACCATTTGCAACTCCCTACTGCTCATTTTAGTGCTTAGTTAAAGAGTTCTTCTGAACCTTGCATGGTCATAGGAAGCTGCCTTGCACTGAGTCAGATCATTGGTCCATCTAGCTCATTATCGTCTACTCAGTGATTGTTCAGGGCTACCCGGAGATGCTGGGGATTGAACCTGGTACCTTCTGCATGCAAAGCAGAGGCCCTGCCATTTAGCTACCACCCTATCTAAATGTTCAGATGTCATATGTGGCCAATAGGGCTGTTGTCTTGTGTAGGGTGGTACACTAACTGCGCTCATTCCTGGTGACTGGAGATTTGGAGCGGTAAATACAAGGCTTAGTGCTTGAATTCCTGCAGTGGGCTCTACAAAGGGCTGCATTTGAAGTGTGAGTAGAAATAAGACTTAGTTCAGAATGCTGCTGCTAAGACTGTTAACAAATTCAGTTCAGTTATTGAATTGTAAATTATTTCTTACTCTCCCTTTACCATGAAAGTTTGCTCTGCTGGGGTTGCCACGGAGAATACCCTCTTTTATCGTGAAACCAGTCTTTGACTGGACAGTCCTTCAAATAGACAACTACTTCAAACATAGGATTGTCTGCTGTGATGTAGGACATGTGGCCACCCTACTTAATAGGCCTATCATAAGCATTACTCAGCTATCTAATGTTGGCACTTTGCTTACATCCACTTTATATGTTCTAGATGCTATAAAAAACAAGTTCTGAGAAAACTTTCAGAACATTGAGGGATTAGCTTTTCAGATCTACTAACACCTGAAGTGTAACAGTGCGTTCTGAAATATGGATGGATTTCATTTTCTGGAAACCACCAGAGGGCTTTCAAGTTTATAGGTTCCCATTTAAGATCAATGACCCACAGAATTGTTGTGGCCAATTGAAAGGAAGGTGATCTATCTGGGGAGATTCCACCAGTGTGGTGTAGTGGTTAAGAGCGGTAGTCACGTAATCTGGGAAACCGGGTTCGCGTCTCCGCTCCTCCACATGCAGCTGCTGGGTGACCTTGGGCCAGTCACACTTCTGTGAAGTCTCTCAGCCCCACTCACCTCACAGAGTGTTTGTTGTGGGGGAGGAAGGGAAAGGAGAATGTTAGCCGCTTTGAGACTCCTGAAGGGGAGTGAAAGGCGGGATATCAAATCCAAACTCTTCTTCTTCTTCTTCTTTGGATGGAACACTGTGCAGAATGCAGTGTGACTAAGTAGCTGGACATAATCACACTTTCTTTTAACTTTTCAGCTTGTCTCAATTGACAATAATCTTGAAAGCAAGACAAAGAATAAAACATCACCACAAATGAGAAAAGGTAGAATCAATGGACGATGAGAATAAAAGTGTGACAGAGAGCTTTTACACATCTTGCTCCAAGGTATGTTTATGGTCATGATTTTTTATTACTGTTCTTTGTGCTCGTGAGGGAGAGCAATAAGGTGGATGTTTGCATGTTTTTGGAGGGTAGGGGTGTGATACTGGTTGAATATAATGAAAACAACATCCCTGTTACACCCAGTATAGCCATTGATTCTGGCAATCTTGGAAATGTGCTGTAGTACCAGAGTCAGCTGGAGGCTTCTGGACAAAACAGACATGTAAGTGGGAGGAAGTTTGTAGGTTACACCCTTTCCCAGGCCACAACCCTCACTGGTCCTCCACACCATCCTTGATTGGCTAGAGCACACCCTTGAAATCTGATAATGCCTCTTGATTGACTGGATGGAAGACAGGCATGTGAGTATGTGTAGATACCAGCCTTTACAAAGGTAAAATTCACATCACTGGCATGTGGCCCCCAGAATGCTGCCCAGAAGGGAATATGGCCCTTGGGCAGAAAAAGGTTCCTCACCCTTGAGATCAGGCCTTGGAGAGACATTGGGGAGGCCAACAGATCAGTAATGTTCCTGATGACATAATAGTGGGGCACATTAGGGTCCAAATTGGCTTGCAGTTTGTCCTAGAATAAACCTACTGATTTTCAAAGTTAGGAGAAAAATAGTCTTTATTTTCCAATTCCAAGCTCATTGTGGGTTGCTTCATCACTACTCATGCTGAAGATGTGAAACTGCTCTTCTATGGGCAGGGAATTGTTTGTTTGCTTTTTAAAGTAGGAAGCCTATGTTTCAGTGTAGCAGAAGTGAATGCTCAAGCTCTAAGGAGAAAAATAAGCATTAAAAAGGTGGGAAAGGTCTTGTGGTGCTTTGGGTCACATGTCACGATCCCATCCTGTAGATGCCCATGGTTCTATCACAGCCATCCAGGGCTACTAGTCTATTCTTTCCGGAAGTTTTACCGGTGGCTAACAGTAATTTTCTAGTTGAGTGTTCTGAATCAACATCATCTGGCTTGTTTAGCCACAACCTCCCTCATTCTTGCAGCAACCCATCTGGAAATGGAAGTGCCCTGTGTTGACTGAGGAGCCAGGGCATGGTTTTTTTTACTGTGCTGTACTTTGTGTATAAGTGAGTTAAAGGTTAGGAAAATAATCTCTGGAGAAATAGGTAGTGAGACCCTTACCTCACTTCTGATTTCATCTTGCAGCAAATGACCCAATATACTGAAAAATACAGCATCTTGCTTTTTAAGACTAGGATAGAGGACTTGTGTCCCTCTGGATTTTCTTTGACCTCTGGCCAGCACAGTCAGTGATTAGGGATGATGGGAATTTTAGTCCAATAACTTTTGGAAAACTACCGGTTCCTCATCCTTGACTTATATCTTATGATATTTATGCAAGGCTTTTGAGGTAGGCCTCACACTGCAGTTTTCATTAGATTGTTACAACAATAAGCACCAGTAAACATGTCAGAGGCCCCATCTGCACTATATTTTAAAAGCATTATTATACTACTATAAACAGCCATGCTTTCTTCCAAAAAAAACCAAAAACCCCTGGGAACTGTAGTTTGTTATAGTTTTTAGGAGACCCCTACTCCCCGCGGTTTGAATCCCCGCGGTGGGGTGCGCTCCTGTCGTTCGGTCCCAGCGCCTGCCAACCTAGCAGTTCGAAAAGCACCTCCGGGTGCAAGTAGATAAATAGGGACCGCTTACCAGCGGGAAGGTAAATGGCGTTCCGTGTGCTGTGCTGGCTCGCCAGATGCAGCTTGTCACGCTGGCCACGTGACCCAGAAGTGTCTGCGGACAGCGCTGGCTCCCGGCCTCTAGAGTGAGATGAGCGCACAACCCTAGAGTCTGGCAAGACTGGCCCGTATGGGCAGGGGTACCTTTACCTTTACCTTACTCCCCTTATAGAGCTGCAATTGCAGAGTAGTTTAGTAGCCAACTACTTTTCCTAGGGAACTCTGAGAATTCTAGCTGTATAAAGGGAACAGGGGTCTGCTCACGTCTCAGCACCTCTAACAGACTACAGTTCTCAGGATGCATTGCAGAAGCTATGACTCTTTAAAGTGGTATGATACTGCTTTAAATATATAGTGCAGATGGGGCCACAATAAAACAGGAAAGACAATTACAAGGGCAAGATGGCTTGTTCATAAGTGCCTGTGGTAGCAGTTGAGAAAGGAAGGGGCCTTTGCTGAAAGCTGGATGGTGACAAATCCCAAGCTGTTTCCGTTGCTGCTTTTCTCCCCTAGTACCATAGCCACAAGCCAGGAGACCAGACCTACCATTAGGCAAAGCAAAGCAGTTGCCTCAAGAGGCAGATAATGGAGGGCAGGCACCCTGCTCCTATTCGCTTGAGTCTCTGAAGTTAGCCAACTGTGTCCAGTTGATATAAGATTCCAGCTGCGAGTCTTGCTGGATTCTACAGGTGTCATCTTGTCCTCCAACTCAACAGTGTAATGCCTTGGGCCAGCAACCATGAAGCACCTGAAAAGTCAGGGGCAATGTGAGAGAATTTGTGTTTTTCACGACCTGACTCTTCCTGGTTAAGAGGGCACACAGTTGGTTCCCTGCTTGTGCTCTCCTTGAATCATTCTCCCTGAATCGAACATCCCCCAGTGTCCCTGGTCTCATATAAATGGAGATGCATAGCTTGTGGCACATAAAGCATCCTATCTCCAGACTATGGGCTTGCACAATGAGGACAATAATAAAGAAATGTTGCTGGAATAAGTACAAAATGCTTTCACCAGCATCTTTTCAGAATTACCCATTGATTCTGGAAGATTTGCTGAGGGTCTAGAAATAAACACAGTACTTGCATTTTCCTGAAGTTGGCATGTACTCAGGCCAAATGGTGGTGCTTTAAATTCAGTTCACTGTGGAAGAGATGATACTGTGTACGAGACAATTGAGAATAGCTGTTACTCCATTTCCTGGCTCTTCTGGGTTTTATGCAGTCACTTAACAGCATTGAAGTGCAGCTGTTGAAAAGTGGTAAGGATAGTCTTTCGTACTGTTAGTGCTTAAGATTTTTTTTTTTTAAACAGACCCAAAATGTATTGCAGTGATAATTTAGGACTCAGATTGAGACACTGTTTATTGGCTGATATAAAATGTATGTTTTGTAAACACTGAACAGTGTCTACTTTAAAACAATACTTTACTATTCTGTATAGCACTTTCCAGAGCTTCTCGTTCATGAAGGGAAATCTTCATAAAATACTGTATCAGTGGTGTCTCACTGACACCATATTGACTGAGGGTTAAGATATACAAGAATAGTAGAAATATATGTTGGAGATATTCACAGGATGGTGCTGACATGTTTGGCGGGAAGGATCCAGGTTTTTTTTGAAAGAAGGCTTTGTATGCCATTGTTCGAAATTGAGAGAGCTATGATTTGTGATCCTATGGACATTTTTTAACGGATACGAAGGTTGTGTACACACTCCTCATTTGGTGCACTCCAACTGCTGGTTTGGGAAGTGGTGTACACACGATGTTAGTCACAATCCATATTTATCTTGTTGTTACCTAAGAAATGCTGTGTTTTCATGTATTTTCACCCCAAACGAGCTTTGAACCAAATTGAGGAAAAGGATGGCCTAGTTCGGAACAGCCCAACTTTTCATACCAAGTGGGCTGCAAGAATACTTTGATAGGGAAGCTGCAGGCAGTACACAGCCTTGTCCTGTGAAGGGGGGCATTTTTATGCCCCCCCCCCTCATCCCTCACACTGCCTTTCCAAAGCTGGCTAAGTGAGGCGCTAGGCTTTGGGAAGGAGGTGTGAGGCTCTGTCAGGGTCCTAGAGTTCTCCCATCTCCTTCCCAAAGCTGAGAAAGCGCTAAATAGGCTTTGAGAAGAAGGAGGGAGGACTCTAGGACCCTGTCAGAGCCCTCCTTCCCAAAGCCCATGCCTCACTTGCCAGGCTTTGGGAAGGCAGCAGGAGGGCTGGGGTGTGTGTTAAATGTTGCCAAGGGCTGCCAAAAAGGCCTCAGGTTGCCCTCTGGCCGCATATTGGACCACCCTGGCCTAGCTGCATTTTAAGGCAGTGATGAGATATGTGCAATGATACTTAGGTGTGATGTTTGATTTCAGTTGGCTATAATCACCCTGTTCCCCTTTTGCATCTCTCTCTCTCTCTCTCTCTCTCCCTCTCCCTCTCCCTCTCCCTCTCCCTCTCCCTCTCCCTCCCTCCCTCCCTCCCTCCCTCCCTTTCCTAGCTTGCCCTTCCCTATTCTGTATCACCCTCCCCTAAAATTTAACTTGTGAGCCTATCCAGACAGGAATGTGTCTCCTCCGCCCACCCGCATTTTCTTCCGTATATTATTCTATCAAGCGTCATATATATTGCAGGAAGAATGGAACACTAAAATTAGAAGGGACTTACTTGCAAGTAAAGATGTATAGGACCAGGCTTTAAGCTGCTTAGAAAACCAGAGATTTTTTATTTATGTTTCTTAATCCATATATACAGTGATGATATACACCAGGGGCAGCCAAAACAGCACCTTCCAGATATTGTTGGACATTCAGTTCCCAGTCTGTGAAGCACCCTGAGACCTCCAGGTATAGGGCGGTATATAAATTAAATAATAAATAAATAAGGTTCAGCCAGTATGGCCAGCGGTCAGGGATGATGACAGCCCAGTGATATCTGGAGGATATCTTGTTGTCTATCCTTGATGTAACCAGCAGAACAGTTGATGTTCTCTCCAGTGGCTAAACATCAGTTAGAAGCACCAGTGAATGACGTAGGACAGTCAGCAAGAAACACCCAGAATACTCTGCCTTAAGAGAAAAGTTTAAATCTCCAAGCAATTAAAGAAATGGGGGCCAGGATAATACCAGGGTGAGTGACCGTTGGAGAAAAGTCTATTTCGTTACAATGCAACACTCAGAAGGAGCTTGTCTACTTTTCTATCTGCCTATAAAGGTGAGCTATAACTAGAACAATGTCACCATGACCTTCTTTTTATTATCAGCAAGACTTGTTCTAAAGAGTCAGTGTTGACAGGAAGCATGTGCATTACAGTGGTACCTCGGCTTAAGTACTTAATTTGTTCTGGAGGTCCGTTCTTAACCTGAAACTGTTCTTAACCTGAAGCATCACTTTAGCTAATGGGGCCTCCCGCTGCCGCCGGGCCGCCGGAGCACGATTTCTGTTCTTATCCTGAAGCAAAGTTCTTAACCTGAAGCACTATTTCTGGGTTAGCGGAGTCTGTAACCTGAAGCGTATGTAACCTGAAGCGTATGTAACCCAAGGTACCACTGTACAGTATACACAATTCTTTAACCTTATGTCCCTGATATTATAGAGATGGTAGCTAATATTTTTTAAATATCCATGTCTAAAATTTCTCTCTGCCTTTTTTTTTTTGGCTCTAATTTATTCTTACACCTGTGAGCTGTGGAAATGTTAACCTTTGCCTTCAATTATAACTGTGTAAAATGTAACCTTTTATAAACACCTAAAACCAATAGAGGTCTTTTTGCTATCATAAATGAAAGGACACAAATCTAGCCTGAGTTACCATAAGTAATCTGAGGTTATACTGACTGCAGTAGGAAAGGTAAGCACATGCTTAAAGCTCTTCAGTTAGAATCAGTAGAAAAAGGCATTTACCTCTTGACCAGATTGTGATTTAAGCATTTTCCTTTAGCTCTCAAAAGTGATACTGTAATCTAGTAAATGGAATTTTTCACTAGTTGACCAAAAAAGTACAATTTATTCACATAATTTAAAAAAAAACTGGCAAATACTGCTCCAACCACATGATATCCTTGTGATGTTTTAAAAATGCTGTCTCTTAATTAATGCAAGATTGCAACTAGGGACTCCAGTGAATTAAGCAAACTGTAGACAGATGTAACATAAATCCTATCTAGGTTAATCTTGATGAGCTCAAACGTGGTTACAGGAAATTAGCGATAATTAATATTTCACCGAGGTATATTGTTACATTTTTACCCGGCAATCTGCTGTAGGCATTAGTGCTCCGGTGCGCACACAAAGATCAGTTATCACACAAACACACCCCGCATTTATTCCAGTAGCATGGGGGTTGGGGGAGAGATGCTCTCTTTGCATGTAGGAAATTCATTAAGGCAAATGGGGAGGCCTTCATGTCCAGGAATTCTTTGGGAATAGGGAAATAAAACTGGCAAGCCTGGCTGTGTGTTTCTGTCTAAAGAGGAACTTTTTCTGCATGGGTAAGAGATTTTTTTTTTTTTAAGTTTAATGATTTTACAAAAGCAAATTTCTGTTAAGTGAAGTACAGTTTTGCTTTATATTCCACCAGTTTAAAACAAACAACAGCAAGTCCACTTAATACTGAAAGCGATGAAGGAAGTCCATTTCTTCATATAATATCTATTTGCCTATTTTGGTGATCTCTAAAGTCTTACACCCGCCATTCTTTAATAAACAGGAAGACTCTTCAGGCATTTATCAATGTCTGGTCATGTAAAAAGCTTCACCCCTGACCTTTCCACTTTGAGCAGGAAGGTCTGGAGGACCATAAGGGCATCAACAAGCCTCCCACACCCATCCCACAGGCTGATGGGTGGTTCATGTAGAGATCAGCATTCATTTATTTCTGAACAAATCAGACTGGACCAATAGCTCATTTCTTGTTTCTCTTATATCTGGGGTGAAAAGGATGAGTGTGGATTGTTACACTATTGAAGGAAGAGAGTATGTGACATGTTGTACTTTATTAGGCCTGTTGGCCAACTAAGTCTGCAGGTTTACATCATCACTTTCAGTAGTTAATTTACCCACCCTCATCTGGCAGGGTTTAGGTGTGTGGTGATGTTGTACCTGGACCAGGAAAGAAGCAGGGCATGCTGCCACATAGATCCTTTGTGGGGGTGGAACCAGAAGGGCTACGTTAAGCCCATTCTGTTCCTGGCCTAGCTGCCTTCCATCTTTTTGCAGCAGCTGCCAAATTTGTAGGATACCTGTGTTTCAATTCATGCATTGTTTTTGGGAAGTTTGAGTTATGTAGGGGATGCAGATGAAACCAGATTTCTCCACCACCTATAGCACATGTACACACACACACACACACACACACACACACACACTCAAATGGTCTATATTTGTTTTTTATGGGTTTAGCTTTTCACTGCATTACCTTTTCCATCCTGCAAGTTTTCAAGAGAGAGTGTTGTGGGGTGATTTATTTATTTTTAAGCCAAGCTAAGAATAACTATAGAGAGAGTCAGTCACCTTGTTCTGTTCACCTCTCTAATTTTGTCCATTGTATTTTCTGATTGAAACACACAGTAGGTATCATGTTGAAGTGGAAAGTTCTCATTGAGTGACCTTTGTCTCTCCACTTGCCTTTGTACTGCTTCTGATATAAACGACTTATAAGCAATGTGGCTTATAAGCAGCAACAGATTTGATCCCTCCACCTCACATTCTGTTGTGGCCCTTGGCCCTTCCAATAGAAAGTTACGCTTCTACATCCATAGTACAGTGGTACCTCGGGTTACATACGCTTCAGGTTAAATACGCTTCAGGTTACAGACTCTGCTAACCCAGAAATAGTACCTTGGGTTAAGAACTTTGCTTCAGGATGAGAACAGAAATCGTGCTCCGGTGGTGTGGCAGCAGTGGGAGGCCCCATTAGCTAAAGTGGTGCTTCAGGTTAAGAACAGTTTCAGGTTAAGAATGGACCTCTGGAACGAATTAAGTACGTAACCAGAGGTAGCACTGTAGGCAACTTTTGAGTCTGGGTGGGTGCGATGGCTCTTGATGAGACAAGTCAAAACCAGATTACCTACTATCAATCTAGTTGCTGCTCTCCTTAACTCTCTTTCCCTTGTGTAATTCTGTCTGGTATGGGTAAGAGGGGATAATAATGAGCAGTATGATATAAATTGGCTCTCCCTTCTCTTGTCTAAATAAACTAGTTTCTATCTTTCTTCCTTCAATCTCCTAGGCAAGGAACAGATAATTGTGAATGAGAGAGGATGGAGAGTTTTGACAAGGTCCTTTGGGGACAAGTTGGTAAAATGTGGGTTGGATGAGGTAACTGTAAGGTGGATTTGTAGCTAGTTGACTCACTAATGATTCACAAATGCTTACTAATGGTTCCTCATCATCTTGGAACAAGTAGGGTGCTGCAGATTCTGCCCTGGGACCATTGTTGTCCAATCTCACTTTTAAGAAAATGGCTTTAACAGTGGGGAGGAAATTAACAGTGAGAAAACAAACCATACCCTTAGCGAGAATCTAGACCAGCAGCTACTAATCCTCATCACCTTGCAGGGTATAATCCAGTAAAACATAGAATCATAGAATTATAGAGTTGGAAGGGTCCCAAAGCGTCATCTAGTCCCACCCCCTGCAATGCCGGAATTTCAGCTAAAGCATCCATGACAGATGGCCATCCAATCTCTGTTTAAAAACCTCCAAGGAAGGAGAGACCACTACCTTCCGAAAGAGTCTGTTCCACTGTCAAACAGATTTTACTGTCAGAAAGTTCTTCCTGATGTTTAGTAGGAATCTCCTTCACCTTGCATAGTAGGAGAAAACAAGCTTGCTCCATCTTCCATGTGACAGCCCTTGAGATATTTGAAGATGGCTATCTGTCTCCTCTTTTTGAGGCTAAACATCCCCAACTCCCTCAACTGTTCCTCATAAGGCTTGGTTTCCTTGATCGCCTTGGTTGCCTTCACAGATTCTAGCTTGTCAATTGTTGTTGTTGTTGTTTAGTCATTTTGTCTTCGTGTAGCTTGTCAATATACTTCTTAAATTGTGGTGCCCGGAACTGGACACAGTATTCCAAGTGTGGTACTACCTTGATCTGGACACTATACTTCTATTGATGCAGCCTAGAATAGCATTAGCTTTTTTTTTGCTGCTTCATCACTATTAACTCATATTAAGCTTGTGGTCTACGAAGACCCCTAGATCCTTTTCACATGTGTGAAATTTGTGAAATTTCACATCTTATATTTGTGCAGATGGTTCTTCCTGCCTAAGTGCAGAACCATACATTTGTCCTAATGAAATTCATTTTGTTAGTTTGGGCCCAGTTCTCCAATCTGTTAAGGTCAACTTGAATCCTGATTCTGTCTTCTGTGGTGTTAGCTGTTCTTCCCAGTTTGGTGTCATCTGCAAATTGGATGAGAATCCCCTCAATTCCTTCATTCAAGTTGCTTATAAAGATGTTGAACAACAATGGGCCCAGGGCAGAATCTGCAGTACCCTACTTGTTCCAGGCTGATGAGGAACCATTAGTGAGCATTAGTGAATCATTAGTGAGTCAACTAGCTACAAATCCACCTTAGTTACCTCTTCCAACCCACATTTTACCAACTTGTCCCCAAAGGACCTTGTCAAAAGCCTTACTGAAATCAAGATATACTGTGTCCACAGTATTCCTCTGATCCATCAAGCTTGTATCTTGCATTTTTTTTAAAGAAAGAAATGGCATGACTTATTTTTGAGAAAAACATGCAGGGTCTTTATAAAATCACAGCATCCTTTTTAAAGTGCTCACAGACTAGCTGTTTAATTATGTGTTCTAGGATCTTTCCTGGTATAGACATCAAACTGACTGGTCGGTAGTTACCTGGGTCTTCTTTCCACACATTTTTGAAGATGGGGACAACATTTGTCCACCTCCAGTCTGCATACTGTCATACTTCCTCTCTTTTTTCTCAATAGTGTAATTGTAACAGTGCTGTAGGTTTCAGAATGATATTGATGTATTTCTGGGAAGATTGCAAAGAAGGTTCTCTACTGCTCTCATTCCATTTTTCTCTCGAAGAAGCCAAACCAGATTTGAGTAATTTCTTTCCTTAAAAAACTTCCACTCCCTCACTCCTTCACTTGCATGTATCACTATTTGTTTTCTCGGCTAGTGTTTGGCACCTGTTTTTCATTTTCTTTTAGGGCTGGCAAAATTATTCTCTTGCAGTCTCTCTGGCTAATTAGGCTTCACTGTCTGGTGATCGCTGTGGCTTTATCCTGCTTTGTTTTAATCTGGATCTTCTGTCTCTTTGAACTCCGTGTGTCCTGTAAAAGAATGAAAATTTACTGCAGCTCACTGATGAGAAACCAGCACATTTTGTTCAGCTATATATCCTTGGCAAAGAACATGGTGTTGCACCACAATTCTAAACATATTTATGTGGTCCTAAACTGTCTGCATTTCAGTGGAACATACTTTCAAATAAGTGGCTTAGGCTGACAGCTCATCTTTCCCCTACTCTTCCATTTTTTTAATAAAACCCAGCAGAGCATTATTTTACCCTCTCAGGGCCAAACTGCCACATACACATTTAACATGAGCTTTCCCGTTAATGGTATCAGTTGTGGGAGGGAGGCAAGCAGAGACAGTACTGCTTGAGGAAACATTTATTGGAAGAGGTCCTTGAGAACAGTGGTGCTGTTGGGCAGTTTTTGATTTGGGGTTTATAGGAGGCCTCTGCTTTTGATGGCAAGTTGGGGAACACAATTTTGGCTCCATTTGAGCCACGGATTTTTGGATCCAAAGGACTACGAATCCCAAATCCAGTCCCTATCCAGATCCATGTGGTTTAATGGTTGAAGTGTTCAACTAGGACAAGGGAGATCCAGGTACTGATTCCTACTCAGTCATGAAGCATGCTGGATGACCTTGGGCCAGCCAATTTCTCTCAAAATAGCCTAGGTTGTTGTGAGGATAAAAGGAGGGGAATCATGTATGCTGCATAAACACATTGAAAGAAAGGTGGGATATAAAAAATAAAATAAAATAAAAATAGCACCGCTGCAAGAAGTTTACCAACTCATCCTTCTGACAACAGAGACTGGTCCTAGGATCCTTGGGTAATGTACTCTGTGTATTGGTATATGAGGTATCTTCAAAGGATTGTATCCAACAAAGTTCCACTCAAGAGTAGACCCACAGAAATTAAGGGACCTAAGTTGGCCATGTCTGTTAATTTCATTGTGTTTAATGTGAGTACTGCTTGCATTGAATGCTACCACCTGCTTTATTTTGGGTACTATGGAGGACAGTCCAGAAAATGCCCAGCAGGACTGCCTTCAATCACATTTCTTGGCTGCCATCTCCAGCTTCTATTTATTTATTTCTTTAAAAAGAGCAGGCTGCTTCATAAATCGCTGCAGTACACTGGCTACAAATTAAAACTGATAGCTTTCCCATTTGAGTGCACAACAGTGTAACCTTGATGTGGCTACTCAGAGGAGAGAACAGATTTAGGGAAATCATTAAAGGGAGGAAGCAGGAACATCGCTTCCACATTTCATGCAAGTTGCATAAGCTCTTAGTCATTTTGATACCTAATATCCTGAAATCTGACATGGATAACAAACCCGTTGGGGATATAACAGACTCTAATTAAAAAGTGTTTATATAATGAGACTATAATTCACCGAAGTGTTAAAAGAACTAATGGCATGAACTCTTTCCTTGGTGTGTGTGTTTTTTTAAACAGTTTTATCCTTAGTTTAACCTCTCATTATTCATTTCCACCTTTGGCCACTTATATAAAGCTGTAACCCTTTCTAATAAGATCTTGCATATGCTTCTGAGACTTTGACATCAAAAGGCTAATTTGCTATTGTTCTTCAGTGCTGGTTGATGCCTGAATGTAATACTCAGCACTTTTACTTTTTTTTTGTATTCCATTGGGGATGTGTTTCCTGTTGAATATTTTTCAGCTGTTTATAAAATCAGGTTGTTGGTTTTTAGCCCAGAAATACTGCCTGCAAATAAGCTGGCCCTCAACAGAATATAAAGACTATATAGAACACATGTAGAACTGTGCTCTCGTGAGGATTTTATGCATGATGGGGAATTGTGATTGTCCCAGAGTTTCCAGTTGTGAGTTCTGGCCCTTTTATTGTAGGGTCCATTTTTGCTTTTATCTCAATACACGGGGGTGTTTGGGCATATGGAAGTTGGGGAAGAAGTTCAGGTGGCAGTATCACATTCCCCTCCACATGTTGGTTGAATGGGAGAGAGGAGGACTGTGATAAAGGAGGGCTAATGTCTAAAAACATTGTGAGTTCAAATGTCCCAGTTCTCATGCCAATATTCAGCTGCAGATAAAATGGGTATACTTTGTCTTTCAGCCTAATGAGCTGTTATGACAATTAATTACCACTCCATTCAGTCCCATATTGTTCCAAGGATGTAGATGTAGATTGTAACACATGCTCAACCTTGCAGGATTAGAACAAGAAACACACACACACACTTGTTGAATCAAGGTTCTCAGCCCAAGCCAAGAATGTAGGGTTGAGCCTAAGGCTGAAGGGCAGGGGTGAATCCCAAGATTCTGTCATATCCTTCACCAAGAAATAGGTCCCACAAGCCCCAGACTGCATATTCCACTTGACTTTTAAATAGTCACCTGTTATGAGAGCTGCCAGTAGTAACATCTTAACTGTGTAAAGTACATCAACCACTTTAAGCCCAGGAGCCTTTAAGTCATAGTGTGTGGGTGTGATTCTGAGGGATCTCCTATTAAGGAAATGCCCCTTTAGTTAAGGGGAGTAGTTTTTAAAAAATGACGTTCTTTCATGGTAACCCATATCTGACAGTGATGTCAGGTGATCTGTTTTTGCCTGCATGTCTTACTGGGTTTTGGCAGTGCCACGTACATAGTTTAGCAAGACCTAACAGTCCCGCTTTTGGTTCAGCCGCGTGCTTACCTTCTCCACACCTGATGTCACATATGAAGTGGCCTGATGGGCCAAATTAGAAGACCTGCAGGGCTTAATCAGGCCCATGGGCTGGAGGTTCCCCACCCTTAACTTAAAAACCCCCCGATACCTGCTATGCCAATAATTGGAACTTTGGCATACATAGTCTACCATCTACCTGATGAGATCTGTGAGTGTGCCAAATTTCAAATTACACCAGACCTTGTTGTAAGCAGCAGATGGCATGGATCAACCAAGAGGAGTGCAGGAGAGGACCAAGACAATGTGGTACATTTCTGCTGGTCTCAGGCACTCTGTCTTCTCCATTATGATTCGGGATGTAAAAGACCAATGAACAGTGCAGTTGTATGTAGGATAAGTTGTAAGCAAGCGTACTTTGTGACATTCCACAACATGACTGATCATAGGGCATGTATGTTAAGACGTCAGCCTTAGCTTCTAATTTTCTGGCTTTGTGGAGCTTATGCCACCATGAAATACTTTAACTTTGATCTTAAACTACAGGATTTTTAATTTTTTTAAAAAATAATCAAGTATACCTTTTGTAATCATGCCTAAGGTTTGAGAAGAGGAGATTTTGTAGTGAAGAAGGATTTCAGCCTAGGGGTGCCCAGTATTTTCTGCAACCACTCCTTAGCCACTGAGCCATCTTCCCTAACTAATCATGTTGAACTCTACTCTAGTTATTCCGTTGATGACACTTTACCCTGCATTACAGTTTGATGTAGACAGACAGATTTTTTACAACCTGACCAGATGAATGGTTTCTAATGTCTTGTTTAATGTTGGTGAACACGACCGGGCAGGTTTCTTCTGTACCAGCTCAGTAAAGTCATTAGAATCTAGCCCTGACAGATGCCTAGATAACCTTCCCAGGATCTGACAGAAAGCATGAGAGATGGAAAAAAAGAGCCCAGAATCTCTAGAGATGCCTCTCCCACACCTAAATTACAACCTTGTTAGGGTTCCCTCCCCCCTTTCGTTAAGTGGGCACAGTATACGGTTCTAAAATCAATGTAATTTGTTCATTAAGTCCCCACAGCTGTTTTTAGATTTAGATTTTCAAAAAATGAAACAGCAGCCTAATTCAGTTTAATTTTCAGTTTGCTTACCTCTTGCCAAAGAATTAATAGGGCATGCAGACTGGCAACACTTGGTTGATTTATTATGGAGTGCTATAACTAAATGACCAAGGCATTTTATGGTGCAAGAAGAGTTGAAAAACATCAACATAAAGAGAATGTAATGCTTGCCACCATTTCTTTCTGACTACAAATAGCCTGCCCAAGCTAGTAAACAGCTGATTCATGGGTTATATGGAAGTGGATAGGGCACCTCATCCAGTGGCAGGGGGAAATGAAGGCAGTTTCTAAGTGCAGGATTGTAGTGGGCATGTTTTACCAGGAAAAGTCTGTCTAGTGCAGCATTAGTAATGGTCAGACCTGGTACCAGAATGAGCATGTTAGCTTGAACTGCTGCCTACAATTCTTCCAAGAATGGAAGCTGCAAAAGAGGGGAAAACACCAGAGATGGGAGTGAGTTATTGTCTGTGGTGACTCTTGAATAAAAGGGGAGCAAAAGTCCAAAAGGTGCTAGTTAATAATTTATTGTTTTAATCCAGCATGTTTGTAAAAGAGTTCCTTGAAGAAGAGTCTATAATATGTCTTAAAAATCGATGTTGTGTAGTTCCCTAAGGAAGAGTCAAAGGCTACTGTTTTATGCACACTGCAGTGGCAGCTATTTCTAAGCATGAGTGGCTGAATCTGTCAATTCGGGGTTCTCTCTGTTTCTTGTTTATCCAGTCTTAAATTCAGTTCTTCACAGTTCTGTATCAACTTGCTTTTCTTACAAATAAAATCCTAATGAAAATTCATTAGCATTTTACTATGACTTTCTCCTAATATAGAGGTAGCAACAGATTGCGCTGACCCTGGAAGTGACTTTTAAAATGGCCCTAAAGGAGCCCAGAAAGGGCAAAAAGGCATGAAAACAGTGCCTAGCAGTCCCATGAACCTTTGCAAGTGCAATCCCAGGAGCCCTGCTGGTGTTTTAAAAGTGTTTTTCAAGGGTCTCCAGAGGTTTAGCAGGTGTTTGCAGGCTTTTCCAATGGTGTTTCAAATATATGCAGTTTCACTTAAACTGCGGGACCTTGGAATGTAACCCCCATGTAAATGGGGAGTTGCCTGTACGCATTTTTGCAAAATGAGTTCCCTTAATGCAATGCATTTTTGCATGTTATTGTCACTAATATATGCATTTTGTGCATATTTTATTGTAGTATATGCATTTTTGTACGCATTACTTGGCTGGAGAGCGGCATTGCAGAATTTGTTAAAGTGTGAATGTCAAAAGATGTCTGTTTATTGGATTGTGTATAGTTTCAGAAAGTTTGGATTCAGGAGGCTTACTTTTAAATGCGAACTGAATAATGACTCCAAATGCATTGGGATCGAGTCAAACGTTTTCTTAGGACCCTTGGACTTCTTTCATCTTCCGTTTAAGAATTATTGACTGATGCACTTCTGATTTTCTGAAGGGAGTAGTGACTACACTGGGGTACAGTCATACCTCGGGTTGAATGTCCTTTGAGATGAGCGCGTTCGAAGAAGAAGAGGAAGAAGAGTTTGGATTTGATATCCCACTTTATCACTCCCCTAAGGAGTCTCAAAGTGGCTAACAATCTCCTTTCCCTTCCTCCCCCACAACAAACACCCTGTGAGGTGAGTGAGGCTAAGAGACTTCAGAGAAGTGTGACTAGCCCAAGGTCACTCAGCAGCTGCATGTGGAGGAGCGGAGACGCGAACCCGGTTCACCAGATTACAAGACTACCGCTCTTAACATAGGCGCCGACTCCATGGGGCCTGAGGGGGCTCGAGCCCCCTCAAAAATTTTATTGGGGGGGCTCAGCCCCCCCAATAATCTCGGGCGCCCTTCCAGCAGAGCGCCGCCGCCGTCCCCCGCCTCCTCCCCACCTGCTCCCTCGCCAGCCAGCCAGCCAGCCGCGCGCCCTAGCCGGAGAGCCCCGGCCGTCCCCCGCGAGATTAGGGAATCCCCGGGGGCGGGGGCTCCTGCCTCGCTGCTTCGCAGCACCACCGCCACTGGCAAGGCACTGCCGGGGGGAATTTCCTTCCTCCTGGCGGTTTCAGCGGTTTAGGGCCGGAGCGGAGGGGGCTCGCCCTCTCTCCGGCTAGCCCCACGTTTCCCGCATATCAGCTGTTCCGGAGCTGATTATTCGGCGCAGCACGCTCCCCCCTATTCGCTCACGAGGGGGCGGCGCCACTTTATTTGCATATTCATGAGCTTATTTGCATATTCATGAGCTTATTTGCATATTCACGAGCTTTCCCGGGCCCCCCCAATATTTTTTATAAGTCTGCGTCCCTGGCTCTTAACCACTACACCACACTGGCTCCACACTGGCAACCTGGAAGTAACGGAGCGCATTACTTCGAGGTTTCGCCGCTTGCGCTTGTGCATGCGCAGACGTGCCGAAACGTGACCCGCGCATGCGCAGACATGGGTCACGTTTGCTTCTAAATGGGAACTGGGCTCTGGAACGGATTCCGTTCGCATCTAGAGGTACCACTGTATTCTAAGGATGCATGAGGCTGTAATGGGAAATCTATAGTGCATTAGAGTAGTTAAGGCTTGGCAATAAATGGTAGTCACAGTTATGAATGTGACAGAGACTGCCATAGCCTTCCTACCAGATGGATGGATTTATTGCGAAGCTCTCCTAGACATCACCAGTTTCCAGGAGCAGTTAGGCTTTCAACATAGACTGAATGTGTAAGGCTGAACCTCATAAGTGGTGCAATGACTAGCAAGCACTTCACAACTACCGGTACTTTCTGAGGAACAAAACTACTGCCCATTCTCTCTCAAATCAATAATACATAGTAACTCAAACTGTTTCAAGGGGAAAGCAAAGCTCTACAGCAGATGTTACACCTTAGAAAAGTACAAATTTTCCTTTGGACTGTGAAAGTTTACATCCAGTGCTTTAATTCATAATTCTTTGTCACACAGTTCCTTCAATCTTGAATTATCATTCTGCTTGTGTTAATATTATGCAAAAGCAAAGTTTTTCTTTTTCTGCTCTCTATGCCACTGCATGAATCTCATCAACTATGTGAGTATGCATAAGTATATGAATGATTAAATCTTTGACTGAAACCTAGGAGAAATAATTTTTAGCTTCTTGCTACAAACCCAATCAGTATTGGCTTTGAACCTTAACATCTGTTTACATCATCTATTCAGTTGTGGGAAATGATGGAAACAGCATTCCATAATTTCAAGATGCCCCAGTGATGACATCCTGTTTTATTGCATATGTTCCCGTAAGCTGCAAAATTTGTTAGTTCTGGATGTTTTTTTAATAAGGTCAGATGTGCAAACTACATGATAAATGAGTGTCATGTTTGCTAGTTACTTAACAAATTGAGCCCAGCATTGACACCTGTATTTTTTGAACTGAGTGTATGAATGCCCTTTTATTGTGGAATTATTGACTTGTGACCTATAGGACTGAGCTTTCTTATCAGTAAGAAAGCACTGACCAGAGTCTTTCACTTTTTCAAGGGTGGCAGTTTTTAGTACATTTTATGATCACTGAGCAATAATGCCTAGGGCCAGAAATAATTATGGGGGAGTTGGTGATTGTGTGGCCTTTCCATCACAAACAGTACACAACATGGATACAAGGAACCGCTTGATGATTAATCACATCAGTGACTTATTAAGGCCAGTATTGTTAACAAAAGTGGACAATAAGTCTTGAACACCATTCCCATTACCTTTTATTATATTCTTTAGTTCCTGGGCAGAGATTTCTTTTCCTAGCATTACTACTATTAGTCATGGGGTTTAGATTCACAAGACAATTTCAAGGACAGACAGAAGAACTGCCAGGTATATTATTCTTTCCTTTAGCAATGGTCTGTTTTTCTCTCATAAGGACCCAAGGTAGACAACGGGGAAATGGACATCTTCTAAAAGTGTAATCAGCCATTTCCTATAACCTAGAAAAAATGTAGTGCCAAGTGCAATATTGTTATTATATATTTAAAATAAATTTTATTATGCAAAAAGAACAAAAACAAAGAAACAGCTCACATTAACAATAAAGACAACCCATCTTTAACATATATAATTCATATAAATTGTCCATATGCCCAAATAGATATCGAAATGAGATTGGCAAATTAATATACATACTCAAACATAGAAAGGGCAGTGAGATTTTCTGACCACTGAGAAGTGAATGGTGATGTTCAGCCTTCCAATCTTTAACAGATCTCTTTGCAAGCATAAAATCATAAAAGCTTTCATTGGCCAGGTATTAATCCCTACTTATTCTGATTTGTTTGTAAGGAAGTTAAACTGCAATGAACATTCATCCTGATTTGGTTGCAGAGAGTTTACATGTCTTCCCATTAATCATTGATTCACTGTACACTTTTCAGTGCATTTCCTCATTACTTTCCTCACTGCAGTAAGTCAAGAAAATGAGTGGATTTGTTGGACTAGGGTGAGAAAGTGGTTAATCCACCTCAGTTGCATGAGCTTACATTTCATATGTACTGTACTTGAGTGCCTCCTGCAAAATAGTGAGTCTGGAGATATCCTTAGTTGCAATCTCTTCTAAAAGTAATTCAGTAAAGATCCTCAATAGCTATAGTACTGATACCAATGTTTCAGCTCTTTTTCTCATGTCATTTCAAAGAGCAGTGCATATTAATGGATGATAAATTGCCGCCACTGTAATTTATGTTGGTTGCAAGTGATTACTGCAGTCTCTAAAATTCACACATCGGTCATTTGGATGTTGATCCTTTATTACTGTTTTCATGTCTTGCAAGAAAACTGACACTTTGTAGAGATAATCATCTATTCTTTTTAAGAACTTCACTTTTAAAATGCAGAATTGAAGGAAGAAAATTGAATGAGAGCCTTTTGCTCGTTGGTTTGCTGTTGATTTCCACCCATTGTTTCTGTAAATGAATTGTCCTGACAGAAGCACTTTGCACAATGAATACAGAAAAGGGGAATGAATTGGAATCTCTCATCATTACAATTGAGTGTCATTTGGGCCATGCTCCAAAGTCCAGTGGAGTTAATGAAAAGTATACATTGGCTTTGGGTGTATTCAGACATCTGCTAACCACATGAGAACTACTTAAAATCTTACTATGTGTAGAGGCAATCTCAAGCTGCATGGTAAACCCAATGTTACCATCCTCTCAAAGCCACCTGGAAAGACAATTAAAGGGGCACATTGAGTAGATTTAAGAATCCAAACAAGACAGAAGTACTGTTTTGGGGGGATGAAGTAGGTGAGTGTGGGGGACCCCCTGGTCCTGAATAGGGTAACTGTCCCTGAAGGACCAGGTGTGCAGCCTGGGAGTCATTTTGGACTCACAGCTGTCCATGGAGGCGCAGGTCAATTCTGTATCCAGGGCAGCTGTCTACCAGCTCCATCTGGTATGCTGGCTGAGACCCTACCTGCCCACAAACTGTCCCGCCAGAGTGATACTTGTGCTGGTTATCTCCTGCTTGGACTACTGCAATATGTTTTGCATGGAGCTAACTTTGAAGGTGACTCAGAAACTACAACTAATCCAGAATGCTGCAGCTAGACTGGTGATCGGGAGTGGCCACTGGGCTACAATCCTTCGCAAGCTGACCTGCAAGTAAACCCCATTGAACATGTTGAAATGTGTAGCACATTTCTGTACATTTATAAAAAATAAATCCAGTTGTTTTCAATGGGGGTTCCTTCCATGTTTCAGGTTAGTGTGCATAACTTTGTACCCTTAGTCTTTAAATATGCATATTTTATAAAATAGACTAACGTTTAATGGGTCCTGATTATTTGTGGTAAGAAACTTATTTCACATCATTTCTATTTCATCGCCAGCTTAATCATAATAATCATTTTATTATTTATGACCCGTCCATCTAGCTGGGTTGCCCCAGCCACTCTGGGCAGCTCCAACACATATAAAAACATAATGAAATGTCAGACATTTAAAACTTCCCAATACAGGGCTGCCTTCAGATGTCTTCTAAAGATTTAATGGTGACAGTGAGATGGCAGAGTTCTTCAGATAACAGAAAAGCTAAAGAAAGAACACCTGAAAGTATATAATCCATTCTTTTTGTAATGGTTAGGGGCTGCAGAGATTTCTGCGGCCACGTTCTAACGATGAATTATATGAAAGTTAACTGCCTGTGTGAAAAGTAAGCTGAGATGGCATTAAAAAGAAATAGAGAAAACAGTATTTCTTTCAGTGCAGGACACAGTCTTGGCTACAACTAAAATGAAATATTTGTAATCAATGCAGTTGGAAGAGCTCACTCAAAAAAAAGTGTTAGATGAAGTCAGCTAAGACCAAAGACAGAGCGTTCCATGGCAGCATTCTCCTACGGTGGGACCTGCCACTTGTGTTTGGTTCAGTAGGAATTACTCATAGGAGCGTAAGAAGCTGCCTGCTTCACGCTTATCATTGATCCATCTAGCTCAGTATTATCTAAGGTGACTGGTAGCAGCTCTCCAGGGTTTCAGACAGGGGATGGTCCAACCCTACCTGAAGGTTACAGTCATTGAACCAGGACCTTCTTCAAGCAAATCAGATGCTCTGGCACAGAGAAGGAAGAACGTAAGCACTGCAAGGCACATTCAAACTATCAGAGAGATATAAAGCATGTGCTGTTCATTCTTGTTCAACCCCATCAGGAGTCCCAATGCATCACTGTTTTAAATTTGTGGTCTTCTGTAGTATCTGAGAATCTTGCTCCAGGGTTACGGCAAATAATTGCAAAGCTAGATGACACGCCTTGTACTGTAGTGGAAACCATTTGATTCTCCTTGATTTGTGACACTGCAGTCCAGATTCTATCTAGATATGGGATATTGTTTCCCAAGTGATGTTATGAATAGTTTTTGAATTGCCTGCTGCTTTAATCTGAATGAAAAAAAGAAACCCAGATAAAACCCTACACCAGGGTTTTCAGCAGGGGGCCAGTCCACTGTCCCTCAGACCTTGTGGGGCGCTGGGCTATTTTTTAAAAATAATGAACGAATTCCTATGCCCCACAAATAACCCAGAAATGCATTTTAAATAAAAGCACACATTCTACTCATGTAAAAGCACACTGATTCCCGGGCTGGATCTGGCCCCCGGGCCTTAGTTTGCCCACCCATGCCCTATAGAAAAACTATATAAACTATGCCTTCCATAGTTTATATTGTACATATTTATCTGTAAGGCAGAAGGATGGGTGGTTCAATATAGGAATTAAAGGGGATGTAGGCAGAGCTAAGTGTGAACACCATCTCTTCCATACCCTAAAAGTCATTTGAAGAAAGGGATTGTGTACAAAAGTGTACATATTGGTGGAAAAATGCATTACATTAGGGGAAAATTTTGCAAAAAAGTGCCTTAGGCAAAACTGCATACAAAAATATGTATATTGAAAGAAATTGACACTAAAATGCTGATAGGTTTTCATAAGAACTTATGTGCCAGAATTGAGAGGAAACCAAACTGTTTTATTTGCCCATCCCTGCTATGTCCCAGACTACCAACTAGAGATGTGAAATTTCCAGAAATGTTGAAATTATGAGGGAAAAATGTTTCCTCCTGTTTTCCCCCAGAAAATAATGGAAATTTTGGAAACATTGAAAAAAAGTTCAGTGAGGAGTAGTTTTACAAATTGTGTGAAACACAGTGTAGATAAAAAGTATTATGCTTGCAATAAAATAGGTAACTATCCCTCAAAAGCAACAACAACAAAAAAAGCAAGAAACTGTCAGGTCTGCTTTCAAACCCTGAACTGTCTTTGCCATAGAAAGTCAATAAATGCCAAAAACAGAGAATCCAAGACAATTTTATTGAGCTGAATAAGAAGACAAAGGAGAGATTCAACTTCAAAAGACCAGATTGATTGACTGCAAACTGCTTTCCTTAGCATAACACTCTTGATAGATTCTCCAACAGGGAAACAGAGACAGCATTACATTTAGCATGCACAATTTATACAGAAGTGAATATATCGTAGCTGGTTATTCTATATAAAAACAGGATCAATAATCATTTCTGACCCCACAAAACCATCAACATAAATAATAATCAGATTTGCTCCTTAGCACCAACAGCAAATAATGTTAAGGTCCACCTCAATATTTAAGCTCCATAGAATGTCTACCCTTTGAGTAGTGCTTTTTTAAAAAAGGAATATATACATACAACACAACATATACATGCAGTTTATTCTATCTCATTTTCTGAACTACTGATATCAGTTTTTATTTCTTCTTCCTCTTTGTCATTTTTCTCATGGACTTCTAAAAACTTTAGGTTTGCACAGATTGAAACAAGCTTTTCTACCCATTCACGGGTCAGTTTGTTTCTTGATTTGGTATGACCATTACCAAACACAGACCAGATTCTTTCACATGCAGCAGAAGATGCAGGAATCTGCAGTAAGTGAGATGCAAGAGGTGTCAGAGGTCGTGTGGTATCAACCCCTCTGTAGGCCTTGCTGGGGCTGCTTCGTTTGGCATGTACTTGATTCCTTTTCAACATGGTCACCAGGAGCAGCTGGAATGGCCTGTCCAGTGGCTACATAGTTGTGAGTTACAAATTGCTGGGCATATGCTGCCTGTCCAGGGGCATTTAAAGGATTAATTTGCACAAGTTGGGCTGCTCAATGGCAGCTAGTGATGCTTAGCTGAGATTCATTAAGTTCCCTGTCCCTGTGCATCGTATCCGAGTCTCATAGCAGTTGGGGAACAGGCATTGGGTGACAACTGAGCCTTCTTTATTCTTTTGCAAAGGACAAAATTGCTGTGTTATTTTTAAAGAAATGTTAACAATTTTTTTCCTTTATGTTACTCGTGTGCGGAAGGTGGAACAGACTAACGTACACATTTTGCAAGTAGTTTCTCCGAATATAATGTATATTTTGTATGTTATTTTCATGAATATATTCATTTCTACTCACATTTCCCACTCCAGGTGCATTTTTTCAAATGTTTAGAGAACTGCATTGTTAAATTTGTCTTAAGTGTGAATTTTGAAGGAGATCTGTGTTTCAGTCCTCTATATTGTTTCGGAACATGCAAAATAGATAGTTTAGGGTTTACACGCAAACTGAATCACATTAATCCACCATTCCTACCTTCTAACTCTTTGATTTTCTACCTTGAAGGCAGATGTTCCCAAGAGAGAATTGCATGAGGCTTGGCAGAGGAGCTCTCCACTGGGAACTTTTTTTTTTGTTCTGTTCCAGATTAGGAGCAGAAGTGTTTAAATTAAATAAAACACAGCCTTGCATATCTTGCATTCCAGCTTAAACTGGTGAATAGCTGTGATCTGCTCCAAGGGTTGCTAAGTCAGCTCAGCATCAGTTAAGTTTGTTTAGCTGAGATTTAAATCCCCAGCAAAGAATTTGCTGCATTTTTGAGAAGCAGAGGCGTAATAAAGTATGTGAGCAGATCTAAAGAGGGAGAAGAAAAAGAAGCACCATAACATAGTGTAAGTAGTGTTTGATTGTATCTTTGTGACCTGTTTTGCAAATAGATTTGTCTTTAATTTTATCAGCAATAAATAAAACCACCAAGATGTTATTTTTACATACCAGACTTTTAAAAAATAAAATAAAAATCCAAAGCCTTAGCAAGGGTACACTTTTAAATGAAAAGATCTGTTCTGAATCTATGAAGATCAAACTCCCTTAAATAAAATTGTTTACTGGTTTGAACACATTCTGACAGCAAATTATTTAACACATAATCTAAAAATAATTTCCATAATATAAAATGAAAATCAAATCTAAAACTGCTACATTGAAAATTTTAACATTTACTTTGGTCTTTACATGGCTTAATTTGTTTTATTTTATTTACATATGCTTCACTAATTACGCTTTCCAAAACTGATATAATGATTACAGGAGTTAACCGATTGCAGATAGGATATTTTAACGGAGCAATCCTTTATATATCTACTCAGAAAAAGCACCATTGACTTACTCCAGTTGTGGCTGCAATTCTGTAGATACTTACATGGGAGTATTTGGCTTACTTTTTATTTATTTCAACCATTTCTACCCCATTCTTCAGCCAAAAAGGCTCCAAGGGTAGCTTGCACACAATCAATTAAAACAAGGTGACCCTTGCCTGCTGGTTTGCAATCTAAAAAGCATGACACACAAGGAAAAGGAGACAGAGTGGGAAGAGCAGATGAAAACAAACTCAAGCCCTGATTCTTAAAGAGTTCTTAAGACTTTAAGACTCTGATGTTGTGAAAGAGGAGAAGGGGACAACAGAGGATGAGATGGTTGGATAGTGTTCTCGAGGCTACCAGCATGAGTTTGACTAAACTGTGGGAGCCAGTGGAAGACAGAAGTGCCTGGTGTACTCTGCTCCATGGAGTCACGAAGAGTCGGACACGACTAAACAACAACAAATAATGACCAGCTGGCATAGAAACAATCCAGGGGCATGAGTTACCTGATGGAGGTAGTCTCTCACCTGGATTGTCCTGCTTCCTATCTTTCCCATTGAGGCAGTCTGATGGAACAGCTGCTGACAGGCGATAGTTCAGCAAGAGAAGGCCTCAACAGGACTTCCCTTTTTTATTGTACTGCTAGGCTGTATGCACACAATACCTTTAAAGCACATTTGAAACACATTCCCTCCCTCGAAGAATTCTGGGCACTGCAGTTTACCCCTCACAGTTACAATTCCCAGCAACCCTTAGTAAACCATAGTGCCCAGAATTCTATAGATCAGAAAGAACAGAGTTTCGAAGGAAGATTGTGGAAACATTACTTATGTGTGGTGAGCCAGTGTGGTGTAGTGGTTAAGAGTGGTGGACTCGTAATCTGGGGAACCGGGTTCGCATCTCCGCTCCTCCACATGCACCTGCTGAGTGACCTTGGGCTAGTCACACTTCTCTGAAGTCTCTCAGCCCCACTCACCTCACAGAGTGTTTGCTGTGGGGGAGGAAGGGAAAGGAGAATGTTAGCCGCTTTGAGACTCCTTCGGGTAGTGATAAAGCGGGATATCAAATCCAAATTCTTCTTCTTCTCTTCTTCTTAAATGCAAATATGGCCATTGTAAACCAACAAGGGCAGTCCATACATGGAATGGATGGGAAGAGCCTCTCTGTGCGAACCCCTCCTTGTTCAGAGGCATGGATGTTAACACATCTTCCTTGGAGAAGGGAGACAACTTCCAGGCTTGGATAGAGAATCATAGAATTGTGGAGTTGGAAGGCACCACAAGGATCATGTAGTCCAACCGCCTGCAGTGCAGGAATCTTTTGTCCTTTGTGGGGCTCCAACCCATGATCTTGAGATGAAGACTCTCCTGCTGTACTGATGAGCCATCCCTGAAGACATGTTCACTCATAGCTTGACAAGAGCTGAATCAAAAGCACATCTGCTGCCCAGATTGTCAATTGCCTCTTGGGAAAGTCCTGGGTGGGAGCAGAATACTGTTCGCAACTTCCCTGTTTCTCACCCAAAGTTGACATCCATCCATTTGGCAAGGCGTAACGGCTGACATGCACCAACATATGTTTGGTCTGCTACTGAGTGGGTAATATTCTCTGGATCAAGGCCTACGTGTTTATCACTAAATGCGAAAGGCTTAGACGTGAGCAGTGCATTGTCTTAAGTTCATTTTGTACTGTGTTGCATTACTTAAATAGAACACTCTTATAGTTTGCTGTCAAATAAAAATAGTTCAAAATCAATTCTTTAAATACCAGACACCGGAGTTACGCAGTTATTAACCCTGGGTGTCTGCTTTTCTTCACAAATTGCACTTCAGAGACAAATCAAAGATTTCATCTGTTTCTATTAAAAAACAAAAGCCAGTGGTTAAGGCTCTTTAACATCACTTTCAACAAAGATATATATTCAGAATAACTTCTAAATGTCAACAAGCTAGATGAATTAATTATTGCAGTACTTCAATTCACCCAAACTGCATTAATTACTTTTAATTCAGGCTGAGCCCAAAGGGAGAGGGGAGTGCATTTCATGAACATTTTTAGCAGTGTCAAAAGGCACCCCTCATTTCCTTGATCTTTTTGCTGGTTGTTTCAAAAATCCAGTGCAAGTGTTCTGGGTGAGGGCAATGCTTTGTGACTGGCCTCATTTTTAATAGGTGAACACTTTGAGTGATTCACTGAACACAGGTCCCTTACCTTGTAGGTAGAATGACATTGAAGGAATAACTTTCTAAAAAGGGTGTTATTACTTGGGGAAATATTAGAACTTTGATTTTTCACATTAAACTACTGTGCCATACTGTTGTTGTTTGCACTGTATTGGCCACGTGGCTACCGTGCAGACAACAGCATCAATAAAAATTGCTTCATTGCTTTTTCATTATGATTCTTGATTATGCCACAAGGTTGCCTATACAGTGGTACCTCAGGTTAAGTACTTAATTCGTTCCAGAGGTCTGTTCTTAACCTGAAACTGTTCTTAACCTGAAGCACCACTTTAGCTAATGGGGCCTCACGCCGCTGCCGCCTGATTTCTGTTCTCATCCTGAAGCAAAGTTCTTAACCTGAGGTACTATTTCTTAACCTGAGTAAAGTTCTTAACCTGAGGTACTATTTCTGGGTTAGTGGAGTCTATTTCTAGGCTAGTGGAGTATTCTTTTGGTATACTTGAATGGTACTTTCGGGGCTGGACTTTTGTCCTAAAGTCCAGAGCTCCCCTCAGCAGATTGAGCAGGAGCCCACCCCACCCCAATTCTCCAGGTCTGGCTTATCACACTTTAGAGTTAAGTGAAGTATGTGTTACTATGTAAAGAACCCTGCAGAAACATTAAGTCCAGGGTCTAAAATTACCCAACTGCACCATTGTATACTTATTCCACCAAAGAGTAGTTGGTAGTTCAATGCAGCACTGTTGTGTAATTCACTAGGCATGCCATAAAGTGGCAATATGCAGGCTGGGAGAAATCTCTAATAAATTCATTCCTTGGGTTTTATCTCCACTGGGTGCTAACCTCTTGGCACCTTTCTCTAAGGAGTAATGATTGTTTTGCACAGTGAATCAAACTTATGATGGAATGTGTAATACAATGCTTCTAAGAGCTAAAATAGCTATTTGCTTTACTTGAAGGGGAGTTTTTCATACATATCTGTTTGTTTTACCCCCCACCCCTTTTCCCTTTTAGACTGAATCCTTCGTTTTGATTTTCTTTTTCTGGTTGAAGTATCATTTGTGCAAGCAATGAACAGATTGATGAAATGAGGGAAAAAGTAGCATATGAATGCTTAGGCTATTGAGGAAAACATATTGCTCTTCCAGATTGGTGATGCTGCTTTTCTTGCAGCAGGCTGTGTTATGACCAGGGCATTGTGTGTGTTGTGTAGTCAACACAAATAAACAAAATAAGCACAACTCAAAATTCTTGCCAGCCCAAATTTAAAACAAAAAACTTAAATGCATAAAGACTTCACTTGTTACTGAAACTACCATATAGACGGTGCCAGGCAAACCTTCGGGGAGGTTTCTCCATAGTTGAGGCGTCACCCCTGAAAATACCCTCTTCTTGATATCCACCTGCTCAACTTTGCTTGGCATGTGAACCTAGAACAGGGCATCTAAAGAAGATCTTAATGTTCAGGAAGTTATATGCAGGAGGGGGCAATCTTTCAGGTAATCTGGTCCTAAACTGATTAGGGTTTGATCTGTTAAAACTTGTGCTTTAAATTGGGCCCTGGAAAAGATCAGGATGTAATGTAGCTAATAAAACAAATTTCTAGGTAAAAACCTGTAAACGCCTAAAATCTCAAATGATGCTTGCAAGGCATTAGAAAACCAGTGCAGATTTTGCTGTGTTTGGGCCGCCATCTGAAGTTGGCTGCCATCTGAAGATGAATGAACAAATGCTATTCCAGCTGTAGGCAAGGGCATACAACCCCATACAGAGTTTACAGCAGTAATTTGCACACTATCATTCATGTGGGTGAAGAAACAAGAGTGTTTGAAATGTGGTCATCTTTTCTTAATTTATATTTACCTTTCCAGATTTGGAGAGGAAACAAGTATATGCTTCTGTTAGTGGGAATCAAGTAGTGATGTATCTGAAATTCTGCTGCCCCAGAATCTTAGGGTGAAGGTAATAAATTAATACTAAACAACAACAACATATTACTTACATCCCGCCTATCTGACTGGGTCGCATTTATACATACGAATGAGCACATGCGAACATACTGCAAATATGTGCCCTCTTTTTGGGGGCAATGCATTTTCTCTTTTGGGGCAATTCACAAGTGGCAAAGTAAATAAGGTCTGTTTCACACAGAAGAAGCACTCTTCACGTAGGATATGCCTGGCAGTGTAACATCAAGTGCAGCCTGAGTACAGTGGTACCTCGGGTTACATATGCTTCAGGTTACAGACTCCGCTAACCCAGAAATAGTACCTCGGGTTAGGAACTTTGCTTCAGGATGAGAACAGAAATCGTGCTCCGACGGCGCGGCGGCAGCAGCGGGAGGCCCCATTAGCTAAAGTGGTACCTCAGGTTAAGAACAGTTTCAGGTTAAGAACGGACCTCGAGACGAATTAAGTACTTAACCCGAGGTACCACTGTAGTCTTTCTACTACTACTATGCTGCTACTTGATCCATAGAGTTGTAGTGTGAAAAACACTTGCACTGCACTTAGACACTAAAGTGCACACATTTTTCTACACAAAGAGGATGTTCACACAGAAAACATATAATGTGCCCTTCGTAGGTAGCAAGTCAATAATGTTACTGCATTCACATGAATCCACCTGGGTAGATTAATGTTTTTATCAAGCCAGGGATGTTCTGCTCAGAAGGTTACCTGACCAAACATAACAATTCTATTTCCAAAGGCTGGAAGGAACCTCTTGTAGCTTAATACCTTTGTCACGGTGCTACACTGTTAAGATATTCTGAGGGAAGAGTGCCGCCTATTGATTTGCCCACAACCATCTCTTGCATCTCTTAGCATGGAAACCTGCCAATGGACATAATGGTCTATTTATAGTCCTGCTTCAGTTATTGGAGCTGACTTGAGTAGCGTGTCTTCAGGCTAAGTCTGTCACCTTGCAAGCCTTCAAAACCCAAAGCTGGCAAAAGGCTTGAGCTTGGCTACAGCAGGGACTCCCGTACTCTAGGAAACACATCCATTTCAATCTCACATAAATAATGAAATAATTATGCACCACATACTACTCTTGTCCCTCGTTTGAGTAGGTTGTATACCAGTGTCAGTAAGTTTAATGAGCTGTTGTCCTGAACCTTGCCAACGCACCCTGATGTTGACGTTTTCTCCACATGAAGCTCATGCAAAATGTCAGGCTATAGACAAGATTTATATTTTGCAATGCAGTTCCATTTTGCAGTCTTTTTCTTCAGGCCAGCTTGTGAGAAGAAGTTCCCATAAGGGAAGTTGTGTTCGGAGACTACAGGCAAATAGATGGAGGACCCCAACCTTTTTTCCAGCTAGGAATTCTATGCCTTTAACAGCAAAGTGACAGGCAGAAATCTAGGAGGTGGTGTGTTCCCCACAGTGCTGTGGAAAAAACTTCCAGATGACTCGGTGGCCACCACCACATTCTGTGGTAACATGTTCAATTTTTTAATTATGGCGTGTGTGAAGAAATATTTCCCTTTGTCTGTCACGAATCCCCCACCATTCAGCATCCACAATCCTTTGAGGCCAGGGTGACTGGAAATAAAATCAGAGGAGAACCTTTTTTTTTTTTTTAGTTTTATTGTCAAGTGAGCAATAACCAGATAGTGGTAATGATTCAGCTGTGTCTCCTGCTTGAATAATATGAGATTCAGATGGCCCCCAATACGGGGAAAATATATTCATTGGTACATTGCTGTTCCTATGAGTAGCTCCGGATAGCTTGGGAATTGTTGACATTCAGTTCTTAGAATAGATTGGGATTTTTCATCAAGGTGTGTGTGTGGAGGAGGGATGTAGAAAACGTAATTAATATACCATATTTTTGCTCTATAAGACTCACTTTTTCCCTCCTAAAAACTAAGGGGGGATGTGTATGCCTCTTATGGAGTGAATGCAGGCTGTACAGCTATCCCAGAAGCCAGAACAGCAAGAGGGATTGCTGCTTTCACTGCGCAGTGATCCCTTTTGCTGTTCAGGCTTCTGAGATTCAGAATATTTTTTTTCTTGTTTTCCTCCTCCAAAAATTAGGTGCGTATTGTGGTCTGGTGCGTCTTATAGAGCGAAAAATACGGTACTTAAATAGGCCTTTAAAATGTGGCATGCTTTACTGATAGTTATGGTCCTCTAGGCCAGCATGAGAGACAGTGAGTTGCCTAAGGCAATTAATATTACAGAGAAGGGATTGGGGCTCAGGCCTCCACAAGCCACATAGATGCTGTTAGACTAGAACTCCTGTCAACCCTGAGCAATGCCTAAGACTGATGGGAGTTGGAGCCCCAACAACACCAGGAGGGCACTATACCATGCCAGCTCTCCAATATTACTAGTTCTCAACTGGAAAATGGCACCTGCCCCTTCAGAAGCTCAGAAAACATCTTTGCATCTAGCACTGCAGGTGGCATTAATTATTGTAGCAATTTCTGTCTCCAAGCCTTGTCAAACTTCTGCTCTGCCAATTGCTGTCTATTGTGACACTAACAATATCTAGTGATTTCCCAGAAATCAAGATGTTGGGTACAGGACACCAGGCAGCCCTATTATTCATTCCTAAAAGAATATTTATTCATTTCTTCAGAGTGCCTCTTTATAGTGTCTTTATAGTTCTAAATTGAAGGACGCAGATGTGTTGGGCCTCCAGTCCAAATTCTTAAATTAAGCATGAATTGCCTAGGAGATTTCCCAGTCTTGTTGTTTGTTACATCAAACCTACTGCCAGCTTTATTGCTCAGAGATGCAACCACCTCGCCGAGAAGCTCATTTGGGCTCAGCTACAAAAGCTGTAAGTGCTGCCTTGAGACATTCATAGCCTGCTTTCTGCAGGCACCTGCGATTTTTTAATAATGCCATCAAATTCTTGTTGATAGAAGCTGAGCATGTGTAGGATAAGAAAACCTATAAAGAAAAGTTTAATTCTTACCCCTATTATGTCATTCGTTCTGTTTGCTTGGGTTGAAGCTGTCTGCCTTGAAAGGCTGCGAAAGCTCGATGCTGCTATTGTTTGTCTGCTTATATATCAAATGAGTCATTCAGATTGAGCATTGCTAGAATATCAAGGTATCATGAAAAGATCTGGATAAAAGCACTGGATTCTTGTTGACAAGTAGAAATAGAGCCTTTATATTATCCTCTTCTTTCACAGAAAAGTTTAAGGGTGGTTTTGGTTTTTTTACAGAAACCAACCAGAATATAGAGCTTAATTAAATTGACAAAATATGTAATATGAGGATTCCATTTAATTGACCTTTATTAAAGGTTTCTGCCTTGGGTGCAAGCAAGTGTGGGCATCTCATTAGAGATTTTTTTAAAGTCCTTTTAAATAAGATGTTCTGAAACTGTTTTTTTCTCAAAGAGAATTATTCAAGATTAATGCAAGAAAATGCATCAGTATAATTAGGGGTCTGCCACCACAGTTTTCTCAAGTTCATCTTTATAATTTGAAATAAGAGTTCAATCATGTTGAAAATTACTTTTAAGTTTTCCATCTAGCTCTTGAACCCATTGTCCACATTTGGCTTGAACACATTGTCACCATTATTAGTTTTGGGTGATCTGCCTACTACCCTTCCTGGGAAAAGGGATCTTTTCACTGTTGTGCATGCCCTGGTAACCTCCCCATTGGACTACTATAAAGTACTCTACATGGTGCTATTCTTGAATGTAGTTCAGAAAATGCTGTTCAGAATTCAGCAGCATATAACACACAAAAACTATTTTGCATTACCTCCATGAGTTGCCTGTGTCCTCTCACCCCTACCCCCAGGCCCAATTCAAGGTGTTGGTACCTATATTTAAAACCTTTTATAACCTGAGTCTGGGACACTTGGGTGAGTGCCTTCTACCTTGCCTACCTTCCTACTCTTTGAGAGTGGTTACTGAAAAGCCTTCTGCCCGCCACTGCTAAAACATATTTTACAATAGTGACCCCTAAGCTTTGAATTCAGCTTCCTTTTACAGGGCCTTCTCAGTAGTGGCTCCCACCCTGTGGAATGCCCTCCCATCAGATGTTAAGGAGAGGAGTAATTATATAACATTTAGGAAACATCTGAAGGCAGCCCTGTATAGAGAAGCTTTTAAAGGTTTAATGTTTTACTATGTTTTTATATATGCTGGAAGCCGCCCAGAGTGGTCAGATGGGCAGTGTACAAATCAGTCAGATGGGCAGTGTACAAATAAATTATTATTATTATTATTATTATTATTATTATTATTATTATTATTATTATTATCATTATATCAGGAATTTGTCACTTTGAACCGTGCATCACCCAGGCTTATTTTAATAGTATGTTGGTATCAGTTTTCCCCTCTGCTTTGGTGTCTTGATTTTCAAAATTTCATGGTGTGTTGTTTTAAATCTAGTTCTTCCCTTTGAGAATGTTATATTGCTTTACTAAACATTATGTAAGTATGTTTAGTTGCCAGCTGTTTTCATAGCCTATAGCACATGATCTACTTCTTGAAGCTGAATCTGCAGGCTTGGCTTTCTCTTGGAGAACGGCCAATGAACTACTTTATGACAGAAAAGCAGGGACTATTGGGTGCATGGTGGTAATGGGCATTCTGACTTCACCGCAGGAAAGGCCCATTCTGTTTGAACTGCCGCATGTGATACTGTGATGAGTTTATGGCCAGTCCATTTCCATCTGATGGTTTGACAGCATAACATATATGTATTATAAGCTTGTGTCTAGCTGGCAATCGGATAGGGAGCAAGTGGCAAAATTTGTTCTATAAGAATGCAGAGTAGCTGTGTCTTCTCAGCCACCAAGTGATCACCAAAATGTGCAGCAAAACATCCCATGTATGGATCTGGGTTTTAGGGGGAGAAAGGATTTGTTTATATGATGCAAAAGAGGTGGATATTTCCTTGTGTTGTTATTTTTTTATTTATTCTTAGTGGTAGAGAGGTTTCCTAGTTGTGACCCTATGGTTCAGCTTTCCTGAACCAGCGAAATTCTGTTTGAGTTGGTATGATGAGTCACCAAGCAACTTTTGTTTACTCTCTCTTTCTGAAATTTGTCCCTGTTACTTTTGGCAACAAAAACAAACACACAAATATTTTAATTTTTATTGTTACAGCTTTCATACTTCATACCCTTTTTCAAAAATGTTTTGATATAAACAAATAAAACCCCAGACCAAAAAAAAAGGGCTTAACAACTACAATGTTGTGACAGCTGAAGTAACATAATGTTGTTGTTTTCTTATTACAAGACAAGTGCAGAAGAAAACAATCACCATAATCATATTCATTAAACAAAGGGATTTAGGACATCATGAAAAACATCAACTGAGGTTAATTCTCCTGGTATTTGAATCATTATTATTTTTTCCAAATTGTGGCATACAAAGCTCAAAGTATACTTATTAGTATAAAAAATAAAATAACTCCATTCAGGAGAGAAAATGTGTCCTGTTTCACTTGTCTCTTGACCGTGGGTTTGATATGTAAGCTTCTCTACAGTGGTGATTTCCCAGAGTTTACTGTTCCAGACATTTAAAGTAGGAGTCCTGTTTTTTCTTCCTTGGTTGTTACCAAAGGTCTGTCATCAACTATCATGAATCTAATTGAGTCCTTAAATACTCTACCATCCCGCTTTAAGTAAAACCATTAATGTAATACCAGTTTTCAACAGTTGTTTGACCATTTACAGTGCTCATTTCCTTGAGTTGCTTATCTCCAAACCTCACTGCCTGGGTAACTGCAGTTAAATATAAATGATCTCCTGACCACAACTCCTCCAACACTAGCATATATGTTAATCTCACTGGGGTATATATAATACCATATGTGGATTGCTTTTAAGGTATTTTCTCTGGTATATGGAGACAGATTGCAGCAATTTCACTTTCTAGCAGTTTCACTCTTTGACTAGGAAATTGAATTTCCTTCCCTGCATCTCTTTCCCAAACTGCCCTAAGGATGGCAATCTTTCCTGTGACATCTTTTGTTAATATCTTTGAAACCAAAGCCCTCAATTCATCTTCCTTGGCCAAAACCGAGGTCTCCAATGGCATGAGATCCTCTGCTTGCTTCCTCCAGAATCTTTGTTAGAAAATAACATAACAGATCGGTTGGGTATTAAGCCAGTTCACTTGCTTGTTGGGCAGTTCATCTCCCAGTTATTCTCCTGTGCAGGCATGCTGCGTTCTGCCCGACATTGGGAGGGGCAATGTGTGTGTGTGAAATCATGCGATGGGATGAGGCTTGGTGGGGCTGTTGCACCCTCCGAAAGGCCTGATGGGCCCTAGTTGCAGCTGTGGGAGGGCCCAACAGGCTGCAGAATATTGAGGGTGCCCAGCTCCCTCAGTGAAAATTGGGGGGAGGGGCTTAGCTCCCATGGTCCCGCAAAAATGGCACGCCTGCTGTGAGTCAGCAGGTGTTACTATAGAAGGCCCTGAGTTGAGTACAATCTCTTCCCTTCCCTCCCCTTCCCCTTAATTGTGTTTTAGTATTCACACACTGTAGATGGATGGATGATTTATTGCCATCATTTTGAAAGATCCACAAGGGATTAATTCAGATTCCCATGCTATCCATACCACAGTTGTTCACTGAGTGACCATGTTGCTAGCACCTTGTCTACGTACAGCTTGCTGCAGCCTTCATGCTCTTGTTTTGAAGGGTTTCCATTGCTTTCTACCTGATCCTAAATGTCTTTAAACTATTGCTAGATTAGAAATAAACCGTGCACTGACATAGAAGCTATTCTTTTCTAAAAAGGCTGTCCCATAGCTTTGTCAGCATGGCTTTCTTTCTCTGCCTTTTTGGTTGCTGGAGAAATAAAACTACACTGGCTTTCTGCCACCCCTAAAATCAAATTCAGATGAACCCGGTCCCTGTATAAGTATTTGGGCAGCACACAGAGCTTGCTGGTGGCACTGACCCAGAATTTCCATTTGTGGCCTTTGGAGCCTTCACTTGAGGGGTGGCACTGCTCTGCTTTGCATGATCATGGTGGCTTGAGCAAGGGCAGCTGTATATATGAACAAACCCAATATGGAAGAAATAGGGCTGTGCGCTCCTGAAGCATTCACACTGTGGACAGATTACGCTGTTGTTTTTTAATGTAGCGCAGATCGTCTTTTTAATCTCTAAAAGAAATAATTATCACAAAATACAGTACAAGACCACTGTGTCAGCCTTTGGATTTGCATGAGAAATCACCCAGCTGGGAATAAGGCTTACCAAAATAAATCATTGTTTGTGCCAGTTGGAATGGACAAACACAGCGGAGGGGAAGCGAGAGAAAAGGAAAGGGCAGGCTAGCACCAGGGGAGCTTGAGGAATTTCACCTATGTGAACTCTACAGAATGACCTGATCTGTACCTCTTCGACTAATGTGTGGATCAGAACCTAGCCATCAATCAGATTTTGCAGTTCACCAAATGTTGGGACGCAGTTTTAATTTATCAAAATAGGCATTTAAATATGCTATTTTGAGAAGGTTTTTTGTTTTTAAAGAATAGAATCATGGGTAAATAGACTGATTTGTTTATCCTGAGCTAGGACAGTCCAACATGCAGCCATCCTTTATGCTCAAGTGCAGAGGTTACTGAGATAAATTGTGCCCCTTCCAAAGCAATTTGAATCATTCCTACACCAGTTCTCAGATGTTTTCAATCTGTCTGATGCAGGTTAAATCAACCAACTTGGCACTGAGTTGCTGTAAATTCTTAACTTCAACAAGCCTGTAAATAAACCATTTCACATCTTTTTCCAGACCCGTTCAGCCATCCTGCATTGCTCTTGAGGGCAATGCTTCAACAGTTAATGCCGCTTATTCACTCACATGTAATAATTATAGTGTCTGCTTCTTAGAGCTGCCAGGAGCTGCACCCCACCGGGGCGGAAAGTAGTGACAGCAGCAAAGAACAATGCACTGTACAGAATCCTAAGCAGGGATTTGCTTGTTTGTGTGTAATGAAACTTCAGTGCCTTTCATCACGCTGGAGTAAGTTATCGTACTAAAAGCTCTTTCTCTGCATTGCAGTCTGGGCAAGTATAGCGCGGGTGTGCTCAAAGGAGACCCAAACAATGGATAATTTAATTTTGCTGTTGTTGTGTTGTGGCTATTGTAATCTCCCTGGCAATTTTCCATAACAAAGGCAAGTACAAAGCTGGCAGATTTAATTATGGCTGCACCGACTGGTAAGAATGGATTAAGGTTTCTGGTACAAGGATGGGGCAACCTGTTCAGGAGATCTTTTATTTTGTGTGCTAGCTCTAGCATGAAGTGATGTGTAAAGCTGCACATGGATTAAGAGGGCTTGCTGTACAAGGACTTTATAATCATAGGGTTGGAACAAATCTGGGGTTTCATTCCCAATGAAAGTTACTTAAAGCATCAATCCCTGTCTGAACCAAGTATCATCTAGTTAGCCCTTCCAAATAATCTTGGAGGAGTCTTGCCAAACGTCTTGCTTACATGCGCAGTTTGTGTACAACAGTTCCCTTCCTTTCCCTTGTGCTACTGAACTGTGCAGTTGCCACCATTCTCTTTTCTAGCATGTGCCACATTCACAAGAGCTTCTGTGCAACACATGACTCTCTTTGCACCATCAAGGATCATACATGTTGCTCCCATTTCCCTCCCCATCCCCAGCCCATTACTTATTGATTTTTTGCCTCCCTCAACTTTAGCCCTAATAAGAGGAGAGTGTTGCAATGTGCATGAAAGAGTACATTCAAAATGGTTGAATGAAGCTTTTTATTATCCCCAGTGCTTAAGTTAATTAACCAAGTGATTCTCTGAGTAGTTTGTTTCTTAACAGCAGCCTAATAAGAAGCATATTCAATTCCCACTGAATTCACTCAGAGCACAGACGCTACACTACCTTGCCAGAGAGTGTCTTTAGGGAGTTTATAATCATACTTGAACGACCAATATTTTCATAATGGTTTTGTTTATGTGCTAATAAAATTATTGAAGGAAGGAAAGACCAATACAATGCAATGTATCTGCCAGCCACCAATGCTTAGATATACTGGTGTGTGCTGGAACATACTGATGATTAAAATAGATTTCTGGATGCCAAGAAGATGCAGTGGAATTAAGGAAAACACACAAAGGCTCATGAAGCATTTTTATTTACCAGCAGACACAGCCTATGGTCCCCTCTTAGCAGAAGCACTAGGTATCTTATTTTGCTTATGGCAAGTAATAAAACATTTTGCTGAAATTTCTAGCAAGGGGGAAAGGAAAAATAGTGACAACCATCCCAACTGCTGAAAACATCAGACCGCAGAGGAAGGAATGGAGCCCTGATTGGCTTCTCTCCCTTGCTAGAAACGTCAGAAATGTCTTCTCTACTCTTCACCACATGGCAATACCCCGGCCTTCACATAATCTTCCGCTCACTTTCCATTGTGTGTGGAAAGGTAGTGGTTGAAGAGACAATTTCAGCCTCTTTGCTTATCTTGTACCAGGCAATTTAACCCCATCTTCTCTCTCAGTTTCTCATTTTTCCAATCTTAAATTCAGTTTTCCACATTTCCTAATCGGTTTGCATTAAAAACATAGTCCTCATGAAAATTCATCAGTATCTTAGTGCAAATCTATCCTAATAGGCATATTTTAATGCAGTTTTGCCTAACCTGCATGATTTCCCCTAATACAGTGGTACCTCGGTTTTCAACGTCTCCGTTGATGAACATTTCAGTTTTTGAACACCGTAAACCTGGAAGTGAATGCTTCAGTTTTTGAACATGCCTTGGAAATTGAACATGAAACGCAGCTTCCGTATTGAGTTTTTGGTTTTCGAATGTTTCAGAACTCCAATGGTCTTCTGGAACGAATTACGTTCAAAAACCGAAGTACCACTTTATACTGCTTTTTTAAACATTATTTTCACTATTATATCCTCTGGCAGATCTGACTCCGTTAATTTTCAAACTCACTGTGAAGTTTAGGAAGTCTTCTTAAGTTCCACAATGGTCTCAACAACATACGCCTCAGATTCATGCTTATTTTTGTTACCAAGCTTTAGATTTTTCATACCATCAAATGGGTTAGGGAGAGCTGAGGATTTATACCTCTGTATCAGGGGTTCCCAATGGTCCATAACCTTCATTCATGTGGTCCGTGGCCTGTCTGTGGATTTGTGGTTGAAGATGGCACATCCATTGCAATGAGTATTCATACTGATTATTAACTCTTTTTTGGCTTGTTTTTAAAGTTGTATGTTACTGTATTGCAATTTGAAATCTCTGGAATTACAATTTGTAGCTAGCCTGGGGGGGGGGTATAAACAGTCCACCAAGTCTCTATATTGCTCTGTACTGCTTGTTGGAAAGCCCCCAACCCAAACAGACCTATTATTGAACACTTGAGAAACTGACATAGACTAGAAATTGAGTGGCCCACCCAGGCCTAAATTCTGTACATACAGAACTGTATTGGCTGGTCTTGATTTTGAGCCAGCCTGGTCTCAAGGGCTCAGGGCGAATAGCAACCACAAAATAGGAGACATTTCCCCATTCCCAAAAGGTTTACAAGCATATGCTCAGATTGTGTCAGTCTAATTTAGTGCAATTAGGATTAACACCTGGGCTTGGTTTTTACTTTAGAAAAGATTCTTTTGATGACCCTTCCCTTTGACCTATGGCTGAGGCTCCAGTTATTTATGAATCTTGCTTAGATTTATGTGTTCCCCTGCTGTTTCCTTTGCTCCCAAGAAACATCAAGGAAGACAGATTGTCTGTTCTATCAGAGCTTAGCTTTGGGGCTGCTAAGCTGCTAATAAAATCCTTAGTGTAAACTAAAGCTGCTTCATTGCTGCTGTATTTTTCACTTGACTGCCACATGTGGTTCCAAGGGACCAGTCCATCAACTACCAAGAGGGGATGGACACACACACACACACACACACAGAGAGAGAGAGAGAGAGAGAGAGAGAGAGAGACTGACTATTTGCCTTTCTCCAAGCACCTTCCTTTGTGTTCTATGTGAATTGCAATGGAAAACAAAATAGGCAAAATCCTTGTTCAGTGATAGCTGAGCTCTCTCTCAATCTTTTTGGTTTTTATTATTGTTTGCTTTGTATGGCAGTTTAGGAAAGACCCTCTGGAATATTGCAGTGTGACAGCTTCAATAAAACTTCTCCCTTAATGGCTTCTGTATTCTGAGACAAGCCCTGCTATATCTGCCAATGACAGAAGGAACACTTACTTCGCATAATCAATTAATCATGGTTTTGCAAGCTGTACGTGAATTTTCTTGTTGGTTCAAAGCATGGCAACTGATGGAGACAGATTAAAATTAGGAAGAAACAGGAATTAGTGGTTCTGTCCATTCATTAGAGGGAGGCTGGGGAACAATCAGTAAAGGCTAGAATCAGATTCAGGAGACTGTGCCTCACAGTCACCAGTCCAGAAAGAGCTACCACAGTCGCCATTTTGAAAGCTTAATTATCTACAAAGGCAGTAATATTCATTCATTCATTTGTCCCTGCACTCATTATTTAATAGTTACTTAACATTTATACCTCACTTTTCACCACTTAGGCCTTCAGGGCAGCATACAAATATGCCTGAATAAGGTCCATTGCAGTGTCAGCAAAGGCAAGCTTCCCAGTGTATATCTTCCCTAAAGGAACAGAGTATCTTGCCCTATTCCTGAAGTCTACCCAGCATCTGGTTGTCTTGCCCTTGGGAGTAGGGCAAAGAAAAAGGCGAGGGGAAAATGGCAGTGGTGGTACAGAATGTGGCGAAGCTCCTTGGCGAACAATATTATAAGGACACGATGGAGCAGTGCCACAACTACAGTGCCCGACTGTGCGCTGAGAGAAGTATTTGATCGCCATTTCTAGACTCGCAGACTGGAGTGGCACAGAGTAACTGCTACATCTGGGTGGAGAAGCGGCACAGGGGGCCAGGTTTGGCATCTGGCCAGCTCTATTCCTACCCAGCTTGGGTGGAAAAAATGTCGCGCTCACCCTCTTGAGGATCCAAGGCTTCCCTTCCATTCCATTAAACCAGACACTGAGCAGACTCTAAAGAAAGAGGGTGGCAGCAGCCTGGAGGCCCTTTTCAGAACGGACTCTCTTGAGGAGCACAGTCTGCCTGACCCTCATACTGACGAAGACAGCCTTGGCGAAATTCCTGTTGCCAATAGCCACACAAGGAAAAGGAACCTGATGATTTATTAGATGATGAGGACTATGAAGAAGACATGCCAAAATGCCGAGGCAAAGGCAAAGCCAAGGGCAAAGGAGTTGGGAGTGCCCGGAAAAAGCTGGATGTAGTCATTTTGGGAGACAACCGTATGCCTCTGACATTTATGGGAAGTGTTACAAGAACTGTCCTAGGCTGAGTTACCACTATGTGCACTCCCACCTACAGAGGAAGAGGGGGAAGACAAGTAAGACTTGCAGCCCCCCCACACCTGTATCACAGAAGTCTGAGGAGCAGACATCGAAGAAAGGTCTGGATGGTTTGGCCTTGCCCAACAATTACTGCGACTTTTGCCTTGGAGACTCCAAGATCAATAAGAAAATGGGGCAACCTGGTTTCATGTTCTGACTGTGGATAATCAGGGCACCCTTCATGAGTGGCTCCCTGTCTGTGGAATGCTCTCTCCAGGGAAGTTCGCCTGGCGCCTTCATTATACACCTTTAGGCACCTGGTAGCATATGAGTAGCCAATATGTTCTTTTTAACAGTTACCTAATGAGCTTTGAGCTGCCTCCCATATGGTCTAGCGGTTAGGATTCCTGGTTTGGGATGCGGGTGGCGCTGCGGGTGGCGCTGTGGGTTAAACCACAGAGCCTAGGGCTTGCTGATCAGAAGGTCGGCGGTTCGAATCCCCGCGACGGGGTGAGCTCCTGGGTCCCTGCTCCTGCCAACCTAGTAGTTCGGGTCCCTGCTCCTGCCAACCTAGTAGTTCGAAAGCATGTCAAAGTGCAAGTAGATAAATAGGTACCGCTCCGGCAGGAAGGTAAACGGCATTTCCATGCGCTGCTCTGGTTCGCTAGAAGCGGCTTAGTCATGCTGGCTACATGACCTGGAAGCTGTACGCCGGCTCCCTCGGCCAATAAAGCGAGATGAGCGCAGCAACCCCAGAGTCGGTCACAACTGGACCTAATGGTCAGGGGTCCCTTTACCTTAAGTGAGCTTTGTGGCTGTGTAGGGATTTTAACGTGGAACACCCCCGCCCCTTCCTTGTACAACTCCATAACTTTTACTGTGGCTTTCAGACAGTTCAGACAGTTTCAGAACAGAAGCAGCAGCATTTGTGTTGTTGATTTCTTACAATATGTGATATATGCTGGTTGTCTTCTGTGACTGTTAAGACCCCAATTGGGGCACCGTATTAAATACCAAATGGCTGGCAAGCCATTTGGGGTTAAGTTAACTTTAACTGAATATTAATATGCAGAGGTGGCAGACCTTACTATATGTATGAGGGTGTGTAAGTCCTAATTAATTCAGTGGGACACGCTTCTAAGTAAAAAGGGATAGGAATATGCTGACAGTCATTGAATTCCTTTTATTTCCTGTTCTGTGTATCATTGTTTAGTTGGATATTCAAAAGCAGTTCTCTATAATGATGCTCTAAGGTCTGAATAATAATAATAAAACTGTGCCCTTCTCAGTTTTTCGGTGAGACTATCATGCTCCCTCCTGTAACTGCTTCAAGCTGCATCCTAATTTTTAGTAAAGGGAGCCATCGAGGGAATGTTTGTATTTCTTCAGTGATCCATCTGTCATTTCCAGTCACTGGCTTGGAAAAGAAATCCTTTTAGACTGTTCTGCTGCATTTTCCCCAACACCAGCTTCTAGCAACCTGGCAATCAAACCAGTTCAGATGTGACATGATGACACTATATATGCTCTCCAGTTGTGCTACCTCACTGTGCACCTTAGCTGCTGGCATACATGGAATTTGTCCTTTGTACTGCTGTTGTGTGTATCCTCTGCCATCCCATTCCTATTAAAATGTGCTTTTCTTTTCTTTTTGCTTTTTTGCAATGCCTGTTCCTGCAGACCGTAACTCCGTGATCAAGCATCTGTTTTGCAGGCAAAAGATCCCATGTTCAATCCCCAGAACCTCCAGATAGGTCTGGGTCAAAAACTCCTGCCTGAAACCCTGGAGAGCCACTGCCAGTCCGTGTAGACAATGCTGAAAGAGATTGCCTGATTATCTTACTCAGTATGTGGCAGCATCCTATTTTCACACACACACACACACACACACAGCTCACTCATAAAATACCAAGGCGATGTAAAACAGTTTCTACAAATGCAGTAAAACAGAAGATACATAAAACTATACAAAATGGTTATAAAAATGATTGGCTCATGTTGGGGAGAGAGGAGGAAAGTGGAACCCTGTCAGCATAAAAGAAAAAGGTCTTCTAGAGATGTCAGTAGCAAGGATGCCTTCTGAATCTCTGCTGTAAAAGTGTTCCCCAGCATGGGGCTGGTGACACAAAATGTCCCACTTCTAGCTGAAGCCAGTCAGGCTTGTGAAACATGGGGAACAACCAATGATGCTCCTCCAGATGATCTCCATGATCAGACTGGGATGTAAGGGGTAGTAATACAAGAACCTTAACGTGGCCTGGTAGCATGTGGGTAGCCAATGCAGACATTTTAGCAGAGCTGTCCTGTTCTGACAACCACCTGCCTCATCAGCAGTCTATTCTGGTCCAGCTCTTGCACATCCACCCCTGATTAGATCTTATGGGGAAGCAAAGCTGCATGTCAAGTGTGTACTGATGACACTGTGCTCCGGAACTCCTCATGATTGCTCCCAGTTGCTTCATGCAGATGTTAAATAGTAATGGGGACAAAATAGTGTCCTGTATTTCCATGCGCTCTGGCACATGTCACGGTCCTCCGTGCGCCAGTAGCTGTTGAGTCATGCTGGCCACATGACCCAGAAAGTTGTAGGTGGACAAACGCCGGCTCTCTTGGCCTGGAGTGAGATGAGCGGCGCACCTCATAGTTGCCTTTGACTGGTTAACATCCAGGGATCCTTTACTCAGCCATGCAGGTAAGAGTTATGCCACCATAATATGGTGCATCCAATAGTTATCCCACACATTTGATCTAGGAGTATATAGTCAGTAGCATCAAAAGCCACTGAGATGGTCCCTCTCTTAATAAAGGTCATCTCTCAGGGTAACCAAGGCTGATTCAGTCCCCAAACCAGGCCTGAACCGAGACTGAAGTGGGTCTTATGTTCTGTGTCAAACTGGTGCTATTGGATATAGCTGTACTAATCTGAAAAAGCATGGGCTTTTCACTGCTGACATCCAGGATGGAAAAAAATGGTTTAGGCTCTAATTTGATCCTCAGCTAGCAAAGACAGTCTGGTAATGATCAGCTAAAATATGTTCCGGGCTTCACAGACCCTTTGATTAATGGGCACGCTGTCAAAAATAACCCCCATTTTCTACCTTAATGCTGAAAAGTGAAGCAAGTAAAAGGGATGAAACCCTGCCATGAAATGTTTTTAAAACAGAATTTTCCACGCAAAACATGTATTACTTTTTTTTAGAGCACGCCTTGAGCAAAGAATGGCCTAGTTTTGCTTTTGTGTTTTTTTAAATCCTTCTGATTTTCCTGCTGCAGCTCTGTACAACAAATGATGCTGTCATGTACCAGGGCAATTTTGGGCAACTGTAACTGCGTTTTAAAAAATGAGAAGATTGTTTTGTTTTTTTTTGTAGAAATATGCTTGATCCCCGTTAGATCTTTTAGCCAATCAATACAGAGTTTAATCATTTTAGTCTTGTCACAAGTTACTTCATTTTTAATTAACAGGGGCCAGTGTGAAATGGACTAGGACTGGAGAGACCCATGCCCAACTCCTCACTCATCCACAAATCTCCCTGGGTAACCCTGGGGAAGTCACTATCTTAGTCTAACCCACCTCACATGCTTGTTTTGAGAAAAAAAATGGGAGTGGGGGAGAGAACCATGTGTGTAGTGTTGAGCTCATTGGACAGAAAGTGAGAGAAATGAAAAATCTAATATATTTTGGGTAGAGGTAGCCTGTATAGCTCAGCCAGCCAGAAGAATTACATGGGTCCATGGGAGTGAAGGCATATCAAGGGACAGAATTGCCTGGACTACAGGACACCAGTTTTCCTATTCCTGGCTTTCATCATAATTTTGTTTTCCAGGGTCCAATACAATCACCATGGAGTATTTCTTCTTGCTGACGCACCTGCATAGGCTACCTCTACTCAAAATACATTGCAATGGTTGTTGGAAAGACAGCCTTTGCAGGCTTGAAATTCTGGCTTAAAAGGCAAGGATATCTGGGGAATCCTTTTATATCTACAGGATGATATGCAACATAGCACAAGCAGGAGTTCACTCATGCAGTGGGGTTACTCCTCCCTCCCCTCCTCTCTACAGAAGCCTGCACCCCAAAGATCTTTTGCAGAGAGATGAGGGACAATTTGGAGCACATTTGGGGGAGTGCAGAGGGGGACTGGAGGAAAGAATAAGATAAACTGAAAATCCTGTAACACGTGTGGATTTCCATTGCACAAACAGGTGGAGTTAACTAGATGTCACCCTCTGTCTCTAAATGTAAAGAAAGCCTCTAAGAATGGACTGTGGGTGCACCTGCAAATTAATGACATGATGACTGCAACAAATGTGAATGAGCCATTGTGGATATCAAACCTTAGCTAGAACTTTCACCTCAAGTTTAACTCTTTCCCATGGAGTCAGTTCACACATTCAGCTGCCAGGAATCACATGTAGGGAACCAGCCCTATGCTGCTATTGTATTTTGTTGCAAATGAAAAGACGTTTAAGTTGGAGTTCTAGTAATTCCACTTAGCACCATGAGGTAATGCAACTTAGAAATGGTACAGTTATAAACAGATGATGGGTTTCATTCAGATTTTCTATCTCTTAAAGCGTTTAATTCTGTCTCAGCCTAATACTAAGCAACATCTTGTCTGCTTGCTTGGAAATTTAGTGATGGCTCTTATTTCCCCTGACAAGTCAGAGAGCTAGTTTGATAGCTATTGGCTGGCTTTTCTGTTTGCTGGTAGGATTTGTACTGCAGCCTTACCTCCTGAATTAATGGCAGACTGTTCTATTATGATGCCCTGAATAACCATGGTGCCACTTGTCAAGGAGATAACGTTTGATGCTCAGGAGTGCAGACTTAGAAGGGAGGAAGATGAACTGCATCATTGTTAATTCTTTAATACGTAAAACTACTTAGCCAGCCACAGTTAGATCAAAGCCTCCCTTGAAAAGATTGTGGTTTCAGGATAGAGGATCCTAGAAGTGGTTTGGACGGCTACATTATAGCTGGTAGCCCTGGGATGAAAAAAAAATAATAGAGTGTGAAATTGTCTCTAGGTTCAAATAGCCTTTGTTTTCAGTTCGGAATGAATTTGCTTGTGTATATGTGTAACTATCTTTTATACATACTTTGAGACATCAAAAAGAAACTGAAGATTGTTTGTCAGCAATGACTAATTGTCCTATCAGCAAACATATTGAGAGAGTTGGTAGCAATCACTAATTTGTTTACAGGGCAATCCTAGAAGTAACTGGATTCAATGAGACTTACTTTCAGGTAAGTGTATGTAGACGTTCTACTGCATATACTTATAAACTGTGTATAAGCCACTGCAGTGCCAAAAATAAGCCTCCAGGATGGTTTATAATGTAAGCAAAATAATCGATAAAGAATAATACAGATAGTAGTATCAGCTGCGTATCAGTTCACCAAAAGTTTGGATAAATGGGAAAGTTTTAAGAAGAAGAAGAAGAAGAGTTTGGATTTGATATCCCGCCTTTCACTCCCCTTCAGGAGTCTCAAAGCGGCTAACATTCTCCTTTCCCTTCCTCCCCCACAACAAACACTCTGTGAGGTGAGTGGGGCTGAGAGACTTCACAGAAGTGTGACTAGCCCAAGGTCACCCAGCAGCTGCATGTGGAGGAGCGGAGCGGAGACGCGAACCCGGTTTCCCAGATTACGTGACTACCGCTCTTAACCACTACACCACACTGGCTCTTTAAGTTGGCATCTAAAAGATAACAGTGTAGAAGACTGACAAATCCATATTTGTTCTTCTATACAAGTGTTATATGTATAGGGGTTGTACAAACAATGCAAAATGTGGCAGTATTAAAATGCACCTGTTCAGAAGAATATTCTATTCTCACTCACTATAGTTGGCATTCTGTGCCCACTGAGCATGTTCAGTCATCATTTGGATGTTTTGGGGATTCCCTCCAATTAGTGTTGTTTTTTTTTAATGAAAGGCTCTTATTTTTTGTACATTTACAAACTTTGGGTTCCCCCAGAACATGCTGACATCTTCCTCTTGTGCATGGATTGTGCTATTTTGACTAAATAAGGATCAGCCTTTGACTAGATCACTGTTATGGATATGATATTTGCAATGTATTGGGGAAACAGAGGCACCCTGTTCCATTGAGTCTCTCTTGTGCTGCATCTGAATAAGATGGATTCACACAGCATGCTCACTCACTGTAAGGCCATTTTTCTGTGGCAAAGAGCCATTTGAAACCTGGCTTTTGGATGGGTTTGTCAGGTCTTATTTTTCTGATAGTTACTGCAATCCTGGCTTGACATAGCATGAATCGTCTGGGGAAGGAAATGCTATAAAGGAATATTGCACCAGTACAATTGCTGGTTTAATATTCTCTTCCTTTATAGCTTTGCCTTGGCATGCATATTTGTGTGCCTGTATTTCACATTGTTTTAATGATTTACTTAAACAGCAGTTTTATATTATTGTTGTTTGAATAGAGCAATCTCAGCACCTAAATATTCTTTATAAACATGTGTGACTCACAGCTGTCAGATTAAAGGATTTTGAGGTCTGGGTTTCAAATGTTTACTGCTTTCTGAAATTAGACTGCATGGTTCAGCAAAGTATATTCCCTCTTATATAGCCAGCTATTATTCCACTGAAAAGTCAACCCTTTTACAAGGGACTGGGATTTAGTAAAGTGCTGTGGCGGTCAAGTGATAAAAGGTATGTCACATAGAATGTATGGGTAGCACATGGTAGTATCATTCATTCCTCAGCTTATGCTGTGAAAAAAAAAAACAGATTGGTGGAGAAGACTGAATGGTTTTTTCCCCCAGAGAATTCCCCAGTGGCACATTTTCCCCAGAGAATTCCCCAGTGGCACATTTTACCTGGGTTTTGAGATGGCTCATTAATAACTTTTAGTAAATGAGAAGAGGCAGTTAAAAAAAGATGCCAAGATACCGAATAGGTTTATTCCTTTGAAACTTCGTACACACCAAATGTTAAATGGTTAATATAGAATAATGTTGCTTTCCCATCAGCTCCTGTTGGCATGTGGTAGTAGCAGAACAGGGACTGGGAAACCTGTAACCCTCCGAATGTTGTTGCACTATGATTATCATCATTCCTGACCTTTGTCATGCTGGCTGGTTCCCCTCCTCCGATTACAGTGGTGCCTCGCAAGACGAAATTAATCCGTTCCGCAAGTCTCTTCGTCTAGCGGTTTTTTCGTCTTGCGAAGCAACCCTATTAGCATCTTAGCGGATTAGCGCTCTTAGCGGTTTAGCGGCTATTAAAGGCTTAGCGGCTATTAAAGGCTTAGCGGATTAGTGGCTAAAAGGCTATTAGCGGCTTAGAAAAAGGGGGGGAGCGAAAAAAAATCGGAACACTTGCAAGACGTTTTCGTCTTGCAAAGCAAGCCCATATGGAAAATCGTCTTGCGAAGCAGCTCAAAAACGGAAAACCCTTTCGTCTAGCGGGTTTTCCGTCTTGCGAGGCATTCGTCTTGCGGGGCACTGTAATTCTTTTTCTCAGTAGTTGGCAGCCCAGTTCTGAAAAATGCATTGTACACTTTCAAGAGACAGATGAGAACAGTGTTGTTGTGCAGTTGTCCTTCCAAAGTAGCTGTGGTTTTTAATAGGTATTTATTTTTTGAATTACGGTACTTTTATTCATTAAATGCCTTTGTGATTCACCCTTCCTCCTAAGCATGAGTACAGCGACCATAGGTCTACTTTACAGAAGTGACCCCTCTCATTGAAGGGATCCTCTGTTTGAATGACTGTCTGGTCCAAGACCAGTTAAAACAAAACAAAACTGGAAGAAGCAGGGTCAGCCCAGGTTGTTCTGCTGCCTGATGCAGAAGACAAGATGGTGATACCATTCCCCAGCAAAAGTCAATGTAGGCAACGAAATAGCGTCCTCCACAGAAACTGAGGGAAGCAGGGTAGTTTGGAGAACTGGGTACAAGACAGGCTGCATGGTCCACAAATCTTAGTCCTCAAATAGAGGGGGATGCTAACCCCTTCCCAACACTTGCTGCCTGAGGTGGTTGCCTCACTTTGCCTGATGATAAGAAGGGAGAGAAGGGGTCTGGAAGTTGCCCATCAACAGGCTGAGCTGGTATACAGATCACTTGTTTACAGCCTTCGCAGCTGTCAGAGCTGCCCTAGGTCCCAGCTCACAAAGGACCAACGCCACTTCGTTGTTATATACAAGAGTCTTTATTGAAGTTCAGTTTGTCTTTCACATCAGCAGCGTGCAGCTCTACGTCTGAAACTCTAGACCGCTGAAGCTCCGTCTGAGTCTTCTCCCCCCAGACACCAGTTTAAGACCCTAGCCTTGCTCCACCTCTTCCTCTGCTCTTTCCTCCTCTGGGTCCGCCTGTCAGCTGGGGTCTCGCCCTTCCTAGACTCTTCTGACGCTGAATCCCCTGAGTCTTCCCCCTGCCTCCGGCGGGCTTAGGACCTGGTTCCCAATCCGGGCTTTCTGCTGTCCTGCGCGCCTGTACATTTGAACTTGGTGCGCGCGCCCAGCCGGCAACCCTCCTCCTGACTGTTACACTGCTCCTGTCACTGCTTCCCCCTTCGGTGAGGCTAGCTGTACTCGACCTCCCCTCCGTTCCCCCACTCTCCGCTGGGGGTGTGGTCAGTCTCGACTCATCTTCTCTCCCTGCTGGGGGAGATGCTGGCTCTGATACCTGGGACTCCTCCCCCCCACTACGCTCTGGTGGGGAAGCTGGCCCTGATCTCCAGCTGCTGCTTTGGGAGTCCCCGCTGGCCCCCCTTGCCCTGACCATCGGCGCCTCCTTCTGGGAATCTTCTGATTCGCTGGAGGACCTCATGGAATCTCTCGGGTCACTGCTATACCCCCCCTACGCTGCCCTCCGATTCTTCCCCTTCGCTCTCCATCTCCTCTCTCCCCTGTGCCTCTGTTCCTGAGGCCCTGACAGCAGCTATGCCCTGTATTTCTGTTTAAATTATAACAGTTATTTCTAAATTTGTCTAAATTAGAATATGCTTCCACCCCCTCAAATCTGTGTCTTCTTTTTGGGTACTGTGTAAGTCTCCACCTCCAATATACTCAGGGGAAGGATACAATTTAAGATACAACAAAGACCTCCAGTTTTTGTTCTTCTCCCACTCTTCACTCAAAAATTACAAGCCCTACTACTTATGTCTGGAATGCATTATATGTGCTGGGTTGTACAGAAAAGTAGCTCTGTTGCTAAGGAATCACAGCAGCCACAATACAGCAATGTGTTACAGCATGAAAAGGGCTGGTTTCTATGGATTCTGGCAAACAGCATGTAGTGGGAATTCCCTTTGGATACACATTACATTAATCTTTCCATCTCACATCAGAATTGTAGTAAATTAATTTATGTTCCAATATCGCGGCTTGGCTGTGGAGCACTCTGAATGAACAGTTGTAAACACAAATGAAACAAATGTGTCTCCTGTGAGCTTTAGTTGCCATTTTTTCCTGTTGTCTCAGCAAAGCAATTGTGGAACACTCAAATTATTTTCAAATTTCCTTACAAATGTGCTGTTCGGGATTCTAGACACTTGGCCTCCTTCTTTCCTCACACAGCTGCACCAAAGAAAGAGGCACATGTTTTTCACTGTATGCCTCTAAGTGGCAAGCGTATGGCTGGCATTTGTTAACACAGGAATAAAAGCAGACCTAATGTAGTCTGTGGCAATACTAACCAAGACAGGGAGTGTACAGCATGGGTTATAAGAGCACCTTTTGTACTTGTTCTCTTTGTTTGTGGCTGTTAGCATTTGTGTTACAGACTGGTCTCCACAGTAGTCTCTGTGATGTGGAGGTTGTACTCACAGTAGACTTGCAGTATTGGAAGCGAGACAGCAGCTGCAGGTGACAGAGGTGGCGAGCATTTTAATTTCCCACAATGTGCTAATATAGCTTCACTCCACGACATTACGGGAAATATAAATGGTAGCTCCCCAGAACTAGCCAGGATGCTAATGACAGGGTTTGGGTAACACCAGTCCTAAGTATGGTATTTGCTGTTACCGGCATTCCAACAACTCCTCCTCCCAGTCTGCTCCCTCTGACTACTCATCATTGTCCCACCACCAATCCCCTGGCTCTGAGCCTTCTTCCCCTGAGGGTTGCCCCCTACCACTCTTCTGCATCCAGCTAGTCCATGACATAGCCTCAGGGTGAGTTATCATCATTATTGTTACAATTGGTGTTCGGCAAAGTAGATAAATCCTCTGTTTACTTGATCCAAGGACATTTCTGCCCACATAATGAAAAGAGAACTAACATGGAAGTAAGCCCCACTGTTTTCAGTGGACCCTACCAGTCCAAACCTATATGTGTTTATTCAGAAGTAAGTACCAGCGAGCTTACAGTGGTGCCCCGCAAGACGAATGCCTCGCAAGACGGAAAACTCGCTAGACGAAAGAGTTTTCCGTTTTGGAGGTGCTTTGCAAAACGAATCTCCTATGGGCTTGCTTCTCAAGACGAAAAGGTCTTGCGAGTTCCTGCGGGTCCCCCCCCCTTTTCTAAGCCTCTAAGCCGCTTATCAGCTGATCCGATAAGATGATAAGCCGCTAATAGCGCTAATCCTCTAATCCGTCAATGGGCTTGCTTCGCAAGACAAAAAAACCGCTAGACGAAGAGAATCACAGAACAGATTCTTTTCGCCTTGCAAGGCACCACTGTACTTTTAGATAACTAGGTATAGGGTTGTAGCCACATTCCCAGGAATGTATACTTCAAATTGTAGCTTAAAATTATTTAATGTGTCTTTTGGCCTTGTTCAGTTCACATAAGGGACAGTAAACATCACATGCTGTCTCAGAGAGTGGAGGGTGGGAAGAAAGACATTTTAAGAAGAAAGGAGACCATTCCTCGCCCACCCCTGGGGCTCAGAATAAGATGTTAAATCTGAAACCCTCCTGAAGGTTGAAAATCTACTTGTGCTCTAGACAGATGAATTGATACAGAAACAGCTGGGCACAGCTTAGTGAGCAGTTGTCAATAGCATGAAATTTATTATTATAATTGGTCGTAGATGACATTGCTGGAAGGGTCACCTGTAAAAGCAAGGAGTGAATTGACCTGGAGCTTTTTAAAAAATCCAGGTCTATGAGGTCAGAGTTTAAGTAATGCTGAGAGAGTCTTATATTAGCAAGCTCTGGGTTCTAAACAACCAAGCAAGACTAGATTGGGGCAATGCAGTTCTGAAGCTATACTAACCAAGGGGGTGGCCACTTACGCAAACAGAGAACGATGGAGACAATTTGAAGAGGTGTCTAAAGATGGATGTGAGATGCTGCTGCTGAAGAAGAAGACTGATCTAATCCAAACAGATTTCACAAAGAAAATAGTATAATTCTACTTTCAGTCATTTTAAATGTAATACTACATTCATGAATTTTATGTGGGCATAGATTTGTAGAGGTCACATTTTGAAGTTATTGGTTTGCATGATTTCATCCACTGAAGATATGTGGATGCTATGCAAAACTTTATAAGTAAAACATGACCATTAGAAGTGATGCTAAAGGATGATCTGAAATTAGAGTAGTATAGGACAACTAGGGCAATGTAATTGGTTTGGCTCCATCACATTTATGGAAGACTATAAACTCCAGATTTTATTAGGAATTCAGTTCAGTTCACATTTAAAGGTGAACCTATATATTTTGCACTTCATGAAACAATATGCAGACTGAAACACAAGCATCCTTTGAAATTCACACTTCTCTGAATTTTGCAGTGCAGTTCCCCTGCTGGGTAATGTGCATGAAAATGTGTATACTGGGGTAAGGTGTGCACAGAAATGCATATAAGTGAAAGTAACATATGGAAATTAATTACACTACTGGAAAGTGTCAGAAATTTGTAGATTCACCCTTCCCTAGCTTTGGTTTAACATTTTGCTTTTTCACAGTAGTTCTCCTGGGATATCTGAGGAGGAAAGGGGTTTTGTGTGCATATAACTTTCTGAAAGCACGTCGCATTATCATAGGATAATTTCTTGATCATCTTTGATAATGTTTTTGTACGATCCTTTCTGATAAATGGTAGGCATCTACTTGGGGTTATTCCTGTTGTTGCCATGGAGACTTCTGTACACAGCTGCAATTTGGAAGGGGGATCCTGTGGTTCAGTTATTTTTGTTGCACTGGAGATGCTGCAGCAGGAATATATTCCTCCTCCCAGCTGTTCATTAATTTCATCCATGTGCATACCTTCAATTTTCTCAGTCCATTCCATGTGTGCCATCTAGAAAGACCTCATGCCGGATAAATCAGTTAATCTCTGAACTGCCACCACCCCACTGTGCTCTTGCATTATATGCTAATTTTAAAAACATGGTTTTTAAAACTAGCTGTATGTGTTCCTAGAGTTGAACTGCAGAATGAATATACATCTTTGATTCTGTAATGACAGACTAATCTCAAAAATACAGAAGTGTGTCTTTGATGTAGGAACAAATCAAAGAAGAATTTTGGCTACCACAGGAAGGAAGTTGATATATACATATCACAGGATAAGGCAACCTTATCTGGCTAACCATGTCAAGACCACTATCAGACTGGAGACAGGGTGGACTTTGGTAATATGGTGTCCTGAGTGAGGACAAAATTTGGCACCCCCACCAACTTTTAATAGGTACCCATATAAATACAGGTTTATGGTAGAAGAAGAAGAAGAAGAAGAAGAAGAAGAAGAAGAAGAAGAAGAAGAAGAATTTGTACCCCCTTGGCTGAGCACCCTTTGCCGGGGGACCGCCCTCACTGCCCTAAATCCCACGCTGGTCTGGAGTCATCCACAAATGTACAGGATGAATAGATAGGAAGGTCACATGTTTCCTAGCACAATAGCAACATACCGTATTTTTTGCTCTATAAGACTCACTTTTTCCCTCCTAGAAAGTAGGGAAATGTGTGTGCGTCTTATGGAGCGAATGCAGGCTGCGCAGCTATCCCAGAAGCCAGAACAGCAAGAGGGATTGCTGCTTTCACTGCGTAGCGATCCCTCTTGCTGTTCTGCCTTCTGAGATTCAGAATATTTTTTTTCTTGTTTTCCTCCTTCCAAAACTAGGTCCGTCTTGTGGTCTGGTGCGTCTTATAGACCGAAAAATACGGTACTTTTGCAGCTCTTCAAGCCTGCTTCCTTCTAATGAGTTTCAAATGCTCAAGTTGTTTATCTTTCACTGGTGACATTCAAAACTCCCTCTCTCCCTACACACATGCAAAAAGAGAGCAAATGTTGGTCTTAGCATCAGGCTGGCACCAGGTAGGTGTGAGCTGACCTTGATGGCTCATTTGAATTGCTTATTAATGAGCAATGCACCAGTAAGAAAAATCTCAGAACACTATGGTCAAACTATTGTTTATTTCTTGTATGCCTGTTGATACCTAACAATACTGTGTAGAAAATACTGTTTGACAGTAAGGTGTGGTTAACTGTTTGAAGAGAAAAGCAACAATTAAACGTTACCCTAGCCAGTGTTTGAAACTCCCATTGTTCTAGGCACATTTTGCAACAGGGGATTTCATTAGTGTGAGCAGTTTCTGAGCTCTGAGCATGGTACTGCGCCTAAGATTTCAGATTAAAACTGCAGAGTGGAAGGAAAGGAGGACCTTTTTCTTCTTCCCTACTTCCAGTTACTCTCTGAAGACTGGAGAAGAGACCCTCTTAAGAATATTAGGGGGAGTGGGCAGGGGAAGGACTAGACCATATGAAAAATGAACACAATATTTTAGCTGCAGTTCATTCATTTTCAGCTTTGTATTCTTGTTATTAAAAAAAATTGTGCCTAGACATTCTGTTGTTGTGCCCAAAACCTAGGTTAACGGTCCCATTTAGCTCCTAGCTTTCATATATCAGTTTGTAAAACCGACATTAGCTACTAATCAAGGTTTTGTAGTAAAATCCATCCGTCTGGCATGAAACAGTGGGGAGAACTGAGATGTATCCTGACATCCTGTCTGGCACCATTGCTGTTGCCTTTGTTTTTGCAGGACAGCTACTGCAAGGAATAATTTCTCTAATGGACATATTCTCTGCCAGGGGCTTGAGTCCATGATATGTATGTCAGCCATTTTAATTAAGAGACTGGAATTAAATCTTCTCAGTAATTAACCTTCCTTTACAGTTGCGCCACTTTTTACTTTCCCTTTGATGTGAGAAAGGAATAATAGCTCGATATGCAGAAAAATCAATACCCTTTCCTTTACACATATTTCTTCTCCCTGCCCCACCCCAGCTCCAGCAGTTCACATCTGATAAAGGTGATGTGCTTCTGCCAAGAAAACAAACTCTCTAGGTTCCTTTCCACATAAGAAGCTACATGGGTGAATTGGTTCCTGAGCTATGGGGGAGCTAGTGATGAGCAAACTCTGCTTCACTGCTCTGTTCAGAGTTGGCCCATCTCGAATAAATTATTTTTGCTGCTATACAAGTTGATTGATGTCATCAGGAGTATGATGGGGTCCAGAGGTCTCTCTGATCCCAACCATACTGTGAGCCCTTCTTTGTCACCCCGTTCCCTTCCCCTTCTTTCCCCACTTATCTGGCAGCACCAACTTCTGCCAGGGGCTGTGCTCCATCCAAAGCCCAGCAGCAGCTCACTGGGTGGGGCACCATACCAGCTTCCTGGCAGATGGGTTGCTGCTGCTTACTGGGAAGGAGAGAGGGTGGTGGAGGCAGTAGGGAGGTCAGCACAGTGCAGATGCCTCCCCATCTCCTCCTCCTCTGCCTTGCCTTCTAGGGCTTTCTTTCTTGGCAATGACCACACAAGGGCTGTAGCACACCAGGTACATCTGATTCACCCTTTCACTCACAAACACAGAGTGCCATGTTAGATACAGGAAGCTGACTTATACCAAGTCATACCATTAGTCCATCTAGCTCTGTATGGGCTACGCTAACTGGCAGCAGCTTTCCAGGGTTTTGGACTGGGTCCACTCCCAGCCCTACCTGGAGATCCCAGGAATTGAACCTAGGACCCCCTGCATGCCGAGCATGAGCTTGATCCCTTTCCTTCATTTATTTAGTAGCAACCAGGGCCTTGCAGAACCAGGCAGAGGCCTGGGCCAGGTAGATAATGTGCCCCCCTCTTTTTTTTTTTACCCTGGGGATAACTGAAGTCTTATAAATAAGTAAGGATATAAATAATTTTCACTAAGGTTATGCTGACAAATAATTTTATTTCAAGGCTACGGAACTGATCTGTAAAAATATAAAACGTAATTTTTTTTATAATGTATTATAATTTTAAGTACATTTTACAATAAATACTTTATTCATTTTAAAATGTATGATACAGTTTTCAATAGTTCAATAATGTATTTAAAAATCTATTTTTAAGTAGACAAATTTGACTATTATAATTAAATTACAGTGGTGCCTCGCAAGACGAAATTAATCCGTTCCATGAGTCTCTTCGTCTAGCGGTTTTTTCGTCTTGCGATGCAACCCTATTAGCGGTTTAGCGGCTATTAAAGGCTTAGCGGATTAGCGGCTAAAAGGCTATTAGCGGCTTACCGGCTTAGAAAAAGGGGGGGAGCGGGGAAAAATCGGAACACTCGCAAGACGTTTTCGTCTTGCAAAGCAAGCCCATAGGGAAAATCGTCTTGCAAAGCAGCTCAAAAACGGAAAACCCTTTCGTCTAGCGGGTTTTCCGTCTTGCGAGGCATTTGTCTTGCGGGGCACCACTGTATAACTTCTCCGTCTTCTTATTCTACTCTTAAAAAAGATGTATGCTTATGAGAAAGCCACTATTGCTCATAAGCCACTATTTCTTTAAAAAACATGGTTTCCACCAAATTTTATCCTCATTCAGCTATATGTACTCCTCGGGTGTAAGTAATATTCCTGGCCTAAATGGCCACATCTTCATCAATTTCTCATCATTAAAAAAATAAAAAAAATAGCGATAAGAAAGCCAACACACTTATCGAATGTGTGGTTTTAATTTTTGGCAAACAAGATTTCAAATAAAAACTAACCAACTTTTAACAGCATGAGAAACATGGTCCACCATCACGTTCGTGGCGCGCTGGCTGCTGGAGTCTTGGTCGCCTCCATCCACCCAGCGCCCGTTCCGCATTCCTTTGCGGAGCCAATCGCAGGCCCTGCCCCGGACGCCAGGGAAGCTTTTCTCTCTCGCTGCCATCCATGGCCCCAGGGAATCTGCTCACCGCCACCTTTGCGCCTCCACGTTCACCCCAGTGAATCCCCTGCGATTGTGAATATGCTGACCGAGGTCCCCTTTGGAATCTGAGGCCTGGGCCAAGTGGCCCGTATGCCCCCCCCCTCTGTCTGGGCCTGGTAGCAACCACCAACACAGCTTAGATTCCTTCAACAGTTAATTGTAATGTTGGATGGCTGAGCACGCATTTCCCTGGTGAAATAGGATTCTCATCCCTATTATATATTTTTCATGGTAAAAGGTCAACTACATAACAACAACCAATTAGCAGCATTTCCTCACTTGGCATCTCATAGGTATATTATAGCCATGGATAACTAAATATGGAGGCAGAATTAACAGTGCTTTATAATTGGTTTGGTTTTTGTTTACTTGCATAATGCAAAGTAAACTCTTTGTGCAATGAAGCTAGAAGTGTGGGGAGGAAAACGACATTTTAACTTATGCGGGATAACAGTTATTTTTGTAGCCTTCCCCACATCTATAGTGCTTTTCAGTTATCTCGTTCATTACTGGCTTTTATGGTATGCTATTGTTCAAGCATTAATGACTTGAATGAAGACGTCTTTCATCTGCAATCAAAGGTTGGCAATTCTGCACGTTTCCATTTTTGTCTTGCTTGTTAGCTTTTGGGGATGGTTAGGAGGATCAATCTTTTAAGCACAGCGATTCTAGTAAAATGGAATGGTTACCTGAAATAGCATCTCCATAGCTAATTCTGCTATAAGTCAACCTGACACTAAAGGGGTATCGCAAAGACCACAAAAAGGAAAGGTAATAAATAAGACATTGAACAAATGCTAATTGGGCTCTTTTTGTTTTATTTTTACTGTTAGATGTGTCTGACTCTGGATCCTGGAGCTAAATTACCGTGAATGTTCAAACTATGAAAGTTAGTGATTTAATTTCTACAGCCCACCAATTAGGGACTATGCTGGTGGTGAAAATAGCATATAAAACTTATCATGGGAGAAGTTGCTTGCAGACATGGGTATGTTAGTCTAAGTGCATTCAATTTATTAATATAAATTCACATTAAAGTATCGAAGAATTTTCATGAGGATTTTTTAAAAATGTGCAGAAATATGGAGAACTGAATTTAAGACTGGGAAAAGGAGAAACTAAAAGCATTGAAATTGACAGATCCTTCAATCCCCAGTGATGACTCATGTGTTGTCTCCACACAGAGGCAGCTAGTGAGCGCACTGTAGAATTGCAACCTAGCACATATTATTAGTTCTGAGATGCTTGAGTAAATGTATTACACACGACTGTAGAGCTAGTTTCAAGTATTCATTATACCAACAAGATATTTTCAGACACAGCAGTGATTGGCAGAGGACCTTTAAACTGGGAAGTAGTCCTTCATCCTCAATGCATCTTGTTGAAGCTAAAGTTCATTCTTAATTTACAACATTTTGTACTCACATTTTGTTGTCATTTTATCCTACTTAGTTTAAGCATTACTAAGCCACCCCACCTTACCCTTTCTTAGCATTGTTTCCACAGCAATCAATGCCCAATAAAAAGTTTTCTTTCTTCGGAATTTCACTGTGTGCTCCCCTTGACTTAATTTTGTCTCTAAATCCCACTACCTCTCCATCCAGTATTTGCCCTCCTATCTTCACAACTTAGCCCTCAGTTTGCCAAACTTGGCAGCTTGCCTCTCCTTATCTTCCTTCCTAAACCCAGTCTTCCATCCTCTTGATCCTATTTGCCTTTGAGCTTCCCGTCGTTTGTCAACAGCTTTTCATAATGGAATAAAACAAATGCAATATTTCATAGACGCTTTACTCCAAACCCTCCAAATTACGGGACGGAATCCAGAGGGCTGCTATGCGTGTCTGCAGGGAGGTGCTGGAACTGACAGTTTCACAACAGCTGTTGCATGGAGGCATCAATCCTATACGGTGCTGCTTTGCAAGTGGCTTTTCTGTAGGAGCACCTTGCACTATGCAGGATTGATGCAAGGAGGCATCAATCCTGTGAAGTGCTGCTTCAGGAATGGCGTGCCAGGCAAGAAGGAGAGTCAGAAAATTCTCCTGGGAAGACAAAAGTGGCAGTCAGGTTACGTCTTGGCATGGGTTTTCCTGCTTAATGCCTGCCTTTTCTTCCTCCTGATTCCCTGACCCCACAAATCATCCTGGGCCATCCAATCTGTCCTACAGCAATCAGTGGCTGTCCCTCAACCCACCTCAACCCTTTAATCCCTTCAAATACACCCAGTTTGGCTTGGGACTCAGCCAAATCTGGTGCACAGCCCCAGTTAATATGTTGTTGTTCTTCTTGTTAATATCCCACCTTTCCCCCCGACTGGGACTCAAGGTGGCCTACACAAAGCAAAGCAACAGATGAAAGGCATAAAGTTAAAAACAAATAAAAGGTGATAGTTTAATTACGGTAAGAGAATTAAACCAATGGAAAAACAAATCTATTAATATGCAGGTTGTAAAAACAGCACAGCACTATTAAAAGTCCTTTTCTTAAAACAAAAGTCATTTCTCAAAAGCCCGTTGGAATGAAACAGTCTTCAGCTGCTGAAAGAAGCATGAGAAGGAAGCCAGTCTGGCTTCTCTAGAAAGGTCCAGTATAACCAGCAGGGACACAGTCTCCCTGTCCAATTCACAGTGTAAGTCATCCACCAAGGTGGCCAAAGCCATCTCTGCCCCACAACCAGGTCTGAAACAGGATTGAACTGGATCTAGATAATTTTGTGTACCACCCTTCATCTGAAGATCACAGGGTGGTTTACAAGGTAAAAATTCAGAAACCCTGGGAGCTGAGATGCCACCACATATTCTAGTACCTTGAACAGAAATTAAATATTGGAGGCTGGACGATAATTATCCAGTAAGGTGGGATTCAGAGAGGGCTTTTCAGTAGAGGTCTTATAACTGCCCCATTTATTTATATGTATTGTTGTATGTAACTGTAAATGTTGTATGCTAGTTACTTTAGGAAACCTGGAATGCATATGTGTAAAGTATGCATATAATAGGATATTTATAGCAGTGTTTCCCAAACGTTTTTGGGCAACGGCACACCTGTTTACCGGAAAAAAATCTCGCGGCACACCACCATTAAAGCCCCGCCCCGTGACGTCAGCACGCAGCGTCACGCCGGGAGGGACGCACAAAAGTGAACGTTTTTTCCCTTCCCCTTGCCGGGGTGGGAGGAGGCAGCAGAGCGAGGGACTGAGGGACGGCGGCAGCTGAGGCGGCGGCGGCTGTTGTGGTGGTGGCGGCGATAGCGGGCGGAGGAGGAGCCGTCGCTGGGAGTTGCTGCTGCTGCTGCTGCTGCCCGGACATGCCGGCCTCCTCCTCCTCCGCTGTCTCGCGCTCCTCCCTTTTGCGTGCGCTGCCCCGCCGCTCGGCACCACCACCGCGGAGCCGCCCCGGCTCGACGCGGATCCTCGCCGCCCGACTCGCCCGCCTCCCTCCCACGGCACACCAGCCGGTGTCTCACGGCACACTAGTGTGCCGCGGAACACTGGTTGGGAAACACTGATTTATAGTGTGCATAAGATGCATAATTATTAGTGGTTTTAGTGGAACTGATAAAAATAAAATTTTATTATTTGTGAGATCAGAGGGCAAGATGGGAATTGGAAAGAATGCATGCAGATAAGATCAACTTTGAGATTTTCAGAAAATTCCATCCCTACCAGAAAAACATCACTGTTTTCAAATAGTTCAAGAGCCTATTATATAAGCTCATTTGCAACTGTTCTCTCATCACAATTGCAATGTTTAATTTCTTTGTCATCTATTATATCAGGTCTCTCAAAATCATGGACTGTTGTCCTTATTTCTCCCTGAAGGGGAAATTTTGCTTTGTCTGTAGCTGTTCAATTCCCCTCCTCCTCTACCACCAGCCAGATATGTTGTTATGTTAAGCAGTCGAGCATTTCTACATGGTTTCTCTCAGCTCAGTCGTCCCCAGATAACACAAATGGACAGTGCTGTACATCAATCTTAAGCACAACAAACAAGCCAAGAAAATGTCGTGAATTTGGAGCTTGGTAGATTGGTTTTTAATTGAGTTTATTTTAAAAGAATTAAAAACCAAAGTGTATCTCCCCCCCTTCTCTCTCTCTCTCTCTCTCTCTCTCTCTCTCTCTCTCACACACACACACACACACACACACACTTCAAATGCTTGCACTATACTGCTAATGCAATGGGAGCAGGTGGCTGATACATACATAATATGGTTGTGTCTACTAATACTCTAATTCAGAATTTCTTGAGGGGATTAATATCTAGACTCTTCAAAATGATATATTGTCAAAATCTGATTGGCAGCATCTCAGTTCATCTCCCCAAAGAAATTGTGTTATCTTTTTTGCCAATCTTCTTCCTTTGTATTGTTTTTCCTTCCCACCTAGAAAACTTTAAAATCATTTGACGTACACATCTCTAGTTAATCAGCAACTCAAATAATATAACTTATTTTAAGGCTATAAGGTCAAGCCTCAAGATTTAACTAGCTTTTTAGGGTGCCTTTTTGGTACAGTACTTTAGGTTCTCTACAGATAAAGGAAATTCAGCACTGAATGGTTATTGCCGAATGGACGCAACCCACCAGTCAATCTTCCATGCTCTTGACCAGCTCCCATTCATGTTAATGGGGCTAATGGAGAGAACATATTAGTGGATTGTGTCCTTTGTGTGTGTTGTTTGTTTCTTTGTTTTTACATGAGATTTTTGTGGTATCTGGTGACATTTCCCCCTTGATAAATGTTCCGGGTATTATCCAATGTTAGTCATACTTAGAGTTGTTGGCATCTGTATCTTATTCAATCTAATTTAAACAGATCTTAGTCAAGGAGTTGTAGTTTTGTAGGTGAAGAAGGAACAAAGAAGTCCCATAATCTTTTAATATCCCTACATCAAGGATGGGGAGCCTGCAGACCTCCGCTTATTGATAGACAACAACTCCCACCATCTCTTACAATTGACTATGATTGTAAGGGACTGAGGGTAGTTGTAGTTCAACAACAACTGGAGGACCACTGTTCTATATCTTTAGGGCAGATGAAAATTGAATATAATCTTGTCATGGAAATGCAGAATTTAGGAAGGTTTTACCTTGTGGTTTTTATGTCTGTTATGCTGGTGTTATTGGCATCAGAGGTGTCCAGAAAAAATGTTGGCAACCCTAAGAGATGCCCTTACCATCAGGTTTCTTTCCACCAGCTTTACCCCTTCAATCACATGCCTTTCTATAGTACACTACCCCCACAGTTCCCCTTTATACCTCTCATTCTGTGGCTAGTTATTCTCCATAATCCATTCTGTTCTGCAAACACAGGTGCAATCCACCAATTGACTTTCTAAACAGAAAAAAATCATTCACATGTAGCATTAACTGTGCCCCTTAGCTCAGATAGCGCAGAACTGACCTCAAGTCGGTGGGCACCAGCTGAGCTTTCAACTTCAGAAATGAGAATAATCTATTAATGGGCCACAGAGTTTGTTGTAGGTGGATCTAACCTGCTCTGTCAGCGGTGGGCAACCTATGGACCTCCAGATTTTGCTGGACTACAGATCCCATAATCCCATAAACCATTGGCTGTGCTGTCTGGGGCTGATGGAAGTTGGAGTCCAACAACATCTGCAGGACTATAGGTTCCCCATTTTGGTTTAGAAATGAAGACATGAAACAGCCCAAGGCTGCCTCACAAGCAGATTTCCTAGAAACGCTCACAGCCCGCAAGGCTGAACTTGGGTTTTCCCCAAAGCAGGGCAGGTTTTGTCAATTTCCCTCTCGGCATCCTGCTATATAAGTCTAGTTACAGTGCTTCTGTTCCACATTTCATATAGTCTTCTGGACATGTAGTACTAAAACTTCAGTATTATTATTAAGCAGCCTGTGCATTTTGTTAAAGAAATAAGTGAAATGAATGCCAAGCTCAAAAGCACTACTCTTTAGATCATGGCCAGGTCCTTGCTTTACCTGGTAGGAGCAGATGTGTCAACTTTCGTTTCCTCAAGATACTTCATGGGCCTTTGGGGCTTAAGAGTGCCAATTACCTGTGAAATAACAGATGGCCTCTTTGATTAGCCCAGATGAGTAAAAACACAATTGCCCCTAACAAAGGATTGTGATTAGTTTAGTTACACAACAATAGAAAAAACCTGTAACAGCTGTACTTAGAAACAAATGAAGGGTTTATTTATTTATTTCACTTCATTATCTTCTTTCATCATCACACAATGCCATCTTAATATTAGGACCACAAATTGTACAGGTTCCTTTTCACTTCTTTTTGGCAAATCACTTTTTGCAATTAAAGGAATGGATTAATAATTGCTCCCCAAAGGAGCGGTAATAAAGGCTTAGTGCGGGTTTACATATAATTATTGCATTTGTTCCAAAAGTCTTAGCATAAATCATTAAACATATGTTTTAACTAATTTCTTTTTAAGTAATCTTCCTCTTAAAAGGATTTTCTTCCTCTTTTGTATGTCATTCATTTGGTGGTTCTGTGCATTTTTTATTTTTTTATTTTTTTATATGCCTGATAATGACTGTAGTAAAATTTGTTAACGGTGTACGAAGGCGTGTTGCTTCATCAAAGACTTTCCAAGGATGGGCTTTTCTGCAGGCATAAGCAAAAGATAAATAATAAAAGAACATGCTCCTGCATTAGACACTAATACAGTTGAATGCATTAGTGCAAGGTCCGAATACATTCATGAAAGGTGACATGTAACCCCCCCCCCCGTTCAACCCTTTTCCAGCATCCCATGCTTGCAATTTGTGCAGCTTGTGGACAGTTCTAGTAGAGAGGAGTTCCACCCACTTTGGGCAGCATCTTCCTTGTGCATTGACATAATCACATCATGCAACGTCAGCTGAACTGAGAAAAACTGCAGATGAGGTTCCAATATCAGTTCCTGAACAAGTTGTGTCTTCTGTTTTAGAGACAGAACACAATGGTGCCATTAGGGTTGCGCTTGGAGGCAAAGGTTTGGACATCTGTAGCCCATATTTGCAGGGAAGTGGGGGATGACATGTTCCTGCTCCCTGAGCTGAGCTTTAGAGTGGTTGCCCAGATTGTTTCCAATCTCTCACTAAAGTCACCACTTGGAGCCACAACTTTAATTTTCAAAGGCAAGCATATTGGTGCAAGAAGAAAATATAGAAGGGAGAATTACTGGATGCCAAGATCCAAGTTTGGGGCAAATACTCTTTGGTGAGAACCCCAGCAGAGATTTAAAGTCACAAAAGCAAAGTATGCAGCAAACATTGCTGTTTGAAAAGTTTTTATTCCTTTCCAGATGCAATTTTGTCAGGCTTAGCTGTACTTTTGACATGTGTCAGTGCCTATAGAAAGAAAACAGAGCCACTTTCCCAGTAAAAAGCAGGCCTTGCTAAATGGACAAAGCAACAGGGTGGAAAGGGAGGTAGGGAATCACACAACAGTCATGGGACTAAATCCACATTGCAGTTCCACAAATCTTATTATTTAGAACTAAACCTTAACTTGCAAAGCTTTATTAAAATGGTCTTGCACACAAACACTTCTCTTTACTTATTCATCCCTTGTCCAAGTATCTCAAGCTAATTTGTCATGTTGACATAGAGAGAACCAGGATTATTCAACATTGCACAGCAAGTGAATAATACTCAGTAAAAGCGAAGGAGATAAGTTGGTCTGATATTTACATTTATTTGGGATTCTCCCGATTGATCTGGGGGGAAACCCACATATATTTTCAAAATGAACTACAGCATTTGAGGTACAATAACTAAAATAGAGCATACATTTATAATTTGAGAATGAATCAATTCATGGAAATTATACCTTCCCATTTTTAGCTGCAGCATCTCATTTCCTCTCGTCGTATTTCTAATGGTGTACAAACTATTGTGCTGTATAAAATAGGAATTATTTATGACCAGGCCATTGACTTATGATCCGTTGTTTTTTAGAAGGGAATAGCTTCCTTTGACATCTAACCCTGGAGCTCAAGGTTGAGATAAATAAAGGACATTCCCAATGTAGGAGAGGCCATAATAAACCTTTTTATGAAATGTCAGATACACACACCAGTACAATACCCTCCTCTTCTCTATATGTTGGTCACACAGCCCTCCAAGGCAGAATAAGTCATATTTTGAGTTCACTTTATTTCCCCACCTCTTCTGGGTATATTGAGTGCATGATTATAGGAAAGGCAGTAAAGTGCTTCCATTAAAAAGAGGCTTGACCTGCGAGACAGAGGTCAAGGCACAACCTTAATCTCCATGACACAACTGTTGTATATGTGAATTCATCTATCCATCCATCTTGCTTGCAGTCGGAGCACAGGTTGTAATCATTTCACAGGATAGTGGTGTGGGAGGTTGGAATCAGAGCTTTTCCATTCCAGATGACACAAAAAGATTAAAAAGAAAAAGTCCGCTGTTCTTGCTCCAAAAAATAGCCCTGTAGTCTCTGCCACCCACCCCCCAAAACTAGGATTGGAGATAGGATCATACAACAAAAGTTGTTTGTCTTTGTAAAGGAGATTATAAAACAGCAGAATATTGGTGTTATTTCTTTCTGTGGTTCCTTGTTAGGTGGTGATTTGGGAGTGATTTTGTTTTCTAAGGTTTCATTAGTAACTTGTGCGCTGGAATGACACAATAAGAGCTGCTTAGCATTCAAATGTCTGAAGCATAAGGCATATATAAAGATAAATGTTTTTTAAAATAAATATTGTAAAGCATTTATAAAATTGTGCAATTACTTGGAACCCAAATACTGCAAACCCAGAAGTAAGTGTTCCGGTTTGCGAACTTTTTTCAGAAGCCGAACATGCTCTGTTTTGAGTGTTACGCTTCTGTTTTGAGTGCCACAATTCCGTTTTGAGTATTACGCTGAGGTCTGTCTGTTTTTGCTATTTATTTTGTGTTTTTGCAACTCTCTTTTTTTTGTGACTGTGTGGAACCCAGTTCAGCTATTGATTGATTGATTGATTGATTGATTGATTGAGTGACTGCAGTTTATTGCTTTCATTTTATGGATCAATGGTCTGGTTAGATAGTAAAATTTGTGTTAAATTGCTGTTTTAGGGGTTGTTTTTAAAAGTCTGGAATGGACTAATCCATTTTGCATTACTTTTTATGGGAAAACACGTCTTGGTTTTGGAACACTTTGGTTTTGGAACGGACTTCCAGAACAGATTAAGTTTGAGAACCAAGGTGCCACTGTACTGGCTACTTGTGGTGCATGATGTCATAGGCTCTGGTCAATAGATACTTATGTTGATACTCGAACATCAGCAGTCCACACAGCATTGCAATGAAACAGAAAATGAAGCAAGAGCTGACTGGGTGGAAGAGAATCACATTTCCCCAGAAATAAAAATTACTGCTTGAATGCAAAGAAGATGCAATTTTGCCATCTCAGGAGAGCAACTGCAGGGAGAGTTTCCTGCTTGGCAGGGGGTTGGACTCGATGGCCCTTGTGGTCTATTCCAACTCTATGATTCTATGAGACATTTGTATCCCCCCACAACAGCTGAGTAATAACTACACATCCATCACGCAATAAAACAATTGCCTAGAAATGCTCTCAGTGTTCAACGTGACTGATGTTCTTTCCAAGAGTAAATAGCTGTTATGAAAAGAATAATTCAAAGGAAAACTTTTTTTTTTAATATCCATTTCAGTTACCTTGAAGAAGCAAATCTGACTGTTCAACTGAAATCCTAGTGAGGACTGAAAGATTTATTTCAGATTTCATGATTCTACACCACTTTATATTTATCGATTGCATTATTTAGATGGCTTTCACGTTAAAGTCTCCCTTTGTGTAAACAAGGGGGGGGGGCAGTGTCATGTCAGAAGGCTCCAGTCTGAGCTATGTAAGTTTATCTGAATATCACAAACCAGCCTGCGTGTGCACACATCCATCTTATAAAGTAAGGAAACAAGGATTCATTAATCCCAAATGGAATGTCTGTAAGGTCCTAATGTTCAGGCTCTGATGTTTCAAAATCATAAAATAGTGCATCTAATGAACCGACCTGGATCCTGTGAACATCATCAGAGGCCCTTCTTTGTGGGCCTCCTCCATGAGACGTCTGGAGGGTGACAACATGAGAACAGGCCTTTTCTGCAGTAGCTCCTCGTTTGTGGAACGCTTTCCCCAGGGAGGCTTGCCTGGTACCTTCATTATACATCTTTAGGTGCCAGGTGAAAACATTCTTCTTCAATCCGGCTTTTAGCTAATGAACATTCTATGTCCTTTTAAATGTCTTTGTTGGGAGGTGTGCATTAGTGCTTTGTTTTGTTTTGTTTGTGTTTTTGTTATGTATTTTGTGTTTTTATTTTGTATTGTTATGCAAATTTCTTTGAACATAAACAATATTGTATGCAATTTTGCCTAGGGTATACATGACTTGGCTGGACAACCACATTGCAAAAATTCAAGGAAGGGCAAATTTCAAGGGATGGTTGTGTTTTGCCTTGTGTATTATTTTGGTGTGAATTCAGTAAAGCGGCCTTTAAAGGTGAACTGAATTGAACTGGATTTCTGCTCCATCTCTTCATCCAACCTTGCACCCACAACAAGACAATACCAACGCAACATTTCACAACAATGCCTTGTCAGCACAGCATGCTAGTAAAGGTAAAGGGACCCCTGACAGTCCAGCCGCAAACGACTCTGGGGTTGCGGTGCTCATCTCGCTTTACAGGCCGAGGGAGCCGGTGTTTGTCTGCTTCTGCAGACAGTTTTTCCCAGGTCATGTGGCCAGCATGACTAAGCCGCTTCTGGCGAAGCCAGAGCAGCGCACGAAAACGCCGTTTACCTTCCCGCCAGTGCGGTACCTATTTATCTACTTGCACTGCGTGCTTTCGAACTGCTAGGTTGGCAGGAGCTGGGAACGAACAACGGGAGCTCACCCCGTCACGGGGCCTTGAACCGCCGACCTTCTGATCGGCAAATCCAAGTGGCACAGTGGTTTAAACCACAGCTCTAACTCCCCACAAAATAAACCTGCATCTTAAACATAGAAGCAGTCGTGACAGAGCGTATTCAGAGGTACAAATATGTCTATTGTCTTCAGCAACCTATAGTCTATCTATCCTGGCCTGTGAAAACATACCAAAAGTCTCTCTTTGTTTGTATGTGTGCACTGAATTTGTTGGGTGATCCAACCCATAAAATAGGATTTACACAGCCATAACATAGTAGTTCCTCCCCTTCCTCTAATGGCTTATTTCATCTGTAGACAATCTGCATAATATAGGCAGATCTGCTTATGAGCTTCTCAGCTTCTTCTGATAGTCCCATCAGGGGCCCTGATGAAAGGGAGAAACCTTCAGATACAGATGGGGAATCATCCTTCATCTTTCATTCTGCAAACTGCCAAACAAACAGAAACCCCCATAGACAGGGGTAGGGGTTGCAAGAGTAGAACTGCAGCCCTTAACTGCAATTGATGTTCAGATGCAACTCCCACTGGGAACTGGTTCAAACAGATTTGCTAATGGTGAATAATTAAGAGCAAAATAAATAATCAATAATGCCCAGTACTTGTTGAGTCAATTGAGGTGGGGGATGGAATTCAATACTGTGAAGTATTTTGGAAAGGATGGGAAAGAGGGTAGCAGTAACACATCAAGGATTTCTTTTTTAACTGACTGGTCACTTTGGTGATTTTGATTGACTGGCAGCTTTTCACGGGTTGGGGGGAAAGGTTAGGAGTCTCAGACCCGCCAGAAAGAGAGCTGTGAGTAGGTCACCCGTCCTCATTTTGAAGGCCAGAGAAGGCTGCAGGCAGAGCCTTTTCATCCACACTTCCCTGCCATTCTCTTTTTGTTCCTTTTCTACTTGAGCAGTTTTCAAAGGCCCCCAAATTGAGAGTAGAAAAGGTGGGAGAGAAACAATTCCTTCCTCGCCTCCAGATCTAGTAGTGAATTTAAAGGGGAAACGTGCAGGAGGGGGCGGAAACACCTTCAGGTTGCAACCTATCGGTTTTTAACCTCAACTGCAAGTTGCCTCCTCCCATCACCTCCTTTTTACAATGGTGCATTTGCAGCTTTAGTTTTTTTGTCATAAAGAAAGAAATAAAATCATAAAGATGCGTTTTGAAGTATAAAAGGGAATTATTTACATAAAGGAGACATTTTACATCTGCTGGGTGATACGGTATTCCTTTAAAGTGAATGTGATGAAAGGCTCCTGAGCACGTTTGTCACATCTGAAGTCAGAGCGTTTTATCGCACATTGAATATATTAGATTTAATCACACGGAGACTTTGAATCTTGTGTCGGGTCATGGGCCCCTTATTTGCAAGGCCAGCTCTGATGCTTTGTTTATGAGCCCGAATGTGAACGTAGAGCTGAAGGGAGGTTTGAGCTTAAATCAGAGATCAGAGCATTCGGTGTGATAGGTAGCAAGTAGTGCAGAAATATTCTTGATGGCTGCAAATTTGTTTTAGGGGCCCCCAGCCCTGAAATCAGAGCAAATTAAAACTTGACATTATTGAGGCTTGCCTACACTGCAGACTTAAAAGGGGTAGCTGCCAATTCCCAGGAAAAACAAGGGTGTGTGTGTTTAGGTCACAATGTGCGTGCCAGACATGCCCTGCTCCAGACATACAATTCACCATGGTAGGTATACACTGGTATATTTGTAGAGCCCCTCACACCTGCTAAACACCTGGACATGGGGTTGTGGCAGGCTGGCCCACAGGGCTTCTCAACCCCCTGCGGGATTTACAATTTGGGGTACTGTAAATATTAAGCGGGATAACGTATTTTGGCAGCCAACTAAAAGGTTTGCAAGAACCCAACCAGAGAATAGAGAAAATACTCACCCAAGAAAAGGCTACTGGATATGGTGAGCTGAGCAACCAGTGAAAACTTCATCAAGAATAAGCATTTAACAAGCACAGAATAACTTTTTCATAGATGTTTATGAAGCAGATGTTTATGTACACATGGTCTGCTGAACAATGGCTACTCATGTGCAGGATCTGATTTAACATTCCAATATGAGGAAGAAATTTGGAGATGGGGGATGTTGATCAATTTGTAATGCAGCTAAGCATTTCAAGCAGGACATACTCGTATACTGAACCAAGTAATTATAAACGTGCATGTTACAAAGGAAGTTAGGCTGGCAAGCACATGAGCCAGGGCTTTTTGGGTGGTGGCCCCACAATCTTGGAATACTGTCTCATGTTATATTAGGGAGTCTCATCCCTGGATATTTTTATACAAGCCTAAAAACCATGTTACCTTGGCTTACATAAACTAATAGTTGCTATGGATCTGATTGTGTGGACTGGTCTTGGTGGCTGTATTGCTAGTTTTAACAATATGGGTTTGTTTTGTTAAGATGCTTAAATGTTGTTTATTATTTTATTGTATTATAATGTGAACCACCTGGGGAAGAATTTTTATTCTAGATTGTGCAAGAATTTATTAGATCAAAAAAATTCAGGACCGCCACCAGAAATAAAAGGGAGACACCCCACCCAAAAAACCAGTCCAATGAGGACTGCGTATACTTAGTGTATGAATAATGCTAATGGACTGTTAAAAGGAATGGAAAACTGGGAGGGACATTGAGGGTCTTAAGCAGACATTCTCCACACTGCAACATTTTGTTGCAGGTCTCAGCAATCTTTTCCATAATTCTGCTGATTTCTGTTTGTCAGGGCCCTGAATGATGTAGGCTTGAGATGCTGGTTGCAAGGCTCACACAATTGAATGCTCTTGCATATATTTTTTAATAGTTTTTATTAAAGATTTTTTAAAAAAAATCCCTAGAGCTAGATGTGAAGGAGAATGTTCTAGCTCAGCCATAATACCTAGTTTGTAATGCGCAGTGGCTTTTTGTTTTCATCTGTTTTCCTTTGATCTAGGACACTGTTGGCCTCTTCCTCCTTCAGACATAATGAACGATGCAGTGTTGGGGACCTGTCAGCTCCACTGGACCCTTTTGTTTTCTATTCATCATTATGTCTTAGTTGTCCTCTTTAATTTAGCCAGAGTTCAGTGTGGGGCACAGGATGGAAATCACTCGTTGCAGAAGACAATACCTTGGCTCTGCATGGAGATTTCACACATCCATTTATCATCATGTGTATATTTATACACAGCAGATGCAGCTGTTAGGATTAGAAAGAACATTTAAGGTAATGATTCCTATAGCTCATTCAGCGATTAATAGCTTATCTATGGTATAGACCGTTTCACTCCATAAGCTGCACCTAGTTTTTAGAGGAGAAAAACAAGGAAAGAAATATTCTGAACGAAACAGTAGGTGTGTGATTTTCTTGGTGCAGGCTGTAGCCATGGGCATGCTATGTGATCTGATGGTGAATTTGGGGTGACCCAATGCAAAAATCCCTGAGGATCCATGGGCTTTTACCTCCCCCCTTCCAGGCAGTCTCCTTTATCGCTAGCGTCCCTTATCTCCCTCCTGATCGCTGACTGATCAGCTGCTTCCTTTCAACACCCCCTTCCCTCTTGTTTGCCTTAGTGTCTTTTCCTTAGCTGGAGCAGTTTTTTGCCCCTCCTTTTCTTCTAATTTCTCTCCTCATTACTTTAGTCTTCCTGTCTCCTCTCCTTGCAAGTTTGCTGTCTTTACCTCCCCGCTCCCAGGCAGCCTCCTTTATTGCTAGCGTCCCTTATCTCGCTCCCGATCACTTGCTGATCAGCAGCTTTGTTTCAACACCCACTTCCCTCTTTCAAAAAAAGAAAAGAAAGGAAATAAAAGCATGATCTGCTTTTCTCCCCTGGGCAATTCAGCTCCAGGGACCACACATTCACTCCATAAGACACACAGACATTTCCCCTTACTTTTTAGGAAGAAAAAAGTGTGTCTTATGGAGCAAAAAATACGCTATTTTAAGGCCAGCATAGGCAATGCCCTTCTGATGTTGCTGAACAACTGCTCCCAGAATTCCTGACTGTTGGCTGTGCTGGCTGGGACTTGTGGGAGTTGTAGTGTAACAAATCTGCAGGGCCACAAGTTGCTTACCTTTGCATTAAGCAGCTGCTATTATTATTTTAATACCTCTGTCTCCTTATGTCCCACACATAACATCAAAAAGAGGTCTCTAATCGTCTCTGACATTAGCTTTGAGGAACAAAGCACTTACCTGTTGCACATGTGGACAGTCCAACCTTTGAGCTGCTTAGTCAGAGAAAGTACCCTTCACCCCACGTTAGGAAAGCTGGGTCGTACAAGCAGATGAACAGATCCCATTTACACAAAAACAGAGATTAAAATGCAAATTGATTTCCACATTTCTTTCTTCCGAATATGTACACGATCCATTTGATCTGGGAAGTCAAAACCAGTTGACTGAAGCCCTCATTTGTCCACAGTCACCCTTGCATTAGTTGAGGCGAACTGCAGTGCATTTGCTTCTGTGGCTCCTAGAAACTATTCCCTCTCTTAATCTTGTTCACGTGAAGATTTTTGTAATCTCAGATGCATTTTATCTGTTGGAAATCCAGTTACGAGCTGAAATGCATAATGATACTATTTTTTTCTTTTATTTGCTGTTAATGGAGATAGTCCATTCTTCTTGAGAACTGTATTTTTGTATTGTGTTTGCTGTTCCAAAAAACTGGTAGCTTTATTTTTATCAAGTATACCCACCCAAGAGGGCAGATTCCAAATGCTGAAATATTTATGATTTCAAAATTGTTGCACCTGGTTTTTCCTTCCTTTTTGCGTGCAAAGCATTAAAACTAATTAATGCCATTCTTTATTTCCTTTATTTCCATTTCTGGCTTTCTGTTTTCAGCAAAATTGTGCCATTTTCATGAGAAAAATGTCACAGTATGAGAAAGCTGTGGGGTGGGGGGATATATGTAGGAAATAAACATCATTTCTGCTTTCACAGATATTCAGGACCCTAAAGATGGCTGCTCAGAAGTAAGCCCTATTTAGTTCAATGTGATTTACTCATAGGAAGGGATGGGGAAGAAATTTGATTAAAATTTAAAGGTGAATCCCCCTAATTTTCTCTTTCTGAAACAGAATGCAAATTGGAATGCAGCCAGCCTTCAGCATTTGCACTTCTCCAAATTTCACAATGCAATTCTCCAGCTAAGTGATTTGCACAAATATGCATATACTAGGATCAAGTGTTCATAAAAGCATGTGTTGGTGAAAAATAATATACAAAAATTCAGTATATTGTGCAAAAATAATATTTTCAAAAATATGTATAAGGCAAAACTGCATACAAATATATGCATATTATGAGAAATTCACACTAAACGGCTAGTGTAGTAAAAATAAAAATGCAAACTGAATCAGAACTGGGGAGAACTAAATTTAAGATTAGAAAAATGAGAAACAGAGGGAAACCCAGTTTGACAGATTTGCCCATCCTTAATCCCAGTTATAGTTTGCAGCCTTAGAAAAGCCATGCTTATGTTGCTTTAGTAGCATTTGATCAATTTTGGTGTAGCCTTGCAAGCTTTTTCTTCCCTTCCAATCTGCTTTGTTTTCTTTTTTCATCCCGTTCTGTATTACTTTCAAAAGTAACTTCACTTTTAATATTTTACCCAAAAGGATCCATGTCTGCTCAACTGAATGACTTCACTTATATTTATAAGCTATAAAGCCAGAGTAGGATTTGACCCAAAGGATCTTACTCAATTTATTTCATGGAGTTTTAAGTATGGTTCATGACCATTAAGTGGTCTGGGTTTGTCAGCTGTTGGCAGAAGAAAGACTGACATTTCCAACCCAAATGTCTCATGGTTCTTATTTGTGCACAAGCCTGTTCTTGCCTCTCAGAACTCAATAAATTATCCAACTCCTATTTAAATACAATAAAAACTAGCGCAATAACTTATATAGTGGTGCTTCGCAAGACGAAACGTCTTGCGAGTTCGTTTCCTTTTTCTTAAAGCCGCTAAGCCATTAATAGCCGCTAAGCCGTTAATAGCCGCTAAGGCGCTAATAGCCGCTAAGCCGCAAGACGAAAAAACCGCAAGATGAAGAGACTTGCGGGCAGCAGCCTGCAGCCTGAAGCACGGGGCGAGCTAAGGAGCCCGCCCCGTGCTTCGGGCAGATGTCGGCAAGCTTTGCGCGCCCTGCAGGAGGTCCCGCCGGACGCGCAAGGCTTGGGGCGGCAGCCTGTTCTGGGGGCTGGGGTCAGGGGAAGCTCGGGCTTCCCCCGCGCCAGCCCCACGCCTGGGGGGGGGGAATAATTTTTTTTCTTTATTCCCCCCTCAAAAAAAACCCTAGGTGCGTCCTATGGGGGGCGGTGCGTCCTATGGGACGAAAAATACGGTAAATACTGTATTCCTAATAGTGATTAATATAGAATGGTATGCTGGGTTGTTCACATGTATTGAAAAATTAGTCTGTCTTTTGGAGACAAAAGCCAAGCAACACTACAGGTTAGTGCATGTTAATAGCTGGCTGTCTTTTGATGGTCACCACAAGGCATCTGTGGCAGGAATAAACAGGGAAAAATAAGCCTGCTGTAACTATACAGTACCTTGTCTCTCCTCAGAGTGAAGCTACTTAGATAGCAAATTCATGTCTAAGGCTTTAGAATGTTTATTCACAGTATATTAGTACAATCTTCCTTTTTGCACATTTAAAGCAAGGATGGGGAACCTCAACTTTCTGGCCCCCAGTACTGTCCTCAAGCGACACCCCTTCTTCCCTGGCCACACCCCATCCACTGTAGGCTTGCCATACGTCTGGAAAATTCCAGACATGTATGGAAATAGAATGCCTAAAATAGTGTCCAGGGTTGGTTTCCCCCCAGGGTTTTTCTCCATGGTGAGAGCTCCAGCCACCCATGGCGCTGCTGCTGTTGGCGCTGGCTGCTGCCTCCCTCACTTGGCTGTGCATAGCCACCCCATCCGGGAACCACTTCTCCAAGGCGCAGTTGTCCCAGCTCAGTGTCCCAAGCGTGGTGGGCTCTTGCCACAGCCGCAGTGCCAGCACCTGGCACACCTTTCCGAGGGGCCTAGACCCGCTGTTTACATCTTTGAGCCTGCCCTCCTGGCTACAAGGTGTGAGCATTCCTGCGCAACAACTCCCACCATCTCCTGTGGGTAAAAGGAAGGCAACATGAGCTTGTGTGCAAGTGTGTGTGTGTGTTATTCCGGAAATCGGAAGCGAAAGCATTGCTTTCACTCTCCATGAACTCTGTGATCCAGGGAGGTTGGGTGGCCTTTGGCCCTAGCCAGTGGCGTAGCGTGGGTTGTCAGCACCCGGGGCAAGGCAAGTAATTTGCGCCCCCTAACCCGTGGATTTGCGCCCTCTAACCCTAACCCCCAGATGTTGCGCCCGGTGCGGCCGGCCCCCCCTGCACCCCCCACGCTACGCCACTGGCCCTAGCGGAATAGGCTCCCCCTACCCCCCACTCTTGGCTGGAGGTGATGCTATGGTTGCAGGAGGCTAGGCAGGCTCCTTGTAGGCAGCGGTGGGAAGGGAGAGCAGGTTTGAAGGGGAGCCACAGAAAGCAGGGCAGCAGTGGCCAGAGGTGCACTAGTTATGGTAGCTAGCTGCATTATTACACATAAGGGTTAACTTTTCCCTTTCAAAAAATCAACAATTTTGGGGGTGTCTGGATTTTTTACTTTTTGAAATATGGCAAGCCTACTCCACCGGGTCTTCTTTGTATCCTTGTTGAGTGTTTTGCCTAGGTAGAATGTGGCCTTGGACCTTGCTCATACTTCCAAACTGCCTCGATGGAGGGCAGAGAGGCATGTGCGCCTGTGAATCATCTAGTCTGCTGTACAAAGGTTCATTGTACAAAGGTTCATATTCATTGGTCTGCCCCACAGGCCACTCCCAGAAGGTACCCTAGAAGGAAATGGTGGCCCTCAGGCTGAAAAATGCGTCCCACCCCTGCCTTTAAAGCCAGCTTGATGTGGACAGACCATGTCTGTGGTGGAATAAATCTCTTAGATGACATCATCATCATCATTATTATTAATACCCCACCCATCTGGCTGGACCTCCCCAGCCACTCTGGATGGCTCCCAGCAGATTAAAAACAGAATAAAACATCAAGCATTAAAAACTTCCGTAAACCGGGTTGCTTGTGAAGAAATATATATATGGGGGGGGGGTGAGCCCTGCCCCTTCTTTCTGTACATGAATAGGAATTCCTGCACAGGGACTATGCATATGCACCCCAGTACACATAGGATCTGAGTCAGGATGGATCTGATGGATTGAGCAGTCTACTTCCAGTCTGTGTCAGCTTCACATGTTCATAAGCCTGTTAAGTCCTGGTTTTGCATTCATTTGCATTTCTTAAAAAAAATCTGAATGAAAATTCATATTGAAATACATCTATGAGGTGGTGGGAACGATGGCAGAGGTTTCATCCTCTGCGAAAAGGACTCAAATGGACCACTTCCGTCTGTGGACTTCCCTTTCTGCTAATGGAGGGGAAGGTCTACAATGTCTAACTGCTCCTCAGCAGACCTCCTCAGGAACTTTGGGTTGCTCTCTTAATATTTAAAAGCCCTTCTTTGAAACTATTTACCTTCAGGATAACTCACTTTATGCACAAGATCAATGGAACATAAGTAAATATTATTTTATTTAAGTGAAAATGATGTCTTCCCTTAAGGAAATATTGAACCATTTTCACATTCACAGCCAGTTTTAAAATGAAATTGAGAGCAGAAAGAGAGAAGGGAGATATCCAAATGAGAGTATTCTTTGTCACCATGTGTATAAATAGCTGTAAAGTGATAGCATAAGTGAATGTCTCGCCTCTTCCACAGGCAAATGGAGCTAATAAAAGTGGCAATCCTAGGAGACTTCCATCTACAAATCAAATTTGGTCCTCCTGCTTTCATAAACTCCTGGCATTTAATCAGTGGCGGAGTGCTGTTTATTGGTTTGGCTTGCAGTGCAGATGCCTTCAAGATCATCTCTTAAATAAGCTCCGAAGGAATTATAGTGGAGTGCATTGGAATAGCTTGCAAATGTCTTGAGTTGGAAGACAGGGAGAGAAGTTCTTATGAGAAATAAAAGGTATCAAGTGCCTAAAGATTGTTAACTTTTTTTTTCTCAAGAGTTGGCTCTTCAGCCTGAAGTGGCAGGCTCTGCAGTAAAGCTCTTTGATAGATGCTGGTGGAGGCTTTCTGGATCTGGTTGCAATGACAAAAGATAACAGCTAGGATTCAAAGACCTGCATAGGCTTACACAGATTCCAGTGAAATGTTTGACACACAGAAACACCGCCACCCTGCTTTATTTAGCTGCCTCCAAACTGTTTTTCTAATTTCCCTTGGTTTCAGAAGCAGGTTTTCCCCCAATAAAAATAAGTCTTAAAACCCCCGTGGCTTCATGAAACTAATGTAATGCTTCTTTGGATCCATGTGTTTTGGTGATAAGGATCTGAACACAACAGTCACCTATAACCTTTGTTATATATTTCTTGGGTGCCTCCTGGAACTGCTCAGAGATCATTATGAATTGGTTGGGTGCATGCCAACTACTAAAATTACTGGGTGGGTGGGAGGAGTGGTGATACTAATTCTCTGTAAGAAACATCAGACAGATGGTTATGAAAATCGTGCTGGGGTGGGGGATATGTGGTCTTGCAGATGTGGGCTGGCATTTTTATACCAGCATTGCCAAAAAATGTGCATGCATGAGGAGCACCCATCTCACAATCAACACGCTTGATGAATGGCTCCCAATCTGTATAATAAAGAGACCCAGCAGCAGAAATACTCAGTTGTCTGCTTCGTTTTAATTCACATACCTTATTTTTAAAAAACTCACAGTTGGCAACTTGGTCAACCAAGTACGACACAGGGACTCTGCAACCTATTTCGACAATTTCTGATTATGTTTTTTTAGCTGCTTGGAAGGCCACAGAGGCCACATAGACCAGGATAGCTCCTTAACAAACAAACACAAAAGCAAACAACAAACAAACAAACTTATTCATATCCTGTCCTTCTTCATCATCTCCTAGACAGAATCATGAATAAACTGCAGGACAACCTGGAGCAGATGATACCATGAAGAGAAGTTTACAAGTCCTCTATTGCCAACTGCTTAGTAAGTAGACAGTCATCTGAATACTTTGATATTCTTTCTCTATTTTAGGTGTACTTACTTTGGATATGAGTAATACTACTCTTGCCACCCCCCTTCTCCCCCCTCTTAATGTTCATCAAAATTTATTGTATTTTTCCTTCCATTGTTCATCTCACACAACCCACCTTATCCCTTTCTTCCCCTTTCTTGGGCTCGGGGTTAAGCTGTTAAATTGTGTTCTTTTAAAGGCAAGCTAGTGGTGATAGCAAATGGATGCCTCCATGTGTCTTAGAGCTGGATATCTGCCAATTTCTCTTATAGCAGTTGTCTGAACTACTTGGGACAACCTAGCCATGTCGCTAAATGCCTGGATGCTGCCAAATGCATGAATGCCTCTGATAACTGCTTAGAGGTTTTGATGATTAAGGGGTATATATAAAATAAATAAAACTGCGGCTGCACATCGTAATTCCCAGCTCCTCCATAGTGTTTAGAATGTAACTGTGTGCTGATGTTTTCTCCCCCCCTCGTTCTCAGTGATAAAAAGGGGAGGCAGTATAATGCCAGGCATAGGTGTCCGGTCCCAGCAAGGGTTGAGGTTGAGGTGGTGACTGGTCTTTGGCACAGGCACTTACAAACAAGGTGCCATCAGGAAAGGTGGAGTCACATCCATTTCCTGGACAGAGGAGTGTCTTAAGATTCTGACTAGAGCATTTCCTTCTGTGCTGTATAGAACTGTTGATTCAGCAGAATGGTGGCGCAGTCATTGGTTCCTGCAGCATGGAAGTGATGGGGCATTATTAAGAGCATTGTCTTGAGTCTGAGGAAGATGGCACTACATAATACATTCTCCAGTTTGGGTCTGAGAGCTGAGAACAGCAACTTCCCCAAAAGTTGTCTCCACCTCCCATGAGTTTTCCTCTGAGGAAGATGGGAATGGGGCCTGAAAACACAATAGGATGCAGGTAAATTCTACCAGATGTTATGATGGGGGAGAACAGAGCCAGATGTGTATTTCTTACTTTTTGTAGCAGCTGTACATCAGGTCACATTTTTAATTTTATTTAAAAAAATTTTCAAAAAAAAAAGAATTTTGGTTTTCACACTTATCACATAAAAAAGATACAAGAGAAAAGAAAAACATTACAATACACAAAAACAAAGAAAAACAGAATTATTACTTCCAAATCCTAATTTCATTACATTGATAACTGACTTCCTCGAATCCCCTCTAACTGAATTTCATTATATCACCTATTTAGCAGTTCTCCAAATTCGTATTTCTAATAATATTAACTTATTTGACATTTCTAATTTTAAGGTGTCTCTTTGTTCCATGCAGGACTTGTTTTTGACCTTGAACTCTCAGATATACCGTATTTTTTGCACCATAACACTCACTTTTTTCCTCCTAAAAAGTAAGAGGAAATGTCTGTGCGTGTTATGGAGGGAATGCCTACGGGTGGCATGCCTACGGATTTTCCTCCTCTAAAAACTACATGCGTGTTATGGTCGGGTGCGTGTTATAGAGCGAAAAATACGGTAATCTACTAGTTTTATTGTTGTCATAGTAGCTGTACTTTGCATGTTTGCAAATGAAGAGTTTGTTTATCTTTAGAGCTGCTAAATAAAGTAAAATTAAAGGGGATAAATATGTACTCAGTTCCTTTAGTTTAGTTTAGTAGGTTTTATCTGTTGATAAATGTTTTATATCCAAACCTTGATTCATGTCATCAAATTACTTTCTGCAAGCTACATGCCATGCTATCTAATTCCATTAAAAGTTATTAGGTGTTTTAACTGCTATGGTTATTAGGAATTCTTTTGTGTTCATTTTTTACATAGTGATGGAATGTTTCTAGTCAGCAGTAATCTATTTAGGGATTATGTATTTATGGAGCTATGGTATGGCAGAAAGTTATTTTCACATGTTCATAATTCACACAGTCTGAATAGATACATAGGATGTACTCATCTGTTTGCAAGTGAGGTTAAAAATCATTTCCGAAAAGAGGATTTCAAGTTAGTTTATGAGGGTCATTCCCAACCCATTTATGAAAGTAGCACAGATTAAGATGTTTTTCTATTTACTGTTATATTCATCACCACAAGATAATTTAATAGAGTTTGAGCTAATGAAAATATTACATCCCAAGCTAATGCTAATTCAAGCACTGGTGAATGCAGTACTTTCTATAATGCACCTAAAATTTACTTCATCTGCACATAAGTGATTAGTATATTATTATTACTGATGTAATTCACTTCATCTGAGCATAGCAAGCTGCTTTATTGTTTCACCTTGCTCAGTATTACCTGACTAGCAGAGGCTTCTTCCTTGACTTCAAATAGGAGACATTCCTGGAGGTGCCAGGAATTGAAACTGGGACAGTCTACTTCCAAAGCAGATGCTCTGCCACTGAGCTTCAGCCTTTTCCCAACTGTACTTCGGATACATAGGCTACAAATCTTAGTCTTTGCATTCATAAGCCAGAATCTACTTCAGCTGGTGCACGCATGCAGCTGGCAGGTTAGGACAGGGATAGCAATATAGTGCTGCAATTGTAGTGCCATTTACCTGGGAGAAAGCCCCAATGAATTCAGTAGGACTCACTCTGAGTAGGCATGGTAGGGGTTGCACTGGTAGGAGATCAAAAAGCAGAGATAAACCATGGATCACCCAGCAGCTCCTCAATTCTGGCAGTCCCTTTTAGCTTGCTTTGCTTTTTGGTGGGTAAGCCTGCAAAACTGTCAACCAAGTAGAAGCAGGTTTTTGTCATGTGGTGATGCATATTGCAAATGATGTGTATTATGCAGATGTAAGTCACAGACTGAAACATTCATTGATTTTTGCATGGCTTTTGAGAACAAGCTTCTAGGTTTCTAAAAAGTATTGGAAGCAGAATATAAAAGATGTGTCAGCCCTTTCTGTCAATGTCCCTGATTGCAAGATTTGCTTTGGGCTTTTAGTGTATAAGCTTTTCAAGAACAGAAAAGAGATAAAAAATACAGAGATCCTCTCAGGGATTTCAGTGACAAAAAAAAGTACTGATGTGTTGTCATATAAACAGTGAAAGTGGCGCAACTTGTTATTAAAATACAACTTTTTCAAAAATGTGAATTTCAGCGCAGGTTGAGTGAATGAACAAGCTATTTTTTTGTACTATCTGTACAATGGAGCAGAATTGTTTCATTCTATCACTAAAGCTAGTTGGGGAGCGGGGAGAAGAATCTGTGCAGTATATTTGTTTGGAGCTATTGTAAAAGTGTTCTTTGTCCCTTACAGCAAAGAAATGATCTATATGTCTGTTTAATTTTCAATAAACTAGTTTGTTTATGCCTGCTAGGCAGACTTTCTAATTTAATGGGCTTGTTCCAATTGCTTTTCACACACTCCAGTTACCATTCATAAAGAGTAAGAACATATTAGACATGAATAGGGTTAGAAGGTTTTTATTCTGGAACTTTAATCCTCAAGGAAGCTGGCTTAATGTTGCTCTGTGAAACATAGTCTCTCTCTCTCTCTCTCTCTCTCTCTCTGGTAGTAAAAATGTTTACTGGGTTTTCTAAAACTGGTTACTAGTTCACATAAAATAACAGCTATAAAGATATCACCCTAGCCCGTGATCTTGGCCACATTTATAGGGAAGCCGAGACCCATTGGATCAACATGTAATGTTAAACGATGCCAGACTCCCAGTGAAAATGCTGCTATCAGAGTGGAGGAGAAATTTCAGTGAGAAATGTAGGCTTGATCTTTCTGCTGAGTGAGAGCAAGTTTCAGGATGGTGTCACAACATTCTTCCATGAAAGAGTCTCATAAATGTACCACCTACCTGCCTCGCCTCCTACTGATCTGCAGGAATACACATGGGTTCATGAGAGCATTACAATGGGCCACAACGGGACATCTATACAGTCTTCCTATAACCCCATCCAATATGGCTGTGCACCAGATTCGCTCCAGGTCCATGCCCCTAGCTTAAAATTGGACCTATTCACAGGGATTTTGGCATTGGCCAAGTTGGGTAGAGACATCCATGGATTGCTGTTGGTCAGGATGCATGGCCCATAAGGACCCAAGGCTCTGGGGGTGGGGCATCAGGGAGGAAGGAAAAGCAGGCAGTGTTTGGGAAAACCCCATATAGAGGCTCAGACCAACTTGACTGTGTCTTCCTGGGAGAAGGTAGAAGCCCACAACCACCTGGTACTCCCTCCTTCCTGGCACTCCATCCCTGAACGGGGACCTCAAACAGTATTGATGCCTGTGTGCACCAGCTGTGGAGCCATCACACTTTCAGGTTGCTCCTTTGCAAGTGGCTTCCCTGCAGAGAATCTGCTTTCAAAGGCACACCCTACAATTGACCCCTCTGCTCTCGATCAGGGGAAGGGAAGGAGACACATGTTCCTCTACCATTCCATGTACAGTAGCCAGCTGAACTGGCAACCAAATTTTAATTCAACGTTACTGAAAGGAGAGCATCTTTCACTACATAAAAGGCAATGTCACAACAGAGAGGAATGGTGGGGAGGGGCATTCAGGAAGAACAGCTAGGAGTTGCAGCTGTTGCCCCCCAGCACCGGCCACATGAGGCAGATGCCTCATTTTGCCTAATGGTAGGGTTTCCCTGCATCCAGTTGTCAGGAGCTCGTCCTATACTCGAGTAGGACCCTGGCAGAGACACATGCCCAACTGGCATGTTCTCTCCCTTCTGGTCGTTCGTTCAGGAGCTTCAAAAGCTTTCTTCAGCCCGAACATCACAGTGACTGATGCCAACACACTTAGGGATCTGGTACACTTAGGGATCCGCAGAGTCTTCACAGCTTGCATAACAGACCTCAGCAACTCAGCATTTTGGCTAATCTACTTTATTTACATATAAACATACACAGAGCACTGCAACATGACTCCCTCTCTCTCTAGCATCAGACAGCAAAGAGAAAGAACAAAGGACAATAGTCCCACTTCACGGAACACAGTAACACAAACATCCTGTCTCTGTCACTTCCCACTCTGTGGAGTCAAAGCATACACCGTCATGTGATAGACAAAAATCCCATGACTGTAATCATGGAGCAGGAATTCTAACATCAGTGCCCTCCTAGCCATGCACATTTCTAGTTTGAAGCCTAAAAGTAGATAGGGTGGCAGGGCTCTGTTGTAGCTATCAAATGGTAACTAAATTTTATATTATTATTATTATTATTATTGTTGGTGGTGGTGGTGTTATTATTATCATTAAAAAGAATGCATCTATGAACTCTTATGTGGAGTTAGGCTGTTATTCTTAATCCTCAGTAAGCATGCACAGAATAGAAGCTGTACATTGCATTTTCAACATTTCTCTGGTAGATATACATTCCATGCATAAATAAGAAGAATGGGGAGAAGGAAACCAAGATTTCAAAATAGGTACATTGATTAACATCTTGAAACCACTACAAGGGCTTTTGTTGATAAGCGTCAATTAAAGTGAACATGTGTCTACAGCTTTCCTTCATTTGCCACCAGACACATATTATGCTACATTTGCTACTTTCATTAAGCGGTTGCTTTGTAAGGAGAGTTTAAAAAACAACACACCCCTAATATGGTGATTAAGCCCTGCAGCTTGAACCATAATAATTCAGTATAGATGTTTGTTGTGCTTTCTTTCTCCATGGGTGGCTGAAACTGAATGTATAATAGTGGATATTTTGGGGGGAGGGGACTTTAAGTGACTGTGAAATTAAGCTCCCATCCAGGTTCTTTGGAGTTAAGCAGGACTAAACAGTTGTGCAGTGTGAGGTGTTTGTGGGCAAAGCTTCGCATAGTGGGTTGGATCTACTCAGAAGTAAGCCCCACTAAGTTTCTGCTGGACTTGTTTTCAGAAAAGGTATATAGGATTGCAGCTAGTATAGCTGACTTAGCTCCTATTGAAATCAATGGGAAAAGCTAGTCATGACTTACATTCCATTAATTTAAATGAGAATTAAGTTCAACTAAGTTATGCACTTTCATTATTATTATTTATTGAACTTATATCCTGCCTTTCCTACTGAAGGACCCGAAGATGGCAAACACACCTTTATCAAATCTAAAATCTAATTTAAAAATCTAAAAACAGTGAAAACATTCACAAAACAGTTATAGTTGAAAGCATCTAAAACAGTTACAGTTAAAATATTCTTAAAACAGTGAAATCATTCTCTCATCTCTGAATCTATATGTTAGTTGCATTAAGGAGGCATCACACAGTTACTGAAGGGAGGAATGGCCTCACTTAGATGTCCACATTGATTGCATGCAGGCTTCTTCACTGAGGATGACTATAGTAATATGACTGAAGGCAGTCCCACACAGCATGTCCAACACCAGCAATGGCACCAGTAATCATGTGATTCCCCCTTCATACGAATAACCAATCCAGTTCAGTGTCTCACTCCAATTCAGTGTTTCACTGGCTTTAAAAAACAAAACAACATATAGCTAAGGAGGCCATGATTGCACACAGGGGAAGGGGCTGTTTAAACCTTTCTCCTCTTGAAGTTTAACAATTAAGCATTACCTCTGTGAAATTGCTCCCCCCCCACCACCCTGTGGGTCTTTATTGTTGTGAGTTTGGGGTGTTAAGCTATATGCCAGACCCTTCTAATCCCTGGAGCAAGTTGTAAAAGCTAATCAAGTCTTCTTATTCCTGGAAATAGTCAAACTAGGTTCCTGGTGATGTGATGGGGGATTAAGGGGCTCAGTGCAAGAGCCTCAACAGACAAAGCCAGCATTTGGAGTACAGTTTTGCAGCCATGGGACCTAGATGTGAAGCAGTAATCTGGGAGAAAACAGAGAGACAGAACAATATTTTATATCTGTTTGAATCCAAGGCTGTGGCTATGGGAGAAACAATACCCTTTGGGGTGTTAATGCTGTTAACCTCTCCATCATAGGCTCAGGTTGTATATACAGTGGTACCTTGGTTTACAAACTTAATCCGTTCTGGAAGTCCGTTCTTAAACCGAAACCGTTCTTAAACCGAGGCACACTTTCCCTAGTGTGGTGTCCCACTGCCGGTGCCCTTCCACTGTTTGGTTTCCATTCTTAGACCGAGGTAAAGTTCGCAAACCGGGACACTACTTCCAGTTTTGTGGAGTTCATCAACTGAATCATTCATAAGCAGGTCTGTTTTTAAACTGAGGTACCACTGTATGTGTAAATAAACCATATATCATAAAGACACCACAGTCTCCGCTGTGCCTCATTCTCAAAGGAAACCCAAACCCTGGGTAAGCACCTGGATCCCCTGGAATCTTGCTTCACTCAAAGATTGGGATGGTGCGCAACAATATATTTTCTTCTGTAGAGAAAAGCCACTAGGGAGGGAGCAATTATTATTAGCCGTTACATGGATAATGTATTTCCATAATATGATCTGCTCACTGAATTTAGTTTTTCTTGTAGGCCAAGCTGAAAGCTCCTTAGTTTTTCTATATTTAGAATACACAATCAGAGCAGTAATAAATGTAGACCATTCGGCAACACATTTGTTTGATATATTTTTGGAGTTTTTGATATTCAAAAAGCAAAGGATGTCACTTTCTGTTTGAGAGGAAAATATAACGCTAGGCAAAAAACATCATGAGTGGTGACATCTTCACTATTTATTCTGTCTGCTTTACTTTAAATTTGAATCTGCCTCTGGGAGTGCTGTATTCCACATCCAAAGCTCCTTTGGATCTAGCTAGCTTAGAAGGAAACAATAAGGAATGAGTTATATGACTTGGTGACAGTCCGCTCATAGAAAACAGCAGGATGTTCCTCTTCCTATCTGGAAAAGTTGGTTGTTGATGTTTTTCTCCCAATCAGCATTGCTTTCATATTCCTCTGTGCATGAACCAGTTCCATAGCAGAAATCCAGTTGCGTTTTCAGATTTCTTTGATCATGTCAAATAGTGTTTTTAAGTAATGCAGAAGGCTGCATTCCTGTGCTTAGTGACACATGCATAAGCCTTGCTGAAGTCAGTACGATTTGCGCATACATAATTGATGGCAGAATGTAACCGTTAGACTTCAGTGAAACTGGGCATGCCTCCTCTTGTCAAACGTATACACTTCTTAAGACACCAATTCTTTGAATTTCAAGCAGGCATGTGTAATGCATAACAGTTTTCTATTCCTCAAAGCCAATGAGCATAATATTTGGAGTTTGGATAATTGCACGTATGACTGACTTCAAAGCTTGTTCTTTGTAACTAGGGATGGGGATAAATTTTATTTTGTTTGAATTTTAATGGGAAGCTACTTTATCCACACATTTTGAACGCACATGTGAACCAGTCACACTTATCTTTCTAAATTTATACTTTCCCCAAATTTGTGATGCAGTTCTTCAACCAAACAATGTGTTAGCATATATTAGGGGATAGAGTGCAACCCTCGCCATACATTTTTTAAAACAGCATGCCAAAATGCATGATATTTGCATAAATTGCTTGCAGAAATGTGTAAAACTGCGTACAAAAATGTTTATATTTGGAGAAATGATTAATAAAATGCTGATGAATTTTCATGAGGACTTTTTTATAATGCAAATAGCTGGAAAAAGTGTGGAGAACTGAATTTAGGTTGGGAGAAAGGAGAAACTGAATGAAACTGTGATTGGAATATTCATTCATCCCCATTTAACGCACTGCAGTGTTTATAACAGATTTTCTGAGAAGAAAAAGGAGGTGGCAGCACCAAGAGAGCTGAAAGACCCTAGAAGGAGACAAGGCCTTGAAAGAATGTTCAAAGTGGAAACATTTACAGGAAATGCAAAATGCCCAGTGCATTTTGGTGTATCACCTTCTGCATGGACAAAGAAGACAGCACTTGTGATGATTCTGAAGGATATTGTCTCAAATTTCTTTGCCTCTGGAGAAGGAGACAATTCATATATATGAATCAAGCATGTTGCATTTCCCATAAATGTTTCCTTTTTGAGTACCATTTCTTCCCTTTCTTGGCAAAAGGTCCCCTCCCCCATTAATTTTACTGCCATAAATACACGGTTGAACTCTGTTTGTTCAAATGTGTGGATATTATCTGGTCATTGTTTCCAAATTGAGGAACATGAGAGATCTATGCTGGTCATAGTGTAGCTTCCACATGTCTCCTCACATGTTTGTTTGTTTTTTTGTTTTGCTCAGCAGCTATTTCCCCAACCCTGCATCGCACCCCCAGACTGTCAACAAGGAAATACTTGTGTGCATGCCCCGTAAGGGAAAAGTTAATGGAGGGTAACTGAGAGTGTGAAACTAGTGATTGAGAAGAAAGGGACAACACACAACCATGTGGTAACTTCCCACAAACACTACCCAGTGGGAAATGTCAGTGTATAAGTATCAGACACAAAAGAAATGTAAAGTGCTTTTGTATAGACAAATGTATACAAATGCAGACACAGAAAGGAATGGATCTGTGTGACCCACATGCACACTAATTCCATGATATTGACACAACTTCAGTCTGGCTGATGCCTTTCTCTGTACCACATGTGCTGTTGGTTGGTTTGGTTATTAAATTTATATCTCAAAGCTGCCCAGGGTGGCAAAAAAAAAGAAAAGAAGTGACAATACATCAAAAACATTTTAAAAACACTTCCAAAGCAGATGCCGACAGGGCAAAGATGTTGTGCTGATTCCAACTTTAAACTGGTGTTATTGTATCATATTCATACAGAATGGGGTGTAACATTAAGGGTATCATATCCATGTGTGTGCAAAATGAGCAGGCGAAAGGTTGCATAAATACATATAGGCAGGCCTTTACAATTTGTATTTGTTTTGCTCTGCAAAGCAGAGACTTCCCTAACTCTGTATTGTACCCCAAACCATCAAACCTGACTTACGGTGCAGCAAGCAGTGGCAAAACTCCTTTGCTGAAATAGAATTAATGGTGGTGAATTGCATTCAATGTCACTCTAAAACCACAGATACATTTGGGAAGTTTTGCAACCTAGCCAAAAATGCACAGGCATAGGCTATTAAAAAGGGGCTGAGAGTATAGATTTGTATACCATGTTTTAAAACCGTGTCATTAAGTTTAGCATTAAAAGCTGATTGACTCCTACATGATGGCATTGGCTGGTCTTGTGAGCAGACAGGCAAATCCTTGCATTTACCCAAAGTTCTCAGCATGATAGTATCTTGACAGAAGGCATCTTCACTTTTATGCTCATTCTGACACGTTTATAAAAAGAGCCAAATGAAAGCTCTTTCAAGATTAATGAGAAAGGGTAGCTTTCTTTAATGCATATCCTCCATACACTTGCAATTTGCCAAGGCAGATTCCTTATGCTCGGAACCAAAGCAGTACAATGAGTTCATCCTATGCCAGACATATTAGTACAAGTTCATCATCTAATAGAAGATTTACATATGCAGTAGCCTATTTTCATACATGGCACTAAAAGTGTCTTTCAACCTCTCTCCCACTGCATGTGTGAATGCTGTCAGCTCAGAATCAGAAGTGAAGGAGAGCTATTTTAAAAATGAATGTATATTCCAGCCTATGTGATTACTGAATAATGTATGTAGGAAATGGGGGGAAATGGATTTAAGCATCACTGTAAATATGCCATTAGCCACTGACATCTGTGGCACCTGGCTTTTATTTAGAGTATTTATTTAGGGTGCTTGTGAACTGCCCTTTCTCTAAAGGAGCAATGGATGATATACAACAAGCACCAAAGCAAAATATAGCATATATCTATATATGCACATCCAAGCTAAGAAATTAAATAATAAATCACTAAAACATCAAGTCATGCATTGCTGCTGTGGATTGAACCCCTCCTTATCACAGTATCAAACTGTAAAACCCTGGGTAAATAAAAATATATTTGGTTGATGTCTGAAAAGCAGCAATGTGAAAGACAGACACACCTCGGGGGGGGGGGGGATAATTCCAAAGCTGAGGTCCCACCACATGGACCTTTCTGAACTTCCCAGCTCCATGAATCCTGGCAGTGACCACAAGCAAAGCCCACCCACTTACCCGACAATCTTAAGAATTGAATTGGCTGGCACTGGAGTATGTGCTCCTTCAGATGTTTGGGGTTTATAAACTAGTAAAGGTAAAGGTAAAGGGACCCCTGACCATTAGGTCCAGTCGTGACCGACTCTGGGGTTGCAGCGCTCATCTTGCTTTATTGGCCGAGGGAGCCGGCGTACAGCTTCCAGGTCATGTGGCCAGCATGACTAAGCCGCTTCTGGCAAAACAGAGCAGCACACGGAAACGCCGTTTACCTTCCCGCCAGAGCGGTACCTATTTATCTACTTGCACTTTGACGTGCTTTCGAACTGCTAGGTTGGCAGGAGCAGGGACCGAGCAATGGGAGCTCACCCCGTCATGACCTTCTGATCGGCAAGTCCTAGGCTCTGTGGTTTAACCCACAGCGCCACCCGCGTCCCCCTATAAACTATTACCAACACCTTTAATCAAGCCCAGTAGCACACAGGTAGCCAGCACCAAGCTTTTATTGGGTATAAGAAACGGTTCATAGGAAGTGCCTCTTTTCTATAGACAAAATGTGATGTACGCAGGGGAATGAGAGCTACTTTCTATGTAATGGCTTGATGGCAGTGAAAGTGCTCTTATAAGCCTCTCCATTATCAGGAAGCATAATAGGAGGCAGATTTCAATGCATAACTAATCAGAGATTGTGGCAAGCTTCTGTCGTCCTACAGTACCCATATATGTTGTCACTGCAAAATGTAGCCATCCTGCATTTCTTCACCCCCTTCAGCTCATATTCACCACTCCTTCCCACCAAAAACCTCAATTAGTATGGTGATTCAGTCAATCCACACGGAGTAAGTAAATCTGCACAGGTTGCATTGATGTGCACAATTTGCTATTCCTCTAGAGTTCTAACTTTTCCGTGGTACCTCCTTGGAAGTTTCTCCATACAGTTCTGAACACATCTGACCTTAAGCATGCACTGCAATTACAGGCAAAACTTTGTAGCAATCTGCTGTGACAGTTCTTAATAGATAGCTCAATAGACTTGAATCTCCCTGCCACTTTCAGCCTGGAGGTCTCCCATGCTGCTAACAAGTGTTCAACTGCATTTCTCAGCCTGGAAGAATATAAGACTAAACAGCATGATACCCGGAGTCCTTTGGAGCTATGAATCATTGCAGAAGTGCTTGAGAGAAGTTGGAAATTCACACACTCCCAAAAGTCTTCATGTCACATCTTATTTGTACTTTCAGAAAGAGTTCATAGAATATTAGAAGCTGCCGGTCTCCAATAAATTGCATGCAATTCAGATGATTTATAGAAAAGTTATGTCTCCCTTTTAAATCCTAGGGCTTTTCATTTCTCTATTAGCCAATTTGTGAGGCTCCTTTCACTCTTCCAAGTTCTGATTCGTTTTCTGTCTGGGCAGGGGCGGAGGGCAATGTTATGTATGTAGTGAGTGCAGTTGCACAGTGATAAAACTCAAGAGTTCCCCATTGCTGAAGGCATCAAGAATTCATGAACCATTATTAAGGTATTGAATAATAAGAGGAAGTTGAAGAATAGCAAAATAGGCCATTCAGCATAACCTGAAATTTCCCTTAGTTGTGGAAGTAACAATTTTTAGCTTGCAGTGATCAATAAATGGCTTCTATTCCCCCCCTCAGAACTACCTTGACTCTTTTTTCTTTTGTCCTTATGAAATGGGTCATTTTGGCCACTAAAGCAAAAGCCCAGCATTTGTCAATCCATCCATTTGTTGTTGGTACCATTTGTGTCCTCCACTTCCTACCATATAATAATCTTGCTGCCATTAACATATATGAGATCTGTTCCTTATACAATGCTTTACTGAATGCAGTTTTTTTTCAATGGAGAGGAGAGCTAAGTCAGGAATGAGTGTTTGGCTGATAACGTATCCAGTGATATAAAAAAATTAAGCCCTAAAGTTCTCTACTCTTTCATATGCCCACCACAGGCAAATATGACCCCTGAGATCCTCAGCCTCTCCAGCAAAATAGGGCTAGTGAGTTGTGAATATAGCTGAGCTTTACTGGTGTTAAGTGCCAGTGATAAATCAGTTTCAGCATACCTTTATGTCACTTTCGAATGGGAACAAGACTATAGATGTTACCACTAAGTATCAGTGATTGTAATATTGCAATCCGTCTCCCAGGCTTTAAGTGCAGAGCAACCAGTTTCAAATTTAAGATCCAAGAGGATCTTAGTAAGAATGGAGATGAGACCCTTTCGCTCCTTAGAGCATGGTTTGCAAAAGAATTCATAAAAAGTCAAAGAAAGAGGGGACAGGGACCCTCAAATCTGCAAACTGGTTGAGCAAAGGTTATTTGAGCTATTTGAAACCAAGAAACTCACGTTCCAGAGAGAAATTATTAGATTTTGCAGACGAGAATTCAGAGAGATTCTGAATTGTCAGTAGGTTCAGTTCCATTTTTACAGGGTGTATAGCCTTGACAACAAGTGATCTTTATCATTCATCAGTATTTTGTCAAAATCCATTGGTCTCTTAGCTGCTGATGGATTCTCAGATAATTATTTGCTGAAGATTTTACTTTAAAATATTCATACCATTGGGAATTTTCCCGATGTAAACATCCTTTAATGTTTTAATTCTCCATCAGTAGTCCATGGTTTGTTAAGTCCATATATCTAAACAACGTATTACCTCCAAATCTCAAACCTTCCAACTTTTCTCTATATCATTTCATATTGATGGTGAGCCATTTGGGCTGGTTGGACTTTTATGTTGTTTCCAATTTCTCAGCAGTTCAGAATCAAGGAATTTTGTTTCGTTTGCTTCCTTGAAAATTACTCTCTTCCCATAGTATTTTATGTAGTATGACCTTCACCAAATTCCTCTCAAATTTAGATACCTTTGAATGTCAGTTATCCATTCTTAAGAAAGCCATTTGATACAAGTAGCAGTATAGTATAATTTTATGTTTGGAATAGATTGACACCCACTTCACCCTGCTGCCTTTTTCATCTTATAATATTCCGATGTTAATTTTCCCCCCCTTGGTGCTTTTAATTTTTCTCGTGGATTCATCCTGCTTTATGCTTTGCTTTATGCTGTTTTCTTTCATTTGTCTTTTTTTTTCTTTTTCAAAATGGTTTTGTGTTGCAATAATTTCATTTTAATTTCCATTTGTAAATCTCTTGGAAAGCGGAATATCAGCTCTCTAAATACAATATAATCCAATAAATAGCTTTTCCTGAACACATTTTGAAAAACATGGCTGTAGCCCTCTTGTGCCACTGTGGGGAGGAGTGGTGCATAGATAATATGCTGAAATAACTGAATGATTATCAGAGCTTTTGGACTTCTCAAAGAACTTTAGACATTAAAAGTTACAGCATGATTAAAACAAAACAAAACAAAACACCTCAGGTGATTTTTATCAGCTATCCTTGTAAACATATTACAACTATATCCCCACTCTCGAAAGTATAAAAGATCTCAGCAGCAACAGATGTATTATTAATATTTCTCTGGAAAGCAATATATTTTTGCACAGCTTGAACATTTCTCTTGTTCGTGAATTTGAACACTCCAATCATAACTCTAAAAACTGCTGTAAATCAATAGGATTCTTTTCCTCCTGTAATGAAACTTTAATAAATCAGAGGTGACAGAGAAGAGTCTTAAAAAAAGACTTTAAAGCTGGTGAAGTTTCATAACAGCAGTCAATCAGCTTTCCACCAATAAGCGTACTCAGCAACACAGGACGGGAAACTCTCAGAATTATCCTTCCCTTGAAAGGAATGATGTAAATAGGTGTCCATGCTTCTTGATGCAAATGTTTCATCAAAAGCCTATTTTGAAGGAAAGAAAAATGGGTGAGAGCCTCTTCTTCCTTTTTTGGTTTCTGGAGCCCACCAGCTTCCAGTAAATTGGGCTATTCCTTGGAAGAGTTTTGTCTACATTAGGGATGGGGCAGAAATTCCAGCCAAGTGATGTGTACAGGAATGCATATACTGAGGTATAATAGGCATTAAAAATGCATATATTTGTGAAAATAACATACAGTACATTAGGGAATGTGCCTTTGCAAAAAAAAAAATGTGTATATTAGGCAAAGTTACATATAAAAATGTGAGTACATTAGGAGAAATACTAACACACTGATGAATTTTTATGGGATTAAAACAACAACAACTTTGCACCCAAAAAACTGACCTGGAAATGTGGAGAACTTAATTTAAGATTGGAAAAATTAGAAACAGAGAAAAACCAGAATTGCCAGATTCACCCATTCCTAGTCTAAATGCATTAATTTAGAATCCTGGGTGCAATTTCATGGAAATAAAATCATGAACTCACTAACACAGCGGCTCCTTGCATATGGACACAGTAAGGTTCCTGGGTATGCACAGACAGCAGGGCTCGGCTGTGGCAATTATCTGGCCCACTTATCAACAGTAATGAATGGAATACACTTCCCAGGAGGGTGTGTGCATGTCTTCATCTGGGATAGCTCAGTTGGCAGAGCATGAAACACTTAATCTCAGGGTCATGGGTTTGAGCCTCACGTTGAGCAAACGATTCCTGCATTGAAGGTGGTTGGACTTAATGACCCTCACGTTCCCTTCCAACTTTACAGTTCTATGATTCTGTGTGTAAAACCACAGACACCTCCTAAGGCATATCCTAGTATGGCAAGCCATCACACATCAGCCCAACTCCTGTCAACTCATCTCCAGTGACCCCGATCCTCCTCTTGGCCTTCTGTGCAGCCTATTCATACCAGGAGCAAAAATTAGGTTTACATCCCGAGCCCTGCAGCCCCAAAGACCATTCATGAGGTGGAGGCGACTCTATTGCTGGGTGGCCACCACTGCAGGTGTCATCATCATTATTTCAGTAAATGTGTGTGTCACGCTTCAATCAAAAAGTGGTTTCAGTGCAGTTTACTGAAAGGATATCAAGAGGCATGCAAACGATTTATGCGCAACCAGAAGACTAAGCATCAGTAAAGGAATGGGAGGGATAGCAAATATAGTAATAGTGCGGAACAATATAATAATACATGCTTATGTACAGATCCTGCACACACACAGTGGCCTCCAGTGACCATCCTAGCTTGATTATGCAGTTGGTACATGCCCATACTGGTGGCTGTGGCATGGCAAGTCTATATCCATGCCCCTCCTGCTCAGCAGTCAGCCTCAGCTTGGTGATGCAGTCCATGCACACAGAGAGAGTGTCATGGGTGCAACTGGCAGAGAATGGAGTTGTTTGTTTCAGTTTTATTACCTGTGTACAAGAAGGAAAGATTCTCGATTGGACCTCACTGATTCCGTGGGAACAGACTTCAGGTAAATGTACTGAGAGCTGCTGCTTAAAATAGTCACATTTAATTAGCCGCCTTGAATCAAGCAGCCCCACCTCTCTGCATTTAGCTGTATCAATCCAAAACTCTTTTTACTACAGTCTTATTCCCCCTTGGCAGATGTTGGCTGCAGATGGGCTACATATAATCTCCTTCCTCCTTACTTGTCCCCTCTTGCACTTCAAACCAATTGCAGCAATTAGTGGGTAGAAAACAGCTCAGCTCTTTGTGCTGGAAGCTACAGATGTTAGCTTTTTCCTTCCATCTGGGAAAACAAGGAGATTTTTTTTTTTTACCTTTTGTTCATAAAGGTCAAGCCCATGTTTTCAAAGATCCATTTCCATTATGGCTTCCATCACAAACAAGTTTGTTGGTTGTTGTTTTTTTGCTAAAATAGTTGGCCAGCCAATCATATAATGAGAATGTTTTTCAAGCAATTACTTCGGTACTTCTGTTAAACTTGATTGCAATCAGTTTCTCAATAATCAATTTCCTAATTCTATCAGACAGCTTGGGGCGTCTTTCAATAACTGTAAGATTGGAAAACCTAGCCTTACAAGCTGTTCTGTCTAAGTCACAGTTCATATGATTTCTGCTTCCCCCTTGGCTCTATGGTTCAGTCCTCACTAAGGTGGCCAGTCTATGTGTGGGCTGTACCATTTCAAATGGCAGGTGGAAGCTCACATGGTTGCATACCTAATCATGCAAAACCATTCCCTCCACAGAGCAGACTAGAAGGCTTTCATCTAGATTTTTATATGGAGGTTTTGTTTTGTTTTTAATGGAGGAATTAAATCATGTGATACAAATAAAGCAGGAGAAATGATTACATCTGTCACAACTTATTCATTGTGAAATGCCCTCAAATATTTTTGCAATCAAATATTTAATCCAATTGTTCAGAGTCTAGCATACAGATATTTTAGCATGCCTGCCATGAATCCGCCTTTCTCTTATGAAGCAGTTTGTATGTCAGGCCTTAGAGATAATACTTCCTCGAGGGCAAGTATTCATATGAACTGCGTCAGTTTTATGGCTACTTTGCCTCTCCTCCCTCTCACTTCCCTCCCTTTCATTTACGGGAAATCTTGGCAATAGTTGTTACCATAGTAACATGGCAGGATAGTTCAAATGATGGGAGGGGTGGGAAATGAAAATATGAAGAATTAACCATAAACTGATTGAGGTTGCTTTAGCCAAAATGTATCTGCCCCCCCCCAATAGCAAAGTATATTCACTGAAATTATCCATAATTATTATTGAACTGTGCCAGCAATTATTGAAGAATATTTAAGTAGATCGTGTGTGTGTGTGTGCGCGTGTCTGTGAGTATTTGGTCAATTGCACACACACACACACACACACACACACACACACACAAAAATTCAAACAATACCATTATTCTTACGCCTGGCATACATGGGTAAATAGTTTCCAAGTCTTTGTCTCTCATCCTCAACCGCAAACTCACACAGAACATCACAAAGTAATAGTAATAATACTTACACGAACAAATATTGCTGCTATGTTCATGCTAACACGCAACAGGACGTTCTCAGTGGTGGATCCCTCATTATGGAGTGCCCTTAGTGGTAAGGTGAAGCTGTCTCCCTCATTACACGCACGCACGCACACACACAAGCACACACACACACACACACACACACACACACACACACCCTAACTTAGTAAATGCCATCAGTTTACATTGTTGAAAGAAGACACAAGTTCCATGTCAAATTGGAAGTCAATACCAAGAGCTAAGTGTCTCCGAGAGGAGAACATAAAGTTCTAGTCTCAGTCAAAACTGTGTTTCTCAGGGCAAGGCACTTGTGGAGTTTTCTGTCTTAGGTGCCAAATAACTTGGCCATAATTGGATGCTATATATTTTTTACTTTGGAAGAGGGGCACCTTTTGTTATTCTGCCTCAGGCAGCACAATGTCCTGGTCTGGCCCTCTGTGTACATTTGTAGTAGAACACATTGTCCTCATTTGTACATGGTGCTAACCGAAACACAAATGAGCAAAAGTGTGGGCTTCTAAAGAGGAAACAGTGGCTGCTTTGCACTAAGCAAAGCCAAGAAGAAGAAGAAGAAGAAGAAGAAGAAGAAGAAGAAGGTGAGTTTGTATTTGATATCCCGCTTTATCACTACCCGAAGGAGTCTCAAAGTGGCTAACATTCTCCTTTCCCTTCCTCCCCCACAACAAACACTCTGTGAGGTGAGTGGGGCTGAGAGACTTCAAAGAAGTGTGACTAGCCCAAGGCCACCCAGCAGCTGCATGTGGAGGAGCAGAGACGTGAACCCGGTTCACCAGATTACGAGTCTACAGCTCTTAACAACTAAACCACACTGGCTTAGTGGTTTGGCTTAACATGTCTCCCAAATCTGGACTTATGATTTAGCCCTCTCAGACAAAGCCCAGACTGTAACCCATAGGACACACCTTTGTGATGGACTTGAGATTCAGTCCCTAGTACCTCATTTCCCAAGACCCTGGGAAGTGGGTTTGAAATTTTCTGCCAGTCAGAACTGACAAAACTGAGCTGAGCATGAGATTCTTAATCTCAGGGTTGTGGGTTTGAGCCCCACTTTGGGTGAAAGGTTCCTGCATTGCAGGGGACTGGACTAAACGATCCTTATGGTCCCTTCCAACTCTACAGTTCTGTGATTCTGTGAGCTCAATAAATTATTTCTTCAACTCACACTACACCAAGTTCTTCAACTCAGTATAAAGTATCTCATACCTTCAAAATGATGTTGTGAATAGCTGGTGTGTGTTGCACTGGCATCTTATTTATTGGACCTGAAATAAATTTGAATAGAGGGAATTTCCTGGCAAATTCTCCTAACTCAAATGACATGCAAAGGAAACTGCATTTGTATTCTACTCATGTAGCAACCACCCATTGGAGGCTTACTTTAAAGGTTGTATTACTCTATTTTATAAATGTTGCTCAGCCTGATTCTGTCCCTCTCTAGATAATGTTTTGATAAAGCCCCAGTTGACTGGTTTTGATGGGCAGCTCTTCTGTATACATTGGTAATATTGGGAGAATATCACATAGCATAACAGAAACCTTGAAAAGGTCACTCTGGCAGAGAGGATATTGGTAAAGCACGGGTGGCAAATCAGCAGTTCAGCTTTAATATGGGTGATGCTCCCAATGGCTCCTAACAGGCAAAGGGTTTATTTTTGTTGAGTTTTATTCTGATCAGCTTCAGTACACTGCCCTGAGGCTATTTGTAATTTGTGTTCAAATTGTGACACCTTAGAAAGAAAGAAAAGTCACTATGATTGGTAACAGAGGAGTTCCCGGCGGTTTCTGCTCCTTTAATTTTGAATTACGTTTGATTGCATGGCAAAATAATCTCTTTCAGGGAGGTCTGGAACCACCTATGTTGAGCAGGGCCAGTCCCAAGTTTAACCCCCCCCCCCGTAATCATAGACTCATAGAACTGTAGTGTGGGAAGGGGCTCCAAGGGTCATCTAGTCCAACCCCCTGCATTGCAGGAATCTCAACTAAAGCATCTGTAACAGGTAGCCATCCAACCTCTGCTTAAAAACCTCCAGTGAAGTAGAGCCTGCCAAAATCAGTAGGGCTCCTTTCATATGGCTGCCCCCCTAAATTTTGCCAGGGGGAGATTACCTCATACTGCAGCAGTTCCCACATTGAACTAGATGGCCGGAATAGCCAGTGTGGTGCTCTCCAGATATTGTTGGACTACAACGCCCATCAGCCTTACCCAACATAGCCAGCCGTCAGGAATGATAGGCATTGTAAGTTCAACAACACTTGGAGGGCTCCACGTGAGCAACTTCTGCGCAAGGGCATTGTGTGGAGGAAATAGTATGGTGGGGTGGCCACCAGTCAACTTGCACAAGTGCTGGAGGTCCTGGTCAGTGGTCCTGGTGGAGGGTGGCAAGAAAAACAGGCACCAGGGCAGTGGGCCGCCGCACAGGGATCCCATGTGCTGATGCCGGGCCTGATGTCTAGAAAGAACCTTGAGTGAGGTGGCACCTGTCTTGAAAGGTGCTGTGTGCCTACTTTGTATTATAGGTATGTGAATTAGTTGAAATGAGCACTCTCAGCAAGGCTGTGGCTGAGAGGGGCAGGCAGTGCCACCTTCCACTCCCTGAATATCCTACTAGCTTTTTTATTTGTGGAAATCCAAGGTGTGCAACTACCCAATAGTTCACCAAGGAGTAATACAATTATTAGGGTACATGTTATCTGTTATATGTTCCAGGTACTAATGGTTGAAGCAATCTAGCCTCCTCACAGACTAAACTTGTACATAGTTCATCTGCAGCTCTGCATCTGGCATCATCTAATTGTAATGGCTTCCTAGGTATAGGGAGCATAAGACCATAAGAAGAGCCTGTTAGATCAGGCCAGTGGCCCATCTAGTCTAGCATCTTGTTCCCACTGTGACCACCAAGATCCCTGTGGGAAGCCTGAGTGCAAAGACACTCTTCCCGCCTGTGGTTTCCAGCAACTGGTATTCAGAAGAATTTCTGCCCCTGACCATGGAGGCAGATCATAGCCGTCGTGGTTAATCACCACTTATAGCCTTATTGATAGCCTTAGAGCACAGGTATTCAGATGGCATCATGGGAGAGCACTGAAGGACAATTGCAATTCTATAAACTCCATTAAGAGGCTGAATGAGAGATCACGAGGGTCTCCTGCTCTGAAGTAAGGTGAGGCAAGCTGCCGGAGGTGGGTGGTAGGGTAGTGTCATGAAAGTAGGACTTGGTGTCTGAATGGTGCAGCAATACTATTTATTTGTGGGGGGTGGGGATGCTATTTGGACTCTGTTTCAAGTAGCAAAATGCCTTGGGCTGTTACTGCAAGTTCTTTGCCTTTCTAGAATCTACGAGACGGCAGTGGAACAACATTTCTACAAAATACAATGGATATAGTTGCTTTGTTTACTTTTCATAAGGTTTTAGTTAAAAAACAATAAAAAAACCTAAAGAGACCTGAGTATGACTGAAGGGGTTTCATTGCTTTGAAGGCACTCTGTTCTCTGTATAATCACCAGAATCCAACAAAACAGAAAAAGAATGAATGCTTTGGACAGGGTTGGGGACTTCTTGCTAAGCTAGATGGATGTAGAATAGCTAAAGTCACGTTTAATGATCCTTTACTGTGACAGAATCTAAAAATAGATGCATGTAACCAATGAGTTACCTAGCTTTGCACGTACACACCCACCTCTTATCTACTCTCTCTTTCTGTATATCTATATCATCTAAGGAGATATCACACACACACACACATCATCTTTGTTCCTCCATCCCCTTGTTGAGCGTGCCACAAAGCAACTGGCTAGGCGTGATGAAGGCACTTTAAAGTTCATCCTAATTAAAAGCTTTCATTAAATATCCTATCTTAATCAATTTTCCAGTGAGACACAAGGCTAGGCTGATTCTGGATTGTCAGTTTTGTGATTGCATGAATGCTAGCAAGAAGACAGATACATAGATTTAAATTAAAATACCCTGATTCTATACATGGTGGCATTTTGAGAATTCTGCTTCATGGTTTCTCTTCCCCACCCCCGCTCATTTTTTACATTGTTCTTTGTACTTATTAAACAGAGCGCAGGGTTCCAATGCTGCTGCAAATCAGCAGAGGCTGGCAGTGCAGCGCAGTTGTCTGAACAGACCCTTGGAGGTTGAATTTAGGCAGGCATTGAGTGCAGTCCTCTCACGGACCCCGTTTTCCTTCAACATGTTTACCTGAGAGAGAGAGGCATGCTTTTCTTTGGTATCTCTGCAAAGATGGGAAACAGTAGGGGGATGAATGCTCTTGGAGTTAATGTACTCTTTTGACAAGTGTTCTCATTTAAATGCCTAAAATATTTGGTTGTTTGTGTTTGCTCTGCTTGCATTTTTGCTCTGCTTTGTGCTTGTTTACATAAACATGAAAAAAATCAAATGGAAAAAGGAAGAAATGGGCTGCTTGTCTCTAGAAGCTTGCCTTTTCCCTTATGTATTAACTGTTCATGTGTAAGATTTTAATAGGGGAGCACTTTCAACTAAATGGTTGCCCCTGGGCATTCTGGGCCGCTATAAAATAATGTAGAGGGCTGTGCTACGTAAATATCAAATCAAATAAACTCTTACTCATTTCAGATGTACTGTTGCACATCATCAACATCATGTGTCACATTAATTCTGTTCTTTCTCCAGTGAGTTCCGGGTACCATACAATATCACTTACCCCCAGTTTTCCTTAGGCTGCAAGGTAATTTGACTATACAAGAAGGACCTGGAATCATTTTTTATTTGTCACCCCACAGATATCTGCAGTCTTTGCAGCTACTGTAACTTCTATATTACAATGGCTGCTTTTTCACACATCTTCTGAAATTCAAACAAAAAGGAAACCCAGATCACAGAATTTGTGCTTTAATGTGATAATACAAATGACTAAGTTGAGTTCTACACAACTACTAAAAAATCTGTGACATGGGTTCACACAAACATTCTGTGTGCTCTGTGAAGAGTGAGGGTGATCTTAATATGGAGTATAAGAAATATATGGTTCTTTGTACTTGCTTTCCCCCCTAGTAATTGCAAAAATAATGGAAATCTTGGTCAGTTGGCTCAAGTGAGCATGCAGAACAACTCACAGCACTATATAAACATTGAGAAGGCATTTTTACTTAATGCAAATTATTTCTACTAGAAGAAGATGAAGAAGAAGAGTTTGGATTTGATATCCCACTTTTCACTCCCTTTTTAAGGAGTCTCAAAGCGGCTAACATTCTCCTTTCCCTTCCTCCCCCACAACAAACACTCTGTGAGGTGAGTGGGGCTGAGAGACTTCAAAGAAGTGCGACTGGCCCAAGGTCACCCAGCAGCTGCATGTGGAGGAGCGGAGACGCGAACCCGGTTCCCCAGATAACGAGACTACCGCTCTTAACCACTACACCATACTGGCTCTCACTACACCATACTCCTAAGCAAGCTGAATTGTGCCACCCAGAACAGATATTTACTAAGAGATTCAAGACCCACCCTAAGAGTCTCGCTGTTGTTTAGCTTTTCTGCTGAAGACTAGTTTAGAAAGAGAATTAATAATGCAAATGGTTCTCATAGCAATGACATCCACACAAGGAAGTTACAGGTTATTTTCTGATGAATACTGGAGTCTAGTTTCGAAACATTGGGACGCCAGCCCTCTGACAATGTATATACAGTCATACCTCATTTTACGTTTGCTTCATGTTACGTTTTTTCAGGTTGTGTCCCGCGGCAACCCAGAAGCACCCAAAAGGGTTACTTCCAGGTTTCGCCACTCACGCATGCACAGAAGCGCTAAATTGCACTTTGCACATATGCACAAGCACCAAATCGCGCCGCTCAACTGTGCAGATACGACGCTTCAGGTTGCGAGCTTTTCAGGTTGCGAACGGGCCTCCAGAATGGATCCCGTTCGCAACCAGAGGTACCATTGTAAATGGTGACTCAGTTCATTGTATGACCCTGCAGTAGACAAATTGAATTATCTTTGGTGGAAAGAAATATCCCTACATTGATTTTCTGTTGTTGTTGAAGCCCAACTGTACTGTCATGGTGGTTGACAGGGTCATCTTCTCAATCTTCTCTTTTTGCGCACTCTTTTAACAGTATTGTTCAGATACATAACGCTTCTGTGACTTTAAAGGCAAGCTGCTTTCCAAGCCAATAAAAGGTTTAAATAGGGAGTGGTACTGCTGGAAAATTGGCATGGGCCAATTTGGATGTATGAAATGTTTAATAGGACTTCAGGAGCAATAAGGTGTGTTATCCGTTGCTGATACAATGAACTAAAATAACTTTTCTTACTCACATGCAGTTTATTTCCCCACCCATGAGAGCTCATTCTTGCCTCGGCTATTTCTTTCTGCAAGATCTCTTTTCCATGAAATGTTTTTCCAGACTCCTTCCGTACAAAAACACTCTCAGACACTGTGTTAAGGATGATTTACTTGCATGCTCTCCATTCATGTGAGGTCATGGTTAGATTGTCAGGCTTGGATCAGGACGACTCTGGTTCAAATCCCCACTCAACCATGAAACACACTGGATGAACTGGAGCCGATCCCTCTCTTTTTCTCTCTCAGCCTAGCCAGAATTATTGTGAGAACAAGATGGAGGAACAACAGAACCTTGTATGCTGCTCAGAGGTCCATGGGGAAAGCCTTTCATTATTTCATACACAATACATTCTGATGGTGCTGTGTTCACATTTAGACATCAAGTGATGATATACAGTATTGCTGAGTATGTGAGGCATCAGGTGATGTATATGCATGCACAAAAGAGCCCTTAACCAGTCAACAGTCATTGTCTAATGAGAATATGGGTGATTTAGATCAGCCCCTGTGGTGCTGATGCTATAAAGGGGTAGAAGAAGGCAACTATGGAGAATGCAGTCCCCTCCAGACTAGTGTTTTATTGCATGTGTATTCTGCAGCATCTTCTTGACACAACAATAGTGGTGGATTTATTCTGCTTTATTAGTTGTTCTGCAGTGCTTCCCCAGTGCTAGCACATTAATGCTCTTCATAGGGGCCACAGTGCAGGTGAGTAGATAAAAGCAGAACATTTGTGTTATGAAGAGTTACTGGATTTCGGCAAGGAGTTACCAGATATGCACTGACTGGAAATGAAGAAGTGTGACCATCCCAAAACTTTTGCAGGTGCAAGAGATATTGGAAGTGAAATTGTATGTGACCACCCTGGTAGCATGTTGAGCACAAATCACCATGAACGCATGAAGATAGCACAGGATTGTTAGATTGCCTACAGGGCAGAGATCCTGTGTCTTTAACAAGGATGTGAAAGGGAGAACAGGAGTAGATGTAGCTTCTCCTGCTGCAACATCACCCTTTTGTCAAGATGGCAGCCTACACTCGAGGCATCAAAGCAAAGGTGCCGAAAGCACATTCTTCACTCATTTGGATGTTCACTCATTTGGATGTTTTTTACAACTGGATCTCAACATGAATATAAGAACATCAGGAGAGCCCTGCCAGACCAGACCAAAGGCCAGTCTAATCCAGTATCATTTTTTACGCACCAAATGCCCCTAGGAAACAGGACACAAAGGTAATAACCTCCTCTCTGTGTTGTTCACCAGCGGCTCCTATTCAGATCCTGGAGGCAGCATATAGCCATCATGATGTAGTAGCCATTGGCATCTGTAGCGTGCCCACTGTACTTCTGGCTATATAATTTTTAAAATGAAACTTATTGAAGTTAAACAGAAAAAGGGATTTATTTCAAGAATGGTAAACAGAAATATTTTGGGAGCTGGAAACCTTCAAAGAATCATTAAACTCTATATATAATCCAGTAGTTGTCGCAGCTGCTCAATTGGATGGTAAGATGGTAGATGTACAGCTTAGGTTTACTTCAGTCACTTACACTTAACACAGAGGTGTTCCGGCTTAGGTTTCAATAACTTGTGAGTTCTGAAACAGGCTGGTACTTTCTGTGCTATTGCTTTTCAGATTCCCCACCTTTAGAAATCTCACACCTGAGGCTCCTCTAGTAGACTCAGTATATCAGACCTTCTAACTGGTTTGGGGTTGTTATTCTCTCACTAGAATATATATCCTATTCCTACTGAATTGGGGTTTATGTACAGCATCCCCCTACAACTCCACTTCTCCTCTCCCAAAATTCAACTTCCCAGTTCTCGTGTGTCTGTCTATGACTTAAAACACAATAACCACTGTCTTTCAGTCAAACCCTCCAGCTCAGAGACTGCTTTCTCTGGCTGTAAATATTTCCTCAGGGCAAGTTTTACACAGCTCAGAGATTATACAGTTATCCAGCTGAATGCCAAGAACCAAAACTCCTTTTCTTTTTCCCTCTCAAAAGTGCTGTCTCCACACCCCTTTGGGCTAGCTGTACCCACAGCCAATCAGAGCGAAGCTCCAGCTCAGCATCACTCTGGTTGAATTCCGCCTGCACCACACCTCACAGCATCCCTTTCCTGCCTGAATTTGCCCAATTCCCTTTTAAAGCCATCTAAGTTGGTAGCTATCATCACAAAAACACCCACAATCACCATTTGGAGATCTAATGAATACACCACAATAGGTTTCTTGCTACTAAGCAGCAGCACACGCTTCATTGACAAGCATACCTTCTGCATCCTGTTTGGGATCTGTAATTATTGCTAAACCAATTACTGCATAACTGTGGAGAAAACGCTTCATGTTCCCTCAGGCTCAAAGAAGCTGATTAACTGAAGGGCCATTGCGTCAGGGGCAGGCGTGTGTATTTTGCGTTTTGGAAAAGTATAAGCCTCTCCCTCAGAGCCACTTCACACATGGTGCACATATTCACCAATGCAACATTATCTGGCAGGAAAACGGGGTTGTGGTGGTAAGTGTCAGTAGCGCTTTTCAACCCAAAGGAATCCACATGGCAGAGAGTTAACTCCTCATTGTCAAAGGCAACACAGTCACTTCTGCAGCTCTGGAGTCCTACGTGACTAGGCAGCTATTCCCAGGTCCACCCTGTGTGGAGCAGCTGCAGCAACTGGGGACTACTCCCTCTCCATCAGTTTACATACCGTCCCTCAACGGCTGGAGACTACATCTGCATGGAAGCTGATTTTGCTCTTCTCACTACAAATTTCGCCTGGTTCTGGGAGACAGTGTCATAGGGGAGAGTGGGGAAACACCCGGCCCCTCACTTGCCTGGCCTGCGTCTTCTTCCTCTTCCTCCAGCTCTGAAGCTTCCCCTGTCTCTCATTGTTGCCTCCAGGCTGGTACAGGTATCCACTATCCCCCTCTCCTGAGTCAGACTCCAGTCCCCTTCGCTCAGTGAACAGTCATCAGCCTCCTGCCAGTCCCTAATAGCATTGCTTAGGAAGTGTAACTCATCTTTTTGTTTTGGCTCCTGAGTGCACACAGCAGTGTCTCCGTACATAGATTGCATTGCAAATTGTACATGCGTGCTACTGTTCACATGTAATAAGGATTAATCTGACAGCCGGGTGGGATTAGATATGATGCAAAACTTCAATCTAAGATAATTGGAGATTTGGCCTGATTCAGAAGACTCTCTCATTAGGCACAGTGAAGCAGTTGCCTCAAGCAGCAGATGTTGTGTATGGTTGGGATGGCAGCAGCAGCACCCCAGCTGTTCATTTTGGGCTCCCTAGTCATTCCACTCTGTTGGAGCGTGGAGTTGTGCATGCCACACAACCTGCCCTGAACCCCCTAAAGTAGTCTGCAGCCGTCAGGTGTGGTGGGGAACACGGTCCTGCTGCCAGAGTTTTAGTAATACTACATTGCCAGTCTGGTCATCTTCTCTACATGGGAATATGGGGTGGGTAGGTGAAGAACACCTTTGTTACAGGTAGCAAAATACCTTGGACTAATCCTGGTTCTCCAAATGTATAAAGATGGCGACGCACTTGTATACTGCTTTGGGGGAGGTGTTCAAAGCACTTTGCATCAAATCATGCTCATAATAGCCCAGTAGGACTGAGTGGCATTTATTACTATACGGTGGGTGAAGGGCTGAATCTGAAACTGTGTCTCTAGGGTCATCTACCATAACATTCAGACCAAAGTGAGATTTGAAGTAGGGTCTTCCCTCTCCAACTGCGATTAAGGATTAGACTTGATATATACATTATTGATTTTAAAAATCAGTGTAGCACTGGGTAGATCATCAAACCTTGCTAATTTAATCATTTTTAAAGAAAATACCCAGCACGCTTACCTTCTGATATCTGTCTGACAACCAGACACGTCAGAACTAATTAAAGCTCACCACGCTAGTTAGTTCCTAAGCCGAAGTGTCTGGAGGTTTTCTTCTCCGGCTAGCCAGTGCATCAGATTAATCAAACCTTTCAAATCCAAGCCTGTGTAACAAAGGATCACTGTAATCTGGCCATTTAAGGTCTGGAACCCAAATAAGTTCCTCCATATAGGGAAGGAATTCATCTCAAACTATGACATTAGTGATCTGATTAAGAGTGTGGTTTACTGGAAAGGTGAACTTGGATTGGCTGGGGACTAATCCATGGCAGAAATCCTAAATTAGCTGTCGGACTGCTGAGCGCATTAGGATATTGTATGAACCTTTAAACTTCTTCTGCTGTTCATGCATTATTCTACATTTTAATTAATCTCATGTAAATTAATCTTGGGGGTAGCTACACCATATTTCCTGATTTGTGTTCTTATATACATTGCATTGTCCTTACGATGATTTGCTGCAACCGCTACATTTTATGACATGCAATAAATAGGCCTTCAAGTAACATGCAACTATATGGCTCTATCGATTGGCTTTATTACACGAATCATCATGAGGAATCTGTTTTCCAGTGGCACTCTGTGCTGCTGCTCCTTCCTGTCCATAACGTACTGTGGCTTGGATTGCACATGTTAATCCGTTGAGAGCTAGTGGGTGGATACTTCTGACTTTGGGATACACAACTGGGCTAAGTGACTCAGAGTGATTCCCAATCATTTTGCACTGGGGATGCGGAACCTGAGTCCCAGGGTCAAATGCAGCCCTCCAGGCCTCTTTGTGTAGGTCAGAATTCTTCCCAGGCCAAACCCTGCTCCATGCTCTCCTCGGGTGCCTTTGCTTAGCTGGAACATGTTTTTTACCTAAGATAATGACTCTGACTAGCCCAGATGCAGAGATATGTGGGTGGAGGTGTGTGGAGAAAGTGCTGGCTTTTGTGTGGCTGGAAAGTACAAATGGAAGTATGCTGGAAAGTACGCTGGAAGCGTACAGCACAAATGGAAGAGCCACAACCATTGCTCGGGACCACATTTGCCACTGGCCGCACCTTCTTTTGACTCTGCCCCTGCCAACAACTATGTGACCAATAACATTGTCTATGAAGGAACGTGTCCCTCAGGTTGAAAAAAAGCTTCCCCAACTTTGGTTTACACTGATCTGAGCTGGATCAAAATATGCCTTCCCTAAACTGCAGGATTTGTGTTGATCCTTTCCATATACAGCATCTCAGCTTAGGTGCCAGTTACAAGCTGGAATGTACAGAAATCTCCTCTCTGAAATATCACTCATCTTATTGCTTTTGATTTCCCTGAAGATGGTTCCTGGCATTTTACTTGAGCAGGACTTTCCATATAAGCTTAAAATATTTCATTAGATTAAATTCATTGACAACTCCCTTCTGGCCATAGATGGCAATGATTGGCTCCTGCCTGAATTAGAAATAGGCATATATGATACGGATTTTGCCCCCAGGAATAAGTCCAGTTGAGAAATTTCACATATTTATGAGGTGGTTATGTAGCTATTTCCCTTCTTCCATTGGTATTACCTTTCCCCAGCCAAATGCATGTACATATTGCTTTAAATACCATGGAATATGAGATATGGGCTCAGGCACATGCAAAAAGCAAGGGGGGTGCATTTTTTAATTGCAAAAATTCTGCCTAATACCATCTTTGAAACCTTTATATTGTTGCTGTCTTTCCCCCCTTGAGCATCTTAAGAGATATAAATTCTTTGTTAAAGAGAAAAATAATCAAGCACTTAAAAAAACCACAATAGGACTTTAGCCAGATGATTGTCATGGAACTCAGTGGGAGCACATGACTGAAATTGTGTGTAATGCTTTGAATTTTCCCCTACAAACATGTTATCCAAATGTGTGTACTTGTAGATACATCCTGGAGTTGTAATTTTGCCTTTGTGAGGGCTGACTGGACACAACATCTTTATAGATGACTAATGCTGAGGCCGGCATGCTGCACATTTGACATTCATAAGTACAAAGAACAGATGAGAAATTTTCCCTATATAGCTTTGCCTCAAGCTGCTTACTCCTCCATTTTTGAGTGCTATTGGATTACAGAAAGCCCATTGTCAGGTGTAATTATTTCAGCAGAACTGGTTGAAAGAGCCAAGCCACCAATGCTCCATCTTCTCAGGCTCCCTTGAAATGTTTTTCTAGAAAATCCTTACCTGTGATGTGAGATAATCTTAGCTTAATTTGACCAGATTTAAAATAAAGTATCTGTGAAATGAAACTTGCTTTGAGTGAGGAATGTCAAAGGCGGGGGCGGGGGTGGGGGTGGACTGAAGGCCAATGTATACATGATGTTAATTGTGACTTTAAATCTAATGTGCAGGGGAGTTTCCCCAGTAAACAGTAAATTGCAAATGACATCAGTTGAGCAGAATCAGTTCTGGCATAGAGAGGGGAATAAACTCTCTTGTCCCCTGCTGTGATCCTGAGGAAAATTCCTACTATGCAGTTGGTGTTTGCTTGGGGGGGGGGGAGCAGTCTCCTCTTGGTGCCAGTGAGCTATTTCACCACTACTCCAGCAAATACCGGTAACTGCTTCAGGGGGAGAGATTTTCCTTCCTCAGAGGAAAGAAAGGGTTAAATTCCTTCTCAATTGATTCCATTAGTTATCTGCTCCCCCGCCTGATACAATTTGCAGTTGAGAAAAACCTGCACATTTGAGGCAAATACTCATTCATGTCTTGCCAAGGGAGATTTTGACAAGGGAGAAGTGATGATTGCACTCTTTTTATTGGCTGAAGACACCATTCTGCAAGATGCTGAATCCCACATGCTTCTGCTAAAGAATAGCCATCATCCCTACATCCTTCATGTTTATTAGGATTTCTGAATAACCAAATCCATATTCACATTGTGCATGTAATGAAAAGCAAGTGTTTCATAGTACAAACTTTAAAAGTGGTTTTGGATTTGTTCCATTCAAGTTAACTTTGTGTGAATGAGTTCTAATGTGTAGATATATTTGAAATACTGCATTTACTCAAGTCTAATGTGCCATCGAATCTAATGCACACCTCAGTTTTCAGAACCTTGAGACCAAAAAAATATTTGCTGGCAAACGTAAATGTGCCATCAAATATAACGTGCACCTTAATTTTTGCAATGTAATTTAGCCAAAAAAGGTGAGCATTAGATTCGAGTAAATACGGTAGTTCCTGCCAACCTAGCAGTTCGAAAGCACGTCAAAGTGCAAGTAGATAAATAGGTACTGCTCCGGTGGGAAGGTAAGCAGCGTTTCCGCGCATTGCTCTGGTTCACCAGAAGTGGCTTAGTCATGCTGGCCACATGACCCAGAAGCTGTACGCCGGCTCCCTCGGCCAATAAAGCGAGATGAGTGCCACAACCCCTGAGTCGGTCACGACTGGACCTAATGGTCAGGGGTCCCTTTACCTTTAAATACAGTAGTACTGAAGTTGCTAGTCACAAAAGTAATTTCACTAACCCCTTACAGCAAGGCTCTAAATTGCAGTAGGATGGATCTATGCTTTGGGGCCATTGAAATGAATGGGATGTAAATTAGTCATGACTAACTGCCCAATGATTTCATGTGACTGACTTTATTGGGATCCAATCCAGTGTAAGTGGCACTTTGTCTGTGATGTAACATACCTTAGGCATGTCATGTCACAGCTGAAGACAAAACAACAAACTTGCATTATTAATTCATCTTCTCAGTGTGCAAATAGAAGGCCTTGTTTAAGAACCACAAATTGATTTGCCAAGTCTACCTCTAAAATGAGGTGCAGTCCAGATAGAATCTTAATGGGAAATGGATAACATGGTGTGACTAGATCAATGGGAATATAGAGGAAGACAAATTGTATTTAACTTTCCTTTTCCCCAGCCAATCAACATTTACCTCATGTTTAGCCAATAAAGAATAAAATCACATTAATAACAATTAATCAAGCATGTTGAATGCTTCACCTTGCCAACCCTGCAGCATTAATGCATTAAGAAAAGAAAGATGAGGTGTAAGAAAAGCCATATCCCCAATATTTCTAAAGTGGGTTAAAGTCAAGCTTATTTTCTGCCTATAGTTGCACAGTTAACCACATTGTTTATGTAAATGAACATTTATGGAGATGGTAAATATTGGGAAATTGCAAAACAGAGATTTTAAAAACAAATTACCAGCCTCATTCCCCGCATTACTCAGGAGTTATAAGAAAACAAAAAATCAGTGCAGTTTTGGAATATTGAGTCCTCCATTTTTATTCAAAAGGGTGTCTGATTGTGTCCAAACATAGACAACAAACTGCTCCTTTATCTCAAGAATGATTATACAAAGTTTGGTGATCATATTTTAAAGAGGTGTCCAAATGCATAGCATAACGAACAACTTTCCAAAATATAGAGCAAATGTCAGCCTATTTTTCTTCTGTATCAGTTTTACAGGTGCCCAGTCATGGGTCTGTTCTATCTTGTTGTTTATGAACTTTAAAAAACACACGGGGGGAAATCAAATTAAAATTGTATGCATTTTGTACTTCCCCTTCCCCTAAAATACGCTGTTGTATATATTTTGTGCATTTTTAAAACAAAACAAAACAAAACTGCACCAAAAATAGGAAAAAAGAAAAAAAGTGTAATCCAACTGATAGCTCTGTTCTGAGATCCTGATCTAGGAGCAGTGAATTAGATTGGTTTTCTTTACAATGCAGACTGAACAAAATTACCCTCCAGCTCTAGTAAATGTTAACAAAGAATCTCGTGGCACCAAATGTATACAAGCAGGCTTGAAATCATTTACACTTATTACAATTTGTGGTTTAATTTAGTTACACATTCTTGCTCTTCAATTGACTTGTGGCCTTTGCTATCCCCAAGGAGTGAAAATCCGTAGCTATGAGATAAGTGGGATGATTAAAGAACTTTCCGTTTGGGAATATTGGCTGCTGCAAATTAAAATAGCACCATAAATTATAGGGTGCTCACTTCTTAAGGTTAGATGTGGTCAATCCCAAGCCCCCAGAGCATCTATAATATCTGACTACACTATTACATTTTGTTGGGATGATTCCCTCTGTTCTCATCACTGCTTTTCCCTCTTATTCAGTGCAAATGATTGGCGGTAGTTCTTGTGAAAGGAGCTGTAGAATTGATATGTTAGTGATGAGGTAGCCAATGTTTTGGACCACAGCTCTAATGATTCCTGGCCACTGACCAAACTGGCTGCCAGATCCTCAACTGCCCCACCCTCCTCAGGACACTTTGACATGTGAGTGGTAAGTCACCTGTCAATCACCTTATATCATACGGCATCATGTGACTCAACTTCAAAGGAGGAAAAGTACCAAATACAAGAAGTACCAAATGCTATGATTGGCTGAAATGGAAGAGTTGAAAATGCACTGGAAAAGAAGAATTGGGAGCCCCCTTTGTGGGGCGTTCTTCCCAGATCCCAGTGCAAGTGTCAAATAACTAGATGGGTGGATGAAGATGCAAATGAACCCACAGATGACACAGCAACTGAGCAAATGAGGTTGCAGACAAACAAATCAAAAGAAAGAAATCCTGATGATTTCAACAGATACCCTGGAGTTGTGGGACAGCATGGGAGGGAAGCTGATAAAACAAATGATCCCAAGCCATGCTGTTCTCCTGCTGTGAATGCTCAGTGACCTTAAGGTTACCCAAACAACAGGTGATCTGGTGCTTGCATTGTATGAAATATCTGTGCTTACCGCATCCTTGTGATTGCAGAAAGCTGCATGTAATCTTTAAAACAGCATGTCAGCCAAAGGACAGCACCATAGCTTACTCCTTCCTGTCCTTACATCCTTCTTTTGTACTCATTGGCATGCAGCCAGTATAAGAGCAGAAAAAGATAATCAGTGTAGTCGGAAGAGATAACTGGCTGCTTCCCCCCAACCCCCTTTAAGGCAATAAATGTGACAGTGACTGCAGATCTTCTACCAAGAACTCTTTGAATGGGGCTCCTTGCAGAATTTAGTCTTGACTAATGTTGCTGTCTGCCAGTGAGAATCTCTGGCTGAGGGACTTTTATGGAGACATCTGCCAAAGCTGATGCCCTGCAGGAACCTCGGTTGCTTAAGCACCTTCTCTCAGTAACAAGCTGCAAAGATGAGGTTGCCTTTCACACTGATTACTATGTGGAAATTTAAATCATAATCACTTGGAGCTGGATATGTGAATTTATGGCAGGTTCCCATCACACAGGTTGTCATCACAGGACTTTCTGCAGCTGGATATTGGTGTCATTAAAGTTCAAGAATATCTGACCTGCTGCACTAATATATCTTGCATGCAGTATGCAAATATATTTGAAGATGAGTTCCTTTGGCCCCCAAACTTATCTGCTTGCCATTTAAATTGTGGCTATTGGGAGCTTATCTGCTTGTTTTGTACCTGTCTACATTCTTCCAACTAGGTGATCAGAAAAGATAGTGGCTGTTTTGGCAGTTGGTTGGTGTACGCTCTTTGTGAAATTGACACCCGTAAATATGCCGTTGACATAATGATACCTGTTATGTGTGTGTGCCGGCATGGTTGCTCAAAAGCGAACAGGCAAGACTCCCACTGGTCTTTTCAAGGCTTTAATATCTGTACAAAACATTTACAGTGCAGAGTGTCTCAAGTCCATGTCTGCTCAGTCGCTAGCAGAATCTGGGAGTGGGCGGTCCTTAAACTTTCCCCAGCATAGCAGTCTTTTGACCCCCACTGGCATGAATTCAGATCAACTGATATTAACCAATGTCCATTTTGTATGTGTATGCATTAGTTTGATTTGATTGTCAACACATGGCAATTGCAAACAACAACAGCTTACGTAGCCATGCGGTCTTTGGGCAGAAGTACAATTGTGTCAGTTCGTGAATGGCTACTACATTTTCATAGAATTGTGGACTCTGAAGGTACCCCCTGCATTGCTGTAATCTCAAGCAAAGCATCCATAGCAGGTGGCCATCCAACCTCTGCTTTAAAACCTCCAAAGAAAGAGAGACTAACACCTTCCAAGTAATCTGTTCCACTGTCAAAAAGCTTTTACCATCAGAAAGTCCTTCCTGATTTTTAGTTGGAATCTCCTTTCTTATAGAGTGGTACCTCAGGTTACATATGCTTCAGGTTACATACGCTTCAGGTTACATACTCCGCTAACCCGGAAGTAGTACCTCGGGTTAAGAACTTTGCTTCAGGATGAGAACAGAAATTGTGCTCCGGCGGCGTGGCGACAGCAGGAGGCCCCATTAGCTAAAGTGGTGCTTCAGGTTAAGAACAGTTTCAGGTTAAGAACAGATCCCCAGAACGAATTAAGTACTTAACCCGAGGTACCACTGGAACTTGAATTCATTTGTTTTGGTCCCAGCCTCCAGAGCAGGAGAAAACAAGCTTGCTCTATGCTCCATGTGACAGCCCTTTAGATATTTGAAGATGGTTATTATATCTCCTTTCAGTCACCTCTTCACCAGGCTAAACATCCCCAGTTCCCTCAACCTTTCATCTTAAGGCTTGGTTTCCAGACCCTTGATCATCTTGGTCTGAAATTGTGGTGCCCACATCTAGACATAGTACTCCAGGTGTGGTCTGAATGCTCTAAATTCTTGTCAATGTCCAGAATCCTTAAACAATACTACGCAGCATCTTTAAGCATGACAAGGAATATAGAAAATGCAACCAAATGGTCACATACATCCAAGGACATGATATGTTAGAAACACAAGACAGGCGAAAATTCAGTGCACCTGGAAGTTCATTTGATGTGTTCAGCAGATGTGGGGTCTTTAAATCCTCAGTAATCCCCATGTTGCTGCTCCAAATGTTCCACACTTGGGATTTTCTGTACTTACCAAGAGAACTTAAGGTGTAAGTTTCATGGGCCAGGAGTCAGCTTTGCCTGCTGGACAGCAGCCTGAAGGGCAAGAAGGGGGAATGATTTCACCTGCAGCTGCTCAGCCTTCAAGGACTCAGAGGTGAAGGTCCTGATGAGAACCAGCTGGCTTCAGCCTTCTTAAGCAGAGCTTCCAGCAGTAGTCAGATACTGATAACAATGCTTGCAGTTCCTGTCTCAACCTTGCTGCTTCCTGTTCCTCTTGACCGCATGATCATTGGATTCCTTGAACACACGGATTGCTGTTTGCCCAAATGCTGACTTCAAATGCTGCCTCTGCCTCCAGGCAAGTACACCTCAGAGTCAATTCTGGTTGGCTGGCCTCCCACTCTGCACATTGTTGCTCAGCAACAAGCTTATAACAGTAGGTAGCCCTCCAGGTATTGTTGGGCTACAGTTCTAATCATCCCCAACCATTGGCAGTGATGGCTAGGACTTACGGCAATTGTAGACCAGGAACATTGTTGGCTGCCCCCAGTTAAGACTCTCAATTTATCTGCTTCTTCAATGTGCCACTTTCAGAGCACTCTGTTGAAAAACAAAGTTTGTTCCTAGATGGAAAACTAAAGGTGTTACCTCTTGCACATCTGCCACGAAAGTGGCTCATTAAGATTAGGAACACCTTAGACATTGCCCTAATTATGCTTCTGAGAAGGGGGGTTAGCAAAGACAGGGACTTGGAAAAGCGCCTAAAAGGCTGCCAGATTCTTTGCTTGAATTGTGAGCCCGTCTCACTTCCGTGGTTTCTCTGTTGTCTGCTAGGCAGTGCAGTTCAGGTGTGCCTACGAAAGGCAGGCCAAGGTTATGTTGGAATCACTCGCTTCCTCAGAGGAAGGCAGTAAAAGAGCGGAGCAGAAGGTCAAAAGCTGCCTGTGTTCACTTTGCTCTGCCTCTTCACTTTCCCTTGCTTGAGAAGTGGCTCTTCGGCCGCTGCCAAATTGGCCTTGGTTTTGCTGAAGCAGCAGCCACTTCCATCAAAGAACGGTGGGACTGGTTGTAATCTGTAAATTTATAAAGTGGCACTTTATAAAGGTTTGACATTGTTAGTCGTTTGTATTTCAATTCAGTCATCATAGCCAAGAGTTTGGCTAAGGAGAATTGGAAGACTTGCTGCTCTTAACTGCAGTGGGACAGGAAAGGACTGGATCGTTGTCAGGACAGGGGATGGGAGGGGGAATCTATGCCATGGTAACCTACATTCTGCACCCATAAAATATTAAATTTGTGAGACTCACGTACATTACAGCATGCAAACAAAATTTAATTACTCTGTTGCATTAGTTCTGTGCTTCTGCAGATCAACAGAGGGACAAAAATCTACGCAGGGCTATGAATCCTTGCCCACAAACTACAGCAAAAAGTACTTTGCAACCCTAGAGTCATGAGGAATTACTACACACTTTCAAGCATATCCTCACAATCATAGGGTCTAGAAACTTTGTTTTGTTTTGTTTTTTAAAAAGCATGAGTGGGGGGATACCACAGCCTGCATTTTTCTGCAGTTGTCCAGAATCACAATACATAGGCAGCTCCAATTATTACCATGAAAAGTTTAGACAAGAGTTCATTTCTAGACATTAAACAATGCAGGAAGTCCCATTCTACAGAAGATCACTCTGATTTGTCTGCTCTCCCCCTTTGTCTCCTTCTCCACTCCCTTCCTAATTTCTCTCCAGTGCTGCTGACTGTACTGACTGGCTCCACTCTATTTCGCTCTCTTTTGCCTCTTGCCCTCAAAGTAATGGTTTGAGAGAGGTTTTAGCCTAAGGAGGAGAGTCCTGCCCACCATAGCCCTTGCAGCTTTCTCCCCTTCCCTATGGAGAGCCAGTGTGGTATAGTGTGGTGTAGTGGTTAAGAGCGGTAGATTCGTAATCTGGTGAACCGGGTTTGCGTCTCCGCTCCTCCACCTGCAGCTGCTGGGTGACCTTGGGCTAGTCACGCTTCTTTGAAGTCTCTCAGCCCCACTCACCTCACAGAGTGTTTGTTGTGGGGGAGGAAGGGAAAGGAGAATGTTAGCCGCTTTGAGACTCCTTCGGGTAGTGATAAAGCAGGATATCAAATCCAAACTCTTCTTCCCACTACCACCACAAGGCTTGCCAGACTCCCTTGGGGCAGGAGGTGGGAGAAAACAGTGGTAGCAAAGGTAGTGGTGGCAAGAATTCTCTAAAGCAGGAATGGGGGATCTATGGTTCTTCAGACCTTCTTGGTCGGGCAGGGTGGGAGTTGTGAACCATTTGCCATGCTGCTCATGATGATTAATGGCAGTTGGTGTGCAGCTACATTTAGAGGGCCAGGGTTTCCCTAGCCCTGCTCCAAAGAATACCCATTTGTCCTAGGTATGTTCATCTAGAACCTTGTTTTATAGCCTGTCCTTCATTGCTACCGATACCACTGTGGGATATATAACACAGGGATGTAAGAAGGCGACGTTTTCTGTTCTGCCCTGTATTCATCACAAGCAGCGCTGTTTCCATTCCACTGTTGTTCATCTTCTGCCAAAAGCTATGTTGTTTGTTTCACTGTCCACTTTGTCAAAATCACATAACTTCCGTAATTAATTACAGTACATATATATTGCCTAAATTACATTATTTTGCCTCATTCATTTCATTGCAAAGGAAATGCAATGCAAAGTGGGGCAGGGGGACATAGCACTTGGAAGCTAACAGCAGCAGCAACAACTACTCAATCCTATTCACTGGATTGTTTTCCATTCCAGACATGGAATGAATGAGCTTTGCCAATTTCTGCTCCCATTTTGTTGGAATTCTCCAACATCTCTAGTACAAGATAAATAATTTAATAAATTAAATTATTTAAACTAAAAATAGGAATTCTTAAAACATCAGCAAACACAAATTATCGCAGCTAAACAGAGGGGATGATTAAACAAGTTTTAATATTCCCTGTAATTTATTGGGGCCATGTTCTGTTTTTATCGTGGTAGTTTGATTTTTTGTTACTTTACAAATAAAGCTGCTATGAAGACTCTTGTTAAAGAGGACAATTGTCATATCTTTAGGATTGATAAAATGTGTTAATCAGTTCAACCCCTATGTAACAATACACAGATATGTTTTGATTAGTGCCACTTGAGAATTTCAAAGTCTGCTTCTCCTGTATTGGTAGAAGCTAATTATAACTTAAGGCACAGTAGCTTTAATTAAATTGTCAGCACAGTGACAGTGGCATTCGGAAGATAATTGCACGGTCATTTCTTTTTAATGATGTCCATGTTTCATAATTGGGGTAATTTTGAATTTATGAGGATTACAGGAACCATATGCCACAAAGTATTTCTTGCACATTTCTGTTTGAGAGGGGGAGGAAACACTAGAAAACAAAATATATTGTGTGCCAGTGACCCGTGAACCTTTCCTGTTGAATCCCCATTTTACAACTCCTTTAAATGATGTGCTCAAGTGTGAAAGTACATAACCTTGCTAATTGTGAAAAACAAAGATTTCTAGCTTCTTGAACCATTATAAACATTTGTAGTTATTTGGGGTCCCTACATTGCAAAGATGGAGAACCTGTGACCCTTGGGATGTCATTGGACTACAGCTCATCTCCCTGACCATTCGCCATGCTGGCTGGGGCTGATGGGAGTCTAACCATATCTGTAGGGCACCAGATTGAGGGATGTTGTTGCAAACCACTGTTTAATGTACCAATAGAAGAACGTATGAAGACCAATTCTGGATCAGGCCAAAGACCCACCTAATTTTGCATTCCGTTCTCACAGTGGCCAGACAGGTGTTGATGGGAAGTCCACAAGTGGGTCTTGAGTGCAACCACATTCTCCCCTCTTGGACTAGTACTAAAGACTTTGACAGCGACCCGGCCAAAGTTAGCTGCTTTTAGGCCACCTGCTGATTTAAATGGGAGAGAATGGTGTATTGAAAACAATGGGACTTGAAAATGTGAAGAGGCTATTTGAGCGATCTGCATGAAAAAATTTTGCCCTGTCAAATGTTAGGGATGATCTCCCCTCCCATTCTGCCTACAGTTCTGCCACGTCAGAGTTTCCATACACTTTCAGCAACTGCAGATTGTTCAATAATAGAGTATCACCCTACTTTTAATCTCTCATTATTTATATTGATAGCTGAATGAGAAGACGGGGGCTGCCAGCTGTACACTGCAGGCTGACGCAATCTGTCGTATTCCCTGTAGCCCACACCTTGCAAAATGAAGGATGGACTTGCTCTGTTCAACCACAACCTCATCCTTCACCATATAATAACAATGCCATTTGTTCCGCACGCTGTCAGGAGGGTGAACACACCTGGTCTCATCCGCTATCACATTTTAATTGTGTCCATTTCAAATCTGAAGGACTGCTGGTCTCAGCCCTTGAAGCATTAAATTATAGTCCTTTAAGAACTAGTGTTGTATAGTGAACATCAGTTATGAACATCCCCTATTCAGATCTCACCGACCTCACTGTTAATTCAGCGGGTGGCCTTTAGGGCTTAACTTTCAGTAGAAACTGGTTAGCTTCCCTCCCACCCCCCATTCAAAACCCATGAAATGACTAGAGTTGGGATATAGATATATTTGAATGGGTTATGCTTTTAAAAACAGGGCAACATCCATATCACTGTGAAGCCATTGTGGAGCCCTCTAGATGTTGCTGGATTGCAGTGCCCATCTCTGATCCATGGTCATGCTAGAAAGGGCTGATGGGAGTTGCAGACAAGCCACATCCATTGGGCACCAGCTTGGCTTTCCCTGTTCCAAAGGGTTTACAGTATTTTTATATTCAGGTACTGAATTCTTTTCATTCACTGGCTGAACAATGGAGAGAAATGAAAGTGACTGGCTCCAATTCTCTAACTAGGCAGAGAGCCCAACTAGACAAAGAAAAGGCGTTTTTCCTTCTTATGACCTAACAAGCATAGGAGTAATTTCTGCATTGGGAAGTCCAGCCTGTAGAGGCTTGGAAGAAAACAATGCTGAATACCTTTCAGAATCTGCTTTTGTTTCTCCTTTTGTATCCTGGATGTATTAAAATGCAGAGTGTGGTTGGGGTTTTGCTTGGTTTGTTTGCTTGCATTGTTTAGTCTTCACCAATTGCACTCTGGCCATTTTGGTTTCTTGCAACACTCGGTGAATTGGATATATATATATATATTACTTAATGGAAATTGTGGACAAAATGATTTCATAATTTAAATTATCAGAATTTATTATTATTTATTGAATTCCAAACCGCCCTATACCTGGGGGCCTGGGGCTATATTTATGCACACAAATATATATTATATGTACACATATCTGTGTATATGTGCATGTTACCAGTAAATATTCCTCTCTCGTATATACACACACAAAAATAGGTGCTCTGTCTGTGCATGCAGACATGAGAGACTGCTCATGAAATAATCCAAATGAGCAAATAGGTGGTGTAGTGGTTAAGAGCGGTAGTCTCGTAATCTGGTGAACCGGGTTTGCGTCCCCGCTCCTCCACATGCAGCTGCTGGGTGACCTTGGGCTAGTCACACTTCCCTGAAGTCTCTCAGCCTCACTCACCTCACAGAGTGTTTGTTGTGGGGGAGGAAGGGAAAGGAGAATGTTAGCCGCTTTGAGACTCCTTCGGGTAGGACGGGGGTCGGCAACCTGCGGCTCCAGAGCCGCATGCGGCTCTTTAAAGCCTTTGCTGCGGCTCCGGGGCGGAGGCGCGGGGCGGGGGTGAGGGGAGGGCGCGAGGGGAGGGCGTGAGGGAAGAAAGCGAGGGCGCGAGGGAAGGAGGCGAGGGGCGGGGCCGAGGGAAGGAGGCGAGGGCGCGAGGGAAGGAGGCGAGGGGCGGGGCCGAGAGGAGGGCGCGAGGGAAGGAGGCGAGGGGCGGGGTCGAGGGGAGGGCGCGAGGGAAGGAGGCGAGGGGCGGGGTCGAGGGGAGGGCGCGAGGGAAGGAGGCGAGGGGCGGGGTCGAGGGGTGGGCGCGAGGGAAGGAGGCGAGGGTCGAGGGGAGGGCGCGAGGGAAGGAGGCGAGGGCGCGTGGGAAGGAGGCGAGGGCGGGGTCGAGGGGAGGGCGCGAGGGAAGGAGGCGAGGGGCGGGCGTGAGGGAAGGAGGCGAGGGGCGGGGTCGAGGGGAGGGCACGAGGGAAGGAGGCGAGGGGCGGGCGTGAGGGAAGGAGGCGAGGGGCGGGGTCGAGGGGAGGGCGCGAGGGAAGGAGGTGAGGGCGGGGTCGAGGGGAGGGCGCGAGGGAAGGAGGCGAGGGGCGGGGTCGAGGGGAGGGCGCGAGGGAAGGAGGCGAGGGGCGGGGTCGAGGGGTGGGCGCGAGGGAAGGAGGCGAGGGTCGAGGGGAGGGCGCGAGGGAAGGAGGCGAGGGCGCGTGGGAAGGAGGCGAGGGCGGGGTCGAGGGGAGGGCGCGAGGGAAGGAGGCGAGGGGCGGGCGTGAGGGAAGGAGGCGAGGGGCGGGGTCGAGGGGAGGGCACGAGGGAAGGAGGCGAGGGGCGGGCGTGAGGGAAGGAGGCGAGGGGCGGGGTCGAGGGGAGGGCGCGAGGGAAGGAGGTGAGGGCGGGGTCGAGGGGAGGGCGCGAGGGAAGGAGGCGAGGGGCGGGCGTGAGGGAAGGAGGCGAGGGGCGGGGTCGAGGGGAGGGCGCAAGGGGAGGAGGAGGAGGAGTTAGTTGCCTGAAGCCACTGTTCAAAACTGGTCACTGTTTTGAAGGGGAGTGAAGAACACACACTCAAAAAAAGGTAACTTGTTAATTTAATGTTTATTATGTTTACTGATTTGTGCTTTGTGACTGTTTGAGGTGGGGTTTTTTTCTTGGGAGGCTGGGCGGCGCGAAGAGAGGGAGGCTTGTGGTAGCGTCGGAGCTTGTCTCTAGCAAAGTAAGTCCTCGCTATTTGGTCACATGCGCAGCAGTGTGGCTTCGGAGCTCCAACACTTGCTTTGCCGGCTGCTTTCAAAAGTGTCGGAATCAGCTGTGCTGTTGCTGGGTAACCGGATCGTCCCAGCAGCCATCTTATCTGCCCATGTGGTCTTCTGAGGCGGCCGCCATCTTACTATAGGAAATTCCACGTGGGAGTTAGTTGCCGGAAGCCCCTTTTTAAACTTAAGCAGGGGGAAGTTTGGTGAATTGTTTTCCTTAACGTTATGCAACAGCTTATTGCTGGTCTTTGTCGTCCCGCCTTTGTAAGCAGGCTGCATTGAAAGGGGGCATATACACTGGTCACTGTTTTGAAGGGGAGTGAAGAACACACACTCAAAAAAAGGAAACTTGTTAATTTAATGTTTATTTATATGAGGAGGAGTAATTCTGAGGGGTCAAACAAAGAAATAATAAAAAGTGTCAAAAAAGGTATTTTTATAATGACGAATGCCTCATTATTATATATTATTTACATCAGGCACTGATTATGATTTATGGTACACTGGGGCCCTGATTAATTTTCTATGGCATTTGGGGGCATTGGTTATTGGGCATAGCAAGTTGTGGTCGCGTGGAATTTGTGCTTTGTGACCTTTTGAAGTGGGGTTTTTTTCTTGGGAGGCTGGGCGGCGCGAAGAGAGGGATTATTTTTATAATGACGAGGATGACATTGGGCCCTCATTATTAATTAATATTTACATCAGGCACTGATTATGATTTATGGTTCACTGGGGCCCTGGTTAATTTTCTTTGGCATTTTGTGGCATTGATTATGCAGTCGCGGTCGCGTGGAATTCCACGTAGAGTTAGTTGCCTGAAGCCCCTTTTTAGTTGCTTGAAGCAGGGGAAAGTTTGGTGAAAGTTTGGTGAATTGCTGCCCAGGAGTGTGGTGGAGTCTCCTACTTTGGAGGTCTTTAAGCAGAGGCTTGACAACCATATCTCAGGAGTGCTCTGATGGTGTTTCCTGCTTGGCAGGGGGATGGACTCGAGGGCCCTTGTGGTCTCTTCCACATATGTATGTGAGCAGGTCTTCTCCAACATGAACTATATTAAAAACAAACACCGATCACGCCTCACAGATGACAGCTTGCAAGCCTGTGTGAAAATGAAGGTGACGTCTTACAGCCCTGATGTGCAGATACTGAGCACTGAGGTTCAGGAGCAAAAGTCCCATTAACCTGGTTACCTGGTTGTAAATTAAATATTTTAATTAGCTATTAATTTGTCCTTTTTTCTTGAGATTGACAGCTGACTGCACGATCCTGTATATATAGCATTAAGGCCAGAAACAATATATGCAGTGTTATATTTGTTTTAAATGTTGCAATGTTTTTGCGGCTCCCAGTTGTTGTTGTTTTTTTCGGAAACGGGTCCAAGCGGCTCTTTTTGTCTTAAAGGTTGCAGACCCCTGGGGTAGGAGATAAAGTGGGATATAAAATCCAAACTCTTCTCTTCTTCTTCCTCAAAGTTAGGTTTGCTTAGCTCAGTGGAAGAGCATCTGGATTACATGCAGAAGGTCCCAGATTCACTCTCCAGCATCTTCAGTAGGGCTGGGAAGGACCCCTGCCTAAAACCCTGGAGATCTGCTGTCTGTCAGTGTACACAATTTTGAGTTAGATGAGCCACTGGTCTGACTCGGTATAAATCAGCTCCCTTTATTCCTATGTTTAAATCTGTCAGAATCAGAGGGCTTAAGCTTTCTTAACTCCGCCTGCAGTCCTGTGCTTCCATGTATGCCCCACTGAAGCCAGTGGGACGTACCTCCATGCAAACATGCCCAGAATTGCATCTCATTGTTGGGTTATGGCCTTTGTGATTCACCTAGGCACACTCGCATTTCCTTTAATTTCAGGGTTGGCATGTAACGTACATGCACAAATACTAGTCCAAGAGAGACATAATGAGCACTGCTGCATCAAGGGATGACTTCTACATATGAAAGGGTCGCTGTAGGTCAGACATCACAGGTGTGTGCTTCGGCCACCTCTCAGACACAATACTTTTCACATCTGGCTAAAATACACAAAACTCATGGAAACAATGTCTGACTCAGCACAACCAAGCTTCCTGATAGTGATTTGTATGAGGTGAGCACAACAATTCTTTTTTAAAAACAAAAAACACCTAACTGTACTCAACAGAGGCAGTTCACCTTGATGAGAAATCAAGGATTGAGGACCGAGTGATGTGTAGGCATCACTGGCCCAAAGAGTCCACTGACAGCATCTGCTTTGTTCATCTGTGCGTGCAAGCATGTGAGAAGAGAGAGACTGTTCCTGAAATAACCCAGATGATCAAACAATTTGGCCACATCCCAACACAAATCTAAGTGTGCTTTGGGGGAGGGCTGTAGCTTTGTGGTAGTGCATCTGCTTTGCACACAGAAGGTCTCGGGTTCAATCCTCATCATTTCCAAGAAGTGCTGAAAGAGAACCTTGTCTGAAATCCTGGATAACTAGTGCCAATCTGTGTAGAGCTGGATGGGCCAATGTTCTGACTTGCTATAAGACAGTTTCCTATGTTCCTTAATCATGTGAATTCTTGCTCACTTCAATTGTTTTACACACCATGTTAACAAGAGTGAAGCATTGCGTGAAGGATGGGTTGCAGTTATTGCAGACAGATCAGTTCCCTGAACTCATAATTAGGAAAATAACCCAGGCTTTGCAGTTTCAATCATGGAAGCAGAGTTTTTCAGAAAGAGGATCCATTTGTGGACCTCCCTGAAGAAAACCCATGTGCATTGAACGACGACGGCAGAGCTAATTTTCCAAGGCCCTTTAAAAGCCATCCAAAGTGCTGAGGCCCATCAGCCAATAATGCCTTAATTGGCCTTTTCACAAGCTTGAACATTCTGTAACTGCCAACTGAGATTTACTCCGGGAAAGATGTGACCTCTTCCCCTCCCAGCACATCATATGAAATGTTGAAGGATCTTATAAATTATCTCCAGTCAGAAACTGATTTGCTAATCAGTGTAAGGAAGAGGCAGCATCAGAGTCATCAGTGTATTCCCCCCCCCCTTTTTTTATATATATATTTCAGGACGCTGGGTTCTCTTTCTCAATTATGCTCAACGGTTTTACATACTCTTGGAACCAATTTACATATTTTTCTCAGGATGAGGTAGCAATCTTTTCCAGACTCCCTGGAAAAGACCCTGAAGTTGGGAAAGATTGAGGGCACAAGGAGAAGGGGACGGCAGAGGACAAGATGGTTGGACAGTGTTCTCAAAGCTACAAGCATGAGTCTGACCAAACTGCGGGAGGCAGTGGAAGACAGGAGTGCCTGGCGTGCTCTGGTCCATGGGGTCACGAAGAGTCGGACACGACTAAACGACTAAACAACAACAAGGGCCAAGTGACTTTGCAGATGCATGACTTTATCTCTCTTATCTTTCAAGGCCCAGCCCCCTGCTTAAAGTAGCTGTGAGGGGATTTGGATTGGGACCATGGCATATAGAGCAGAGGAGACCTTGTGCACATGTTTTCAACTCCTTGGCTAACATAACAGATAAGAAGGGAGAAATTTGTTTCAGTTCACATTTAAATGTTAATCACTAATTCACACTTTTCAATGCAGTTCTCCAACCAAGTAATGGGTATAAAGCTGCATGTGCTAGGGTAAAGTGTGCATAAAATGAATATATTGGTGGAAATTACATACAAAAATGTATTATATTGGGGAAATTGCATAGAAAAATGTATATTTGGAAATCGTCACATTAAAATATGGATGAATTATCACAAACTGACTTGTAAATGTGGAGAACCGAATTTAAGACTGGAAAAATGAGAAGCAGAGAAACCAAAATTGACAATTGACTTGCCCACCCCTAACAGATGTCCAGGGGGCTGTGTGAAAAGGGTCTGCAGGGGCTCCTCCCCACACATACCTTGTGCTCATGACCCAGTTCTCTCCCCCCACCCACCCAATAGCAGCTTTTAAAAACAAACACATCATAGAAACATTCATAGGTCTGATATATCTAGTTTGGTTGTCAGTCTGCTCTGTTCTGCACAATATGTAAATTGGCTTTCTGGTGGGGTCAGTCAGTTTTCTTTATTTACAGAAAGATTTAGAAAGAATTACTCCAAGGAAATACTCATTTGCAGGTAGCATAAGGGATCTGTTTGAACCATTTTTAACAGCTCCTCTAGGTTTGAATTAAGGAAATTTGTTAAGCCAGCTTGAAGGAAAACAGCAAAGCACTAGTCTGTCAGTTTTTCAGCTGATAAAAGATTAACCTCTTTGCTATGATCTATTTATAATATATCCAGCAGAAGGTTCTTCACAATTTGATCTGTTAGAAAGTTGCCTTTATCCTCAGCGAATTATGAGATAAATGGAAAGAACACACTCTTTGTTAAGGGGGTTTTCAAATTACTTTTTATGTCAAGGCAAATGAATGGCCCAAGATTAAAAGTAATGGCGTGAATATGCATAGGAGTGAGAATTACTTCAAGAGAATATTAAAGGAGATCAGAACAACTGGGAATGAAAACATCCATGAAATCCAGCACTTCCCACCAGTGTCCTGACTTTCATTTAGTGGAAATAATTGTATTAGCTGCTTCAATAGTACATACCCTAATTAAAGATGTAGACAAATTAAAAGGTCCATCACCTTTCATCTTTCCATTTAGAAACTTGATTATTTAAAGGCAGGAAGTGGAAGGCCCCAGAAAATGTCCAAGGTCTATAATTTGGGCGTTGACATACAGCCAAATTTCCATATACCTGTCTACAATTCGATCATTGTTTTCCTTCTTAGGGTATGAGGAGAGAAGGTTGTGCTGTGGTTGGAAACCGGGCAGGCCCTACTATTGGGCAGAATGAGAAAGCTGCCACAGACAGCTTATTTAGGGTGACAAGAAAGGGCAACAAATTGATTTCTATTCATTATTGCATTTTTACTCTATAGATTATTGCATTTTGGGGAGCAGGAGCCATCCTTTGCTGTTCCACCTCAGTCAGCAAAGTTTCTTGAGCCAGTCCTGATTGGCCTTATGTTAAATGATGTACCATTTTCACACCTGTTACAGGTTCTTACCTTGGCCAGGTATTTCCATGTGTCTGGCTATAAATATGTGATCAAGTGGTGCAGGAACTCTTTGCTAGGCACCAGCATGAACCCTGGTTATCAGTGATTCTCACTGCTGATCAAAGTCACCCAAGAGTCTGATAGTCATGGTGGCTCAAGAACATTAGCTTTAAATTCTGTGCAATTGCTACACCAAGCCGTGACAGTCAATTTCATCACTGTACATTTCCTAAAGAAGGGGATGCTACCAAAATGGGCCCAAATGCCAGTCCAGATGGTTTAACAAATGGCAGATTGGAAACAGAATGTACATGGGGAGCAAGTTGTATAAACAGAAGTTAAATTTCTCCAAGAATAAGGAATCAACATTTTAAATCAGTAGCAGTATGCTAATTTTAAACCTCAGCTAGCAGAACGAACATTGGCTTCAGTAAAGATGAAAAATGCCAAGTTAAGTTAAAAGCAAAATCAAGTTTGGCTTCCAAATGTTTAATGTATAATAAATCTGTATTTAAAAAAGGAGTGTTGGGGGTGGGAGGAAATTAAATAAAACCCATCTTAGACATGATACACCTACAGGTTTTGCTTCTGAACTGGAAGTGAGTCAGAGAAACATACTATCAAAAACAAAACAAAAATGCATCACTTTTATTTCTGGCCTTTGTTGACCAGCCAAATTGCTTAGTCATAACTTGCTAACTCTTCCAAGTGTTAGCCAAGCTACGGATATGTTATGACTCTTGTTATGTTATGAATCATTCAGTTACTCTGCATGCACAAATGTGTGTGGAAACATAAAGCATGAAAAAAAGGGAAAGAGCGCGGAAGTTGCCAGACAGGGCTGGCTCAGATATTTTGGTTCTATATGTTGTAGTAAAGGAAAGATCAGGGAGAAGCTGAGCTATTTAGCGCTATGCAAAAACTGCCCTCCAGTTTCAGCCACATGTTCCCTGAGTTTGGATAGGGTAATTTATGGGGAGATACTTAGTGGGTGGCGCTATGGGTTAAACCACAGAGCCTAGGACTTGCCGATCAGAAGGTCAGCAGTTCAAATCCCCATGACGGGGTGAGCTCCCGTTGCTTGGTCCTTGCTCCTGCCAACCTAGTAGTTCGAAAGCATGTCAAAGTGCAAGTAGATAAATAGGTACTGCTCTGGCGGGAAGGTAAACGGCGTTTCCGTGTGCTGCTCTGGTTCGCTAGAAGCGGCTTAATCATGCTGGCCATATGACCCGGAAGCTGTACGCCGGCTCCCTCGGCCATTAAAGCGAGATGAGCGCCGTAACCCCAGAGTCGGCCACGACTGGACCTAATGGTCATGGGTCCCCTTTACCTTACTTAGTAACCAGGTCTTGTACTGGCAATGTACTCTCTTAGCCCCAACACCCTCCCCTGGCAACTGGTGTGTGTTATTTTCTAGTGGTGTGTGTTATTTTTTGCTCTGTGTTTCTTGACTCCTTAGCTGTCCAGTCCCTTCAATATTCAAAAGAAACCTTATTTTCACACAGTTGCATCCCTTCTGCAAGATACCTTTCTTTGCACATCTATGCAAAGAACTGCCAAGGGGTCTCTCTCCCCCCGCCCCGCTTCTATCTCTCAGAGCTCTTGGGATGAACATAGACTGAAGTACAAATCCTTGTTTACCCATCCAGGTAAATGGGTGGCTCTGGGGAGCCAACATCTCTTTGCTTGTTTGTCAAATCTTCCTCGCACAGGTGCTGTGAGGATAAAATAAGATATATTGTAACCTGCTCTGAACACCTGGGATAGGTCAGGGAAAAGTCTGAACAAATAGCCGATTGGGATTGGCAACTACTCTCCCCGAACTATAGTATGCCCTCTGAAAACATTGTTGTGTTCCACAGCTCTCCAATATATCATTGTCATTTATATGTATTTTCTCTTCCGTGCTTAGAGTTCTAGACAGACCTTTAATTAGATGAGTTTGGAGTCATGCTGTTAACTAACCCACTGCACTGAGTCTGCTTTCCCCTTGAGTGCCTGGGGAAAGATAGACTTTCCCATAAAAATTATCCAAAGTGTGTCCCAAATGCATTTTATCTGTTGTCACTCCAGCAAGTGTTGCATCACATTGATCCCTAAGAGACTTTCAGCACCAGAGGTGGGCATGGGGAAGATCAATTTGCTGCTCTTTAGACATCCTACTAGATGCACACTCCCTAAGCCCCCCACTGGAGTTGAATGGCAGAGGAATTTGCAAATTCAAAACAACGTTGGTATTAAAAAACAACAACAACCCAAAAATCTTATTTGCCTCCTTCAGATATTTTTAAAAATATGTCTTCTTCATTAGGCATTAAATCACAGCCTGAGAGCCTCAAGCAGCCATTTTCCTTGCCTTAAAGGTGTCATCATCTTGGGCACCATGGCAGTGCAAAGGCTTTTTTGGTGCCCCTGGGGTGAACCACAATCCCCAGCTTCCATTCAAAAACTATTTCTAGCAATTTTTGGAACCTGACATATGAGGCAAAATGCACAGACACAATTTTTCTCATTCTTTGGGGGGAATTGGCCTGCTCCATTCTTCCGGTTTTTTACCCTGGAATGTGCGAGAGAAGAAGAGATGTGTGTGTGATCTGTGTGTGAGCGAAAGGGAAGCGGGCATGTATGAATTGTGTGGTCTGTTTGTGTCCTGAGGCCATGGCTCACCATCATCATTTCATTGGTTGCATCTGGATATGGATGTCATATAAGCAACAGTACCAGCATAATCTTTGAGTGGTGGTATGTGCAGGAGGAGGCAGCGTGGAAAAGACTGGCACCATAGACCTGACCCTTCTCCATTCTTGAATGGTGTGAGGAGAAAGCAGGGTAGGCACATGGATGGAGTCAATCTGGTGTTTTCACCAGTGCTCCTGCACAACCCCAACCTTGCTGTATAGTTGTTGTATCTTTTAATTGTATGGTTGTATGTTTTGTTTTGTTTTGTTTTGTATAGTTTTGTTTCTTTTTGAATAGTAAGAAATAAACAACTATCTGACGTTTAGAAGACATCTGAAGGCAGCCCTGTTTAGGGAAGTTTTAAATGACTGATGTTTTAATGTAATTTTAATCTTTTGTTGGAAGCCGCCCAGAGTGGTTGGGGAAACCCAGTCAGATGGATGGGGTATAAATAATAAAGTATTATTATTATTATTATTATTATTATTATTATTATTATTATTATTTATTATTATTATTATTGGTGCTGCCCTGCACCAACCCTGCATCATTGCAGTAAGTGATGGCGATGCCAGTGCCATGAAGCTAGATCCTACTGGGTATGTGGCTTAGATGCTACTGGGTATGTGGCCTAGTTTCCAAGGACACTGAGGGAGGGGTCTGCATTTTCCCACCCCTCCTTATATTTTCTCCTTCCCTCCCTCCCCAGGGTGAGCATATACTGGATACAGCAGTCCTGCTACCAGCATTGCAGTGGCATGTCTCCTGCCCTAGTGTAATTTGGGCATAGGGTTGCTCTGTCCCAGTAGTATAAACCTTTCCATTAACTCTTATTTATTAGAGATGAAATAAGATGTGGTTCTCTTACCATCTGTGTTTCATTCCACTCCCATTATCTTTAGAAGACCCACTCCTTGGCCTTCTGAATTCCAATATTTTTTGCTTCTTAGCTCCACTCAGGTGTGCAGGGGGAACCAAGCAAGGGAAAGAGCACCAACTCAGCTGTAAAGGTCAGGTTGTTTTTCAAAGTTCAGCATCACAGCACACATTCCTCTTGTCTTTTTTTCCTCCGAGTGAAAAAGTGGTGCCCCCGCCCCAATAAGCGAGCCTAAAACACTCTCGAAAGGCATGACCAATCTGCAATGTGTGCTGGTCTCATAGAAAAGGCTCCAACATGGCCACAGAGGAATTTGTATTTAATGGGAGACTGGGAGGGAGGTGGGTGGGTGGGTTCTGAGTTAAACATAGCAAGTAATTTCCTCCTAAAGGTCATCCCGGTTTAGATGTTAAGAGAGCTCTCATTGTGAATTTTTAAAATTGGAATAGAAATAGAAATGATTTCTAATCAAACGTTTATTATTGTTGCTGCATTTTAAATCATAGCATATGCACAATTAGGAAAACAACCAGCAATATTAGAAATTAATACTGAAAATATCAATGTAAATTCAGAAACAGCAAGGGCCTTGAAGTTGCCCACCATGCAGAAGGAAGACAAGTTTTTTTCCAGTTATAAGATGTATTGTGTTTGAAGTCCTATGTAAATGATAGTAATTATTTAAAAACGTGCATCTGCACACAAAAATTAATATATGTGATTTCTATGCAAACCTTATTTTTTGGCAATGCATAATTTGTGGGCTTTGGAAGAAGGTGCAGATTTTCAAAATGACTAAGTGGGAAGGCGAAATACAGTGGTATCGCGGGTTATATACGCTTCAGGTTACAGACTCCGCTAACCCAGAAATAGTACCTCGGGTTAAGAACTTTGCTTCAGGATGAGAACAGAAATTGTGCTCCGGCGGCAGCAGGAGGCCCTATTAGCTAAAGTGATGCTTCAGGTTAAGAACAGTTTCAGGTTAAGAACGGACCTCCGGAATGAATTAAGTACTTAACCCAAGGTACCACTGGAAATGAATGCAAAAGTACACATACAAATAGCTAGCCAGCCACAAAGCCCACCAGACCATATGCTAAAGATCTGATAAAGATAACACTGAGAGTGTGAGGGCTAATGCCTGGGAAGGCTTTAATAGAAAAGGAAGCTGTATTTCTTATTCACTGCACAGACTTGATTCAGCAATGGGACAGAAAGGAAACATATCAGCAGAAACCCAAACAAGAGGAGATGATTGTGTGGCAGGCTAGCATCTTGGGACTGACCTGCAGTGGGAACAATTCATTGCTGCACCAGCTTAACATGGTCTTGGGCCATAAACACACCTGTTTCAGGGTGTGGTGGTTAATCTCACATATTGAGCTATAGTGGAGCCCTCAGCTCTCATTCTTGGTAGGAGGAGGATTTTGTTGTGACAAATGCAGCAGGTGACTGGTGAGTCAAGGATGTGCAGGTATCAAATAAATTTTACCACCACAAGTTAGGGATGTGGGAGAAATTCAGTTCAGAAGGTGCTGAGACGTCTCTTGCCATCATTTATTGGTTTGATGTCATTGCATCAGCAATGGTAGTTCTGTGGTGTTGGAATAACTTTTTCAAGGATGGGAGAATCAGTCAATTTCTGTTTCTCTGTTTCCCATCCTTAAGTTCTCCTCATTTCCGTATCAGTTTGCGATGTGTTTGTGTGCGTGTGTGTCTGTTTTAAGTCCTCATGAAAATTCATAAGAGTTTTAGTGTGGAATTCTCCTAATATGCTACTATTTACAATTTGCCTAATATCCACATTTTTGCAAAGTGTGTTTTCCCCAATATAATACATTGTAATGCAATTTTCACTAAGTATGTATTTCTATACCCACATTACCTTAGTGTGTGGCTTTTTGGGTGGTTGTTGTTTCTTCAAACCACATATTACTGATTGCATTTATATCCCACCTTTTTCTCCAAGGAGTTCAAGATGGCAGACATGGTTCTCCCCCTCCTCCTTTAATCCTACAATAACCCTGTGGGGTAGATTAGGCTGAGAACCAGTGACTGGCCCAAGGTCAGCTTCATGACTGGGTGGAAATTTGAACTGTGGTCTCTCAGGTCCTAGTCCGTCCCGCTAACCACTATGCCACACTGGAAAATGTCATTTCAAAATCTGGAGAAGTGCTAATTTTGAAGGTTGCCTGTGTTCTGCGTTGCATATTGTTTTGGAAAGTACAGAGTAGGTAGAATCTCCTTTAAATGCTAAATGCATCAAATGTCTTCCCCATCCCTAGCTGTGCTGCATAGCAAAGCGGTCCTCTGCCACACACCAGCCTAGTTCTGTGCTGGCTTAATGGAGTCTTGCATAATGGAGTCACTGCAACCCCCAGTTTGCTGCACCTTACTACAAGGGTTTTTGTGCTTAAGTTAATTTCTTGCATTTATACCCTGCACTTTCAACACCACAGTAATAACCCATGGCATCTTCCCATTAAGATAAGGAGAATAATAGTCTCAGATGACAATTGCAGTAAACAAAGGGCTCGATATGGGAGATGGTAGGCCAATGTTGCCATGCAACAGTGTGATCCCTTCCTCTGGGGGTCCTTTGAGGCTTGGATGGAATAAAACTTGCCAGTATTTAAGGTGAAAAGAATTCTTTCATTGGAACCATAATTATTCAAGCCAATGCGGCAATTGCCCACAAAGAGCTAAGCACATAGGTCATTTGTTTAACACACAAACAATGCAATAATCCTTCTGAGTCTATAGAGAGGAAAAATAGACAATATGGCTTGCGATTTTGTAGTCAGCCAGTCCAAAAGTTCCAAGTGCTGGGTGCTTCAGAGCTGCTTTGCAAGCAGCTCTAGTCCCAAGGCAAGAGGACAACTGGTGAATTTATTATCCAAAACTCAAAGGACAGAGCCCTGTAGTCAGAATACAAATATAGCAAATAATGCAATATGTACATGAACTCAGTTCCTACCCACTTCCTGGTTAACGAGACATACACGTAAGTTCAGTATACCTTACACAAGATGCTAAGATTCCAGGAATGTTAAGCTTCCAAGGAGAGCTCCCTCCTTCTAGCTCCCCACTGAATGACTATACCGTACTAGCCTAAACCAGCCCACTGATGGGGATTAACAGCACAAAGTATCCTGTTGTGCCCCTGTGATGCATTGAGTTGGCTTACCTATTCAGGGCAATATCACAGAGTTCGTGGCACTTCCCAGGCACAACAGCCATAGTGCCCAGTCTTAACACAGCATGGTGGCTTACGGGATCAGGCCATACCAATATCATTAGGAACCATAGGAAGCAGCTGTATACCCAGTCAGACCATTGATCCATGTAGCTCAGAATTGTCTACACTGACTGGTGGGAGCTCTCCCAAGGTTTCAGGCAGGAATCCATCCCAGCCCTACCTGGAGATGCCAGGGATTGAGTTCTGGGCAATCTGGCATTCAAGCCAGATATTCCACCACTGAGCTGCAGCCTGATGAATGCAGACTTGCACATATCCTAAGAAATGACATATATATTCTGTTCAGGAGCTGGGGGAGTCAATTAAAGACTCTCTCTACCCTCTCCTCCTCCTCCCGAGGATGATCTTTTTAAATTGAAGAGTCATAAGCAAAGCTGGTATGGCGATCTATTCCCCTTAGCTGTTCCTAATTGAAAACTGATTAATGCAATCATTCTGTGCATAATAAAGCTAGAACGCAAACCAGCATAAACAGGAATTCTTCCAGCTTGATAGCAAAGACCTTCTTGAAAAGAGTCAATAGCATTAAAAACACAGAGACATTTAACATCACGTAATGTGTTTCTCCCCTTCATGGATCACTGCCTTGCCGTGGCGAAGGGGCTTGAAGAACTCAGAGAAGCTATGAACTACGCCGAGCAGGGCACACAAGATGAACAGGTCATAGTGGAGAGTTTTGACCAAACGTGATCCACCTGGAGTAGGAATCGGCAAGCCACTCCAGTATCCCTGCCAAGAAAACTCCATGGACAAAGACAACAGGCATATAAAAGTTATGACACTGGAAGATGAGCCCCTCAGGTCGGAAGGTGTCCAACATGCTACTGGGGAAGAGCGGAGGACAAGTACAAGTAGATCCAGAGCTGATGAAGCGGCTGGGCCAAAGCCGAAAGGACGCTCAGTTGTGGATATGCATGGAAGCGAAAGGAAAGTCCAATGCTGTAAAGAAAAATATTGCATAGGAACCTGGAATGTAAGAACCATGAACCTGGGTAAGTTGGATGTGGTCAAAAATGAGATGGCAAGAATAAATATTGACATCCTGGGCATCAGTGAGCTAAAATGGACGGGAATGGGCGAATTCAGTTCGGATGACTACCATATCTACTACTGTGGGCAAGAAACCCGTAAGAGAAATGGAATGGCCCTCATAGTCAACAAAAGAGTGGCGAAAGCTGTACTGGGATGCAGTCTCAAAAATGATAGAATGATCTCGATACGAATCCAAGGCAGACCTTTTAACATCACAGTAATCCAAGTTTATGCACCAACTACTGGTGCTGAAGAAACTGAAATTGACCAGTTCTATGAAGACTTACAAAACCTTATCGAAGTGACACCAAAGAAGGATGTTCTGTTCATTATAGGGGATTGGAATGCTAAAGTAGGGAATCAAGAGATAAAAGGAACAACTGGCAAGTTTGGCCTTGGAGATCAAAACGAAGCAGGGCAAAGGCTAATAGAGTTCTGTCAAGAGAACAAGCTGGTCATCACAAACACGCTTTTCCAACAACACAAGAGACGACTCTACACATGGACATCCCCAGATGGGCAACATCGAAATCAGATTGATTATATTCTCTGCAGCCAAAGATGGAGAAGCTCTATACAGTCAGCAAAAACAAGACCTGGAGCTGACTGTGGCTCAGATCATCAGCTCCTTATAGCAAAATTCAAGCTTAAACTGAAGAAAGTAGGAAAAACCACTGGACAGGTAAGATACAATCTAAACCAAATCCCTTATGAATACACAGTGGAAGTGAGGAACAGGTTTAAGGATTTAGATTTGCTGGACAGAGTGCCTGAAGAACTATGGATGGAGGCTCGCAACATTATACAGGAGGCAGCAACTAAAACCATCCCAATGAAAAAGAAATGCAAGAAAGCAAAGTGGCTGTCCAACGAGGCCTTACAAATAGCGGAGGAGAGAAGGCAAGCAAAATGCGAGGGAGATAGTGAAAGATACAGGAAATTGAATGCAGATTTCCAAAGAACAGCAAGGAGAGACAAGAAGGCCTTCTTAAACGAGCAATGCAAAGAAATAGAGGAAAGCAACAGAATGGGAAGAACCAGAGATCTGTTCAAGAAAATCGGAAATATGAAAGGAACATTTCGTACAAAGATTACCATAATAAAGGACAAAAGTGGTAAAGATCTAACTGAAGCAGAAGACATCAAGAAGAGGTGGCAAGAATACACAGAGGAATTATACCAGAAAGATATGGATGTCTCGTACACCCCAGGTAGTGTGGTTGCTGACCTTGAGCCAGACATCCTGGAGAGTGAAGTCAAATGGGCCTTAGAAAGCACTGCAAATAACAAGGCCAGTGGAAGTGATGGTATTCCAGCTGAACTGTTTAAAATTTTAAAAGATGATGCTGTTAAGGTGCTACACTCAATATGCCAGCAAGTTTGGAAAACTCAGCAGTGGCCAGAGGATTGGAGAAGATCAGTCTACATTCCAATCCCAAAGAAAGGCAGTGCCAAAGAATGCTCCAACTACCGCACAATTTCACTCATTTCACATGCTAGCAAGGTTATGCTTAAAATTCTACAAGGAAGGCTCAAGCAGTATGTGGACCGAGAACTCCCAGAAGTGCAAGCTGGATTTAGAAGAGGCAGAGGAACCAGAGACCAAATTGCAAACATGCGCTGGATTATGGAGAAAGCCAGAGAGTTCCAGAAAGACATCTACTTCTGCTTCATTGACTATGCAAAAGCCTTTGACTGTGTTGACCACAGCGAACTATGGCAAGTTCTTAAAGAAATGGGAGTGCCTGATCACCTCATCTGTCTCCTGCGAAATCTCTATGTGGGACAAGAAGCTACAGTTAGAACTGGATATGGAACAACTGATTGGTTCCAAATTGGGAAAGGAGTACGGCAAGGCTGTATATTGTCTCCCTGCTTATTTAACTTATATGCAGAATTCATCATGCGAAAGGCTGGGCTGGATGAATCCCAAGCCGGAATTAAGATTGCCGGAAGAAATATCAACAACCTCAGATATGCAGATGACACAACCTTGATGGCAGAAAGTGAAGAGGAATTAAAGAACCTTTTAATGAGGGTGAAAGAGGAGAGCGCAAAATATGGTCTGAAGCTCAACATCAAAAAAACGAAGATCATGGCCACTGGGCCCATCAACTCCTGGCAAATAGATGGGGAAGAAATGGAGGCAGTGAGAGATTTTACTTTCTTGGGCTCCATGATCAGTGCAGATGGTGACAGCAGTCACGAAATTAAAAGACGCCTGCTCCTTGGGAGAAAGGCGATGGCAAACCTAGACAACATCTTAAAAAGCAGAGACATCACCTTGCCAACAAAGGTCCGTATAGTAAAAGCCATGGTTTTCCCAGTAGTGATGTATGGAAGTGAGAGCTGGACCATAAAGAAGGCTGATCACCGAAGAATTGATGCTTTTGAATTATGGTGCTGGAGGAGACTCTTGAGAGTCCCATGGACTGCAAGAAGATCAAACCTCTCCATTCTGAAGGAAATCAGCCCTGAGTGCTCACTGGAAGGACAGATCGTGAAGCTGAGGCTCCAATACTTTGGCCACCTCATGAGAAGAGAGGACTCCCTGGAAAAGACCCTGATGTTGGGAAAGATGGAGGGCACAAGGAGAAGGGGACGACAGAGAATGAGATGGTTGGATGGTGTTCTTGAAGCTACTAGCATGAGTTTGATCAAACTGCGGGAGGCAGTGGAGGACAGAAGTGCCTGGCGTGCTCTGGTCCATGGGGTCACGAAGAGTCGGACACGACTAAACGACTAAACAACAACAATGTGTTTCTATCAGGATCTAAGGCCTGCAGGCAACCTATAGATTTATTACCTCTGACATGTGTAAAATAGCCTTGTACTGCCTATCAGCCTTCCTTCAAACCAGAAGGCTACTTACTTCTTATGACACATTATATTACAGTCAGTGGATGGCTCTACATTTTACACTCAGGCTTGGATTTTACATATTAAAGGGCCACTTTTGACCTGGCTTTTAGCAGGGAGTGAAGCAGTTAAGGAAGTGGGGGGGGGGATGTCTGTTTATGAAACTGCTATCATTTTCTGCCTTAAAGATAAGCATGGGCCAATTCGCTTATCCTCAGTATACTACGTTAGCCATTATTTGCCTAGATGCTAAATAATACATCCAGATCAGATGTTGACTTTATAGATTTGATATATAGAAAAATATACTGAATGTGCAATCATGATGACTGTGTGTGATGCTAAAATGTACTGTTCTGCAAATTGCTGGAGGGTCAGATGCCCACATCCAGACACACATTCTCATGCGTTCCCATTTACTGTATTTTTTGCTCTATAAGACTCACTTTTTCCCTCCTAAAAAGTAAGGGGAAATGTGTGTGCATCTTATGGAGTGAATGCAGGCTGCACAGCTATCCCAGAAGCCAGAACAGCAAGAGGGATTGCTGCTTTCACTGCGTAGCGATCCCTCTTGCTGTTCTGGCTTCTGAGATTCAGAATATTTTTTTTCTTGTTTTCCTCCTCCAAAAACTAGGTGCGTTTTGTGGTCTGGTGCGTCTTATAGAGCGAAAAATACGGTACATCAGTTTCTTGCCAGCCAACTTTATTTATTTATGTGTTTGTTTGTTTGTTTGTTTGTTTGTTTGTTTGTATGATTGATTGCTTGAGATACGGATTTCTGTCCTGCCCTTCCAATGCTTACATGCCACCCAGGAGGGTTTACAACAGTTAAAACCAATTATAAAATACAATGACCATCATGCTAAGATAACAATAGGATAAGTGAAGAGAGGTTCAACAGATGAAGCAAAGGCATAAGATAGGAAATTATCTGCTCATTAAAACAGAGGTCTGCTGGAATAAAAAAAATGTTTTTACCATCCAGTGAGACACAGCAGGAGAAGAGGGCTGTCAATCAAGCATTTCAGGGCAAAGAACACAACCATTGGAAAAGGTCCTTGTCCCTATCAGCCAAGCCCCCATCTTAGTGGGACACCAAGAAGAGTATCTGCACCAGATATTAGGAGGCAGGGAGGATGATACAAGAAGTGGTCTGTAAGGTACTTAAGCTGTAAGGGTAGTTGGTAACACATTACGTTACGACCTGAAAGCGAGATGAGTGCCGCAACCCCATAGTCACCTTTGACTGGACTTAACCATCCAGGGTCCTTTACCTTTACCTTTTTTACTAGCCATGATGCCATGCTCTGCCTCCACAGTTGGAGGCAGCAATGCTTTCGAATACCAGTTGCTGGAAACCATGGGAGGAGAAGGTGCTCTGGTGTTTACCTTCTGCGGGCTGGTTGGTTGGCCACTGTGAGAACAGGATGCTGGACTATATGGGCCATTCGCCTGATGCAGTAGGCTGTTCTTATTTCAGATATTGTGCACAATTAGCATAAAATTATGCGGGGCCGGCCCTACCATTAAGCAGGTGGCAGATGGTTGGTGGAGTGGGTGGCAGTGAGGTGATGCGAGGACAGCTCGCTTCCTTAAGGATACTGCAGATCACCCGTGTTGAAAATAGTTTTGACTTCTTTTGTGCAATGGGGAGGGCATTGCCCTTCAACACGGGCAGCAAAATGTATTGGGCTGGCCTTGACACTATGGTTAGTCACCACTTGGTAAACAGCCCCTATAATCGTCCATAGTCAGCTGAGTGTATAACTGGTTTCCAGCTCATTGTTTAAGAAGACGTAACGTTAGGCCAACTTGCCTTCCACATGAGAACATGATCAAAAATGATCCCTGATTCCGTATGCGTTATAACACTTCTTTTAAAGTTCAGCTAATTTAAATCGATAGCTGGTTCTTATTATAGCATCTGGTATTTGAGAATATTGCTTACTGTAATCCAAAGTACCAATTGCAGCCAATTGTGTTTCATGCAAAAACACAACCCTGGTTCACCTAGGTCCATAAGCTACTTGACAAGTATAAAGCCTAAATGAGGTCCCTGTGATTCCTAAAACTGACGTGAGCAGAAACAGTGTACTTCATCCCTTTAGTGCATTTTTGAGAAGGGACTGAACATTTGGCACATGTTTACCAGTGCCAAACAACTGCATCCTTGTGGAATATGTAGCATTTTGCAATTAACCTCGAAGGCTGACCTCTTGAGAGGCTTAATGTGCTTCAGAGGCCCAGTCCTAATCAAGACTTCAGCATCCCATCATTCCGGGACCACAGTTCACCTACGTGGGTTATTTCTTTCTTTTAAGCATGATGAAAACTTGGATTTCCAACAAAATAGCCTGTCATGAATGCACACAAAGTCTATTCTCTCTCTCTCTCAAAAGAAAAAACCATTCATGCTGATTTTTAATAAAATAGCCTGAATGTTCTTTGTAAGAGGTTTCCTCTCTTACTGGCATCCACTTCGGCCTTCTCCTGGACTTGGATTCCCTTTGTTCCTCGTTTCTTTGGTATTCTACACTTCAAATGTTTCTAATGTTTTTATAATGGAATTATTCTGCCTCGCCCTGCAGGCTGTGGGGCTGTGTGCTTTCTAAATAATATTATATTTATTTTTAAATGAAAGTGCTGCCCACCCACTAAGAGCCTGCAGTGCTAAATCTCCTTTATTAATTTGTCTACCTACCTGCCATTATTCTTGTGCTGGCCCTATTAGCTTAAATGGGGGCTGCTGTGCTGCACCTGAGGGAGCAGCGGTCATAAATATGCATGCAGTCAGCCTGTCAGTGTTATACCTCTACCTGGGACTGCCATTGATGACTGCTTGGAAGCTTAAATTGACACACAGTTTTTGGCAGGGGTGGGAGCATATGTGCCAGCAATATCAGCATTAGCCTCCTGCTTTCGTGACAAAATGTAGGGTGCTTCTTTATTACCAAGACAGCTTCCGATAGCTTGAGCCCAACATTTCTGTTTATTTAGGGAATGTATACCCTGTCTTTTCCCTAAAGCAGTGCTCAAAATATAATATATAAGCAATCTCAAAAAACAAGCAATCAATAAAACAGTTGCAGGTAGAAAGGATAAAATCACATTGTATTATTATTATTATTATTATTATTATTATTATTATTATTATTACTTGTGACACACAGTAACCTAATGTGACTTACATTAAAAAAGGAGGGTGTACAGCGTGAGAAATATTAATGGCTGCATTCCACATGTTTGCTAGAGGAGATAATTGCACCACCCAAAGTAGACCAGAGAGGACTGAGCATGCTCAGTGGGTGTGGAATACTGACTGACCATTGAGGTGCAGGTGCAGATGGGCGAATCTGTCAATTTCATTTCTCTGTGTGTCTCATTTTTCCAGTCTTCAATTAATTTCTCTATGAATGGGTTTCCCCAGCCACTCTGGGCGGCTTCCAACAAAACACTAAAATACAATAACCTATTAAACATTAAAAGCTTCCCTAAACAGGGCTGCCTTCAGATGTATTCTAAAAGTTTAGTAGTTATTTTTCTCTTTGACATCTGGTGGGAGGGTGTTCCACAGGGCGGGTGCCATTACCGAGAAGGCCCTCTGCCTGGTTCCCTGTAACTTGGCTTCTCGCAGTGAGGGAACCGCCAGAAGGCCCTCAGCGCTGGACCTCAGTGTCCGGGCAGAACGATGGGGGTGGAGACACTCCTTCAGGTATATTGGACCGAGGCCATTTAGGGCTTTGAAGGTCAGCACCAACACTTTGAATTGTGCTCAGAAACGTACTGGGAGCCAGTGTAGGTCTTTCAAGACCGGTGTTATATGGTCTCGGCTGCCGCTCCCAGTCACCAGTCTAACTGCCACATTCTGGATTAGTTGTAGTTTCCAGGTCACCTTTAAAGGTAGCCCCACATAGAACGCATTGCAATAGTCCAAGCGAGAGATAACTAGAGCATGCACTACTCTGGCGAGACAGTCTGCAGGCAGGTAGGGTCTCAGCTTGCATACCAGATGGAGCTGATAAACAGCTGCCCTGGACACAGAACTGACCTGCATCTCCATGGACAGCTGTGAGTCCAGAATGACTCCCAGGCTGCACACCTGGTACTTCAGGGGCACAGTTACCCCATTCAGGACCAGCGAGTCCTCCACACCCACCTGCCTCCTGTCCCACAAAAACAGTACTTCTGTCTTGTCAGAATTCAACCTCAATCTGTTAACCGCCATCCATCCTCCATCCGCCTCATGACACTCACACAGGGCCTTCACCGCCTTCACTGGTTCTGATTTGAAAGAGAGGTAGAGCTGGGTATCATCTGCATACTGATGAACACCCAGCCCAAACCCCCTGATGATCTCTCCCAGCGGCTGCATGTAGATGTTGAAAAGCATGGGGGAAAGGACAGAACCCTGAGGCACCCCACAAGTGAGAGCCCAAGGGTCTGAACACTCATCCCCCACCACCACTTTCTGAACATGGCCCAGGAGGAAGGAGCGGAACCACTGTATGACAGTGCCCCCAGCTCCCAGCCCCTCAAGACGGTCCAGAAGGATGCTATGGTCGATGGTATCGAACGCCGCTGAGAGATCCAGCAGAACTAGGAAACAGCTCTCACCTTTGTCCCTAGCCTGCCGGAGATCATCAACCAGTGCGACCAAGGCGGTTTCAGTCCCATGATGAGGCCTGAATCCCGACTGGAAGGGATCCAAATGGTCCCCTTCTTCCAGGCGTGCCTGGAGTTGTTCAGCAACCACTCGCTCAATCACCTTGCCCAAGAATGGAAGATTTGAGACTGTTATTTTCACTTGCATATGCATTTTTTAATGCACACTTCCCGTAGTATATGCATATTATACAAATTGCGTGGCAGGAGGAACCTCATTGGAAAATCTGGAGAAATGCAAATTGCAAAGGATAGGCGTGTTTCAGTCCACATCTTGTTTCAGAATATGCAAATTGGGTAGGCTTGCCTTTCAATGAGAACTGAAGGGTGTGCAGAATGGAATAGAGTACAATATATGGAAAGGCAGTGTCCCTGGGTGGCTAGAATCAGGAGCCCTACACATTGCAACATTTGTTACAGCCCACATCTGTTTCATCTACAGTACAGTATATAGCTGAGGCTTATCTGCTTGCTTCATTTTGATTGGTAATTGGTAATTAAAAATGTGTTATTAATAGATTGCTGCTCACCTACCGAAACTCTATGGATAGAACAAATTAAAAAGCTACCCACGCTCACATGTCCAAAACAGAGTAATATACACATGGTCCAGTTTGGCTTTCAGCAACAGCCATGAAAGAGCACTTGTCTGTGCAACATCTTTTCCCCAGTTGCCTGGCTGATCTGCATGGCTAAGACATCTGTGGTCTGCTGCAAAATTCATGTGACATAATTATTATAATAACAATTGAGAGTATTTGGCTTGCTTGGGCCAAGAGTTTTCCTGTCAGTTTCAGCTACAGTCTGGACTGTGAGACTGACTGTAAGAGATAAGAGCTGCAGCGATGGCAAGAAGGTTTTGTTTGCTTGACAATTTGCTGTCAGAGATACAACCCTGACAAAGGAAAAGCTAATGCACCAAGAGTTTCTGAAAGCAGAGAAAATAAGTGTGTATGTATATGTATGTATATTGGAGCGGGTGGGGAGAGGGGAGATTCCACTCAGGGACAGATGGAACCTGATCCATGTGGTTTTGCAATTAATGAGAAAATAAATATGTCTTGCACCCATTATGATCTAAAAGCAATCAAATTAGAAAGAATCAACAAGCTCATAGGAAAGAGTGTTTGACTTGAGGTAGGCAGACTTGGATTCAAATCCTGATCACTGGGTGGCCTTTGGCGAATCACTTACTACCTCTCAGTCTAACCTACCACAGAAGGTGGTTGTGAAGATCAAGCAAAATAGCTCCATGTGGGTATGCAGCCTCAGGCTGGAATACAAATGTGATGGATAGATCTTCCTGCCATGGGGTAAGCTTACATCCTGGGGGCAGGGGGAGAGAGAGATTGTAATCAAGATACCCTCAAATCAGTGCATTTTGTTTTAAAGCAGCAGTGGTCAGCATGGTGGGGCAGAACCGCAGAGCTGCCCTCCCACCATAACTGTAGCTAACCTGGATGGGGCAGGGGTGAGGTTGGGTGGCAGTGAGGTCAGGACTGTGCAGATGCAGTAATGCCCTGGCTCACCTCAGGCTGCATCCACACCATGCATTTAAAGCACTATGATATCACGTTAACTGTCATGGCTTGCCCCAAAGAATTATGGGAACTGTAGTTCATTAAGAATGCTGAGAGGTGTTAGGAGACCCCTCCGAGCTACAATTCCCGAAGCAGTTCAACAACTGAGCCTTCTTCCCACATGTACATTCAAGCCTAGACATTTTGCTTTCAAATGATCCTTGGTCTTCTCTTTGTTAGCATAATAGCTGTTGGTCCATTTTGTGTGCATATATATATATAACAGACCTAACTTTTAAAATGTGTCTTATGCCGTGCTACTTTCATTATGCACTTGGTGCCCTCCAGACATTTTGGACTATACAGCCTCACTGGTGGAAGTTGTTGTCCAATACCGGAGGGCACCAGGTTGGTGAAGACTGGTTTAGATTCGCTTGGCAAGCCTGGTTATTAACTGATAATTTACACACACAAACTGTGAGGGTTAGACAACTGGCTGTTTGTTCTCCCTCCCCTTTTCTGTTTTACATTTTATTACCCTTGCTGATAAATATCTTGTGGCCAAGGTTACCTTGAGGAAATAGTCGTAAGGTCCATCTACGTGCTTCTGGCAGAGAAATTGGCAGCGAGCAAATGTTCATAGACAGCTCCCAGCAGGGATACTTTTTGAATAAAGGTACAATAAATAGCCTGTAACACCAGGCGCATGTTAGCTGGGAAAAGATAGCACTGCATTTTTGCACTGTTAAATGTTCTCCGTAGCCTAGCAAGGAAGCAATTGCAAAAGACACCCCTGATCCCTAACTTCCTCACTCCCTCCCTTCCACCCACAACTAGCACATATTTAAGAATACATTTGTGCTTGGTTCAGGGGTGGAGTCTGATGTGCAGGAGGGTCCAAAATGCAGGCAAGTGTTGTTTCATTACACACACACACACACACACACACACAGAGAGAGAGAGAGAGAGAGCGCAACAGTACATAGCGTAACACCCTGTTAATTAGGATCAGCCAATATACTAAGACACAGGCCTCATTCTCTGACTTCTCGTATACTGAACTGCCATAAACAATAGTAAAACGTAAAAGCCTCATTATAACTTCATGCACCTGCCAGAGCAAGGAGAGACCATTGGTTCTCCTGGTGCTCCAGCAGGCAATGCTATTGCCCCTCCTCCAAAAAGGGGCCTGGAGCTGCCTTCTTCCCCAGTTGTTGCCCCTCCATCAGTAGTTGCCAGAGGAGCAGCAAGGTCAGGGCAGCTCACCTGGCTTCCCAGTGTTACCAAGGGCAGGGGTGAGCAAGGGGCAAGGCCGCGGGGAGCTTGGCACAGTGAAGACGCAGCAGTGGAGCCAACCTGATGCCCCTACTGCTGTTTCCATGCTGTGCTGAATTCCCCACCGTCTTGCCCCTTCCCCTCTCAGTGATTGGCAGCAGTGCATGCTGTCGGGAAGCCCAGGGAGCAAAAATGCCCACCTGCCGCTAGTGCCCTCCGTTGGATCAGTGCATTTGAGCACAGTTCAGAGAAAGCTAAGCCCATTTAGGACTGGTTCCACATGAGCCTTTAAACCCTTTCACATCGCTCCCACCGCTCAATGGCTTGCAACCAAGGGGAAGGACTTGGTCTCTACTGAAAAGTGTAACTGCATCTCAGACCTGAATATGGGTCTTCTGCTGTTTCTGAGTTTTAATTTTTCAAGCGAACCAAATCTGGGAGCCTCTGGGGGAAATCATTCACTCACATGCTGCAGAATGTTTTCCGTTTTTCATACTGAAACTGCAAATGCTGTTACGCAGCCTTTGTCAGAGAGGTGAATAATTTTTAAAAACAGAGAGGGAAATGTGCTTGAAGTTTATTTGCCTGTTTTAGGAAAGCTACAGTGGAAAAATAGCTATCAACTTCACTTTTAGATTTGTGGGTGTAGCGTAAATTACCTCAGTTAAAATCTTTAAAGACAAGAAAGGGAAAGTGGCTGAGGCAATTCAGATTATATGAAACCTCCACCTGTTGGGCTTGATCTCTTGACTGCGATGATCGCACATGTGTCAACTGCTGTTGAGATCAGTGGGATGCGGCTGTGCTGCATTGATGTCCCTGGGGCATGAGCACGCTTCACTGTTTTGCTTGTGGCGCACAGTCCCGATATAACGATCGGATCTGGACACTTCAGTTCAGGCAAGGGGATGAATGGAGCACCTGCCTGACACGACTCCCCTATTTGTTTCAGTTCTTCACACACACCACTTTACGCTTGGTACATTTTGTGTAGTTAATTGGGGGGCGGGGGCAGGAATGCCGGCGTATCCACTCTGCAGCAGCAGTGTTAATTGCAATTGGTTCAAACCACTGAAATCCCCAGTTTATAATTTGTCATTAGGTTTGCTCCACTCTTAATTGCACAGCTCTTATTATTGCATAGTAATAATTCAGGGAGGCCTGTAACAAGGGTGGCATCAGTAGATCAATACAGAAATAAAGTCATTTTTGATTAATTGATTAATGGATGAAACAGTCCGTTGCAAATGGAGACATTAGTATCTTTTCCCTAAAATCAATAAAGCTTTTGAAGATTCCTTGGTGTTAACAGAGAATAAGAAGGGGGCGGGGGTCTCATTTGAAAGCAGAGCCAGACATTCAGAAGGATCTCACATTGCAGTCTCCTGGGGCCCTCTGAGTTTGCTCCAGAGGCTCAGTGAAATCTCATGCACATTTACCCCAAAGTAAATATCATTGTGCTCAACGTGTGAACAAACAGTGAATAAGCAGCCTGCCGACTGATCTCAGACCCCATTGAAATCAATAGGACAGGCTAACCATGATGTAACTTGAACCCCATCTCTTTCAACAGGAATTAAGCACAACTAACTTAGTCGGGATCTGACCCCAGATGTTTGCTTTGTGGCCAATGGTTGGCTGGGGATTCGCTGTGTTACGGTTAGTAGGAATGCTTGAGAGTGAAGCGGAAGATTGGGAAATGGTACTGCAGGGAGAGAGTGCAGCTTCTATCTCAGAAGGCTCATTAGGGAGGAAGGGCAGGATATGCATTCAAAAATAAATAAATTGTTGCTAATGAAATGTGGAACCTTTATTGCAGTTTTCTGTTTGATTTTTATTGCTAATGTTTTATCAGTATGCAGTTTTATCTTTATTGTAGTTTGTATTTGATTTTCGTTTGTAATGTTTTAATTTTGGTATTTTGTCATGTCCTATTCAGTGTTTTATAATAGGTTGTTAACTGCAGAAATAACTGTCAAGGAAATTCATCAGCATTTTATTTTGAATTTCTCCTAATGCACACATTGCATTTAATCTTGTGTAATAATGCACATTTTTGCAAAGCAATTCTCCCTGGTGTATTGTTATGTTATTTCCACAAATCTATACATTTTTATGCACACTTTACTCATTTCTGTGCACACTGCTTTGCTGGAGAAATGTGGATTTTGAAAGATGGCTGTGTTTTGGTTCATATGTTGTTTTGGAGGGTGCAAATTAGGTAGGTTCGCCTTTAAATGCAAACTGAATTGCATTTCTCCCTCATCCATTATCACAGAACAGTCTGCCCAAGAACCCATGGTTGACTTGGAGGCACCACTCAGTCATGCAATTGGTCACCTGCATCCTGAAGTGCTCCAGTCCCAGAAGGCTGTGCTACACATTTCTCTTGTACATGTAGCTGAGTCCTGAGTTCCTCATATTTATGAATCCCTCCTCTGATACCCATTTGGCTTTAGCTGTTTTTATTTCTAGTCCACAGGCAGCCTTTCAGAACTAAGAGAAGCAGAATGTTCCAAGTACATGGCTAATGTTTCCAGGATTTCAATGAAAAATCAATAGTGTGCAGCATGAGGGCAGTAAAAAAAACCAAGAGCGGGGAGCAAAGCAGCAAAAACGGGTTGTGCAAAGACACCTTGATGTTTTGTTTGGAGAGCATTCCATCATGGAAAGTTGTGGTTAACTGAAGGCTTGTGTTTTAATATTTTGTGGAGTTTTTGATGGCTTCCCCTGCAAATCAGTGCTAAACAAATTAACCAAACAAGATTTCAGATGATATATTCCTTATTGTAAAGCAGGGGTAGGGAACCTTTGACCTTCCAGATGTTGCTAAACTATAGCTCCCATCGGCTGTAGCAAGCATGGCCAATGGCCAGGGATGATGGAGTTGTGGTTCAGAAGCATCTGGAGGGGCAAAGCTTCCCCACACTGGTTGTAAAGGGTTGTGATATGGAGTAGAGCTGGAGTGGGAACTTTTCTCAGCCTGATGGTTGCATTCCCATCTGGAAAGCTTTCCAAGGGCCACATGCCAATAGCAGGACCAGAAGCAAAGGGGGGTAGAATAATTAAATAAACCTTTGTTTAATAGGCTGTGTTCCACCTACGCAAAAATACAAGGTTTCTGCACACTCACATCTTTCCATCCTCCATCTAGGCAAGCAAGGGGCACTCTCACAGTTCAAGGCAACATTAGACAGAAACATTTGAGGAGAGTGCAGATCACAGCCAGTGTGTGTTGTTGCCTTTGGAGGGGCCCAGTGAGAGTCCCAAGGGTTGTGATATAGAGGTATGGAGGGCTGCATTGGGCTTCCAAGCCTGATGTTTCCCATCCATGGAGTAGCCAATTTATCAAGTTCAAATGGCACATCAAGCTGTGGTTCATCTAAAAGAGAAGCAAAACCTTCCAAACTGGAGGAGGAAGGAAGAAGAATCAGAGTCCAATATAAGACTTCTTACCAATAAAACATAATTTATCTGGCTGCCTGACATGGTCACAATCTCTTGAGTTTGCATCGAGGGATTCTTTCAAGCTACATTATGTGGTATTATTGTTAATATCAGTAGTAGTAGTTGTAGTAATAGTATTTCCCTACTATTTCCCTGCATGTGGCGCTGTGGTCTAAACCACTGAGCTTCTTGGGCTTGCTAATCGGAAGGTCAGTGGTTTGATTCCATGCGATGGGATGAGCTCCCGTTGCTCTGTCCCAGCTTCTTCCAACCTAGCAGTTCGGAAGCACACCAGTGCAAGTTGATAAATAGGTATTGCTGTGGCAGGAAGGTAAACGGTGTTTCCGTGTGCTCTGGCTTCCGTCATGGTGTCGCGTTGTGCCAGAAGCGGTTTAGTCATGCTGGCCACATGACCTGGAAAGCTGTCTGTGGACAAACACCAGTTCCCTCGGCCTGAAAGTGAGATGAGCGCCACAACCCCATAGTCACCTTTGACTGGACTTAACCGTCCAGGGGTCATTTACCTTTACCTTAATAGTATTTATTAAATTTGTATACCACTCTCTGTCTGAAGATCACAGGGCAGTTCACAACATAAAACATTATAGAAACAAATGCATTCTTCAATACTGAAAACTAAGTTTCAGTGTTAGTCTCTTTTTTGTTTTATGACTTATAGTTCAGAAGATTGTGTATCCTACATATTCATTTTGTAAGCCAGATTGATTTGTTACTGCTCTGCAGCATTTCTCCATAATACAATGGTCCCTGAGATGGCAGTAAAATAGTTGGGTGGAATCCAGTGAGTGCCCTTGCACTCAGGGAAGAGCTTCTGATTTCTCAGAAGGACCCAGCAATAAAAGAAAAGGGGAGGCAATTTTGGGGTAAGTGTCATAGCTCAGTGGCAGAGCACTTGTCCTGCTTACTGAAGGTCCCAGGTTCAACTTCAGGTAGGAAGATGTCCCCTGTCTGAAATCACTGCTAGTCATTGTAGACAATACTGGGTTTGATGGAGCAATAGTCGAATTCAATATAAGACATCTTCCTCTGTTCTCTCCCCTTGTAGCATCTACCCCCTTCCCCTGAAAATCAGCTCCAGAGAATGGTTGGATCCTCCAGAATAGGGTGGGAGGGGATGTGCAGGAGAGGTTAGGTAGAAGAAGGAATGGGCAAAAAAGCTTTTCCTCTCCTCTTCCATTAGCAGATGCTATAAATGAATCAATAGCCCTTCAAATCCATCCAATTATTTTTTTTTAAAAAAAGTTTAATACAAAATAGAGCATCTAGAAAATAAAAATCTCCACAGATTTCAGCTCAAGTTAAGCAAATGTATTTATCACCTACTGAAATCTGTTAGAATTAAAAGTGCTTAAGTTTGACTGGATCGTGCCCTTAGCATCTCCTAGCTAATGAATATTCACACAAGGCACTCTGGTATCTAAAGGAAATGTGCTGTGGTAGTGAAGGACAGTTAAACGAATTACAAAAAGAGAATTCATTTCTCACTGGAAACATAAACCACCAGTCAAACAGAATATATTGCCAAATAAATCACAGCTTGGTTGCATATTGAATCAAGAATTTTTGGTTTATCAGCCACATGGAATCAGCAGAGCAGATATTGTGGAGGTACTTCAGATGCTATTTCAGTATTCTCAGCCCTCAACTACCAAATCTAATTAATCAAGTAATGGATCATAAAGGTTCTCTATTAAAATGCCAAGCGCTTTAGCCCTCATTAGCAGAAGCAGTTCCAGTGTTCTCTCTGAGGTTGCTCTATGTAAAAGCACACAATTTACTGCGTCAGCTTAGGCAATCCGTTATTCTAGTTCAGTATCTGTCTTCAGAGGAAGGCAAAAATCTATCTGTTCCTTTACCACTTGTGTTGTCCTTTTTATCAAGTGGGAGAGGAATAACTTATGATACCTGTAGTGATCATCTGACCTTCAGAAGAATGAGATGTGATCGCCCCTGTATTAGTAACACCTGCAGTGACACATACTATTAGGAGGCCAAATTATCAAGTCCCTTTTCAAATGCTGCTGTAGCATGTTGCCTTTGTGATTTCTCTCCTCTATGAATGCTGCTCCAGTGAATTTCTTCCTTTAGGTGAAAGTCTTCAGGAGATATAAAATCACTGAGGCCCAGGCAATGAGTAGGCTCTTGTAGAAGTTCCGCAATTCTACCCTGGTGTCCATGTGTCCCTTGTGACAAAGGACAGTCCTCTATTTGAGGTGCTCTCCAATCCAAATCTGGTTTAAAGAGAAAGACTCATACGATGGGGCCCAGAATTTGCCCATCTGTGGTTAGCACCTAGACAACAGACTGAGCGGGTGCACACAGGTTTCTTGCGGGCTCACAAGATTGGCTGGGCAGGCTAGAAGGAAAATTAACCAGCAAGCAAACATCCTAATCTGGAGGGGGAAAACTTTATCCTAAAAGATCAAATTTCCTTAGGGAGACATTGGAAGACTCTCTCTCTGTGTGTGTGTGTGTGTGTGTGTGTGTGTGTGTGTACACACATGCACACATGGGACCCCTCTAGACTGGATATTTTTGCAAGTGTCTTGTCTACACCTTGTCACCAGTCACATATACACCGTACATTGAAAGCACACTTATAAAGCTTTATCAGTCATAGCATCTGCCAAAGTATCCTTGGAACTGTAGTCCCACACCATTCCTAGTTCCCCTAGGAGCTGGGGTAGGGTGTGTGGCCTCAAGGATCTTGGAAGACCTCATTCAGGCCCTGGAACTGACGTTTCCCACCCCTGATTCACACATTTCAGATGCATGTAAACAGTCATATTTGGATGTCCGAAATGGTAAAGATAAGGCAACCAAACCCACTTTTACTTTCTCTTTGATTCTTTCCTACCCTTATACTGCCACTACTTTCGACATTCTGAGTCAGCCTTTGTGACATAAAACAAAACCCTTCACCCAGTAGGGTCCTGTGCAAGCTGTACTTCATGCTGGGGCGCCATTATGCCATTGCCACGATTCCTCCGAAATGCCTTAGAGCGTTAACTGTGATGCACTCAACAGCCAAAGGCCACACTGTCAGGTAAATAGCAACAGCAAATCTAAGTGGTGGTAGAAGAAAAAAACAGCTGCACATCTATTCTATCTCCCTTGGCAACAGCATCCTGACAACCGAAATGCTGCCATGTAATGGCTAAAAAGGAGAATGGGTTTTATAGAGTAGAAAACTAGAAAGGGCAGGTGTTATTTGAACAAAGAAGTGCTAGGGATGATTCACTCAGAGAGGAATGGGGGAGAAGTCCAATTCGGTTCATATTTAAAGGTGAATATACCTAGTGTGCATATTCCAAAAGAATATGTGAACCAAAGCACAAGATTTACACCTCTGAATTTTGCAATGCAGCTCTTGAGATACGTGTGCAAAACTGGATATATTAGTGAAAATAACGCCAAAAATGTGTATATTGGGAGAAATTCACATTAAAAAACTGCTGAATTATCATTAAGACGTTTTTTAAATGCAAACTGATGCGGAAATGTGGAGAACTGAACTTTAGACTGGAAAAATGAGAACCTCAGAGAAACCAGAAATGACATACCCATTTCCCCCCTATTCACGCACAAATGTGCATCACTCGGATGCCCTTTCACCCTGTGCATGTGCATATTTCCATCAAATGTGGATATTTTTGCCTCTGAATAGCCGCATTGCAGCTATGACTAGCCTTGCTCAGTTTGGAATATTCTTACGGAATCGTCATAAAAATTGGCATTACAGTGGTGCCCCGCAAGACGAAATTAATTCGTTCCGCAACTTTTGTCGTCTAGCGAATTTTTCGTCTTGCGAATCACGAAATCCCATAGGAATGCATTGAAAATCAATTAATGCGTTCCTATGGTCAAAAAAAGTCCAAACAAAGCCAAATTTGGTACAACAAGAGTTTATTAACTGCTCTTTAAAGTCACACATACTGTAAAGAGCAGTTCAAAAATTGAAGGGAAAATAAATTAACTTTATAAACAAAACATCTTGCGAAGCAAGCCCATAGGTGAAATTCGTCTTGCGAGGCAAATCGAAAACGGAAAAACCTTTCGTCTAGCGAGTTTTTTGTCTTGCGAGGCATTCGTCTTGCGAGGTACCACTGTAATAAAGTACTTGTGTATTCAGAGCACTTTGCACATGTGTCTGGTTTCCTGAACTGGTGCCCTCCAGATGTTTTGGACTGCAGTTCCCATCAGCAGCCAGCTTGACCAGTGGCCAGGGATTATAGTTCAAAGCCTCTGGAAGACACCAGGGTGGAGGAGGATGATCTATGTAATCCTCCTAACAGTGCTATAAGGTAGGCAAGATTCATTATCCACCAAACACAGGAGAGGCCTGAGGCTAAAAGGCAGTGGATTCCTAGTACAGGGGTGGAGAACTACAGCTCCCATATCCCTGGGGACTATACAAGAACTACAGCTCCCACCATTCCAGGTCATTAGCTGTGCAAGTTGGGGCTGGTGGGAGTTGGAGCCCAACAATATTTAGATGGCCAGAGGCCACTATCTGTTCTAGTGGAAGTGAGAGTTGAATTGGAGAATTAAAACCCACACCAACTCTTTCTACACCAGGCTTGCACCTTTACAGGTTGTGTCTCAGGTGTCCATCATACATGTATATAGAAAATTACACCATAGACAAGGTCGTCAAGACATTGCTTTTCTCCGTTTACTTCACTGTCCTTTTCCCTTAGCCCCATTGCAACCAGATGTCTTAATTTTCTAGTGAAGTAAGGGGGAGTAAGGGGGTGGTGGTTCTTGAGTCATTAAGGCTAATGAGGAATGACTGGGGCACTTGCTCCAGCCATATAATTGGCCAGAGCTTTCTCAGTAGGAAGTTTCACAACTTCTCTCATTTGACAATGTTTTCTTAGGCTTCCGGGCTTCTCTTGCCTTCACCTCCTTCCCCAGTTTCGAAGGAGGGTATATGCTGCTCTTATTTTAACAAAATGTGCGGGGGCGGAGCTTAATACTCAGCTTCCACAGATATAGGCAGCCTACCTTGGCCCTGATCCATTACGCCATACAAATACATCACAGTGTTAAGACCATTGCATTACATCCATTACATTCCTGCCTTAATCCCATTGATCTCTATAGGATTAAACCTGTAATGATTACAGATTTAAAACCACAGAAATCAATGGGATTAAGGCTGTAATCCACTGTGCATTTACCTGTGAATAAGACCTGTTGAATGCAATGCAGTTTACTTCTGAGTAGACATACGAAGGATTACACCAGGTGTCAGCAACCTAAGGCCCATGGGCCGGAAGCAGCCCACGGAGGCTGTATAACTGGCCCCCGAGCCGCCCCCAAACCGAACCGCCCACTTGGTGAGTCCCGCATGCTGCATTAAACTGGCACAGCGTGACACGGGGACTCTCTTCCACGGCTCTGGAAATTGCTTCTGCGCATGTCCAGATGCCGGTAATCGCGTCTGCTCGTGTCCGTGGTGCCGGAAATTGCTTCTGTGCAGGCATGATTTTCAGCATCTGGGCATGCACAGGCGCAATTTCCAGGAATTGGTCTGACCCACGGAGGATGTCCGTGGGAGTGATCTGGCCCATGCCTGATAATCCTTGCTGACCCCTGGATTATACTGTATATGCGCCTGACTCGGCCAATCCTATATATGTCTCCTTGGGAGGTTAGTAGCTAAAGGAATGCAACCTGACGCTACTTTTGTCGATTTCCCTACACTCCTTGGTCTCTTAATTAGTCTGTACGCAACTGGGTAATTATCAGATTCAACTTCTAATTCCTCAAGTATTGATCTAACAGCATGAAAATTTCAAAACTATACAAAACATGAGATACCTTCAGAGAATCAAAATTGCATATTGGAATATTCTTTCTTGCCCAGTGCACATGATCAGTTCAGAAGAGGGGGTGCCCACTTAGCAGTTCCACTGCCCACAGAAGTTTGAGGGGTTGCCCCAGGAGAACGTGTTCTCTGTGTCAACCCCCATGTTACAGAATTCCCTTCCCAGAGATATGTTTGGTACCTTCACTATTGAGTTTCCATTGGAGAAATAGTTTTTTAGAACTCGCCCTATTCTTGTGACTATAATTTGCTTTCTACCATTTTAATATTGTATGTTTAATTTACTGGAACCTATCCTCGGACCACATGGTGAGGGGTGGTTAAAATTTGAATTCATCATCATCTCTTCACACACTAAATATCTGGTTTATTTTTACTGAAGAAATAACACAGAAGGAGAATGAGAGGGGTCACTTATGTTGATCAGATGGTTATATAATTTAAAATACCAAGTTATATATTTAAAAATACCAAGGAGCTCCAGGAATATACATGGCCAGTGATCAAGGATGGGACCTAAAGGCTAACAACATCTAGACAACCACTGCTTCCCCATCCCTGACCTCCACCAGTGTTCTTCAAACCTTGGGTCTCCAGATGTTGTTGGACTGCAACTCCTGCCATCCTAGTAGCTTATCTAATGGTCAAGGATGACAGGAATTGTAGTCTAACAGCATTGAGAACCCAAGGTGGGAGATAACTGGACTGACTACACCATCACTGAGAATAATACTCTCTAGGATATAGGTTGATTCCACACAATCCTCAAAGCAGAGTGTTGGAACATTCTTCACTATGAAGGAAATACTGTTCAGGATTGGAACCAGAGAGAGAAAGAGCATGTCAGAAGGCAATTCAGATTTCCCTTTTTAAAAAGAAGAACAACGCAGATTTCAAATATCTAAAGAGAACAGGTCTAGAAAACAATCTCTCAGTGTGTAAAATCCAGCTGTGTGTATAGCCAAATTACATGTCAGAGTATGAGCAGTATTCCACCTTAAAATAGGAAATTAGTCCAAGCCATCAGGATGTGCCACTGAGAGGCTAATGCTTCCTTCCCAGCAAACCAGAGCAGTCAGGGGATCTTTTGTGTAGCAGCATCTGAGTCTGGCGCTGCAAGTGTGTATGTCGGAGTGGAAAAAACCCAAGCTGGAATACAAAGCAGCTCAGCAGGGGAGCAAATAAGGCTCAGTAACTAATAAGCCTTCCTTGCCTTTTGCAAAAGTATTGCACAAAGGAGCAGGCACTAAGCCTCACATTCCTGCAAGACACGCCTGCGTACTGTGTGCCTGTCGTCTTTGCTCCCAAGCCATCCCAGCATTAGCAGCAAAACTCTCCTCCAGCGAAGTAGTGGCTTAGCAGGCACAAGCCACTTCCTTTATTTATTTTTTAATTACTAAAATATGAAGCTTCCTAGCCTACATGATGTGAGTAGGTGAGAATGTCTGCTGACAAGTCCAAATGATATTTTCAGGTGAGTAATTTTATTACCTAGCGCAATCTGATCAGTCTCATCTCACTTTTCCCCTATTTGACCTCCTCCGTTCAGTAATTACAAGGCGATTTAATTCCCCGTGATCGTTTTCTGAAGGGTCAGCTACTCAGTTGTCTGAATGTTTTTCTCAATAGGCGTTTCTGAACCCTCTGTTATTTCCACAGAATCTTGCTTTCTTTCAGCTTACCGTGAGAATGAATGGGGAGACCGCCTGCCTGCCTCTTCATGTTAATGTTCTGTTTGTAATCTCTATTGTTCCTATTGCTTGACAGTCTGAGAGGGAACTGAATTTCTTGATTTATGAACTGACTCGCCTTAAAGCTTGGCTAAAAATTCACCTTCTTAGCAACAGGGCTGATGGCTCCTCCAATGGGTTTAATTGTTGAAAGAGCTGGACCCTCGGTTGCTTTGTCAAGAGAGTGCTGTGCTTGAGCTGAATAGTGCTGGTTTCCTATGATAAGCTGTATATATTTTGGAAATATTTTGATTTCCCATACTTTTGAGCAAGCAAGATTTTGTTCATGCTGTAGGGTGAATGGCTTTCTTTTGTCCTCTGCCCCCCGCCCCAGCTAGCCCCCTCTCCGTTTACCTGTTACTATGAGATGGGCTTTATCAGACTTGATCAGCCCAATCCCTAGGTATGTCTACTCAGAAACAAAGTCGTTTATTCCCAGGGTTGCAGCCATTTGAATCAATGGTGATTATTTTGAGTACTAACCCTGTCTGTGTGTTTTTGTACTTGTTATATGGAATTGGCATTGCTTATGTTGTGAACTGCCCGGAGGAGCATAAGATATAAATGAAGATCATGGCTATCGCATTCCCAGATTGACACCTATGAAATATTAACTGGGATGTGCCCATTCTTGGTAGAAGTGCTGGGTCTAGGCAGGGCTCTGGGAGGACAAATAACTTTTCTTCTTAGTATGTCATTAGCTGAGAAATACACATTGGTGCTTTGTCAGGGAACTCCTGTCTGAAGGCTGGCCAACCTGGGGCCCTCTAGATCTTCTTGTTGGGCTGCAACTCGCATCAGACCCATCCAGTGTGTCCAGAGATCAGGAATGATGGGAACTGTTGTCCAACAAGCTCTGAAGGGCCCCAGGTTGTCCATTAGGTTGTTGAAATAGTCCCAAGTGAAAATCTCCAGAATTACATCAGGGGTATTTATGGGAACCCACTGATTTTGAAAGGTTTTGTTTGCTTAGGTAATTTTCACATATGGTTCATTTCAGACCAAAGGCGCCCCATATCAACATCAGGCGGCAAGGCTGCACCCCATGCACTGTATCACCTCAGAAGCAAACATGTAGATTGGTCCCAAAACCAAACAATGGGATTGTTTGTTCACAAGGTCTAGAAGGATCTCTTGCAAATGGCACTGAAGGAAGATGTCTAAAATTGCACTCAGTGCACTCCTGGCACAATCCTGTCTATGTCTACCCAGAAGTAAATCCTGTTAGGTTCAGTGGGGCTTACTTCAAGGTGAGACAGCATTTAGGCAAGGTTGGGGAACCTCAGGCCCAGAGGATAAATGGGACTCTCCTCCTGAGTTACACCCCCTCTTCCCAGGCCACACTCAACAGAGCTACTTTACACCCTCCATGAGTGTTTTTGGCTTCGCTGGAATATGTCCTTGAATCTGGATGATGCCTCTTGCCTGCCTGCTGCCTGGATGGTGGAGAGCAGGATCTGAGCGCATGCAAAGCCAGTCTACAGTACAAAGACAAAAAATTTATTTGCTCCAGGCAGGTAGCTTTTCTTCCCTAATTGAATGCCACGGGTGAGGTATGTGAGCACAAAAAAGATCTGCTCTTGACTTCCCAGAGCAACAATGCTTTTGAAGCCCCACTGATCAAGGAGGCTGTGTTTATCCTGTCATCGTCATGTCTGAGATCAGAGGATGAGACTGAGGTGGGTGGGGGTTGAAGAGACTCTTGGCTTTGGAATGCAAGGCTGAACTCTTTGTGCATAAATTCACCGTGGAAAAATGCCCGCACAAGCAGTAAATGTTTCCAATGGGTTTTTGACAATTCGGACTCGGTCCAAAGTCATAGGACTCGTTGGGAAGTGCCCAAGTACTTTGATATAGAACTGAAACAAAAGCAGACAAAAGCCCTCTACTTGACAAGTCAACCTGATGCTATGAACTTTCATAACCTCCCATATAAACTCATGCTGCTGCCTGGCTGGGGAGTGTTAATAAACTTGTGAGGACTTTTTGTTAGTGGCTGCACACAGCCAGCATCAATCTAAATCAACCAGCCTTAAGGAACACTCTAAACATGATCATAGGACTGGCTCTATCATTGGACAAGAGGGTGCCAGCTCTCAGATAATTTTTACCGTCAAGAAATTTAATGTATTGTGGTAGTATCTTTACTGCAAAGGAGGAGGGACACTTGTGGGTTTTTCCTGCTTCAAGTACCAAAATATAGCCAGCCTTAGGTACTATGTACCTTAATTGGGAGGAGGATGTTATCTACTGCTGTCTTAGGCACCAAAAATATTTTGGGCCAGCCATGGTAGAAATGTTTATTTGCCCCATTCCTGCATAAATCGTGTGTGTGTGTTAAAAATTAAACATAAAAGGGAGATGCAGGTAATTGTCCCCCTTCCCAACTTTACTTTGCAATGGTCCATTATTCAGTTGGGGGGGGAGTTTTTCTCTCCCTCACACACACCTTTGGGTGTTAAAAGCACACCCCTAGGTGCTTCATCCATAAAACTGAGAAGAACCTTGGCTGCAATATTCAGTCTTAGCAAGGCCCTAAAATCAGGGCGTGGGTGTGGGCAAGGGGGCTGTGGCCCCGGGCACGCAATTTTGAGGGGGCACAAACAAGGTGCCCCCACAAAGGCCTGGCTTTTGCAGGGATCCCCATCCCACCCAGGCACATCCTGGCAGGGCTCATCCCCAGTTCCCCATCCTTCCCTGCCTGCTGCTGAGCGCTGTCTCTGGGCCCTGGAGCCCAGCCTGGCCTTCCCACCGCATCCCTGGCTGAATGGCCAGCGCTTGCTCACTTGACATGCTCCCCAGACAGTGAGCGGGCTAGGATGAAGGTGGGCAAGGGGCGACTCCCAGCCCTGCCCTCCTCTCCACAGGTTTCACCTGCCAAGGGCCACATCGGCTAGCTAACCCCCCCCCCCCCGTAAGTGGCATAGTGTGGCGCCACTTGGCTTTATAGGGGGCGCTCTGGCAGTGTCAGCATCGAGGGCTGGGCTGGCGCAGGGGTTCTGTTCACCCTCCGCGCCCTGGTCGTCGGCAAACCACGCTATGCTGCTGCCAAAATACACTTTTTAGCTTATAAGAAGAAATATTTTAAACTAGGGACTCTCAAATCCCATCAACCTCTGCCTGCATGGCCAAGAATCAGGAACGCTGGGTGTTTGACTCCAGCAACATCCAAGTCAGATTGCCCACACCTGTTCTAAGGAAATGAGCTTGCATTGACTCCCCTTCTGTGACAGTGAACTCGTCTTTGATTATGGCTGGTGACACAGGAGATCTGGAATAGCATTGCTGAGGAGCAGTTGCAAGATTTGCTCCAGTACCAAGCAAATGGTGAGGAGCTTTCATGTAGGCCCAGTAGTGGGGGTTGGCAGATGAAGCTTTGGATTCTGGAAGGATGGGCAGAACCATGGAAGACTGGAAAATCCCCCCTCCCCGCCCCTTTGTTCCCCTGAGTTGGAAAAGGTTCATGGCAGAGTGCAGTTCCCAACATTGTTGGCAGACCTTTGGGTTTTTTGTTGATGCCACAGTATTAAAACAAATGAAGGCTGCACACACACTATACCTTTAAAGTGCATGTGAAGCACATTTTCCCCTCAAAGAATTTTGGGCCCTATAGTTTACCTCTCCCAGAGTTACAATTTCCAGCAGCCCTCAACAAATTAGTGCTCAGAACTCTTTGAGGGAAACCATGTGTTTTGAATGTACTTTAAAGGCATTGCGTGTACACAGTTTTAGGGAAATGGTTCGTTGTACTTCTAAGTAAATAAACATCAATGCATTGATGTGGGAAATACAGATGTCCTCCTGGTGCTTCCATTGTCTGGAAGGTGTGATATCTGGAATATAAGAGTAAACAACCCATTGAGATAAGTAATCAAACAGTGCTTCTCAGATTCTGTTCTTAATTTCCCTGTGCTTATTCATACCAGGCCTTCTCTTTCAATAATATGCAAGGGATGAATATTCTCTGAAGTACAAGTTTGAAGCTTCTGTGAGATCAGGTTGGACAGCTGCCCCCCCCCCTTAAGCCCTCATAACTGTGGAGGAGCTGCTGTGTTGTATTAGACCAGTGATCTGAAGAGAAATGTGTCCTAAAATGACCTTGAGTCAGAATGCCAAATTGCTCCACAGATGCTGTCTAGAAGCATCCAGTGTCCTCAGTGGCAGTCAGATACTTACTGCAAAGTAGTAGCTTGTTGGGGGGGTCACAAAGTAAATGTTTGTCTAAGATTTTGTGGGTACCTGTTCTTCCTCTGAAGTCTCAGAGTTAGCATTAAATGGAGACACAATTTTGGTAGGTGTGGACCTATGCTACAGAGCTCAGAAAGATTTCTGCTGGAGAAAGTTCAGCGGCTATGCTTTGCTTTCATGCTCAGATGATAACTGATTGCCACACTGTGACGGAATTTTCCCTCTAGCTTGACCGTATGGTTCGTTCTCCTTTTGCTTTCTGCTGTCATGCATGACACATCTCATTTACTTGAGCCATCTGGATGAGCTTTAACTAAAGGTATTCCTTGTCCTACATTTACCTCTGGCTTCTCTTCTCCATATGTTATATGGCATTATCTGGAACCAGGAGTAGGGTGGCTACTTGCACATCACACACACATACACAAGAGGGAAATGCATCACTTTGGAAAAAAGAGGAGAAAGTGGAACACATTTGCATAAAAAGTGCACATGCTAAATGCCAGGCATATATGGAAATTTAAAACAATTACTGTAATTTAAATAGAATTGCAATGCATCTCATTCTGGTTGGGCAGGCAGGAAGACTCAAACCAGGTGGCATGTGTAGCTTACTCAATCTGCTATCCAGGTGTTGGCAAGTGAATCCCAGGTTCCTCTCTTTGTATGGTTCTGTATCTTTAAACTGGACTTGTAAACAGGGGCAGTCCTAGCTGAATTCTACATTTGTTCTACTTCGTTCTACAAACAGTGTTCTGCAGACCATAAATGTATTTTGATATACAACAAGCTGACCTCTTTCTAGGTAGAGCAATGCCAATATAACAGTGGTGCCTTCTAGCCGTTTGTTATAAATTGTGTGTGGTCAAACATAGCCCTGCTTCAAACAAACAAAAAGGGGGGGGGTATTGTGATAAAGTGTAAACTATCTCCGTTCCTTACAACCTGCTAAGTGTTGTGCTGTATTGCCTTATGAGTGAAAAGGTGGATTTGAATTGCCAGGTGCCCAGTATAATTGCTTTAGGCCCAGATCCAACCTGCTGGCCATCCTGGCTCTGGTCAACAGAAATTAGCATTTTGAGATTTGCAAGGTTGTGTGTTTTCTGCACAGTGTGGTGAGTAACTGTTGTGAAGTACTCTGAGTGTTAGACTTGGCCTAAGAAGATCTGGGTTCAAATACCTGCTCACATGAAACTCACCAGGTGGCCTTGCCTCCCCACTCTGTGTCTGTCTGTGTCTCTCCGCAAAACCTACCTTTTGTGAGGATGAAGCAGGATACCCTCACGTGCTCTGTCCTAACCTGTGTAGTTGAAGACTGGGCCATAAGTGTTTAAAATAAACGAAACTTACACACACACACACGCAAGGAATATGGGTAAGAAAGGGCATTTCTGCACTGCCATTAATACTTTATACATGTAGAATTTTTTTAATCAAAGCTGAAATTCTCTGGGTTTCATATTCTGTACTGGAATATATGTTTGGCAAGCATACAACCTTGTGTACAAATGACCCAGCTGCAATGCAGGGAGTGAGCTTCTGTTGCCGTCACCTCAGTCCCAAACCTGCCATTCTGATTTTATGCCAGTTTGCTATGCTTTGGGTTTTCTTCACTGCAATCTCTCTCCTTGCAGGCGTTCTACTGATTTTGGCACTGACAGAAGAACTCGTGTTTGCAGTTCAGGCACCGTTTCCCAGCTTGGCATCATCTTGGGGCCTCCTGACAGACAATAGCAATATCTCAGCTATGGGGATGACTCCTGGACACAAAGGCCGTCACACCACCAAACTCTTGCCCACAGCATCCCTTGCAAACTTTCATCCCGCTAGCTCAGTGGAGACTTACACTCCTTCTGTTGGCCAGAAGGAATCAACCAGCAGCCATCCCATTGGCAACAAAGAACCATATCACTTGAACAACCAGAGTGCTTTGTTTTCCGGAAAGACTCTCCCCCAGGTGAATGTCTCTCAGGTTGTCAATGACAATTCCACAGAATTTACAGAGCCTTATCGAAAGACAGGACAGCATTCTCCCCCGACCGTGAGGAACTGGTCTCCAGATCATCCCTTTCAGTCTCAGTCCACAGCCCACAGTCGTAGTAATGGCACCATGCTGGTAACCACAACAGACTCACTTGCATCTTTCCACAGTGATACCTTGGGAGGCCTTAACACGACAGGGAAGGGGAGCTCATCCGAACTGGTTACGCAGGAAACAGGTCTCACCACCCCAGCAAATGCCCCATCAGCTGCTCCTGAAATGGTGACAGTGCCTTTTAAACCCCAGCGGTATGGCATATGGGATATTCTGGGCAAAAATGACTCTTGGGTACCCTCGAGCCAAACTACAAACCAGGGACCTTTTTTTGCCAGCCCTGGGACTGCAACAGCAGCAGCATTTGGTCACTCTGGTCAAACGGGCACTGATGCTGATGTTTCTTCCTCGCATACAACAAGGAACCCAAATGAAACATCTACTGCACTGAATCCCTCTGGGCGTGCCAACTTGCCAAGCGCAGAGCCCTCCACGTGGATGCCAAGTTCCACTTCAACAGCAACAGGAAACTTCCTAAACAGATTGGTACCTGCTGGGACCTGGAAGCCTGGTATGCCAGGGAACATTTCTCACGCCTCAGAGGGAAACAAGCCCCAGCACAGGGCAGCCATTTGTCTCAGCAAAGTGGATATAGCATGGATCATTTTGGCCATCAGTGTGCCCATATCCTCATGCTGTAAGTTGACTTCTTTTTTGTCATACATTCTGTGGTAGATGTTTGTGATACTCCATCCTTGTGTTATGTATATCTAATGTAACGGAAGAGCCTTGAATGTTCAGGTGCTTGAAAACTGGATGCTAGGAATTGGATAGTAGCGTTTTTTCCAAAAGCAAGGCATTTCTACATATTAGGGTTTGCTGGTAAACCGAGGCTTATACAGCTGACTGGTGCTCTTATGAGAAGAATAGTGTCTGTGTATTTTGTCTCCTATCTCAGGTTCAACAAATGCTAGAAAGGTACTGTCAGAGCTGCTTCCAGATCCTAGCTCACAGAGGATCACGCTAGCCAGCGGTCACTTTGTAAAAGTCTTTATTGAGTTACAGTTTCCATTCTCAAGCTGCTGCGTGCAGCTCTACGTCTTAAGGGTTAGACCGGCGAAGCTCCGTCTGAGTCTCCGCCCCCTGTACACCAGCTAAGTACCCTAGCCTTACTCCACCTTTTCCGCCTGACCGTTCTTCTCTGGGTCCCTCTGCCCCCCGTGGTCTCTTCCTTTCGGGACGCTTCTGACGCTGACCCCCCGGACCCTTCTGTCTCCTTCCGTCGGGCTTTAGGACCTGGCTCCCTTTCCAGGCTGCTTACTGCGCCACCTTCCTGTATATTTGAACTTGGCGCGCGCACCCAACCTTCCACTTTCCGCCTGACCGTTTCCTCGCTCCCCGATGGAGGTGTGGCCACTCCTGACTCATGCCCTCCCTCCTGCTGCGAGCTGCCAGAGCTCGGTACCTGGCGCCCTTCCTCTCCACTGCGTTCTGTTGGTGATGCTGGCCCCGATTTCCAACTGCTGCTCTCTGAGCCCCCTCTGGACCCTTCTTCCTGGGGTGTCCCCCTAAGCTCCCCCTTGCCCTGGCCACTGGCGCTCCTTCCTGCGAATCTTCTGATCCACTGGCGCTCCTTCCTGCGAATCTTCGTCGTCATCACTCATCTTTTCTTCTGCCTCCTCCCCCTCGCTCTCTGTTTCCTCCCTTGCCCTCGCCTCTGCTCCTGAACCCCTGACAGGTACTCTTTTAGAATGAAAACTGGTGATCTGGGACTTACGAGTCCAGCGCTCCCAATGAACTGTATCACATATAGCATTAAGAAGGGAAAGAGCACTGGCTGGATTACTTTTCCCAGTTGGTCATGCAAACACTGTTGGGTCTAATTAATTTTTCTCTTCTACTTGATGAATATTACTTCATGGGAGTTAATTATAGCTAGTACTAGTCCATCAGGGGAGATTAAGGGATTTGGTTGTGGAGATACTTGAAGCACTGCAATTTCAGTTCTCCCACCCCAAGGTGAATAGCAGGCTGTGGAATTCCCTATAAATGGCTGCTGGGATTTCAGTATCAATTGTCAACTCCTCCCAAGTCGTAACATCATGGAGTGTGATCAGGGCTGGGGTGACTGAAAAAGATGGAACATGTAGTGATGTCTGGCCTTGCAGATACAATTAGTTTGTACGACTACCTTCAGCAAGACTGAGAGGTTGCCAGGATGGACTGAAACAGTGATCTACCTCTTCTGCGGCATAGCTTCATAGTAGGGATGGAAACATAGATAAGTGGCAGAGCACAGTAAGCTCTACCTGTTTGTCTCATCCTGTGTGGCTGATGAGGCAGCCACATCCTGCTCACTTTATGTGAGAGGAATTGCTAGTGGCAGAAAACTCTTAAGAGGTGGTAGTAGTCTAGACAAATATGTGCCATGCTTAGTTCACTTTTGGATCAAGAGGCAACCATGTCAGATCACAAAACAGTCTCAATATAATGCCAATAGCTGAATGGTCCAGAAGTATTAACTCAAAAATTTAAAAGTCCACAATTCTCTTTGCACAAGCCTAAGCTGCTCTTTGGCTTCTGGCCCATTCATAGTCCTTGAAGGATTTGGGTAGCGGTTCAAATGCTTCCCAACCTCTCTTGTCCAGATAACAATGGGACAAAAGAATACGCCATGGACAGCAATGTTTTTTGTGTCAGTTCAACTTTTTTAAAAGCTCTTTTCTGTCTCCATCCTGTAAATGGCTTTTTGGGCCAGATGTTGCGGTATTAACATATTTCTCAAGTCAGCAGCTGGACTCTTCTATTTGACTTTGTTTCCCTGAACAGTTCGTTCTCTCACGAGCTACACCCTTCCTGTCCAATTGTAATTCAGGGGATGGAACGCTTCGCAAGGCAGGTGCCATGCATGGAGCCGCATCAGGATAATAAGATAATGACAATAATCATAGTATAATCTTTCCTTGGCTCTGCTAACTCTGCAGGCTGCTTCCCCATCATCTCCCAAGTTGAAAGGCATGCATTACATACCAGATGTGGTACAAATGCCCACCCCGACAAGTCACTTTTCTTGTCATGGTAATGTGAAATAAATTACTTGCACCCCCTGATGGACAGACCAATTGCAGCTCCCTTGTACATGATCCCAAGGCAGAATGCTTTGGTTTTCCTGAAAATATGTTCTTGCCAAAAGAGTGCAATTTCATATTCAGCATCGCAGCACAGCTGCAACTGTAGGCTCCAAGGCTGATCACCTGACAAATGGGTCATGTAACTAGGGAGGTTGCTGCCACCTTCAGGACACAAGGCAAATAGAGTCAACCTTTTGTCTGACCAATTTGCAGGTTTATTGTTGCACACATTTTTTATTTTTAAAGTCAACGGGGTTGCTACCAGTCAGCACGTTAATGGCACAGGAAGCAAAACATGACACAGTAAACTTCAGTTTATTTGACTGGCAGGCAGTACATCAAATACAGTACAGGATTATTGTGACAACCACAATGAAAAGTAGACATATAGGTGCACAAATGGTACACAGCTGTGCAACTGTGCAGTTAAGGAATTCTTAGACCCTAAACTTAATTATTGGAAGAGGGGCATTTAGATATCAATGTGTTAGTACTTTATGTACTTCAAACTGATAAGACAGCCTTGCTGTATCTGGGGACTTTCTTGCGCATTCTGCTGTGCAGGGCCCTCGACTGATTCATTGTTACATCCTCATGTTTATATCCCACCTCTCTTCCAAGGAGTGTCTTCCTCTTTCCATTTTTCCTTGACTATAACCCTATGGGGTAACAGTGTGCCTAAGACAATCCAGTGCAAGCGTGCCACCTTGCACAGCATCACGGCATGTGGTCACGCCTAGGGTGGGCTGACATCACTCGTGCACGCCCCACGGCTTGCACGTGACACAAGAATGCCCCACAACATGTGCACATGGCCACCAGGGAATTATGAGAGGGCCCAACCACCCCCTTGGAAATTTGGTTCCCCCTCCCGGCCCCCGCTAGTTGGTGCGCCTGATTCACAGCTAAGCAAAGGTTTGAACTCAGGTCTCTCAGGTCCAGCACTCTCAGCACTATACCACACTGACGTGTCTCAAATTCCTGCCCTGGTGATGCCAGTGGTTGTGATTCAAATGGAGTCCCTCATTGTTTTGATATTTTAAGACTGCAAGATAAAATTTCCTAGGAAACATGCCTGCCCAGATATGGAAAGTCAACATTTTACTGACTGGTAGCCTTAGAATTTCCATAGTTTGCTTGGGTTTAGCATTTTGCTAGTTATCCAACTGGGTCTGGCTCCTACAATAGTTTATCCAGGTGCCCCTGTTCATGTTCTGCTTCTTGTCCTGGTGCTTTTTTAAAAGCTCACACAATTGAGAATAATACCACGTAGCCATTCTCTAATCAAATTAAAGGGTTGTGGCAGCCATATTTCCACTTGAAAAGAAATGTGGCCAATCTTGCCATCACAAGGAAGTGGTGGGAAGTGTGGGATTAATTGAACAGTGAAATTCTGTATCAGTGTCCTTTTTCCTGTGCAATTCTAGGCAAAAGGGAATAAAGCATATAGAAATCAGGAAGGTGGAATTTTTTTGCACAGTGTTCAGCATAAGTCCCCATATCCATAAATGTAACCAAAGGCATTTTCCAGGGTTAAAACAGCACAGGGGGAGGTACAACCATCCACAGAAATTCTCTCTTTTCAGAGCAAAATCTACAGAGTCCCAGCCAAATCATGAGAGCAGCCAAATTGTGAGAGACCACATCACGCAAAGCACATGTTCAGCTCATTATTGTACGCTCAGGCCAGTTGGTTTGGCCAGCCAGGGAATGAAGTACCGTATTTTTCGCCCTATAGGACGCACCGGCCCATAGGACGCACCTAGTTTTTTGGGGGGGAAATCAAGGGAAAAATTTTTATTTCCCCCCCAGGTTCGCACAGCCATCCCCAAGCTAGAAGAGGGAGACAGAGCGCTCCGTCTCCCTCTTCTGCCTTCAGGGACAGCTTGCCCCGCTGTCCCCCGAGTTTGTGGGGCTGGCGGGGGGAGAAGCAAGCTTGCTTCTCCCCCCCCCCCCCCGCCAGCCTCCAGATCAGGTCGGGGAATAGCGGGGTGGCGGCGCTCCGCCACCCCCCTATCCCCCGAGCTTGTGGGGCTGGCGGGGGGGAGAAGCAAGCTTGCTTCTCCCCCCCCCCGCCAGCCTCCAGATCAGGTCGGGGAATAGCGGGGTGGCGGCGCTCCACCACCCCCTATCCCCCGAGCTGGTGGGGCTGGCGGGGGGGGGGGAGAAGCAAGCTTGCTTCTCACCCCCCCCCCCAGCCTCCAGATCAGGTCGGGGAATAGCGGGGCGGCGGTGCTGCGCCTCCCCGCTGTCCCCAGCTTTTGGGCTGCAGGCTGCTGCCCGCAAGCCTTGCGAGCTCGCGGGACATCCCGCCGGGCTTGCAAGACTTGCGGATAGCTTCCTGAAGCCTGGAGAGCGAGAGGGGTCGGTGCGCACAGACCCCTCTTGCTCTCCAGGCTTCAGCGAAAGCCTGCATTTGCCCCATAGGACGCACACACATTTCCCCTTCATTTTTGGAGGGGGAAAAGTGCGTCCTATAGGGCGAAAAATGCGGTAGTTCCCCAAATCTGTGTGGTTTTGACCAATGCATTAGGAAGTACAGAGAAACCCTGGAAAATGTGTCTTCTATTTAACTAGTACTTACTGTACATGCTCAGCAGAGAAGTGCTAAGTGGCATTCAGTTCTTAACCATAAAAAAATTCATCTTGTCACAATTCCAGTGGGTTTTATGTCCTCCTTGCTGCCTTGAGTCATTTGGGGAAGAGGGAGAATTTGTAACATGAAGTAGCAAAATGTTCAGCACAATCACTTTGAAAAACTTCTCCAACCTCTTGGAATCCAGACCTTTTAAGGAAAAAAAGAAAAGAAATTATTGCTGCAATTAAAGGCTGATGTGATGAAAAAGAGGAGGATGGGAAAGCTGTGACTTCAATTCATAACTGAATTAATTTAGCCATTACTGTTCATGTGAAATGGAGGCCAGCTTGGAGCGTGGAAGTATCAGTAGAATACCAAAGATGCATGTGGCGTGTTCCCTTGGATCCTGTTCTAGCTCATACAGTGGTACCTCTGGTTATGAACTTAATCCGTTCCGGAGGTTCGTTTTAACCCGAAACCACTTGTAACATGAGGTGTGCTTTCGGTAATTGAGCCTCCCGCTGCTGCCGGCATGCAACTTCCACTCGCATCCCAGGACAAAGGTCACAACGGGAGCATCTACTTCCGGGTTAGCAGAGCTCGTAACCCGCAGCGTTCGCAAGGGGGACGGTACGTAACACGAGGTTCCACTGTATTTCATATCCTCGGAACACTTGAGCGCTCCTCCTGCTTTTATTAACTCAGTATATCAGCAATTGGTTAAGTTATGATTGGGTTTTGGATTCCTCACCACCACCATTGAAATTCAGGAGAAGCATCTGAAGGATAAGCCTTGCCACTGAGATAGGCTGCAGGTGAAGATCACCATTACAGCACAGCTTTAGTATGGTGTCTTTGCATGGATTGCCTTCTACGCAACCCTGTGCTTTCCCTATCCAACTCACTTTGCAAGCCTATTTTTTCGGAGATAGATCCATTCTGCTCAATGGGGATTACTCCCTAGTAAGTTTGCTTAGGATTATAACTTAGACATATGGTCCTGTTTATGTCCCCCCCCCATCCGCCCCCCAAGCAAGACATGTTTAACCTTATTTGACGCTCACACTCACTTAGCGTGCATTTGCACTTTGGCTCACAGGTCAGCAGTGCTCCTTTTAAGTGGTGAATGCAGTTTAGATGTGCTTTGACACTGTAATGAAAGTCAGGCTGCCTCAAATTGAAGTGTATTGCCGCAGAACCTGGAAGCAGCTTTTACACTTACCTAATTCTCCACACCACATTAGCGCTTCCTATAGGAGAGGTCTGCAGCAGCTGCTTTCATATCAGCCAGCATGATCCATATCAATGGAGGAAGTGTAAATCAGCTACTTTGACATTCTGCAGATTGCTGTCCAACTTACCTGGCTGTCCTAGAAACGCTGATGTAGGAAGACCCAGAGCCATCAAGCTAAGTGGATTCAGCTCTTCAGGAGTGAGCCAATTCCTGGTCACTCAGGTGTCTCTCCTGTGATTTCTTGGGGACCATCAGGCAGAAGTCTTTCTCAGCCCTGCCACTTTAAATCTGTAATTGGAGAAGCCCAGAATTACATTCTTAGCCATGGTTCAAAGCATGTGGTCTGCCACTGAGCTGTGGTCTCTCCTTTGAAAGACTGGAACCTTATATTGGGAATTTCCATTGGTTTGAAACATCCAAGCCTGTAGCATTATGCAGCTCTGTACCATTTACATTAAAATCACTTTCCATTTGGAAACCCTGCGTGGTAAATTACTGGTCATCTAACCCCAACTAACCAATATGAACCCCACACATGCAACTTTCATACTTTTAAGTTTGGGGTTCATGTTTACTGCCATTCCACTTGAGAATAAAAAACAAAGCAATCACTGTGGCTTAGATGCAACAAATCTGTCTTTCCAGCCCACCAGAGGCAAACCTGATGCTTTTCTGGCAACATAATTTGACGAACATCAAACCTAACATTTCCCAAAGGCTTACGCAGATTTAGCTGCAAAACCTCCATCCACCGTAACACAAGCCCTGTAATTAAGTATCTAAGCCATTCAGAATGGTCTGCCTAGGTGAAAGTACTTTCAGATGCCCTTCCCCCCTCCAAACCCTCCAGCTCTGCCTAATATAGGGATTCTTTGAGGGCAGAAGAAGGCACACAAATCATCTATACTAATAGTGATCTGAATTCTCAGAGTACTGTTGTTTAAGAACCCAAAACTGCACCATCTACAAAAGACAAGCTATGGCTGTGCACTATTGGCACACAGAAGAGTTTGAAGGGACATGAGGGTCATTTAGTCCAATCCCATGCAATGCACGGTAAGTGACTTGAGCAGATGGGTGTGACTTAGCACAGTGGTTTATGAAGATGGGGACTGACCTCGGGCCAGTCATTCTCTCTCTCAGTATAACCTGTCCCACATGATTGCTAGAATAACATGGGGAAGGGGAGACCCATGTAAGCTGCCTTGGAGCAAAGGCAAGATGTAGTTAAAAGGGCATTTCCTAAGAACCCCGGGCTGTCATTCCAAGTATTGTTGATCCTGACTCAACAGCAACCACATAAATAAGCCCTGAAAGAAGATCAATTCTAGGGGATGAATTCTTCTCTAAGTGGGCACTTACGTACCAAGTGCTTTTCATTGCCACCGTGGGACTTCTTGCCTACACATCTGTTTGTTTGCTTGGGGACTAAGATTTGTACAGTAGGAATTAAATGAATGGCACCAGATAAATGGAAGCAAAGAGCCCGTCTTAAGCATTGTGGTAGGCGTATAATAGCCTGCAATTTTGAATGTGACAGGAGTAATAACTATATTTCTATTAATTCAACAAAGAGATTTGTAGCAGACACACACCTTTTCCTTTGAATAAAGCAGGAACTAAATCAACTGTTCTGATTAACAGCCTCCCCCCCCCCCAAGTGCTCCCTGCTACTTTAAACAGAACTCTGACCCCCTATGCACTGGTAAAACGTCCATAATTTATATTGTGAGGTTGGAAACGTTCATATGAGTCCCTGATGAGCAGTGGGGTATAGTGGTTATTAGTTCCAGACTAAGACCTGGGAGCCCGGAATTCAAATCCCAACTCAGCTACAAAGTTCATGAGGTGGCCTTTGGCCAATTGTCACTTCTCAGCCTAGCCTACCTCAGAGGGTTGTTTGTGAGGATAAAATGGGTAGCTCCTTGTGAGAAAGGTGGGCTAAAAATGCTATGCATAGATACAAAGAAACCTCCCAGCACATGTAGTCCAGCATCCTGTTCTCACAGTGGCCAACTAAATGCCTATGGGAAGGTCACAAGCGGAACCTAGTGTGCAACAAGACTTATTTGCAGTGGCTTTAGTTGTCAAACTATTCAAAGGGTCTTTGACCTACCAGCATTTGCTTCCCCCACCTCACCAGCCAATATTTTTCTAATAATAATAATAATAATAATAATAATAATAATAATAATAAAATTTTATTTATATCCTGCCGAACCCGGGCTCTGAGAGGCTAACAACAGTAAAATGATACAACATTCTAAAATAATTTCATTCTAAAATCATTTCATTATAAAATCATTTCATTATAAAATTTACAAATCTAAGATAAAAAGTATGGCTCTTGGGTAGTTCTTGAATTGTTTTCCTTGGACTAAGAAGCTCCTAGAGAGAAAGGAATGTGCCTTTTTCACAGGGTCTGTTTAGTCTGCTTAGCTGTTCGATATTGCATCAAGAATAGCTGTGTTTTATATTCTGTGGACCCGTCCCTAAAGCTGTTTTTTTTACCACATCTTTTCTTTGAAAGAGCAAGTATGTGGTATAATGGTTAGCGCATTGGGCTAAGCCGAGTGGGGGGGTGGGGGCGGTACTTTACCTTCAGCCTTGAAGCTCACTGAGAAATTTTGGGCCATTCACTGTCTCTGAGCCTAACCTACTTCACTGGGCTGTTGGGAAGGTAAAAGGAGGTGGGAAAATCATGAATGCTACTTTGAGCTTCTTGAAGGAAAGACAGAATATAAATGTAAATAAAAAGCTTTCATAATCACTATTTTAGATAATTGGTGTACAGAACAATGCAGAGTTATGGTTCAAAAGTTTCCCCGGAGTAAACACTTCAGTTTGAAGGCTCTCCTCCCAGAATTCAACCCATTATTTCCCAGGCTGATAGAGACCCTGCAATTTGGTTGCATAAGTGGGAAACTAGAGTAACATAGGGGTCACCAACTTGGCACCTGTGGGTGCTCATGCGCCCAGAGGCCATCACTGGCACCCACAGGGTCCAACTGAAATCAGGCTTGTAAGAAGCATTCTCTTGCAGCCATTAGACATAGGGTCACATTCACACCATACATTTAAAGCGCATGGCTTTCCCTGCAAAGAACCCTGGGGGCTGTAGTTTAAGGGTGAAAGGAATTGTAGCTCTTCGAGGGATAAACTGTAGCTCCCAGGATTCTTTGCAGGGAAACCCTGTGCTTTAAAGGTAAAGAGACCCCTGACCATTAGGTCCAGTCATGGACGACTCTGGGATTGCAGCGCTCATCTCGCTTTATTGACAGAGGGAGCCGGCGTACAGCTTCTGGGTCATGTGGCCAGCAGGATTAAGCTGCTTCTGGCGAACCAGAGCAGCGCACCAAAACGCCGTTTACCTTCCCGCCAGAGCGGTACCTATTTATCTACTTGCACTTTGACGTGCTTTCGAACTGCTGGGTTGGCAGGAACAGGGACCGAGCAATAGGAGCTCACCCCGTCGCGGGGAATTGAACTGCCAACCTTCTGATTGGCAAGTCCTAGACTCTGTGGTTTAACCCACAGTGCCACCCGCGTCCCAACCCTGTGCTTTACATGGGCATTAATTTGACTTTAAATGTATAGTGTGGGTGTGACGTGGTGCCCACGACAGCTTCTCCTATTTGCATGTGCCTAGAGGCTCACTGATTGTTATAACCAGTAACAAAGGAGAAGGTCACAGTGGTGTTTAAACTTCACTAGATGCAGAAATGTCTTGCCAGTATCGCCCAACAGGAAACAAGCCTCGAGACTTTTAGCAGCAATAGCTGCTTCCTGTGCCCGTGCTAGTATGCTAGCGTTGATTTATTTAACAAATTTCTGCCCAGCACTTCTTCCCAAAGGAGCCCTAGGCAGCAAACATATCTATAATAAACAATACAATGAAAAATAAAATAAAAACCTATTTGAAACATTTAAAAGCTGTCAACACAACATCTAAAAACAGTGAAGCACAATCAAACATGCAACCGGTTGTGTGTCTGACTTGGCCTGCCGAAACAGCAACATTATCACCAGGCGTTTCAAAGAATCCAATGATGGCACTTGCCTAGGGAGTTCCAAAGCACAGGTGCTGCCACACTAAAGGCATGACACCTGATGAACATCACAGGAAGACAGTAGGCAGGGCAGAGATTTAATATTGTGCAGCTAACATGCAGTTCCTACCCATATGATTCCCCACAGCTACGCAATGCAAAAGAGGATGACTAGCCTAGCGAAGTGATTATGACTGGCTTAGATGAAATTGCCCAGATTTTGAAGCTTTTTCAGTGGTAATAAGAAGATAAGACATCTCTTGATCCAAATCAAAACAGATACGATTATGCCTGCACTCTCTCTCAGTATTTTGTGTTAAGGATGGAGCCTGCTGTGAGACCTGATTATAGTGGCCCTGCTGGTAATATTAACTCAAGGCTTAGCCTTGGCTGTGTGCTGTGTTATCCAGAGAATCGTAGATGCTTATGAAATTAGAATGGAACACGTGACCTCTGATACTACTAAGACTGAGAGCGGTATTTGGGCCAAGCATTACACAGCAGGTACATGAAGCAGCCCAACAGTTTTCTAATGAAAAGCAGCTATGGAAAGGAATGGTGAGGAGGGAGGAGAGGCAGCTTAACCCCATTCCCCACTTGCATCCCGCCTTGCCAGCCGCTTTTCCACCAGTGGGTGGGGAGAGTTACGTATTTTCTTCCCACAGCTGGAAAAACAGCTGCACTGAATTTCAAACAGAAAAATGGCTGAAGGAGAAAGGCTTTAAGTAATCTTTTCCCTCCTTCCACCATTAAAGTTATAATATAAATTCTACATATTACACTGGTGTTTATCAAACTTGGGTCCCCAGCTATTGTTGGACTAAAACACCCATCATCCCTAGCTAACATGACCAGTGATCAGGGATGATGGGAGCTGTAGTCCAACAACAGCTGGGGACCCAAGTTTGAAAAACACCATTACTCTGTTTTTGAGTGTATTTCCTGGAAACAAGCTGGAGCAAGAGCAGTACACACTGGTCCCTTTGCTTCATTACAAACGACACACCTTGGATAAATATTCCACTGTATGTTTCCAAAGCCACTGATTCAAAAGGCAGGAAGGGAACAAGCAATTGTGTGTTTTGGTCTGGCCCATCCAGTCCAGCATCCTCTTCTCCCAGTGGCCAACCAGATGCCTATGGGAAGCCCCAAAGGAGGACCTGAGCACAACAGCAGTCTTCTCACCTGTGTACTCCGTAACTGGCATTCAGAAGCATACTGCCTCCAACAGGGGAGGTAGAATATAGCCTTGTCTTCCATGAATCTGCCTCTTCTAAAGCCATCCAAGTTGGTGTCTAACTACCTGTTCTGGGATGGAATTCCACTAAGTGCTGCATGAAGAAGCACTTCATTTTTTTCTGTCCTGAATCAGAGAACTGTGCTTTTGTCCTTCCTGTGAGCTTCCCAAAGGCAGTTGGGTCACTGTGAGAAGCAGGGTGTGGTGGCCTAGATTGCTCTGACTTCTTATATTCTTACATCTCTTTGATTCAGAACGTGAAAACATTAGGTGGTCTTGCATGGTGTTCTTAATTCATCAAATGTTGCATCTTCCAGTGGTACATGAACCACAATGTGAACTTTTCATAGATCTGTGCATGCTCCCCACAGACAGTGGGGGGTAATCTATTACAATATACAGTCTATTATGCAAGCCACCGCCAACTAATTTCCCATTGTTGCACAAGCACACTCTCAAACATGTTTGTGTTAACAGCTGTCCTCCTCACCATCTGCTGCATGCGGAGAAAGAAGAAGACATCAAACCCAGAAACCAACCTGAGCTATTGGAACAATGCTATCACTATGGACTACTTCAACCGGCATGCTGTAGAATTACCCAGAGAGATACAGTCCCTTGAAACCTCAGAGGTAAGATCTGAACTCTGTTGGCAGTGAACCTCCCAGGTAGTTCATATCAACAAGCGGATTTTAGCCACTCTGCTTGGCTCTCACACATAGCGTTGTGAACTCACAGGGCCCTAATGATAGGAGAGGTAACTGGGAGAACTTTCCCTTTTAAGTGGTTCTGAAAGGCACATGGACCCCCTCAGATGCTACTCTTTGCAAACATGCCTTCTTGGCTTCCATGCACATAGTGTCTGGCTTCCCATTTCTGTTGATGCCCCTCCTGTTACCAGCATATAGACTCCTCCTGGACCAAGACAGGGTGGCCTTGTGTCCTACTTTACAGAGGAGAGTACTCGACTCAAAGAGCTGAGTCCAAATCCTTTTAAGAGTAAAGAACAAATGGAGACCAGGGGCCTTGAAGTGACCCATCTGTAGCACTGGACAACAGACTGAGCTGGTACACCTGGTCACATCTTTCTCACTATATTGAGAGGAATTGTGTTTCTATTCAAATGGTAGTAATTGCTTCTAAATTTGCATCTCATCCAGTCATTCATTCATTCAATTTGTACACCACTTTTCCACAAGAAAAATATATATGCTCAAAGCGGCATGCTACAAAGAAACAGGTGTGCATCTCAAGCAAATGCCACAAAAAATTACATAATGACACAGCAAAACAATGGCAAATATAATAGCATTCCAAAAAAACCCATTTCAATTCTACCCATATAACAGTATTACTTAAACAACACCCAGCATCCAATAGCAAAAACAAGGGAGCGTCACAGTTTCCCCTTGGTCCTAGAAATACGCCTCCCGTGAAGTTGCCACAGTCCCTCTCCTGCAGCAGTTTCTTACAAGGCTTCCAAGGGCAAAGGGTGGAGTAGCTGGAAACCCCCCTCCCATTATGTTGCTCCTATATATATAGTAGCATGTGCAAATAAATGTCCTCTTTGGCCCTCTTTTTGGGTGCATAAATGGCTACCCTCACACCAAGGGGCGTTTTGCCCCAGCCCCACTGACTTCTCTGTCCCAATTCCGTTAGCTATCTCAATTTACCCAGTTTCATTCTTATCTTCTCCACACCATCCAAACCACCTTCTCTCTCAGATTTTCCCTACAGTTCCATCTCTCTTTATACAGGGATGGAGAACCTGTGGTCCTCAAGTTGTTAGAGTACCACAGGTTCCCAATCTTTGCTCTATGTATCTATCCCCTCCCCCCCTCTTTTCTTTTGGTTTCCAGTTTCTCCACACTTCCCTCAGGTTCTGTTTCTCAGTTGATAACCTGCTCGGTCTTTTTTTGTTTGTTTCAGCCACTATCCTGCCATTTCAGCCACTATCCTGGAAAGTCACAGGCCTCCAATTCTTAGTATAAAGGAACCACCTTTCTCTAAGGGGACACTGACGTTTCTGTCTCACCCTACTGCTTTTAGCTCAGACCAGTGAATCATGCGTATTACATTTTTTAAAGCTTTGCTTTGGCCATACTGAACCATTGGTTGACTGGATACTGGATATTCTTCAAGACTTTGTCCTGCCAGTGCAAATTCTACCATGTTGACTGTCCCTTATTGTGTTTCTGAAGCTTAATATTTTCTTCCCTTTCTCTCCCCTGACCCCTTTTTCCCTGTAGGACCACCTGTCTGAGCCGCGCTCCCCAGCTAATGGTGATTACAGGGACACCGGCATGGTCCTTGTTAACCCTTTCTGTCAAGAAACGCTATTTGCAGGACATGAGCAAGTGTCCGAAATATGACTTGTACTTGCAGTCCAATCTCCATTGTCTCCAAAATCTATATATAAAACTATATATATATATAAATATATATATTATAAATATAACCTTTGTGTAACCTTGAATTATGAGCAACCTTTTGAGCTTCCCCCCACCCCACAAGAATTATCAACCTTTTTTATAAGTGTGATTAAAAACTTTACAGACCAAACTCCAGCTTTATAAAATAAAAGTGATTTCTAAGCAAAAACGCCTGCTGAACCAGTTCCTTTTGTCGCCTTTGCTAGATGCTTTTAATTTGTACTCCACTTGCATGTAACCAAGCGAGGGTTTTTTTTTATCACATCATTCTCTGTTCCCTTCTCTCCTCCCTTTCACAAGATTGAGCAAGCGCAGGAGCCTTTGCTGATATACTAGGCTATAGCCTAGCATTCTTTTGGGTTGAGCCATGGAACAAAAAAGACAGCTATCCCTCTTCCACAAAAACATTGTGCTGTGACTAAACTGCGTGCTGACAGAGCATTCTCTGAGCATTAAGGGATTGGCTGACAAGCCAGGCAAGACTCCACGCTCTGCCATATAGGCAAATAGGCAGCCAGGCTCAGAGAATATTTGTGGCATTCCACTTGGTGAGCCTCTAACAGCGTGGCTCGATGGAATTGTTATGCCAGTCTTCCCAAAAGCTTCCAAAATCCAATTTTTATTTGGCTCTGATTCTAAATCAGCTTTTAGTTACATCTTGCTGGACGTTTAAGCTAATTTTATCATGTTCTTTAGAGCGAGTCTTCCTGACCTATGGATTAGGGGACATATGCCCTTTCTGCCAGTCCCAAACACTGCTAAGCAAACTTGCTTTCTTTTGAGCACTTTGGTCTGCAAAACTAAGAGGGTTCGGGACTCATCAAGCGAGGTTGTTCCTGTACTATTTATAATTTTTATTTACAAAGGCTACACTTTCAGTTTTTATTGTATCTGATCTTACAACAACCAAATGAGGGAGATTGTTATTCCCATTTTAGAGATGTGGAGCTAAGGCCAAGAGATGAGGCACCCATAAAATAAGACCAGGGCTGAATTTGGAGCCAAGTCCAACTCCTGCCTGTTCCCTTCATCACACATGATCAATGTATTTCTGTGGGTGGGAATGTATTTTGTGCTTCTGTCACCAGCAAAAATATGAAGGAACTCCAGAATAAGTGACAAGAGACTTAATGAAGAATTGGCCAGTTTTCACTTACTTATTGCTTTCTTATCACTGTGAAAGTGTTAGGCTGGTGGGTCATCCCTGTCAATCATAGAAACTTACAATAGCAACACACACACACACACAACGTGGTAGCAGGCCAGTTTGCTTCAAGCTTCTACTCTACTTTTCAAAAATGATCATTCATGTGTCAACAGCCAGGGGGCCTTTTGATGCTCAGGATCAGATGGGACGGTACAACCAGTGCTGCTCGCTTAAATTCAGCTAGATCTGCTCCTGGCATATAAGAGGCATCTCTGCGAGCTGGACTCATGCCAGTACATGTAAACCCTGCATTTGGAAGCCCAGAGAAAAGCAGCATTTTAACGTGGAAGAAATTATTTCTCCTCGCCCTCTACCCAGCCCAAATTGAGGCTCTGGACCACATTGTCCTTTCCATGTGCTGCTCTTGCAACAGACAGATCATTCTCATGAAATAGATTGCTGACCGAGGGGAAAGGCCCGAACAATTGTTCCCAACAAACACGCCTGTGGTACGCAGCCAAAGACAATGAGAAATGTCCCAGAAGCTCTCGGGACAGAGCACAGATAATGAGCCCCCCTCCAAATCCTGCTTCGCTCTGCAGATCTCGACCCGCCGGCTGCAGCAGCAGCAGCAGCAGCAGAGGGGCACGTAGGGAAGAGGCTGCTCATTTAGTGCAGGCAGTCCGAGGTGCAGCATGCCCTTCACAAGACGCAGGGCTTCCTTTCTGGGGCAGCAGCCCTCTACGTCGGCAGCGGAGAGCGCGGGCACCGCCAGCCGTAGGGTTAGCATCGGTGGGGCAGGCAGCCTGTCCAGGCCGTCGGGGGTTTATGTGGGAATTGTGCCAACAGGAGGTGTCAGCAGCCTGGGCACCCGGGTGTCCCGCAGAGCTCTGGGTATAAGCAGCGTCTTCTTACAAGGCCTCCGTAGCTCTTGCTCTACTGTCCCATTGCCCCAGGGGCTGGAAAGAGGACGGGGCCTCTCTTACGACAGCCTGAATGGGTGCCTGGTGGACTACATTGAAAAGGTGAGAGCTTTAGAGCAGGTCAACCAGGAGCTCGAAGACCGCATCCGTGTTTACCTGAACAAGAAATCTTCCAGCGCCAACAACTGGGGAGCCCTGAGAGAGAGCTGGGAGACCATCTACCACCAAGTGAGTATGAAAACTGGCAAGAAAGACAAAGACGAACGAATCGTTAACCAGAACAAAGAGTTTCTGATGCCAATGATAAGAACGCAGCCTCGTGCTAGGGTAGAGCTACCCTGCCTGGCACATTTTAATTTTTATCTTCATAGTAATTAACATCATTTCACTGTGTGTTTGTGTGTGTGGGGGGGGAATGCATTATGTATGGGACTTGCCCTGAGGAGGTTCACGCACAAGAGGGGAAGAATGGAAAGCTCTCTCTCCCCTCTTTGGCGTAGTCAGCCAATTCTCTTCAGAGCAGTCGTTACATTTAGGAGCAAAACTACGAAAGAAACGCTGCCAAAACAGCGAGTTTATCCTCTTGGTGTTATCTCATTGCCAACTTGATGCTGTTTGTAATGAGGAAATACCATCTGAGTGGTATTTGCTGCTTTCATTCGTCATATTTTCCAAAAGCAAGGTCTAATTTTATTTATTTTTATTTTCTTCCACCCCTTACGCAACGTTTAGCATGGAGGGGAACTTTTCAGTCAAGGTCTTTGCAAATAAAAAAAAGACTTTTTTTCACCTAAAATTTGTGGACATTTTTACCCATTTTATAAAACTGCCTTAAAAAAAAAACTCCCAACACATATGAAATTAAAGCATGATCATACATACTGCAAGAGGCAAAAGGGCAAAATAAATAAAAAATTATGACCCTAAAACACTAGGAAGGCACGCCTATATCGAATCATCATTGCTGCAGCACTATGGTCACCTTGTAGATCTTGTGGAACTACTGAAGTCCTGAATGCCTCTACTCCAATGGCTTTCAACCAGTGTGCCATGGCATCCTGAGGTACCTTGAATGATAGGGATGCCATGGGCAACACTGGCCTCTGCCCCTCTTTCCTTCCCTCCCTTCCTCTGATGCCCTCTTACATCTCTGCCTCCCAAAGGCTTGCACAGCTGTTTGTTGCAGCAGCCCTGGCTACAAGCTCCCCAGGCGATTGGTGCCTCTGGGGCTGGCCTGGGGGTGCTTCCCAGGCCCCTGTGGGGCAATGTGAGGAGGCATCTCTCTTCAGGGGGCAGCTCAGAGACCAGGGGTAGCCACTGAGGTTGCCCAGAGGACTCCCAAGGAGAGGGGAGAGATGAGATGAGTCTGAGGGAACACTCCACAAAAGAGGGTGTTCAAAAAGGAGTGAGGGGCTGCCAGCTCTGCAGGCAAGGGGTGACACAACTGGCCTCCTGAGCCCCACAGGGGTGCCGCAGAAAGAAGGCAGTTGGTCAAGGGAGCTGTGGACTCAAAAAGGTTGAAAACTTCTGCTCTACTCTAATACAATTTCTTGGGAATGTTTTGGTGAACAGGCTAAGGGGTCAGAGAAACAGACCTTTTAGGGCCCATGGACACATTTGGAATGCTCAAATTGTGATGTGGGCACCACACCCTCCGGTCACTTCTTTCCACTCCACCCCCACGAGACAGAAATAGGAAAGTCCTCAGTTATTCTGGATTAATTCAGCTGGGACTAAGAGCAGCACTTTCCATGCAAGCAGTAAAATATTTGAATCATAACTCTGCACTTAGCCTATACACGCTAAACTAACCCAAGAATAAATCCAATTGAACTTGCTTCTAAATAGACTTCCATAGCATCTCACAGTCAGGTGCATTTCCTAGATAATTTGATGTCAGTTATGTGTAAATTATGTTAAACCATTGTACACTCATCTTCTCAACACAGTTCTGTTCACATATAAAATGTTAATGTTCATTATTATTGCTATTATTTTAAAAGGCTTCAGTCCTATAAGCAATCCTGTAAACTGCCCTGGTATGTGCGGGTATAGGGCAGTATATAAATTAAATTAATAATAATACTACGGGGAAGGAGGTAAGAGTGCCTTGTACTGTAAATGGGCTGCATAGATATCACAAATGGGTTATTACTGGCAATGCTTTTTAAAACTTACTTGATTTTCCACAGAAAGGGGTAAATTTAGATTCAATTGGAAGGCAGGGTGGGGGTGGGGAATAAGGGCTGGCATTTTGTTGCCAACGATGTTGTGCATTCTGAATGCAAAAGGAATACCCATGCCACAAAAGGAGGGTGACTGATGAAGAGGAAGTGGCTGTTACTGCATCCCCCTGAACCTCAGACAGACTGAGGTTGGTGAGGGAGTGCCCGATTCACCCTAATGGACTAGTCTCTGCTGTGCACCACTGTGCCCCAATGCAGAGTTATAGCAACATTACTGGCCCAGAGAGGTGGGTGCCTGTTGCGTCTCTGCCTGAGTCATTGCTCTGGGTCCACCGCCTTCCAATATGCCCGGACAGAAATGAAGTTCTGTAAAATCCTCAGAGGTTGGGATGCTGTCTTTACATATTCTGAAAAGATTCTGGTCTTTACATATTCTGAAAAGATTCTGGTCTTTACATATTCTGAAAAGATTCTGAGTGAAGCCTCTCTGCTTCCAGAAGTTGTGGGATGGAGTGAGGAAGAAACTGTTCTAGAGGCACACATTACCAGTCAAGTAAGGCTGATTTACAAGCCTTATTGCAGCATATGCTGCACTCAAAGGGACTCGAGGTATAAATAAGTGCATGAACACTCCTAACAACATTGCACAGCAGTCAAGTTCAACTAAAAAGAGCAGCTATTCAAACAAAGCTAACAAAATCACAGAACAAACTGTTTCAACAATCAGTACAACCATACTAAATTCCTGACAAATATTTTATTAGTACAAACAGCAAATACTAATGAAGTATTAAATAGCAAGCCACAATTTGTTGATTTTAAGCTAGTCAAAATCACCATCAGAACTCAGTGTAAATAGTAGCTATCACAAATAAATTAAAGTGCCAATGGAACAGGCACATGAAAAGAGGGAGGCATAACAGTCAGGCTGTATGTATTTTATTTTCTAATAAAGCGATTCAACAAACCAGTTAAGTTTGGTGGCTTTCTTCTTGCAGGGACAAGGGGGGGGGGGCTTTCTTCTTTAAAGGGTATTCTGTAAAATGAACCTGTAGCCCTCCAGATGTTGCAACTCCCATCAGCAAATAGGGAAGCTTTTTAATGTTTAATGGTTTATTATGTTTTTATATAAGGGACACGGGTGGCGCTGTAGGTTAAACCACAGAGCCTAGGGTTTGCCGATCAGAATGTCAGCGGTTCGAATCCCCGTGATGGGGTGAGCTCCCGTTGCTCGGTCCCTGCTCCTGCCAACCTAGCAGTTCGAAAGCACGTCAAAGTGCAAGTAGATAAATAGATCTGGCGGAAAGGTAAACGGCATTTCCGTGAGCTGCTCTGGTTCACAGAAGCGGCTTAGTCATGCTGGTCACGTGACCCGGAAGCTGTATGCCGGCTCCCTTGGCCAGCAAAGCGAGATGAGCACCGCAACCCCAGAGTCATCCGTGACTAGACCTAACGGTCAGGGGTCCCTTTACCTTTATGTTTTTATATATGTTGCAAGCTGCCTAGAGTGGCTGGGGCAGCCCAGTCATATGGGTGGGGTACACATAATATCATCATCATTATTAATGACCATTGGCCATCCTGGCTGGGGCTGCTGGAACATCATCTGCAGGGTCACAGGTTCCCCATCACTCTCTTAGGTTAACAGGCAGAATTTGCACCAGGTTTTACAGGCAGAACAGACAGAAACCACTAGGCTTTGTCCCCTGACCCAGGCCACATGCACACCATACATTTAAAGTGCAATACCACTTTAAGCAGACATTGGTTGCCCCAAAGAATCCTGGGAGCTGCAGTTGGTTAAGGGAGCAGAGACCCCCTATTCACCTTCTCAAATCTCCAAAGTCCCCTGTGAAGAGGGATGGTTAAACCACTCTAGGAATTGTAGCTCGGGGAGGAGAACATGGGCTGCCTAACAACCTCCAGCACCCTCGACAAACTCTTAATGACATCTCCCAGAATTCTTTGGGGGAAGCCATGATTAAGGCAGCATCATAGTGCTTTAAATGTATGGTGTGGATGTGTCTCCAAGCAACCTCCTAAGTCCATGCAGACAAAGGAAATTGGCAATCTTAGCTGTGCAGAAGGCCAAATCTACATGCAGGAAACAGCATGAATCCTGTGAGCGAGTGGTTTGCAGTTGCTGAAAACCTGTAGGGCTATTCCACCATAGTTAGATGCTGTGGGAAGCTGCTACAAATCTTGTGTGTGTGTGTGTGCGCGCGCACACACACACACACGAGAGAGAGAGAGAGAGAGAGAGAGAGAATTGGCCCGTAAGATTTGAATTCTGGTTACATTATTAAACAGTCCAAAGAGAGCTTTTTGATAAAAAAAATATTCCCCAGAGTCAGCAGGACAGCTGTGTACAGTCAGTGCAGCAAATTAAAAGATGGCACTTCTCTCTGAACCCAAGAACAAGGTGTTACAAATTGCAGCCTTCCTTCTAGTTTAGAAGAAAGTGAGCTGAGAAAAATAATTAACGAAAATCTCCATCTAATTCCAGTCCCCCCTCCCAAGAGAGGTTTACTGCTGAAGCAGTTAGTATTACACGAGGGAAATGTAAGTGTTATTTTTGTTAGCCGTAAAGTGTGAAAATGCATATTTTTAATTCCCTTTTTAAAAATCCTGACATAGTTTACTGCAGTCATATTTCCAAACCCTGGGGATCCCAGGTGGGAAGACTGGATTTAAAATAAGGCTGCAGGATTTGATAGATGAAAATGTTTTAAAGGACACAAAGTGTTTGGGCCGCAGGATTAAATTTTTTTTAACTACTGTTTTTGATGCAAACACTTATAAATATTGCATATGGCAAGTACCACATTGTCAGGGCAATGCTAAAAGGAAGGGGAAAGGATAATACGAGGCGGAGGAACCACCAAATTCAAAATCCTGCCTGCTCTAGATCCAGTCAGGCTGAAAGAACAGTGGTGGCTGGAGAAAACAACTACACTAGCTCCAGGCTGGTGCAATTTCCCCCACTATTATGGGGACTTGGGGGGGGGGCCTTTGGATATTGCAGAATCATAGAAGCATAGAATTGTGGAGTTAGAGGAATTCCAGATAGATGCTTCTCAAGGGTCCCTTCTTTTTTGTATTACTGCTGTTGGAGCACTAACAGCAGAGCAGAACAAACTTTTTTAATGCAATTTTGCCTAATAGACTCCATTTTACAAAACAATGCCTGCTAATATAATGTATAATTCCATGTTATTGTCACTATTATTTCACTATTATTATTTCACTATTATGTGTATTTTTAGGCACACTTCACACTAGTATATGTCTTTTTGTACACATTACTTGGCTGGAGAACTGCACTGAAAAATTCAGAGAAAATTTTGCGGGATGGTTGTTTCAGTTTGCATATTGTTTCTGAAACTGAGAATTAGGTAGGTTCGCCTTTAAATACAAATAATCAAAATTCTTACCCATACCTATCAATAGTAAAAAGTAATAATTCCTACACCATGCCATTCCACTGCCCTCCCCAAATGTTATCTCTCCAACTAGTACCATGTTAGAGGAAGAAAAACTGCAACACACTGGCCATCTGCCCTTTATACTCTCAAGATGGTACCCACTGCATTCCTATATGCAAATTTATTCACAGCATATTGTAATAAATATATTATACCCTCCCTTTAAGCATTTGCCACGTACAAGTAGAAACAATGCCAGGAAATACCGGTAATCATCAACATATTTCAGTTCACAAGCTTATCATTCTAGTCAAAGGCCATGACAAACTTGTATTAAGCAATAGTATTAATAAAATTGTACAGAACATACATCCATAATATAATAATCCATAAAATAAAAACTTTGCCAAGTTTCTAAGCATTAAAACAGTTTCCCTTGTGAATCTAGAATCCAATTTGCCAACAACCAGGATATAAGAGAGAGAGAAGTTACCAAAGACACCAACAAACTCAAATCCAGCTTGATTTCAGATTAAACCTCCAAATCACCACAACAATTTATAGGAATTTTATCCAGCTCCAGCTTGTTTTAAGTTACTCCTTCTGGCAACTGTGTCATGCAGCAAGACACTTTCCCCCAATAGCTCACCATAATCCAATATTTTTTTTTCCTACACTGCCACAGCTCTTTCACAAGACTCCCATGAAGCCATTGGTTAACGCATATCAACCAACAAGAAATCTACTGGGTATTAACACCAAGGTGTCCAGAGCTGATGAAATTCAGTCTGGTCCAATGAAGGATTGTATTTGTTATTTATATTTGACTGCTTCAACTGTTCTAGGTCGGCGATGCAGTCATGGAAAATGCCCGGCTTATGTTACAGACAGAAAATATTCAAGCCTGTGCCGAAGATGTTAAGGACAGGTAATCTCTCGTAGGTCAATTTTCTCTTCCTCTACTGATATGAGAGAGAAGAGGGGGAAAGATTCGGACTGGGAATAATAGTAGAGGGGTTAATCCTAATGAAAGGAATCAATTCATAGGCCATCTATCAGTGGGACAGAGCTTTTGACTGTGGTACATTAGTAATATTATCATAATCATCATTACTTGCTCTCCACCAGCCGTTACAACAATTTAAGATTAAGTACTAAGAACAGTGAAAACTGATTACAGTCACAGGAATAGGATAGTCCCTTAAAACACACATCTCAGATGACAAAGGCCAGGGTAGAGAGATATGTCCTCGGCATTTGCCGAAAGCTATACACTCAAACCTCGGTTCCCAAATGCCTCCGTTATCGTACATTTCAGCTCCCAAATGCCGAAAACCCAGAAGTAAATGCTTTTCAAACGTTTTTCCGGAACTCGAACGTCTGATGCAGCTTCCGCTTGAGTGCAAGAAGCTCTTGCAACCAATCAGAAGCCGTGCCTCGGTTGTCAAACGTTTCAGAAGTCGAACGGTCTTCCGGAACGGATTACGTTCCACAACCGAGGTTTGACTGTATAGCGAATGAACCAGATATGCCTCTGTAAGGAGGGAGTTTCACAACTTGGTGTTTGCGTCAGAGGATTTGCCCTCTTCCCAGGCTGCCACCCCCCAGACACCCATCACCACTGGATATGCCAGGTGGGGAGGGTGGGAGTTGGAGTCTAGTAACATCTGAAAGGTGACAGGTTTCCTATCCCTGTAACAAACACATCTGCCAGAAGACTGAGCTCTGGGCTGCAGTGTCCCAACGTCCTGTCCATTTCTTCTGCAGGTATGAAAATGAGCAACCGTTCCGAAAGGCAGTGGAAGATGAAATTAATTCTCTCTATAAAGTGATTGATGATGCTAATTTGACCAAGGTGGATCTGGAGAGCCAGATCGAAAACATGAAAGAAGAATTAACTTTACTGTCAAAGAATCATGAAGAGGTAAGTTGGAGCTGAGAACAGCACATGGCTAGAACATATCTTTTTAGGCGACTCACTGGCATCTATCCAAACAAAGGCTAACTTCTGCCAAAAATAGTGTTTATTGTTGAACTTTGCGATTAATGTCACAGTGCAGGGCTCTTAATTGGTGGTTTTTGTATTTGTTTTTTGCATAAGCTTAACTTAATGCCTTTATCTCAAAACAATAAGCAGGCTCTGACATACTTTGCTATTTTTACTTCTGTGTGACACAGTGCCATTTAAACATACGTGAAAGTCCACATTCATATAACCTTATAGCCAAACATCTGGGGGAAAACAACTTCGGCTACATTCAGGTTATGAAGCCTCTGCTCTCCCCAAGGGGTTAAAGCTTTTTGTGCACTGATAAGCTTAACTTTTACATGCTGCCTTGGAAACACCTTGATCGTGGGGTGCTCTCTCTACAGAAATGTAGGTTTTTATGTATGCAAGGTTGTCTCTTGTTCATAAAACCATAGGGGCTAAAAAGAGCCCTGTAAATTTCCCTACAAAAGTTATTAGCCTGAACTTTATTTTTTTACTACTATTCCAGGGGGCTAGTACCCTGTGTTTCTGTATGGGTACACTTCTCCATGACCAGCATGGAAACCCAGACTACTAGCTTCTAGTTTAAACAAAAAAATTTAAAAAGCCTTCTACCAAGCAGACTGGAAACAGAAGGAATGGATCCTGCAAAGAATTCTTTATCTACTATTCATACCAGCTGAAATATCTAAAGAACTCTGCATAATGCAAGAAGGCTGTGATTTCCAGCCTGTCCTGCATTCATCGAAATTACATAATTTCAGTGGAAGAAAAATGTCAAGAATGCAAAAAATAACGTACTTTTTATATAAAAATTGTGGACTGAAAAAATATGGCAATGAATACCGCTGGTGTTTATTTGTGTGATTTCCATTCCTTACCTCCAACAAACATGCAAATTGTGGCAATTTCCATTCCTGCTTCCATTTCTGATATTCTCCAACAACCCTATAGGTCATCTTTCACAACAAAACCCTCCCAAGGCAAATCACAAAATTTGGTAAAACATGAATACAATATATAAAACACACCCCAACACAATGCAGCAGCCATGCCAGACTCCCTCAATTTAGTAGGCCATTACAAAGGATACAAAAAAAGCCAGTGGCAATGGCATGCTAAGGCTGCAATCCTATATGCAACTACCCGGAAGTATGTCCCAATGAACTGAATGTTGCTTACTTCTGATAATATATGAACAGTAATGCACTGCACTGCACTTTAGAATCTGGGGCTATGGCAGAGCACCTAGGTTACTATTTCATCATCAACACAGTCATCAAGGTTGATGGAATTAAGATGGCCCCGTGAAATGACCCAGATACACTAAAAAAACCAAAAACCACAGACTTCCCATGAGAAACACTTTCTACATCAACTAGCCATGTCTATCACAGGCTAGGAGGAAAATAATTTCATTTCCAGCAATTCTAAACAAAGTTCCTCCTGAAAACTGAGCTCTCTCTGTCACCAAACAGCTTTTGCTCTAGAAATAGTTATTTGCGAACAGTAACACCATCAGTAATTCCAATCAGAATACAAGCGTTTTGTGGGGGGGAAACAGATCTGACCCAGGGGGAGAGCGCCCCCAGCAAAGTTTAAAACAATCACAGAGTTAAGCAGTAGTACAGTGTGGGGAATATAGGCTGCTAGAGCCTTTTATATATCGCATTTACTTTGCAAACAGCACTTGATCCTCTCTCACTACCCTATGACAATGAACAGACCATACACTTTAAAAGCTTTACTTACAAAATCCAAGGTCTGATTCATGCACTATTTCATGCAGCAGCAAGGAGAACACAAATGGAATACTCTTGGGTACAAAATACAGTTTCAAGCATGCTCAGACACATCCTTCCTCATCAGTTACATGGCACGAAAAGAGTGAGGAAAGGAAGAGAAAAAGTTTAACTTCCCCATCACTTCTGAGTTCCTAATTGAGTTCTATGATCTTAACCCCTTCATGCATTAACTAGCCATATGCTTACTATTTATGTTTGACTGCAATTTCCCACATACAGTCAAACCTCAGTTGTCAAGCGTAATCCATTCCGGAAGACTGTTCGACTTCTGAAACATTCGACAATCGAGGCGCAGCTTCTGATTGGTTGCAAGAGCTTCTTGCACTCAAGCGGAAGCCGTGTCAGATGTTCGGGTTCCAAAAAATGTTTGAAAACCAGAGCATTTACTTCCGGGTTTTCAGCGTTCGGGAACCAAAATGTACAATAACGGAGGTGTTCAGGAACCAAGGTTTGACTGTACTGCATTTACATTTGAGTGACTATTTGTAGAAAACAAACAACGAGAAATCAAGTAATGCTGCAGTAGCCATGAATGATGTCTCCCTAGTTGCATCAATGGAAATTGTTCCTTTTGCTAGAATCTCAATGGGTGCTGCCCATTTATTTATGTGGGTGGTTTTCAGGATGTCAAGATGCTTTACAAGCAGCTTGCTGTCTCACCACTGGAAGAACTAGATACTCCCATTGGAACAGGCCTGGATGACATACTGGAAAAAATCCGGATTCATTGGGAGAAAGATATTGAAAGGAACCGAACTGAGACTGGTGCCCTGCTCCACACCAAGGTAAGAACAAAACAAGGTAAGAGTAACTAAGACTGCAATCTTATATACATTTGTCTGGGAGTAAGTCCCATTTATCTCAATGGGCTTTGTGTTTCAGTAGACATGTATAGGCTTGCAATGTAAAATGATTAGGGAGATGGAACACCTCTCCAGAAAGCCAGGCTTACCAAGCATGGACTGCCCATTCATTATGTGTGTGGGAAGCTTAAAAATAATACTGCCCAAATTACTCCATGAAATAACGCTCCCCTCCATTTTCTCCAATCAGCACTGTCAACCAAGAGTAATATTTATATACTAGTATATGCTGTAAACGGAGGAGAAAGTGATGGATTTAAAATCCCAGCAGCTATGTTTGTGTAACGCAGGCATCCCCAAACTCGGCCCCTCCAGATGTTTTGGGACTACAATTCCCATCATCCCTGACCACTGGTCCTGTTAACTAGGGATGGTGGAAACTGTAGTCCCAAAACACTTGGAGGGCCGAGTTTAGGGATGCCTGGTATAACAGAACAGCAAATAAGAATCTGCATTTTTTTCCCGTTCGTCACTGTTAAATGTTGTCAGCAAGCCACAGAAACAGCACCATCTGTACGGACACAAGAGGAGGAACTGGTTGAATCCCTGAGGGTAGAGTTTCATGAAACAGCTTGCAAAATCCAAAGCCTGCAAGCAGAGACTGAATCACTGAGAACTCTGGTGAGTCAGAAATGAGAAATGGTATCTGTTTATAGGTGCAAGGCTTTTGCTTCCAGGATGAACAGATTCCTATTTTTATATGGGTTTGACACCTTATGCTATAAGAGAATCAGTGCAATCCTTCTGTATGATTTCTCAGAAGTAAGCCACTGATTTCAATGGAAATTATTCCCCAGTAAATGTGCATAGGATTGCAGCTGACATTTTCAAATGTGTTCAACAAACCATTGTTCATCCATTATAATTGCAACCACACGCTTCTTGTGGACATCAAGGCTAGAAAACTCCACTTTTCAAAACAGTTTCTATAGCTATAAAACTTAGGGTACAAGCTGGAAAGCTAACTTATAACTGTTTACCAGCGATTCCAGTAGGAGCATTAAGCAAGTGTTTAAATTTCTTCCACTGAAATCAGTAATGCCCCTTTGGTTCTTTTCAGGATTGTGGCCCAGTTTGCATGCAATGACAAACACAATGGCCAAAGACATAGAGCGAGTGTGCGGGTACTCAAAGCAAAAACTGTGGCTGCTTCATTCCTCCACTAGGCCTGCTTCTGCCACACCACTTGAAGCAAAGCCACAGTGTGGCTTAGTGTTACATTTAGAGACAATGCTTTTCTTCTTAGATTCACAAAATGTTTAGGGGTATGCGTAAGAAAAAAGAACTACATTTAGACATCTCAGTACATTTCCGAGCACAATTCAAAGTGTTGGTGCTGACCTAAACAGCCACAGCCCAGTATACCTGAAGGAGCATCTCCACCCCCATCATTCAGCCCGGACACGGAGGTCCAGCTCCGAGGGTCTTCTGGCAGTTCCCTCACTGCAAGAAGTGAAGCTACAGGGAACCAAGTAGAGGGCCGTCTCAGTAGTGGAAAGCCCTGCCATCAGGAAATAAACAACTATCTGACTTTTAGAAGACATCTGAAGGCAGCCCTGTTTAGGAAAGTTTTTAATGTTTGATGTTTTATCACATTATTATTATTATTATTATTATTATTATTATTATTATCATTATTATTATTAATTACATGTGATTGTCTTGCTCACAATGAACCATGAGCTGAACCAATTTGTACTCAGTTTACTGCTTGTGGCTTGTTTGGGGAAAACCCACAAGCCTGGGTTCACACAAAATGCTAAGCCAAACCATGGCTTACCTTTGGGTAGCATAGCAATAGTAGACCAGAAGAATACCTGTCTGGATACCTGCATGCTTACTTGTTCTCCCTAAGCTACAATTTGGCTTAGTGTTGCATGCAAACAAGGCCTCTGTCAGAATGGTTGCATTCTGCGGAGCCTCTATAGCATGGATTCAAGTATTTGTACACATGCTCCTCATTGCCAACAGCTCCTCTCAATGTTCCAGACACCACTTGTTAACCTCTCTCAAGTTTCCAAAATTACTGGCCAACTAATGTGTGGAGCTATTGTCAAGAAAGAAAGATGACAAGGTACAGGTGTCCCACTCCACATGCCAAGGTTACAAACTTCAGCATTCTCACCTATGAAAACCTACACCGGACACCCCCAGCTTATAACCACCAAATGCAGCCCTCCACTGTCTTATCATATGAGACCACACTACATGGCTGCTGAGTTTACCCTGGTAGAGCACAAGTTGGGCAAGCCAAAAATATGTATTAGCATATATATATATATATATATATATATATATATATATATATATATGCAGGTTTTGGTGTCTTCGGGTGTCTTCCCGTGTAAGAGTCGGGGTGTCTGTGCGACGTTTCGACGAGGTCTCACTCGTCATCTTCAGGCTGGTGCTTTCGGCTTCTTGTTACTGGAACAGAGCAGAGTCTGGTGTTTGAGTTCCTATAAATACTGTTGAGGGGTGTGGTGTATAGCCTCCAACGTTCTGGGCAGAGAGGAAGTTCCTAGATTAGTGTGCCTTTTCTTCTTTTGTTCCTTAATTACTTGAGGGATATCTTGGGTGATTTCATGAGTGATATTCTGAATACCACTGGGTGGGTCATTAAGTGTAGATTAGTTGCTAAAGCTTTCGTGTCTTGACCTCTTGAGCTTGTGAAGAGTTTTTCTGAGAAGATGGCTCAAACACCAGACTCTGCTCTGTTCCAGTAACAAGAAGCCGAAAGCACCAGCCTGAAGATGACGAGTGAGACCTCGTCGAAACGTCGCACAGACACCCCGACTCTTACACGGGAAGACACCCGAAGACACCAAAACCTGCATTCCTGTACCCGTGAAAATCTACGAAAGCAAATATATATATATATATATATATGCAGGTTTTGGTGTCTTCGGGTGTCTTCCCGTGTAAGAGTCGGGGTGTCTGTGCGACGTTTCGACGAGGTCTCACTCGTCATCTTCAGGCTGGTGCTTTCGGCTTCTTGTTACTGGAACAGAGCAGAATCAAGAAGCCAAAAGCACCAGCCTGAAGATGACGAGTGAGACCTCGTCGAAACGTCGCACAGACACCCCGACTCTTACACGGGAAGACACCCGAAGACACCAAAACCTGCATTCCTGTACCCGTGAAAATCTACGAAAGCAAATATATATATATATATATATATATATATATATATATATATATATATATATATATATGCAGGTTTTGGTGTCTTCGGGTGTCTTCCCGTGTAAGAGTCGGGGTGTCTGTGCGACGTTTCGACGAGGTCTCACTCGTCATCTTCAGGCTGGTGCTTTCGGCTTCTTGTTACTGGAACAGAGCAGAATCTGGTGTTTGAGTTCCTATAAATAAATATATAAAGAAATGTTGCAGGCAGGGCCGGATTGAGGTTTGATGAGACCCTAAGCTGCTGAAGGTAATGGGGCCCTTGATATGTCCTTTGTCAACAACAAATTGTCGCTGTTTTTTGTGTTGAATTGTTGTAAACAAAAATTGCCCCTTTCCCTTATGGGGTATCTGAGAGCCCATACAGAGTCCTTACATAGGTTCCCTATTGGTGGGAGAAGATAACAGAGGCCAACCAGAGAATATTGAGAAGCAAAGCAGCTAGTAAGCTTGATCTTTAGTGATCTGTTATCTTCTCCCACCAATAGGGAACCTATGTAAGGACTCTGTATGGGCTCTCAGATACCCCATAAGGGAAAGGGGCAATTTTTGTTTACAACAATTCAACACAAAAAACAGCGACAATTTGTTGTTGACAAAGGACATATCAAGGGCCCCATTACCTTCAGCAGCTTAGGGTCTCATCAAACCTCAATCCGGCCCTGCCTGCAACATTTCTTTATATATTTATTTATAGGAACTCAAACACCAGATTCTGCTCTGTTCCAGTAACAAGAAGCCGAAAGCACCAGCCTGAAGATGACGAGTGAGACCTCGTCGAAACGTCGCACAGACACCCCGACTCTTACACGGGAAGACACCCGAAGACACCAAAACCTGCATTCCTGTACCCGTGAAAATCTACGAAAGCATATATATATATATATATATATAATTACATTACAACAGGATTTTGTTGTCCTTGCAGAAGAGAGGTTTGGAGAACTCCCTCTATGATTCCAAGCACTGGCATGACATAGAGCTTCAGAATTTAGGTTCTGTCATCACCAAGCTGGAAGCAGAAGTAGGAGAAATCCGAGCGGAGACTGAGCAGCAGCAGAGGGATCGCGAAACTCTGCTGTCCATTAAAACACAGCTGGAGAAAGATATCACTGCGTACCACTGCCTTCTAGACAAAGAAGAGAGCAGGTATTTCTTTGTATGGTGAATTGTGTCTTGCCTGCATAATCGCTTCTCTGTGCCCAGAGGAGAATTAATGAGAGTGGACACAAAAGGATAAATCAAGCAGGATCTAGCAAATATTAGCATTGCTACATTATAATATTACATTGCCAACAACTTCATTCTGTTGTGCAACTGATGCCTCAGTTACAGATTTGGAAATACGGCTACTAGTTGACTGAACTCATATATATACTCCATTCCTAAGTCATATGTGAACAATTCCTCTTTACGAGGTATGGCCAGACCAGATTCTCCACTCACTCACCACCTTCCTCAGAAACAGCAGGCACAATCCAGTCATTCCAGTACTGCCTCTCTTCAGATTTAAATTTTAGGCCTCTGAAGGAAGGGGTGGGGTGCAATAGGCTCAAGTCTTGATGGCAAAGTTCTCCCCAACTGGCAGCAGTGAAGCTCAAACAGTACCATTGCCTGTTGCTTGGCTCAGGCGGCCAGTCAAAACCACATCATTGCTTAAAGTTTCCTAGAGCTGCACCATTTTCACAACAGGCGACACACTTGCCAAAAAGAATGGGCCTCTTTGATTTTGGCTGCCCCTTGTGGTCTCTGCAAAGAGTGCTGCAAGTGGACCTGAAACAAAAGCTGCAGCTTAAAATGCTCCTGTCCAGAGTTCCAGCCAGTCAGCCATGTACTTTCCAGGATATATGGTACGCTATTTAATCAAAGTATCTCAGCTCACATTAATGTATTAAATGTTCATTAAAATATCAAAATATAAATAAAATCAACATGCTATTCCCCTCTCCCCCACCCCAGTTTTCTACACTCCTGTCTCAAACAGTCCGCATTCCATAACCATTAAATATGATTACAGTAGTCCTCACTGTGCTATTTTGAGAAGTGGGTTCCTCCGGATTTTTTCTTATACTTTTGGGGCATTTTTGCAAGCATTGGGGTTCCCCAAAGCTTTCTTTAAAAAAAAAAAAAAGTTTAATACTTTACACTGATTTACATTAAGATCATATGATATACAATTTACATCGGAATCTATCTTGGCAACTTCCCATCCTTACATATGTGATGGCTTAATTTTTTCCCTCTTGAGTATAGACTGCAGACCCTCCAAGTGTCCCTATCTTCCAGATTTAGAGAAGCTTTTCCAGTTTCTGATTTGACCCCAGAATGTCCCGCTTTTCCTTAGGACGTCCCTATTTTCATTGGAGAAATATTGGCAGGTATGGAGTTATCCACCCCCTGAGACACCTGAAGGCAACAGTTTTTTACATTTTTTTAAATGAAGGAAGTTTTTTTTAATGTTTAATGTTTCCTTATGTTTATATATAAGGTGGAAGACGCCCAAAGTAGCTGGGGCAACCCAGTAAGATATGTGGGGCATAAATAGTAAAATTATAATTATGGAAAGGGATGTCCCTATTTTCATCAGAGTAATGTTTGAGGGTATGAGACTGTACCCTTTTAGCTACATATGGGTGCACGCTCAGATGTTTGCTATTAGTTTATAGGAACACTGCAAGACTAAACAAGCAGCAGAGCTCAGGGATATAGGTCCTGCCCTGGTCCCAATCTTCAGAAGATCATAGATACAAAATAGTGGGTGGAGGTATAACGCAGTTTGTTTGCATGTATTATGCATGAGTGAAGTTTTACCCCTCAATGAAAGCCACGGTAAGTCAAAGAGCAAGATTTGCATATACTGCAACCTTGGGATGCTGCCACTAGTTAAGACTGACAATGCTGCATCAGAAAAACCTATAACTCTTCTGAAGAACTGGCATCGCTTCAGATTTTCTAGCTTTAAAAAATTAACAGTACATGGCACCAAGTATTCTCTTCTTTGCAGAAAGGAAGCATCAGTCCCAGTTCAGCAAAGTAAATGAGATATATATTATTTATCAAAACAAACATCTATTTGTGTTAATTCTTAGTCTCTTGATTTACTAGCACATTCCATTTTTAAAAGCTAGCCCATTCTAATTCAACACAAAATACAGGACTTAGATTTTCATCTTTAGTGGGAATTCATAACAACTGAAGCCTTGATTGAAAGCATTGATTCATTACTAGATTAGTGTCTGCTGTGGGTCCCAAACTACCAACAAAAAGTGGTTGAATAAAGCACACAAAACGGCATGAACAGACAAAACATACAAAACAATGTATGAGGATTTGGCTGCAGAGCAAAAATGACTTTTAACATATAGTTCAGGATACTGTTTCAAACACAAACCAAGAACAACAAAGTTTTCCCTGTTAAAAATAATAATTATGTCTTCCATGGGAAACATTACGCAGAACAGCTAGCTTTTGGTTTACCATAAATGGAATTCTCATCTGTAATACGCCAGAAAAAGCTGCCCTTTTCACTGGAAAATTTGATTTCCAAACAAGTGTATTTCTTTTCTGACAACTGACTCATGAAGCTGGTCTGAATTTTTCCTATCAGTCTTGGAAGTCTTGGTTGGATTTAACATCCACTCTCTTCATTAGGAAGAACATATTTTCGCCCCCACAAAAAAAATCTGAATCCACTATTTTGATAAAAACACAAAGGACAACTTGGATTAGAATAGTCATCCCAGACCTTGAAGCCCACATATTCACTGAATATGTGCATCTATTTAATCATGCATGTGATAACCTTTCTACTTGCAACCACAAAGCTGACTTATACAAAGTGTGTGTGTTTGTGTGCGTCATTTTGTTGCTCATCTTGCCAAAACTGCGTCAAATCAATTTGTACTGTTACGGGTCTGCTTATCTTTGGAGAAATAATGATTTTGTTTTTAAGTCATTTAGTTGTGTACGACTCATTGTGGCCCCATGGACCAGAGCACGCCAGGAACTCCTGTCTTCCACTGCCTCCCGCAATTTGGTCAAATAATGGTCAAATAATGATAGTGTTGTTTTTGTTTAACTTTTCAGCTGATTTTCAAATTTGTTGTCTTCAGAAGACAATGATTGTTGCTCAAAGCACAGGATGATCTCACTGGCAAAAGTGTCCATGGAAACGATGAAAGCCAACGCAGCCTACTCCAACTTGATTCGTCAACTTCAGTAGGCCACAGCTTGACCGACTGCACTAGGCATCCCCACGTATGATTGCTTCGCTTACAGGTTTCAAAACTTCCTATATGATTATAGAATAAAATATCAGTTCAACTTGATGGCTCTTTTTTAATATAAAAAACTGCTGGAAAAAAACTAGACTGATCCTGCATTCTTGTCAACACTCATTTGAGAATATATCTCACAGATCTCAGTTTGACTTTTTTTTTTTTTAAAGCAAAGGCACAAAAGATCAGGCCACAAGAGTAATACTTTCTAAAGTCCCGTTTTACCGGAGGAGACTTGCAAATTGTATTCTGGACACTCCTGAAGTTCCTTAGAAGGTTATCTGGAGTTCCATTTGTCCACCATAACTGACCGCATTCTGCAATGCATGGCTGCAAAAGAGCATTGAGTGTTTACTAGGCTACACTCTCAGTTCATATGGAGCAATGGTGAGGGAGGGGGCCTATAAGTCTAGCCAGTCCCCTGATTTAACTGAGAGTGTGTTCTAGAACATGAACCTACCCAAACTATATGAGATATGACTGGATCTCAGATATATTTGTTAAATTATAGAACAAGGCTGAAGAACCTGTGGTCATCCGTAAGATGGACTCCAATTTGCACCAGTCCCAGCCAATATGGCACAGGACTTGGAGTAGTTTATCCCCTTACCTGCCCATGTGCCCATTTCCTGATCTAAATTCTCCCTTCTTCAAGTTGTTGTTATCCCACTGAGGAAACACACAGCTACAGTATAGACCTATCTGCTTTCACTACTGAAGCAAATAGCAACTGGGGGAGTGGAAGAGAAAGAGATTTCGATTGAGAAAACAGTACAGAGAAAAGCTTTGTATGTTTGCGGGGGGTGGGGGGGAGCAGCAACATACCTTAATCCTTCCCCCCCCCCCCAGTGACATGCCTCTGATCCACTTCAACTCCCCTGATGTAATCGTTATTTGGAAGTTTAAAAAAGACACCTGGAGATCTGATCCCAGGTTTCCCACATCTCACCTATTTTGACCTTTAGAAAGGGTTTCTTGGAGCTATGAAATCTCAAAATATTGTCTAGATTCAGAGAGGCCCATCATCACCAACAAACATGTGTTTATTTCTATGCTACTTTCCCACAAAATTGTGCTTAATGTGGCTCACAACATACAAACAGTAAGTACAGCATAACTACTAAAAATATATATAATAACAGATACAGTGGCTTGGATCCCAGACATTATTTTAGAACACTGTAAACAGACACACACTGCCCTAGTACTGTCTCACTACACCAGCTTTCCCCAACTTGGTGCCCTCCAGCTGTTTTGAACTACAACTCCCATCATTCCTGGTGAGAGTTATAGTCCAAAACAACTTCAGGGCACCAGGTTGGGGAGGGCTGCACTATACTACTAAATGGGAATGGGAATACTTTTTGTCTGATCATTGGAAACATTTTGAGTCTAACCAAGTTTGATTTGAACACATCAATCTAAAAGAGAAAACTGATAGAATTAAATAATATAAGCAGGTTTGTAACAGACAAGAGTATTGTCAACAGCACTAGATGGAAGCTCAGTCACCTTGATCCTACAATACATTCTAAGCCACACCACTAATCCTCTCAAATTTGGTGTTTGTCACACAACTCACACTGAGTTGCCCAGTACCAGTAATACTTCTCAGCTGCTTCCCATCTGTCCATCTCTCATCATGGTGTACAAAGCTCCTGCGCAGACATTCACAACCACACCACAGTTTACAATGATGCCTTAATTTTAAATTAATTTGGATCTCTGAGGAACGTGCACACAATAGGTCCACTCTGCGGATGTGTGGGATTTGTTCCTTTAGTTTATCTAAATTCAGGCCAGGTAAACCAATGTGTAGAGAAAGCAACAGTTCTATACCCAAACAATTAATGCTTTGACGCCAATACCCTGACAGTAGGTCTTTCACTTTACTGAAAGTCTGTAAGTGTTTTCACAAAAAGGAGAGCATAAATAGTAGAGGCAAGCTATATAGTTGTGAAGATATGTTAATATGGCCGAAGGAGGGAGGGCAGGATACTGGATGAAAATCGTTTAAACCATACTATAATTTTCCTGGAATTCTCTGAAGAGCCCTTAGCCCTCGCTTTAGCCTAACACCCCAGGGTCACTAGCAAAACTAGACACTAAAAAGCATGGAAAGTTGTGATCCATTCTAAAGACTTCAAAATCCACAGTTGGAAAATACCTTAACTATTACCAACCAAAATGTCACAAAATTATAAGCAAGCTTTCTAGTTCTTCAGAAATCTACTTCGAGCTGGATGCTAAGCAGCACACCCAAAAAGTGGGAGAAAAGTTTTCTTGATATTGACACCACAAGGCTGTACAGTATTTAGTCAGTTTTAAGGCTTGGAAGATGGAGAATGCAGACTTACCCTACACCCTACACAGCACAATCCTACATGTCTAGTCAGCAGTAAGACCTGCTGAGTTCAATGTTGTGGCCTTAACACAGGTATATATACATTCCTCCAAACTACTCTGCAGACCTGCTTTGACTATAATGCCCCAAAGTAATTTCACAAAAGGCATGAGCTTATGGGCCCAATTAAAGAATGTCTTTCTCATGAACCTTATTAGCTTTCCTTGTTGCTTTTAAGCAGTAAGGTCTCCACAAAAAGCACTGTCTTCAAATGCATTTCTAAACAAACTAGCAAATAGGAGCCAAATCCATACTATAAAAGAAATCACAATCTGTTGCACATAAAGTTGGTGCAGAAAAGGCTAAAAAACAACAACACCCAATCAAACATGACTTAAGAGATTTCAAAAAAGTTGATTTTAGAAAAAACATTAGTTAGAAAAATGCTTAAAGAAATTGCAGCCTATCAAAGTCCCTGCTAGTGCTACTTACTGTATCTTACAACCTTATCTTATGGATTAGTTTTAATTGCTAAAGCCACATTTGTTACTGAACAAGCTGGGCAGAGGCATTCTCTGAATCCTAAGGGAACAGCGGTGTAGAATTTTGCTAACTGACCAATAGTATCAGGCAGTGCTATTTTTCCTAGAAAAAGAGGTGCCATAACTCACCATGAACTCCTCCTTTGTTCTCTTATAATGGCAATGGTGCCCACTTGAGAGGTGCTGGAACTGAGTCGTTGAGCTCGGCTGGGGGGAAAAAAGCCCTGGTATCAGGACAGCAGCTTACAAAATTTGCCTATTTAGACTACAATCATATGCACATTACCTAGCAGAAGCCACACCAAACACAGGTGAATCCATTTTGCGTAAATCTACTTTTTGCAGCTAAGCTTGTTGCTTTTTGTTTATGACTTGCCTTTTGTGGCCCTGCTTTGTCCTTGTGTTGCTTACATAACAGACCAAAAAGTACAAGGATTAACGGTAAATTTACTTGCAAATATCAAAGATTACTGTGTTAATTGCAAGTAAATTTATTCATGGTTGGCCCTCACCTGCCACTTTAGATAGCATATTACACATCTGCTCACAGGAGCTTTACTCAACTTAGGTGCTGGGACTGGTAATGGGTTCACTGTTTGTCCAGGGCTTTTCCTTTACCTAGATAAAAATCTATACTTCAGGAAACACTTCAAGGACACACTTAAATTGGAACTGAGACTAAACAAGTCTACATTTAATTAACCAACAGGCTTTTTGCGGCTATTGAGTCCTTCACACAATAGTGTCTGGCTTGCCAGAAGTACTTAGGAAAAGGATCTAGGAGTCTAAGTAGACCACAAGTTTAATGTGAGTCAACAGTGTGATGCAGTAGTAAAAATAGCTAATGCTATTGCAGGCTACATCAACAATGTATGGTGTGAAGTCATAGTACCTTGGTCAGACAACACCTGGAGTACTGTGTCCTGTTCTTGGCGCTATAATTTAAGGATCTAGGGTGTGTGCAGAGGGTGACCAAGATGATCAAGGGTCTGGAAATCAAGCCTTATGAGGAATGGTTGAGGAAGTTGGGTACATTCAGCCTGGTAAAGTGGAGACTGAAAGGAGATATGATAGCCATCTTCAGATATCTAATATTATCTGGTCCAACTCCTTGCAATGCATCCATGACCAATGGCCATTCAACCACTATTAAAAAACCTTCAGTGGAGTTGGACCAGATGGGCCTTGGGGCCCCTTCCAACTCTACAATTCTCCAATCTTATGACAACTCATTCCATCAGGCCTCCTCACCTTCAACTGTCACCTGGGTGGAGGCATTCCATCACCCTGTCTCAGCGCAAGAGAGGAAGCTGGTTCATTGCATCCACTTTGCTGGAGGCCCAGCTCCCCTTGGCACCTTCTGCCTGTTAACTATGCCAGCTGGTCAGCATAGGAACAACTGTCTCTAGAAATTGGTGCTTAAACTTTTGAGATTTATTTTCCCCTGTCCTCTTGGGCGTTGTATTCCTTTTTCATTATAAGACTGTAAGGGAGCGTATTTAATTTCTCATAAGTCGCTGCGGGGGTCTTTTTGGCTGAGGAGCAGGATATAAACACCCTAAAGAAGCCAACCCCGCAGGTGCGGTTTTTCTCCCTCACGAGAGGCAAGGGGCGCAGCTGCACCGGTTGCGTTTCTGCCTGTCGTGCGCAGCTGCCGAATCCCGTCAGAAGGGGAGGGCGGCAGCATCTCGAGGGCTCAACGCGCCCCCCTCAGAAGGAAGGCGAGTAAAAAAAAAAGCGCGCGTAGAACCAAGGCCCGCTATCTCTGCGCTGAGGGAGAGCAGAAAGATCAAAGCCTGGCCCGTAACGAACATCTGCCCGCGCTGTACTGCCTCGTCACTCCCGGAGCGCCCAAAGGCGTCGACTTCGCGCAAGCGCACTCCCTCTGCCTTCTCTCTCCTCCCACATTCCGGGCCGCCGGGCCAATCACAGACGGGGCTGCTGACGCTTCTGCCGCACCCAAAGTTCGTCACCGAGGCCTCCTTTGCCTCTCATTGGCTCCCGGGCCGTTTGTTCCCTTTGGGCGGGTTGGCCCCGGCGGAAGGAGGCGCGCGCGGCCTCCCGCCTCTGCGCCGCCATGCCCAATAAGGTGCCACGTTAGAAAACGCTCCTGCCGCTTGGCTCCGCCCCCACCTCCTCTCTTCCTTCGCCCCCCACTTTTCCTTTGGCTGTGTCAAGCGGCGGCCACCAACGTGGAGAGCGGAAGCCGCCGCCGCCGCGTGAGCTGAGGAGGGAGAGAGGCGTCCGGCGCGCGGGCAGCTGGCGGTTTGAGGACTGTACCATTCGCCTGCCGCGGAAGGGGCGAGCGACTGCCACCCCCATTGAGGCGCACGTGAGGGCTGCTGTTGGTGGGCACCTGTGAGGGGGTCGCTCGCCCGCTCGCCTACTCCCCCGCCCCCGGCGCAGCGCGTCGGCTTGGTAGGCGCCCAACCGCCGTCAGGCGCGAGGAAGACACGTCCCGTCAGCCACAACCGGTTTGAACCGGAGCGCGAGGAGGAGCCGCCGCTTCTGCCGCCGCCATGGCCGAGACTGAGGAAAGGAGCTTGGACGACTTTTTCGCGAAGCGGGACAAGAAGAAGCGGAAAGAGAAGAGCAGCCGGGGGGCCGCCTCCGCAACGGCCGCCTCCTCGGCGGCCTCGCACAACGCCCCTGCCAACGCTTCTGGCGGGGGTGGGGGCGGGGGGAGCCGGCAGGGCGAGGGCGGCTCCGGGACGGCCTCCAATGCCCACGCCGCCGCGACGAAGGGTGGGATTAAGGTGAGCAGGCAGGGCGGCGGCTGCGGGGCTGAGCCGGGTGGGTTCCAGCATGACCAGTCATGGGGCGGCGTGGGGGGGGGGATGGCGGTGAGAGAGAGAGAGAAGTAGGGAATTATCGGCTTCCTGTGGGCGTTGGTGACTTCCTGTCAGCAGAGGGCGCCTTTGCGGGGTCAGCCCGGCCGCCGTGGCCTTGGCGTGGGGCGCGTGGAAGTCGCACCCATCGGTCACTCCTTAACCCTCCCGGCGGATGGGGTGGGAACGAGGGCAGAGTTTAGGACTCTCGTATTTAGCGATAAGTAGATATCCGATGTGGAGCCCAAATCAATGGGCTTGAAATAGTCGTCTTGCGCCCCCACCCACGCCACCCCCGGCATGTTCTAGCTCTTTTGTAACGGCGCCGGAGTTTGCATAAACTGCTTTGTTCCCAGCAGCCTCTGTTCATTTGAGGCATGTCCGTAGTAACTGAGGCCGTGGCTCTCTCCCTTGAGCTGTGCCTTCATGCTGGCAGGCAGGGATTTTTTTTCCTGTGTAATCGTCCAGTCGTGCCACTGAGTGCTTACCTTCAGCCGTAGAAGTAAATGGTAATGCAACTTCTTCCGGTGCTTTTCATTGCCTTCCAAAAATGGTTCTCGAAGTACTTCATTAAGTTGCATTGGAGCTGTGTAACATGGATTAAACAGCTCTCACTGGCACATTGAGGTTTTTGCACACAATGCTGCTTTCTTGTTTTATCTGGTCAGTAGCTTTCAATATTTGAGACACTGCAGTTTTTATAAAGCTCAGGGACAGGGCAGATTTATATATATCTATAAATCTAATTCTACGTTTGGCCGTTGTCACATTGAGGCTCATCCTCTTGTGGTTGGGTGGCCACTGTGAGAATAGGATGCTCAGCAGGCTGTTCTTAACCTAATGCAGTGATTCTAGATCAAATGTTTGGACAACATTGCAATGATTTTTTAAGATGAGGGAATAAGTTTGGTGAGAAATCCACATTAGGGAGCCATAGGTGGGCCTGCAACAAAATGCTGTGGTATGGAATTTATTTATTTTTTGGTCTCTTTCAATCCCTTCTCCCCCAACACTGAGCAGCTGTCTTCTGTCCCTGGGGACACTGAAAAATAGATTTTCCGTGTGAACCAGGAGGCCTGTCCAAGCAATCAGATGCTTCTTTCTGTCCTTTAATATATATGTGTGTGTGTGTGTTGTCTCCTGTTCAAGCCACTCTATTCTATTCCACCTCTTTAGAAGAGCCTGCTAAATCAGGACAAAGACCCATCTAGTCCAGCATACTGTTCTCAAACTGGCCAACCGGGTTCCTATAGGCAACCAGCAAGCAGGATCCAAGCACAAGAGCACTTTCCTCCTGTGGCTTCCAGCAACTGGTGTTCAGAAGCATTCTTGCCTCCAACAATGGAGGCAGAGCAATCGCAGCTAGTAGCCATTGCTAGCCTTATTCTCTTTTAATTGGTCCAATCCTTATTTAAGCCAGTGTTTCCCAAACGTTTTTGGGCAACGGCACACCTGTTTACCGGAAAAAAATCTCGCGGCACACCACCATTAAAGCCCCGCCCCGTGACGTCAGCGCGCAGCGTCACGCCGGGAGGGACGCACAAAAGTGAAAGTTTTTTCCCTTCCCCTTGCCGGGGTGGGTGGAGGCAGCAGAGCGAGGGACTGAGGGACGGCGGCAGCTGAGGCGGCGGCGGCTGTTGTGGTGGTGGCGGCGATAGCGGGCGGAGGAGGAGCCGTCGCCGGGAGTTGCTGCTGCTGCTGTTGCTGCTGCTGCCCGGACATGCCGGCCTCCTCCTCCTCCGCTGTCTCGCGCTCCTCCCTTTTGCGCGCGCTGCCCCGCCGCTCGGCACCACCACCGCGGAGCCGCCCCCGGCTCGACGCGGATCCTCGCCGCCCGACTCGCCCGCCTCCCTCCCACGGCACACCAGCCGGTGTCTCACGGCACACTAGTGTGCCGCGGAACACCGGTTGGGAAACACTGATTTAAGCTATCTAAGTTGGTGGCCATCACTGCCTCCTGTGGGAACAAGTTAGTTTATACTATACACTGCATGAAGGAATACTTTATCTGTCCCTAATTCAGCTTCATTGGATGTCCACGAGTTTACAGAGAGGGAAAAATTGTCCATGCCATGCACAGTTTTTCAGATTTACACCATGTCACCTCATGTGCCTTTTCTCTAGGCTAAACCCCCACCCCCAAAAAGTTGCAATATTTTCTAATGGGGAGCTGCTGTTAGGTTCTTTCCCTTCTCTCACAATGTTCTGTGCAACTCAGGGTGCTTCTTTGGGGTCCACCTGTTTTTCCCTATAGATTTTGTGGTACATACCCATACATCAAAGTTACTCTGATCTGCTAATGTGCTTTGATGGTGCTGCTTTGGCTACATAAACATGAGCACTATAAAAATAATTGGTATGAGTATACAGTGGTGCCTCGGGTTACATATGCTTCAGGTTACAGACTCCGCTAACCCAGAAATATTACCTCGGGTTAAGAACTTTGCTTCAGGGTGAGAACAGAAATCGTGCTCCAGCGGTGCAGCGGCCGCAGGAGGCCCCATTAGCTAAAGTGGTGCTTCAGGTTAAGAACAGTTTCAGGTTAAGAACAGAAATCCAGAACGAATTAATTACTTAACCCGAGGTACCATTGTATAGGTAATAAAAGATGGACCCATCTACTGAAAGAGTGTTGCTTTGATGGACTACAAGTTACCAGTCTAGAATGCTGTCCATCTGTGTCTCATTTTTTTGGAAGATAAGAGTGTAGATTTCCTGTTAGCAAATACTTTTCAGATCAGTATTTTCTTCTTGGGTAAGATCTGTTGGCCGTAGATAGTAACTTTCCAGCTGAAATTTAATCCTCTGCTTAATAGATGGCCGAAATTTAAAGGAAGACAGTGGCGTGGATCCAAAGTGGAAAGCCCTTCCACTTGTAAGAGAGGGTGTTGTTGCCAATTTTCTCTCCACTATCTCTAGTCCTCAAAAAGCTAACTCCAGAGAGCCAAGAAGAGCCTATTTTCCCATCACCTCTTGCTCAAGCTGAACTGTGGAGTCTTTGGATCCAAACTATTTCCTGTAGACTCAAGGATTCCACTGCATCATGGGGAAACTTCACTAGTTTATGAACCCACACTTGCACACATTGTACACTGTAATCATGCCTGCCATGAAGAGGCTTGAGTATATTAGGAAATAAGTGCAAAGTGTTATTGAAGTCTATTCCAATAGGGCCAGGTTGGATAATAAAAACAAAATGCTTAGGCAGAAACACAAGTTATATGCACTCTTCTTTACTAGCTTAAGCTAATATGTTAGAATTGAGGTAATCTTGTATATTAATTAGAAATAAGAAATGTATGTGAAATTCTCTGGAAACTTGAAATGTATTATGTGCTCCTAAAGTAGGCAGTGTTTACTTCATTGCAAAGAAATAGAAATATTTGCATTCTGTGAGGGGGTTTTTACTATTGTACAATTTAATACCTTTTTTGTTTTTTATATTACACAATAATTTTAGAGCTTATTGTGCTGGTTGTCTTCTGTTAAGAGCAGATAATGAGTCTACATAATGTTTGTCTCTCTTACAGGAGGAGGATGAGTGGAAGGAATTTGAGCAAGAAGAAGTAATTGACTACAGTGGTCTCAGAGTTCACTCCATGCAAATTAGGTATTACTGTCTTAAAAAGACATACTTGTTAAAATATAATTGTACTTATCAACTCTGGATGTGCCTCACTGATAGAGATATTACTTGCAGCCTCATGAGTTATTTCATGAGGCTGCAAGTAATATACAACAGCTTAATAGCTGAAGAAAAGGCACTAACAAAGTCATATCCCTAGACTTGCCACAGAATGGCTTGAAGCGATCAGCACAATCTATCTGTGCATCTTAGCCACTTTTATAAAATGTTTCCTTGAAGTTCTGCTGCTTTGTATGGCTTGGAAAGCACTTGAATGCTTTAAACATGTTTATGGGTGTTCTGTCACTTCTCAGGAATTGTCAAACCTAAAGAACTAAACTGTGGTTGTCCACTGTACTTCCTTTTGCTGGGTAATATGCTGTTTAAGCATGTCTCTTAAAACAAATATGGGCAGAATTATATTGGAATTATTTGCCTTTGCTATCCCTTGAGTTGTGTAATTCTAAATCTTTGTCCCTCCTTTCCTAACTACAGGCCCATTTTTTAAATTGCCAGACTCTGTTGATACTTTTGTAAATTCACACAGGGTGGAGAACTGTACTTAATGTCATAATATGCAAAATGTGCATGGTGTCATACATTCTTGCTTTACGAAAATGATGAACATGTATTTCACGTTCGTTTTTATTTCAGTGAAAAAGATGATGAAGATGGTGAAAAGAGGGAAGAGCCAAGGGATAACAGTGAAGAACCAGGTGGGGGTATGGATAAGTTGTCAGGTCCTTGGAATAGATCTGCTCCTACACAGACACCTGTTGCTGAAATTATTGGTGAGTTGTTGGTTTTTTCGCTGTTTATTTTAAAGGTATATTGATTGAAATGGCATGTATTGGGCTTTCTGTTATTTGAGCTTCCCATTGCTTCTCAAAATTTAATTGCAGGATACAAACATCTCAGTGTTATGTAGCATGATTCATACAAATTAATAAGGTTGGTCTTCTATGGAAAAAGTGAAACAAGTTGACAGAACTAAGGAGAGGGAAAGTAATCTGGTTTGTTAAAATTAAAGCATTGTTTACCGATGCAAGGGTAAGTAGTGTGTGTGATGCAGTATAGCCATCGCTCAATAGGTGTAGGGTGTTGCTCCTGCTGTACAGTATTAATACCAAGAGCTAAAAAAAAATTCAAGCTCCCTAGGTGCCAGAATTCCTAACAGTTACTATTTGTTAAACATTTTCTTCATTTGAGAGGAAAATCATAGTATTACAGGGAGATAATGAAAGCAGTACATAAGATTACTGTTGCTTACCTTGGTAGTATACATAGCTGTATTTGCCTCTGCTTAAAAAGGATGTGCAAATATGTTTTTCTCATGCATAGACAAGATGCCCTTATGTCCAGCGTTAGAAACTGGGATAGGAAAGCTAGGTGCCCTGTAGGTCTTGGGACCTGGGGTTTGGGCATTTTCTTTTTTGCTGCCACACTACCCTGCAGACCAGGTGATTTGCTTGACAGTGTGGCATCTCCAGTCGAAAAAGGCCGGTTGCCAGTCACAACTGGCGCCAAGCTGTTTTCGAATGCTGATGTATACTAATAAATATTTTCTTGATGTGGCTAAGTAAAAAAAGAAAGACTAGGAAGTGTCTTGGAAGCGTCTTGCCACACACAGCGCCACACGACATTTAGGTGGATTCGCATACTTCCCCCTTGCCTTCATTTTTTCACTCAAAAAAGAGGAAATTTGAAGTTTCCATTTGTAGTTTGGAATAAACCACATTTCTCACTGTGTCTGATATCCCAGTTTGTGAACGAATTTCTGTAAGGTAACAGTTTCCATATTTGGCAAAAGCAGGGAGACAATAGTTTGTTCTGAACTGGAAATAGAAGTTTCAGGTTCTGCCCATTTCTTGAAGTAGAGACAACATTGATGTAACCACAAACCATGATTTATCATTATTCCTGAAAAAAGCAGTTGGGATTCTTTGTTTTTAAGATTAGTTTTGATAATAGGTTGCCTGCTAGCAGCACTCTGCTATACCAGATGATTTTTTAAATCCAGACTGAATATATTAAACTGGAATATTGTAACAGGTTCATATAATAATCAAAGTATGCCAAGATGGTTAAAAAACAGCAGAGTCCTTCATATTAATCTAATTACACATGACTATTTCTAATGCTCTTTTTGTTTTATTTGCAGAAGCCCCAGAGCCAGTCCAGTCCAGTGGAGTATATAGGCCACCCGGAGCAAGAGAAACTAGAACAAGGAAAGTGCCACAAGGACCGCCAGAGATTTATAGTGATACACAATTCCCATCGTTGCAGGCCACTGCCAAGCATGTAGATACTAGAAAGTAAGTATAGAAATAGGACTCTGCACATCTGCTTTAAAATCTCTTTCCCCCCCTAATCATTGGTTCAAAGCTTCATAAACCTGTCCACTGAGACCATAAACAAGTTTGTGGTGTTATTTGCACCAGAAGAAGCAAGTGGATTTTAATTGCAGATATGTTATTCTAGGAGCACTGCCTGCATAAGTTTGGTCAAGAGGCTTTTAATTTGTTTTACAGGAAAGTGTTCTGAGGGGTTGGGTGGTAGAATGTTGAAAGGCATGATGTGTGCCAATTCCACATAACAAATCACAGTCCTGTGTGGATCTTAAATTCAGTGTGCCATTTGCAGGACTTCAGTGCTTTTCTTTTCTCAGCAGAAGAAATAATTTTATGCCTCAGAGTTGACTTGCTCGGCTAAACTACAGCTTAAGCCCTGTTGCAATTTTGTCTGCCTGTGGAACAAAGTATGTTAACAAAGATGGCATTTGCAGGACATTCATCACAATCTCACTAACCCTGAGACTGTGATTGTGACTGTGATCCTGAGAGCTACTTTAAGGGCTCCCAAGGCCTTGGGCGTGCTTGGTGGAATGCTTTTCTTTGACTGTCAGACACACACATACACCCAATGCCATATCACAAACTGTTTTTGAAACCTGAACACCCCATTTCGAAAGAGGCTTTCCTTAAACCTCTCTTGGGCATGCAGAACTAGTTGTAGGGGTTTTTTTTGGAATATAGGCCAATGCTTTAGAACAGTTACTTTAAAATATTTACAATTGTTATGGTATTGCAGTGTTCAAACCTCTGGGAGTGTGAAGTAGCATGTTTGTTTATGGCCACAGTTCAGCAAACTCTACCACTAACACACTCTTCAGCATAGCTTTGAGCTTGTTTTTTTGAACAGAAGATAATCTGCTAGTGGTGTTTTGAAAGCAGTTTGTGTTAATGCCATTGAGGCTTTGTGTTCAGAGAAATATCCCACTTAACATGCAGAAGTCTTGACTCTGCCTACAATAGCCCCCTGGGTTCTGGGCCATATATCCATTCTGTCAGTGGCCCTAGCCATGGAACTTTGCAGCCAAAACTAGTGTCATTGAAATAATATTACTAAGGGGCAAGTGTGTGTAAGACAGTTACTGATTACATTTATTTTCCCTTAGGGATAAAGAAATGGAGAAGAGCTTTGAAGTAGTAAAACACAAAACTAGAGGTAGGGATGAGGTTTCAAAATCCCAGGCAACTAAACTTCAGCTAGACAACCAATATGCTGTGCTTGGGGATCAGTAAAGCTGTACACACATTACAATTAAGGAATGGTTATTTGATACCTTTCCAGTCTAAGGTAACTAAACCACCTATTATGAACAATGCCGTCTTATATCTGCTGGATCTACTGCAACAAGTGCAGACCTCTTTGACGTAAGTGATTTGCTCTATGGAAGTATGCTTAATTTGGTACATCTGACACTTCTTTTGGATATGAGGGAAATTAATGTAACTGGTCGAACAAGAGTCCCCAGTGTTTTGATTACTCTGCAAAAGCTATCGGCAGCCAGTGGTTATTTCAAATTTTTTTATGTTCAGATACTGAGCCTTCGTAAGGGTTGACTACCTCAGACTTGCTGCACTCATTGTGGACACCATGTGGATCACAACTTCTGGAAAAGGTTACAACTCTTTAGTGGCCATCTGAAACTCGAAACCAGCTCTACTGGATTCCTCTCAGAAATCCTGCAGAAGTCAGCCATCTGGGTTCTGATTTATTCTAAATGACAAATTTAAGTGACCTTAAATGAGCAATTTGTCCTGTGCCCCCATTTATTATTCCATCCTTTCATATGTAGCCATAACTTACTAGGAACCTCTAGCATATACCACTTTCAAAAATATGCAGTGTAGTGTTGAGCTGTTTGTTTGGGTTATGTTTCAATTTAGGTTTCCAGAAAATAAATATCCATCCAGATAGAAAACTTAGGTAGGGACACTAGTCTGCGTATATTAACTGGTTTCATCTATGTAAACTCTTTTATTTTATTTTTTTAAATGCCTTTTTTTGGCTTGAGAAATTGCAGCATAGTCAAGTAGCAGTATGGATTATGCAGACTATCCATACATTATTTTTTCTTTATTTTCAAGTGACTAGGATTTCTGTAGATTTGCATTCAATGGCCAACAAATGTCTATGCGCCCCTAGTCTGTGGAGCTCATTTTTGAAAAATTCAAGCCGTATACTTAACCTTAACAATGTATTATGGCAAGTATCAGCTGTTGGTCGCACACACTATTGTATTTGCAGGATGGAAGTAATTATATGTCTAGTGAAAAATGTCATTTGTTGTGGTTTCTTACTGGTTGAAACATGGAAATATTCTGGAAATGTGTTGCACTTATGACAGTTTTTTGTCTGTTGCCCAAAGATTAAGTGAAAACTTCAGTCAAAGATCAGTCTTCTGACCAGCTGTGTGACATTTGGAGAGATACTAGTACAATAACACTTATATGCTAAGATTTGTGCTTTACTGTACAGTATGACACTGATCGTGAATAGAATTCAAACCAACTCCCAAAGAGATACCTGGGGTACAGAAGGTAATCCTCCATACATCTTCTTCTCAACTAAATCTTGATGTGGCTGCTGCTACTGTGTCTTTTCAAGAGTCCTGTTGCTTTCTTGACTCTTGAGCAGGAATTCAGACATCCTCAGAGCATATAGCTTTGTGAGATGGGTAGGTAAAATACATTCATAGGAAACAGCTTTAGTTATAAACATGGGGTGACTTTGCATTCGACGACTGGCTATGATGTGAAATGATTAATATTCTGGGTAACGAACTTTCCCCCTCTGCCTAGAATTGCATTGGCTTTGTGATCAAAGAATTGCTTGGCATAATTGAAAGAAAACGCTACTAAATAGTTGCCTTTTGTAAAGCTAGGCCACTAGATGTCCATATCACTGAAGTAAATCTACAGCTGACACCATTGAGTTGTGTATCTTCCTCAAAGTGTGTTTCTTTGCCAACAAAACATTGGCAGGGTATTAAAGCTAAAGATTATGTGTATATGTATGTCACTTAATGACATAGCAAAAACTTAAAATTGCAACTTTGGCATTTTATGAAGGTTGTTACTACACATGAATCAAGTTTTAATATACTGTATGTTAGGGTAGGATGAAGCTGTCCTTTGTATCTTTACTTGAGTTCTTGGGCATGGTCGACAAAGCAAGATAACATTGTAACATTAATAAATATAATACATGGCAATGTACATGGCTTCTGGAGTCTAATGAATCTGTACATTTAGTTATGATGCTATGTCATTTAAACTGAGCATGGCAAAGCTGATAAATGATCATGAAGTTGAAACTCGAGGCTGCAATTTTTTCTACATGACATGGGAGTAAGTTCCATTGAACTCAGCGTGGCTTACTTCTGAGTAGATGTGCACAGAATTGGGACTTCAAAGCAGCTGTTGCTAATGAGGAGTGATCTTCGTTTAGCTTTGTCTGCTTACTGTCTACCTCACCCATGTACTACTATTAACAAAAGCCACAAACTAATGGGAAGTAGCAAGTAAGCTGATTGCTTGCTATGGTGAGGAACTAGAAGTGCTGAGGTTTGTAATCAGAGCCGCTGATTACAATCACTAATCCCAGTTGGACAGCCTTCTGAAGTCCTAGATCTGGGGTAGTCATTGGACATGCTGGCTGGGACTGATGGGAGCTGGAGCAGCATCTTGAGGTACCATGTTGGCTGCCCATTCCTTAGAGTCTGAAGCCTCAAAGAGAAATATTTCACATAGAAGAACTTGATTCCATTGGCCCAGTACACATCTCACATTCAACTACTGTTAAAAACAAACCCTGGTTTAATGTGAGGGTACAGCACACTGGTGCACAGTGCTGAACAATTATGAAAAGCTCCACTCCTGCTGCTGGGAAAGCCACAGTCTGGTTTGTTGTGATGTCACCACCTGGGGTTCTTACCCATTTCCCTGCAAACAATGAGCAGTAACCAAGATTATTAACTTACTGCTTAGAGTGCATTTCTGGGGAAAAAGTCAAGGGCCTGGCTTATTTCCTGGCAGCAGCAGATGTGAGAGGAAAGAAAGCATATTCACAATAAACCAGTTTTAACTATGGTTTAACATGACGTGTAAATCAGGCCATTGAAGCACTAGGCCTCTGAATTGTCTCTTTAAGTCACAAATATTTTCCAAAACCCAAGATACAGCTCAAAGAAACATGGCGTATAGTTCTTTTCATACTGCTGAATCGCTTTTAGGACAAAGTGTAGTCCTACTTCCTTGGTAGGCCGATATGCATAGAGGCAGTCTGTGACTAACCTTTAATGCTGTGTGAAGTTGCTGGATCCTTATGTATGCCTATTTTACCTATATGATGGGATACATCCTGTTATAGAACTACTTTACAGTTTATGATCCATAGGCTAAAAGGAAAGGAAGATTAATTTAGGCATATCGAGATTGGAAGTGAGCAATGGTTCTTTCTTGACATCTGTTGCCAGTTCGTTATTGGTAAACTTCCATGGTGAAGTTTTAGTTATTAGCATGAAGAAATCTGGCCCTGCTTTTTGTTTCTAGCAGCCACGCACTAAATTTCAGGAATGCCCCAACAGGAACATTTCTAGTATATGTGCTGCTGAAGCAAGCACAATAGGAACATTTCTATCCCCGAAATCAAACCTGGTCTTGTGCAATCCATTTTCTATTTGTGTTCCAGTAGCTATTCTGTGAATGGACGTAAGACTGACTTTTGGCAGAACATGCACCATATTTGTAATTGGTCATAAAAATATTTAGTTGTATTACTGCATTATTGACACTTTATAATGTTCATGACATCATCTTGTTCAAAGCAGGCGTAATAGTTGTAACCTATTCAGTAAAGCACTTGAAAGCCAATTTCACGCAAAGAAAGGAATGTGAGGGTCAAATAAGCCAGGCTTAAATAAAATAGGGTTTTAATCTGAACTTTTGAAAGCATAACAAGAAATATGTGTTGATGGTAGAGCTTTTTATTCCAAACATGGTTGGATCATTTTTAATGCATCTGTGATGCATGGTAAAGAGATCCTATGGAGTGGGTGTTCATTCCATGGAAGCATTAGGAGTGCCTGAGAGCCTTTGCATCACTTTCAGAGGCGTCTGTACAAATGCTATAATGGTGTGGTTGCAATGCAAGCTTTATGCAGATGTGGCTCTTAACAGCAGCACTCACAAACTTTAGGGGGTCATGAGTGCCCTTGCACTGCTGGTGCATCTGCTTGATACCTGTATATTTGGAGTCTCATTTGAATAGGGGACTATGTGCATATTGCCCAACCTGCATAGGCCCAAATAGCACAATTTTTACTCCAAGGACTTGGAGGTATTGGGTTCTACATGCATAGGCTCCCATTCAGATATGAGATCCAGTATGTTAGCATCAGGTGAGCAGGGTCATTCCTCAGCTTCCCACCACCACCTGTCAGGCTGTACTGTTAAAGCCATGTCTGCATAGACAGTGTCTTCTATATACTCTTAATACTTGACTTCAGTGGGACCTGTATGTGGAAAAGTTTAGTGATGAGGCCTTAGACTGCTGTATCCCTGATAATCCATGTTATAGCTGAAAGTGTGGACGGCTGCAAGTAATGTTAGAAGAGTGAAACAAAATCTGCATTATTTTGGATAAACTGTGCCTAGGCCTAGATAACTATAGAGTCAGAACTGATAGTTTTCATGAAGCTGTTTTTAAAGCAAGGTAGGCAAAAATCCAAGTGCAAAAATATATGCCACATTGAGTAGGCTTCTTTGTATAGTTTTATTAGCTCAAAAGAGCCCACATAAAGAAAAGTTGATAGTAAGCATTACATGAAACTTTCCTGGGGAGTAAGACTAAAAGGTGCAAAATGTAAAAGAATTCTATCCTGGAAAGCAATATCCTTATTTTACATAATACCTACATAAAAATGCCCAGGAATTGATTCACTTCATCCTTGAGGTAATCTTGTCCCAAAGCACTGATGCAGCTATAAAACTGCATTTTTATTCAATGTGTCTGAAACAACACAGATACTAAAAAGGAACTGCAGAAAAATACTTGAATTGCTCATAGAGGACTCAGAAAATTCTGAAGAATAAATCATACCAGCTCTATGTGCAGGGGTGGGTAGCTTGTATTTTTAATGATCCTCCACATTCCCCATAAGTAGAAAACAAAAATATATAGGGTCTTGCCAGGCCCTATATGAAGCTTCATATAGAGGAGAGTATTTGAAAAGTGCCCCCAACCTGTAATAAGAACTTTAGAATTCTGTCATTCCTATTCTGCCAAATCTGTAGAATAGTTATCAGAGGAAAGTAACAATTGGAAGAAATACTTTAGGATGATGTATTATCTCTGCAAATATGAACCTCCAGAGCCTTCAAGCTGCGATTAGGTAAATGGGGGTTACTAAAATGAAAGATTAGTTACTTCTAAATATATATAAAGTAACTTTAAGAACTAAAAAAAGTTTGACATTTCTATTAGAATATGAATTACCATAAACGTTGCTGGTATATAGACCACTTGCTTCGATTTAAAATGTTAACATACTTGCCAAGGGCAAGTCCATGAACATCAATGAAAAGAATCTGATCCCAAACCATTGCAAGGATGAAAGCATAGTCTGCTGCAAGTATGGCATAGGAGTGGATGGAAGTCTGGTTGTGCCTCTGTTTTCTAGGCTGTAAAGATAATGCTTCCCTACCTCACAGGGGTGTTGTGAGGCTGACTTCATTGTAAAATGCTTTTGAGTTTTCCTGATGGAAGGTGCTATAGAAGTGCACAACATATAACTAATCGGCCAACGTCTGATGGCTGATTCTGTCACCTTATTCAACTTTTTCATTACAGTATTTTGCTACTACTATAGAAGGCTTCTTTACAAAACATTATTTAAATGTATGGATCATGTAACAATGGACTTTGCAAGAAGGCATGGTTGAGTTTTCAATCTTTATGCATCCCCTTTCTGGTTTTATGTGATTAACTGTGCAGCTCTAATTGTATTAACAAGGTTTTTGGGTTTTGCATGGAAATTACTTAAGATCAATTATCATTATTTTTTTTTGTAAACTCCCTGAATGAAATAAACTTATGTTCACACTGTTTGTTATCCCTCTGGTATGATCTACTGTTTTTAAGTGTATGTTTAAAGCCAGGATGGGGGAACCTGTGCCCCCCCCGACATGTTTCTGGGGCACACTCCTACCACCCCTTGCTGGTTGATCATTCTAGTGTTTATGAGAATTAGAATCCCAACAACATTGGGGGTGAGGTCACAGGTCCCCCATCTCTGGTTTAAAATAAGGAACTGTCCATTGTTAACATGTGTCTTAACACCCCCTGGTCATACTAACTACATAGAGACTTGTGAACAATGAGACACTATTTTTCTTTAAGAACGTAAGAGCCCTGTTCATCAGGCCAAAGATCCATCTAATGCAGTATCTTGTTCTCACAGTGGTTAGGTAGTCTATGGGGTGGGGGGAGTCCCTCCAACAACAGTCCAATTAGGATAAATGGCATGGAATGTTGAGAGGAGCTGCTTGGCAGAATGAATCTGGATGGTTGCATAGGAAGGAGGGAGAGTGGCTTACAGATCTTAAATTTTGTAGAAAGAACCTCAAAAGTATGAACAGGTCATTTCCTCTCCAGCAGAATAGCAAAAAAGGGGGTTAGGGGGAAAATGTACCTGGTGACAGAAGCGAGTGCTGTCAAAATAAATCAATGGAAAATCAATATATTAAGGGGGGAAAGCTGATTTCACTTCCAATAAACCCAAGATGCTATAACACAAAAAAGGTTCCAATAAACCCAAGATGCTATAACACAAAAAAGGAAGGGGTGGTGGTGGAATGGAGCAGCTGAAATCCTGAACAGAAGCATTCTACCCAGAAACATTTGGAAAGTAGGATACAATACGCTATTTCCTCCCCTCAAAACTTGTTCAGGTTGCACTAGCTGAGCCTTTTTCAATCATTACTCTGCGAGTAGCAAGCAGTTTCCAGGGCACACCTTTAGCCCTGCTCTCATTGTCAAATGGCTCCTGGCTTCCCATCTGTTTACTGCAATCAGCAATGAGATACCTACATGGGGAGCCTAAAGTACAGCCGTTTTGCTGCTGTCAATTATTGCCCTTAGCCCATGGGAAGCCAGAAGAACACAAGAATCAGGAAACGTCTGGTGTTTTATATATTTTTTTTTTTTTGTATATGCTGTAAGCCACACAGCCAGGTTGGTGGGGTATAAATAATAAAATTACTATTTATTAAGTATGAGGGCAGGGGGCTAAAGGCATGGTCCAGCAGTCTCTTGTTGCCTCAAAATGCAAATAATGACTGAATAGGGCAGGGGCTAAGAAAAGTTCTGCACTGAGAGTAAATGCCCTCCTATGCTTCTTATTAAACATACAGTGGTATCTCGCAAGACGAATGCCTCGCAAGACGGAAAACTCACTAGACGAAAGGGTTTTTGGTTTTTTGAGTTGCTTCGCAAGACGATTTTCCCTATGGGCTTGCTTCGCAAGACGAAAACGTCTTGCAAGTTTGTTTCCTTTTTCTTAAAACCGTTAATACAGTTGCGACTTGACTTCGAGGAGCAACTCATAGCACGTGGTGTGGTAGCCTTTTTTGAGGTTTTTGAAGACTTTGGTGATTTTTGAAGCTTTTCCAAAACTTTTCCGACACCGTGCTTCGCAAGACGAAAAAAATCGCAAGACGACAAAACTCGCGGAACGAATTAATTTCGTCTTGCGAGGCACCACTGTACTGCATTTCATTCAATATACTGAAGTGCCTGGCTTCTAGAATTTATTAAGAATGCTGTACATTCCAGAACTGAGGGAGCTCCTACAGGTAGAAGGTTCTGGAAGTCCAGCCTCCAGAAATGGAGGAATCCTCCATCACTGACCTCCAGCTGAGCAGAACTAACCTTCACAGTAAGTCCAACATCCTTTATTCTAGAAGTAAATGTAAAAGCAGCCGAAAAGGGATGAAAATATGCTATGGGGAAGCATGACTGGGCTCCACACAAAGGGACATAAATCTACTAAGAAAATAAAGAATAAATTTAAAATATTCAAAGAACCAACTTTACCCTGGCAGCAAAAATCAGTGGAGTCTAGTTTCTGAGCAACCAAATTTCATTTTAAAAGCAATATACACAAAATATTACAAAAAACATTTAATGACCTTTTTATGTGGAAAGAAAACAAGTATAAATAGAAATTTGAAAAAATATTTTTAAGGTATCAACATACTCAGGCTTGCTTTATCGGGCGTGTTTCTTCAGGAGATATCTGCTTCTAAGATAACCCGGTTTCATGTTCTCTGCCAGACGCTGCTGCCTATCTTCATACCAGCAAACGATAACCTTCCATTTGAGGTGGTTGCTCCTTCAAAATAAGATTTTAGTTTAGTTTAGTTTAGTTTAGTTTAGTTTATAAAGATCGAAACCATCACTAGTCCCACATTTCTTTACCTAGGACGTTCTTAAGGTGTGCCCATTACCAAGACATGCACACCCACCCACAATAGGAACACATGCTTCCGGCTTTTAAGTTTTCCTCTCAAATATCGCACCCTTGAATTCATTATCAGACATTCTCTTTCCCTACTTATTACCCTAGCATTTCAGCAGGAATACTGGCTAAAGTCTGCCCTGTCTGCAGACCTAGCCCTTTTTGCTTTTTGTTCTAACCAGCTCTGGCAAAGAAAAAGACAACATCCACTTGTCTTGAAATGTCATCTTTTAAGCTGAAGAAAATGGGTCAAGAGCAAAGTAATCATCACCATCTCTGCACCTGAGGCACAATCCATAGCCTTGGGTAGGCAACAGGTTTTCTATCTTTTTCTACCGCTAGACACACAGTTTTCCTATTGGTCATACAAAGGGAAAGGCCTTGTGGGAAACCTGTGGTCCTCCCGGTGTTCCTGACTCACATCACCTCCGACCATTGGCCATGCTGACTACTGCCACTGGGAATTGCCCTAGGTTTCCTAATCCTTGCTCTAGGCACACAAAATTCTGCACATAGTTGCTGCAACAGCTTTGATTTTTGAGATGTGGCAAGTTTTCTTAAAAGTAACAAAAGTCACATTGTGCTACTGGCATGCAGACCTGTATAAGATAGTCAGCAATGTATTCTGGCTTCAGGCAGTTCACTCCATGAGCAGAAGCCTCTCCTAAATTAACTCTTAAATCCTCTGGCTTCAGTTTGTTAAAATCGGCAAAAAGATGGGTGGCTTCTCTAAAGGCAGAGACAGAATGAGCAGGCAGCACCTGTAATTTCAAACACAGAGACACTGAATTACTTATATATATGGTACATGCGTACTATTAGCATTTAAACTAGCCTTGCCAGCAGAATTTCAGAAGGTGAACCGCCAGCCCTGCTGGCAGCTTCCAGGATGGCCCTGGAAGTGGCATGCAAAATTAAAAACATATTAACTGTTACATTGTCAAAATAGGGTGCAGTGGTTGTACAACATCTCCACATGGCTAAGCCCCCATGACTATGTTCCTCTGACACCTTACCCTATCTCTAAGCATATTTTCCACTCTCCCAGAATACTAGGAAGGAAATTGGCTGGACAAGTGCCATTGATACTGCACAATATTACAGCACAGTGCAAAGGGTGGTAGTTCTCCATGTCACATGCAGCTTCTGAAACTATTTTTGAGCCTATGCACACAGTGTCTTGTATCCAGTCTAAAAGAGCCAATGGCTAAGGAGAGAATGTGGAATTGAGGGGTCTGTGAGTAAATTACTTGCCACAGAGAACCTAGCAAGTGGCTACCCTAGTCTGAATTATACAGACAAAAATCTACCTGTTCTGTTAAGAGGGTGTTCAACCATTACTTGAAAATATTCAGCTTTCCAGAATACCAGGTATTTCCAACAATTGAGAATTTAATCGTACCTTCTTATTAAATCCTTGTATTTAACAATTTCTCCAATTTAAAGCAGTAATCAGGATGCAACTCATCTAATAGCAATTATGGAGGAAATATATTTGGGCTTACCAGACATATCAATCCCACATATTTAGCCAACTGAGTACCATAAAATTATTTTTATTTTTATTAGCTCTATTCCCCCACCTCATTTTCTGCAATGGTTTCTTCCATTTCCTCCCTCATATACATATATGAGTTTGTACATATAATACAATTGCAAATTTGGCACAAACAAACCTCCATTTCCCCCCATCATGAGTATATTAGCTTTAAGTCTTGGTTTATTATTATTTCAAATACTTTTTTAAAGATCTCTTGCCATTTTGTTAGTTACATGAACTTGGAGAGATTGAAATAGAAAAAAGGTTGGTAAAATAACCATTGTCGTTATAGATAACTCCACACACACACGTTTGTGTTTAAGTAGCTGGAGAGAGGTGTGAATAACCCTTTAACCCTCCAGATGTTACTGAACAACTCTCATCAGCCCCAGTGAGCATGGCCATGGATAGTGATGATGGGAATTGTAGTTCAGCAACATCAGGAAGGCCGAAGGTTCCCCGCACCTGCCTAAATTATTTGCTCAATTTTTACATAATACTTATTTGTAAAACAAAAATACTGATTGATTTCTCCTCCCGCCCCCAAGTGGATCTGGAACAATAGACACTACAATACTTTTAACTGAAATTAATGGAAAAATAACATTGGAGTACGCTTAATGGATGTGTGTTGCATCACAGGACAAAAAGTTTCTGGTGACACAACCAGTTCCTTGCTTTGGAACAATTCATCATTCTGATCTAATAAGAAATTTTAAGATACTATGTTCTTATGCAGAAAGCAGCAATTCAACACCCACTGGCATCAATACTGGCAAATGAACAGAATACATACCTTTGCTCCACCTGACTCTATAAGACGTTTGAAGCCTGCTTCCTTGGCTGGGTCAACATTCAAAATAACTTTCCAACCCTGAAATGCGCCCTACAAAGATAGAGCTATTAATATGTGTATATACACATGAACACATACTTATAAAATGCTACAAATTTTTAAAGCAAGTTTAGCAACACATTTTCTAAAAGTAGTTTAACAAGTTAGAATGCTTAACGTTAGTAAGTCAGAATGCTGTTTTACTACACTGAAGTACATCTCTTGAATATATAGTGATATAACATACCTTTTTATTTCTTTATTCACTTTTTGTTTCTATTTTATTTTGTTCAGGAAAGGAATATTTTCAATTTTAAAAAATTAAATAAAATGAATTGCATCTCTCTTTACAGCCACAAAGTGTCAATCAATAAATAAATAAAAAGCTGAGAGCTACTTTCAAAAAACACACTACTCCTCAGGAAAAATACCTCAGTAATGCCAGCTTCCTCTCGCCGTCTTTGTATTATTTTCCTCCACCTCATTGCTGCAACTGCTAAATTCCTCTGGGATTCAGTTATTTCAGATGCAGCACTGAGTATGGAATTACTTCCCCATTCAAAATCTTCCTCCTAATGGGTGGAAAGTCTCTTATTCACTGCAATTCAGTCAACAACATGAAACAAGAAAAATCCCAAAAACAAGAAACCTATACAGTATTTTATAAACAATTAAAATACATGTAACATTTACACTGGGTGCCCTTTGAGATATTTTTTTTAATTACCCAAGTTCAAGCACCACTCAACCTAAATAATGAATTCTCAGCTTAAATCCATGGAGTAGCTAATTAAAGTGGGATTCAGTCATTTAAAACATTGCGGTGAGGCAAGATTTCGGTTCATTGTTTTCCCCTCATGTATATCCCTGCCTCTATTCCATGGAACTCAAGGCAGAATATGTACAGTTTCCCATCTAGACACTGCCCAGACCCAGACCTACTCAGCTTCAGCAAATTGACCACATCATTTGCTTTCTGATCACATGCTGCTTTTGTAAATTATATCAGCTTCCTTTATGGCTTTGCACCATGAATGGTGTTCTGATGTTTTAATCTCTGATATTTAAGTTTTGAATTTTGTATATCGTATGTTTTCATTTTGTAAGCTGCTGACACAGATGTGGGGAAAAGCAGGTTACACATTTAAAAACAAAAACAAATACAACACTAAAAGAGTTTTTAAAACAGACTAAAATTTACTTAAAGGTATGCCGTACCGGTAGAAAGCATTGTACTGTTCTGCATGCATCCAGGTAGGAACAATGAAGTACCCACTTTCCAGCTGCCATTGATGCCAAGAATTTCTCATTGCCAATAGGGTGCCCCACTATTGTGTGGGTACACCTAGGGTCAAAGCACTGCTTCTCAAGCACCACTCCACCTAAAGAATGGATTTTAAATATAGTTATTTTTACAAGCAATTCCTACTAGGGGAAGGTCAGACATAGAAAGTGATGAGGTGTTTTGTAACACAACAACAACAACCACCACCAGCAGATGGAGCTCCGATATGCTCTGGTCACCGATTTCTTACCCAGCTCTTCAATCATATGGTAATAATCAATCCGTGCCTGAGGGCGAACAGAAGACAGCTGGAATCTGTACTCTTTTTTTGGTTCTTCAGCAGTCATTTGGTCTACTCTAATGACCTGAAACGGTAAGTTTGGGGGAAAGAGGAAAGGACAAAAAGATGTCATTGATTCCCAGCAGTTTGTCCCATTATCCATTTAATTCAGTCACATTTTTTTAAAAACCTGTATGATAAGCCCCTAAAGAGACTTGAGTTACATATTTGTTATTTTAAAAAATCATTCGATATCTTTGCCCGAGTCTCTACTAAATGGCAAGGTATACAGTAGAAGCTATTTATTCTGATCAAGTATAGCTGAATGTATCAGAGCTGAAGTCTATCTATATGAAATATGCATTATACAGTAATTTAGCAGGTAGCACAAAGTCAACAAGCACTACATGAAATTAAATACCTCCAGATATTTCAACCAATATGTCAGACCCTTGAAATCATTCCTGAACTCCTAGTCCCAATAATGAAATTATTTTAACAGAACAAATCACAGGTACTTCCTATTTCCTTAAACCTCTCCATTATTCTTGAGCTGGCAGGAAAAACAGGTTGCATATGGGATTTAAAGTAATTGCCAAGAAGCCACAGGGATAAAATGATTAATGTCTGCTGCAATCTATTATCTGTATGTTAATATTAAACTACTACCAACTTCAAATGAAAGTTCAAACGAACACTGGAGTACAACTTCTCAATGCAAATATTAATATATGAATCAGCATGCTGTCATAAGGCATACATTTGTTTTTGGCTGAGGAGCCACAGCAGGATTTGCCAAAGGAAAGGCAATGGCAGGAGCCAGCGGAGTTGGGATCAGACTATCTTCTTTCACAGGGATTTCTGGATTTCTACAGCCTGGAAGCTTTGGGACCTCAACCCAATCTGTTTTTGCAGGTTCATCAATTTCTACAAAGAAAAAAACCCCATCAAATCACTAAAGCAGGCAAATATAAAACTGAACAGTTCTCAAAGGAAGCCAAGCAGAAAATGAAAAGGAGAGAAAAAAATAATGTATTATTTAAATCAGAACCTTCAAAAGTGGCAGCTACAATCCAAAACATGTAACCCTGTTGATTTAAATAGCCTATAAATGATCAAGACTGCAGCCTAAACTTACAGGAAATCCTTGTTTTACACAGGGGTTCCATTCCAGACCCCCATTTGTGTCGGTAGAGCCCATGTAAGCCCGCTCCACCCCTTTTTATGATGTTTTAGGGCTACTTTTTGGTTCAGTGCCACACGAGTGTGCGTGATCACACATCATTCAGATGCGCCTAAATCGGGAGTCGCCTGTGTTTGCCTACACATGAGAAGAGACTGTAGAACAAAATTATCATGTATCCTTAATGCTTCTGAAGTGCCACATAAACCATACAAAGTATAAAAAAAATCTCTTATTCATAATTCTATCATGTGAACATTTGGTTAATCAAGCCCTCCTTCTATCCCTGGATACCTAAGACAGCTTCAACCTTTCCTTTGCCCCCATATTCTGTTCCAGACACATCCTTAAGGCCAATTTCTCAATTCCTTCCTACCCCTAAATATTTGGTGTGAGGAAGGTGTTTCAAATATACATGAATAAAAAAAGCAAGGGGTTGTTTTTTAAATGGATCATCATTGGTATCCTCTGACACAAAGCAAGTATATAGTTAGCTGACAACAAACTACACTGGAATACACAATTCCTGGTAGAAACAAAACTGTGTAACTATTAGATTGGGCCTAGCAAAAAATAATAATTGTACATCAGATGGTAAAACTGTTTATGAATTCTTATCATTGTACCAGTGGTGGGGACTCACATGACTGAGGACTCCACTATACAAAGGAAATCTTCATTATATATAGAAAATATGCCTGAGCTTAATTCTAACCTAGACTTCCCCCCAGACACGCAGCATTTAAAAACAAAACAAAAACAGGGAAACCTTCAATAATACAACTACACATCTACAGTCTTAAGTGAGCAAAATCCAGGGAATTTTTTTAACCATGAAAACCAGCTATTTCAACTCAATCACACTGTTTTCTCTTCTTACCCATTTCAGCAATTTCCGTATCGGTAAAGGATTTTGTGAGCGAGAGGTCTCCAGCGTTTACTGCAATAGGTTGAATTTGTTCAGAACACTGTGAGGGGCTGCTGGGCCACTGAAGGTTACTAGCAAGCCTTGCCCGCTCTTCTCTTGCAGTGGGGTCATCCCAAATAATCTGTTCACTCTGTGATGGCTCTGTGTTGACATCCATTGCTACCTGGTGTGACTGCCTAAGGACCAAAATGAACAATGAGGATGTGCACTGCTTTAATAAGCATACAGAGATCTCTGTACAGCAGAGTTGGAAAACCTCTGGCCCTGGTTTTCAGCTATGCTTTTCTGGAGTTGTTGGCAGTTTGAAGTCCAGCAACATCTGCAGAGTCACAGGTTCCCTAACCTTGTGCAACAGTAATGAAACATATTGGATTAGAACAAGCTTAGGTTAGCTGGACTTAGGTTACAATGCAGTCAATGGGATAAGTTAGTCTCCTGTGCAGTAGCATGGGAGAACTGCATTCACAGCTGGGCATTTAAAGTTTCTGTTGCAGACACTTGCGCAGCTGATCAGACAAGTCACTTTTCTGTTTAGAAATTTGTCATTCAGTCACACAAGCAGCTGCAGCAAAAACCTCAGAAGACACCTCTGGCTGCCTATGCGTAGCTTCCTAGGATGGTAGCCCAGAAATTCAAGATGTGTTCAAAATGTCACATAGTACCTTAGGGCTTCCAAGACTCGGCTACGGCCGTTACGAACAGAACGAGGGCCATCTGGAGTTGTCGGAGAATTGTCAAAGCCGTTCCTAGACAAAGATTTTCTTTGTCCTTGAAACTTTGCTAGTGATGTTGCAGTCATGATTTCCTGTAGCTGCCTTTGAAAGTTCTCCCTCATTTCCAGTGTCTGTGTTAAAACTGGAGGTTCAAAAGAAATGTAAATAAATAACAGCTCTTTCTACTTAAAATATGTCAAATGCCATGTAATAAAAGCCATGTGGGCCCCTTCTTCACTGCTTATTAGTTACGCATACTTTGCCCCTCCATATTCCGTACATTTCAAGAACTCACTGAAAATTCTGCCCCTCATCCTAAGGTCCCAGGGGTGGGTCACACAAATTAAAAATACAACATTAAAAACAGATTACAATCACAAGAACAGGGTGGGTTCCAAAAGGTCTGCGTAAAGAAGTGCGTCTTCAGCATATGGCAAAAACGGATGGTAGACGCCAAACAATACAATAATGCAAACAAACAGTTACCTCCTTTTGATGCATTTTCTTTTTCGACAGAAACTGCCTCAGTCACTTGATCCATAGCAACATCTTCTATATCATTAGCATCCAATGACATTTTAGCATCCAATGACATTTTCTGAAACAGTTGATGTTCAGGTCTTACACAAGTCATATCTCAGAACAGAAAAAGTATGGCAATTTGTCCTGTGTTCATTATTGATGCAAGGAGAACTGTATACAAACTTTACTAATAAACCTAACAAAAATATTCAACAGTCCAACAAAAGTAAATCTACTTCCAGATTGTCACTATGACATTAACACAGGAAGTTGCCTTATACCAAGTCAGACCAATGGCTCACCTCGTTCAGTACAGTGGTACCTCGGGTTAAGAACGTAATTCGTTCTGGAGGTCCGTTCTTAACCTGAAACTGTTCTTAACCTGAGGTACCACTTTAGCTAATGGGGCCTCCCACTGCTGCCATGCGATTTCTGTTCTCATCTTGAAGCAAAGTTCTTAACCCGAGATACTATTTCTGGGTTAGCGGGGTTTTGTAACCTGAAGCGTCCGTAACCCGAGGTACCACTGTATTGTCTACACTAGGAATGGGGAACCAATGGCACCCCAAATGTGCCTGGGCTGAAACTTCTATGTCCCCTGAACACTGGCCATTCTAACTGGGGAGACAGTGAAGTTGAAGGCAAACAACATATGGAGGGTCCCCACTTGTGGTCTACACTGACAGCAGATCTCCAGGGATGTTTCCCAAGCCTACCTGGAGATGCAGGGGCTGACCTACATGCACCACAGATATTCTGCCATTAAGCTCTGGCCTTTCCTCCAAGTAGCTGAATGTGGTCATATAGCAGTCAAATAGTTTAGTCCTTTTACTTTCATAATGTTGTGAACACTAACTGCCATATCTACAATAAATTGAAACTTTCGGCATTTATTAGATTACAGAATTAGCATAATCTAAGTGAAAACAATTGCAGAAAGCCATTCACTGTTATGTTATTTATTCATCCAGGTTAAGGTTACCATAATGATTTTAAAACATACACACACAAATTGCATCTACCATACCTCGTCTTCCTTCCCTGTTTTTTCAGATGAATCTAGCCGATCTGAGAATCTGTCATCTTGAATACCACTAATATTCAAACTCATTTTAGGGTTATATGTGTAAGGATAGAGAGATTCAGGCAGCCGTTTATATTCTTGTGCACTCTGGAAAGAGTTAGTAGGGAGAGGAATTAATGCTACAAACGTAGAGCAAGGAAGTGAGCAATTTTATTTTATTTTTGTTAAGGAAACATTTCTTTTTCTGCCCAGCCAAGAATAAATATGTTCCTCAAAAATGTTACTTTGCTGGTAAAACAAACAATTCTGTGGCACCTTTAAAATTAAAAATTTTGCTGCGGAATAAGCTTCCATGAACTAGAAACTGTTTCACTGGATGCATGAAATGTTTATTCTCTGTTACCAGAGATTGGGGGGGGGGAGAGGTGGGACCCTCTGGGGAGGGTCTCTTCGCAAGACACAGTGAGGCTTTGCGAAGGCCTCCCACCTAACAGCTGACATGTGGGTTAGAGAAGCATCAGCAGCCACTGCTTCATCACACCTCAGCTGCGCAAGTCACACGAGTTGCAGGGACAGCGCGGCTTGCACAGTTGACATGTGGGGAAGTGGCAGTGGCGGCTGCTGCTCTACCCTGTACATCAGCTGTCAGGCGGGAGGCCTCAGCAAAGCCCCGCTACGCCTCTGGCTTGCAAGAAAACCGTCCCCAGAGCCCAAAGAGGATGTCCTCTTTGGGCTCTGGGGAAGGTCTCCTCGCGAGCCAGGAGGACTCACCAGGGTGCTCCCAAAATAAGCAATTTCAGTTGCATGCACAGAAGTGTGAAACATAACCTTAGCGTAAATTGTGCGTTGCCTGCACGCCACTTAAAAATGATAGTAATTAAGTGATAAACAGAGGCTTTAAAATAAAAGGAAAAGCCTATCCAGGGCAATGGAGCCAGAGGATAGATGAGTGGGGGAACTCAAACTGGGAGCCACACAAGTAACTAAGGACAGAAGACAAGACAGATGAGAGACACCTGAGTTGGAAGACAAATACACTTTGGAGAGCTGAAAGAAAGACAGGAAATGAACTGAAGGGCTGAATGGTAGAGGAATAGATATCCAGGAAAATGTGCTGTTTACAGTGTATGTATTTCTGGCTGCTACTTTGCAGGGTCTTCTATTATTTCCTTTTTGGTCCTACACCAGTCATTGGCTACTTAGTACTGCCACACCAATGGAAACAGCACTGCCCTTAAAATCACAAATACAGTGGGACCTCCAGTTGTGAACTTAATTCGTTCTGGAGGTCTGTTCTTAAGCCGAAACCTTTCTTAACACAAGGCGTGCTTTCGCTAATGGGGCCTCCTGCTGCTGTGCCACTACCGCTCGCATTCCGGGGCAAAGTTCGCAACTAGGGGCATCTACTTCCAGGTTAGTGGAGTTCATTACCCGAAGCATTTGTAAGGAGGACAGTACATAACACGAGGTTCCGCTGTATATTACTCAAGAGTACAAGTTGCCAATGTGGTGCTCTCTAGATGCTGGGCTCCCAACTGTCCTCAGCCCCTAGCTAGCGTAGCCAATAGTAAGGGACAATGAGACTTTGAATCTAACAAAATATGGTGGCTGGCATACTGGCAACCGCTGACTCAGAGGCTGTGTTTCTCACTTAATAGCACTTTCACCTCATTCTCTTTTAGTGCAGTGCTTCAGCGACATACTGAGTAGCATACAAGCAGCAGGTGACAAGTCTTGCTGAAACACAATCAAGCTTTTGAAATACAGATGGACCTTAGAAGAACTGCAGTGTAAGCACACAAATATTGGCAAGCTACATTTATAGATATATGAAACAGAAGTAGCACACATGGCACTTTATTTGCTGAACCCTTATATTGCATAGCCTTATATTGCTTGTAGACTGGCATGCCCAGAATACTCCTTATGAATGATATCCAACTAAACTCAGAGTAGGCTCACTGAAATCAATTGACTTTAGCCTTAATATGATTAATGTAGGCTGTCACCCCATATATGCCCGATTTTTAAAACAGATTCAACTCACATTAAAAAAAGAAGTCAGTAATGACATGTTGTGCAACCTTCCCCTTTCCCCATCCTTGTGTTAGGAAAAACCTGTTTCTCCATACCTCCAAAAGCCAGTGTTCCGACACTACATGTATGCCCCTTTCTTTAGCAGATTTGTATTCCCGGTTACTATCATTTTGCCTTCCTTGGTAGATAAAATGAGTTACAGTTTCATCAAAGCACCACCTAAAAGATACGAAAGACATGTTAAACTCCACGTTAAGTGATTTCCAGTTCTGGGAATGGGGGGCGGGGTGACTTGTGGTTATCATGATGCCAACTCAACATTACTAACACCTGTACACACCCCAAACTGGAACAGCTCTTAGAAATAACATCCACCATTATCACATGCAGGCGGGTCCACATGCCTCACCCCGAGAAGACCAGGGATGCTGATCATTTTCTATGGTAAATATGCCAATAATATTTTTTTTTTAGAATCAATCAGTCGACAAACATGGTGATTTAAAATCATCCTTCAAAACCATGATCTGTTTTTCAGAAACATAAAATAAATGTCCACCTGGTAATTCAAATTTAATAGTCACATTTTGATGGACATCTTTCTAAGGCAGCGGAGGAAGCTGCCTTATACTGAATCAGACATATTCACCCATTAACTCATTACTGTTTACTAGCAATGGCACTCTGGGGTTCAGGCAGAAGATATTTCCAGCCAATGCCAGAGCCTGAACCTGGGACCGTCTGTATGCAAAGTAGATGCTGTACCACTGAGCAATGGCTCCTTCCCAGGGTTATATTACATATATGTTACACTCAAAAACTGTAACAAATTTAATTAATTTATTCAATCTTTTAGAAAATAGGTTCTCAAATGAGTTACAGGTCTGCAAGTTTTATGGTCTGCAAGTTACACAAAACAATCACAGAAAGTCTCAAGCTTCCATTGCATTGATTCCAATAACTTACAAGGCACAGCCACTTATCAACAAATATAGTATACTGAATGCGACCACTTCTCATATGCATCATATCTATTAATTTGTCCCTCTCTGCACTATCATTCCCATCTAGTTGGAGTTTGTGGGTTTTTCCACTTATACACCCAGACTTTTTTTAAAAAAAAATTAATAAATTTGTTATTAGAAATTTCATATTCTTTGACACATCAGCTCCTATCCATTAAATCAGCGTAGAGCTTAATACCAATCATAGCCATATAACACCAATTATTTGTCTCTAAAAGTCACATGTCATCTGGCATTCCCACCACATATGTAAGAAATTGGCATTTATAGCTGAAGGCTTCCAACACCAGAAACATGCATCTACGTGAATTTTATTAAGACTAGCAAGTGTCAGATATCACCATAATAGTATATACTGAGCTTTCTGTATTGATAGGCTCAGTGAACAGTTCTTTACAGAGTTCCAAATCATACTCCATTTTCATTCAGATACAGTAAATCTGATATCTCTATTCAACCTAGATCTAGTTATAGGTTTCCTTCTTCCTTAGCTTCTGCTCATGGTTTGTTTAGAAACAAACCATGAGTCCAAGGTTCGGATGACACAAGCCAGATAATGGCTGTTTTTCCACCAGTGCAGCAGGGGTGAGGAATATGCACCAGCATACTGTTCATTCACATAAAACCACAATTTATTTTACCTATGGTTCAGTGTGACTTGTGAACCAGACCAGTGAAATAAATTGCCTTACCCTCAAATTCCTCCCTCCATTTTCCTTTTTGAATTACAGTGGTGCCCCGCAAGACGAATGCCTCGCAAGACGGAAAACTCACTAGACGAAAGAGTTTTCCGTTTTGGAGGTGCTTTGCAAAATGAATCTCCTATGGGCTTGCTTCGCAAGACGAAAATGTCTTGCGAGTTCCTGCGGGTTTTTCCCCCTCCCCCCCTTTTTCTAAGCCGCTAAGCCACTTATCAGCTGATCCGATAAGCTGATAAGCCGCTAAAAGCCGCTAATAGCGCTAATCCGCTAATCCATCAATGGGCTTGCTTCGCAAGACGAAAAAACCGCTAGACGAAGAGAATCACAGAACGGATTCTTTTCGTCTTGCGAGGCACCACTGTATGTGTACTAGACTGTAAACCTGAGGGCAGGACCATTACTGCTTTTTATCTTTGTATAGCAACTAGAAAATTTTAGGCACTTGAATCACTATAATAATTTCAAGAGCTAGATGTCAAAGTCTTATCAGTGAAGAATTCTGTTAACTGCACGTACCTGTAATCTGCTCCAAGGGAAGCAGCAATGGCATTCAGCTCGCTCTGCTTTTTACTGAGCTTCTTACTCACACATATGACAACATCAGCTAGAGGCTTTGGCTCCTCTTCCTGTTCAAAGTAGAATTAGCAGAAATGTAGTTCAGGGTCACATTTTCAAGGGTGAATTCACTTTGTTTGTAATGCAATGAAAGAAAAGTTATTCTCCTTCCTTTATCCTTCAATGCAATAGTTCAGCAATACCAAATTCATGAAGGTATCTCTAGAAATGTAGTGCCAGTTATGACAGAACTGATTATTTGTTAATAATTATAATAATAATATTTTTTTTTGTATCCCGCCCTCTCCAGCCAAGGCCAAGCTCAGAGCAGCTAACATCATAAAAACAACACAATATGCATAAAAACAGACATCAATTAAAATACATCTTAAAATTAATTCAGACAAGTTAGGCAGGTGGCAATTATCAGGTTGGAATGGAGGGTGGTTGATACTTGCCAAGACCAACTGTTTCCACTGATCTTAAAAGGACATGTGAGCGGGTTAAAGGATTTGGGGTGGGTGGGAGTAAATTGAGGTGACCCCTTCCACTGCCTATTGATAACAAGTGATTGGCAATGTCAAATGAGACAACATTGGTCATCTACATGTTCAGGAAGTACAGGCGGAGCCCATGGCTGATTTGCAGATTAGAACCAACGTGTGTAATTTCACTTCTTCCAGTTGACACACAACCATGGTCACATCCCTCCTCTCCCCACTGAGCCATGCTTACTTCCAAATGCAATTTGAATTCTGCTGCATTTAACCAATCTTTCTGTACAAACAAGCAGCACCCAATTTATGCTATATATGCCCAATCAATCTAAAACCCAAGCCTACCACTTGTTGAGTTGCAACTTTCAACTGAGGGCTTGCAGTGAGAGCAGCTGCTTGCCGAGAGCTGTTTGCCAAAGCCACTTTTAAGTTCCTGCCAATGACTTCTGAAAGAGGAGTACTCAGTTTTCTTTTTTGTGGATTAGAGCTCCCTGGAGTTTCCAAAGCTGCTAGCGCATCCTGAAAAGCAATTAAAATGCACTCATTTAACTGTGCATAGGTTCTCTGCTCAAAGGGATGTTCATGCGATAAAAATGTTTTACAAGTTATTAAAGGTAGTTTACACATTTCTTCTAATTCAATGATAATCGTAGTCGTCATCTAATAAATAAACTGGGAATAGAAAGGAAAGGGATAAAAGAGGGAGGCTGTTATAGGCCAAAGAAGATTTGCAAGGTATTTACCTTTACATCAAAAGAAGGTTTGAACAGCTTGTCTTTAGATAAAAATTTGGATGGTGTGTCAAGATGCAGGGATGGTTCCTTCTGTACTGATTTCCCCGCTTGTGAAGGGCTTGGCTTGCTACCAATTTGATGTGAGACAACCCTCTGGAAAGCTTTACTCTGGAACCGATTCATATCCAGAGGTGTCACAGCTGTTCTTCTCCCAATTTCAAGGAGACTGCTGGGAGGGTCACGTGTATTTGGAGATGCAGAATCCATCTCTGCCTCAGCTGGATGATTTGTGAAACACTCTTGTTTTTGTTGAGTAAAAAATAAAAATAAAATTAAAGCACCATCATTATTTTTTACTTATTTCTTTTGAATACAGTTTTTGTAATAGAGCATCTAATTAGGTTCTTTTAGCTAACACATTTTTCGGCTTTTGTATGGTGCTAGGGATGATGCTACAACCCACCTTTGGTAAAGATCTGAACCAATAGTGGGTCCCAACCTACCAGCAGAAGACCAATGCTAACACTGCTTTTCTCCTTTCACAGATGGAAGTGAACATTCTAGGCCTTTTCTGGTTGTGTCTTATAACTGTGAAAGACTGTGCAATTCAGCACCTATGCTACCAAGACTTGGGGGGTGGAGGGGGGGGAAAGGAATTCCGCTTATAGTGAGGGTTGTGTGGAAATTAGGGTGATGAGTGGTTACTTATATGTTTGCCCTGGTTAGCCAGGGGTTTGTGGGGGGGGGGCACACAGATAATTTATCCAAGTGAGCAGAGTCAAATTGCAACTCATATTCATCATTTTAAATATTTTATTTATTGAAACAAGGAATCCATATTGCATAGATTAGGAAGCACCATGTAAAAGTTCTAAGCTCCTAAAAAATCTCTCTTAAAATCTTACAGTCTCAATACTGAACAGCTCCAAGAATGGAGTCTAGGGCAACATAAATAACTTAGGTCCATTGATTTCAATGGCTCTGCTCCCAAGAATGACTAATGTTGGATCACTCATAGCATTTCACATATCAATATGCTGCCAGTAGATGCTCAGGATTAGTAAGCACAGAATACGTCTGCCTTACGCAATCATGCTACTGAACACACCTACAAAGCTTCAAATGAACCAACCTTCAGTGTCTACATTGTCAATCAGGAACTTGCTGTCATCAGGCTTCTTTCCTGTCCTTGCAGACTCCAGCAGCCAAGCCATGGTAACAGCAGGAAGGTTCCACTTCTTGGCAGCTTCATACTTCGAACCTTCCGGCTCTTTCACCACCAGGTGGGTGCTGACAAGCATTCCTTTCCTTGGGTTGGCTTTTCTCACAAAGAATTCTTGCACTCTGTAATCAAAGCCAGGTGACATTTCCATACCAAGCCACACTACATTAACCTTACAATAAGATCTGAACGCTACTTCATATATGCTCACAATATGCTCGCCTCCTTAAGACAAACACAGTGATTTAAAGTGATAAATCACAGTAAGTACATTTCAACAGCAATTTCCATCGCTGAATTTATTTATTTTTTAAAAAAACTTACACGTTTTCTCCTCTCTCCAAAATCTATGAATTAATTTATGGGGAGGGTTGTGTCCCTTTTGTATCAGAGGGAAAGTCTTGCTTTTTTTGTTCCTTTTTAGGTGTGTTGTTTGATGAAATATGTTAAACTGTTCTGTATTTTTGTACGTATTCTGTATTTATAGATGTATAAAATTGTGGTGGGCCATGGCTCTGAGCAACAGATTCTTACCCTTTTGATATTTTGGAGGTGAAACATTACAACTTGATTGTACAAAATTAACAAAAAAATAAAAACATAACTACATACCTTGCCCCAAGCAAATGTGCCAAATATATTAAAGAATCTCTTTCTGCCCCATTAAACTGACTGAAAGACAATACACATTGTTGTAACGGAGTGTTTCCTTCCTTCACTGGCACAGGTGTGAAAAGTGGACTCGATTGGGGATCTAATAGGGACTGCTGTTCCACACATGTCACCTAAAGATGAGGAAATAAAGATTAACCAATAACCTAGACGTTCTTTCAACTACAATACAGAAGTTCTGAGACAACAAGCCACTGTACTCTATATACAATGTTGCTGGAATCCATCCATCTTGGGAGACAGTGCAATACACTCTATATCCAACTTTCTGGGACTGTAGTAATGCTGTTACACATATTTATTTGGTAACTGTCTAGTTGTTTAATGCAACTGGGAAATTAAACTATGGTTCAGTACATAAAGCTACTATTTATTGTTTTGTAATTGTCATAATATTTGGCACCACAATTCATCTGCTTTATTCAGATGTATCAAACAATTAGCTGTAGCAATTGCTGGATGACATTTGTTAACCATCTTCCAGTGTGTCTCTGGGTTCAGTTTATGAGTGTGGACAGATCAGATATCTGCAGCACATGATTTTTGTGATTGGAACAGTGATAAATAGAACAGAAACACAAAATACACATTTAAGATTCCTAATTTAGTGAGGTTCTCTCTCTCTGTGTGTGTGTGTGTGTGTGTGTGTGTGTGTGTGTGAGAGAGAGAGAGAGAGAGAGAGAGAGAGTAAGAGAGAGAGAGAGAGAGAGAGAGCGCGCACACATTATTTTGGGGTATGCCATCCCTCAATGCAAATTTAAAGTTGGCAACAACATTTTTTCTTTACTGACAACTTTTCTTTTTGCACATGTATTATCCTATGACTTACACTTACCAGCCATGTATTTGTAACCACATCTCCTACAGTTGATTCCACGTTGTAGCCAAGTAGAGGAACCACAGCATAGTCAGCAATAGCTTTACTTTGCTGAGGCAGAACCTTCCCACCATTCTCTTCAATCAGAGGCCTCATGCAGGATTCATCCTCTTTACCAAAACCCAGAAGGATGAACCTCTTTCTGTTGAACAAGGCTCCTTCAATGACTGTAGAAGTGTCTGCCAAGGAACTGTGGCTGGCACTGAACTCTTTTTCTTCTCGAAAGGCAGTGTGATCAATATCACTGTAGTTATTGGCATCAACTGGAAGAGGGGGAAATGTTGCTTCAAAACAAATATTAAAGTGAAGATGTGTTGATCGTGGAAATGAGAAAACGTTCTCCAAGTTACTAGGCTGAAGAGATGTTGAACTGGAGTCCTATCACTTCTTTACACATTCAAGAGGTTACCTTCTTTAATTACTGCAATCCACCAAGCACTTCTTCCACACAACTGTCTCTCATTTTAGCAAATACTGAACTCAAGACTTACACCCCTCCAACATACAAACAAGCTACACTGCAACCAACTGAACACAACCAACCAAGTTCTGGACCCCCCTAACCTCTCGCAATGTTAATATATATAAACACTGGTCCTATCCACGTGATGCTGATATAGCCCCTATACTAACACTTCTGTAGAATGAAAGAACAGCAGCCCCCCATCTCTCTCCCTCCCTTCTCTCTCCCCCCCCCCACTGTACTTTCCTCTGCTTATTTGTCTGTTTAGTAACACAAGAAAATCTTTAATAAAAACTATTTTTTAAGAGAGAAAATGCTGGACTCTTTAGTAAGCCCCAGTTTTTTAAAAAAATATATGTGATTGTGTAGCAGCCAAAGAAGCACCAAGTAAATCATGCCCCACATTTTAGAAGCAAAATGCACGTATTTAAATGAAAAATATGAAGAGGTTCCACGAGATGGGCTATATTTGCCCCTTAGTTTCCCTAAGAATCAGGGTGACTGGGGGAAGGGAGGCAAAATAGGGAGATGATTGAAAAGCAAGTCCTCAGAGAACAATTAACAGAGGTGGCAGAAGGCCAAAGGAATGCAGTGGCAAATGAAAAGAAACAGGACAACTAGAGAAAGAAAATCTGGGAAATTTTACACAGGCTCTAAGGATAAGATAAATTGTAAGGTTCTGGTGGAATAGTGAGGGAGGTCAACATAAGGGAGCTGTAGATAGGTGGGGATACTGGAACAAGCAGAAGAGGCTACATTGCGTGGCAATCTTACCTACTGTGGACTCATTAGCTGAATACTGAGACAGTAGAGCTTCGTCTGCTTCTGGAGCCTGCACTGTTCTCACAACTTCTTTCTTTGAAAGACTGCTTCTTTTTGGAAAGATAGGCTGCTCTAAAACTGGACTGTCAAGTGGCTGGTAGTTTGCCGAAGTGTACTGATCCTCAGGTAGTAAATAACCTTTTCTAAAACATTCCAACAACCACTTAGCTGTCACAATATATGGCCTATAAAACAAAACAAAAAATAAGTTACTATGGGCAGGAGGCTATAGGCTTCCATAAAGGAGCAACCACATTGACATTGCTGCAATGAAGCACAGGCAAGGAGAATTTTTTAAATATAAAGAAGTGGCACATACAGATGTGTCCAAAACACACCCTTTGATACTGTAACAATAAAGATGTTATCTTGGGAAAAGATGTGTAATACATGATCTGCAGTCATAATCCATGTTTCTGTCCCTATATGTTCAAGTGAAATCAGAGGGCTTACATTTACTTCTTTGGACAGGAGCACCGTTACAGAGAATAAAGCCCATAAGACAATCACTTTCATTTAACTCTCTAAAACCTTTTTAGTAATTTACACTGAAATATACACGTCAAAATGTGAATCATTGCACACAAAAGGATATGCAATGGGGAGACAATTTATTGTTATAAATATTTTAATATTAGGGCCGTATGCTGGCAGAAGTTAAGGCTCCAATCCTATACCCATTACCTGGGAGTATATTCCAGTGAATACAACAGGACTTACTTCTAAGTAGATATGTATAAAAGGTAAAGGTAAAGGACCCCTGACAGTTAAGTCCAGTCGCAGACGGCTCTGGGGTTGCGGCACTCATCTCACTTTACAAGCCAAGGGAGCCAGCGTTTGTCCGCAGACAGTTTTTTCCGGGTCATGTTGCCAGTGTGACTAAGCCGCTTCTGGCGCAGCGGAACACCGAAACCAGAGCAGGGCATGGAAACGCCATTTACCTTTCCGCCTATTTATCTACTTGTGCATTTTGGTGTGCTTTCAAACTGCTAGGTTGACAGGAGCTGACACCGAGCAACGGGAGCTCACCCCATCACGGGGATTCGAACTGCTAACCTTCTGATCGGCATGCCCTAGAGGCTCAGTGGTTTAGACCACAGCGCCACCCGCGTCCCTATAGATATGTATAGGATTATACTAAAAAAAGGTAAAGGTAAAGAACCCCTGGACAGTTAAGTCCAGTCAATGGTGACTATGGATGTTCATCTCGCTTCAGGCCGATGGAGCCAGCGTTTGTCACAGACAGCTTTCTGGGTCATGTGGCCAGCATGACTAAACTGCTTCTGGCACAATGGAATACTGACGAGTGCCAGAGCACACAGAAAAGCCATTTACCTTTCCGCCACAGCGGTACCTATTTATCTACTCTCACTGGCATGCTTTCGAACTGTTAGGTTGACAAAAGCTGGGAAAGAGCAATGGGAGCTCACTCTTTTGCATGGATTAAAACCGCCAACCTTTGGATTATAAAACTCAAGAGGCTCAGTGGTTTAGACCACAGCACTACCCGCGTCCCTTTAGGATTGCACTACAAGACATGTTATTATCAGTACCTCTGTGTGGTCTTCTTCAAAAACAGTTTAAGTTCTTCATCATCATAGTCACCCACAATGACATGTGTCACATCTTCATTGAGTTGATTAAAACGAACACCACCTCCGGAGTTAATAAGCTTTCTCATCTTATCTAATTTTCTGCCACTAAAGCCACAAAGGTAAATCTACAAGAAAGGGTAGAGAAAAATCGTGGTTTACTGGCACACTGAGAGACTCCAAATTCAGTCGCAGCTTTATTTTAAATTCTCTCCAGCAGCTTCCACTACTAAATCTGTAAGTCACTGTTCAGTACACATCACTTTCTGTACCTATGTCTCCTATTGATTGTCAACTTTTACAATTACAGGGTATCAGTAACCAAATGCATGAAGACAACTAATCTTGATTGCGTTTAATTCCATTACAAGGAAAACCACAAAGGAAGCAGCTAGGCTATGTGAGTGGTGTTCTAGGACAGTGTTTTTCAACCTTTTGGGGGCAAAGGCACACTTGTTTCATGAAAAAAATCACGAGGCACACCACCACTGTGTGCGGAGAGGGAGATGTCAGAGCCCCGCTGCTCTCTATGGGGAATCGGATGAGAGCGGACCGCCTGTCCGCTCTCATCCGATCCCATCCAATCTGATCCCCACCCAGGATGGATGGAAAATAGGGTGGACACAGTCCAGCACCCGCCTAGTGGGCGAAAATTTGACTTTTTTAAAAAAAAAAATCTTTCGAATTTTTCAATTTTTCCCACGGCACACCAGGCAACATCTCGAACAGTGGTTGAAAAACACTGTTCTAGGAGATCATCTTAATACCTTTTAGCTACCTATCCTGACTTTAGGACAGCAATGCTCCCAAGCAAGTCACTCATGAATTTAATACCTAATTCTGCTCAGCAAAACTCACAAACTATATAGTTTGAGGTGTCCAAAATGGCTGTATTCTCATCATCAGTATCATCATCAACATTTATTACTTGGGTAAATATGCACATGCACATTTAGACATACTCTGCATCCATCTAGTAAATCTTCAGGTGCTTGCAAAGAACTTGTATCCAAGTTGTTCAGGTCATCTGAAGAGGGATCCAGCCTGCTATTCATAGTAGAATTACAAGAGGTTTCATTAACACCGCTTAAATTAATATTTGAAATGTGGCTGACATCTGAGAGTGTTCGACCTTTGAATAAAATGCAGATAGAGACAAAAGTTAGGAGTTATTTCGAGAAAATGTTATATCTACTACCTTTTTATTTTGGTATAAGAAAAAAGGGTAAAATCCCAAGGTTATTATTTATTTTAGCATTTATTAACAACTAGCCCAGTTCCATCACACTGAATATAGTGGTCTGCTATTGTATATAGACAGAACTCACGTTCTGCTTCCTAATGCTTATTCAGGTCCCTCCAAGAAGACAGATTACTCAAAATAATTATTTCCTAAGTTATGAATTTTCTTCTGTCCTTAAGGAGAGAATGTGGACCAAAGAAAGAAGTGACAATAAATTTAAGGGAATTCTTGTTTTTCAAGCTAGGATAGCTCAGTTGGAAGACCATGAGACTCTCAATCTCAGGGTTGGGCAAAAGATTCCTGCAGTGCAGGGGGTTGGACTAGATAACCCTTGTGGTCTCTTCCAACTCTACAACTCCATGATTCTATTATTCTAAATATATTTTAAGGCTTTAAGGATTTCATACAGTATTTCATACAGTGATTTAAATATGGAACAAAAACAATATATGGATGAATTATTTTAACTACAGAGAACACTTAAGGTTGCAATCCTAACACACATACTAGCACGTATAGCCCAATGAATACAATACAAAGGATTTTTACTACTGAGTAAGTACTCTGTATGCATTTAATCCTCAGTTTACTAACAACCAGAGGCCTTGTTTTCCCCTTGGAACTATGGCAAGATATTGTAGTCATCCTGCATACTAACAGCAAGCTCATTCTCAAAGTGTGGATTATTATAAAGCCTAAACAACACCATCCATACACAACAGAGAGGTATCAACAGGCTCAGGAAAGCCATGGCTGGAACCTTAAACAAGAGCACTCCAAGCTACAACTTTTTTTTGCAAGCCCTACTTGTCTACTTGAAAAACACAACAAGGCTGCTCTTGCCTTGGGCTCCAAACATTTCCAAAATAATAGAAAACCTAGACTAGTACACAGGTTGTCAAAGTTTATGAGCCAAAAAATCTGCAAAAATAGACATTAAAAGTGATAAATCAAATCATAATGCTATAAAGATCTCTAATTTTTCTGTTCATAGAGAAGTTAACACATTACAGAACTTAATACTTACTATCGAGCTTGCAAGTTAGGCTAGTAGGAGTTGATGTGCTTGGTGCACTTTCTTGCTTTGCTTTAAGGTCGACTGTGTACATGGATTCATCCTGGCAAAATCCCTTCTCAATGCTGTCAAAAAACCACTGGACTGAAATGCAGTGGACATTCCACCTTCTTGCGCATTCATATTTCTGCCCTGTCCCAAGTACAAAAACAAATACAGTTAAAGTTAATATTAAAATAAGTTCCTCAGATAAATATATAGGGACAGATATTCAAGCATTTTTTTAAAAAAAAATAGCAAACTTTTGTTTCTTAATTCTTGTTTGGGGTGATACAGCACCCAAGATTTAAACACATCCTTAAGAGAAACCCTGAAGAAACAAAACATTGCAGTCAAACCACAATGATTTAAGTGTTGGTTTAACCATTCTGGCAATGCAGGAAGTAAAACACAGCTAGCAGAAAACAATGCATTCTTTTTTGTAATTATCAACTGTGATTTTAACATACTGTCAATTTGCATCCAGATGATGTTTCTTCATTTCAATAGAATGTATGTCCAAATAAATGTGCAAATGCATGGCAGCCTTAGTTTATTATTTTCAATCTATCACGCTGCTGTTACTCAAATATATACATATGCCTGATCCCATTACACTCTCTGGCCAAACCATATGCAGATTTTACACACTGAATTAAATTCCTTGCATCATTTTCAGGCTCTGGAAAAAGCTGTTCTAAATTTGGCCAAATGCAGTCCTGTTAGTGATAAGACAGGTGGGCAGCCTTCAGTCCACAGGCAATAAGACCCTTCTTACCTATTTGCCCTCTGGCATCCCTCTACGCCAATAATGGTGGTGAAATGAATGGACAATGAATGAAATTGCATGCTTGTGTATAGAGTGGGGAGAGAGAAAATGAATACTTGAAGGAGATGAGAGATATGGTAAAGAGAGTGATGAAGTTGTGCTCCATCTCCTTTCCAAGTTTGGTCCTACTCACTGCCAGCTCTGGGCTCACGCACCAGCAGTATGTGCCCACAACTGTTTTCCCTCCAAGATAATGTGGTCCTCAACTTCAAAAGGGGTATCTACCCCTAACACATAGAGTGTAGAGGGAATAAAATGGTTGCTTGTGAGAGTACTTGAAAAAGCATTTTCCACTTTTCCAAAGTAATGAAGTGGTTCAGTGGGGTTTTTTTAGTGTCCTTCTTTTGGGAAAAGAGAAGCATTTTCCTTCTGTTTATGTGAGATATTCCCTAACCCTTGATACTGAAAATTCTTCTCTATACAGAGTGAAAACGGAAGCATGAAAGCCAGAGGCTCACTCCCAGTCTCCATGTGGAAGGAGAAAGGAAGGAAAGGAATGCTGGAAGTGGTTGTGAACAATGGATTGCATGGCATTTTTGTTGCCATGAGGACTCTGTTCATTGATTTGTCAGACAGCACACCATAGATGGCAGCATAAACAGCTTGCTATTTGACATGTTTTGCAGCATGTCAAATTGAAACGAGTCTGCCTGCATTCAAGATGTGAAACCAAATTATTTTACACAAATACACAAGAATCCTCCTGAATTCAACAATTTTTTTAAAAAAATTACCTTTTGGTTCTTGAACAATAAGATGGGTACATTCATTCATCTTAAGTTGCCCTGTATACTGACCACCATTCTCGATAGTGATACGCTGGACTGCTTTTCGGTCTGCACTGCTTAAACCAGTCACACAGATTGTACAACCAAGAAACAAAGGGCATAGGTAGTCTTCCATATTGATGTCTGTATATCTAAACATCCTGTTGGGAACAAGAGCAATAAAAGTATGTCTTGCCATTTCTCTTCATTAGCAGAAAAAAAGAGTTGTGCATGAGTTAAGTAAAGCCAGTACAGAATTTAGTGGCTATGCAACAGAGTCAAGGATATATCATCATTCTTAGGTGTTTAAACCTTCTCCTATAAATCCAAGTAAAGAACAACACAGTATGTCTTTTTTATGTCAATGGTATGAAGCTTGCACTTTGCAACATGATCAACTAACATATAAGTTTAAATTACTATTTGGAGAATACCGTACCATAGCTCAGAATTTTTCAAGTAGTCAGTGTTAGAAACCGAAATATGAAAGCTAGGAGCTAAATAGAACCTGAAACCTAGGTCATGGGTGCAACAACAGAATGTCTAGGTGCACTTTTTTATAACGAGAATACAAAGCTGAAAATGAATAAATGCAGCTAAAATATTATGTTCATTTTTCACATGGTCTAGTCCTTCCCCTGCTCACCCCTCTAATATTCTTAAGAGGGTTTCTTCTCCAGTCTTCAGAGAGTAGCTGGAAGTGGGGAGGCAGAAAAAGGTCCTCCTTTCCTTCCACTCTGCAGTTTTAATATGAAATCTTAGGTGCCCAGAGCTCAGAAACGGCTCACGCTAATGAAATTCCCTGTCGCAAAATGCACCTAAAACAACGGGAGTTTCAAACACTGCAAATAGTATTACTTTTCTAATTGCACGAATGTAGTCTTACCTATGTTGGGATTTATCCCACAATGCTTTTACCCAGGAGGGAAGCAAAATGGGTTTTTTTAAGTTAGCAGCAACTAAATATTTCTTGCTTCCAACTTCTCCAGCTATAAGATGTGTTACTGACACATTAAGATCTCTATATACACGGCCGCCCATCATCTGCACATACTTGTGGACTTCTTCCTATGAAAGAGAAAAAACAGCAGCAAATGAAAATAAACCAAGACAAAGCAGATCAAATGAGGATTAGCAAAACACTATAAACAAAAACAATAATATGGTATCATAAAGCTAACAGAAGTACAGCTGAAATAGTGTCAGGTGTGCACAGCGCATTTAGTAGACAATACTGGCAGACTTAAGATGATTCAAGGAAAAGCAAAAATAAAAATAAAAAGCATGCCTGCGATGCACATTTTTGTTGTAAAACACCCTTAAATCCAGATTAGATGAAAGGTGGTACATAAATGTTTCAATAAATATATAAAATAGCAGACTCAAAGTAGGTATTTTCAGACTGCAGAAAAAGAAGACAGGGAAGATTCATGATAATCTTGAAATGTCTGACAACCTTTCCGCACTGTCAAAAGAAAAGGACAAGTACTACTAATATGTATAAATTAGCAAAGAACAGATCTGTGTTACATATTACTAAAGCGTTCCTAAATCAAAGAGAAGGGCAACGGAATATATTTTCTTAAGGTATAAAATTGATGTGGTTTACAAAATTAGACATTTATCAATGATGTTTTAAGCAAGGTAATGTTCTTGCTGCAATGAAGAGTTTTGGCCCTTCTGATCTTGATTTCAAGGCATCAATGGCAAATCTATCTATTTAGCTGAAATGGTGACATATCAAAAGACAATTTGACTCCTAGTTATGACTAGATGCTTACAATAAGATGAACACCCAACTCTTCAAAACACACCAATAAAAAAGAATTACCCTAGTTTCTTTTTGAAGGCTTGTACAGGATACAGTTACATCAGCCATTGTCATATTAAATACTGGATGGTCTGCCCTTGGCACACATCGCTGGTTCTGCATACAGTAGACAACTACTTGTGGTCCAACAATTCTGCAACCAAGCTGAAACAAGAGATAAGACAAAACAAGATGGTAAATAGGAACTTTTTCCTTAGAAAAACTGTTCTCCCACACTTCCAATACACATGGCACGCCTAAAAAAAAAAAGCTAATAATAATAATAATAATAATAATAATAATAATAATAATAATAATAATAATTTATTTATATCCTGCCCTCCCCAGCCGAAGCCAGGCTCAGAGTGGCTAACAACATTAAAATGATACATTCTAAAATCATTTCATTATAAAATCAATTAAAATCAGATTAATGGCAACCGTTGAGCTAGAGTTCTGTGTGGATTGCCAAAGGAGGGGGTCAGACAAGTTTGGTGCCAAGGTTGCAGGTTTGACCCCCAAATGAGACAGCTGCATATTCCTGCATTGCAGGGGTTTAGACTAGATGATCCTTAGGGTCCCTTCCAACTCTACAAATCTATGATTGTGTGTCAGTACATATCTTGCAATACTAACAATATACACGTGGACAACTGTTCAATCAGATGACACTGGATTATTTCAGAAGGCAAATAATGACATATAAACCATCTATTTCTTCATCCCATTTATAGTCCCAGTATCCACATTAGGTTCTGCTAGTCCAGTCTTCTTCAATGTTGGGTCCTCAGATGTTGTTGGACTCCAACTCCCATCATCCCTGACCATTGGCTAAGCTGGCGGAGGATGATGGGAGCTGGAGTCAAACAGCATCTTGCAGAACACCGTGCTAGCCTACACTTGATTCCCACAGGAACATACAGAAATACTGACATAAATCTGCTCTCCGTGAAATAATTAAAAACAGAGGTGAGATACATCTACATCCACTTCCCTCCCCACCCGATAACATTAGTGTGTGTGTGTTAATTACAAGAACAGATTTTCAATTCCTTTAGAATTTATCAAGATACTGCATTAACAAAGTCACTATGTAAATAAAACACAAACCTTTTGAAGGTGATTAAAAACAATGCCACTGAACTGATCACAAATATAAAGGGATTTGTCATTCTCTTGTATCTTCAGTGCAGCTGTATTTTCAAGAATCTGGAGGGATTCTTCTGACTGAAATTCTTTGATGGACTGCAAAATATAACAAAAGCAGTAGGCAAGTATTCTGTAGATTTGTAAACAGTTTCTTTGAATATAAACGGTGGTTGCACTGAAATATGCCTGTACCTGGTTATACTTACTAAAAACATATTCACATTCAATTCAAAATATTGGGCCAGTTCAGAAATAACTGTAAGCCAAACCATAGCCTACTACAAACATCTAGGTTCTCAGAGAGAAGATTGCAGCTGCTGCACTAAACCATAGTTTAACTTAGAATTACATCTGAACCAGGGCTTGTTGTTTACGTTCTCTAGACAAACTACAAGAGACAAGTCATAAAGCAAATCTTGGCTACAATTTGTGCTTTGTTTACAGTGAGATAAACCATAAAATTGCTGTTTACTTTTTCAACACACAAAACTTAATATTTAAAATACATATAAAAAGGTATTCATTGATCACATTACATTCACAGATCAACTCCACATACTAAATAAGCTTACCTCAAGGGCCTGAAGGAAAAATTCTGAGTTTTCTGCAGACTTTATAAACTTCACAAAATATGGTTCCTTGCTATTTTTCATTGTTCAACTAATGAAGAAATAGGAAAGCAGATTTAGCTTTATTTAGAAAGGAAAACTATTATGAACAGATTAGTGGAAAAATCAATTGCTAGTGGAAACCTATGCATGCGGATACTATGGCACAGACCAGTTTTTACCAAACTATGATGGCTGTTAGGAAGCACCTGTTTTCTGCTTACTTTAAAATACAGTAACAACCCATTTGACAAAAATCCCAATGTCCTCTTTACTAACGATGATTACTCCTGATTAGTTCTCTTTGTTTATATTCCTATCAGTTATTCATAAAAGACTTTATGAGAATATACAGCCTGCATTTATGTTTGTTGTCTGGGCAGTTCAGGATGGAGGCGCACACATTGCCCAGGCTTGCGCCCCAATGTAGCCTGATGTGGCAGGCAAGGCAAGGATGTTGCAACTTCCCAACAATCCCCCTTCAGGTAGGACTGCTGCTGAAGGCCAGGTGCTTGACGACACCTGTCCACTTCCTCTGCCATACATTGAGGAAGGAAAATGGGAGGCTGCTGTTGGCTCCAAACCCCATAGGCAAAAACAAACAATGGCCAGGTGTATCTTAGGCACAATCTTATGTAGAGGCCCATGGTTCCCATGGGGGCGGGAGGCAATTTGGTAGCTTGTTTAGACCAAGTTAATGGCCTTTTAGGCTTCCCTCCACGTGAATAGGAGCTCACTTTTTGAACACTGTAAAAAAAAAGTAAAGGGACCCCTGACCATTAGGTCGTCGTGGCCAACTCTAGGGTTGCAATGCTCATCTCACTCTATAGGCCGAGGGAGCCGGCGTACAGCTTCCGGGTCATGTGGCCAGCATGACTAAGCCGCTTCTGGCGAGCCAGAGCAGCGCATGGAAACGCCGCTTAACTTCCCGCCGGAGTGGTACCTATTTATCTACTTGCTTTCGAACTGCTAGGTTGGCAGGAGCAGGGAATGAGCAACCGGAGCTCACCCGTTGCGGGGATTCGAACCGCTGACCTTCTGATCGACAAGTCCTAGGCTCTGTGGTTTAACCCACAGTGCCACCCACATCCCCCTTGAATACTATAGTAAGTATTTTACGTCACACGAGCGGGGGCTTTAGGATTTTAGAGATGCTTAGGAGGGTCATGGCCAAAAAAGGTGGGGAACCACTGGTCTAGGCGCCGGCTGGTTCCAAGCTAAGCACAGATAAGAAAATGGGTAGGCAAACTAAGGCCCGGGGGCCGGATCCAGCCAGTCACCTTCTAAATCCGGCCCGGGAATCAGCGTGTTTTTACATGAGTAGAGTGTGTGTTTTTATTTAAAATGCATCTCTGGGTTATTTGTGGGGCATAGGAATTCTTTCATTTCCCCCCAAAAAATATAGTCCGCCCCCCCCCCACAAGGTCTGAGGGACCCTGCTGAAAAAAGTTTGCTGACCCCTTGCTTAAGAACCAAGGAAGAGCCCTGCTGGGTCGGGGTCAAAGGCCCATCTTAGTCCAGCATCCTGCACCGCCGTTTGCAAGGAAGGGTGCATTGTCCTCAAGCGCACCAGGAAGCCAGCGCTGAGGGGACTCGATTCAGGTTGTGGGGATACAGTGGGACGGACCCACGGCCACCTGCCCCACACATCATATGGCAGGTAAAGGGACATGGCAGGCATTGTGCTTGGTTTGGGTGCGTGAATCATAGAAGTGGAGAGCGGGAGGGGGACCTCCAAGGGTCATCTAGCCCAACCCGGGAATCTCGCCAAAGCATCCACGGCAGACGCGGCCATCCGGGGAGAGGAGCCCCCACCGAACACCTCAGAAAGCTCTTCCTTGCGACGGGGGTTGGGAGCCCTGGGAGGCCTCCGCTCCCCCCTCAGCCTCTCCTTGCCTCGAACGGCTCATAGCCGAAAGCCCCGACCACGACTGAGGCAAACTGGGCAGGGAGGGCGAAGAAGTGTGACGGGGTGGGGTGCCCGCCCACTACAGGGGCGAAAAAAGGCCGAGGCGACGCTCCCCTTCCGCTTACCCCGTCGCCTCAGCTCTCCGCCGCTGCTTCCTTCCTCCCCTCAGAGGAATCCAGAATCATAACCTCCCGAAGGCTGGCGGGAGAAGACGAGGAGCCTAAAGTGCGCATGCGTGAATGACGCCTGAGCGCTTCTCTCGCGAGCGAGCGAGCGCCCTCTCCCCGCCCCGCTTCTTTATTGTTGTTGTTAACTCCTTCGCTGCTTCTCGCGGCTCCTCCCTTTAGGGACGAGAGCCGGAAAGCGAGCTAGAGAGAGAGAGAGAGAGAGAGCGGCCCCTTTTAAAAATGCACCGCGACGTCGCGGAAAGGGAAGCGCCGGGTTCAAAAGCGCAGCGTGGGAGCGGCAGCCGCCGGGCAATCCCCTCTTGCCTAGGAGGCTTGTGAAGTACATCGCTAAGGGAGGAGCGGTGTTCACGTGTTTGGTTCACGTGTGAATGCGCGGCCGAGCTCCACGCCGTGCTCGTGTTTTGTTGGCAGCCGCCCAGAATAGCTGGGTAAACCCATCCAGATGGGCGGGGTATATAATAATAACATTAATAATAATAATAATGTTTTGTTTTATTATTCGTGGAAGGAAGCGTGGCGCACAAGCCCGTGGTGCTTTAGCAGGGGGGGCGGGGTCCTACCGCGCGCGCGGAAGTCACTTGGTCATGCAGTTTTGTTGGGCATATTTTCTTAGAATCATAGGATCCTGGTTTTTGTTTAGAGCAGCGCAGAATTTTAGGGCGGTGCTGGCGGTTTCCCGGTGCAGGGCGCCGAGCGGAGGGGGCTAATAGTAATAATTAATAAAGCCTATACATATATGGGTAGCTACTGAGAAGATCTATAAAAAAGCAACTGTACTGTTATGTACTGAGTTGAATAGGATCCAAAATGCAGCAGTCTGATTGGTCCTAGAACAATAGGCTCCAGAATGCAGGAGTCTGATTGGTCCGCAGGAGCCACCCAATCCAACTCCAGGTGCAAGTGAATCCGCAATCAGATTAGCCTACAGGAGAATCCCAGAATTAGCCAATCAGGTGGGGCCCATTGTGTAAATAATGTATACAAAGCAGACATTTCGGGGGAACTTCCATTCCTCACTACTCTGAGCTGAAGAAAGAGCATGAAATCCACACTTGACTCCAAGTATATTTCATGTACCAAAAGGAATTATTGTGAAAATAACAAATATTGGGAGCGTGGGGTGACGGGGCATATTACCAAAGTACGCCCTGGTTTAGGAGCTTGTTTTGGTTCATTGTGGGTAGCCCAGCTCCCAGCTAAGAGGACGGATGGGAGCTGCGCATTTGCCGGTTTTAAGGGTTTTGAACCGGTAAGATTGCTAAGCATCAGTGGTGAGAAGTCAAGAAGCTCTTTGTGAGGTTGTGTGAAGAAGCCTTGTTTGTTCAAACTGTGGTTTAATGGGTATTATTCAACACTGTGGTTCTCAAACTTTTTTTCTCTGAGCCACACTTTCACAATAAAAATTTGCTTAGGCCACAACACACCAAATTTTTTTTATTGATAAGGAATAACATTGGAAAACACAAGTAGGATTGTCCTCGGTATAACTTGATGCACTTGCATCTAATTTTGAAAAGATACCTATCCATATTCTGCAAATAAAAAAATATTTTGATACTATACCATACCATGCTGAAATGTTAAATCATGGAATCATAGAATTGTAGAGTTGGAAGGGAACACAAGGATCATGTAGTCCAACCCCCTGCAGTGCAGGAATATCTCCTGCCAAACCCTTTGAGAACCACTGGTTTTAACATTCTGCCATTTGTATTGTGATGAATTTGATGTGAGAGGCGGAGTCTTCTGTCTAGGACTCTCCGTATGCAAAAGAAGGATCCATATTCCAGTTGGTGGTTGCAGGTTTAGAATGTTTGATTGGACAGTGTGATTGGCTGGTGCTAGACTATGGCTACCAGCTTTTTTTTCAATGAATCCAGGGACACTTTTTTTTTTTTTTTTTGGAAGCTGAGTAGCAACAGGGAGTCAGTAGTGAGGATGGTGAGACAAAAGACCCTGGGCCTAAGCACACATGCATATTGTATGAAGATGCAAAGCCCTTCTTTTTCACCCTGTCAAACATAAATGCGCAGAGTTTTTAAAAAACTGTGCAATGGCGCGCCACCCTCCTGTGACTCCTGAGCCTTCCCCAATCTCCTGCCCCCTTCCCCCTTTGTTTTGACAGATCGGGAGAGGCTCGGGAGTGGCAGGTGAGTGGCCGTTGCCCAGGAGGGGCTCAAGGTGCGCGGTTTCTCTGCCAGGCAAGGTGCAAAGCGCTTCTTTCCCACCCTGTGAAACGTAATGCGCAGTGTTTAAAAAACTGGGCAATGGCTGCCCTCAATCAGTCAAAACAAAGGGGGGAGGGGGCAGGAGATCTGTACCGCGAGACGTCCCCGGTTCCTCTTTGGCAGTGGGGGCAGCTGTGGCAGCCTCAGCAGTCCGGAGCCAGCCTGGTAGTGCAGTTGGCTTCAGGAGCTGCTCGCTGCCATGGTGCCCGCCATTTTTCCTCACCCGAAGTCCCTATATGGTGTGTTGCACACAAGACACATCATATGGGGACTTCCAGTGAGGAAAAATGGCAGGTACCAGAGTAGCAAGCAGCTCCTGAAGCCAGCCAGAGCCAACTGCACTACCAGGCTGGCTCCAGTCTGCTGCTGCCACGTTTTCCCGGGGACAGATTTGCAAATCTGGGGACATTCCAGGGACGGAATTTGCAGATTTGCAAATCCAGGGGCTGTCCCCAGGAACCAGGGACATCTGGTAACCCTGTGGTAGACCAAGGAAGCTAGGAGAACGGTAGGCTCTGGTATCTGGTGGGAGAGCCAGAGGAAGATGGCAAAAGGGCAGCAAAGAACAGGCCTGTGGTTCTTAGGTCAGTCAGAGTTGAACCAGAGAGACTTCAACAAAAGTCTTCAGTTATAGTGTTGGTGAGGCATAATCGGGATGGAGTAATTGGCAAAAGTATTTGAAAAGGGCAACTAGCTGCTTCTTTACTGATCTGTCTCCGCAGCTGGAGGCAGTAATTTGAATGCCAATTGCAGGAGTAAGTGCTATCAAGCTCATCTCCTGCTTATGGTCTTCTGTTAACGGAGAAATCTGAGGGCTCCCTTGGACAAAAAAACAAGGATACCAGCCAGGAATACCAGAGCAAAACAGCAGCCAGTAGGCTTGGTCTTTATTGAAGACTGTCGCGACAGAACTCCCACCTGCCACCAGGTGAAACAAAATGGAAGCCCCGAACAAAAGAAGACTCCAACTTTTATTAGCTACGAATCCCCCATGCTACGCCCCCAAGACTGAATCATAACATCACGACTACATCATTGACACATCACAAAGAGGAGGGGTTGAGGGAGGAGTTGTGGAGGTAACCTGAGTGTCTTGTCACCTGGCCGGTTCCACCTTCCCCCCTCCCCATGAGTAAATTCCAGAGGACAAAGGGGAGTTGGCAGTTTCCTGTCCCCAGAGGGGAGAGCTGATCATTGTCCTTTGTTTCAGTCCGTGCTGAATCCACTCCCATATGCAGGTCCTTTGTGAGTCTGATGGTCTTCTGTCTGGGACCATCAAGGTTGGCGTGCCAACTGGGTAGGTGTTGGTACGCTCGAGGGATTATGGCTGCCCTCTATCAAACCTTCCCCATTTTGTAGTCCTTCCTTCATGGGGTAAAATAAAAGTGGAACAGTGCAGATCCGATATATGGGTGATTTTCTATGAATTTATAACAGAAGTGTCGCGTATGTCGTGTGTGAGTGAGTGTGTCAAGTTTCTACAAACTGAATGATTTGGGGGGGAGGTTTCCTGCAACACTTCCCATAAGCATCTGGTTGGCCACAGTAAGACCAGCATGCTGGACTGTATGGGCCACGGGCCTGACAGGATGTTCTCAAAGCTGTCTTTAGTTTAGTAAAACAGCTCTGCTGTTCTGAAGTGAAAATAAACATGTTGGGTTATCCATACTGATTTGTTGTTGTTGTTTAGTCGTTTAGTCGTGTCCGACTCTTCGTGACCCCATGGACCAGAGCACGCCAGGCACTTCTGTCCTCCACTGCCTCCCGCAGTTTGATCAAACTCATGCTAGTAGCTTCAAGAACACCATCCAACCATCTCATTCTCTGTCGTCCCCTTCTCCTTGTGCCCTCCATCTTTCCCAACATCAGGGTCTTTTCCAGGGAGTCCTCTCTTCTCATGAGGTGGCCAAAGTATTGGAGCCTCAGCTTCACGATCTGTCCTTCCAGTGAGCACTCAGGGCTGATTTCCTTCAGAATGGAGAGGTTTGATCTTCTTGCAGTCCATGGGACTCTCAAGAGTCTCCTCCAGCACCATAATTCAAAAGCATCAATTCTTCGGCGATCAGCCTTCTTTATGGTCCAGCTCTCACTTCCATACATCACTACTGGGAAAACCATGGCTTTTACTATACGGACCTTTGTTGGCAAGGTGATGTCTCTGCTTTTTAAGATGTTGTCTAGGTTTGCCATCGCCTTTCTCCCAAGGAGCAGGCGTCTTTTAATTTCGTGACTGCTGTCACCATCTGCAGTGATCATGGAGCCCAAGAAAGTAAAATCTCTCACTGCCTCCATTTCTTCCCCATCTATTTGCCAGGAGGTGATGGGCCCAGTGGCCATGATCTTCGTTTTTTTGATGTTGAGCTTCAGACCATATTTTGCGCTCTCCTCTTTCACCCTCATTAAAAGGTTCTTTAATTCCTCTTCACTTTCTGCCATCAAGGTTGTGTCATCTGCATATCTGAGGTTGTTGATATTTCTTCCGGCAGGCATAGGCAAACTCGGCATGCCAGATGTTTTGGGACTACAGTTCCCATAATCCCTCACTGGTCCTGTTAGCTAAGGATCATGGGAGTTGTCCCAAAACATTTGGAGGGCCGAGTTTGCCTATGCCTGCAATACAGCTTGGGACAAGGATACCCAAAAGATTGTCTCACCTGACCAATCACTGCAGGTGAGGGTCTCCTGAAGATACCATCTTATCGGGAGGACTGTTCTGCACATTATAAGATCCAGGCCTTAAGGTTGTTTCACAATTCAGAATTCCCTCCCCTTAAATATTAGACAGGCACTGTCTCTGTTGTCTCTTTGGCACCTACTGAAGACCTTCCTTTTCCAAAAGTACTTTTAAGTACAGCGCTACCTTGATACTCGAACTGCTTGGCTGCCAAACAAATCCGCTCCCAAACGCCACAAACCCAGATGTGCTCCGGTTTGTGAACGTTTTTCAGAAGCCGAACATCTGACGCAGCTTCCGCTTGAGTGCAGGAAGCTCCTGCAGCCCATTGAAGCCGCACCTTGGTTTTCAAACTGTTTCAGGAGTCAAACGGACTCCCAGAACATACTAAGTTTGAGAACTAAGGTACCACTGTAGAGATCTTTCCCAGTCTGCATCTGCATTGCAATTGTTTGCAGAGATTTAATTGGTTTGGGTGTTTGCCTCCCTGGGCTCCTTTGGGAAGAAGGGCGGGATATACATTTAATAAATAATAACCATTTCCCACACAATGAGTGTTGGTCCCTGAGGAAAACAAAAGAAAAGAGCTATTAGGTACTGACTATATTATATATTCTGGGAATATACGATAAGCAGGGTATGTTTGGGGACCTGCATTTTTACTTCTACCACCCCATGCAGTCTTGGTTAAGTTTCTAGCTCTGTGACAGAGGTGACTCCAGAAAAACATGTTGGGGAAATAAAAAGATGGCAAACACCATTATTGGGAGAGGAAGGATTTAATCTACATTATATAGGGCCTCAATATACAACAATTTGATGCTGAAGTAGTGAATGGGAAATATTGGGGGGGGGTCACAGCAACTGCGCTTCATTATTTTCCCCATAGGAGTTGGAGGCAGATTTTATGTATGGGCAGGGAAACTAAGGCCCGGGGGCCAGATCCAGCCCACGGACGGTTTGGGAATCAGTGTGTTTTTACATGAGTAGAATGTGTGCTTTTATTTAAAATGCATCTCTGGGTTATTTGTGGGGCATAGGAATTCCTTCATTTATTTCCCCCCAAAAAATATAGTTTGGCTCCCCACAAGGTCTGAGGGACAGTGGACTGGCCCCCTGTTAAAAAAGTTTGCTGACCCCTGGTATACTGTATATTGATATGAGCTTCCGTCGCATAAAGGAGTAAACTCTCCTATTATCCAGTTTAGTTGCCATCATCCCATTAAACTACAGGCAAAACATATAATCTTCAGAACTCCAAAACACGAGGAAGCAAAATTTAATGACTACACGTGTATATTGTAGTACAAAACAAGCTTTTATTGTTGGATTTATAACAAGTCAATCCTGAGCACATTTAGGTGAACATTTATCCCACTTTTCACAGCTGAATAAGCAGTTCAGCTTCATAAACAGCACTATGTTCTCCATTTATTACGCTCACCTTATTGGCTTGTGTCAGAGATACCAGTTCCCTCTTTCTCATTTAACAAAACCCGCATTTGTATAGCTGTTCTTTAATATTCCGCGGCCACCAGTTTCAAAGCCTGGTAGCTGATATAATAAGTTTAGGCAAGAGATGGATGCCAACACCAGAGATAGGTAGAACTTTAAGCTTGTTGGTTTATTAAAAGGTACTATGTACATAAGGGAATTCTGATATTTGCATTGGGGTCTTAAAGGTACTCGTTTATGGTTTCTGAAGACTTTAAAGTCCCGTTGCTGACACCAGCCTCTAAGTAGCTTTTATCTCAGGCCGAATTCCCTGAACTTCCACCCCAGTCAAAATACTCTTGACAACTCAATCCAGCCTCTGTTGGGGGACAGTCTGCCTCTGTACCCCAAAGCTCTTTTGGTTGTAGTTCTGGCTGCTTGGACAATTAGGCCAACTTAAAAAACCCATTTGTGTAACCTTCCTCTGGCAAGACTTTTGCCCAAGGCAGCTTTTTCAGATCACCTCCGCCGCTGACTCCTTTCTCCTGATCTTCATCAGACAGGTATTAATAACAAGCTGACATTCGTATCCAGACTTTAGCTATTCTCATTAGCCTTTTTCTCGGACCTTTCCCCTCAAACCTTTCTGATCCACTCACTTTCCCGCAAAAATCTAACTTCCTTTCCCTGACAGTTGACTCTCAGCTGACTAGGAACTCCAGCCTGTCAATGTGTTATAACCCAGATCAATCTGAATGAATACAGTGGTACCTCGGGTTAAGTACTTAATTCGTTCCAAAGGTCTGTTCTTAACCTGAAACTGTTCTTAACCTGAAGCACCACTTTAGCTAATGGGGCCTCCTGCTGCCACCACGCCACCGGAGCACGATTTCTGTTCCCATCCTGAAGCAAAGTTCTTAACCTGAAGCACTATTTCTGGGTTAGTGGAGACTGTAACCTGAAGTGTATGTAACCTGAGGTACCACTGTATACCTGTTCCAGGCCCAGCCTAATACAGTTGTACCTTGGAAGTCGAACAGAATCCGTTCCGGGAGTCCATTCGACTTCCAAAACGTTTAAAAACCAAAGCGTGGCTTCTGATCAGCTGCAGGAAGCTCCTGCAGCCAATCAGAAGAGGCGGAAGCCCCATCGGAAGTTTGGCTTCCAAAAACAGTTCATAAACCGAAACACTCACTTCCGAATTTGCAGCGTTCGGGAGCCAAAACATTTGAGAACTAAGCTATTCAAAAACCAAGGTACAACTGTACATTCCCCTCTCTCTCTTCACAGAAGCTGTCAAGGAAAACTACTGCCAATCAGGCTTGTGACATCATAACAGTATAAGGCCTCGAACCAACATTAGACCAGACATTAAGTGCAATGATCTTGCACCCAGTATAATTTCCTTGGGCAGAGTTGGCGGGTAGGTTGTCTGCATTCCAATGGCTCAGTTTGCCATGGTTGGAACTAAGAAGGAAATTGCACTGCTATTTACTCTGCAACCAGCTTTCCTGGTGCACCTACCTTCCCTTTGCTTCAGATGCAACATACCGTATTTTTCGCACTATAGGACGCACTTTTTCCCCTCCAAAAATGAAGGGGAAATGTGTGTGCGTCCTATGGTGCGAATGCAGGCTTTTGCTGAAGCCTGGAGAGCGAGAGGGGTCTGTGCGCACCGACCCCTCTCGCTCTCCAGGCTTCAGGAAGCTATCTCAAGTCTTGCAAGCCCGGCGGGATGTCCCGCGGGCTCGCAAGGCTTGCGGGCAGCAGCCTGCACCCAAAAGCTGGGGACAGCGGGGAGGCGCAGAGCCGCCACCCCGCTATTCCCTGACCTGATCTGGAGGCTGGCGGGGGGAGAAGCAAGCCTGCTTCTCCCCCCCACCATCCCCACAACCTCCAGATCAGGTCGGGGAAAAGCGGGATGGCGGCGCTCCGCCATCCCGCTATTCCCCGACCTGATCTGGAGGCTGGGGGGGGGAGCCTCCAGGCTTCAGGAGAGCCCCACCGCCAGCCCCACAAGCTCGGGGGACAGCGGGAGAGGCGCAGCGCGCCTTTGCCGCTGTCCCCCGACTTGTCTAGAAGACTGGCGGGGGGAGAAGCCTGCTCCTCCCCATCGCCAGCCCCGCAAACTCGGGGGACAGCGGGAGAGGCGCAGCGCGCCATCCCGCTGTCTCCCGACATGGTTTGGAGGCTGGCGGAGGGCTTCCTCCTCCCCCAGCCCCGCAAGTTCCCAGAGCGATGCCAAAGCTGCGCGCAGCTTCGGCATGGCTCTGGGTCCCGTTCTGGGGGAGGGGGAAGCTCGGGCTTCCCCGCCCCAGCCCCGCGCCTGGCGGGAGGGGGATAAATTTTTTTTGCCTTTATTTCCCCCCCCAAATCTAGGTGCGTCCTATGGACCGGTGCGTCCAATAGTCCGAAAAATACGGTAGTTTAGATGCATAGTTTGATCTGTCGGGGACCGGAAAGTGGATGATCATGTTAAGCAGGAAGGCGCTAGATAGCCATTGCTCCCTTCCCACATTCTAGCTGCAGGTGGTGAAATGAAGACATGGTTTTTGTCTGTTAATGCATGACCTTGCAGAAAACAAACTGGGTGTGGGAGCAGGGTGTTCAGTGTCCTTAAGGACAGAGCAATAGGCTCACTTGTGCAAGGAACTATAGCATGCTAATTTGTGCAGACATTCGTATAAGATTAGATTTGGCATACATTTGCATTAAAAAAGACACACATGCATTTCAAAGGCAACAAGAGAGCAGCGTATAAGATGTGCTTGATATTAAACCCCTGGTGATGTTCATAATATCTCCGGTGTCCTTGCATGTAACATTTGTTTATCACTCAGCTTGTGAGCTGATGTAAGCCAAGCAGTTACAGTATACATCTGACCCAGATCGTCTCTCTTGCCATAAAAGCAGCTTTTGTCGGAAGCAACTCAGCCCTTTTAAACTGAGTTTAGACTGCGAAGCTCAAATGGATCTGGTAAGTTGCACCGGCAGAAGTAAGTTTTACTTTTTCTCTCTGGAAAGCCACTACAACACCGCCGACATGTCATGCTCCCCAGTAGACTGGGAGTATGTGGAACTGGCACGTTCCAGGGGCTCTGTATACAGAGAGAGGCATGTTTTTGGAAGGTGGAGAGCCACATGCTTTCGGAAAAGGCTGCAAACATATTTTCTGAACTTCTCGCCAGCAAAAGCGTAGATCACAGGATTGATGCAGCAGTGAGCCATTGCTATTGTTTCTGTCGCTTGCGCTGCTATAGCCAAATTACTAATGGAGGCACAATTGCTGAGATCAAATGCATCTCGGAATGTCTGTAGCAGAAGAACAATGTTGTATGGGGCCCAAAAAATGAAGTAAACTATCATGATGATAAAAATCAGCCGGACCGCTTTGCTCTTCTTGTCATTCCTGCATTTCATTAGAGTGTTTATGATCTGTGCATAGCAGAAGGTCATGACGATCATTGGGAAGATTAGCCCTATAAGGTTCATTTTCAGTGTAAAGAACTGGTTCCAGACAATCTGATTTTCATAAGAAAAATGAGGAGTGCACACTGAACGATTGTCTTCCTTTTGTAATCTGTTAAAGACCATTACCGGCACAGAGGCTAGGAGTGCCACGCCCCACATGACAACGCTTGTGAGGATGCCATAGGTAACTGTCCGGGCTTTTAATGCAAACACAGCATGGACGATGGCTAGATATCGATCGATGGTCAAAAGGATTATGAAAAAACTTCCGCTGTAGAAGCCTACGTAATAGATCCCAGAGAGAATTTTGCACATTGCATCTCCAAATACCCACTCGTGCGCTGCATAATAAGCCCAAAATGGGAGTGTGAAGATGAAAAGCAGGTCCGAGATGGCTAAATTGAGCAGGTAGATATCAGTCATGCTCTTGAGCTTCTTGTATCTGATGAGGATCAGCACCACCAGTGAGTTGCCCAGCAAGCCAAATATGAGCACCAAAGAGTAAAGCGGTGGCAGGAACTGGGAAGCAAATTCATTAACACTGGCACTTGGGCATGGTTCTGCTGTTTCGTCATAAACGTATTCTGTGGTTGTTACATCTTTGTCGTAGTCTGCTGTGCTCGTAGCAGTAGGCATCTTGTTCCCTGCAATTGTAGAAGATATATTTATATTTACGCATCCACACTGCATGCACAGTAATCATAACATGCTGGTTTCCGCACATAGGAGAATATACTGAACTTTAAACACAGGAGGGGAGAAATCAAAATGCAGAAAACAATAGATTTTGTTCATGCAGATGTTTTCATGTTTGGGCACACGCTTATTAAAGATCAGCAACTGCTGGGACTTCACCAATCTGCAGATATGCAATTATGCAACTCAATAATAACAACATTGTGTATCTGTGCAGAGGCAGTTGCATAGGAGTGATTATAATCAGTGAGCCTATTGCCAAAATGCCATTCTTTCCATTATAGTTTGCTTGGTAACCCAGCACTGTTCCAGCACGTTCTGAATCCCACATTGTACGGTACGTATATTTTGTACATAATTACAATCATGAAGTGAGAGAGAAATTACAGGTAGTCTAATGTAAACCTTGGAAACCCATCGCATCACTCTACATCGATCACTTATAGTTTAACAAATGAGCATCCTCTGTTGAAAAAAGTGTCATACCGTATCCAAAATGAAAGAGGCCGATGGAATTGGCTGAGATGACTGGCAGAATCCGAGACCAGGGAGAAGAGTCGGTGAAAGAAGACTGGAAGAAATTTAAAGACTATTTAAAGAAATATTGTAAAATGAATGAATGTTAGAAAGATGTTGGATAGAAACTAAGCGGTTTCCAGCTGTAATGCTTTAGGAGATATGAAAAAAGGATTTTAAATGGGTAAAAGTTTAATGGTAAGGATTTGCTGAACTAACAAACTGAAATGGAATACAAAGAAGGGAAGTATGAGGAGGTCGGAGGAAATAAGGGTATGGAAGTTATGCTATTGAAAATTAATGTTTGTTTTTAACTGCTTATTATTTTGTATGTTTATTTTTTATTTTTTATTATATTCAAAAATTCTTTCAATAAATATCTTTTAAAAAAAACAAAACGAAATGAAAGAGGCCGAATAAAAGCATCTTCATCATTGTTAGTATATAGTAGTTTCATTTTCATTAAAGTCACCCAAAAAAGATGGCCATATGAAATCACCCTTGGATGTTGACCAAAATTTTGTACAGCCCAGAAATGTATCTTAACAAAACATGAAGAAACTGTTGGGTGCCCAGTAGCTGTAACAAAGCTCAGAAAAATCAACATGAAATGGTTATCTTGTGAAGTGTTGTCTCCTCTCACTCCACTCCCTGACAAAGAGTGTTAGTAAATGTGTACAGTATGTCACTGGGCAAAATTTCACTGAGGATTTCTTTAGTAGTCAGCCGTGTAGAAACGGAAGAGTCTACATTGCAACTACTTTTCTGCCATTTGGAGGAGCTATAGTTACATTTTTCAAGCTTGAATGTGGTTGAAGGACGGAGGGCTTAACCACACACCATCTCAAACTTTGCCTTGTGGTTTGCTCCTTCCTTCATTTTTTGGGTAGGAACCACACAATATTTCTACTGTGACTAGGTGATACATGCAAGTTGTTTTTCTGGAACTAAAATCAAGTAATCGATGGTGATGCAAAAAGTGGTTTTTTTAATTGCTTACATGACTTGTAACGTGTTTGCCGCGTCACCCTTTTTTGCTTACTCCATTTCCCCCTGTTTCTTAACTCCTCCTCTGTGTTGCTGCCCAAGACCTCAGCAGCATCCATCTCCCAGAGGTGAATATAAGGGATCACAACCAGTTTGCCCACAATGAGCACCGAGCTGGAAGGGGGGCACAACAATAACTTGGAACAGAAGGTGAGAGGCAGGGAGCACTGAATTTTGGCATTGTACAGGGCACCACTGAAATTTGAAAGTTTAAAGTCCTTCAGGGAGAGCAAATGTGCTTAGCGCAGGGTCCCCAAAGGCTCGGCTGGTTGTTGGGAGCGGCACATAGTGGCTTTGGGCAAGCTGTGCCCTTCTGGTCAAGCTTTTTCCTTACCTGTATGACATCAGGTAAGGGGTGGCACTGTGGGTTAAACCACAGAGCCTAGGACTTGCCAATCAGAAGGTCAGCAGTTCAAATCCCCGCGACAGGGTGAGCTCCCGTTGCTCGGTTCCTGCTCCTGCCAACGTAGCAGTTCGAAAGCACGTCAAAGTTCAAGTAGATAAATAGGTACCACTCCAGCGGGAAGGTAAACAGCGTTTCCGTGCGCTGCTCTGGTTCGCCAGAAGTGGCTTAGTCATGCCGCAAGAGAAAGAACTGACAAAGTTTCAAGAGCAGTTTGCCATGTTGCACAAAGGGCTGCTGATGGAAGCCAAATCTCAACCTCCTTAGGACTCCCGAAATACTTTTTGCAGTTCTTTGCCCTGCTATTTGTGTTTGGAAATAAGTGTTTCCTGCAACTCCATGGCACAGGAATAAACAATTGGTCATGGCTTCCTATACCACGCAGATGGGAAACCTCTGTACCTCCAGAGGTTGTTGACTCATCTTCAGCTGGCAGGATGAAGGGCTGGGTGCTGTAGTACAACAACATCTGGAGGGTCAGAGATTCACCATCTCTCTTTACAGAGTGTCCTCATCAGGACAGGCACATTTGGTAGGTGCAAATGTGGCCCATAGGTTTATCATCCCTGCTGTAGAACATACTCATCAGGACATGCTCATTTGTTACCTAGATAATTTCTGAAGCTCTTGGTAGCTGGGTGTTCATCAGTATGCGGATGATACCCAGCTCTACCTCTCTTTCAAATCAGAACCAGTGAAGGCGGTGACGGTCCTGTGTGAGTGTCATGAGGCGGTTGGAGGATGGATGGCGGCTAACAGATTGAGGTTGAATCCTGACAAGGCAGAAGTACTGTTTTTGGGGGACAGGAGGTGGGCAGGTGTGGAGGACCCCCTGGTCCTGAATGGGGTAACTGTGCCCCTGAAGGACCAGGTGCACAGCCTAGGAGTCATTCTGGACTCACAGCTGTCCATGGAGGCGCAGGTCAATTCTGTGTCCAGGGTGGCTGTCTACCAGCTCCACCTGGTACGCAGGCTAAGACCCTACCTGCCCGCGGACTGTCTTGCCAGAGTGGTGCATGCTCTAGTTCTCTCCTGCTTGGGCTACTGCAATGCGTTCTACGTGGGGCTACCTTTGAAGTTGACCCGGAAACTACAACTAATCCAGAATGCGACAGCTAGACTGGTGACTAGGAGCGGCCACCAAGACCACATAACACCAGTCTTGAAAGACCTACACTGGCTCCCAGTACGTTTCCGAGCGCAATTCAAAATGTTGGTGCTGACCTTTAAAGCCCTAAATGGCCTCGGTCCAGTATACCAGAAGGAGCGTCTCCACACCTATCGTTCTGCTCGGACACTGAGGTCCAGTGCTAAGGGCCTTCTGGCAGTTCCCTCACTGCGAGAAGCCAAGTTACAGGGAACCAGGCAGAGGGCCTTCTCAGTAGTGGCACCTGCCCTGTGGAACGCCCTCCCATCAGATGTCAAAGAGAAAAACAACTACCAGGCTTTTAGAAGACATCTGAAGGCAGCCCTGTTTAGGGAAGCTTTTAATGTTTAATAGACTATTGTATTTTAATATTCTGTTGGAAGCCACCCAGAGTGCAGGGTATAAATAATAAATTATTATTATTATTGGAAGCTTCGTTCTTGGTTGGTAGACTGTACCTTTATAACTGTCAAAAAGAGATGTTTGTGCAGGGCATCTTACATGAGCATGAATAATGAATTCTTGTGAAAAGAAGACACAGTGGGGCTACAGAAATGAACTAACAAAATCAGAAAGAAGGCACTGTTGCAATAATTTAACTGAAGATTTATGGTGCAATCCTAGCCACATAAACAGCCATGGAGCAACTGTTCCAATGGTTACATTTCTACTCTTAAAATGCATATGCTTTCTATAGGAAAGATGTCTTTCTGTGTCAGGAATGGATTGAACATAATAGTTTAAATTGCCTTCATGTCTGTGCACATACATTTTCCCAAGGAAATGATCAGCAAAACGCCTCCTGATAATGGCCTCTATACCAGTTTAACTGTGATGGTGCTCTGCAAAGATTCCTGGGAACAGTAGTTTAATGTGTATGCAAAGAATTATCAGTTACACACACACACACACACACACACACACACACCATTCCATCCTTACTTCCAGAACTGCAGTTTCCAGAGTTTCTTGTTAATTAATTAATAACACAAGCTAAAATTTTGACTGACCCGCTTTTGCAAACTCATGTGCCAAGATAGAGAAGTGCATCAACCTTCCATAAACTCTGAAGACAAAACATTGAGCATAGCCACTGACTAGTCACCAGTCATGCAAATAATTAATGCTAGGTTGCATTCGATGTATGTTGTTGTTTAGTCGGTTAGTCATTTAATCGTTTAGTCGTGTCTGACTCTTTGTGACCCCATGGACCAGAGCACGCCAGGCACTCCTGTCTTCCACTGCCTCCTGCAGTTTGGTCAAACTCATGCTGGTAGCTTCGAGAACAGTGTCCAACCATCTCGTCCTCTGTCGTCCCCTTCTCCTTGTGCCCTCCATCTTTCCCAACATCAGGGTCTTTTCCAGGGAGTCTTCTCTTCTCATGCGGTGGCCAAAGTATTGGAGCCTCAGCTTCAGGTTCTGTCCTTCCAGTGAACACTCAGGGCTAATTTCCTTAAGAATGGATAGGTTTGATCTTCTTGCAGTCCATGGGACTCTCAAGAGTCTCCTCCAGCACCATAATTCAAAAGCATTAATTCTTCGGCGATCAGCCTTCTTTATGGTCCAGCTCTCACTTCCATACATCACTACTGGGAAAACCATAGCTTTAACTATACAGTCTTTTGTTGGCAAGGTGATGTCCCTGCTTTTTAAGATGCTGTCTAGGTTTGATGTATAGAGGTGGGCAAACATCATTTGCCAGAGCAAATGAATTTTGCAAGCTAAGATCCAGAAGTCTCTGTTTAATGCAGGCAGCTGGTTTTTCTAACCAAAAAGGCAGAAAATGGGATGATCAGCAGCAGGTAGTGTTAACATGGCTGTTAACCAGCTTGAGCCAGGAGGAGTCATAATTATCAAGCAAAGCCAGGGATTCATAGCCCAAATCTAAGGGGGGATAGATATTGGTGGTGCCAATAACCCATTGAAAGAGACAGTACTATTGTTTCCAAAGAACAAATGCTTGCTACCAATTTCATTAGATGCACATATGGGATGCAAAAGATCTTTCTCACCAGGGATTCCTTAATCCCCAGTATCCAAAGTAGAAGTCTGTACATAATCTTGGTAACTAGTTTGGCTTTGTACACCTTCAAAACTGAAGGTATATGCTGGCCACCTTTCGTCTAGGAGAATCTCAGCAGTGTAACTAGAATATTCAGGGTACACAATGTGGAATTTTCAACCCGAAGTAACCAGGGCAAAGTAAATAGCAATAAATATTCAATAGATATTGTAGTTATAGGAAGTGAGGGTATGAAAAGTGTTACACACACACACACACACACACACACACACACACAAACACACACACATCCTCCTCACAACTGTGTAAGATAAGTCGTTATCTCCATATCACAGCGTACAGGGTGGGGTTGGCTAGAGAAGCTGTGACTCAAAGATAATGGTGCTTTTGCAAGGATGATATTTCAGATTTCCGTAGGGAGGAAGGCAAAATTTTCAGCGAGGCTGAGAGGCTTGTTTTTGGGTATTTCCAATTGCAAAACGAGCCTTGTGTTTTAGGAGCATTTGTTAGAAGCATAGAATTGTAGAGTTGGAAGGGACCCTGAGGATCATCTAGTCTAAACCCCTGCAGTGCAGGAATATGCAGCTGTCCAATATGAGGGTTGAACCTGCAACCTTGGTGTTATAAGCACCACGTTCTAACCACGTTGTGTTTGTTTTCACTTTATAATGGTTACAGCAATGGTATAAAATCTGTCACCCACCCCTTTCGTTTTTAGCAAAGAGGCTGCTAATTTGGGCATGCATACTTAGCACATAGTGGGATGCAGGTGGCGCTGTGGTCTAAACCACAGAGCCTAGGACTTGCCGATCAGAAGGTCGGCGGTTTGAATCCCCGCGACAGGGTGAGCTCCTGTTGCTCGGTCCCTGCTCCTGCCAACCTAGCAGTTCAAAAGCCCGCCAAGTGCAAGTAGATAAATAGGTACCGTTCCAGCAGGAAGGTAAACAGCGTTTCCGTGCACTGCTCTGGTTCACCAGAAGCGGCTTAGTCATGCTGGCCACATGACCCGGAAGCTGTCTGCAGACAAACGCCGGCTCCCTCAGCCTATAGAGCGAGATGAGCGATGCAACCCCAGAGTCGGCCATGACCGGACCTAATGGTCAGGGGTCCCTTTACCTTTACTTAGTACATAAGGGATGCGGGTGGTGCTGTGGTCTAAACTACAGAGCCTAGGGCTTGCTGATCAGAAGGTCGGCGGTTCGAATCCCCGCAACAGGGTGAGCTCCCGTTGTTCGGTTCCTGCTCCTGCCAACCTAGCAGTTCAAAAGCACGTCAAGTGCAAGTAGATAAATAGGTACCACTGCGGCAGGAAGGTAAATGGTGTTTCCGTGCGCTGCTCTGGTTCACCAGAAGCAGCTTAGTCATGCTGGCCACATGACCCGGAAGCTGTCTGCAGACAAACACTGGCTCCCTCGGCCAAAAAGCGAGATGAGCACCACAACTCCAGAGTCATTCGCGACGGGACTTAATTGTCAGGGGTCCCTTTACCTTTACCTTTACTTAGTACATAGACCTAGTAAACTATTTCTAAGGACAGTCAGAAGCAGACCAGTTCTGATACATGTTTGAACTCAGTGGGGCTTCCTTCTGGGGCTTCCATTCTAGTACGCTTGGTCCAGTGATTGTCATCATCGTGTTATGGACCATAGAGTTCATAACCATAGAGTTGGCTAGAAAGAGAATAGCAATAAGTGCAATGCGTTTGAAATATAATGGGTGAGGCGCTCCTGACCACTTTCCTTAAATGCAGTGCTCAGAGTTGGTTGGCACCGAGTGGGATGCCATCCTACTTCTTTCCAAGCAGAGATCAAAAACAGAACGGGACGAAAAGCAGACCAAAATACTAACACACCCTCTTTTTCTTCCCACTTCAAGCACTGAGGTGAATGGACCCAAAGGTGAACTGGATGCGGCCTGGTTTCCTAGCTGTCAACTTTCCCCTTTTTTTAAAGAGAAATTCCCTTATTCCGAATAGGATTCCTTGCAAGAAAAGGGAAATGTTGACAGCTATGCCTGGTTTGCAACTAGATCATCCCACTTTCTTGCCTCTGTCTTTGAACACTGAGTTAGCGTTGTGCTTGATAGACTTGTAGCAGCTTTAAAGTTGGGGCGTGACTGGGAAGACGGTGGCTCGTAGCTCACGCTCATTCGAAATAACCAATGCTAGAACCAGGGCTTTTCTTTTTTCAGCCAGCTCATCGGATCTCAGCTCCGGCACCTCTCAGGTGGGTGCCATTGCCATTCTAAGAGAACACGGGAGAAGTTTGTGGTGAGTTCTGGCAACTCCTTTTCTAGAAAAATAGTACTGGCCGGAACCAAAGCGTGATTGGAAAACCCAGGATGGAGCCATGAAGCCTGGGTAAATGAAGGCTTTGATGAGAGTATAGGAAGCTTCCCAATGCCAAATCAGACCATTAATACTATCTAGTTCAGCACTACACTACACAGACAGGGTTTTCATAAAGGGATATTTCCAGCACCAACCAGAGAAGAAGAAGAAGAAGAAGAAGAAGAAGAAGAAGAAGAAGAAGAAGAAGAAGAAGAAGAAGAAGAAGAAGAAGAGTAGTTTGGATTTGATATCCCGCCTTTCACTCCCTTTAAGGAGTCTCAAAGCGGCTAACATTCTCCTTTCCCTTCCTCCCCCACAACAAACACTCTGTGAGGTGAGTGGGGCTGAGAGACTTCAGAGAAGTGTGACTGGCCCCAGGTCACCCAGCAGCTGCAGGTGGAGGAGCGGAGATGCAAACCCGGTTCCCCAGATTACGAGACTACTGCTCTTAACCACTACACCACACTGGCTCAATGAGATGCCAGAGATTAGACCTGCGACCTTTTACATGGAAAACAGACACTCTCTCTCTGAGCTACAGTCGTTTCCCCTGAAGGCTAGGATGCCCAGGTGCAGGGAGCAGATAGCTATGGCTTCCCTTTAATTTATTCCACTTAGATAGTAGCCATTCATTCCTATGGGAAATCTCGGCAACGTTTTAGGGGACATTGTTGGAGCGAGGGCAGAATCTGCTTGCCGAATAGCCTGCCCTCCCCAGCAGGAATTCCATGGGGAGATGTGCCCACAAGCAGAGTGCATAGATGTCCACAGGTTTCCCTGCAATATTCAGGTCTCTCCTCCAGTCCCCAAAGTGATGGGCATTTTGCTGATCCAATAGTAAGCCTCCTCTTTTTCATTCAAAATCATTATCATACCACACATTTAAAATGACACACGGTTAAACAGCAAACTTCGCTATTAACAAAATATCAAAAAATAGCACATAGTCCATATTTACACAGTCGTGTGAAAGACATGTACCTGCGGCAGCCTGCCATGATAACCAAGCATGTTTTACACTATTAGATGCACATTTTTTTTGCAGTATTACTCACATAGGAGTAGTTACAGGTAGGTAGCTGTGTTGGTCTGCCAAAATAAACAAAATTTAAAAATTCCTTCCAGTAGCACCTTTGAGACCAACAAAGTTTGTTATTGGTATGAGCTTTCGTGTGCATGCACACTTCTTCAGATACACTTCTGTTTCACAAGGTTTGTGTATAACAAACTTAGTTGGTCTCCAAGGTGCTACTGGAAGGAATTTTTTTTATTTTGTTTCACATAGGAGTGTTTTCCTTGTGAAATAGCACTCAGTCCACATATGCACTGAATAAATGACACCCAAGATTTAAAGGGGAAAGGATTTTGCTATTTTTGCCTGGGGAACAACCACCCATAGCCTTGCATATTCTCTTGTCAAAATTTGGGACAACTATCTGATTGGATACCTCACTGCAGAGAAGAAACAAGAAACAATAGCTCTTTCATATCGCATTCAAGCTATTGAAAAACTATTAACTGCATCTAGCCAAAGATAATGTTAAAAAATGGCAGAAAAACCCAATTTGGTCTTTATGGCTTTTTTCTGAACATTATGAACGTAAAGAAAGGGTCATCAATATTAATCATCAGTTTTCAGGGTTTGTAATATGTAATAACTGCCTTTTTTACATCTTGGTAGGTTACTTTCAAGCATCTTTCCTAATCATTGTTAACTCTTTTTTGCTGTTAATTAATATATATAAATGCAACCCCCCCAACTTAAATTTACTTACCAATTTACAATCGCTTGCTTTTCAATGATGCTGGTGACTGGGCACGTTGTAAAAAAAACCTTCCTGTGTGAAGAAATACTTGTTCTGCAAATTTATAGTGAACAAATGTTTCTCCTTTCTTTAAAAAAAAAAGATAAAGAAATAGTTCCCTCCTTCTAAAAATAATTGTTTAGCAGGCTAGCAAAACTCAGCAGAGGATTTTAAAAACTGCAGTGCATCTTACTACTCCGTGGACTTCAATTGCACAAACTTGGATTACAGCCCATGCTGTAAAACACAAAAATACAACGAAGAAAATCTTCATCTACCATTTTGCTGTTCAATATCTTTATGAAACCACATATTTTTTTCAGATAGGAAATGGGTTCCTTTTAAGGGTTTTTCATTCTGTGGATTACTGATAATGGTATCAGCATCTGCTTGTTCATTTAACACACTCCAAAGAACTTGCAGAGCTGCTTATATAAGACTTCCGAGGCGGTCTTCAAAGCTGACTTGCCCAATGTTCATGCAAGAGTCTCAGAAATCCTTGAAGGCTGGCCTTAATGCAGCGGCGGAGGAAGGTTGCTCGGGCACCTGGAGTGGTGCACCCAAGGGTGGGACGAGCCACCCATAGGGGCAGGGGCCTCTGGAGTCTGCCTGCCTCCTCCCACTCAGCCGCCCTACAGCTGGGGGGAGGCAGAGGGCGGACCGCTTGGATGTGTGGCTCAGGCGCGGTGAGTGCTGTTAAGTTGTGGGTGAACATATCAGACAACACAGCGATTCTTCAAACAGCTCTTGTTTATTCACAGGCCAGGACAGAACTGAACTGAAGAGTTCAGTCAGCCTGCTTATATAGAGCTCCAGTACAACGTTACTGTAACAACTTTCTAAAACTATCCAATTACTGAACGTCACTTTCGATCCCTTATTTGCATAACTATCTACAGTATCCCCCTGCTGTCCCAGGGTGAGAACTTCAGTACATAACAAGTGCCACCTGGCATTTTGTCACCCCCCTCAGTGGTGACACCCGGGGTGGCCCTCACCCATTGCACCCCCCTTCTTCCGCCCCTGCCTTAATGCACAGCAAGTACTCACTTAACAAGATGTCCCAAGCTTCAGCAGTGTGACTGCATCTCCAAGTAGCTAGAGAAGGGTGAATCTGGCATTTTAGGTTCTCTCAGGGCTTTCCACCCTTACCATGAATACTGGCACAGTTGATTTTTGATCCCACCTTTTAAAGAGTGATTTTGGAGCCGATTCTCTGCACTGATGGTCATTTGTTTCTCTTCCTAGAGAGCAGTGTCGTTTCCCCCTTCCACATTAATGGTGGGTGGTGCCCAATTTGAGAAAAGTCCTGTTGCTATGGTCACATCCCTTATGTACCCTCATGTTCCTCTAGCCAGCAGATGTTAGTCACGAGGATGTATGCTGAGATAGCCCTTTTGTGGGAGTGAGGGCAGTACAGGAAGCCTAGTATTCCAGAATTCCAACTATAGGAGAGTAGAAGAGGTTAGGTGAAAAGCTCTGATCCTAAACTTCCGCTGCTTTGCAGGATACCACTTTAAAAGGTAAGTGCAAAATTTTCCCTATTTTCTCATTTCTCATCTGTCCACATTTCTACATCAGTTCGCAGCATATATATATATATATATATATATATATATATATATATATATATGCTTTCGTAGATTTTCACGGGTACAGGAATGCAGGTTTTGGTGTCTTCGGGTGTCTTCCCGTGTAAGAGTCGGGGTGTCTGTGCGACGTTTCGACGAGGTCTCACTCGTCATCTTCAGGCTGGTGCTTTCGGCTTCTTGTTACTGGAACAGAGCAGAATCTGGTGTTTGAGTTCCTATAAATACTGTTGAGGGGTGTGGTGTATAGCCTCCAACGTTCTGGGCAGAGAGGAAGTTCCTAGATTAGTGTGCCTTTTCTTCTTTTGTTCCTTAATTACTTGAGGGATATCTTGAGTGATTTCATGAGTGATATTCTGAATACCACTGGGTGGGTCATTAAGTGTAGATTAGTTGCTAAAGCTTTCGTGTCTTGACCTCTTGAGCTTGTGAAGAGTTTTCTGAGAAGATGGCTGTGCTGCATTTAGTTGTGCTCTGGCTTGGCTTCGTGTATAGGGGCGAGCTGTGGTTTTGTGCCTTGTGCCAGCCAGATCTGTGTAGGGATTGCAGGGGGGTGCAGCATCCGGAGGTGCCACTATAGTTTGGCTACTGGATGGAGTCTGTAATATGTCTGTGGAGAGGGTCTGGGTTTGGGTCTGGTGTGGTTGATTGGTGACGGCGTTCTGTGTGCCTCTGGTTCTGGTGTCGGTTTTTGTGGGGAGGGCTAATTTCCAGATGTCTGGCAGGCGGGACGTGTCGTCACGCTTGTTCATGTTGTGAGGGTGTTTCTCTATCTCGATGGCTTCCATGATTATTCTCTTGTGGTGATGTTCCATGTTAAAGAGCAATTTGGAATCTGCAAAATTAATTTCGTGTCCTGTTTCTTTCATGTGTTGGAAAAGAGACCACCACCCTGCACAAATAAACTCCGTAGCCAAGACTCTCATCTCCAGAACCAAACGCCTGGCTGACAAAGACCACTTGACAACTGAGTTACAGAATCTCTCAAATGTGTTAATCGCCAATGGATACCAGAAAAACAGGGTTACGAAGCTAATCCAAAAAGAAACACCCCCCAAAAACCAAGACACAGAAGAAAACAATGGCATGGCCCTCCTTCCTTATATCAAGGGCACTACAGACAAAATCAGCAAAATCCTCCATAAACACAATATCAAAACAGCCTTCTGCACCAACCAAAAAATAGCCAATATCCTCAGAAACCCAAAAGACAAAATCCAGCTGGAAAACCAAGGGGTCTATGAAATACCCTGCAAAGTCTGCCCAGCCACGTACATTGGACAAACAAACAGACGAATAAATGCACGTATCGCAGAACACAAGAATGCCGTCAAAAAAGAAGAAAAAACTTCCTCTCTTTTCCAACACATGAAAGAAACAGGACACGAAATTAATTTTGCAGATTCCAAATTGCTCTTTAACATGGAACATCACCACAAGAGAATAATCATGGAAGCCATCGAGATAGAGAAACACCCTCACAACATGAACAAGCGTGACGACACGTCCCGCCTGCCAGACATCTGGAAATTAGCCCTCCCCACAAAAACCGACACCAGAACCAGAGGCACACAGAACGCCGTCACCAATCAACCACACCAGACCCAAACCCAGACCCTCTCCACAGACATATTACAGACTCCATCCAGTAGCCAAACTATAGTGGCACCTCCGGATGCTGCACCCCCCTGCAATCCCTACACAGATCTGGCTGGCACAAGGCACAAAACCACAGCTCGCCCCTATACACGAAGCCAAGCCAGAGCACAACTAAATGCAGCACAGCCATCTTCTCAGAAAACTCTTCACAAGCTCAAGAGGTCAAGACACGAAAGCTTTAGCAACTAATCTACACTTAATGACCCACCCAGTGGTATTCAGAATATCACTCATGAAATCACTCAAGATATCCCTCAAGTAATTAAGGAACAAAAGAAGAAAAGGCACACTAATCTAGGAACTTCCTCTCTGCCCAGAACGTTGGAGGCTATACACCACACCCCTCAACAGTATTTATAGGAACTCAAACACCAGATTCTGCTCTGTTCCAGTAACAAGAAGCCGAAAGCACCAGCCTGAAGATGACGAGTGAGACCTCGTCGAAACGTCGCACAGACACCCCGACTCTTACACGGGAAGACACCCGAAGACACCAAAACCTGCATATATATATATATATATATATATATATATATATATATATATATATATTCATTTTCAATAACAACCTTCCAATTAACGACAAATTAAAGCAAATCAATCCAAATTACAATAACAACAATACACCAATTATTTATTCCAATTATCAAAATTTTATTGGGACTTCCCATGTTCCAGATGTCTAGAGATAATCATCCTCATTCATGTCTCTGCATTTTCAGTATTTTTCAAATTCAAAACTAATATTATCCATTTTTATTCTCAGTCTAATCAGCTATTGTTTCTGTGGCTCACATCTTCTGTAACAAAGTTTCCATATTGTTAATCCACAAGAGGCATTTTTTAAATCATCTTTTTCTCTGTCCAGTTATTTGGTATTCAGTCCTCTTATTTCTCTTTTGTTCGTCAAGTTCTCATTAAAGACACTGGGCTTCATCCCAAAAGTAAAGTTTATAAATGGCCAATCAACAATTTCTCCCCGATGTCTTTTAAAGAGCTGATGACAGTATATGTCTGCATATATTGCTGTACTGTGGGAAGTGCTTTCCAGCTGTATATTATATGAAAATTATTTAAATTCCTCCAAGAACAACAGGATACCCCCCCCAGCTCTTCCAGGCCTTAGAAGAGCTGGCAGGGATCCAGCGCTCTCTGTCTTTTTGTCCACAATAATGTATAAAAGTAATCCACACAAGCAGATATATTTTAGAACGAAATACAGTACACCCTAAGTCCAAAGGAGCTCTTTTCCGTAAGAATCCCTTTTTTTTGGTAACTGCGCAATAATGATCGCCATTTTGTTTCCGTCTTCAGTCTGAACTGCCATAACTGATCTTTTTTTGCCAACTTCTCTTTGGAGTTTTTGAGGGCTGTATATCATGCATTCAGTTATAATTTTCGCCTCTTGTGTTTTGTTTAAGTAATTAAATTCTTTCTGGCTGAGCTTCGCCAAATCATGATGTAATATAGCAAGTATGGAAAGATAGTGGTTAATCCACCTCCTTAATCCACGTTTCAAGATGGGAGTCCCTTTAAAGTCTGAAATTCAACATCCAACGACTGTATAATTTAGCAGGGTTTCTTCTTCTTTTTTCTCCTCCATCTGGAACATGCCTGGTTCCCCCCACACCCAATCTTATAATTATGAGAAACAGGTGTCTCTTGCGTGTAGGAGTGGCTCTGGAGAGTGCCAGCTTTGCTGTGCCCTTAGACCCAGCATCCCTGCCGCTCGCACCATGATGTGAGCCGACAGATCACAGACGATCTGTGGGTTTGTGAGACAGTCCTCCCTGCAGCATATATTTTTTCTCCAGAAAATTCACCAACATTTTAATTTTAAATTCTTCTAATCTAACAAAACATTTCCCAAGATCTGTGCTATGTGTAAGGATTGGGGAGAAATTAGATTCAGTTCGCATTTACGGACAAGGCTACTTAATTTGTTCTTTCAAATGCAATGCAAGAACCAAGATCCTTGAAAAATGTGCATTTCTCCAAATTTTGCAGTTCACTTCTTCGGCCAATTAATGTGTACAAAAATGCATATGCTAGGATATAAAATGTCCATTAGAATGCACACGTTAGTGAAAATGGCATATGAAAGTGCATTATATTACAGCAAATCAATTTGCAAAAAATGTGTATGTTAGGAGAAATTGCAGTGAAAAGATATTAGTGGAAATGCTGGTGAATTTATATTTTTAAAAAATCACAAACTGCTGTGAAAATGTAGAGAACAAAACATAATAATGGAAAAATCAGAAACTTGCTGAAATTGAAAACTGACAGATTTGACCATGCCTAGCCTGGCAGTAGTATACTTATAAATTTTAATGTGCAGGAGTTCATCATGATAGTCGCCTGCTCCTTAGGCATAACAACTAAACAGAGGCACACAAACAAAAAGAGCACACAACTGGAAATCACTTTACAAACCAACAGAAATGTCATGTTCTGTTGTACTCATGTAGGAGGAAGTAGACCGATCTAAACTAGGGTGATCGCGACCTGGACAGAGAGGAACTAACGTACACTTCTGGAAAAAGATAGAGGTATATTTCCTAAATTTCTCCCCCACAAAGGCATAGATGACAGGGTTGATGCAACAGTGGATCATCGCAATGATCTCTGTCACCCCAATGGCTACAGATAACTTTCCCTCACAATCATTTTTTAAGCCACATGAGAAAATTGAATCTTGATAGGTCTGCAACAAAAGAGTGATGTTGTATGGCATCCATAAAAGGAAGTAAACAATCATGATGACAGAAATAAGCTTGACAGCCTTCTGCTTTCTCTCATTTCTACCCTTAATCAAAATCTTTATAATCTGCATGTAACAGAAGACAATGATGACTGCGGGAAGAGCTAGGCCCAAGACAACCCTCATTAAAGTTAAAAATTGCTTCCAATCATTTTCATGTTTTGAAGGATAATGAATGGTACATTTGTGGATCTCAGATTCCGTTTGAACATGGTGAAATATAAATTCTGGCACAGAGGCGAATAAGGCCACAACCCAAGTGACGACGCTTGTGACGGTGCCATAGGTGATCGTTCTGGCTTTTAATGCAAACACTGCGTGGACGATGGCCAGGTATCTATCAATTGTCAAAAGGATGATAAAAAAACTTCCGCTGTAGAAGCCTACGTAATAGATCCCAGAGAGAATTTTGCACATTGCGTCTCCAAATACCCACTGGTGGGCTGCGTAATAAGCCCAAAATGGGAGTGAGAAGATGAAAAGCAAGTCCGAGATGGCTAAATTGAGCAGGTAGATATCAGTCATGTTCTTGAGCTTCTTGTATTTAATGAGAATCAGCACCACCAGTGAGTTGCCCAACAGGCCAAATATGAACACCAGAGAGTAAAGCGGTGGCACAACATAAGACGCAAATGATTCCCCCGCCACGATGTGGACTGGGGCTACATCTGCATCATAGTAATAAGATGTGGTTACATAATAATCTTCTGGCAAATCAGTATAACCGTCCATCTTCTTCCCTGAGAAATAAAGAATTCACATGCATCATGTAAGTTATCAGCATGAAACTTTATTGTAACACATAATTTATTTATTTATTTATTTATTTATTTATTTATTTTAAAAAACTATTGCTAATGTTGAATATTCAGTCTGCTTATGAGGATCAAGATACTGGCAAACAAGTCTGCTTATGAGGATCAAGATATTGGCGGACAGTCTAAATATTAAGAATAAAGAATAAGAGTAAAGAAACACAAAAAAAACTGGGAGGGGGAAATGGATCACAGAATCATAGAGTCATATAGTTAAACCCTCTGCAATGCAGGAATCTCAGCTAGATCACACATGTCAACCTCTCCTTGAAAACCTCCACAGAAGGAGAGACCACTATCTCTCAGAGTCTGTTCCACTGTCAAACAGCTCATGCTGTCAGAAAACTCTCTGGTGTTTAGTTGAAATGTCCTGTCCTTTTAACTTGAATGCATTGGTTTGGTTCCTAGCCTCTGGAGCAGGAGAAGACAAGTTCTATCCTCCATGTGACAACGCTTTAGATAATTGAAGGTGGCTATCACTATTACATCCCTTGATTGGGACGCTAGACTTCTTTTGATGCAGCCTAGAATAGCATTAGCTTTTTTGCTGCTGCATCACACTGTTGACTCATGTTAAGCTTGTGGTTCGCCAAGACCCCTAGATCCTTTTCATGTGTACTTCTGGCAAGCCAGGTGTATCCCATCTTATATTTGTGCAGCTGGTTCTTCCTGCCTAAGAGTAGAACCATACATTTGACCCTATTGATATTTGTTTTGTTAGTTTTAGCTCAGTTCTCCAATCTGCTTAGGTCAGCTTGAAATATACTTCTATCTTCTGCGGCATTGCCTACCCCTCACAGTTTGGTGTCATCTGCAGATTTGATAAGAATGCCCTCAACACCATCATCCAAGTTGTTTATAATGATGTTGAACAACAGCAAACCCGAGACAGAACCCTGCAGATGTTAACATATTTGCCTATAATGCTCTGATTGTATTTCTGACCACCTTCTCCCACTGAATGTCTTTATTGGTTAGCGATGTTCAGACACATCTTAGTCCATTCTGCCATTCATTCCCACTTTCAACTGGTATTTTCTGTTAAACTCCGATTGAACAACTCTGTGTACCATTTTGTCTTTCGTTAATGCAGAAATATATGTTCTCTTTTGTGTAGCACACAATAGACACCAAAATCTCAGTCATCAACAGATATTTGCAAATCAACTGCATTCCTTCGGGTCCCCTAAAGAAACAGATCACTCAGTTAGTCTTCTGCACAAACAGAAGAGTCTTACGACACCTTAAAAACAAAATGAATGAAGTGACTTAAGAGCAAATCACCAAAGCCTTCTCACTGAAGGCTTCTATGGCTACAAACCAAAGTGTCTGCTCAGAAGTAGCTCCCACTGAATTCAGTGGGGTTTAAGGTAAAAGGTAAAGGGAGCCCTGACCATTAGGTCCAGTTGTGACCGACTCTGGGGTTGCAGCGCTCATCTTGCTTTATTGGCGGAGGGAGCCAGCGTACAGCTTCCGGGTCATGTGGCCAGCATGACTAAGCCACTTCTGGCGAACCAGAGCAGCGCACGGAAACGCCATTTACCTTCCCGCCGGAGCGGTACCTATTTATCTACTTGCACTTTGACGTGCTTTCGAACTGCTAGGTTGGCAGGAGCAGGGACCGAGCAACGGGAGCTCACCCCGTCACGGGGATTCGAACCACTGACCTGATCGGCAAGTCCTAGGCTCTGTGGTTTAACCCACAGCGCCACCCATGTTTATTCCCAGATAAATGGGGTTAGGATTGCAGTTCAGTATAAAGTTCTGGAAGGGCCAAAACTCAGTGTTACAGCATTGGCTTTGCATGGAGAAGGTCTCAGGTCCAGTCGCAGGTGTCTCCAGGCAGGGTTGAGATACATCAGAGATGCTGCAAAAACTGAGCTAGGCAGCGGAAAGGGATGGTTTAATGTGGAGAGGAGGCGAGGGATTTAAAATTTAATTTAAAACGAAGACTTTGGGTGGTCAAAAATAGGCAGTCAAATCCAGCTGGTTCTTCCCACTTTGGGGGAAAATAGACGACTTTACGGAGTAGTAACACAACACACAGATAGCAAAGTGATCACTTCTAACCCAGTGAAAGGAACAATGATGAGTTAAAAATTCACAACAGGAAACAAGTTAAGGTTGAAATCCTAACCCTACTTTCCAGGGAGAAAGCCTCACTGAATTCAGTGGGATTTACTTCTGAGCAGACATGGTTAAAACAGCCATTTTACAGCATGGCAGTTGCCTTTGGCAACAAACGATACTACAGAAACAAGAAAACAACATGAAAAAGGAAGTATCCAGAAGTGCAGAACAAAAAGGAGAAATATGTCTCAAAGATTTAAAAACAAGTGCATGTTTTATTATAGATACTGTATGTCCGGCACGTTTTGGCATTATTGTCTATATCAAGGGCTTTTCTGTAAAAAACAATGCTGGCACAGCTGCTAAACCACAAATATTGGACACCACATTTCAGAAACTTTTAAAGTTGCCTTTGACTGGACTTAACCGTCCAGGGGTCCTTTACTATTTTTTGTATTATAAAACCTCATATTAATAATACAAAACCACTTTGAGGGTTTTGGGGTGGGTTTTTTTGCAACCAAGTGATGTATACATTTTATTAATTAATAAATTAATATTCAGGGTCATCTGCACAACTATTAAAGTGCAGAAGTCCTGCTTTCATTAGACTTTGGCTAACCTATCCAGAATATTACTTTACTTTAAAAACAAAACAAACAAAACTCTGATCGACTTTCAAAATACTTCGCCTGCATATTCATTTCCTCCGGATAGTGTTTTAAGATCTAGGCTGATACTAATTTCAAAACTCTGCTTTCACATCACTGAAATTGTGTAAATGGATCAGCTCCAACTGGGGTAAGTTGTACATTCACTGGGCAATCCTGTACATATACATTGAATTCAGTGGGGCTTACTCATGGGTAACTGGCTATAGGATTGGAGCTTTAGTTTCATCTGCACATTCAAGAGTACTGGAAAGTGATATTTGGGTCAATTAAAAGCAGGCTTTTAATTGACCCAATTTTTTGTGTCAATTAAAAGCATCCAAGGCATGTATATTAGTTTAAAATGTTAGCACCATTGGTAAAATCCAGCAATGGAAGTGAAATTTAAAGGACTTTGATTACAAAAACTGACTATGGAATTCCAATGTTCTCAACAAAATGAACATAACAGTAAAGTGTTAACTGGTTCATTAATCATCAATATTCACATATTTTACACCTTGGTCAATTTACAGGCTTAGAAATTCATGCAGAATTCCTATCTATGTTGACTTTTTCACTGTTTATTCACATAAAGGCAAGTGCTCCCCCCCTTAAATTAACTTACCAATCTACAAAGTTGCTTGCTTTTAAAAGATGGTGGTGACAGCTAGATTCTTTGGAACAGGAACATTGTAAAAAGCAGAAAGTAAGAAATAGCCCTTTTCTCTGTGAAGAAGGAATTGTTCTGCAAATTTCTAGCCACCAAACATTGCTGCTCAAAATCAAGACTAGTTCCCTTCTAACAGGAATCATTTGGTCAGCAAAAGCTATTTCTGTACTACTACAGATGGTTTTGAAAACTGAAGTACAGTATCTTGCTAGACTTTCGTTGCACAATTTTGAGTTACAGTTCATGTTGCCAAATCAAATAATTACCAAAAATCCATTCCCATAAACTCACAGGACTGTTCACAAAGTATTTCTGAGGTGGTCTTCAAAACTGCCTGTCTTGGAAGGTTGTCTGACAAGTGCTCACTTTAAGGGATTCTGTTAAAAGGTTTCTCACTCAGCGGATTCTGATAAGGATATCACTTCTGAACCAGAAGTGAACATGAACATGTGGTTGTTCATTTAACCCACTTAAAAAACAACAACACAGAACCACTCCCAGTGTTGTCTGGCCCAGTGTCTTCATATAAGAGTCTCAGTAATCTATGAAGTATAAGCTTTTTTTTTAAAAAAAATAAATTTTATTAGTATTTTCCACACAACAACAACAACAACACGTAAGATATCTAAAAATAGCAATACACAACACACAAAAATCAACATTTGAAAACTAAAGAAAGCAACAACAACAACAAAAACAAATCCATATCTTACAAGTTAATATTGTTGTTGTTTAGTCGTTTAGTCGTGTCCGACTCTTCGTGACCCCATTATTATAAACACTAAACAACAACAAGACATTGACTTCCACAAATCCCACAGCACCTCCTTTATCTCTCATTGTGTCTTCCTGTTTTCTTGTTTTCTTTATCATCTCTATCCTAACATCTAGATATAAATCCCTCTTTCATAAGTATAAGCTTAATATGCGACAAGTGCTCACTAAACCAGAGGCCCCAAACTTCAGCAGTAGAGCAACATCTCTGGGTCGCCCAGATTGAGGATGATTCTTTCGGCAGAGTCTTTCAGTGAGTCGCTTGTCTTAAAAAAATTAATAAGCCTAAACCTAGGAGATCCTCATGTACAGGGTGAGTCCTTTAAAAGAAGCCCCATGGATACAGAGTACACATGTTCCATGGGGCCTCTTTTAAAAGACTCACCCTGTATAAAAGCATCACCATTAGGCAGCAGAGATCTTCAGAAGAGAAGCTCAGTTACCCAAGGCCAGCCCACCTATGAAGCAAGGTGGGGTGGCTGCCTTGGGTGGCGGGATCCACAGGGGCAGCAGATCTGACCTCCAAAAAAATGCACCCCCCACCACTGCCGCCACAAGGGTAGCAACGGCTGCAGAATGCACCTTAGAGACTACCTCTGCCACCTCTACAGCAGCCTCTTGGCGAGTAGGAGGCACTGATGGTCTCCTCCCACCCTTGTCCCCAATATAGATCTTTAATTCCCCTTGTTCCTTCTTCCCTGGCAGGGTGTGTGCGCCATTTTGTGGTTCGCCTCAGGTGGCAAAATGTCTTGGGCTGGCTCTATAGTTACCATGTATGAGGTGATGACTTGGGCCCAATTCATCTATGCCTCTCTAACTAGCAGGGGATCCCATGTCATGGGTGAAAGCTCCCAAATATCAAAACCTGAGTACCGTATTTTTCGCTCCATAAGACGCACTTTTTTCCTCTTAAAATCTAAGGGGGAATGTCTGTGCATCTTATGGAGCAAATGTGTGGTCGGTGGGGCTGGGGGGGGGGACCCGGGCTTCCCTTGCCAGCCCCGACAAGCTCTGGGAGCAGCCGGAAGGCTGCGCACAGCCTTTCCGCTGCTCCCCAACCTGCTCTTTGGGGCTGGCGGTGGCTTTCTCAGGGCTGGCGGTGAGGGAAGCTCGGCTTCCCCCACCGCCAGCCCCACAAGCTGCGCGGAGCAGCGGAAAGGCTGCATGCAGCCTTCGCACATCCTTCCCGCTTCTTCCCAGGGCTGGCAGTGAGGAAAACTCGGCTTTCACCACTGCCAGGCCCACAAGCGAAAGGAACCCGAGGCTATCTGGAGAGCGAGAGGGGTCAGTGCGCACCGACCCCTCTCACTCTCCAGATAGCCTCCTGAAGCCTCTGGAGCACAGCGGGACCTCCCACCGCGCTTCGGAGGCTTCAGGATGCCTTCTGCTGAAGCCTGGAGAGCGAGAGAGGTCAATGCGCACCAACCCCTCCCGTTCTCCAAGCTTCAAAGATAGCCGCCTGAAGCCTCCGGAGTGCAGCGGGAGCTCCCGCTGCGCTCCGGAGGCTTCGGGTTCCTTTCACTGAAGGGTAGGGTGCCCCTTCAGCTAAGGCGCAGCGCCCCGTCAGCTAAGCAGGAGGAGAAATGGAAGGGGCTCCGTTTCTCCTGCCGCTTCGCTGAAGGGGCGCTGCGCAGAGAGGGGGAGATTTTTTCCCCCTTGTTCTCCCCCTCTAAAACAAGGTGCGTCCTATAGTCGGGTGCGTCCTATAGAGCGAAACATATGGTAATAATACCACACAGGATCCATACAACTGGCTTTCATCCCACTTGCATGGTTCTAGGATTTATGTGTTCCTTCATTACTAGGGGCATGCCTAAAGTGCACCCTTAAGTGCAAGTAGATAAATAGGTACCGCTTATAGCGGGAAGGTAAATAGCGTTTCCGTGTGCTGTGCTGGCTCGCCAGAGCAGCTTCGTCACGCTGGCCACGTGACCCGGAAGTGTCTCCGGACAGCGCTGGCCCCCAGCCTCTTAAGTGAGATGGGCGCGCAACCCTAGAGTCGGACACAACTGGCCCGTACGGGCAGGGGTACCTTTACCTTTACCTTTACCTCATGACTAGGGGCAGGATCTAAATTAAATATTTAAAAACTATTAAATTGAAGGATGCTATGGAAATGTTTTAAACAAGGAAACTAAACATTTCATGCAGGCAGTTTGCACGTCAAGGTGGTTCTTCCAGGGTAAGGCTCATCCATCGCACTCCTGGTGTGCTGACTCCTGTGGTTTTTCCAAATGCAGGAAACTCGAATGCATAATTTGCTGGATAGCTCAGTTGGGTAAGGCATGGTGCTGATAAGGCCAAGGTCTCAGGTTCAATCCCCATAAGGGGGATATTGCTGCATTGCAGCGGGTTGGTCTAGATGATCCTCAGGGTCCCTTCCAATTCTATGATTCTAGGAGAACAGGATGCTGAACTACATGGTCTATGAGTAGGTACTGTATCTGCCTATGTGAAAGCAGAGAAAAGTGGAACAGGTCTCAATCCTCAATCGTCACATGTGGAAAGGACTCAAATGGTGCATTTTCAGAAAAAGACAATGTGCTAGAACCTCTTCATCCCTATTCCGAATCCAGGACAGAGAGAAGTTGGGAACATGCCATCAAATAGAGGCTGCAGTGTAGCCTTATTAGACTTTACCGATTGGTGGGGTCTGCGTTGCTCCCGGACGGGAGGAAGGAAGTCAAATGACACCGAGGTTTGGTTCAGAGAAAGAGTTTATTCTGCTCTCCGGATAGCAGAAGGCACTTGCGTGGTCAGTCCACAGCAAGTCCAAAGAAATGAGAGATTCCATGCAGTATATATATCCTCCAGGCACCCTCTCCCCCCTTCCCCAGGAATCCAACCATGTCAGCTTATACACGTAAGTTGACATCCATGACCATAAACAGTTGTTCCTGTTCCGGCACTCTTGACCATAAAAGGTTGTTCCTGTTCCTATACTCTTATCTTGGGGCAGGAGGTCACCAACTCTAAGAGCACTCCTGGCGCCGTTCCCAGGTCTCTTGTCAGACCTGACAAAGTCTGTGCGCCTTTGTGGTCAGGATGTAAGATAAGACCCAGACGTGCCATCCCTGCTCTACTCGGAACTGGCAAGGCCATCCATTGCCGTCATGGACTGATAAAGGAGAGGGCTTTGAGTACTTGTTTATACAGCTGGCTTTCTGTTTATACATTGACTCAAGAGTTCAAGTAAATGCATTTTAGAAATGCTCCCTTGGAGAAGGAAAAATTTGGATTTTGGGTCCCGTTTCAGACTGACTGCACAGAAACCCATTCCTTCAGTAGAACTGGTGGAAGAATATTCCCCTCCATCCACTACTTGAACAGCACGTAGAAGGCATACATCTAGCAAGTAGGATTGGAGCTTGTTCCTGGACCAATGCAAAGGATTCTCTGTTTACATTTTGTGCAGGGTACTGACCTTCTCATACCCTTTGTCAGACAAGAAGAAGTAAATAATGGTTTGATGTACCTTAATGGCTTACGATCTGTTCTCCAAAGGAGCCAAAAGTTTAGGTGTACGAGTAGTGACAGATGGTGGTGTAGGAAGTACAGGATCTCATCATGACGTTCCCCGTAATCCCACTCCCAAGGAGGATTCCAAACAGGCAAGCAACAGTGTTGATCTATTATAAAATAATATACACTCTCCCAAAGGTGGCATAATACAAAATTTATTAGGATCAGCATGACTGCAGTTGTATACAGAGTTCACTGGGAGTAGGTTCCATTGAATTTGGTGGTGCTTAACATGGAGGAAGTTCCAGCTTCACTTCAGTTAAATGATCCTATGGTAGCAGAAAAACACAACCTGAAGCCCTGGATCAACTGCTGCCTATGTAAGTAGAAAGTAATGGGTTAATGGACCACCTAAGACAGTTTCAAATGCTCATATGAACCTACCAACGAATACCAAATGTATTTAATTAACATCCTGTGCTTCACGGTCCTTGGATCAGATTCTGTATCTCATATTGAGAGAAGTCCTATATGAACTGTCTTCACCTTCCAAACACAACTGGTTTCTATTTATACATGCACAATCTTTTCAGTCATTTGTGTGAGTGGTTATGCAACACCTATAATAGCGGGTTAGTTCACCAGAATGTGTCTCACCAAATCTGCCTGCTTCCTTCCCCCATGAGATTTCTGACTGGGAAGGGGCAATGAAATGGTGTCCTTCTAAAGATCACAGGCTATCATTTCTCTCTCCCCCTTAGCAGTCTGGCATTCTTCTCCCAGACATACCAACTAAACTATTTGCAAATAAAACTGGAAATCACTTCACAAACCAACAGAAATGTCATGTTCTGTTGAACTGGTATAGGACGAAGTAGACCGGTCTAAATGAGGGTGACCACCACCTGTACAGAGAAGAGCTAACATACACCTCTGGGGAAAAATAGAGAGATATTTCCTAAATTTTTCCCCCACAAAGGCATAGATGACAGGGTTGATGCAACAGTGGATCATAGCAATTGCTTCTGTCACAGCAATGGCTACAGATAACTTTCCCTCACAATCATTTTTTAAGCCACATGAGAAAATTGAATCTTGATAGGTCTGCAACAAAAGAGTGATGTTGTATGGCATCCATAAAAGGAAGTAAACAATCATGATGACAGAAATAAGCTTGACAGCCTTCTGCTTTCTCTCATTTCTACCCTTAATCAAAATCTTTATAATCTGCATGTAACAGAAAACAATGATGACTGCGGGAAGAGCTAGGCCCAAGACAACCCTCATTAAAGTTAAAAATTGTTTCCATCCATTTTCATGTTTTGAAGGATAATGAATGGTACATTTGTGGATCTCAGATTCCGTTTGAACATGGTGAAATACAAATTCTGGCACAGAGGCGAATAAGGCCACCACCCAAGTGACGACGCTTGTGATGGTGCCATAGGTGATCGTTCTGGCTTTTAATGCGAACACTGCGTGAACGATGGCCAGGTATCTATCAATTGTCAAAAGGATGATAAAAAAACTTCCGCTGTAGAAGCCTACACAATAGACCCCAGAGAGAATTTTGCACATTGTATCTCCAAATACCCACTCGCGGGCTGCATAATGAGCCCAAAATGGGAGCGAGAAGATAAAAAGCAAGTCTGAGATGGCTAAATTGAGCAGGTAGATATCGGTCATGTTCTTGAGCTTCTTATATCTGATGAGGATCAGCACCACCAGTGAGTTGCCCAGCAGGCCAAATATGAACACCAGAGAGTAAAGTGGTGGCACAAAATTAGACGCAAATGTTTTCCCCTTCTCGCTGTGAACTGGGGCTGTATCCGGACCATAGTCAAAAGTTGTTTCATCATCTGGCATCATGGAAAAATTGTCCATCTTCTTGTCACAGAATATGAAGAATCTACGTAGATGATATAAGAAACAACAATTAAATAAAACAGCAAAATAATGTATTTGTAATCAATGATAATATTGAATATTTAGTCTGCTGATGAGGATCAGTATATAGCCAAATATAAACAAGATTAAAGCAGTGACAGAAAATGGGGAATGCAATGACGTTAAGAATGAAACCATGCATTTTAATCCGTGATAATGCTAAATGTGTGGTCTATTGCTGTGGATTAGTGTATCGTCTTGCAGACTAAATATAAATGATAAATATTAAATCAGTGACAAAAGATGGGGAATAAACTCATGTGAAGATACTGGCATAAAACTTTCTAAATGGCTGTCTGAGCAGCAAATCCCCTAGAATCAATTCAGTGGTATCCAGGAAACTTTCTTATACTGAATTAGAACACTGGTATTATCTACAATAACCAGCAGCAGGAATCATAGAATTGCAGAGTTGGAAGGGACCTCAACGGTCATCTAGTCCAACCCCCTGCAAAGCAGGAAACTCAGCTAAAGGATCCAGGACAGGATAAAAACCTCCAAGGAAGGAGAGTCCACAAAGCTCCTAGGGAGGCTGCAAGAACTCACAAAAGATTCAGACAGGAGTCGATTTGCGGTCCTCAGGGATTGAAACAGGGACCTTTTGCCTCCAAAGCAAACAACTGAGCTTCATTTCTGCCATATGGAATAATACATGGGAGATATACCATTGGAAATTGGAAGGGGGGGGGCCTTAGCCCTTGGTCAGTACAGTGGTACATCGGGTTAAGTACTTAATTCGTTCTGGAGGTCCGTTCTTAACCTGAAACTGTTCTTAACCTGAAGCACCACTTTACCTAATGGGGCCTGCTGCTGCTGCTGCTGCTGCTGCTGCCGCACCACCGGAGCACAATTTCTGTTCTCATCCTGAGGTAAAGTTCTTAACCCAAGGTACTATTTCTGGGTTAGCGGAGTCTGTAACCTGAAGCGTATGTAACCTGAGGTACCACTGTAACTGGTTGCGTGTCGAGGTTCCTCAAGCCACCCCTCACAACACTCACATAAATTTTGTTTAAGGTTTTTGCATAATTTTGGCCACAACTTTATTTAAATACATACATGTGAGTGGTTGCTTAGGCATTGGTTACAACTATCTGTCCTTGCCCAGGGACAGAACTGACTTCTGGATTCCAGCAGAAGCCAGTAAGGGAAAACAATATTGGGGAGAAATGGAGCTGAGGCACAGACCCTCCCCCCTTCCCGCATGCTCCCCAGGGCTTGCCGGCCCTAGCCCCATTCCAGGGATTTGGACGAAAAGATGGCAAGCCCCTGGATTCCTTTAACAGAATTCCCTTTCCGCAGCAACCTTGGAGGGGCAGGCCCAGCCAATCCTAACCCCTCCTCCAACCAATTGATAACCAATGCCTAACCGCAACCTTACAAGTTGTGACGATTTGCTACGCAGTGGGCAAAAACCAAATGGCCCAGCCAATCAGCCAGATGGACAAAATTCCTACCAGGCCCCTGCCCCAATGGCAGACGACTCCATGACAGGCATAGCAAGGTCAACGCAAAACCCATAAAATTAGGGCGGGTGGGCGGATGATCCGTTGCATGCAGCGAAAGAGAAAGCTCCAAGCTGCGTTCACAGGATTTCAAACATCCGATCCCTCACACCAAATTGCAATATAGGATTTACCCCAGCAACCCAACCATCCAATCGTTGCCGCAGGCTTCCTTGGTAATCCTGCCTGACAACAGAGGGGTGGCCTGGTGGACCCCACCGCAACACGCGCTCTCCATGAGGGAGAACACGCTTTACCATATAACTGGGCAAACCAATATGTGTCCATAAGTCCCATTGAATTCAATGCTGGAAAAGTGTCTATAGAATTAGGACCTGTTTCCTTCATTCAGAGTTCTGTATCGTGGTATCTGGCTTTTGTGATAGCCAAGGCATGTAGCTTCTAAGTAAAACGTTAGTATCACTTACCCTGCAATTGGTAAAATCCAGCACAGGAGGTGAGAATTCAAGGACTTTGATTACCCAAACCTCTCCTGACTATTACAGTCAGTTTATTTCCCCTGCAATTCCAAATCACTGTCGTGAGCTGTGCAAATCTTAAGAGCAGCTGTTTGGGAAATGCTCAATGCTGCTGATTCTGTTTTCTGGGCCGCCAACTGTAAGAAATGATAAAAAGTTGGGTGTCTATAGGAGGAGCAGGAGTTCTAAAAACAGGCTGGCTGCAAGTCCTTCATGTACATCCAGCAGTTTCCGTGGAATGGCAGGGAAGGGGAGACTTTGGTCCAAGTCTGGGTGTAGGACAGGAATGTGTAGACTGTGTTCAGCAAGCCAGATCCAGCCCACCAAGCCAGACAAAGTCGCCCTCGCAGATTTGGGCAGTTTCAGACCGGTGGTTTTGTGAATGAATTCTGCAACATGTCATTGGCACAATAGTGCATTCGTGGTGGACTGTCAACACATCAGTGTCTTTTATCAGCTGTTCCCTGGTTTCCTGCTTGGCGGGGGGGTTGGACTCGATGGCCCTTGTGGTCTCTTCCAACTCTATGATTCTATGATGCTTCCCCAATGCTACTATATTATCGCTGCCTGCCATTGCAGCCGAACCAAAAAAGCTTCGCTCAGTCTAGAATTAGAGATGTGGAGTTCTAGCAAAGAAGAAGAAATTCCCAGGGGTTTTCTGCTGTCACACTGAGGTTTGCAGCCACAGCTTTATCATTGATTTATGTTGCGGTGTTCCTTCTGCATTTCACTAAGGAAGTCATGAAGGCACAGCAAAAATACAATGCTGGGAATTGCATCGACAAAGCCACATCATAACAAAAGTGGGAGGAAATATCCAAAACTGGAGTGGCTGGTTAGCTCTCCAGATGTTATTGAATGCCAACTTCCACCTGCCCCAGCCAACGTGGCCAAATGCCAGGGGAAATGTGAGGCCAGCAACATTTGAAGAGTTGCAGTTTCCCCATCTCTGGCCAAATGCCATTGCAGCCCCAGCAGACTAGGGCTCAAGGACTTGTCGAAATCACTACTAATAATTTTTAATAATAATTTTATTATTTATACCCCGCCCATCTGGCTGGGTTTCCCCAGCCACTCTGAGCGTCTTACAGCATATATAAAAACATAGTAAAACATCGAGCATTAAAAACTTTCCCAAACAGGGCTGCTTGTTAAGATTTCATTGCTTTCCTGATCTTATTTAGCTTATTTCGTTGGAATCACAACTGAGAAAGGCATCATTCTAACACTAACCAGATTTAGCTCAAAAAGATATTGATTCCCACACTCAAAGCTAATTTAGGAGGTTGACAGAGTTCCCGTCCTCTTGGTTAGCAGTATGCTCCACCATTCTTGTTCCTTTTATTTTTGCAACTATCCCATGAGATAGATAGGACAAGTTACATCCACACGCAGCCATATGTAATACCACTAGGCATCCCAAATTGGGCTTCATCACAATTAGGGATGGAGGATAAATTTTATTTGGTTTCCATTTAAAGCCGAAATTATCAAATTCGCACTTTCCAAAACATTACGAGAACCGAAAATCTTGCAGCCTTCAAAATCCACACATTTGATCCAGTTCTCCTGCCAAACAATGCTAATAAAAATGCATAAATTAGGAGAAAGTGCTTATAAAAACAAACATGTTTGTTGAACTAGTTACAAAATGGGGAAAACGCTTGCAAAAATGTGTACGTTATTCAAAACTGATTGTAAAAAAAAATATGGTTTGTTAGGAGGAATTCGCACTAAAATTCTGAAGAATTTTCACGAGGATTGGTTTTGTTTTTAATCACAAAGAAGAACTGCATCTAGGACTGAATAACTGAGAAACCAAAACCGACAGATTCTTTCACCCCCAACGCGCGATAAAGGACTGAATGAGATGAAGGAAGTCAATTCAAATAAAACCATGGTACTTTGAAGCACTCACCCTATTAGTTATAGAAAACAATACCAGCAGAACATCCGCCAAACTGATTGCTTGCTTGACTGATCAATTGGAGTCTTGATTGCAGGGCAGGCTAAAATGTGCCCCCTTTCCAGTGTGGCAGATGGCTGCTCAGTAGACTGTACCACAGTGTTAATTTCCTTTTCCTGCCCCTCCTTTCAAAAGTTCATGCAAAAGTAACTTAAAAATAGGTCTTCCTTTCTGTCCATCTCTGTTCAGTTAACAAATATCTGCATTTCAGGGCTTTCCTTCCAACAATAAGAGTCACAAACAATTCCAGTTGGCTCTAGCTAGCAGACATTCATATCAATACATTTCCCCCATCTAGATCTTCTGCAAAATTGATGAGATTTAAACCTGCTTGTGTTTGTCAGTGATATTTTGGCTATTTTCAATATTTTTTATATTTTGATGTTCCAAACTGTAATATTATATATTCCAGATTCCCAAACTGATGAAAAACACAAGGTGCTGAGGTTTTCCACCCACCACTCGCAAAAGGGATGGGGGAGGAAATTGGTTGAGTTTGCAAACCATTGTGATTCAGACTTCCCAAAATAATGCATGAACTGAAATGCAGGTCTCCTTCAAAATTCACACTTTTCCAAAGTTTGGAATGCAGTTCTCCAATCAAAAAATGTGGGCAAAAGGCATGTGTTAGCAGACTAAAGGTAAACGTAAAGGGACCCCCGACCATTAGGTCCAGTCGTGACCGACTCTGGGGTTGCGGTGCTCATCTCACTTTACTGGCCGAGGGAGCCGGCATACAGCTTCCGGGTCATGTGGTCATGACCAAGCCACTTCTGGTGAAACCAGAGCAGCGCACGGACACACCGTTTACCTTCCCGCTGGAGCGGTACCTATTTATCTACTTGCACTTTGATGTGCTTTCAAACTGCTAGGTTGGCAGGAGCAGGGACCGAACAACGAGAGCTCACCCTGTCGCGGGGATTCGAACCGCCGACCTTCTGATCGGCAAGTCCTAGGCTCTGTGGTTTAACCCACAGCGCCACCCGCATCCCATGTTAGGAGACTATGTGTGTGGAAATTCATATATTTGTGACAATAATATACAAAATGCATAATATTAAGCTAAAATTGCTTGCTAATGTCAGGAAGTTAGGTCATGCATGCAGAATGTGTAAAAGAAAGAAGGATGGAGGTGTTTGAGAATTTTAATGAGAACGTGTTTGAAAAAAAATCACAAGCTGATGCAGAAATGTAGTGAATTGTACTTACAGTTCCAAAAATGAGTAGGAGAAACTGCTCTGGAGCTTGCAGTCTTAGCTGCAAAAATTCACCATGCTGGTTCAGTGCAATTTGTTATCTTAGTCACTCATTATTATGAACTAGCCAAGAGTCATGAATATGTTTCGGTGGGGACACAAAGGATGTACTGATTGATTCAGAAGATTTATACCATCACCTCTTCAAACTACAGAGGGTCCCAAGATGGCTTACAGGTGGATAAAAATAACACCATCACAATCCTCAAGCTTACAATTGAAAATGACAAAACACAAAGAGAAGAAAGGGTGGGGAAGGAAGGAGGAAACGTACAAAGTCAGGCACAAAATTCACACAAATGGAACCCCCCCACCCCCCCACCCCCCCGCATTACTCAGATTAACTCACCAATTTACAAAGGTGCTTGCCTTTAAGATATGATGGTGAAAGCTGGATTATTTGGAACAGGCACGTTGTGGAAACCAGAAACAAACAGCCCTTTCCTGTGGGTAGAAAAGTTGGTTCTGCAAATTTCTAGTGGACAAACGTGACTCCTAAAAATCAAGAAATAGTTCCCTTATTCTAACAGTAATGATTTGCCTGGTCAGCAACATCTGTTTCCGTACCCCTGCAGACGATTTTGAAAACTGCAAAGTATCTTACTAGACTTTCATTGCACAATTTTGAGTTGCTGTTTATGCTGAATGGCAAAAATACCAAAAGCAATCAAATGAAGTCTCACGGGACTGTTTATATGGGATTTTATGTGTTTTAAAATGTTCTTAAGCAGTCGGTGGCTCTTTAAGTGTTTTCTTATTCCCCCCCCCCATTTTTGCTCTGTTGGGGAGGGTGAGATGGATATCTGGTTGGGGATTAATTTTAGTATAACTGCTGTTTTTTATTGTTTTATTGGTTGTTGTATAGTTTGCATTTTGTTTTTAAGGGGCGGGATCAGGGCTGCCTGGGAGTGGGCCCCAGCCAATAGAATGGCTGGGGCAAGTTCCACAGGTGGGGGGGATGCACTGGGACATCCAATCTCAGTGATCATGGGCAGGAGGAGGAATTACGCTAAGACCAGACCATGTCATTACCGAGGAGGCAGGTTTAGTCATTGTTTGAAGACTATCCCTGCCTCCGGGTCTGCTCTTGACCGGATGGATACTGGAATCAACAAGGGAAACCCACATGACCTGACGGTGTTGCTGTGCAATACTAGGTCAATGATTCATAAGACCACTGCCATCCATGACTTGATCATGGATGGAGGACTTGACCTGGCATGTGTAACAGAGACTTGGATGGATGAAGCAGATGGTGCTGTCCTAACTGCTGCTTGTCCACCAGGTTTCTCTTACGGACAGCAACCCAGGTCATGTGGGCGGGGATAGGGGTTGCAGTGATTTTTAGGAAGTCACTAGCTTGCATCAGGCATCCTACTGGGAAGACCCAGTTCTCTGAGTGCACGTTCTGGAAGTTGGGCAATAGGAGCAGTACAGGATTCCTTTTGGTGTACCAACCTCCCCGCTGCACCAAGAATTCCCTGCCCGAGCTGCTTCAGGTCATGGTGGATGTTCTCCTGAAGACACCTAGTTTGGTTGTCCTAGGGGATTTTAACATCCATGCCGACACGACCTTACAAGGGGCCGCTCGGGACTTCATGGAAAGCATGGCCTCCATGGGGCTGTCCCTGAATATGTTTGGCCCAACTCATAGTGATCTGACACTAAGTAAAAGTGAAATAAAAGAAGTGCCATGGTCAGATCACTTCCTGGTGCAACTGGACTTCTCCCTTCCCCTATGCAGGGAGGTGGGACCAATTTGGGTGGTCCATCCCTGCCACTTAATGGATCCAAACGGTTTCCAGAGAGTGGTAGGGGATGCTTTATCCCATGTTGATGGCCTTTCAGCTGATTCCCTGGTGGCCCGCTGGAATGCGGCGTTAACCAGGGCTATCGGCTATCTGGCTTCAAAGCACCCTCTCCGATTGCATGGAGCCCGGACAGCCCCATGGTTTCCTCTGGAGCTGAGGGCGAGGAAACAATCGCCGAGATGGCTTGAGCGCCGGTGGCAGAAAACTGATTCTGAATCAGACCGGACATGGGTTAGAGCTCAAGGTTGAGCTTACCAAGTGGTGATAGCAATGGCGAAGAAGACTTTCTTCACCACCTCTATTGCATCTGCAGAAAATAGTAGCAGGAGACTCTTTCAGGTGGTGCGCAATTTAGCGGAACCACTTTTTACCATTGGGGCCTTTTAAAGACCCCAAGATCTCCTGCAACGATTTTGCAACATTTTTTGCAGATAAAGTCGCTCAGATTTGGAAGGAAGTAGACTCCACCGTGGGAGCAGGGCTGGGGCAGGAGAGTGCTAGAGCCCTGTCTGGTCAAGTTGCATGGAATCAATCTTAATCCGTTACCTCTGAGGATGTGGACAGGCTGCTTGGACGCATGAAACCAACCACCTGTCTCCCCATCCTGGCTAATAAAAGCAAGCCGGAAAGGGCTGGCCGATGGGCTCTGCGGGGTGGTGAATGTTTTCCTCTGTGAGGGAGCGTTCCCAGACCTGCTGAAAGAGGTGGTCATTAAACCGCTTCATAAAAAAATCTTTAGACCCAGCCAGTATGGCCAACTATCGCCCAGTTTCAAATGTTCCATTCTTGGGCAAGGTGATTGAGCAGGTGGTTGCTGAACAACTCCAGGCACGCCTGGAGGTTGCGGACTATTTGGATCCCAATTCAGGCCTCATCATGGGACTGAAACTGCCTTGGTCGCGCTGGTTGATGATCTCCAGCGGGCTAGGGACAAAGGTGAGAGCTGTTTCCTAGCATTGCTTCCTCTGTGGAGACAGAGCATAGCCACATGGCTAGTAGCCTTCAATAGCCCTCTCCATGAATTCGGTGGCCATCACTGCCTCCCGCAGGAATGAGTTCCATGATTTAACTACACACCTCATGAAGAGGTGCTTTATTTCATCTGTCCCGAATCTTCGAACATTCTGCTCCATTTGACATCCACAAGTTCTGTTGCTATGAGACACGGAGAGAAACCTTTCTCTTTCCACTTGTCTTCATGTCAGGTTTAGCACTTATCCCACACAAGACACGACACACTGGCAGTTCGACTAGCTGAGGTTTATTTATCAACAACGGGCTTTCAGCAATCCAAGCTTCCCACAACTCATACCTCACTGTCAGAGTCATTTGACTCGACTGGCCTCCGGCCCCTTCCAAGGCCAGATATACGCCAAGCCCACCCCCCACTTTCTGCTGGTCCTCCTTTGTTCTAGTCGCTTGCTCCGCCTCCTGCTTCTTGGAGACTCAGGTGCAGCCAATTCCTCCTCCTCTGGAGTTGAATCCAACCCCTACGACCACCTGCATCCTGCTCCTTCATCTCTGTGCTGCTGCGAAAACTTACAGGCAGCAATTCAGAGCGAGAAGGGCTTATCTCACTTTCGTGGTGTGAATGAACCAAGTTCCTGTTTGCCTCTGCCTCTTCCTCCCCCTCTGTTGAGTCCTCTCTGCCGGCCATGTCTCTGACAGTCATGTCTCCTCTTCTATCTTACTTCCCTTCCTCTAAACCTGTGGTTCCCAACATGGGGCACACGACGCACAGGGGGGCAATTTGATTTTTAAGGGGAGCAATTCGAGAATGAGCTATTAACAACTAATGGTCTTTTAGGCTTCCTCCACATGAATAGGAGTTCATTTTTTGAATAATAAGAATTATATGTCACGGGGGGGGGCACCAGGATTTTAGAGATGCTGTCATGAAGGAGACAGCTCCCAGTGAAGGTTTGCAGCCAACTGAAGAAAGCAGCCAGGTACAGAGAGAGTTAACTGTCATGCAGGCTGAGCATTGGCTAGTGCCAACTCCTCCGCCCCTTGGAACGCCGGATGATAAGGGAATGATTGAGAGCGGGAGGGAACCCAGCCAAAGCTCTCGGGAAGTTCCAACAGGCGGGAACAGAGAAGGAAGTAGTCTGTCAGAACAGGAAGAGATTGGAGCTGATCCAGTCCCTCCTAAGAGTCGGCTAAGGGGAGGGCTGTTAGACAAGAAGCAAAACAAAAGACGTAAGATACACAAGTTCAATATCTTTTGCAAAACCCAGAAGGAGTCTTCAGAGGGGTCATCTTGAGTAATGATGCCAGCAGCTTTGTCAGAGCTGTCCAGAGCTATCTGTTTGTTTTTGCAATAAATCCTCCTTTTTAATTAGCTACGCTTACTGTGTTATCAAGCTGGGAACCTGAACTCCTAACAGGCTGGGAATCACTGCTCTAAACTAAAAATCCCCAAATGCTGCAGCATTTCTTCATAGGCCATCATACTCTTCAACATCTATCCTATGAAAATAGGGATGTCCAATTCCATAATAATAATAGTTATAGTAGTAGTAGTAGTTGTAGTAGTAGTAGTAGTAGTAATATTTTTACTATTTATACCCCACCCATCTGACTGGGTTGCTCAAGCCACTCTAGGCATCTTCCAAACGATAGAAAAACATAATAACACATTATTATTATTTTTTAACCTTCCCTATACAGGGCTGCCTTTGGGTGTCTTCTAAAGGTGTAAAAAGGCAAACAGCTGTATTAATACATTGTGAAATAATGCAGACTCTCCCAAAGATAGCACAATACACAATAGGGTCAGCATGGCTACAGTTGTATACAGAGTAAAGAAGGAGTACGTTCCATTGAACTCAATGGTGCTTTACATGCAGAAGATTCCAACTTCAGTCCTTGATATCTTCCCTTATAGGGCCTTCTGGTAGCTGGACTTGAGAAAAACTCAGCCTGAAGTCCAGGATCAATTGCTGCTTATCCAAGTAGACAATCTGGATTAATAGACCAAGAATCTAACACTGCCAATGGTAGCTTCAAATGTTCATATGCACCTATCCAGGGCTTAATGTCTCCCTCTAGTAGAAGATCAGGTAACAGAGGAACTATTTATCATCCTGGGCATCATGGTACTTGCAGCAAGTTCTGAGAGAAGGACTATCTGAGTCCAATAGGCTTCCCCAAAAGTCTTTCCTGGGTGGTGCCCTTAGTCATCTTTCAACAGAAATTGAATAATGTCGAGTACAGCATGTTGACAGGGTTGTTTTCTGCCTTGACCTCAGTGACCAAAATTGCATCTATATGTCCTTTAAACATGATGGGTGACGTCCTGGAAATCTGCAGAGATGTGGATATTTCCAACTATAGCACCTATTAAACTGGATATAACTCTTATTTGCCATTCCCCCAGTAAAATACAGTTTTAATATGGATATGACTTAAAGATAATAATAATAGAATCCTGTCTTTATCTTACCATGTCATTATCTCGTGGGGAAACCACATGTGTAAGGGAGCTGCTGCAGTCACATTAAAAAACAACAACAACTAAAGTTTTGGGAAGATGCAGTTGTGAATGGAGGAGCTTCTGATGGGTGGAGAGAGAGGCAGCAGGGTACTTTGCCTTTCCCCTTCCAACTACTTTTTCTGCTCCATCTATCACCAACTAGATTCTCTCCTGGTTGGATTGCAGGGCAGGTTCATGAGAATAAGCCTTGCTCAGAGTTTTGACCTTGCCGTTCCCTTTGTCAAACAAGAAAACACTAATCATGGTTTGATGTACCTTAATGGCTTAAGATCTCTTCTCCAAAGAAGCCAAAAGTTTAGGAATATGAGCAGCACCTGACAGAGGTGTAGGTAGTACAGGAGCCCATTATGACCTTTCCCCAAACCCCAGGATGACAAACAGCTCCTGTGCTGATTTATTATAAAATAATATACACTCTCCCAAAGGTGGCATAATACAGAATTTATTAGAATCAGCATGACTGCAGTTATATACAGAGTGAACTGGGAGTAGGTTCCTTTGAATTTGGTGGTGCTTAAATGTTCTAACTTCAGTCCTTGACATCTTCCCTTATAGGGCCTTCTGGTAGCAGGACTTGAGAAAAACTCAGTCTGAAGTCCTGGATCAACTGCAGCCTATCCAGATATTGGGTTAATAATGGACCAATGTTCTGGTCCACTTAAGGCTGCTTCAGATGTCCATATGAACCTGTCCAGGACTTAATGTCTCCCTATATTGGAAGAGGGACATGGGTGGCGCTGTGGGTTAAACCACAGAGCCTAGGACTTGCCGATCAGAAGGTCGGCGGTTTGAATCCCCACAATGGGGTGAGCTCCCGTTGCTTGGTCCCTGCTCCTGCTAACCTAGCAGTTCAAAAGCATGTCAAAGTGCAAGTAGATAAATAGGTACCACTCCGCCGGGAAGGTAAACAGTGTTTCCGTGCACTGCTCTGGTTCGCCAGAAGCGGCTTACTCATGCTAGCCACATGACCCAGAAGCTGTACGCCGGCTCCCTCGGCCAATAAAGCGAGATGAGCGCCGCAACCTCAGAATCGGCCACGAGTGGACCTAATGGTCAGGGGTCCCTTTACCTTTACCTATATTGGAAGACCAGATAATGGCAGACATAACTCATTAACATCCTGGGCTTCGTGATCCATTTCTGCATCTCCTATTGAGAGAAATTTGATAGGAATTGTCTTCACTTTCCTGATACAACTGACTTCCAAAGCGAGAGTTCGGCATTTATTTCTACAAGCTCAGTATTTTTCAACAATTTGCGTGAGCAGTTTTTCACCACCTATCATAACAGGAATTGTAGTACATCAAAATATGTCTCACCAGATCTGCCTGCTCCCACGGGAGCCCCAAGGGGGAAGGGCGTGAGAACAGTTTCCCTCCAAAGGTCATAGGGTATCCTAACACATCGTTTTCATCTTCCCCTTAGCAGTCTAAAATACTTTGGTCAGATATACCAACATTGGATTGGCATATTTCAAAACGTGAAAATCTGGACGCAAGAGTTGTTGGGCTTCTTTTGCAAAATCTCAAAAAAGAAGAAGCAGCTTTAAGAAAACTTGCCCCAAACTAGACTTCCGACATGAATTGCCATACGTACGGATTTGCCTGGACATTTAAGCGATTTCTTCCCGGACACTGCTATCTATACAGCCTATACAGCCTAGGACCCTTGTACCTATGGGACCGCCTCTCCTGGTATGTCCCACAGAGGAACTTACGGTCTTCAAACAAAAACATCCTGAAGGTCCCAGGCCACAGAGAGATTAGGCTGGCCTCAACTAGAGCCAGGGCTCCAATCTGGTGGAACGCTCTGTCACAAGAGACTAGGGCCCTGCGGGACTTGACATCTTTCCGCAGGGACGGCAAGACAGAGCTGTTCCACCAGGCCTTTGGCCAGAGCACAGCCTGACTCCCTCCTTTGGCAATCTTCACAGAACTCTAGCCCAATGGTTGCTATCAATTTGATTTGAATTAATTTTATAATTAAATGATTTTAGAATGTTGTATTATTTTATTGTCGTTAGCCGCCCTGAGCCTGGCTTCGGCTGGGGAGGGCAGGATATAAATAAAATTTATTATTATTATTATCCCGACATATGACAACCCTAACCAACTAAAGTCTTTGGAAAGAAAAGATGGACAAAGACAACAGGAAACCACTTCACAAACCAATAGAAATTTCATGTTCTGTTGAACTTATATAGGAGGAAGTAGACCGTTCCAAAATAGGATAATTGCGACCTGGGCAGAGCCTACAGAGAGGAGCTAACAAGCACTTTTGGAAAAATATAGAGGTATATTTCCGAAATTTTTCGCCCAGAAAGGCATAAATCACAGGGTTGATGCAACAGTGAATCAGAGCAATAACTCTTGTGACTTCAACACCGAAAGCTACCTTGCCCTCAATATTATTCTCTGAGTTAAATGAAAAAAATGAATCTTGAAAGGTCCGCAGCAAGAGGGCAATGTTGTGTGGCATCCAGAAGAGGAAAAAAACAACCATGATCACAGCAATAAGCTTGAAAGCCTTCTGCTTTCTCTGATTTCTACCCTTAACCAAAATCATGATAATCCGCAGGTAACAGAAGATAATAATGACTGTAGGAATGGCTAGGCCCAAAATGAACTTCATTAAAGTTAGAAATTGCTTCCATACTTTTTCATTTTCTAAGGGATAATGAATGGTACATTCGTATGTCTCATTTGCCTTTTGAACATGGTGAAATACAAATTCTGGCACAGAGGCTAATAAGACCACCACCCAAGTGACGACGCTTGTGAGGGTGCCATAGGTGATCGTCCGAGCTTTTAATGCGAACACTGCGTGGACGATGGCCAGGTATCTATCGATAGTCAAAAGGATTATGAAAAAACTTCCGCTGTAGAAGCCTACACAATAGACCCCAGAGAGAATTTTGCACATTGTATCTCCAAATACAAACCCCTCACGGGTTGCATAATGAGCCCAAAATGGGAGCGAGATGATGAAAAGCAGGTCCGAGATGGCTAAATTGAGTAGGAAGATATCAGTCATACTCTTGAGCTTCTTATATCTGATCAGGATCAGCACCACCAGTGAGTTGCCCAGCAGGCCAAATATGAACACCAAAGAGTAAAGCGGTGGCACAAAGTAAGAGGTGAATCCTTTCACATTTTTGTCAGTGACTGGCTCTTCCATACTCGCATAGTCAAAAGTTGTCGTTATCCCATAATCTGGCATCGTGGAATAATCATCCATCTTCTCTGTCACTGAATATGAAGAATCTATATACATGAAATAAGAAACAACAATGACAATTAAACCAAGTATTTTAATCAGTTATAATGCTAAATATATAGACTGTTGATGAGGATCGGTATACAGTGGTACCTCTGGTTACTTACTTAATTCGTTCCAGGGGTCTGTTCTTAACCTGAAACTGTTCTTAACCTGAAGCACCACTTTAGCTAATGGGGCCTCCTGCTGCTGCTGCGCCACCGCCGTGAGATTTCTGTTCTCATCCTGAAGCAAAGTTCTTAACCTGAGGTACTATTTCTGGGTTAGCAGAGTCTGTAACCTGAAGCGTATGTAACCCGAGATACCACTGTATTGTCCGGCAGGCTAAATGCAAACAATAAACAGTAACGCAGTGGCAAAATATGGAGAATAAACTCATGTTAAGATATTGGCATAAAATCCTCTAAATTTCTGTCTGACCAGCTTCTCCCCCTGAATGTCTTCACTGTTACCCAGGAAACTGCCCTATACTGAATTAGATCATTGGTCTATCCAACCATAAGAGCTCTCAAAGGATTCAGGCAGGAGTCTTTTCTATCTGAAGTGTTCAGGGATTGAAACAGGGAACTTCTGCCTCTAAAGCAAATGGCCTATTACTGAGCTTCATTTCTGCCATATGGCATGGGAGATATAACACTGAAAATTTGAATTCAGGGCTGGGCTTTCTCCTGGATAAATATCTATAGGGTTGGGACCTGTTTCCTTCATTCACTTGGAGTTCTGTATAGTGGTATCTGGCTTTTGTGGTAGCCAAGGCATGTAACTACTACTACTACTAATTTATTTATTTATACCCCACTCTGGGCGGCCCCCAACAGAATATTAAAAACACGATAACACGATATAGGTAAAATGTTAGAATTGATCTGTTTTCTCGGCCACCAACTGTAAGAAATGATAAAAAGTTGGGTAAGCCAATATGTGTCCATAAGTCCCATTGAATTCAAAGCTGGGCTTTCTCCTGGAAAAGTGTCTCTAGAATTGGGACCTGTTTCCTTCATTCATTCAGAGTTCTGTATCGTGGTATCTGGCTTTTGTGATAGCCAAGGCATGTAGCTTCTAAGTAAAACGTTAGTATCACTTACCCTGCAATTGGTAAAATCCAGCACAGGAGGTGAGAATTCAAGGACTTTGATTATCCAAACCTCTCCTGACTATTGAAACAGTCAGTTTATTTCCCCTGCAATTCCAAATCACTGTCGTGAGCTGTGCAAATCTTAGAGCAGCTGTTCGGGAAATGCTCAATGCTGCTGATTCTGTTTTCTGGGCTGCCAACTGTAAGAAATGATAAAAAGTTGGGTGTCTATAGGAGGAGCAGGAGTTCTAAAAACAGGCTGGCTGCAAGTCCTTCATGTACATCCAGCAGTTTCCGTGGAATGGCAGGGAAGGGGAGACTTTGGTCCAAGTCTGGGTGTAGGACAGGAATGTGTAGACTGTGTTCAGCAAGCCAGATCCAGCCCACCAAGCCAGACAAAGTCGCCCTCGCAGCTTTGGGCAGCTTCAGACTGGTGGTTTTGTGAATGAATTCTGCAACGTGTCATTGGCACAATAATAGTGCACTCGTGGTAGACTGTCAACACATCAGTGTACTTCATTCATTCCCCCACCCCGATGCTTCCCCAATGTTACCCTATTACTGCTGTCTGAAAGGGCACTCGTTTTATAGCACCACCAACGTGGGGCAGCTCCCTCCACCCTGAACATCTGCGGATTGACAGGCTGCAAGTTCTCAGCCTAAAGGTATAGGATTTGCAATGATAGGAAATGAAGCTGTATGAAGGCCCCAAAGGTTTCGCAAGAGCAAACAGGATTTAAAGCAAGATCGCGTATAGCGATACTGTAATGAGCACAGATTATCTTTAATGCACAAGATTCTTTATCTCCCAATGTGAAAGATTTGTGCAGAGGGGGGGGGGGAAGCAATATCAGCATCACCCCATCACTGGAGTGGAAAGGGTTTCTTCCTGTTTGGTTTGGTTTGTGTGTGTGTTCATGGCTGTCTATGCCTGTGTGACAATATGTGAGTTCTCTGCTTGTTTGTGTGTGCTGCGTGTGTGGTGAATATGCATATGTGGTGAGTGTATGTGTGATCTGCATGAGTTGATGGGGCACATCCATCAGTCAAACCCTTCCTTTTCCTCTGTACTTCTCCCAGATTTTCAAATCAATACCTCGCAGCAAACAGAGATCTGGGAGTTACATGCTTGCAGCGCAACCTAGAGTTCCAGTCTTAAAATCCATTCTTAGCCCAGAAAATAGTGTTTCTGGTTCAACAGGACTTTGAATTCAGATCTCCTACGCATACAAGTGAAGCACTCACCCTATTAGTCCTTGGCTAGCTATAGCAAAACAACAACAGTGAGGCAGATGGGTACACAGCAGACCACACCCTTTCCATTCAAATGTTCGTGCAAAAAGAACTTAAAATTAGGCCTTCCTTTCTCTCTTTATCTTAAGTTAACAAATATTTGCATTTCAGGATGAAGGTCTGGGGCTTTCCTCCCAGCAATAAGAGCCACAAGCAGTTGACTCTAACCAGCCAATAATATTATCAAAGATCTCTTCAATCTGCAACTTCTGCAAACTTGATGAGATTTAAACCTGCTTGTGTTTGTCCGAGATATTTTGGCTATGCTTGTAGCATGCTAGATTCCAAGCTGTAATAATTTATATTCCAGGTTCCAAAATTGATGGAAAACACAAGACCCTGAGGTTTGCCACCCACGAGGCACAGTGGGGGTGGGTACGGGAATTGGTTCAATTTGCAAACTGCCTTGATTCGGACTTCTCAAAATAATGCATGAACTGAAACACAGGTCTCCTTCAAAATGAACACTGTCCCACATTTTGCAATGCAGTTCTTCAGTCAAGAGATGTGGGCACATGTTAGGAGACAGTGTGCATAGAAATCCAGATACAGTGGTGCCTCGCAAGACGAAAAGAATCCGTTCTGTGATTCTCTTCGCCTAGCGGTTTTTTCGTCTTGCGAAGCAAGCCCATTGAAGGATTAGCGGATTAGCGGCTTTTAGCGGCTTATCTCTGATCGGATCAGCTGATAAGCGGCTTAGCGGCTTAGAAAAAGGGGGGAAGGGGAAAAAACCAGCAGGAACTCGCAAGACATTGTCGTTTTGCGAAGCAAGCCCATAGGAAATTCGTTTTGCGAAGCACCTCCAAAACGGAAAACTCTTTCGTCTGGTGAGTTTTCCGTCTTGCGAGGCATTCGTCTTGTGGGGCACCACTGTATTATTGCCAACAATACACAAAATGCATCGTATTAAGCAAAATTCCTTGCAGAGGTTAGGGTTAGGTATATATGTGTATAATAGGTCAAACTGCACGCAGAACGTGTGTAGTAAAAGAAAGAAGGACTAAGGTGTTTGAGAATTTTAGTGAGAACTTAAAAAAAAGCAATTCAAACTATTGCAGAAATGTAGTGAATTGTACTTAGAGTTCCAAAAATATGTAAGAGAAGCTGCTCTGGAGCTTGCAGTCTCACCAACAAAGACTCAACATGTTGGTTCAATGCAATCTGTTATCTTAATAACTCATTATGATGAACTAGTCAAGGGTGGTGAAGTGTTGTAGGTGGGACACAGCGGGTATACTGATTGATTCAGAAGACTTATACCCCTTTTTGGAGCCAGATAGGATCCCAGTGTAGCTTATAGGTGAATAAAAATAACAGTGTTCTGCCTTCAAGCTTAAAATCTAAGAAGGCACAACATGAAAGGAAAAAGGGATGGGAAAGGAATAAGAAAACAAGCAGATTCAGAAACGGAATTCTTGATGTTACAAGATTCTTGGAATGCTCAGCTTGGATATAAATGGGTTGTACATATTTCAGAAAAACAGGACTTCTTGGCCCCTGAGAAATTGTGTGGCAACCCAACCTTCCAGGAAGTGGCTGTAATAAAGCCAGAAGCTATTAGTCGTACAGGGTGTGGTCTTCTGGGAGCTAGTTGGAATTGGCAAACTTTTTCTCATGCTTATCTTTGGTAAGTCGGCTCACAGTTAATACCATCACCCCTAGGACTGATGTTCCTCCTAGTCTTCCTCACAGGCGAGGTGGTTCCAAAAGCCTGGAAGGGGGAAGGGGCCCAGTCAGTTGGTGAGAGTAGCAGCAGCTGAAGATGGGAAGTTCCTCACTGCTTCTCTTTTTCATACGGCACTTGGGACCTAACCCTTGCCTAACCCTTGAACACCCTTTTTCATAGGGCACTTGGGACCTAACCCTTGCCTAACCCTTGACCACCGTTGCTTGTGTCTCCCAGTTCAGCACCCTCCAATTTCTTTTTTCACCACCACCAACTTCTGCCCTGAAGCCATCTCCACAGTATCCTAATCTTAGCAAGCAAAGGGCAGGACCATTGTCAAAGACCTTCACTGTGGGTCCCTTCCTTCTCCAGATCACCAGGATGATTCTCTCTCTTTGTCCTGTCTTGAGTGGGAGAGCTCACAGTGCAACAAAATTAAGAGATGTGGAGAAGTTGAGAATGAAGATGAATTTCTACGACACTATAGCAGCATGAAATTAACAGCACACACTTCCAGCAAGTAACTGTGTTTAGAACTGGGGTTTTGATATGCGTTTGATCTTATAATACTCCCTTCATAGTCACCGAATGGCTATAAAATGTGATAAATTTAAAGCAAGGCCGCTTCTGCACTATACATTTAAAGAAGTATCGTACTACTTTAAATACTTTATGTTAAATGGTTAAATACTTAACCACCCTCTGTGATCTTCAGATGAAGGGTGCTATAGCAGCAGCAACAACAACAACAATAGGAATCCTGGGAATGATAGTTTTTTAAGGATGCTGACAGTTGTTATGAGACCCCTGTTTCCCTGACAGTGCTATAGTTTCCAGAAAACCCTGGGAAGAGGAATTGATTATTAAACCATTCCAGGAATTGTAGATCTCTGAGAGGGATCTCTGGAAACTATAGCACTGTCAGGAGAACAGGAGCCTCCTAACAACCCTCGGCACCTTTAACAAACTACAGTTTCCAGGGTACTTTGGGGGTAGCCATGACTCTTTAAAGTGGCATAATACTGTTTTATATATACAAAGCAAATGAAGCCCAACTTATTCCACCAGAACTGTATTGGTTTAAAATATAAGTTGCATTATATAAGGACCTAATCAATAAGCTCATTTTCTGCGAACTATGCTGATGTCGCTTCTTACTGATTCTATATATGCTCTCTTTGAGACATCAGTACGTTCCAGAGCAGGGCATGAAATTGTTATTTAAAAATAAAATAAAATAGTCAAGTCTCCTCCTAGTCCAAGTAAGTTTTTGACTCCAAATAAAGTTTATTTATGAGCTGTGTATCGATAGCACATAATAATAGAAATATGAATACTCACCAATCCGTTCTTCTTGTTGATGAGAAAATCACGGGTTCTGTGACAAAGCAAGATTCTGTGCCTAGATTTCAAAGGAGCGTATCATTTCCTGAATTAGAGTACACAGTTCCACCACTGACTGTTTAGCAACAAGTGAAAGAATAATGTCTCTTTTTCTGAAAATGACTCTTCACTTGAACACCACCCACCGTGGCAAATACTGCAATACTAAGCGTGACAAATACATCCCGTTTCTTAAATGTATTCCCTACCATAGGCTAGTGAAGTTGGTGCGAGAAACTGCCTAGTTTAAAATGACCGCAGGAGCAGGAGCATTTTTTGCTTGCTGTGTGTCCATAATACTTAAATAGCTATGCAATCAGATTTATCCAATATTCCAACAGCAAACAGTCACTCAAAAGAAGTCGAAACAAAATAAAAAAATTCCTTCCAGTAGCACCTTAGAGACCAACTTAGTTTGTTATTGGTATGAACTTCTGTGTGCACACACACTTCTTCAGATACACTGAAACAGATATCACCAGACCCTTATATATAGTGAGAGGGTGGGGAGGGGTATTACTCAGAAGGGTGGTGCGAATGGGTGATTGCCTGATAGATATGGTAAACCTGTTGACGACCGTTAATGACTGCAATTGGTCTTACAGGAAAAAGACGCGGGTGGCGCTGTGGGTTAAACCACAGAGCCTAGGACTTGCCAATCAGAAGGTCGGTGGTTCGAATCCCTGTGACAGAGTGAGCTCCCGTTGCTCGGCCACTGCTCCTGCCAACCTAGCAGTTTGAAAGCACGTCAAAGTACAAGTAGATAAATAGGTACCACTCCGGCAGGAAGGTAAACGGCGTTTCTGTGCACTGTTCTGGTTTGCCAGAAGCGGCTTAGTCATGCTGGCCACATGACCCAGAAGCTGTACACCGGCTCCCTCGGCCAATAAAGCGAGATGAGCACTGCAACCCCAGAGTTGGTCACGACTGGACCTAATAGTCTGGGGTCCCTTTACCTTTGCCTTTAAGGTGCTACTGGAAGGATTTTTTTCCCCAACTACGGCAGACCAACACGGCTACCTAACTGTAACCCAAAAGAAGGCGATATCAGCAACCAGCAGGTGTATAGCAAAGGTTAGAGTGTTGGACAAGGAACTGGGAGAGCAGGGTTTGAATCCCCATTCATAGGGTTGCTATATTCCCCAAAGTAAAAATCCGGCCCTATAAATGAAGATGTCAAGTTGGAACTTTCTCCATGTAAAGCACCACAAAATTCAATGGAACTGCTCATATTCCTAAACTTTTGGCTTCTTTGGAGAAGAGATCTTAAGCCATTAAGGTGCATCAAACCATGATTAGTGTTTTCTTGTTTGACAAAGGGAACGGCAAGGTCAAAACTCTGAGCAAGGCTTATTCTCAAGAACCTGCCCTGAGGTCCAACCAGGAGAGAATGTAGCTGGTGGTAGATGGAGCAGAAAAAGTGGTTGGAAGGGGAAAGGCAAAGCACCCTGCTGCCTCTCTCTCCACCCATCAGAAGCTCCTCCATTCACAACTGCATCTTCCCCAAACTTTAGTTGTTGTTGTTTTTTAATGTGACTGCTGTAACTCCCTTACACATGTGGTTTCCCCGTGAGATAATGACATGGTAAGATAAGGACAGGATTCTATTATTATTATCTTTAAGTCCTATCCATATTAAAACTGTATTTTACTGGGGGAATGGCAAATAAGAGTTATATCCAGTTTAATAGGTGCTATAGTTGGAAATATCCACATCTTTGCAGATTTCCAGGATGTCACCCATCATTTGTAAAGGACATATAGATGCAATTTTGGTCACTGAGGTCAAGGCAGAAAACAACCCTGTCAACATGCTGTACTCAACATTATTCAATTTCTGTTGAAAGATGACTAAGGGCACCACCCAGGAAAGACTTTTGGGGAAGCCTATTGGACTCAGAACTTGAGTGGTGCAGCAATTGTTACTGGCTCGCTTAAACTGCCATGGTGCAAGCTTTTGGCTTAACCTCTTTAACCTTTATCCACAACAGACATTAATTTTCTGTCCCCGATGTTTTCCCCACTGTCAGAATAGAATTGCAAACTCCTCAGGCTAGATATACACATATACGTATGCAATTGATCATTTGTGAACAGCACTTGTAAGCAGGGGCATTTACAAGGGACTGGTGGACAAGAATGAAGAGAGTAAGCGTGTGTCTTTTGGATTAAGGCTGGTAGTTTGTCTGAGCTGTCTAGAGACTTGATGGACAGTTTGTGGGAGTGGCTGCATGCTCTGCTAGGGCACATGGTCAGAGGGGGAGGAACTTGTGAACAGGACTCATAAACAAGGGTGTTTGCAAAGGGTGTTTAGTGGAGGCCCAGAGTGCTGTCTCAGGTGGAATCTATACAAATAAAAAAGAACCATTCTGAAAATGCTTTTTTTTAAAGCGTTTTTTAAAATACATTGAATTTTCCATAAGACCCATCATCACCATCACATTGTATATTGCACTAAAAACACACTTTAAACATTTTATTTGCAGCTGTATAGCTGAGTCCTCACAGTGTGCACAGGACCAAGAGATATGGAGGGCGAGGGAGCTGCTGCTGCAGTGACTTGCAAGACCTGTGCCGTGTTTGTCATCCACCTTGAGAACATGCAAAACTACAAAAAAAAACCTGCAAACTGGTTGCCTTGCTGGAAGAGAACAGCAACTTGAGGCTTGCATAGCCACATTTTGAGCTATAAGGCAAGATGAGGAATTTCTCGATCGTGCAGAGTGGACTGTGCTGGAACACAGGTGGGTGCCCCTATGGTGGAGGGAGAAGAAGAAGAAGAGTTTGGATTTGATATCCCGCTTTATCACTACCCGAAGGAGTCTCAAAGTGGCTAACATTCTCCTTTCCCTTCCTCCCCCACAACAAACACTCTGTGAGGTGAGTGGGGCTGAGAGACTTCCGAGAAGTGTGACTCGCCCAAGGTCACCCAGCAGCTGCATGTGGAGGAGCGGGGAAGCGAACCCGGTTCACCAGATTACGAGTCTACCGCTCTTAACCACTACACCACACTGGCTCTCCCATTGGAGGAGGAGAACCTTTGGAGGAACATGACATGCACAGGTAGGTCTGTCGGGGGCCATGCTGCGTCACTGGAACTGCAAAATGAACTGCAAATTTGATTCCATGCCCTTACCTCCGACACTTATTCTGCGTCAGAGGAGGAAACACTCTAGTTGCAGATCTCAGAACACACTAAGGTAGCTGTGGAAGGTACAGTGGACAGAACAGGTACAACAGAGACTGAAACTCCCTCACTGCGTGAACTTTTGTGCGACCAATGTCTCTTGACAAAACAAACATCAAAGGGAATTGTTAGCCTTGGGGACGGAGGTTTCTGGTTTGAATGCCATAATTGGTACACTGTTGGGTTAGTTATCTCCTCAGACAGGACCTACCAGAGAAGATATTGAAATTGGTGATGGTTTGGAGCAGGGTTTTCAAACTTGGGCCACCAGCTGTTTTGGGGGGGACTACATCTCCCATGATCCCTGACCACTGGTCCTGCTAGCTAGGGATGATGGGAGTTGTAGTCCAACAACTGCTGGAGACCTAAGTCTGGGAAACCCTTGTTTGCAGGTACATCAAGACAGGAATAGGCCCGAGCTCATTAAGTCCCTATCAGATTCAGTAGCTAAACAATTAAGGAAGCTCCTGCAGCCAATTGGAAGCCGTGGAAGTATCATTGGACGTTCGAGTTCCAAAGAACGTTTGCAAACTGGAACACTCACTTCTGCGACTGCAGCATTGGGGAGCCAAAATGTCCAAGTACCAAGGCGTTCGGGATCCAAGGTACAATTGTACCTGATTTCAATGTACAGAATCTGTGAAATGAATAAAGAACTGAATATTTTACCTATTCAGTGGGACAAAGTTTTAACTTTGGTGTCGCTAGATTACAAACTACATAACAAAAAATAATATTAAGTATTTATTAGACTCAGCTATGTTTGGACATAAACAGACAGTGTAGAACAACACACTGTAGTTAGGATAATGCTTCTTTGAAACGTATGTTTATGCAACGTCAGCTTTTGGAGGAAAGTATTAAGATGTATAAATATTACTTGGGAGAAACATTTAAAATTTTCAGATGGTCATATTATCCTAAATCACATCCAAACTACAGTGGTACCTCAGGTTAAGAACTTAATTCGTTCTGGAGGTCTGTTCTTAAACTGAAACCGTTCTTCGCCTGAGGTACCACTTTAACTAATGGGGCCTCCTGCTGCTGCCACACTGCCACAGCACAATTTCTGTTCTCATCCTGAAGCAAAGTTCTTAACCTGAGGTACTATTTCTGGGTTAGCAGAGTCTGTAACCTGAAGCGTCTGTAACGTGAAGCTTCTGTAACCCGAGGTACCACTGTATACAGGTGTCAACCATTTTAGAGGCGTCCAAATGACATATGACCACCAACACGCAGAAGAGGGCATGGCAGAGCGGGCATTTGCATGCTCTGTCAACACACGCAATCACCCAGAACACAACCCCCAGGCAAATCATAGGTTGCCTGTGTGGTTTGATAGCAGGTCAACAAAAATAGAGTCTTTGTGCCCTTACTTCTGCTAAAGGACTTAGATTGACATTCTGGAAGGATAATACCATGGCTGCCTTTGAATGATGGATAGAATATATAACTACACTTGCAACATAAAAACAGATTGCTTTTAAATGTAAATTGTGTAAGGATAAGTATAACAACATCTGGACATGGGTGGCACTGTGGTCTAAACCACTGAGCCTCTTGGGCTTGCCAATCCGAAGGTTGGCGGTTCAAATCCGTGCATTGGGGTGAGCTCCCGTTGCTCCATCCCAGCTTCTGCCAACCTAGCATTTCGAAAGCACACCAGGGCAAAGAGATAAATAGGCACCACTGTGGCAGGAAGGTAAACGGCGTTTAATGCACTCTGGCACTCTTCACAGTGTCCTGTTGCACCAGAAGTGGGTTAGTTGGGCTGGCCACATGACCCAGGAAGCTGTCTGTGGACAAATGCCGGCTCCCTCAGCCTGAAAGCAAGATGAGTGCTGCAATCCCATAGTCGCCTTTGACTGGACCTAACTGTCCAGGGGTCCTTCACCTTTACGTTTACCTTTACCTTTAATGGCATTTGGATTGCTTTATAAAAAGCATAATGACTTTTTAATAAGTTTATACTTTTTACAATAATTGTAATACCTCAGTGCTCTTTTTCTAGAAAGAGAGGTGCCAGAACTCAACATGAAACCCTCCCTCATTCTGTTACAATGGCAATGGCACCCACCTGAGATGTGCTGTGGAATCGAGTTCTGGAATGTTCCGCCTGAAAAAAAAAGCCTTGGTCATACTTACCTACTGTATTGTACCATAGTTTCAAGTACTTTTCTCTTTGTTTTGTGTTGTGTTGGCTTTTCCTCAAAAATGTTTACTTTATTTCTCTACTGAAAGTTTTCAATAAAATCTAAATATTTTTAAAACCCTGGTTGCAAACAGTGTGAAAAAGAGCTCATCACGACATTCCCCAGAAATACACTTCCGAAGGAGGGTACAAAAAGGCAAACACCTGTGTTAATCCCTAATAAAATAAAATAAAGGTAAAGGTACCCCTGCCCGTACGGGCCAGTCGTGTCCGACTCTAGGGTTGTGCGCCCATCTCACTTAAGAGGCCGGGGCCAGCACTGTCCGGAGACACTTCCAGGTCACGTGGCCAGCGTGACAAAGCTGCTCTGGCGAGCCAGCACAGCACACGGAAACGCCGTTTACCTTCCCACTATAAAGCGATACCTATTTATCTGCTTGCACTTAAGGGTGCTTTCGAACTGCTAGGTTGGCAGGCGCTGGGACCGAGCAACGGGAGCGCACCCCGCCGCGGGGATTTGAACCGCCGACCTGACGATCGACAAGTCCTAGGCGCTGAGGTTTTACCCACAGCGCCACCCGCGTCCCTCAATAAAATAAAATACACTTTCCCAAAAGTGGCACTATACAGAATTTATTAGGATCAGCATGACTACAGTTATATACAAAATGAACTGGGAGTAAGTTCCATTGAACTCAATGGTGCTTTCCATGCAGAAGGTTCCAACTTCAGTCCTTGACATCTTCCCTTAGAGGGCCTTCTGGTAGCAGGACTTGAGAAATACTCAGCCTGAAGTCCAGGATCAATTGCTGCTTATCCAAGTAGACAATACTGGGTTAATAGACCAATAGTCTAAGGACACAGGTTATCGTTTTCCTCTCCCACTTGGCAGGGTAACATACTTCTCCCAGATATACCAACTAAATAGTTAGGAAGGAAAAGATGTACGAACATAACTGGAAATCACTTCACAAACCTATGGAAATGTCATCATCTGTTGTAGTTGTGTAGGAAGTAGACCATTCTAAGTTAGGGTGAGCCTGGTCTGGGCAGATCTTATAGAGAGGAGGAACATATGCTTTGGAAAAAGGTAGAGATATGTTTCCTAAATTTCTGCCCCACAAAGGCATAGATCACAGGGTTGATGCAACAGTGGATCACAGCAATTGTCTCTGTCACAGAAATGGCTACAAATAACTTGTTCTCAATATTATTCTCTGAGTTACATGAAAAAAATGAATCTTGAAAGGTCCACAGCAAGAGGGCAATGTTGTATGGCATCCAGAAGAGGAAAAAAACAACCATGATCACAGCAATAAGCTTGATTTCTACCCTTAATCAATATCATGATAATCCACATGTAACAGTAGATAATGATGACTGCAGGAATGGCTAAGCCCAAAATGAACTTCATTAAAGTTAGAAATTTCTTCCATACTTTTTCATTTTCTGAGGGATAATGAATGGTACATTCGTATGTCTCATTTGCCTTTTGAACATGTTGAAATACAAATTCTGGTACAGAGGCTAATAAGACCACCACCCAAGTGACGACGCTTGTGACGGTGCCATAGGTGATCATCCTGGCTTTTAATGCAAACACTGCGTGGACAATGGCCAGGTATCTATCGATAGTCAAAAGGATTATGAAAAAACTTCCGCAGTAGAAGCCTATATAATAGATCCCAAAGAGAATTTTGCACATTGCAACTCCAAATATCCACTCGTGCCCTGCGTAATAAGCCCAAAATAGGAGTGAGAAGATGACAAGCAAGTCCGAGATGGCTAAATTGAGCAGGTAGATATCAGTCATGCTCTTGAGCTTCTTATATCTGATGAGGATCAGCACCACCAGTGAGTTGCCCAGCAGGCCAAATATGAACAACAAAGAGTAAAACGGTGGCAGAAAATTAGTTGCAAATGCTTGCATAGCATGGCTGTAGACTAGGCCTGTGTCAATATTATAGTCAGAAGTTGTCGCAATCCCATAATCTGGCATCATGGAAGAATTGTTCATCTTCTCGGTCAAGGAATAAGAAATATCTACATGATACAAAAAACAACAATAAAATATGTAACTATGTATTTTAATAAGTGATGATCTTGAGTATTTAGTCTGCTGAAGACAATCAATATGATGCCTAACAGGCTAGGTATTAACAACAAAGATTAAAGGAGTGAGAGATATAGAATAAACTGATTTTAAAATATAGGCATACAGTAATCCCACAGTTCACACGAGGATTACATTTTGGGGATTGCACCGAAAACCAAAATCACATATAGTCAAATATGTGTGACTATATAGTCACATTCAGTCGTGCCTTGACTCTCAAATGCCTTGGCTCCCAAACAAATCGGCTTCCAAACGATCGAAACCCAGAAGTGAGTGTTCCGGTTTTCGAACGTTCTTTTGGAAGCCAAACATCCAATGGGACTTCCAGCAAGCCCCATGCTTGTCTCCCATTGGGGTTTTCTGGGCCCAGAAGCCCGGTCTGACCTCATCGCTGCATCACTGGCAGAGGCCGTCAACCACGGATGCGCTTGCTCCCTTCCTGGAGCTTTCTGCAGCCCATTAGAAGCTGCGCTTTGGTTTCTGAACATTTTGGAAGTCGAATAGACTTCTGGAACGGATTCAGTTCGACTTCCAAGGTACAACTGTACAGTCAAAATCACATATAGTCTGTGGTGGGTGGGATTGCCAAAATTATTTTTCCCTGCCCCTTTTCCACCCCTTTAAAAAGATATTTATTTTTATTTTGCAATGTGTGTAAAACTGAAAGTGCACAAGTTAAATGTGTATAAATTGTGGACTTACTGAATAATGTTCTAATTATCTGGCCACCTTCTTCTCCTGAACGTCTTCACTGGTACCTAAGAAATTGCCTTTTACTGAATCAGAACATTGGTCTACCTAGTTAGCTATTATCTACACCAGTGGCGTAGTGTGGGGGGTATGAGAGGGGTGGTTGCTTTGCGCGCATTTCGGGGGGGGGCTCATTCTCATGCCTCTCCTCCTGGGCTTCACAACCCAGGCCCAGGCACATCCCAGCAAGCCCCATGCTTGCCTGCCGTTGGGGTTTTCTGGGCCCAGAAGCCCGGTCTGGCCTTACTGCTGCATCACTGGCAGAGGCCGTAAACCACGGATGCGCTTGCTCCCTTCCTGGTGCGACGCGCTCCCTGGAAAGCGGCAGGAGCAGCCCAGACCCAAGATGAGCAGGCATGGATGGAGGGGGCAGGCAAGGGGCAACCCCCGAGTGCTCCTCTCTGCGGGCTTCACCAAGGGCCACGTCAGCCGGTCAGGCTCCCCTCTGCGCAGGCAGGCAGGTTGCATACCCCAGACGTCAGCAACCCTTGCTATGCCACTTTCCAAAGGTGAAGATGGGTCCCTCAATCTCCTTCAATCTCAACAAAAGGGACCAGCTGAGAACTAGAACAAACTTTCCATTCCTCGCTGTCCTCTGCTCCTTTTGTTTTTCAAAGGGCACGTGGGAACTTTTCCTTACCATCACACCCCCTTAGGCGATTTCGGCTCTGCAGTCCAGTAACCTTCAGATTCGCTTTTCACCTCAAACCCACTCCCCCAATTCCTTTGCCACAGCTTCTGCATGTAGGCAAGCAGAGGACAGGACCATGGACGGAAAAAATTATAAACCTTCAATTGGCGGCCCCTTTTCTTTGTCCTGTCATGAGGGTGAGAGCTCAGAATGTGACAAAGATAAGGAGTGTGAGGGTGTTGTTTTAAAGGGGAGATAAAATGAATTTCTGCCGCACTTTAAACCTGTGATCCTGGCAGCACGAAATTAATAGCACATACTTCCAGCAAGTAACTGTGTTTAGGACTAGGGTGTTAATATGTAATTAGTCTTACATTCCCTCCTTCAAATTTACACTATGGCTATAATCTATGAAAATTGTCATGCTGCTTTAAATGGAGTTCCTTCGGAAAGAGAGGCATTGATTGTGGAACCACTCTGGGAAGTCCAGCTCTGTGAAGGGAATAGCGGTCTTCTAACAGATCTCAGCACCCCTAACAAATGACAGTTTCCAGGATATTTGCAGGGAAGTCGTGACTGTTTAGAGTGGTGTAATACTGTTTTAAATATTCAGGACAGATGGAGCCCAACTTATTCTAGGGGAACTGTATTGATTCAAAATATAAATCACATCATTTAAGGACCTTCTCAATAAACTTACTCCCTATGAACTATAGGATGTAGCTATAAATTCTATGCTCACTTTGAGATATAGATGTAGATGTTGATTCAGATAGAATTAGATATACAGATAGAATTAGAGATAGATAAGATTAGTAGATTCTGGGGCAGGAAATGAAATATGACATGCTAGACATGTCAAACACTTGTAATCAGTTTTATTTTCTCCAAGCCCGCTCCTAGTCCCAGATCCAAATGAGTTTTTCCACTGATACTGTATTCAAATAAAGATTCTTTTGGGCTAGCACACAAATGACTCTTTATGAGATATTTCTTGATCACACATTTACTATGCTTTATACTGTACATTTAATGGTGATAATAACAGAAAAAATGAATACTCACCAATTTGTTTCACACTGATGAGAAGAAAGTCACTGAATTTGTGACAAAGCAAGATTCTGAGCCTAGATTTCAAAAGGATTTATCCTTTCCTATGCTGGAAATGAATGCTTAGTAAGAAGTGAGCGAAAAATGTCTCGTTTTCTGAAAATGACCTCACTGAAGGACCATTGCATATCCCTTTCAGTCGCCGTGTTCATGGAGACTGCCAAGCGATGAGGTTTGATCCAGGTGTGGATAACCTGTGCTAATATTATGGTCTTGTGCCATCAGCTTTGCCCAAAGACCAGCTGTATCAGACACCTCCTGCTTCTGAATTGTGCCAGTTGGCCATTAGAAGAACAACAGTTTAAGAATTGGTAGAGTCAAGTTTGAGTTTGTCATCTTCCCTCCCATCCTTTTTCCCTTGTGTATCTTTTTTCTTCTTATTATTATTATCATTATTAAGATTGTATGCTTGCAGGTAGGGACTGCCTTGTTTTAGTTGCTACACAGGGAGCCTTTGGGGCTCTAAATAATGAATAATCCAATGTAGGAGTGCAGATATCCAGAGTGTGGGATCAGATGGGATTGCAATGAGGAATTATAAAATATGCATCAAGCCATTGTGTCCACGATGAATGCATTGTGTTGACTGGGTTTGATACATTGACAACAATTTCTGATCAAATCCCACAACCCTCTGCATCTCTGGCCATTTACTCTACTGCCCATTTCTCTCTCTTCACAAGTCACTGACACAGCCCAGTTGCTTCGCCAGGCAGGCTCCTGGGTCATCAAAGATAGTGGGCAAGCTTCTTTGAAGTAGCTTTCTAATATGTTAATCCTAGGGTGTTAATTTTAGGGCCAGGAAACAGATCTCACATGAAGGTGATAATGATTGTTGTCCAGTGACCTAGCGTGGGGGGTGCAGGGGGGGCTGGCCGCACCGGGCGCAACATCTGGGGGTTAGGGTTAGGGGGCGCAAATCCACGGGTTAGGGGGCGCAAATTACTTGCCTTGCCCCGGGTGCTGACAACCCACGCTACGCCACTGTTGTTGTCCTACTGGCCATCCTCCTTATCATGTATATTGCTTGTTTATCACTTCCGGGGTTGCCAAATGGACTCCTTTGTAGTTCTGTTAATTAGTTTTGGTGGTTTAACTTCTCCCCTCGTTGGTTTGTTGAAATGCTCAGAAGAAATCTGATTGGTTCTTTCGAACACTCTGTAAAAAGTTCTTTTGTGAATAAAAGGACCTGGGCCGAGAGGGCTAGAGGCACAGAGAGAATATTATACGCACCCTTCCCAGAGTCTTGCTGGTTCAAGCCTCTGTGTTCTTATTATTCTTATTCTGTATTCTTATTAATCAGAGTTCAATCATTCCTTTACTTTGTGAACGCCTCAATCCAATCAAGTTTAAAACATGCCTTTTGCAAACCGATCTTGTCTTCTCCTTAAACAGGAACATTATTGTTTTTTGTTTATTGAATTTATATACCACCCTTTACCTGGGGGCCTCAGGGTGGTTCACAGAATAAAATCCACAAAATACATAATAAAAACGGATCAACCAAAGGCCCAGTTAAAAAGGAACATTTTTGCCTGGTGCCTAAAGGTGTGTAATAATGAAGGCACCAGGAGAACTTCCCCGGGGAGAGCATTCCACAGATGGGGAGCCACTGCAGAGAAGGCCCCGTTCTCGTGTTGCCACCCTCCGGACATCTCGGGGAGGAGGCACACAAACATTCCCATGTGGACAACACAACCAGGTTTACCAGCTTCAGTGAAACAATGAGGCTTATGTCTAACATGAGTGACAACAGATACAGCAGAAGGGATAGAGAGAATTTGGGCACACAGTTGAGCACATACATTGCAGTTGGAAGGGTTCAAGTTCAATCCCCGACACACCTAGGACTTATTTTTATAATATAAAAATGCGTAGTTAGCTTGTAAAAGTGTGACATTCCGGGATCAGATCAGAAACCGGGATGGCTTCTCTAAATCAGGGACGTCCCTAGAAAATAGGGACGCTTGGAGGGTCTGAGACCACACATTGTACACAAAGATCTGGAAGGAAGCCACAACAGCCATTGCTATCTAAAAGTAAAGAAGTCATAGTTGTGAGTGAAGGAACCTCTGAGGCATGGAGAGAGGCTACAAGGTGCTTTGCCCTTTCCTTGCAAACTGTTTTTCTGCTCCAAACGGCCACCTGCTTTTTCTTTCTTAGGGCTGCCATATTTCAAGACCTAAAAATCCCGACACAAAAAGTAGTTGAACTTTTTTAGGGCAATCTCCAGATAGCACCACCGCCAAGCCAGAGCCGCCCATTCCTGAACCTGAACCAGAGCCCAGGTTGCCCCAAATTCCAGGACATTTACCTTAAAATGTAAAAATTCCCCCTGGATGGGCGTGTAGGACCCCCCAAAAGAGGACATGTCCAGGAATCCCTGGGTGTATGGCAACCCTATTTTTCTCCACCACTGGATTCCAGCACAGTTTTATGAGGAGAATCACACTACCTCTGAAATTCCGTGCTGGGTTTTATATCTGTTTTTGGCTGGAGGCTGCTCCCCTTCTCATAGACAGTAAGTGCTTTTTAGTGTTCTCTTCCACCATATTTTTAGTGCACCGAATGGAAATGTTAAAGAGCAGAGCACTAGTCTGTGAAAATTCAAACCTAGACCTCTACCAGAAGCAAATGCTGTATACTTCTAGAAGAATAACAGGGATGTGCTATAAGCCAGTCTTTCAGTGCCTGACTTTTACATACCCTATGCTTTTTAAGACAGGATGAATACAGTAATCTTAAATACATTGGTGGCTGTGGGGCTTCTGTACCATACTTAGTTCTGGCAATACTGATAGTACCTAGAGCTTAGATTCAAATGTTCATGGAAATGCAGCCAGCTCTTCCATCGCTACTTCCCACTTAGTGGACATGTTGCTTTGTCTGGTCTCCTCTGCCATGAGCCAGCTCCCTTCCTCCCTTTCTTTCTTTCTTTCTTTCTTTCTGTCAGGGGTTCAGGAGCAGAGACGCAGAGAAGGGAGGAAGCAGAGAGCGAGGGGGAGGAATCCGAAGGGAAAATGAGTGATGATGACGACCCGAGATCTCCAAGCCTAAGCAGTGAGTCAGAGGACTCCCAAAAGGGAGCCCCAGTGAGCAGAGCAAGGGGGGGATCCGGGGGGACACCCCAGGAGGAAGGGAACAGAGGAGATTCAGAGAGCAGCAGCTGGAAGTCGGGACCCACGCTCATAACTGAGAGCGGCAGCAGCTGGAAGTCGGGACCCACGCTCAAGACTGAGAGCAGCAGGGAGGAAGGTAGCCAGGCATCGGGTTCCGGAGGCTGTCAGCAGGAGGGAGGGCACGAGTCAGGGGTGGTCACGCCCTCCTCAGAGAGCGAGGCAACGGTTAAGAGGAAAGTAGAGAGTTGGGCGCGCGCGCCAAGTTCAAATGCAGCGGAAGCTGGAGCAGTAAGCAGCCCGGAGAGTGAGCCAGGTCCTAAAGCCCGCCGCAAGGAGGCAGAAGGATCAGGGGGGTCAGCGTCAGAGGAGAGTAGAAGGGAGGAGGCCCAGGGGGGCAGAAGGACCCAGAGACGTAGGGAGAGGCGAAGGAGGTGGAGCAAGGCTAGGGTATTAAGCTGGTGTGCAAGAGGCGGGGACTCAGACGGGTCTTCGCCGACCTAGGGCAGAAGGTGTAGAGCTGCACGCTGCAGTTCGGAAATGAAACCTGTAACTTAATAAAGACTCTTATAAAGTGAACGCTGGCGGACTTGGTCCTATGTGAGCTGGGACTGGGTGGCAGCCCTGACAGTAAGACCCGTCTCTCAAAAGCTTCGGACACCTGATATCTCGCAGCGGAGAGAGAGGCAGCTGGAGGAGGGGATCGGTGTTTGGGAGCAAGCTCACGACGGTTAGTAGAGATGACGGAAGCAGAGACAGTTGCAGCGCTGCAACAGGCAGTTACCCAATTGAACGCGGAGGTACTGGCATCCAAGAAGAGGGAGGAGGATGCGGCAGCCGCCTACAGAGATCTCCACGCCAGGTTTGAAGCATGGGTTAAACACGGGCAGCCAGGACCCAGACCGGAGGGGGTTGGGTTGGCACGGAGAGCAGGAGGGCTTGTGGCTCACTTCGATGGGAATTTACAACAGTACCCCAATTTTCGAGCAGACGTAATGTGCGCACTGCAACTGCTGGCAAAAGACTTTAGAGATGAGGAAGAGAAAGTGGGGTTCATACTATCCCATTTGCATGGGGATGCTAAAGCGTGGCTACGCAATTTGTGGAGGGATAAAGATCCGGCGCTTCAGAATGCAGATGCCTTTATCAAAGCGATGGATGCGTGTTTTTTGTCTACTATTGATGTGGATCTTGCCCGACGGGAGATTCATGGACTAAAACAAGGGAGGGCAAGCGTCCGGCAGTACCACGCCCGCTTTTTTGCGCTGGTCAGTGCCTTAGAGTGGGACCGGGATTCGCCCCCTGTCAGAGACCTGTTCTGGGAGGGTCTAAGCTCTGCGGTCAAGGATGAAATTGCAAGGGGGGAGAGGCCCCGAAGCACGCAGGAGGTGGTCCAAAGGGCGCTGACTGTGGGGGTGAGGCTGGAAGAACGTCCATGGTGCAGAGATGAAGGACGTGGAGGGCGCGAAGCAGCGAGAAGTTTCTCTTTCGTTCCAAGAGAAGCAGCGCGTGCGCAATCCACACCTCCGCCTGGAGGGGGAGGGGAACCGATGGAGGTTGGAGGTGCAAGGGCTCAGTCAGCAGCCAGAGCCCAAGCACCGACAGCAGTGAAAGCGAAGCCTCCTAGAGGGAACAGGAAGTGTTACATCTGCGAGGATCCAGGCCATTTGGCGAAAGAGTGTCCCCGGAGGCTCCACAAGCACACTGCAGCCTCAGCAATGGTGACTGCAGCAACGCAGCAAGGAGAACCACAGCAGGGAAACGACAATGTCTGGCTGGAGACAGAGGCACTGGGGCCCAGCCAGACGCATCAGTGAAGCAGTCCCCAGCGATCTTGCAACCCACGGACCCCCTCCCACCCAAACCAGTAGTGCAGCTCACAGCATCTCTCCAGCTACCCGATGGCGTCACTATCGAAGTGCCGCTTTCTGTGGATTCTGGAAGCAACGCAGACTTTATAGCGCAGGATTTTGTGGAGCAGCACGCTATACAGCTACTGCCTGCCACTCTGCCCCTGCAAGTCGTCACAGTGGATGGCAGAGAGTTGCTAGGGGGGCAGGTGGTGAAGCAAACGCCACCGATGGTGATGCGCCTTGGCAACCACAGGGAAGTCATCAGTTTTAATGTCACCCAACTGTCGGACACGCCCATTGTGTTGGGCATGAGTTGGCTGGACAGGCACAGTCCGACACTGGCTTGGTACCAGAGACAGCTGATCTTCGGCTCCTCTTATTGCGCAGAACACTGCATCCTGCCCAGACAGGAGGGAGAGGAGGAGGAATCACAACTGCAGTTGGGAACGTTGCAAGCAGTCCCCCACAAATACGCAGACTTTCTGGAGGTCTTCTGCGAGAAAGAGGCTGACAAGCTACCACCGCACAGGCAATATGACTGCAAGATTGACCTCCTACCAGGGGCGACGCTGCCGAAAGGGAAGCTGTATTCCATGTCTGAGGACGAATTACAGGAACTCAAACAGTTCATAGATCACAATTTGCAGCGCGGTTTCATCCGGGAGTCCAGGGCAGTAGGGGGCAGTCCTGTTTTCTTCGTGAAGAAGAAAGACACGCCCCAAAAAAGACTGGTGGTGGATTTTCGCCTCTTAAACAAGATGACCAAGCCTTCTGATTTCCCCATGCCCAGGATTGACGACCTACTAGCGACGGTGCGCAAGGGACGCGTGTTCACCAAGTTGGACCTGCGAGGTGCGTACAATCTCATCCGCATGAGGGAGGGCGATGAGTGGAAGACAGCCATGTTCACGCCTCTGGGCACCTACGAATACAGAGTGATGCCGTTTGGATTGCAAAACGGTTCTCACTGTTTCCAAGCTTTCATGCATCATGTGTTGGCGGGACTCCTTTACAAGAAGTGCGTCTGCTTTCTGGATGACATCCTGATATTCTCCGAATCGCAGCAAGCCCATGACCAAGATGTTCGGGAGGTGCTGAAGAGGCTGCAGCAGCATAGACTGTACGCCAAACTGGAGAAGTGCCAGTTCGACACGACGGAGGTGGATTTCTTGGGTTACAAGTTGTCGGACAAGGGGCTAGCCATGGACAGCGCCAAGGTTCGTGCGGTGTTGGATTGGAAGAGCCCGCGCAACCGGAAGGAGGTCCAGCGGTTTGTCGGCTTCGCCAACTTCTATCGCAAGTTTATCAAGGGGTTCGCGATGCAGACGGCGGCCATTACGGACACGCTAAGCTCCAAGAAAAAGAAATTCATCTGGACGGAGCAGGCGGAGCAGTCCTTTCAGGCACTCAAGCGTCTCTTCGTGTCGGAAGAGCAACTGCTGCATATCGACCCCAGCAGGCCGATGCGGGTAGAGACAGACGCGTCCGATAGAGCAGTGGGAGCTGTCCTGCTGCAAAGGGACCCACAGGGGGTCTGGAGGCCGGGAGCGTTCTACTCCAGAAAGCTCAGCAAGTCGGAGCAGAACTACACCATCTGGGACAGGGAGTTGCTGGCCATTCATGCAGCTTTCAAGGCGTGGAGGCACTTCCTGATCGGCGCCAAGCACACGGTGCAGGTCTGCACGGATCACAAGAATCTGGAGCACTGGCGCACGGCTCAGTTCCTGAACCAGAGGCAGATACGTTGGGCGGAGTTCTTTGCTGATTTCAATTTCCGAATAGAGTACGTCCCAGGCGACACCAACGTCATGGCGGATGCACTGTCCCGCAAACCGCAATACCTCGAAGAGGCGACGCCAGCGGCAGCCATGCACATCTTCGCGCCAACAGCGTGGGCGTGCGCTTCAGCCACAGTAGACCTGGATGCGGTGCGGCGGGCGTTGCAGGACGACTCCTTCGCGCAGGCGAAGATGGCAGAGGTGCACAAGGGCACGGCGAAGGGCGACGAGTTCCAGATACGAGACGGCTTGCTCTTACGTAAAGGGGCCATCTACGTGCCGGGAGACGAACTTCGCGCCAGGGTACTGCAGCAGCTGCACGACGCACCCACGGCCGGGCACTTTGGCACGGAAAAAACGGTGGAATTAGTCGCAAGGGACTTTTGGTGGCCCAGACTGAGAGGGGAAGTCGCGGACTACGTTGCGAGGTGCGACACCTGCCAGAGGGCCAAACCGGTGCACAAACCACCGGCGGGACTGCTGGAACCGCTGCAAACGCCGTTTGAACCGTGGGAGAGAGTGGCCCTGGACTTTGTTACGGATCTACCCAGCTCGAGAGGCAAGACAGCTGTACTAGTGGTGGTGGACTTGTTCACCAAGATGGCACATTTCATTCCGTGTGCGAAGGTGGCCACGGCGGAACAAACCGCCAAACTGTTCATAGATCACGTGTTCAAAGTGCATGGTCTGCCGCGGTCTATCCTGTCCGACCGCGGGCGCCAGTTCGTCTCGAATTTCTGGCAGAAGCTGATGAGTTTTCTAAATGTCAAGGTCGATCTGGCATCAGCAAGACACCCGCAGACCAACGGGCAAGCAGAGAGGGTCAATGCCATCATGCAGCAGTACCTGAGATGCTATGCCAATCAACAACCTGCGACCTGGGTGGATTACCTGCCGCTCGCCGAGTTCGCTTACAACAACACGAAGCACGTGTCCACAGGGGTGACGCCGTTCTTCGCCAACAATGGGAGGAATCCCAGAACCTTCCCGGGACGGGAGAGAGTGGGGGACGGAGAACCACAGACGGCGGACGCGTTCGCGTCAGAGTTGCAGGCGGTACACGATCAACTCAGACGGCAGCTGGAGCTAGCTAAGCACGCCTACAAGGTGCAAGCTGACAAGCACAGGCGGGTTGGCGAAGAGATCCAAGTGGGAGACTGGGTCTGGTTGGCAGCCCACGCAGTGCCGACCAGGTCACTAGCCAAGAAGAAGTTGGGGCACAAGCAAATTGGTCCGTACCAAGTCGAAGCACAGATCAACCCGGTAGCCTTCCGACTGGCGCTGCCGGAGGGTTCCAGAATGCATCCGGTGTTCCACAGGTCGGTGCTCACTCCCTACAAGGCACCTCACAGATTCCAGGAGCCAGGGACGGCACCGAGTCCGTTCCGGGAGCGGACGGAGACGCGAGGGGTGACGCAGCAAGACCCCATCAACGAGGTCACGGAGATTTTGGACTCCAGATGGGGGGAAGAGGGAGTCGAATACCTCCTAGCCAGAGAGGGCACCCGGGCCAGCGCCAATAGCTGGGTGCCAGACTACGCTTTGGAGGAACCCCTGCTCAAGGACGAGTTTCATGCCCTTTTCCCACACAGACCCATGCCAGCGAGCTTCTTCGACGACTGGCTGTTCACGCCCACACTTTCTTCCAGCACGTTCCATGGATTCGACTCGGACGGGGAACCCGCACTGAGCACCCGTTCCCCAGAAGGATCGCCGGCGGGTTCGGCGTCAGACACCTCGTATTGGTGGGACGATCGACCGGAGGAGCAATGGCGCCGGAAGTGGCTGGAGATGCCAGGTCGAGCGACCGACGCAGAGACTGACATGGACGTGTTCGGGGAGGACCTTGGGTTCGAGCACGGCGGTACAGAGATGGAAGCGGAACAGGTCAACGTCGGCGACCGCGAGGAGGAAGACTCGGAGGTCTTCAGTTGGCGGCCAACCACGGGGAGCGAACTGTATCCGGCATTCCCTCCCGTGATGATGGAGCACCCAGCACCCACACCTGAAAGCGGGGAGGGGGGAAAGGGGGGCTTCGAGGGGGGGATGGATGTCAGGGGTTCAGGAGCAGAGACGCAGAGAAGGGAGGAAGCAGAGAGCGAGGGGGAGGAATCCGAAGGGAAAATGAGTGATGATGACGACCCGAGATCTCCAAGCCTAAGCAGTGAGTCAGAGGACTCCCAAAAGGGAGCCCCAGTGAGCAGAGCAAGGGGGGGATCCGGGGGGACACCCCAGGAGGAAGGGAACAGAGGAGATTCAGAGAGCAGCAGCTGGAAGTCGGGACCCACGCTCATAACTGAGAGCGGCAGCAGCTGGAAGTCGGGACCCACGCTCAAGACTGAGAGCAGCAGGGAGGAAGGTAGCCAGGCATCGGGTTCCGGAGGCTGTCAGCAGGAGGGAGGGCACGAGTCAGGGGTGGTCACGCCCTCCTCAGAGAGCGAGGCAACGGTTAAGAGGAAAGTAGAGAGTTGGGCGCGCGCGCCAAGTTCAAATGCAGCGGAAGCTGGAGCAGTAAGCAGCCCGGAGAGTGAGCCAGGTCCTAAAGCCCGCCGCAAGGAGGCAGAAGGATCAGGGGGGTCAGCGTCAGAGGAGAGTAGAAGGGAGGAGGCCCAGGGGGGCAGAAGGACCCAGAGACGTAGGGAGAGGCGAAGGAGGTGGAGCAAGGCTAGGGTATTAAGCTGGTGTGCAAGAGGCGGGGACTCAGACGGGTCTTCGCCGACCTAGGGCAGAAGGTGTAGAGCTGCACGCTGCAGTTCGGAAATGAAACCTGTAACTTAATAAAGACTCTTATAAAGTGAACGCTGGCGGACTTGGTCCTATGTGAGCTGGGACTGGGTGGCAGCCCTGACACTTTCTTTCTTTCTTTCTTTCTTTCTCTCTCTCTCTCTCTCTCCCTTCCTTCCTTCCTTCCTTCCTTCCTTCCTTCCTTCCTTCCTTAATTCCTTCCTTAATTCCTTCCTTCCTTCTTTCCTTCCTTGCCAACCTTTGTGTCTTACTGTCTATTTGTAATGTTTCCTGATTCTCCAGAGGTCAGTTGGTTCTCTTCTGCAAGTCTGCCAGTCCACAGTTAGTCCTTCATTTGAATCCTGTATATTTTACTCCGCAAACTCCCTGGCCAAAGATTGTTTATATTCTAGTCAGGATCTTCTGTCCACTTACTGACCTTATTGAGATTTGGTTTGATGATAGAATAAAGTTTTATATGCACAAATGAACAGGAGCTTTTTTAAAAAATAAAATGAAATTCCATTCTGGGGAGGGAAGAAGATGGGGGCAATTATCCTGAGGAGTAACTATTTTCCCTTTCACTTGGCAGGAAAATGGCTTGCTCCCAAAGCTGAGGCAGGCATGGCAAGTGCAGTCTTGGCATCGGTGATCTCAAGGTTGGATTATTGCAATGCTCTCTATGTGTGGTTTCCCTTGGGTTAAATTCAGAAGCTGCAGCCTGTGCAGAATGCAGCAGCTAAATTGTTGACTGGGGGATCTGATCTCACCGGTGGAATATGTTGAATTGGTTTGTGAAAAAAACTCCCACAAATGTACGTTTTTCATTTTGTAAAGGCATAAATCTCCCGAGAGTGTCTTCCTACATACATCCCTTCCCCATCCTCGTTAAAAATGAAATAAAATTATTTAGCATTAAAAAAACAACAATTTTTATTAATTTTTTCAGTCAAAATAAACATTTGACATAATATGATGTAACAATTGACTTCCCTCCTTCCCCTTTCATGGTTCATTTTACTTATCATCATTCCTGCATATTTTACTATAGCAAATCTAATCATTTCTCCATTTTACATCCTTCAAATATTTACCATACTGTTGAATTTATCTAAACACTACCAGCATTTTCAATTGTACACAATTGTTTTCTAAATATTCAGCAAAAAAGTTCCACTCCTCTTTGAATAAAGATTCTTCTTGCCCTCTTATTCTATGTTAAACCTGCTGCTTCTGCAAATTCTATCATCTTAAGTTGCCAGTCTTCCTTACTAGGGATCTCGCTCATTTTCCATCTTTGGGCTAGCAAAATTCGAGCTTCCATGGTGTGTGGAGGTGGGTGTGGGTGTATATGCATGCACTTTGTCTGATTAAAAACCTCTCATTACCGCCTTACTGGCATCCCAAACCATGTTTAGATCTGTTCCTTTATTAAGGTTGAGGTTGAAAAATTCTTGTAGGGAACATATTCCCTTATTAACAATTTCTATATGATGTAGTATCGCATCATTTAGCCTGCCATGGTCATCAGAATACCATTGTGATCTGATAATGTCCTTGGTTGGATCTCAACCTTTTTTACTCTAGTTGTCAGGTCTTTCAAAGCCCATTACAACTCTATTCTACTTGAAGAATTGTTGCGTTTGAGAAAAAAGTGGCTTCCCGGACCAGTGGGTGTCTGAGACACCAAAGATCAGTTAGATCCATGTTGGCCACCATGTCGAAAAAAGCATTAGGTAGTTTCTTTAGAGTCTGATTTTCTTATAGATCAGTCTAAATCTAGGGACACCACACCCTTAAAGTCACCCATCATTATTAATTTGCCATCAAATATCAAAGAGTTTCTCTTCTATAGTTTTGAAGAATTCAGCTTTCTGCTTGTTAGGAGCATATACCGGTAATTAAACAAGCAAAGAAAACCATTATAGTCTACTCTGATCAAGGAGTATCTTAATAAATAGGAAAGAAATTTAATCAATCAGCCACAACATGCTTTCATTTCTGACAGCAGCTATCAGACCGTTCTGAGGTGTCCATATCCTTGTGGCCAAACGTCTTCTTTGACCTCATTAGTGGGAAAAGTTGAAACGGGATTTCTGTCTCCGTGTCGATTAACCTGGTGAAATGGTTTGAAAAGTGTATTGGTTTTCAGAGACAATAGAATTTGATGTAATTTATCAGAACTGAACATTAGCTTCTATCAAGAGACGAGTACTGGCACCTCCACCAAAAGCACCGCCTTTTGGAAACTTAGAGGTGATATGATAGCTAACTTCAGATATTTCAAGGGCTGTCATATGGAAGAGGAAACAAGCTTGTTTTCTCCTGCCCTGGAAGCTAGGACTTGAATCAGTCGCTGGACCACGATTTCTGTTCTCATCCTGAAGCAAAGTTCTTAACCTGAAGCACTATTTCTGGGTTAGCGGAGTCCGTTACCTGAAACGTATGTAACCTGAAGCGTATGTAACCCGAGGTACCACTGTACAGGGAGACCAGGCAGTTTCAGTGCCTGTCATGTAACAGATGGCTGGATGCAAATATTTATATCACTAGTAAGATGTACATGGTGGTTGTGCATCAGACTGGGCTGAATCCTGAACTGAATGGGGCCTATTCTGGGGGATCCATGGTTCACCTGAATCAGATGGAGGCAGCCCCGGATTGCTGTGGGTCAGGTGAGGTGACCCAGAGTGATCCAGGACTGTCAGAGGGTGGGGTGTTGGATGAGCAGAGGCAGGAAGAAAGACGTTGGGTAGCAAGAAGGAGAAGCAGTGAAAAGGCCTAGGAGGAGAGAAGATGGACGTCCTGGGCTGACCGTATCTTCCCAGGAGAAGTTAGGGGTGGGGTGCCTTTGGGTGCAGGTTGCAAACTGCTCCTTCTCAAAGTGGCTTTCCCGCCTGATCTCTCCTGCTGCCTGCCCACGGTCTGCAGCAGAACCCACACGAATGTCCTTCCCCACATGGAAGCCACTTGTTAAGAAATGACACACTGGACCAAACACCCCTGCTCTCGGCTGGAAGAGGGCAAGGAGACACAGCGTCTCCCAAGTGACCTAGAAGCAGCCTGGCATTAAAACAACAACAACCAGCTACACAAGGAAAATCCTGCTGCCCATCCAAACTCTAGCAGATGGCAATTGAAATAGGTGAACTCCAAAATCCCAGTTCTTTATTTAAAGCAATCTTTATTGTTGAAGTTTTATCAGGCAGCAGGATTATTATTATTATTATTATTAATCCAATGCAGAATAATAATAATAATAATAATAATATTTCAGGCAGGATCTCTCCCAGTCCCACCAGGAGATGCTGGGGACTGAACCTGATGCCTTCTGCATGCTAAGCAGTTGTTCTACCACTGAGCTATGGCCCTAGCTCACAATATTGCTGTCAGGATAAAATGGAGAAGGTGAAGGCAGAAGTGTATATGCTCTGTGGAGGAAAGGTGGGATAGAAGTGTAAGAAGGAATCAAGTATGTAAACTAGCCTATAAGTGAATAAACTACAGTATATTTTTAACTTACTCTCCTAATAATTTGTATATAAATTCTAAAAGTGGTATATAAATTTGGTAATTTTTTTAAAAAAGAGGAAATGTTCAGACTTTCAAACAGTGTGTTATGCCTGAGCCTTCATTGCTGAAACTCCCAACAGCATTTTCATGCTCACAAACACCTGATGAAGGCTAAAGGAACCATTGTGACATAACCCATTCAAGTAGATTTAAGGGGCAACAGGCTGTCAAGAGTGGCAGTAGTTGGGAGCTCCCAGCTATTGAAAGGCCACATAGAGACTTTTCATACTGCCTGAGGAATTAATTCCTTATTTAACGTTCCTAATTGCTGGATCGATTTAACAGGACGGGAGCTAACATTTGCTTGGATTTGGCCCCATTGATAGGGAACTGCCTGCTGTGTCCTCCGCTTTGAAGTCATCCTGGTCTTTGGGCCTCCAGCACCTTCTTCAGCCAGCATGTCCAACCCATCCAAGAGACGTATGATACTGGTGTTCCACTGGGTTAGGAAGACGCCCCTGACAGAGAAGCCGTGCTCTACCATCTCGGCCAGACCTTCTGCCTCTGCACCGGCTTGCAACACTCCTCACATTTCGCCCTACTTCACGAGGAGCAAGACACAACCCGCTCCGCTCAGGAGGTCCAGCAGGCGCAAGGTGCTGCGCTTTCCGAATCTCACCGACACCAAGATTTTAAGATCTGTCATTGGCAGCGTTGGCCGGAAGAGAGCCCGCAGGCGTGGCAAGCCAAAGAAGACTCCAGCGTAAACAGGACAAGGGGAAGCGGCGTACTGGAGTTGCCACTGACAACCACTCTCAGCCTCCTTTTCCCCTTCTGGTCCAGCATGCTTTGCGAGCACCCAACATGGCGACGCCCAGCCCCAGCACATCCCGACCGGCGCCCGCTACCCCTTTCCCCTTCTCCGCCTCGACGGCCGGGACTGAAAATCCTGCGGAGGGGCAGCCTCTGCCGGCCGCTGAACTGAATAAGAAGAAGCCGCCCTGTCGGGCCTGCACGGACTTCAGGATTTGGAATATTGTCTGATATTGTCTTTATTACTGTTCAGTTTGTAATCTTGCCTTGCTTTTTTCTTTTTTTGAGTATCAATTAAATAAATAATAATAATAAACAATACCTTGGACCAATCAGCAATCCATGGCTTTGTAGGAGAGGAGGAGGGTGGCTGCTGTCACAAAAAATAGTGGAGAGTAGTAAGAGAAAATTCTGCAAAGTGGCCTTTTCTCTTTTGGGGAGAGAAAATGAAATATCTCAGGCATTTTCTTAGAAATATTTCCTCTGAAAATCTAACCTTTGTTATCATGGTCAGTGATCATCATTAAGAAACTGGGATAAAACAACTCTAACTTGCCTTCAATGTGTTTATTGATAAATACTAATTCTGCATTGGACTGCCACTTTTCTTGGTCGTTGGCTGTATTCCCAAGCTTTTAACAGCAGGCTATCATGCAGTAATTAAGCTCTGGAAGTGTTCCCAATTACTTCCACTCACTCTGCCAATTTCCAGGGTCTCAACCTCTGATTGTCATGCAGATGTGTTTTTCCATTTAAAAAAAGCTTGTATGTAAATAATTTTAAACCATTTCTTCTTTTACATATAAAATATTTTTAAAAACATACATGATTGTAACATTCATGTGGATGGTAACAATTGCAGTTATTATAGCCTGTACGTATAATCCAAAGGAAACAAGCAAACTAAAAGAATCTGCAGTCCATAGAATCAATTCAGCGTCATACATGTAAATACACTCAGTTATAGAACTAGGATTAATAAGGCATCGGCTGGCAAACATGTTTGATGGGGGAAACTAAACTATGAAGCTGAGTCAGGAACTGGAAATACAAGGCGAAGTGAGAACACTGGCAGTCCTGTGTCTGCAGCCTCTCATTCTAAATGTCCTTCGAACAGCTAGACTGGTGACTGGGAGTGGCCACCGGGACCACATAACACCGGTTCTGAGAGATCTGCATTGGCTCCCAGTACGTTTCCGAGCACAATTCAAAGTGTTGATGCTGACTTTTAAAGCCCTAAATGGCCTCGGTCCAGTATACCTGAAGGAGCGTCTCCACCCCCATCGCTCAGCCCGGACACTGAGGTTCAGCTCCGAGGGCCTTTTGGCGCTTCTCTCATTGCGAGAAGTGAGGTTACAGGGAACCAGACAGAGGACCTTCTCGGTAGTGGCACCCGCCCTGTGGAACACCCTCCCTTCAGATTTGGAGAAAATAAGCAGCTATCCTTTCTTTAAAATACATCCGAAGGCAGCCCTGTTCAGGGAAGTTTTTATATTTAACGCTGTACTGTTTTTAACACTTTATTGGGAGCCGCCCAGAATGGCTGGGGAAACTCAGCCAGATGGGCGGGGGATAAATAATATATTATTATTATTATTATTATTATTATTATTATTATTATTATTATTATTCTGTAAAACAAGAAAATATTTAAAATAATAATAATAATAATAATAATAATAATAATAATAATAATATTTCAGGCAGGATCTCTCCCATTCCCACCAGGAGATGCTGGGGACTGAACCTGATGCCTTCTGCATGCTAAGCAGTTGTTCTACCACTGAGCTATGACCCTAGCTCACAATATTGCTGTCAGGATAAAATGGAGAAGGTGGAGGCAGAAGTGTATATGCTCTGTGGAGGAAAGGTGGGATAGAAGTGTAAGAAGGAATCAAGTATGTAAACTAGCCTATAAGTGAATAAACTACAGTATATTTTTAACTTACTCTCCTAATAATTTGTATATAAATTCTAAAAGTGGTATATAAATTTGGTATTTTTTTAAAAAAGAGGAAATGTTCAGACTTTCAAACAGTGTGTTATGCCTGAGCCTTCATTGCTGAAACTCCCAACAGCATTTTCATGCTCACAAACACCTGATGAAGGCTTAAGGAACCATTGTGATATAACCCATTCAAGTAGATTTAAGGGGCCACAGGCTGTCAACAGTGGCAGTAGTTGGGAGCTCCCAGCTATTGAAAAGCCACATAGAGACTTTTCAAACTGCCTGAGGAATTAATTTCTTATTTAACGTTCCTAATTGCTGGATCGATTGAACAGGACGGGAGCTAACATTTGCTTGGATTTCGCCCCATTGATAGGGAACTGCCTGCTGCGTCTTCCGCTTTGAAGTCATCCTGGTCTTTGGGCCTCCAGCACCTTCTTCACCATGTCCAACCCATCCAAGAGGCGTATGATACTGGTGTTCCACTGGGTTAGGAAGACGCCCCTGATAGAGAAGCCGTGCTCTACCACCTCGGCCAGACCTTCTGCCTCTGCACCGGCTTGCAACACTCCTCACATTTCGCCCTACTTCACGAGGAGCAAGACACAACCCGCTCCGCTCAGGAGGTCCAGCAGGCGCAAGGTGCTGCGCTTTCCGAATCTCACCAACACCAAGATTTTAAGATCTGTCATTGGCAGCGTTGGCCGGAAGAGAGCCCGCAGGCGTGGCAAGCCAAAGAAGACTCCAGCGTAAACAGGACAAGGGGAAGCGGCCTACTGGAGTTGCCATTGACAACCACTCTCAGCCTCCTTTTCCCCCTTCTGGCCCAACTTGCTTTGCGCGCACCCAACATGGCGGCGCCCAGCCCCAGCACATCCCGACCGGCGCCCGCTTTCCCTTTCTCCTTCTCCGCCTCGACGGCCAGGGCTGAAAATCCTGCGGAGAGGCAGCCTCTGCCGGCCGCCGAACCGAATAAGAAGAAGCCGCCCTGTCGGGCCTGCACGGACTTCAGGATTTGGAATATTGTCTGATATTGTCTTTATTACTGTTCTGTTTGTAATCCTGCCTTGTTTTTTTCTTTTTTGAGTATCAAATAAATAATAATAAACAATACCTTGGACCAATCAGCAATCCATGGCTTTGTAGGAGAGGAGGAGGGTGGCTGCTGTCACAAAAATGGTGGAGAGTAGTAAGAGAAAATTCTGCAAAGTGGCCTTTTCTCTTTGGGGGAGAAAAAATGAAAAATCTCAGGCATTTTCTTAGAAAAATTTCCTCTGAAAATCTAACCTTTGTTATCATGGTCAATGATCATCATTAAGAAACTGGGATAAAACAACTCTAATGTGCCCTCAATGTGTTTATTGATAAATACTAATTCTGCATTGGACTGCCACTTTTCATTGTCGTTGGCTGTATTCCCAAGCTTTTAACAGCAGGCTATCATGCAGTAATTAAGCACTGGAAGTGTTCCCAATTACTTCCACTCACTCTGCCAATTTCCAGGGTCTCAACCTCTGATTGTCATGCAGATGTGTTTTTCCATTAAACAAAAGCTTGTATGTAAATAATTTAAAACCATTTCTTCTTTTACATAGAAAATATTTTTAAAAACATACATGATTGTAACATTCATGTGGTTGGTAACAATTGCAGTTATTATAGCCTGTACGTATAATCCAAAGGAAACAAGCAAACTAAAAGAATCTGCAGTCCATAGAATCAATTCAGCGTCATACATGTAAATACACTCAGTTATAGAACTAGGATTAATAAGGCATCGGCTGGCAAACATGTTTGATGGGGGAAACTAAACTATGAAGCTGAGTCAGGAACTGGAAATACAAGGCGAAGTGAGAACACTGGCAGTCCTGTGTCTGCAGCCTCTCATTCTAAATGTCCTTCGAACAGCTAGACTGGTGACTGGGAGTGGCCACCGGGACCACATAACACCGGTTCTGAGAGATCTGCATTGGCTCCCAGTACGTTTCCGAGCACAATTCAAAGTGTTGATGCTGACTTTTAAAGCCCTAAATGGCCTCGGTCCAGTATACCTGAAGGAGCGTCTCCACCCCCATCGCTCAGCCCGGACACTGAGGTCCAGCGCCGAGGGCCTTTTGGCGCTTCCCTCATTGCGAGAAGTGAGGTTACAGGGAACCAGACAGAGGGCCTTCTCGGTAGTGGCACCCGCCCTGTGGAACACCCTCCCACCAGATGTGGAGGAAATAAGCAGCTATCCTTTCTTTAAAAGACATCTGAAGGCAGCCCTGTTCAGGGAAGTTTTTAATATTTAATGCTGTACTGTTTTTAACACTTTATTGGGAGCAGCCCAGAGTGGCTGGGGAAACTCAGCCAGATGGGCGGGGGGATAAATAATAAATTATTATTATTATTATTATGTAAAACAAGAAAATCTTTAAATAATAATAATAATAATATTTAAAAAAGATTTCAGGCAGGATCTCTCCCATTCCCACCAGGAGATGCTGGGGACTGAACCTGATGCCTTCTGCATGCTAAGCAGTTGTTCTACCACTGAGCTATGACCCTAGCTCACAATATTGCTGTCGGGATAAAATGGAGAAGGTGGAGGCAGAGGTGTATATGCTCTGTGGAGGAAAGGTGGGATAGAAGTGTAAGAAGGAATCAAGTATGTAAACTAGCCTATAAGTGAATAAACTACAGTATATTTTTAACTTACTCTCCTAATAATTTGTATATAAATTCTAAAAGTGGTATATAAATTTGGTATTTTTTTTAAAAAGAGGAAATGTTCAGACTTTCAAACAGTATGTTATGCCTGAGCCTTCATTGCTGAAACTCCCAACAGCATTTTCATGCTCACAAACACCTGATGAAGGCTTAAGGAACCATTGTGATATAACCCATTCAAGTAGATTTAAGGGGCCACAGGCTGTCAACAGTGGCAGTAGTTGGGAGCTCCCAGCTATTGAAAAGCCACATAGAGACTTTTCAAACTGCCTGAGGAATTAATTTCTTATTTAACGTTCCTAATTGCTGGATCGATTGAACAGGACGGGAGCTAACATTTGCTTGGATTTCGCCCCATTGATAGGGAACTGCCTGCTGCGTCTTCCGCTTTGAAGTCATCCTGGTCTTTGGGCCTCCAGCACCTTCTTCACCATGTCCAACCCATCCAAGAGGCGTATGATACTGGTGTTCCACTGGGTTAGGAAGACGCCCCTGATAGAGAAGCCGTGCTCTACCACCTCGGCCAGACCTTCTGCCTCTGCACCGGCTTGCAACACTCCTCACATTTCGCCCTACTTCACGAGGAGCAAGACACAACCCGCTCCGCTCAGGAGGTCCAGCAGGCGCAAGGTGCTGCGCTTTCCGAATCTCACCAACACCAAGATTTTAAGATCTGTCATTGGCAGCGTTGGCCGGAAGAGAGCCCGCAGGCGTGGCAAGCCAAAGAAGACTCCAGCGTAAACAGGACAAGGGGAAGCGGCCTACTGGAGTTGCCATTGACAACCACTCTCAGCCTCCTTTTCCCCTTCTGGTCCAGCATGCTTTGCGAGCACCCAACATGGCGACGCCCAGCCCCAGCACATCCCGACCGGCGTCCGCTACCCCTTTCCCCTTCTCCGCCTCGACGGCCAGGGCTGAAAATCCTGCGGAGAGGCAGCCTCTGCCGGCCACCGAACCGAATAAGAAGCAGCCGCCCTGTCGGGCCTGCACGGACTTCAGGAGTTGGAATATTGTCTAATATTGTCTTTATTACTGTCCTGTTTGTAATCTTGACTTGTTTTTTTCTTTTTTGAGTATCAAGTAAATAAATAATAATAAAAAGCAATACCCTGGACCAATCAGCAATCCATGGCTTTGTAGGAGAGGAGGAGGGTGGCTGCTGTCACAAAAATGGTGGAGAGTTGTTGGGACGCGGGTGGCGCTGTGGGTTAAAGCCTCAGCACCTAGGGCTTGCCGATCGAAAGGTCAGCAGTTCGAATCCCCGCGGCGGGGTGTGCTCCCGTCGTTCGGTCCCAGCGCCTGCCAACCTAGCAGTTCGAAAGCACCCGCGGGTGCAAAAAGATAAATAGGTACCGCTTACCAGCGGGAAGGTAAACGGCGTTCCGTGTGCTGCGCTGGCTCGCCAGATGCAGCTTTGTCACGCTGGCCACGTGACCCGGAAGTGTCTCCGGACAGCGCTGGTCCCCGGCCAATAGATGTGAGATGGGCGCACAAACCCCAGAGTCTGTAAAGACTGGCCCGTTTGGGCTTTACCTTTTAGTAAGAGAAAATTCTGCAAAGTGGCCTTTTCTCTTTTGGGGAGAGAAAATGAAAAATCTCAGGCATTTTCTTAGAAAACTTTCCTTTGAAAATCTAACCTTTGTTATCATGGTCAATGATCATCATTAAGAAACTGGGATGAAACAACTCTAATTTGCCTTTGATGTGTTTATAAATACTAATTATGCATTGGACTGCCACTTTTCATTGTCGTTGGCTGTATTCCCAAGCTTTTAACAGCAGGCTATCATGCGGTAATTAAGCACTGGAAGTGTTCCCCATTACTTCCACTCACTCTGCCAATTTCCAGGGTCTCAACCTCTGATTGTCATGCAGATGTGTTTTTCCATTAAAAAAAGCTTGTATGTAAATAATTTAAAACCATTTCTTCTTTTACATATAAAATATTCTTAAAAACATACATGATTGTAACATTCATGTGGATGGTAACAAATGCAGTTATTATAGCCTGTACGTATAATCCAAAGGAAACAAGCAAACTAAAAGAATCTGCAGTCCATAGAATCAATTCAGTGTCATACATGTAAATACACTCAGTTATAGAACTAGGATTAATAAGGCATTGGCTGGCAAACATGTTTGATGGGGGAAACTAAACTATGAAGCTGAGTCAGGAGCTGGAAATACAAGTGAGGTTACAGGGAACCAGACAGAGGGCCTTCTCGGTAGTGGCACCCGCCCTGTGGAAAACCCTTCAGATGTGGAGGAAATAAGCAGCTATCCTTTCTTTAAAATACACTTTATTGGGAGCAGCCCAGAGTGGCTGGGGAAATTATTATTATTATTATTATTATTATTATTATTATTATTAACAAGAAAATCTTTAATAATAATAATAATAATAATAATAATAATAATAATAATAATAATAATAATTTAAAAAAAAAGATTTCAGGCAGGATCTCTCCCAGTCCCACCAGGAGATGCTGGGGACTGAACCTGATGCCTTCTGCATGCTAAGCAGTTGTTCTACCACTGAGCTATGGCCCTAGCTCACAATATTGCTGTCAGGATAAAACGAAGAAGGTGGAGGCAGAAGTGTATATGCTCTGTGGAGGAAAGGTGGGATAGAAGTGTAAGAAGGAATAAAGTATGTAAACTAGCCTGTAAGAAGGAATAAAGTATGTAAACTTGCTGATTGGTCCAAGATATTGTTTTTTTATTATTTATTTAATTGATACTCAAAAAAGAAAAATAGCAAGGCAAGATTACAAGCAGAACAGTAAAAAAGACAATATTAGACAATATTCCAACTCCTGAAGTCCGTGCAGGCCCGACAGGGCGGCTTCTTCTTATTCGGTTCGGTGGCCGGCAGAGGCTGCCTCTCCGCAGGATTTTCAGCCCTGGCCGTCGAGGCGGAGAAGGGGAAAGGGGTAGCGGACGCCGGTCGGGATGTGCTGGGGCTGGGCGCCGCCATGTTGGGTGCTCGCAAAGCATGCTGGACCAGAAGGGGAAAAGGAGGCTGAGAGTGGTTGTCAGTGGCAACTCCAGTAGGCCGCTTCCCCTTGTCCTGTTTACGCTGGAGTCTTCTTTGGCTTGCCACGCCTGCGGGCTCTCTTCCGGCCAACGCTGCCAATGACAGATCTTAAAATCTTGGTGTCGGTGAGATTCGGGAATCGCAGCACCTTGCGCCTGCTGGACCTCCTGAGCGGAGCGGGTTGTGTCTTGCTCCTCGTGAAGTAGGGCGAAATGTGAGGAGTGTTGCAAGCCGGTGCAGAGGCAGAAGGTCTGGCCGAGATGGTAGAGCACGGCTTCTCTGTCAGGGGCGTCTTCCTAACCCAGTGGAACACCAGTATCATACGCCTCTTGGATGGGTTGGACATGGCGAAGAAGGTGCTGGAGGCCCAAAGACCAGGGTGACTTCAAAGCGGAAGACGCAGCAGGCAGTTCCCTATCAATGGGGCCAAATGCAAGCAAATGTTAGCTCCCGTCCTGTTAAATCGATCCAGCAATTAGGAACGTTAAATAAGGAATTAATTCCTCAGGCAGTATGCAAAGACTCTATGTGGCTTTTCAATAGCGGGGAGCTCCCAACTACTGCCACTGTTGACAGCCTGTTGCCCCTTAAATCTACTTGAATGGGTTATGTCACAATGGCTCCTTTAGCCTTCATCAGGTGTTTGTGAGCATGAAAATGCTGTTGGGAGTTTCAGCAATGAAGGCTCAGGCATAACATACTGTTTGAAAGTCTGAACGTTTCCTCTTTTTTAAAAAAAATACCAAATTTATATACCACTTTTAGAATTTATATTCAAATTATTAGGAGAGTAAGTTAAAAATATACTGTAGTTTATTCACTTATAGGCTAGTTTACATACTTTATTCCTTCTTACACTTCTATCCCACCTTTCCTCCACAGAGCATATACACTTCTGCCTCCACCTTCTCCATTTTATCCTGACAGCAATATTGTGAGCTAGGGCCATAGCTCAGTGGTAGAACAACTGCTTAGCATGCAGAAGGCATCAGGTTCAGTCCCCAGCATCTCCTGGTGGGAATGGGAGAGATCCTGCCTGAAATCTTTTTTAAAAATTATTATTATTATTATTTAAAGATTTTCTTGTTTTACATAATAATAATAATAATAATTTATTATTTATCCCCCCGCCCATCTGGCTGAGTTTCCCCAGCCACTCTGGGCTGTTCCCAATAAAGTGTTAAAAACAGTACAGCATTAAATATTAAAAACTTCCCTGAACAGGGCTGCCTTCAGATGTCTTTTAAAGAAAGGATAGCTGCTTATTTCCTCCACATCTGGTGGGAGGGTGTTCCACAGGGCGGGTGCCACTACCGAGAAGGCCCTCTGTCTGGTTCCCTGTAACCTCACTTCTCGCAATGAGGGAAGCGCCAAAAGGCCCTCGGCGCTGGACCTCAGTGTCCGGGCTGAACGATGGGGGTGGAGACGCTCCTTCAGGTATACTGGACCGAGGCCATTTAGGGCTTTAAAAGTCAGCATCAACACTTTGAATTGTGCTCGGAAACGTACTGGGAGCCAATGCAGATCTTTCAGAACCGGTGTTATGTGGTCCCGGTGGCCACTCCCAGTCACCAGTCTAGCTGTTCGAAGGACATTTAGAATGAGAGGCTGCAGACACAGGACTGCCAGTGTTCTCACTTCGCCTTGTATTTCCAGTTCCTGACTCAGCTTCATAGTTTAGTTTCCCCCATCAAACATGTTTGCCAGCCAATGCCTTATTAATCCTAGTTCTATAACTGAGTGCAATTACATGTATGACACTGAATTGATTCTATGGACTGCAGATTCTTTTAGTTTGCTTGTTTCCTTTGGATTATACGTACAGGCTATGATAACTGCACTTGTTACCATCCACATCAATGTTACAATCATGTATGTTTTAAAAAATATTTTATATGTAAAAGAAGAAATGGTTTTAAATTATTTACATACAAGCTTTTTTTTAATGGAAAAACACATCTGCATGAAAATCAGAGGTTGAGACCCTGGAAATTGGCAGAGTGAGTGGAAGTAATTGGGAACACTTCTAGTGCTTAATTACTCCATGATAGCCTGCTGTTAAAAGCTTGGGAATACAGCCTAGGACCAAGAAAAGTGGCAGTCCAATGCAGAATTAGTATTTATCAATAAACACATTGAAGGCACGTTAGAGTTGTTTTATCCCAGTTTCTTAATGATGATCATTGACCATGATAACAAAGGTTAGATTTTCAAAGGAAATTTTTCTAAGAAAATGCCTCAGATTTTTCATTTTCTCTCCCCCAAAGAGAAAAGGCCACTTTGCAGAATTTTCTCTTACTACTCTCCACCATTTTTGTGACAGCAGCCACTCTCCTCCTTTCCTACAAAGCCATGGATTGCTGATTGGTCCAGCGTATTGTTTTTTATTATTATTTATTTAATTGATACTCAAAAAAAGAAAAAAAGCAAGGCAAGATTACAAGCAGAACAGTAATAAAGACAATATTAGACAATATTCCAACTCCTGAAGTCCGTGCAGGCCCGACAGGGCGGCTGCTTCTTATTCGGTTCGGTGGCCGGCAGAGGCTGCCTCTCCGCAGGATTTTCAGCCCTGGCCGTCGAGGCGGAGAAGGGGAAAGGGGTAGCGGACGCCGGTCGGGATGTGCTGGGGCTGGGCGTCGCCATGTTGGGTGCTCGCAAAGCATGCTGGACCAGAAGGGGAAAAGGAGGCTGAGAGTGGTTGTCAGTGGCAACTCCAGTACGCCGCTTCCCCTTGTCCTGTTTACGCTGGAGTCTTCTTTGGCTTGCCACGCCTGCGGGCTCTCTTCCGGCCAACGCTGCCAATGACAGATCTTAAAATCTTGGTGTCGGTGAGATTCGGAAATCGCAGCACCTTGCGCCTGCTGGACCTCCTGAGCGGAGCGGGTTGTGTCTTGCTCCTCGTGAAGTAGGGCGAAATGTGAGGAGTGTTGCAAGCCGGTGCAGAGGCAGAAGGTCTGGCCGAGATGGTAGAGCACGGCTTCTCTGTCAGGGGCGTCTTCCTAACCCAGTGGAACACCAGTATCATACGCCTCTTGGATGGGTTGGACATGGCGAAGAAGGTGCTGGAGGCCCAAAGACCAGGGTGACTTCAAAGCGGAAGACGCAGTAGGCAGTTCCCTTTCAATGGGGCCAAATGCAAGCAAATGTTAGCTCCCGTCCTGTTAAATCGATCCAGCAATTAGGAACGTTAAATAAGGAATTAATTCCTCAGGCAGTATGCAAAGACTCTATGTGGCTTTTCAATAGCGGGGAGCTCCCAACTACTGCCACTGTTGACAGCCTGTTGCCCCTTAAATCTACTTGAATGGGTTATGTCACAATGGCTCCTTTAGCCTTCATCAGGTGTTTGTGAGCATGAAAATGCTGTTGGGAGTTTCAGCAATGAAGGCTCAGGCATAACATACTGTTTGAAAGTCTGAACGTTTCCTCTTTTTTAAAAAAAATACCAAATTTATATACCACTTTTAGAATTTATATTCAAATTATTAGGAGAGTAAGTTAAAAATAGAATTTATATTCAAATTATTAGGAGAGTAAGTTAAAAATATACTGTAGTTTATTCACTTATAGGCTAGTTTACATACTTTATTCCTTCTTACACTTCTATCCCACCTTTCCTCCACAGAGCATATACACTTCTGCCTCCACCTTCTCCATTTTATCCTGACAGCAATATTGTGAGCTAGGGCCATAGCTCAGTGGTAGAACAACTGCTTAGCATGCAGAAGGCATCAGGTTCAGTCCCCAGCATCTCCTGGTGGGAATGGGAGAGATCCTGCCTGAAATCTTTTTTAAAAATTATTATTATTATTATTTAAAGATTTTCTTGTTTTACATAATAATAATAATAATAATTTATTATTTATCCCCCCGCCCATCTGGCTGAGTTTCCCCAGCCACTCTGGGCTGCTCCCAATAAAGTGTTAAAAACAGTACAGCATTAAATATTAAAAACTTCCCTGAACAGGGCTGCCTTCAGATGTCTTTTAAAGAAAGGATAGCTGCTTATTTCCTCCACATCTGGTGGGAGGGTGTTCCACAGGGCGGGTGCCACTACCGAGAAGGCCCTCTGTCTGGTTCCCTGTAACCTCACTTCTCGCAATGAGGGAAGCGCCAAAAGGCCCTCGGCGCTGGACCTCAGTGTCCGGGCTGAACGATGGGGGTGGAGACGCTCCTTCAGGTATACTGGACCGAGGCCATTTAGGGCTTTAAAAGTCAGCATCAACACTTTGAATTGTGCTCGGAAACGTACTGGGAGCCAATGCAGATCTTTCAGAACCGGTGTTATGTGGTCCCGGTGGCCACTCCCAGTCACCAGTCTAGCTGTTCGAAGGACATTTAGAATGAGAGGCTGCAGACACAGGACTGCCAGTGTTCTCACTTCGCCTTGTATTTCCAGTTCCTGACTCAGCTTCATAGTTTAGTTTCCCCCATCAAACATGTTTGCCAGCCAATGCCTTATTAATCCTAGTTCTATAACTGAGTGTAATTACATGTATGACACTGAATTGATTCTATGGACTGCAGATTCTTTTAGTTTGCTTGTTTCCTTTGGATTATACGTACAGGCTATGATAACTGCACTTGTTACCATCCACATCAATGTTACAATCATGTATGTTTTAAAAAATATTTTATATGTAAAAGAAGAAATGGTTTTAAATTATTTACATACAAGCTTTTTTTTAATGGAAAAACACATCTGCATGAAAATCAGAGGTTGAGACCCTGGAAATTGGCAGAGTGAGTGGAAGTAATTGGGAACACTTCTAGTGCTTAATTACTCCATGATAGCCTGCTGTTAAAAGCTTGGGAATACAGCCTAGGACCAAGAAAAGTGGCAGTCCAATGCAGAATTAGTATTTATCAATAAACACATTGAAGGCACGTTAGAGTTGTTTTATCCCAGTTTCTTAATGATGATCATTGACCATGATAACAAAGGTTAGATTTTCAAAGGAAATTTTTCTAAGAAAATGCCTCAGATTTTTCATTTTCTCTCCCCCAAAGAGAAAAGGCCACTTTGCAGAATTTTCTCTTACTACTCTCCACCATTTTTGTGACAGCAGCCACTCTCCTCCTTTCCTACAAAGCCATGGATTGCTGATTGGTCCAGCGTATTGTTTTTTATTATTATTTATTTAATTGATACTCAAAAAAAGAAAAAAAGCAAGGCAAGATTACAAGCAGAACAGTAATAAAGACAATATTAGACAATATTCCAACTCCTGAAGTCCGTGCAGGCCCGACAGGGCGGCTGCTTCTTATTCGGTTCGGTGGCCGGCAGAGGCTGCCTCTCCGCAGGATTTTCAGCCCTGGCCGTCGAGGCGGAGAAGGGGAAAGGGGTAGCGGACGCCGGTCGGGATGTGCTGGGGCTGGGCGTCGCCATGTTGGGTGCTCGCAAAGCATGCTGGACCAGAAGGGGAAAAGGAGGCTGAGAGTGGTTGTCAGTGGCAACTCCAGTACGCCGCTTCCCCTTGTCCTGTTTACGCTGGAGTCTTCTTTGGCTTGCCACGCCTGCGGGCTCTCTTCCGGCCAACGCTGCCAATGACAGATCTTAAAATCTTGGTGTCGGTGAGATTCGGAAATCGCAGCACCTTGCGCCTGCTGGACCTCCTGAGCGGAGCGGGTTGTGTCTTGCTCCTCGTGAAGTAGGGCGAAATGTGAGGAGTGTTGCAAGCCGGTGCAGAGGCAGAAGGTCTGGCCGAGATGGTAGAGCACGGCTTCTCTGTCAGGGGCGTCTTCCTAACCCAGTGGAACACCAGTATCATACGCCTCTTGGATGGGTTGGACATGGCGAAGAAGGTGCTGGAGGCCCAAAGACCAGGGTGACTTCAAAGCGGAAGACGCAGTAGGCAGTTCCCTTTCAATGGGGCCAAATGCAAGCAAATGTTAGCTCCCGTCCTGTTAAATCGATCCAGCAATTAGGAACGTTAAATAAGGAATTAATTCCTCAGGCAGTATGCAAAGACTCTATGTGGCTTTTCAATAGCGGGGAGCTCCCAACTACTGCCACTGTTGACAGCCTGTTGCCCCTTAAATCTACTTGAATGGGTTATGTCACAATGGCTCCTTTAGCCTTCATCAGGTGTTTGTGAGCATGAAAATGCTGTTGGGAGTTTCAGCAATGAAGGCTCAGGCATAACATACTGTTTGAAAGTCTGAACGTTTCCTCTTTTTTTAAAAAAATACCAAATTCATATACCACTTTTATAATTTATATACATATGTGAAAAAATAGCTTCACCACTAACCCACTATGTTGGCGATGTTTGAAAATCTAACCTTTGTTATTATGGTCAATGATCATCATTAAGAAACTGGGATAAAACAACTCTAATTTGCCTTTGATGTGTTTATAGATAAATACTAATTCTGCATTGGACTGCCACTTTTCATTGTCATTGGCTGGGATAAAACAACTCTAATGTGTCTTTGATGTGTTTATTGATAAATAAAATACATTTGCTGAGGGAGCTGCATTGTCTTTTGATATGTTACTGAATGTAGTTCAAGGTTTTGCATTTAAAACTCTAAACAATTTGGAACCAGATTTCTTAAGGGACCACTTCTCCGATGATGATGATGATGATGATGATGACGACGACAATGATGATTTCTTTACCACCCTATACCCATAGGTCTGGCTGTCATCCACACTCCTCAGATGCAGCCCTACTGAGAGAACTGTATGCCCCAGAGATGTGCTCAGCTTTTACCAAAAACTGGGCTTTTAGTGTTGCAAAATTATTCATTACCAGCTGATATCAGGTTTGTGCCCAGTGTCACAATGTTTAGGCACTTTTTACATATGTTTTTCTTTTAGAAAGTTTTCCCTGAAGTGCCACCCAGACATTTGTGAAACTTCAATCGTGCAGCTGTAGGAATGGGTTTTGTGGTTTTTAGAGTATGCAGGAATGGTTTGAATTGTTTCTAGAATCCGCATTATTTGTGTTTCATCTTAATTTTTATCTGGTGTCTGCTGCTTCAATGGTCTCAGGCTGTGAAGCGACTGATCAAATCTTTCTTTCTTTCTTTCTTTCTTTCTTTCTTTCTTTCTTTCTTTCTTTCTTTTTCTTTCTTTCTTTCTTTCTTTCTTTCTTTCTTTCTTTCTTTGAACAAGGTTATGGCTGTGATAAAGTTGTTGTTGTTGTTTAGTCGTTTAGTCGTGTCCGACTCTTCGTGACCCCATGGACCAGAGCACGCCAGGCACTCCACTGCCTCCTGCAGTTTGGTCAGACTCATGTTTGTAGCTTCGAGAACACTGTCCAATCATCTCGTCCTCTGTCGTCCCCTTCTCCTTGTGCGCTCCATCTTTCCCAGCATCAGGGTCTTTTCCAGGGAGTCTTCTCTTCTCATGAGGTGGCCTGGAGCAGGAACCGGCAAGCCACTCCAGTATCCCTGCCAAGAAAACTCCATGGACAAAGACAACAGGCTGTGATAAGGTATGACCCCCATAAAGAACTCTCAGACTCGACCTGCTTGCATAGTCTGAGCATCAAAGGGACTGAGCTTGCTGCAGCTCACCAAATGCATCTCTTTGAGCTGTACTAGGCCATATAATAGGGACGCGGGTGGCTCTGTGGTTTAACTTGCCAATCAGAAGGTCGGCAGTTCGAATCCCTGAGACAGGGTGAGCTCCTGTTGCTCAGTCCCTGCTCCTGCCAACCTAGCAGTTCGAAAGCACGTCAAAGTGCAAGTAGATAAATAGGTACCGTTCCGGCGGGAAGGTAAACGGTGTTTCTGTGCGCTGCTCTGGTTCGTCAGAAGCGGCTTAGTCATGCTGGCCACATGACCCGGAAGCTGTACGCCGGCTCCCTCGGCCAGTAAAGCGAGATGAGCGCCACAACCCCAGAGTCAGACATGACTTGACCTAATGGTCAGGGGTCCCTTTATCTTTACCTTTTAGGCTATATAATGCCCCTCTGGGATTAATGGAAGCTCAGTGGGACAGTATGGAGCCTTCATACTGGCAAGAGGATGCTTCTCTCCTTAGCTCCTTTGGGGGGGGGTTAATTTCTTATTAGATTAATTGTTTATTAGATTATTAATTGCTTATTAGATTTTCTCTCTCTATTAAAAAATAAATATATATCAGTATGTTATGCAAAATAACAATGTAGAAAACCATTAACAACCGTGTAGCGCATTTATTGCCCATGCAGGTAGGTAAGAAGATCCATCTCAATTATGCACATTTTAGTGAGAGGAAAATTCTTGAAGGGACCCACAATAAGTGTGCCTAATACAGCTGTAGAAGCAGGAAATCACACGCTGTCAGGGCTGCCTCAGGTCTCAGCTCACAAAAGACCAACGCCAAGCTCTTCTTATATACAAGGATGTTTATTGCAGTTCATTATTGGTTCCACAACTGAGGCGCGCAGCCCCGCGTCTCTTAGCCTAGACATTTGAAGTCCCCTCTGAATCGGTCCCGCCTCTACACCAGTTTAAGAGGCTTGTGCTAGACCACCTCTTCCTGTCCTTTCTTTTCCGCAGGGTCTTTCTGCCCCCCTGGGTTCCTTCCCTTCTGCTTTCCCCTGACGCGGATCCCTCAGATGCCTGCTCCCCCCTCCTTCGTGCTTTGGGGCCAGGCTCCTCCTCCGGGCTCTCTGCATTTCCGCGCGCCTCCACATTTGAACTTGGCGCGCATTCGCTACCCCTGACCTTCCTTTTGACAGCTACACTACTCCCTGTACTACTCTCCACCCCTTCCGGCAGGACGTCCTGCCCCGATCTCCTTCCCCTGTCTCCTTCCTGCTCTGCTCCGTGTGTCACACTGGGAACTCCACCCTTCTCACTCCGTTCCTCCTGGGAAGCCGACCCTGATCTCCCACTCCCACTCGGGGTTTCCCTGCTGCTTCCCTGCTCCTGGCAAGTCCCCCCTGTGACCCCCCTTGGCTTGACCAGGGGCGCCCCCTTCTGGGAATCCTCCGATTCACTTGAGAGACTCATGGAAGACCTCAAGTCATTGTCATCCTCTTCCTCACTGTCCTGGGTTTCTTCCCCATCGCTCTCCGTCTCCCCCCTCACCTGTGCCTCTGTCCCTGAACCCCTGACACACGCTAACCAGATTGCCTCACCACAAAACGGTGTATGCTGTTGGGGGTTTGGGTTGTGTGCTAGTCATGTTTAGGGAACATATGAAAGGGAACCGTATAATGTCAAAGGGGTCGTGTTTCATTGCCTGCCACCATCACCCCTGCTATGCACCCTCTGATGATGTGTTAATGTGACCCCACACTTTCTCAAGCCCCCTTCATGAGAGGGGCTGGGGGAGGGAGACGACTTTCCTTGCTGAGCGATCTCAAGTCTGGCTGCAGCTAACAGCCATGCTACCAATCTTTCATGGAGAAAAGTAGGGTTTAAACTGCTTTCATTGGCTAGGTGTGCCAATATTGTATCTGGAGTGTGGGGCTGAGAGATCAGCTAATATTGATTACTAAGGTCCCCACAGAGGACCTTAAGGTCCATTAACAGCAACACCCTAGAGGTCCCGGGCCCTAAGGAAGTTTGATTAGCCTCAACCAGAGCCAGGGCCTTTTCAACACTGACTTCAGCCTGGTGGAACGCTCTGCCTCATGAGACCAGGGCCCTGCAGGATCTGATTTCTTTCCACGGGGCCTGTAGGACAGAGTTGTTCCGCCTGGCCTTTGGCTTGGAGTCAATTTGATTCCCTCCCCCTCTTTCTTTTTTCCTTTCTCCTCCTGTGATGAGGCTGCATTTTAATGTTTTAATGTTGTATTTCACCTTGTTTTTTAAGTTGCATTTCAATCAACTTGTTTTTATTATTGGTTCTTAGCCACCCTGAGCCCAGCCTCAGCTGGGAAGGGCGGGGTATAAATAATTTTATTATTATTATTATTATTAGATGCTACTTTCTTCCACTACACATGGAAAAATGTCTCCTTATAGCCACAAGCTCGCCAACATAGTGGGTTAGTGGTGAAGCTATTTTTTCACATATGTGATAGCCTCACAGAAGTCCAGTGCCAATGCAATAGAAGCTTGAGTGAAGCTTCTTGTGTAGATTCAGGCAGATTTGTCTATTTGTATACCCAGATCACCCTCACAATCTCCTCAGTGATGGTTCCACAGAGATGTTAAACAAATAACTTGTACAACAAGGGTGCTAATATCTTCAGATGCTCAGATGACTGCATTCTCAAATATTCAAATGTTTGAGAACGAAGGTCCTTCCCCCTCGTCAGTAAAGCATTAATAGAAGATCTGCCTTAAGTCAGGGTTTCTGATTTATCACATCCCTCACAAAGAACAGCCCTTGGGTTTCCACTCCCTGTACTGGAGGTATCTATTGTCATCTCAGAACTGCAGTGATCAAGAAAGGGAATGGGGGGGACGGACACCCCGGACCTGGTTTATTGTGCCAGCTCCCCCACCTCTGAAAAGTCACTCTAAGAAACGGGTTATCAATTTTATGAATAGCTGCCCAGGAATGGTGCAAAAAGGAAAGTGCTTGTAAGAAAGGTATTAAGGAAGCTGAATCAAGGTGCACCCATGGGATTGAAGCGGTCCCGTTTATGATTAACATAAATTGCTTTAATTGAACTGCTTGAATTGAATTGCTTTAATTTAACGAAGTCCCCCTTGATCTATACACAGTTCAGTTATTTAAATAGTTCTTGCTTTCCCTCCGTGGTGAAGCTACTTAGAAGCCTCCGACCCTTGACCATGCAGTTCTCAGGAATTGCTCCTAGCAGAACCTCACTGGCTTCTTGCATGTCCACTCTGGTTAATTACATGAGAAGATCCCTGCCGGTTCTGGCCAAAAGTCCATGAAGTCCAGCATCCTGTTCTTTCTCACTGTGGCCAACCAGGGTGCCTATAGGAAGCCTGCAAACAAGATATGAGTGCAACAGTGCTCTGCCCACTTCTGATTCTCAGGCATACTTTCTCCAAATGTGGAGTTAAGAGTACAGTAGTTCCTGTGGTTACATACTTAATTCGTTCCGGAGGTCCATTCTTAACCTGAAACTGTTCTTAACCTGAAGCACCACTTTAGCTAATGGGGCCTCCCACTGCTGCCGTGCCGCCGCCGTGCGATTTCTGTTCTCATCTTGAAGCAAAGTTCTTAACCCAAGGTACTATTTCTGGGTTAGCGGAGTCTGTAACCTGAAGCGTATGTAACCCAAGGTACCACTGTACAGCCATTTCCCCCCAATCCTTTCCCAGCTCTAAAATACATTTTCTGAGGTGAGGTGGACAGAAATGTCTACCATATTCCAAGTGCAGTTACAGCATAGATTTCTATAATGGCATCATGTTGTTGGCAGTTTTATTTTCCTAGCACTGCATTCACTTTTTCAAAAAAATTGCTGTACACTGGGTTGACATCTTCATCAAGTTATGCAAGGTAAAGGTAAAGGACCCCTGGACACTAAGTCCAGTCAAAGGCGATTCTGGGGTTGTGGTGCTCACCTCGCTTTCAGGCTGAGGGAACCGGTGCTTGTCCACAGACAGTTTTCCGGGTCATGTGGCCAGCATGACTAAACCGCTTCTGGCGCAATGGGACACCGTGACGGAAACCAGAGTGCATGGAAATGCCATTTACCTTCCTGCCACAGCAGTACCTATTTATCTACTTGCACTGGCATACTTTTAAACGGCTAGGTTGGCAGGAGCTGGGACAGAGCAACGGGAGCTCACTCCATCACAGGGATTCGAACCGCCGACCTTTTGATCAGCAAGCCCAAGAGGCTCAGTGGTTTAGACCACAGCCCCACCTGCGTCCCAACTGGACTTAACTGTCCAGGGGTCCTTTACCTTTACAAGTTATGTAAGCCAAGGTTGGTTATCTCTTCTTAAGGACCAGTGCTTCCCTGCTGGGGTTTCTGTCCTCATCTGTGTTGCCCAGGCTCATTCTCATGCGTAGGCTGCCTTTGTGGCACAACACTATCTCAGCTCTCAACATCCCACTCCAATGTTTTCTCTTCTGCCCTTCCCCACATTGTGCTTTGCAGTTGAGACATCACCAGAACACTTCTGGTGGAGTTCGCAAAGGTCTCCCATACATCACAATATCCTGCACGTGTTTTGTAGATCTTTTGGAGGAGATTCCTCGCAGCAGCTGACTCCATTGTAGACGTCCAGTCTTTTCAAATACATCAGAAGCTTCCATAGACCATGTGGTAAGGGCAGCATCTGGAAAAAGAGTGTTGCAATGATTCTTTGTCCGAATTACACAAGTTTGCAATTGCAAAACTCTGACTGAAGACCAGAGGTGAAAATAGTGATTTGGAAAGTAACAGATAAGCAAGTACATCATAAAATATAGTAGCCCAGACGCTCTCACATTACAAGATGAAAGACAATGCATAAGATACAATGCAGCATCGTGAGATGACACTAATCCTTCACCGAATATATAAATTCATTGATCAGGACCAAAAGACCTTTCTTAGATGAACTAAAATGGTCTTGAGGAGTCCCAGTATAATTGTTGGCAACCCTTTTTAACAGGCCATGCCACGGCATAAATCCCTTTTGAAAACCTGCTCAGTTTCAAATGTGGTTTTCTATTCTGCTGCCAGTGAGTCAAAAGTGAATGAAACTAACTCACACAGTTGTCTGGATTGTAATCAGAGAATCCAGAGTATTCAGGTGATAATTTCATAGTACAGTGGTGCCCCGCAAGACGAATGCCTCGCAAGACGGAAAACCCGCTAGACAAAAGGGTTTTCCGTTTTTGAGCTGCTTTGCAAGATGATTTTCCCTATGGGGTTGCTTTGCAAGACGAAAACGTCTTGCGAGTGTTCCGATTTTTTTTCGCTCCCCCCCTTTTCTAAGCCGCTAAGCCGCTAATAGCCTTTTAGCCGCTAATCCGCTAAGCCTTTAATAGCCGCTAAGCCTTTAATAGCCGCTAAACCGCTAAGCTGCTAATAGGGTTGCTTCGCAAGACGAAAAAACCGCTAGACAAAGAGACTCGCGGAACGGATTAATTTCGTCTTGCGAGGCACCACTGTATTGATGTTATTGTTTCTGCCAATCTGGTCACCGTAACGTTCATAAACCATTAGCTCATCAGTGTTAACTTTGTTCCTACTTATCAACTTTTTTAAAAAAATTAGATCATGGGTTCAAGGAGAAAGGAGGAATGAGAAAGATAACTGGGGAGAAGGTATCTGATATTGTAGGTGAGCATATACCAAGATTGCAATCACTACTTCCTTTCTTCATTCACCTGGGACATGTACAGGGAGGAAAAGGCATGGATAATGTTAAGTTGTGGGTGAACATATCAGACGACACAGCAATTCTTCAAACAGCTCTTGTTTATTCACAGGCCAGGACAGAGCTGAACTGAAGGGTTCAGTCTGCCTGCTTATATAGAGCTCCAGTACAATGTAACTGTAACAATTTTCTAAAACTATCAAATCACTGAACGTCACTTTCAATCCCTTATTTGCATAACTATCTACAATATCCCCCTGCTGGCCCAGGGTGAGAACTTCAGTACATAACAGATAACCTAACTAAGAGAAGGGTTTTAAATTTCATATGAAATAAACTAACCGCATGTACCCTTGTAGACAGCAAGCTCTAGAATCAGTCGAGATCGTCACACTGAGCAATAGATATAGGTCACAATATAGATTTTACCCTCTGGGAAAAACTCTGGGAAAAAGTAATCTGAAGTTCACAGCATGTTATTCTTTGAAGGAGACCTACTTGAAAATGATTTGCAGATGGTATTTAATTCTGAGTAGGCTTGGACAAACATCGGCTCCCTCAGCCAGTAAAGCGAGAGGAGCGCCGCAATCCCAGAGTCATTCGCGACTGGACTTAACTGTCAGGGGTTCTTTAAAAAAAAAAAAGGCTTGCAAAGGTGTATAAGACTGAATCAGATAAGTGCTGGAAATGCAAAGAGGTTGAGGGACAGTTATTTCATATGTAGTGGGCTTGTAAAAGGGTAAAAGAGTATTGGGAAATGATCCATAAAGAATTGAAAAAAATGTTTACAAGTACTTTTCCAAAAAAAAAGCCAGAGTCCTTTCTGTTAGGGATAATTCAGATTGAAATTCTCAGGTGTCAAAAAAGGTTATTTATGTATGCCACTACTGTGGCCTGTGTTTTGTTAGCCCAATACGTTTAGAGAAGGTTGGAAAACGTTTATTGAATATATGGGAAATAACTGTGTACAGCTGAAAATGCTGGCAGCATTAAGATAAATTCAACAGTGTAAATAAGTTAAGATGGATGTAATAATGGAATGCTGAATGGTATAGTTTCTGTGGCACAAGGAGAAGGGGACAACAAAGGACGAGATGGTTGGACAGTGTTCTCAAAGCTACCAGCATGAGTTTGACCAAACTGTGGGATGCCAGTGTGGTGTAGTGGTTAAGAGTGGTGGACTCGTAATCTGGTGAGCAGGGTTCGCTTCCCCGCTCCTCCATATGCAGCTGCTGGGTGACCTTGGGCTAGTCACACTTGTTTGAAGTCTCTCAGCCCCACTCACCTCACAGAGTGTTTGTTGTGGGGGAGGAAGAGAAAGGAGAATGTTAGCTGCTTTGAGACTCCTTCGGGTAGTGATAAAGCGGGATATCAAATCCAAATCCAGTGGAAGACAGGAGTGCCTGGCGTGCTCCTGTCCATGGGTTCACAAAGAGTTGGACACAACTAAACGACTAAACAACAATATAGTTTCTGTAAAATATCCAGGGATTTATGATATGTAAAATGAGCCATGGAAAGAGAAGGAGGGAAGTCATTAATATTTTAAGGATGTAAAAATGAGTGCTTTAAATTGTAAAACAGAAAAATTAATAAAAATAGAATCAATCTAGATTGAAAGCAGAATGCTGGGGTCAAGCATAAACAATTCCAGACTGAAACAAAGTACATGTGTGCTACAAATGGGTCGGTGTTTATGCGGCCTGATATTGCAACACACCACCTTCTAGAGTTCTTGTGCAATACGGGCGAGCCAGGAAATGATACACTGCTATTTCACTGCTTGTCTATGATTTGGCAATGTTGATGGTGTACTTCTCCTGTTCATCTGCACCCATTCACAGGTCCTGAGCATGAAGTCTGCTCAAAAGATCATTTTAATGCAGCTCAAACCCAGTCTTCCCAAAATCCTGACTCTGATCCAAAGGCTTCTTGTACATGTACCAATTTTTATGCACACATAGAGTTCCCACACCACCAAGAGTTTATCATGCAATGCAATGTCACATCTGGGCAAGCATTTCCTTAATGCCATAGCCCAATTCCATTCCTGTCACATCTTTGCTATAGTGCAATGACATTTATTTCCCCTATAATCAATCATCGCTCCTCTGGATCATTTCTTAGTGTGAAATTTGCATGGGCAGGAGTAGGGATGGGGGGGGGAGAGAGAAATTTAATTCAGTTGCATGTGAAGCCAAATCGATCAAGTTTGCACTTTCCGGAACAATATGAGAACCAAAACGCAGCCATCCTACAAAATTCACACTTATTGAAACTTTGTGATAAAGTTCTCCAACCAATGTTTTCAAGATGTATATATTAGGGAAAGCGTGCATAAGAAATGTATAGATTAGTGAAAACAACATATGAAAATGCACTATATAAGGGGAAGATGCTTGCAAAGCTGTGTACATCCGTCAAAACTGCATGTGAAAAGATGTTTGTTAGGAAAAATCCACGCTAAAATACTGGTGAATTTTCATGAAGTTGTTGTTTAATGCAAGCTGCTGCAGAGACACGGAGAACTGGATTTAAGATTGAAAGAATGAGCACTGAAATAGACATATCCTTCCATCTTTTCTGCCTGCAGACACCTTGGGAAAGTTTCTTTCAAGCCTTCATTTCAGGACCTAAAGAAATAGTAAGGTGAGCAATCAATTGGGCAGGAGGCCATATTAAGTAGTAGAAACCCTATTTCCCTGATAAGAGCTGTCGGGGCTCAAACCGGGAAATTTTGGGTGCTGCGCAGTTGGCCACTCAACTGCATGTTGCAGCATCGGCGTAGGCAGCTTATGATGTTTAGGCCCTTCACCGATATGTGAGTCATTAGTTAGTCAATTGTCATTGGCTTCTCCTGGACAGGAAGAAGGCTTCCTTTTTCCTGTTGCTTGGGCAACAACAGCTCAACCTGAACCCACAATGGCAAAAAAATTGTAGTAGTAGTAGTAGTAATAATAATAATAATAATAATAATAATAATAATAATAATAATAATAATTTATTATTTATACCCCGCCCATCTGGCTGGGCCTCCCCAGCCACTCTGGGCGGCTTCCATAAAAACCAAAAATACAATAAAATATCACACGTTAAAAACTTCCCTGAACAGGGCTGCCTTAAGATGTCTCCTGAATGTCAGGTAGTTGTTTATCGCCTTGACATCTGCTGGAAGGGTGTTCCACAGGGCGGGCGCCACTACCGAGAAGGCCCTCTGCCTGGTTCCCTGTAGCTTTGCTTCTCGCAATGAGGGAACCGCCAGAAGGCCCTCGGCGCTGGACCTCAGCGTAGCTTGGTATGCATATCAATGGCCCCACCCACAAGGTTCCCTTGTGTACCAGGTGCACCCACTCCAACCCAACCTTCTCTTACTGAGCAGTAAATGCTGAAGGGGCCTTCTAAGTTCATCCTAAGTAGGGTTACTGATTTGCTGAATGTGTTTGGAAGTGTCCTTCACACCTCTGTGGTAAATGAATGAGGGCATCAGGGTGTCCCTCTGTGGGGATGTGGGGGGGCATGAACAGCACATACCCTGCCTGACACAATTTTTGCCCTTGTGGGTTCAGGTTGACTAGCTGAAGGGGGCTAAGGTCTTCCTGAAGTCTGGCTTGCTTGTCAATCTTGACATCTGGCTTGCTTCTTGATTCTGCCTCCTGGTGTCGCCCTGAGTCCTGGCTTTCTCCCATAGCCCTTAGCTCACCTCAGTCTGCAGCTGACAGTCTAGCTCTGACATTTACCAAAGAGAGTTTCGGTTACTAGCAGATTGCCAAATGTATGGGTTCCATTCCGTGCCTGTGTGACTATTGCCAAAGGCAGCAGCCCACGGTCTCCTCCAGTTCTCTTCTGAAAAGCATGTGATGGAATGTCAACACATCCATGAAAGGTTTCCCTGTGACTATTCCATGTCATGGGCTGCTTCTTGTGCAGAAAATTTCCAAGTTGCTAACACAGTGCAAATTGTACACCACTACCTTGTGCTGGGAAGGGCAACTCAGCACTATCAACTGATCTCCTGCCTTTTCTTTTCTCACTTGAAAGCCTCTCCAATTTTGATCAGTTTTGAGAGCGCAAAATATGGTTTGAAGCTCAACATAACAAAAAAAAGAAGATCATGGCCTCCCATCACCTCCTGGCAAATTGAAGGGGAAGAAATGGAGGCAGTGAGAGATTTTACTTTCTTGGGCTCCATGATCACCGCAGATGGTGACAGCAGTCATGAAATTAAAAGACGCCTGCTTCTTGGGAGAAAAGCAGTGACAAACCTAGACAGCATCTTAAAAAGCAGAGATTTCACCTTGCCAACAAAGTTTCGTATAGTTAAAGCTATGGTTTTCCCAGTAGTGATGTATGGAAGTGAGAGCTGGACCATAAAGAAGGCTGATTGCCGAAGAATTGATGCTTTTGAATTATGGTGCTGGAGGAGACTCTTGAGAGTCCCATGGACTGCAAGAAGATCAAACCTATCCATTCTTAAGGAAGTCAGCCCTGAGTGCTCACCGGAAGGACAGATCCTGAAGCTGAGGCTCCAATACTTTGGCCACCTCATGAGAAGAGAAGACTCCCTGGAAAAGACCCTGATGTTGGGAAAGATGGAGGGCACAAGGAGAAGGGGACGACAGAGGACGAGATGGTTGGACAGTGTTCTTGAAGCTACCAGCATGAGTTTGACCAAACTGCGGGAGGCAGTGGAAGACAGAAGTGCCTGGCATGCTCTGGTGCATGGGGTCACGAAGAGTCAGACACGACTAAATGACTAAACAACAAACCAAGAGCAACACTTTCCAGAGGCAATTGCTGCTGGTGATGCACATTTTTTGGCCTACCTCCTACCTCCAACCTTGGCCTCCATTCTCACACTCCACCACATGAGGGGTGACTCTGGTCCCTCTCCCCTGTGCTTGTGTGTCGACATAACATGGCATTTGGCCCCAAGACGACTATCCAAAGACTCAGGCACTAACTGGCATGATCTATGGAGCCTCAGAATCACCACCATGGTGACCAGGGGGAACAGCACTACAGAAACAGAATGTAGGTACAAGCAGAAGTAATTTCCACATGAGTCAGTTTAGAAAGAACTGAAGAAGTTAAGAACAGAAACCAATGAAATAGATAGGGCCAAGATAGCTGATTTCAAGATGAGTCAGTTTCAAAGGAATTGAAGAAGTTACGGAAAGCAAGCCACATAACCGCAGAAAATAGAAAGGAACAAGATACAGCACATACAAAGCATCCACGAAATGGAGAAACGTGTAGATCTAGTTGTGCATCTGATTGTTTAAAGAAAGGCCTTGTCGTAATAATAATGTTATGAGCTGGGGGTGCTAGACTTGCCCTAAACTCCTGGGATCAGTGGGCGCTAGAATTTAATTAAGTTCAGAGCGTCAAAACTGTGCTAGAGCTGTGTGTATTTAAGCTGTGTACAAGATGCTTCTGATCAGCATGTGTCAAAAGCTAATTAAGCTAGGATTAGCCTCATAATGTGATGATAATAATAACAGTAATTTATTATTTATACCGCGCCCATCTGGCTGGGTTTCCCCAGCCACTCTGGGCAGCTCCCAACAGAATATTAAAAACACAATAAAACATCAAACATTAAAAACTTCCCTAAATAGGTCTGCCTTCATATGTCTTCTAAAAGTAGGATAGTTGTTTATTTCCTTGACATCTGATGGGAGAGCGTTCCACAGGGCGGGCACCACTACCAAGAAAGTTCTCTGCCTGGTTCCCTGTAGCCTCACTTCTCGCAATGAGGGAACCGCCAGAAGGCCCTCGGCGCTGGACCTCAGTGTCCGGGCTGAACAATGGGGGAGGAGACGCTCCTTCAGGTATACTGGGCCAAGGCCGTTTAGGGCTCTAAAGGTCAGCACCAACACATTGAATTGTGCTTGGAAACGTACTGGGAGCCAATGTAGGTCTTTCAGGACCGGTGTTATATGGTCTCAGGGGCCACTCCCAGTCACCAGTCTAGCTGTGAGGTAGTCTAGCTTGGGGGTAATGAGCCCCTAAGGGTACAAAGCATCAAAGGAACTCATGTAACATTTGTTTTCCATGTTGCCTCCCATATTTTTAAAGACCTGACTAGTCTTTTACAGACTTGAAGCTCAGTCGCAGGGGCAGTCTATCCAGCGTTGACTGGCAAATGGCTGTTTCGCTGCTGGTCTGTGGAGTGATTTCACGATGCCCCTATGACGACCATCCCAAGGCAATTTACTGCCCGAGGCAAAGGAAAAGAGGGCATTTTCTGGTTGCTCTGTCTTGCTCTGCAGCCCTCCCAACCCCTGCACTCCCTGACATTTGGCCCAAAGGCTGTTGTTTGGCCAACCTGTGCCCACCTGCCCATATACAACATTAACCATGGGGCAGGTAAAGACACAGCTGGGCATAAATGGGGTTGGCAGGCCCTGCCAATCAGCTAAGTGGTAGGAACTGCAAAGCTTTCTGGTCAGCCTTTTGGAAGCCCCAGTCATCTACTGATGGTCAAGGCATCTCTGCACAGCACTATGTGAAAGCAAGTCACCCAACATCACGTGATGTCATGTGACTGACAGGAGAGCAGCCCCACCCACTTGTCAAACTTGGTCACTGGACGTCAGAGGAGGGGGAGGGGAGGAGATGGTGATCCAGTCCTCTGGTCAGATGCAGTTCCCTGCCCCTACAGCAAGGAAGTTATTTCCTGCCTTAAAAAATAAATATTGCACCAAAGCACAAAACTCAAAATAAGAAAGAGATTTTTTTAAAAAAAGAACAAGCAAGTGGCAGTCTTGCTTGCTGTTGTTCCAAAAAGGAAACAAATACAGAAAAGTCACATTTCAGAAATATCAGCAGCTGGGGGGAATTATTTCAGGAATTGACTACCTAAAGTACTGGTTTCAGTTTTGCTCTTCATCATAAGAAGCACAAACCACCCAGCAGAGAGGTTTGTGGAATGAAAATTGTAGTCCAAAGCAAACATTTACTTCTGGGTAAACATACTCGTGGTGTTGAGCACGGAGAGAGAGACCGCAAGGTTTTTGGGTGACTATATTGCTTTATTACATGTCACGATGCAGAACCGCAATTTTAATTTTGCATCCTATTGATTTTATTCATTTACTTACATTATTTATGCCCTGCTTTTTAAGGCGAGCCTCCACAAAGAGGCTTACAATATCTTAATGAATACAAAATATAATTTGTCAGAGCAACCCAATCTTTCAGTTGGGAGCATTACAGCAAAGTGACAGATCCAAAGACCTGCCACTCTTGAAAAGCAGGGTGCAAGATTGGGGGGCGGGGTAGGGTCTGAAGAGAGGAAGAGAAATTCAATTCAGTTTGTATATAAAGACAAAGTCATCTGATTTGTCCTTCCCAAAACAGTATGCAAACCAAAGCCCAGCCATCTGTCAAAACTCACACTTCTTCAAATTTTGCAGCATAGTTCTCTAGTCAAGTAATGTGTAAAGGAATGCAGATACTACATGCTGAAAATGGAACTAGCATTAAAATGCATTACAGTAGGGAAACTGCTAAGCAGAGACAAGCATATTAGGGGAAATTGCATAGAAAGGTGTATATACTGGGGAAAATTCTGTCCCGAATGCTGATGACTTTCCATGATGTATTGTTGTTTTTTTAAAGCAAACTAATGGCATTTCCGTGCGCTGATCTGGTTCGCCAGAAGCGGCTTAGTCTGCTGGCTACATGACCTGGAAGCTGTACGCCGGCTCCCTCAGCCAATAAAGCGAGATGAGCGCCCCAACCCCAGAGTCTTTCTTCTTGCAGTCCATGGGACTCTCAAGAGTCTCCTCCAGCACCATAATTCAAAAGCGTCAATTCTTCGGCAATCAGCCTTCTTTATGGTCCAGCTCTCACTTCCATACATCCCTACTGAGAAAACCATAGCTTTAACTATACAGACCTTTGTTGGCAAGGTGATGTCTCTGCTTTTTAAGATGCTGTCTAGGTTTGTCATTGCTTTTCTCCCAAGAAGCAGGCGTCTTTTAATTTCATGACTGCTGTCATCATCTGCAGTGATCATGGAGCCCAAAATCTCTCACTGCCTCCATTTCTTCCCCTTCTATTTGCCAGGAGGTGATGGGCCCAGTGGCCATGATCTTTGTTTGCTCTTGGTAGGCCCCTGCAAAAGCTACTGAGGTGCTGGCTCCATGTTTTGGAGAGCTCTTGGGCAAGACACCCTCACAACCAGAGTCTCCAGTTGCTCCTCTTGTTCCTCATTGTTGCTGCCACCTGCTTGCTGCCTTGCTAGGCAAAGTGAGCCAATGAGCATACAGGCAGTGACACTGACTGCTCCTTCTTCTCACCAGCATTATTGCCTGGGTCAGCAGAAAAGGTGAGTGACCAAGCAGGTTGCAATGGTGAAGGAGAGAAGTGGGTCCTAGTGGGCACTTGCCAGTGTGGCCCCTACTGTGGTGTGGGCCCTTGGCAGATGGCCAACCACTCTGACCCTTGAGGCCATCCTGTGCTCCTGCAGGAGGGGGACACTGCCAACCCCTGGAGCCTCACAGCCCTCTTCATCTGCTCTTTCCAGGTGTGAAAGCAGGGACAAAGAGTGAGGAGAATGAGCTGCGTCCTCCACTCTCCCGCTGCACAGTTGTGCAGATTGGGCCCAGGGGTAGCGGGCAAGTGAATGGGCTGCCTGGCACCTTGCTCGCTATACCACCATGACACCTTCAGAACATGAAGCTAATGGGTTGGTCTCCAGTATACTTCAGAGCCATCCTCATGTCTAGAGGGCGTCATTGCTGCTATTGGCTTTGCAGACGATTTAAGAGGTTGACAGGGCTCCCGTATGGCTTCAAATCTGGGCTTGCTCCCCTATTTAAGCTGATATTACACTGCCCTGCCCTCACCAGCCCTGAGAGTAGATGTGTGAAGACTGGAGCAGCTGTGTCTCTGAGTAAGCCTGTTGGCCAAGTCCCCATGGAGATGACTATAATTAAGTGATGTGTAAATTGTAGGGGGAGGGACGCGGGTGGCGCTGTGGGCTAAAGCCTCAGCGCCTAGGGCTTGCCGATCGAAAGGTCGGCGGTTCGAATCCCCGCGGCGGGGTGCGCTCCCGCTGCTCGGTCCCAGCGCCTGCCAACCTAGCAGTTCGAAAGCACCCCCGGGGGCAAGTAGATAAATAGGTACCGCTTACCAGCGGGAAGGTAAACGGCGTTCCGTGTGCGGCTCTGGCTCGCCAGAGCAGCGTTGTCACGCTGGCCACGTGACCCGGAAGTGTCTCCGGACAGCGCTGGCCCCCGGCCAATAGATGTGAGATGGGCGCACAAACCCCAGAGTCTGTCAAGACTGGCCCGTTCGGGCAGGGGTACCTTTACCTTTACCTTTACCTAAATTGTAGGGGGGGGGGAGATGGTGGTGACCACACTGGAAGCCCCGGTGAGTGGCACCTCCTGGGAGAGGGCAGAGTGCAGACAAAGTAGATGTCAATTCCAGGGAGCCATGCTATAATGCATAAGCTTCAGCAATTGCCTGAGAATTCAGGATATTATTGCCTGGTGCTATCTCTGAGTGCCTGTTATTTTTGTCCATGGAGTTTTCTTGGCAGGGATACTGGAGTGGCTTGCCAGTTCCTGCTCCAGGTGGATCGTGTTTGGTCAAAACTCTCCACTATGACCTGTCCATCTTGGGTGGCCCTGCACAGCATAGCTCATAGCTTCTCTGAGTTATTCAAGCCCCTTCGCTATGACAAGGCAGTGATCCATGAAGGGGAAGTGAGAGCTGGACCATGAAGAAGGCTGATCACCAAAGAATTGATGCTTCTGAATTATGGTGCTGGAGGAGACTCTTGAGAGTCCCATGGACTGCAAGAAGATCAAACCTATCCATTCTTAAGGAAATCAGCCATGAGTGCTCACTGGAAGGACAGATCCTGAAGCTGAGGCTCCAATACTTTGGCCACCTCATGAGAAGAGAAGACTCCCTGGAAAAACCCTGATGTTGGGAAAGATCGAGGGCACAAGGAGAAGGGGACAAGAGAAGGCCAAAATGGTTGGACAGTGTTCTTGAAGCTACCAGCATGAGTTAGACCAAACTGCAGGAGGCAGTGGAAGACAGGAGTGCCATGGGGTCACGAAGAGTCAGACACGACTAAACGACTAAACAACAAAAATCTCTGAGTGGCATGGCTCCTTTGTAATAAAGGATGAAATACACCACCAATGAGGATAAAGGAGTGCACCAAATCACGTAACATTTGCATCTGCTCATTTATATCAAGAGATGCAAATTTAGAAATAATTATTACAGTTCATAAAGAAATATGTAATACAACTTATCATAATGGGGAAGATTGTGTGTCTGCTCTGTCTGCTTCCTATTTTATGGTTGATGAACAACTTAAAGGGCTCTGCTCTCCCTTTTGTATTGATTTCTTTAGACTGGATTTGGCCTGGGCAGCCCTTCAAAAAGGAATTTATTTTGTAAAGTAGGGCACATGGCCAGCCTACAATTAGGGTGGAAGATAAGGAACCTAAGGCTGCAACAGGACAACTTCAGCCACTCTCCTGATAAATAGGGGTCCTTGACTTCTGAAGTGGAGCATGGTGGGACTTGTGTGGTAACTCCTTACTTATAGGGAAAGACATAATTTACTTCCAAGTTTCTTTAAACTTGAAGGGTGCTGTCACAAAGCAGTGATGAATTTGTGGGTGTCTCTTATGAATGACAGACTTGATATTTTGGAACGGATAACAGCGAGGAGAGAAAATGAAAACTTGCCCAATATTATTCTTTTTTCCTCTTCGCCAAACTTTTCTTAGGCATTGCAAGTATAGGCCATCGTAAAACATCCATATATAAAAAAATTAAATATATACAAATAAACAGTCATGTAAAATATGTAATGGTGAGGATTTTCTTTGGAATTTCCCCCCGCTAAATAGTGCCATTCGTCACTCTGAGAGATACTATTGACAAAAACTCAGCCACCCTTGCAGTTACTACTGGGTTAATGTCAGACATATAGAATGTGATATTTTCATGGTGCTGTGATGTTAGACTACCCAAAGCAAGGGGTAGCACACTTGCCCAATATTATTCATCTTCTTATTGAGGAATCCCTGCTAAGCTCCCAAAGAGTCCCAAATTTCCCTGAAATGCAATTTTAAAAGCATTGCTTTGAAATACTATGAAGGACATAAAGTATATACAGTGGTACCTTGGAACTCAAACAGCTTGACTCCCGAACAAATCGGCTCCCGAACGCCGCAAACCCGGATGTAAGTGTTCTGGTTTGTGGATGTTTTTCGGAAGCCCGAGTGTCCGACGCGGCTTCCGATTGAATGCCAGAAGCTTCAGCCAATCAGAAGCTGTGCCTTGGTTTTCGAATGGTTTTGGGAGTCGAACAGACTCCCAGAATGGATTAAGTTCGAGAAGCAAGGTACGACTGTACTACAATAATAAATACAAACTATTTACCACCACCACCATCCAGACTAATTTAAAAGAAGGTATATTTAGTACAGCTAACTTGGTACAATAGCAGAACCGATTAAATTTCACTTCCTGTTTTGAAGTTTGTATATTTGTTTCTGGTGTCCTGGTTTCTTTTTCAGTTTTCCACTGACCGCAGTGAAAGTTTCTTGCTTAGAGGGGTTTCAAGCCCATCCAGAAGATGGAACCGATGGACTATATGCTCGAGGCAACGTCAGATTATGATCCAGCAAATTATCCTTCAGTCGAGTCGAATGTGTGCGAGATGGGGTCTGTTTCCACAATTACGAATATGTTTACCAGCATCCTGTATTCTCTCATTTTTCTCTTCAGCCTGCTAGGAAATAGCCTTGTTTTGTGCGTCGTAATGAAATACGAAAGCCTCACCTCCTTAACAAACCTCTTCATCGTGAACCTTTGCATCACTGACTTGACTTTCTCTTGCACGCTCCCTTTCTGGATTGTGTACAATTATTACGGATGGATTTTTGGCAATTTCCTCTGCAAAGCTGTGACTGCCATTTTCTCTATTAGCTACTATGGTGGTGTCATCTTCCTGACCATAATGACAGTCCTCCGGTACCTGGCTGTGGTGGATCCCTTGTCATCACTGAGAACTCAGACGAAAAGGTGCGGAACACTGTTGAGTTTGGCCATTTGGGTGTGCAGCGTGTTAGTTGTGGTTCCTGAGATTATTTTTACCCGCGTAATACCTCACAATGGCGTACAGTACTGCGACTACGAAGGGGAATCTATTTGGAAGCTGGTGGAATTGGGCCAGCAATCTGCCTTCTTCCTATTTTCCTTCGCGATCATTGCATTTTGTTACATAAGGATGCTGAAGATCCTGCTTCGACAGCGGTCTCAAAGGAGGCACCGGACCATGAGACTCATATTTGTTATAGTGCTGGTCTTTTTCCTGAGCTGGGCACCTTATAACGTGCTTGGTTCTGTGTACGTTTTGTCCTTTCAGCAGTACATTGTCCTACCTTGTGAACAGTACAGGCAAGTTTTCTTTGCTTTCGACATCAGCCGCAAAATAGCCTATGGCCACTGCTGCCTCAACCCGGTGCTCTACGTCTTCGTCGGAGTGAAATTCAGAAGGCACCTGAAACTCCTGTACAAGCATTATTCCCCTTGCCACAGCAGGATCCCACCTTCCAGCCCCAGAGCTCATTCTTTTCACATCAACTCCTACGAGGATGCATCAATGTACTGAAGAAAAGGCCGCCTGAAAAAGGAAGAGTCTAATTGACCCAGCCAGCCTAACAAATAGATGAATGGCCACAACAACAACTGTCAATTTGCAACATCTTCTTCTTCTCCAGAGGAGGGAAGAGAATATCATGCTTGGAATTGCTTCTGTTTTGCCAGTAACATATATTGGGGATCAGTCTTTTCTCTGTCTTTACCTCTGCTAAAAATTTCAGAACTATAAATAAGAATCTGTATCCATACAGGATAAATTGACCGTCTTTTTGTTTTCAAATATTACTCTAATCCCTGAAATGTTTAAATGATCCAGGTATTGTTGTGTGATAAATCAAAACTTGAGATATTAGTAGCAAGGTGTTTCCAGACAAGGGATGTGTGTGTTAATATTGTAAATATGTCGCTAAAATATTGAATGGGTGTTGCAACAACATGTCTTGCTATGTTTTAACTAATGGGAGGGTTTTCTCAGAAAGGCTAAATCCAGGTGAAATAGTGGTGGGGAGGAGATGCAGGTTGCCATTTTGATGTCAAGGAACCTGCAAAAACTTGCATACACAAGGAGCTCCCATCCCACAATAAACAGCCATATGCAGTTGCATATTTGACCCAACATAGCTACAAACACATGGAAACTCCCGGACATGAATTCAAATCTTGCATGCAGAAATTAGGAGGAGCAGAGTTTTGTCTATGTGCTGTTATATGTGGACAAATTTGAAGGGGAGGTGCTATAGTTCAGTGGTAGAAGCAGATATTTTACATGCAAAAGCTTTCACGTTCAGTCCCTGGCTTTTTCAGGCAGGGCTGGTAAGAAGACCACTGTCTGGAGAAGTGATTTCTGTTAATGCAGACAATGCTGAGCTAAAGAGAAAGACCGAATGTCCGACTCAGCATAAGGCAGTTTTTTGTTTTCCAAATGCAGGCTGAAGTTTTCATTCAGAGTTAGGATAAGGGTTTGACCATTAAGAAAACCAACTACTAATTTGCAGCACTGTGGTTGAAATATGTCCCTCTTTGAGTTCACTTGAAATGGTGGCAAACCCTTCCACAATATAACCTCTTAAAACTTGTTTAGTTCTACAGTGATACAGCATATATAGAGTTGCTACGAAACCTTCATATATATATAGTTTTAAAAGATCTGTACTTTTGCATTATGAATGTCTGATATTTGTAGAAAGCTGTTCAGTTCCGATTTAAGGCATTTTAACCTTCACAGTTTCCATGATGAAAAGGATTTAAAATGCATACTCCATAAGTACAATGAACAAGTATGCGAAAATAGCATTATTTTAAAAATTGCATTGTTTTGGTTTTTTTGCTGTTCCTAATAAAGTGTTTTTGAAAACTAAAGATGTGGTTTTTGAGCAGCATTTTATGCTTGGACATGGGCTCTGGTCACAGCTACTGCCAGTCAACATGTCCCCAAATAGATTCAGGTAGGTAGCCGTGTTGGTCTGACGCAGTCGAAATAAAAATAAAAAATTGTCCAGTAGCACCTTATAGACCAGCTAAGTTTGTTCTGGTATAAGCTTTCGTGTGCATATGAAGAAGTGTGCATGCACACAAAAGCTTATGCCAGAACAAACTTAGTTGTTAGGTAAAGGTAAAGGTACCCCTGCCCGAACGAGCCAGTCTTGACAGACTCTGGGGTTTGTGCGCCCATCTCACATTTATTGGCCGGGGGCCAGTGCTGTCCGGAGACACTTCCGGGTCACGTGGCCAGCGTGACAACGCTGCTCTGGCGAGCCAGAGCCGCACACGGAACGCCGTTTACCTTCCCGCTGGTAAGCGGTACCTATTTATCTACTTGCACCCGGGGGTGCTTTCGAACTGCTAGGTTGGCAGGCGCTGGGACCGAGCAGCGGGAGCGCACCCCGCCGCGGGGATTCGAACCGCCGACCTTTCGATCGGCAAGCCCTAGGCGCTGAGGCTTTAGCCCACAGCGCCACCCGCGTCCCCAAGGTGTTACTGGACAATTTTTTATTTTTTTTATTTTTATGTCCCCAAATAGTGCTTCAGGAGCAGGAGGCCCCATCAGCTAAAGTGGTGCTTCAGGTTAAGTATAGTTTCAGGTTAAGTACGGACCTCCAGAACGAATTAAGTACTTAACCTGAGGTACCACTGTATGTTAATAAAAACACCTTAAGCCTAGTTCAGTAGCAAACTTTCAGCCACTGCAGGTGTTTCCTCTCAGATGTTGCGTGCATGGCCAGATGTCCCAGCTCGCTACTGTGTTCTGCACCACCTGCAGCCTCCAAGGTAACCTTAAGGGCGGCCCAACACACAGTGAATAACAGTAGTCAAACCTGGAGGTTATCAGTGCATTGGTTACAGTGGCCAAGTCGTTTCTTTCCAGGAATGAACATACCTGGTGTTCCAGCCCCTTCATGTCATGCACAGACACCCTTGACAGAGATGTAGCTACGTGTAAGTAACTAGCTCTGAGAAACAGAGCTGTCATCATCTTCTTTATGACATCTCCCCCTAAATCTCCTCATTACCTCCAACAGTGCCTTCATATAGATGCTAAATTGCATAGGACAAAACAGTATCCTATGGCAGTATCCTATACAGTGGTACCTCTGGTTAAGAACTTAATTCGTTCTGGAGGTCCGTTCTTAACCTGAGGTACCACTTTAGCTAATGGGGCCTCCCGCTGCTGCCGCTACGCGATTTCTGTTCTCATCCTGAAGCAAAGCTCTTAATCCGAGGCACTATTTCTGGGTTAGCGGAGTCTGTAACCTGAAGCGTCTGTAACCTGAAGCGTCTGTAACCCGAGGTACCACTGTACTGTATAATTGCTGAGGTACAGTCACCCAATGCTACTCTCTGAAATCTGCCCTGCAGACACAAGTTGAAACTCCCAGCCCATAGATCTGATCCAGGAGGGTACCAATGGTATCAAAAGCCACTGTGAAATTGAGCAAGAGAATCAGGACCATACTCCCTGCTTACATTTCCAATAAAGGTAATTCATAAGGCAACCAAGACCAATTCCATCCCAAAACCAGACCCACTCCAACTGGTGTGGAGAACAGTTTTTGTCCACTGGGCCAGATCACAGACTCTCCAAGTTTCCCTATTTTCTAGGGATGGTCCCTGATTTAGAGAAGCCATCCTGGTTTCTGACTTGATCCTGGAATGTCCCACTTTTCCTTAGGGTGTCCCTATTTTCACTGGGAAAACGTTGGAGGGTATGGAGTTATCTGCCCCCCCCCAAGCCACCTGAAGGCAATCCTGTATAGGGAAGCTTTTAAAAAAAATGTTTAGTTTTTTATTACGTTTTTATACATGTTAGAAGCTGTCTGGAGTGGCTGGGGCAACCCAGTAAGATGCGTGTGGCATAAATAGTAAAATTATCTTCATGGAATGGGATGTCCCTATTTTCATCGGAGAAATGTTGGAGGGTATGAGATCAGTATTGCTGCAGGCCAACTTTGACAGGTGGGCAGGACCACCCATCTGCCAATCATCTGCCATCATGATGATGGCAGGTGACTGATACGTGAGCAGTCCTGCCCAGCTGTCAAAGGTAACATCCCACCCCCAGTGGGGAAAGTGGTCTACTTTTCTAGTGCATTTCCTACAGCAGCAGTACATGAAAAGAGTGTTATACAGTGGTACCTTGGGTTAAGTACTTAATTCGTTCCGGAGGTCCGTACTTAACCTGAAACTGTTCTTAACCTGAAGCACCACTTTAGCTAATGGGGCCTCCTGCTGCTGCCGCGCCACCAGAGCACAATTTCTGTTCTCATCCTGAAGCAAAGTTCTTAACCTGAAGCACTATTTCTGGGTTAGCGGAGTCTGTAACCTGAAGCGTAGGTAACCTGAAGCGTATGTAACCTGAGGTACCACTGTACAAGTTTTCTCCTTAAGTTCTGGATACATGTTTTAAACGCAGGAAAATACTAGTAAATGACCTGAGGATTGCTTCTGCTAGTTGAAAAGCAAAGCAAAAGTCTGTGACTGCTTACCACAAGATGTTAAGATGGTCAAGGACATCCAGCATGTGTGGTGAGGGACCACAGTACATCTTATCAACTTGATACCGTATGGTTTCCGTTCCTAGTTTTCATAAACATTTTTCTTGAGAATCCACAGCCTCCCACAATCCAACTGGATTTTAATGCTTATCACTTCTTTCCAAGCATATACTGTAGCAATGATACGAGAGAGATCTGTGACTGTTGGCTGAAATTTGCAAAACAAAACTATTCAAACTTTTAAAAGAACGAAGGTGGGTGCTAAAAATATACACCTCAAATGTCAAAAGCCATATGTATATCTGAAGCTTCTTCAGCCTTCACTGAAAGCTTTGCAATGAAAGTAACCTTGGAAAAGGGCAAGGCTGTCCTATTAACTTGAGTAACAAACTCTGAAGGTGTCGGGAGGGACTTATCCTGGCCAAACAGCAGTGACAATAGCATCAAGTTTACCTGAAACTGCCATGACTGAAAGGGAGAAAAGAAAAAGAGAAGTCAAAAGAAAAGAAGAACTGGGCAGCCCACACCCCAAACTGGACAACGCAAAGTGAGAATAAGTCACAGGAAGTGTTAGACAGGTTTTATTTTCTCTTGGTGTGTTGTAAACAAAAATTGCTCTTTTCCCCTTTGGGGTATCCAAGAGCCCATATAGAGTCCTTACATAGGTTCCCTATTGGTAGGAGAAGATAACAGAGGCCAACCAGAGAATAATGAGAAGCAAAGCAGCTAGTAAGCTTGATCTTTATTGATCTGTTGCAACAGGGTGCTCCCCTCATCCGCAGGAGAGAGGAGGAACCCAGAAAAATGGCACACAAGGCCTTATAAAGACTTTTGAAATTCCTATCCTGTAGATCAAGACCACCCCCAGAAACATCATACATACATCACAGAAGGGGTGTAATGAATGATGCTTTGCAGGGTTAAAGAAAAAGAAAAATGATGCAAAAAGTATAAAGATACAGGTAATGTACATTAGACACAACAATTTAGAAACAGTAAAATTTTTGAGGTCTTAAAACAAAGGAAGGAAGTCAATATGTGTATATGTATGTAATGACTAGATTAGAATGAAGATACGGTTTTATTTGTAGATGTGTGCTTTTTCTGCTTTTTGTGTGTTTTTCTTTCTTTCTCGTTTGTATAGTTTTATTTCGGACTCAATGCTTGTAATTTTTGTTGTGATTTTGCATTGAAAATTAAAATTAAAAAAGATAAAAAAGATAAACATCAGCGAATGCGGTGAAAGGGTTAAATTAAAAACAACAACAACAGCAGGAGGGCAGCCGAGAGGCATCATGGGAGTTTGCAGGCCTCCGGGGAATCATGGGAGTTGTAGGAAAACGCCAAGGAGCGTCTCCCTATGTCATGGCCGCCTTACGTTCGAGGTAACGTACTTTGTTCTTTCTGACAGGGTGGCGGTGCGTCTCTCCCCTTCCCTCGCTTTGCCCAGGCAGCCTTGGCTGCCCTTGTATTTCCTTGTCAGGAAAGCGGCTCTCAGGCCCACTAGGCTGGGCAAGAGTGTATATATTATTATTTTTTTGTGGGGTGGTGAGGGTAACTTTAAAACCAAAAACTTTTTATTTTTTATTTCCACTTGTTGCTGCTGCTGCTGCTCTTTTCCCAGCCTCCTCTCTCCTCCCCTAGCGAGAAAAGGATGTCACTTTGATAAACTGAAGTGAAAAGGGGGAAAAAAATAATAATCCAATAATTTCACGCCATCTCTTTTTATTTGTTTGTTTTTTAATCTTAAAAGCAGCTGATCTGCCTTACTGCCTTTTCTTTCACTTCGAGTTCCTGGGGCGTGTGTGGAAATAATAATAATCACAATCTTATTAGCGATGAAATCACTTCGATTGTGTTTTAACTCTCCCAAAGTGGGTCGGGGATGCGATGCCTTTTATTTATAACTCCCGTGGGAGAGCATCCAGTAGGTTGTGTAACAGGCGCAGCTGAGGGGGGTGGGAAAATAAAGTGTTTTTCGTGTCTCGTTCAGATCTGTCATAGGAAACAGTAAACAAAGAGTGTGGGGCAGGGTGAGGTGCTTTTTTTGGTTTGTTTTGTTTTTTTGGCAGGGCAAAGGAGAAGATGCAAATGAAAAGCATTCTCTGGCAGCCTGCCCATGCTGCTCCCTAGGCATATAAAATACCCAGAATCAGCTGCTCATCCCTTTCTGTTGTGGGCTAACAGGCCCAAACCACAATTGGGGCGATAACCGAAATGTCCAAAAAATAATAATTAGCGAGTAAGGCTGTCCACTTCTCCCGAACTGCCCCTCAGCGCAGGCTGGATGGTAATATATCAACAGTAGAGGAACGACAACAGCAAACAAAATGGGCTTCGTAATAATAATAATAGTAATTTTATTATTTATACCCCGCCCATCTGGCTGGGTTTCATGTTGATCCTGTGCACGTGCTTAACTCAGAAGTACGTCAAGAAGCTAAGTCGAGATTCGTCCATTGCAGGGGGTGGGGGTGGACTAGATGTCCCTCAGGATCCCCTTGCAACTCTGCGATTCCACGATTCTAAGCTTCACAGGGCCCAAATGGCAACTGTTCCCACAAGATTTCTCCCGTCGCTCACTGTCTCAGCAACCCCGATCTCATTTCCTTCCCAGCTGTTTGTGTTGCACATTAATTTCGTGAAGACAGCCACTTCAGAAACAAAAGTTCTGCTTTCTTCCCCCGTGTATTTGACTATTGTTACACTTATCTTCTACCTTTTGTTCATGGAGTTTGGGCATATGATCCTCCCTTTATTCTTAACAATAACCCTGTGAGGAGGGTTAAGCTGAGAGACAGGGGCTATAAACCCAACCTGGTTAGCTTCGTAACTTGAGTGGGGATTTGGCTCTGGTCCAGCTCCAGTGCTCTAACCATAACATCACACTGACTCTGTCTCGCTGTCATTCTGCTTCTTAGCAGCTGTATACTTTTAACTCCTAGTCACTGTATTATTTACTCTTTGGAGAAGTGCCAAAAAGTAGCAACTTGTTTATTTCCACTTAAATTTCTTCATTTCAAAGGGAGTTAACTTTGATTTTTGCAATTAATTTGTTAGAAAGGACTTGGGGGAAGCTGCTGGTGAGTCTAAAAATGTGTTCCACCTTGTTAGATTTTAAAAATGCTGACATGTAAACATTCAGCGGCCTACTAATCCTGCTGGCCTAGTTTCTGCCAGATGACAGGGTGTTGCTAGCCTCTGCCAAAACAGTGAAGTTATTGTATAACTCCATGTATACCATTCTTATGATTCACGTCTGAAATACAGGTATAATAATTCCCTTCTGGAATTGTATCACCTGTTTGCTATACAGTTTGCGTTCTTTTTTTTAAAAAAAATCAAAAATCCCCAGCTAACTGCCTTTTATATTTAGCTGAATTTTGCTACATACCGAAGATGCAAAAGTGACCTTATTCCTATCTATCTAAGCAGTGCATATAAGGTCTTGATGCTGGGTTCAAGATGTTATCGCTCCTCTCTGTTTCAGGCTTTCCATTGTTACAGATGAAACATCCCATTTCCCAGGCTTCAAAAGTGAGCAGGGCTAATGGTGGTATAGAAGAGATGACCCAGTTGGGTGCATTTTTTAGGTTCAAGACAATTTCTCAGCAGAGGGGATGGAATAAAAATGTTGCTAATGTGTCAAAGGTTTAACAGTCAGGAGTTTATTCTCTCCTTAAACTAAAAAACGGTGCACCCTTCAGTAAAAATGAGTCAGATCCCCATCTAGAGATACCATAAAAACACATTTTGTTGGTGATTTTGGAGGAAGCCAAGAAGTGGTTGAGAATTTAACAAAGCTCTTTTTCCTGAGGAAAGTGATCACAGCAAGATAAAGTACCAGAAGCATATCTGAAAATTACATTTCAAGCATGTTTCAACTAGTTACTATATTGTGGTTGAAATAGTGTGATGTGAAACTCTGAGGGCAGTGTTACCCCTCTGTATACAAGCAAGCTGTGAACCATATGCCTTAAAGAAAGGGGTTTTGAGATTTATTTTGTTCATGAACTAGGCTGTGTTTTAATCTGCTACTTACACTGCCTGCTTATGATTTAGATTTTTTTTAAAAATTACATTTTGCTTAATTGTCTTTAATTGCATTTAGGTTTATGACAACTTTGCTGGATGTAGGTTACTGTCACCACATTTTACAAGTGGAGGGCTAAAGCAGAGAACTTCCCAAGAAACTTCATAGGGGAAGTGTCAGGCAGTCTCTATGCATCAATGAATACAGGTACCACGTTTATGCTGGGTGCTGCAAAATAAATAGATTGGCCTTTCCTCGCTCAGGGCTGCTGCCCTGAAGCAATGAGGGAAACAGTGGCCCCGAGTGACTTCCAGGCAGCAGCCCCAGGAGCGCACGTGAATCACTTTCTCTCTCCTTCCCATGTGCTCTCCTTTTTAAAGTGGGGTGCTCCCACATCTCCCCCACCATCTTAAGAGTAACTGTGATTCTGTAGTAAGAGTTGGGGGAGAGATGCATTTAAACCTTGCTTCTGGCAGATGGTGTTGTTTCTTCTATCTGCCACTTGTCTAAGGTCAGTATCTGAAGAAGTGTGCATGCACACGAAAGCTCATACCAAGAACTAACTTAGTTGGTCTTTAAGGTGCTACTGGAAGGAATTTTTTTATTTTGTCTAAGGTCAGTTACACAGCACCTAGCTCCAGTGTTAGAAGCTGAGATATGAAAGCTAGGAGCTAAATTGCAGCTGAAACCGAGTTTATGGGTGCAACAAGAGACTGTCTAGGCACATTTTTTTATAACAAGAATACAAAGCTGAAAATGAATGAATGCAGCTAAAATATTATGTTCATTTTTCACATGGTCTTGTCCTTCCCCTGCTCACCCCCCCTAATATTCTTAAGAGGGTCTCTTCTCCAGTCTTTAGCTGGAAGTGGGGAGGCAGAAAAGGGTCGTCCTTTCCTTCCACTCTGTAGTTTTACTCTGAAATCTTAGGTGTAGTACTGCGCCCAGAGCTCTGAAACTGCTTGCCTTAATGAAATTCCCTGTTGCAAAATGTGCCTAGAACAATGGGAGTTTCAAGCACTGCATATCTCTTATCAATGTGAACCGCCCTGAAATCTGAGGGTATAGGGTGGTACATAAATTTTAACAAAACAATCAATGGCCTCTGGCAGTATTTTTATTTTATTATTTATTAAACTTAGTGGTTGCTGGGATGGTGGTCTGTATCGTCTGAAACACATATTTACAGTTGTTGGCATTGATTTATAGTTTTAAACAAAAAGTGCAAAGTTCTAATTTTAATCTGGCAGCTCCTGATGTGGCTATAACATTGCATGACTTATCATACTTCTGACTACTACCACTGCTCACCATGTGAGCAGTCACCTGACTACTGTGGCCTTTTTGATTGTGTCGCAGGTGATGAACCTCACCTCTGGTGGATCACTGACTTTGGGAGTCCCCTGTAAAACCCATTTTTTCCATTATAAATGCAACCACTTTGAACACATCAAAGGCACATTCCAGGGAGTATGGGGTGGGATGCAGAAAACTACCATCGAATCTAAAAGTGAATGAGCTATGAGTTGTTTCTCTTTTGACGTTCACTTCTATGCAGTGGCTCAATTTAGATTTCCACTGAATGAACAGAGAAGGAAGGAAATTGTTCCACTGATAAGAAAAAATAAAGGTATTGTTGATGATCCATATGAGGGCACTACCTTTATTAGACCAACAAAAATGTTAAAAAGTATAGTGCAGTAATCATGATTTAAAAATCAGAAATACCATAATAGCTGCCTGTAGCAGAATTTGTAAATACGAAATCTTTCTCTTCCCTTCCCTTGCAGATGCTGCAAAGACAACTAATTGCTGCTAACCAAATGCCCACCAACCATACAAATTTTGCCCTCTTTGCATAGCTGGCTGAGGAGTCGAGTGGTGCACCTTTGCTTTCAGCAATGGCCAGAAGTGGTGAAGAAAGTCAGCTGCAGAGGATTATTCGGGATTTGCAGGGTAAAATGCTGTCTGGGTGTGATTGACTCATTTGTTGTATCGTGATGTGAATTTGTGCTTCTGTGGGAAAGAGAGACAGGAATGTTGTTGTGTTGGAAGAGAGGCTACAAGAAACAGAGGGCAATAATTGTTGTTGTTGAATGAATTGATTTATAGACAGCTACGCAGCATAAAGCAATTGAAGCGGGGTAAATGATAAAAGCAGAATAAAACATAGAATCATGTGAAATTGCTTGCCATTCAAATTGGCTGTTTTCTCCAGGCTACCACAAATGCTCCATTTCTTCCACCCTAGTTTTTTTTTTTTAAAGTGTAGAGACAATTTGCACAGGGAGCTACTGCGCTCAGGTTTCAGCAGCCTGTGTGTGGTATCCAAAACGTTGCCATTTTTGTTAACTGCCTTGAGGCATGTGCAAAAGACAGGATATGCATCTCTGAAATAACAAATAACCCTGCCGATGATGTCTCAGGTGGCCCGTTTCAGACCTGCTGAAGGGAACATTTCAATGGGAACTTCTCACGCTCCCTGTTCAGCGTTGTCAGGGGTTCAGGAGCAGAGGCGAGGGCAAGGGAGGAAACAGAGAGCGAGGGGGAGGAGGCAGAAGAAAGGATGAGTGATGACGACGACCCGAGATCTCCGAGTCTTTCCAGTGAATCAGAAGATTCACAAAAAGGAGCACCAGTGGCCAGGGCAAGGGGGGAGACTAGGGGGACACCCCAGGAAGATAGAGCCAGAGGGGACTCAGAGGGGAGCAGTTGGAGATCGGGACCAGCGTCACCGCCAGAGAGTAGGAAAGAGGAAGAGCGCCAGGGATCAAGCGCTGGCAGGTCGCAACAGGAGGGAGGGCACGAGTCAGGAGTGGCCACACCTTCATCGGGGAGCGAAGTGACGGTTAGACGGAAAGTGGAAGGTTGGGCGCGCGCGCCAAGTTCAAATGCACAGGAAGGTGGCGCAGTAGGCAGCCCGGAAAGGGAGCCAGGTCCTAAAGCCCGGCGCAAGGAGACAGGAGAGTCAGGGGGGTCAGCGTCAGAAGAATCCCGGAAGGAAGAGACCCAGGGGGGCAGAGGGACCCAGAGGAGAACTGTCAGGCGGAAAACGTGGAGCAGGGCTAGGATATTAAGTTGGTGCGCAAGGGGCGGAGACTCAGACGGAGCTTCGCCGATCTAAGCATAAGACGTAGGGTTGCACGCAGCAGCTCGAGAATGGAGACTGTAACTCAATAAAGACTTTTATTTAACGATCGCTGGCTAGCGTGATCCTCTGTGAGCTAGGATCTGGAAGTAACCCTGACAAGCATTATAGCCTTAAACCAGAGCATAGGGAAAGTTACTTCTTAAAATGTAGGTACAATGTGATCTAGGTGAAATCAGTGGCTGTGTTTGGACATCGTAAGTTATCACAAGGGGAATGAACCAGAATGAAACTTGGGTTTGTGTCCTCACTCACTTCTCCTGTCCCATGGCTGGAAGGACTTTGGAAATGTCAATTTCTGCTTTTGGTTAGCTACAGCTTTGTTTGTCATCTGAACCAGGAGCTGTGGTTAAATACTTCTTTCTCCGAACCTTTATTAGGCAACTCTTGCAAATCTTGCCAAGTTCACACCAGTATTGCCCTGACCAATGTATTTTTTCCTCCATTTGTGGCATTTTATGTCGTCTGAACTCTTGACCCTGTGTAAGACGCTGTATGAAACATAAAATATATTGATGGACATAAAAGAGATTATCGTTTCAGTTATTCACATTGTTCCTGTTTAAATTCACAAATGGTGCTTTGTGTTTTTCTCCAAAGATGCTGTTACAGAACTGAACAAAGAATTTACAGAAGGAGGAGAACCAATCACAGATGACTCTATCAGTTTGCACAAATTTTCCTACAAGCTAGAATACCTTTTGCAAGTAAGTAGTGTTAGCATTTACAAGCGGACTATTTCCTGAGAGCTTTCCCTTAAAGTAGCTAAATGAAGAGGCTGATAACCAGAATACATATTAAGAGTTGTTAACCAGGGAACTGGCCAAGGAAAATCTACATATTAAAATGTGTTAAAAGGTCAAAGAGCATTATTATTATTATTATTATTATTATTATTATTATTGGAATTTTGTGTAACTTGTCTTTGAAAGTGCACCCTTTTGCCTTAGAACCGTAACGGTACATGTTGCTGTGTGTTCTAAATCTCATTCATTAAAACAGAAAAATCTACAGGAATAAGTATGTAAAAACAATTCCCTGGGTTCTCTCGCATTCTGCAATGACCAACAAAACCTGCAACCCTCCAGAATGGGGCTGTGCAAACTGGTGCAGACTCAATTTGTGTTGTCTTTCATTGAATTCTGTGACACAAATGAACATCTTACGCTTGTTCAACTAAAACCAGTTCATGATGCTTGCCCATGATGTTCAAGTCAGGAGAATGACATGTAGTTTGGTCAGTGTGCTAATTTTACTAGTTGCTGAATCTGGGATAACCATTTTTAGGTCTAACAGCTTTGTTGCACTGTCTGTTTCCATAGTACAGTGGTACCTCAGGTTAAATACGCTTCAGGTTACAGACTCCGCTAACCCAGAAATAGTACCTCGGGTTAAGAACTTTGCTTCAGGATGAGAACAGGAATCATGCTCCGGTGGCGCGGTGGCAGCGGGAGGCCCCATTAGCTAAAGTGGTGCTTCAGGTTAAGAACAGTTTCAGGTTACGAACAGACCTCTGGAATGAATAAAGTACTTAACCCGAGGTACCACTGTATTTATAAACATATGTTTCATATTGGCAGTGTTAGCCTATGTTAATTCATCCAGTGGCTTTTAGGTCTGTTCAGAAATCCCAGCGGTTATTGGTGGGAACACGCTTCACTTTTCTTTGAATGGTTACAAAGAGAGCAAGTGATGTTTTGGCAAATCATCCGTTTGAAGTTACCCTTTCCCCTTTTCTCTTCCAAAGTTTGACCAGAAAGAAAAGTCCAGCTTACTGGGCAATCGGAAAGACTACTGGGATTATTTCTGCGACTGTCTGGCAAAGGTTAAAGGAGCCAATGATGGAATACGCTTTGTGAAATCTATTTCAGAAGTAAGTGAGGTGCATGGATCTGTCATTGGGGCCATGCAGCATAACGTTCTCACAGGCCACTCTAACTTGGATGGGTGATGCTGGAGCGGAAGCTGTAGATGCCAGTGGTCCTGCTATCTAGGCTCCCTAATATGAAGCCTTCCACCAATTCCTGAAGATCCGTCCTTTTGCACAGGATATTTCAGTACTTGTGGTATGGTGCTCTAGGGCTACTACATCTCTCTTTTATATATATAATTTTTATTGAATTTTTGAAAATATTTTATACATATAAAACAAAATGATCTCCAACATTAAGATACAGAGTTCTTTCGAACCCTTAGACCTCCTTCCCTCCCTCCATGGGTTCCATCTTTAAGATTAAATTTACTGCATCTTTTACCCTTACCTACCTATTAAGGTAGGGACGCGGGTGGCGCTGTGGGTTAAAGCCTCAGCGCCTAGGGCTTGCCGATCGAAAGGTCGGCAGTTCGAATCCCCGCGGTGGGGTGCGCTCCCGTCGTTCGGTCCCAGCGCCTGCCAACCTAGCAGTTCGAAAGCACCCCCGGGTGCAAGTAGATAAATAGGTACCGCTTACCAGCGGGAAGGTAAACGGCGTTCCGTGTGCTGCGCTGGCTCGCCAGATGCAGCTTTGTCACGCTGGCCACGTGACCCGGAAGTGTCTCTGGACAGCGCTGGCCCCCGGCCAATAGATGTGAGATGGGCGCACAAACCCCAGAGTCTGTCAAGACTGGCCCGTTCGGGCAGGGGTACCTTTACCTTTACCTATTAAGGTAAAGGTAAAGGGACCCCTGACCATTAGGTCCAGTCATGACCGACTCTGGGGTTGCGACGCTCATCTCGCTTTATTGGCCAAGGGAGCCAGCGTACAACTTCCGGGTCATGTGGCCAGCATGACTAAGCTGCTTCTGGCGAACCAGAGCAGCGCGCGGAAATGCCGTTTACCTTCCCACCGGAGCAGTACCTATTTATCTCCTTGCACTTTGACGTGCTTTTGAACTGCTAGGTGGGCAAGAGCAGGGACTGAGCAACGGGAGCTCACCCCGTTACGGGCATTTGAACCGCCGACCTTCTGATCGGCAAGCCCTAGGCTCTGTGGTTTAACCCACAGCGCCACCCGTGTCCCTTCTATCTATTTATTATATAACCATAATTACCATAAAATTAAATTCCACATTACAAGTGTCTTTACGTCCCTGCCAAAGATTTTAACTGTTTACGGTGGTCTTTTAAATAAATTACAGATTTACTCCAGTCTTTCGAAAATACTTGATCTTCCTGGTTTCGAATCTCACCAATATATCTTTCATAGCTGTTAATAAAATCATATGGGCTGACAACTTTTGAGTTGGGAAAATGACAAGGACTTATATCAACATATATATTTAAATGTAAATATGGTCTACATTTTGATAGTGTGCAACAAATGTATCTTCACCCCTCTCCCCTTTAGATTCCTGACCTTCATTCAGACTGCAGGCCAAGAAGGGCCAAGTCACATGATAGATTCATTTTCCTCATGTGATCAGTCCTGACAGTGGTATCTCCCCCTTCCACATTTGTCCTTCTGAGCATGTGCCCAAAGATGTTAAGAAGTGCTCTAATGAGCAGATGATCACATGGCAGCCAGCCCTTGTTGCTCACTTCTTGCAAGCTACAGAAACACAATGGGTTGTATGTCTTTCTTCCTCATATATTTTGATGGGCTGGATCCTGCTATTGCACTCCCACCTGCACTGAACTTGCATCAGGTGCCAGGGTTTGTGGTTCCCCATCCCGACTCATAATGAGCTTCCTTAAGTCAATAATAATGGTTGGAATTTTCCCGCCCTTTCAAACAGAATTAACACAAACTGAAGAGCATTTCTTTAGAAGTGTTCACTGTAGTCCTTGGTTCAAAAGTAAATGTCTCCAAATAATAAAGGGCAATTGGTTCTAGGGAAGCTTCAGGGTTTGCAAAAATGGAGGGGTGCAACTGACAGTCAACATACTGGGGGGGGAGGTACTTAATATTTGTATAGTGCTATCTGTGTGCTTGGTGCTCTACAAAATACCACAGGAGGAGTCCCTGCCCTAACAGTGTAACAGCTCAGTTATGTGCAAATTAACAAATAACCTCAGGTAAGGTCCTGGATATCATTGTTTCAGTTTCAGGTGCTCAATTGTCCCCTTATTCTTATTGCCACCAATATAAATTTGGCCCCTATCAATGACGCCCATGAGATTTTCTCTCTCAGCAGATATTCAACATAAAATTAAGATGACCTTCCTCGTCGTTTGGCGAGCAAGTCGGACATTTGCTGACGAGCTCTAGCACAGAAATTATAGAACATAAATAAACATTACACAGAATCCATCTGTCTTAGGAGAGGGGAACACCAGCAGATCTACTGCACAGCATTTGAGATGGCAGCACTTTGAATCTTGCCAGAGTAAAAGGCCAATGGCTACATACAGATCCTTAAAGTAAGCAGCAATTGAAAAGGAGCATCATAAGACAGTGGCGTAGCATGTGTGAGCCAAAAGGTGTTGTAAGGAAACATCCCAGAGGCTTTTATTTACTGGGGCTAATGCAGAATCAAATCCCATTTGAAGAAGGGAATAGGGTTTCGCAGTTCAGTGCAACAAGCTTTTTGAGGCAACAGACTTTGTCTACAGTGGCTATCCTCAGGTAAATACTTAGGCAGCCCTGCTACCATCTTAAAGATCTTAAGCCAAAGCTTTAAGACTGCTAACCAAGCTCTCAAAAGGGCACTGCCCTGCTTCTAATAATATAACTAGGTATATGTAAAGAAGCACAAGAAAAAATAGCTTGGTTGAATTTTCAATTTGATGACACTCCCTTCTCAGCTCCTTTACGCAGCTGCTATATGAGAACTGACAATGAATAGCTTCAGGAATATTCTGACCCCCTTTGGTGTAAAAGAAACAATGTAGTAGAATGACTGAGTGAAGCTTCCTAAGAAGCAAGGGTGTTATGTGTAGCCCAAGAATACCACCCCCAAATAGTGGAAATTTTAATCTATTCTATAATTTAGTGGTTTAACACCCAACTACACTGCGAAAACTTCTTTTAAAATACTAAAATCTTTTATTGTCTAGCTGATCTTTGGGCAATGGAGCTTGCAATAAGATGAAAACTTAAGACAATAGCTGCCTTATCCCGGGTCTGGAGTGGAAAGAATAACAGCAGCATTGGTATAAAGTAGAATACAAGCTTTCCTATTGCTTGGTTTTGGTCATTTAAGACATTTTCAAGTTCATTTAAGAACAGATTAAGAAGCCTTGCTTAACTCCCTTTGACATGAGGATATCCTGGGTGAGCTGTCCGTGATTGCAACATCTAATCTGTAAAAGACTTACTGTGCAAACCTTCATGAGATAGAAAAGTCTTTTATCATCAGCAGGAATGTTGTCCAGGTTCTGCCATAGCTTAACCCGAGACGGAACTCGGAAGCTTCCTTTTGATCCATAAAGACAGTAAAAAGGACCCCTGCATATTTTTCAGTGTGATGAGAAAACCCAAAATAATTATATTGAATTGAGCTGTTCTTTCTAAATGCCTCTTGAGAGTCAGCGAGTAGATTCTTGAACTCAAAAAAATGAGTTCATCGTACCTAGTATATGGTGTCCCGTAATAGATAACAAGATAATGGATGTAAAGTTTCCTGGATCATTGACTTGGCCATTTCTGAAGATGGGTACTATTGTTGCATTCTCCTAACTAGAAGAAATCATCCCAGAGCTTTGTTTGTAGCAAAAAGGGCAGCCAATAATGGTGATTTAGTTTAATAAGCTCCACAGGGCTACAATATATCCCAGGAGTCTTCCCAGTCGTAAGCTGATTTGCTTATAGAAATAACTTCTCTTTATACTAACAAGGTTCCACTTTGGTATGCCTGCAAGCACAGCATCAGATGCAAGTCCATCTGGGGCCATAAAGATGGGTCTAAAATGTCCCTCCCAGACCTGTGCCAAAATATCATGGTTTGGAGCTTGAGATCAAGAGCACAGAGCTTCTGAAACCAGCTGCCAAAAGTTTCTTGAAACATTCTTGAGATAAGCATTTAGAAGCAGTGACTCCGAGTAAAGTTAACTGTGACAGTTTTGAGCAAAACAGCAATGCCTTATATTCTTCTTTGAGCTGAAAACGACTAGGGGGAGGATAACGTCATCTGGATGCCCTGTAGCAAATCTTAGTGCCCTTTTCACAAAGCAGCACTCTGCCTCGAACCATTGGGCACCATCAGAATGATTTACACCAAAACTCCTACAGGAAGGGTTTAAATCTAGTATTCTAACTAGCTCCTGTATTAGCTCCTCATTTTCCACAATAACAACAGGATAGTAATTGCTTAGGGAGTAATATAATATAAATGATGTTAAAAAATATTACGAGGTCTTAAACAAGGTCTTCTGGCCTGGCATCAGATTTGATGGAGGCCTTTGGCAAGGTATCTTCCACCCAGCAATGTTGATGTGTGTGGCCCTGCTTTTTCAATAACCTTTAAAGCCCCGGTGCTGAAGCCTAAGGCTGGACTGCTGCAGGTTTCTCTTTTCCTCCAAATTGCTCTCGGTCTTGCCCCCCAACAAAGTGCCCATTTGCAATGCAGTGCTGGGCCCCAGAGAACCACTGGCAGAAGCATTTGGGGAGAAATAGAAGTTACTGGGCTTGACTCTTCTCAAGGACAGCTGACTGTCCTTATCTCCCCCCAGCAGGCTTACCTGGCAATAGGTAGCAAGGACATTGCAATGAATGGGACATTACAGCAGTTTCATTAACAGAGGTAAAGGTAAAGGGACCCCTGGCCATTAGGTCCAGTTGTGACTGATTCTGGGGTTGTGGCACTCATCTCGCTTTATTGGCTGAGGGAACAGAGGAGGACCCCCAAATTGTAGTTCAAGGGATAGTGATGTTACAGTTTAAATGAAGAACAAAAGATTATTAATCTATTCCAGGATTCTGCTGTCCAAAACATCTGGAGGGCAGAAGGTTGGCAGTGGCTGCCCTTGGTAGAGCACGCTTTCATGAATTTCCCTGCTCTTTCTTTTTTCCTTATTGAAGGAGAATTATCTGCCTTGAACCATCCATTCAGTCTCCTGCAGTGCTTTACTTTCTCCATATTCTTATTGACAGCTTCCCACCTTCATTTAGGCAAGATTTTTTCCAAACTCAGTGCTTAGGCCTGTAGGTGGCATTATACACCCAACCCATATTAGTTAGTAGATTTCTATTCTGTTCTTCAGGCTTGAAGCCTACCAGAGCTTGTTGTCGTTTAGTCGTGTCCGACTCTTCGTGACCCCATGGACCAGAGCACACCAGGCTCTCCTATCTTCCACTGCCTCCCACACTTTGGTCAGACTCATGTTTGTAGCTTCGAAAACACTGTCCAACCATCTCATCCTCTGTCATCCCCTTCTCCTTGTGCCCTCCATCTTTTCCAACTTCAGGGTCTTTTCCAGGGAGTCTTCTCTTCTCATGAGGTGGCCAAAGTACTGGAGCTTCAACTTCACGATCTGTCCTTCCAATGAGCACTCAGGGCTGATTTCCTTAAGAATGGATACGTTTGATCTTCTTGCAGTCCATGGGACTCTCAAGAGTCTCCTCCAGCACCATAATTCAAAAGCATCAATTCTTCGGCAATCAGCCTTCTTTATGGTCCAGCTCTCACTTCCATACATCACTGCTGGGAAAACCATGGCTTTAACTATACGGACCTTTGTTGGCAAGGTGATGTCTGCTTTTTAAGATGCTGTCTAGGTTTGCGATCGCCTTTCTCCCAAGGAGCAGGCGTCATTTAATTTCGTGACTGCTGTCACCATCTGCAGTGATCATGGAGCCCAAAAAAGTAAAATCTCTCACTGCCTCCATTTCTTCCCCTTCTATTTGCCAGGAGGTGATGGGACCAGTGGCCATTATCTTTGGTTTTTTGAGAGCTAGTCTACTCTTTTGTTTCAGCTTAAAAGTTCCTCCATCTTTGCCTTTTGAGAAGGATAGCAAGAATAAGTGGCAAGTCTATGGAGAGTCACCCACAGCCGCTTGCAGTTAATTGATAGATTAGATTAGTTAAGAGGATGCTTCTAAAGGGGTTTGAGATATGTTTACTAAGTCTGCTAGTAAATCTTTGATTTCATGTATACAAACAGGAGTTGCAATGTCCAATAGATGAATATCATGGTGAAACCAAGTTGAGAAGGGTTAAACATAATGAGCTAGGGAAGCATAGTATTTAGAAGAATCTATTATTATTATTATTATTATTATTATTATTATTGATTTCATTTCTATACTACTTTATATTTTTAAGGAAAAAAACTCAGACTGGTTTACAACACTTTCAAACATCAAATAAAACAATCCAGAATAGAACACTACTGAAGAAAGTCAAATATAAAATATACATTCAGAGCAACATAATTAACAGGAAACTAAAATTTTATCTTAAGATTTCAAAATAAAACATTATGAAGGAGGTCAACTACAGGATGCACATTTAATGCAGCAAAATTTGTAAAATGCACGTTTCCAATACTTCAAAGACCACCTCTCCCAAAATGAACCAACCCAAATTCTGTGATAATCATCTGAGGCCCTTCACTGTTTGCCTCCTCCGTGAGATGTCCAAAGGGCCATAACACAAGAATGGGCCTTTTCTGTGGTGGCTCCCTCTGCACTAGTTGGACTCTTTGTGCTGGCTCCTGCTCCCATGGCTGTTTAGTTGAATCTGGCCCAATAGCTCTTGAAAACCACCCCCAGCTTCACTAGAAATTCCCACTTCAATGGCAAAGGGAGAACTGCATGGAAATTGGTGTGGGATATGACTAATGTTTCCCCTGACCTTCTTGAGTAAAATGCAAAAGTGCTTAGACATGATCCATGTGGAGAATGGTGAAGTGTGAAAGTACTATGATTTCTACAGATAATATTTTCATCCATCTTCTCCAAGAATGAAATTACAGGGGGAGGTGAGAGAGAACCTTTTCAATATTCTGGGAAGGCTGAAGGCTGAATTTTCATTTGAGACCCCAGTGCTTTCTCTTCTCAGTTAGGTTTTGACAATGTTGATGTGGCCTAGACTTCAGGCAATCTCCCCACTTGCTTGCAAAAAAAATAAGGACCTAGTGTAAGGTTTGTGATTGTCTAACAACTCCAGCCCTATCAATGTAAGACTAGAGATTACTTTGCTGACTTCTGGTTTTTAATGCTAAACACTTGCTGGGTAGAATGTGGCCCCGGCCTGGTGTAACGCTCTCTCACAAGAGACCAGGGCCATGCAAGTTTTGACATCCTTCCGCAGGGCCTGCAAGACGGAGCTGTTCCACCAGGCCTTTGGTCAGGGTTCAGCCTGACTCATTTTCTCTTTGTAGAAGAACAAGTGCAAAGGAGGTTTCCCAGCCCACTCACAGGTCCTTATAATATCAGTGGAAACAGTTGGTCCTGGCGAATATTAACCACTTGCAATTTTAACCTGAGGATTGTCATTTGTCCAGTTTTAACTTTAACTTTAATTTATTTGAATTAATTTTGGGATGCATTTTTAATTGATTGATTGCTTGTTTTTATGCATATTGTGTTATGTATATGATGTTAGCTGCTCTGAGCTGGGCTCCTGCCGGGGAGGGTGGGGTACAAATGAATTTTTATTTGTATTACTGATCATTATGTCCTAATAATCACTTTTTTCTGTGATTGTCTTTTCCACCCCCAGCTGAGAACATCCCTTGGTAAGGGCAGGGCATTTCTCCGTTACTCCTTAGTACACCAAAGGCTTGCAGACACTTTGCAGCAGTGTTTTATGAATACCAAAGTAACAAGGTAAATGTTGCTGTTGTTTTGTTCAACATTTATAGGATGTCTACCAAATGGTACAGTGGTTTTATAACAACTGTCTCTGTTAGTAGCTTTGCATTCTGCTAAGAAAACCGAGAAGGTGAAAAGAGGAAATGGGAATTGCAACGGTGGGAATGGGAAGTGGTGAACCATTAACAGGAACCACCAAGTGTGTGGTTTTAATTGGCCGGTGGCCAGGGACTTTTGAGAAAATCATTTGGTTATGCGTTTTATTGTAGCAGTGATTACAAATGTGAGAATGACTTATTCCTCTGAATGCCTGCTTTAGAAAAGGACATAAAGTCTTTTTAAGATGCTACAAACTTTGGAGGCTGTGGCGATCACACAGGGTCCCCAGACGTTTAACGGTCTATTGATCCCTGTGCCACCACTGTGCTCGCTTCCCCGCTGCCATCAACCCGTTACTTTCGGGTACACACTGAGTCCAGACAGTTGTTAAAAGTGAACCAAATAAACAAGTTTATTTTATAAATATTAACAAGTTTATGGTTTCTCAAATAATATTCCTGTCAGTATCTTAACTTTAGTTTCTTTACCGGCCTATACCTTCCTAATACCTTCTGACTGATTATCTCAACTGTTTGACTGACTCCTCTTAACAGATTCTCTCACTCTCTCACATCAGACTAGCCCAACCCACAGTCTTGTCCACTCTGTCTCTTCTAACTCCAGACTGTCTTCTCAACCACCCTAACTCTTAACGCTAACTCCTCCCCTTGGGTTCCCATTGGTTTGTCATTTTACAATTAGTTAGCCCTTTCCTTATGAACCCAGCGTGATGTCACACACCTAGGAGGGCAAACACCACAGAAGCCAACACCTATTACGTCAGGTGCACAATGAAGCCATCGCGAACTAGATGAAATTGTCTCTAACATAACACAAGCCCTTCTGGATCTGACCCCCTTTCTAGTCCAGGGTTCATGACAAATTGGCATTGATAGCTTAGACCTTCATGAATTTGTCTACCCCCCACCCTTTAGAGCTATTTAAGCTGCTGGCCATCATCACAACTTGCAAAAGTAAACAAACCTCATGACACAATCCATTATAGAACTGTCTCCTGCTTTAAAAAAATCTGAGCTTCACTCAACTGATTAATTTATTTAATTTGCAAAGAGAACAATACTTTCACACTAAAAGGGGTGTCCCTTTTTTGGTGATGTATTGCAGCAAGTGGGCACCATCTTATAAGTGACTTTAAGACCAGTTAACAAATTGTTTGTTTTTTAATGTGCTTCCCAGTTTAAATTGATGACCCTAACTAGCCAGTTAATTGACTGAGAGTTGTTAGTTGTTTTCGTATTGCACAGACTGGGGCATCTTTTTTGGTGTCAGCATGTCGTTGGGGAGGTATTTCTTAATGGGTGGGGGGAGTAAAATTTGCATCTAGTTTTAAAGAGCTGATCTTGGACACATTTATTGTTACTTTGCAACAGTGAAATGTCCTTTAAAACATCTGTTGCGGTAACATTTTTATAGCCCCTAGTAACTAAAGAGGTCAATCCTGAAAAGAATATTGATATGTCTCAAATATTGTTGCGGGATGCAAGGGGAAAAGACTGTCTCTGCGTACCCTAAATGTCAGCCAGGGGAATGAAGTGAACAGGATGTGTGAAATATGTGGGGTGTGCAAGCAAGTGTGCTGCATACAATCTAAATGTCTTCCATTAAGCCTGTGATGGGTCCTGGCTTGGTTGATCTCCTGCCAGCTTCCAGTGTGCAGGAGGGTGACTCGCTGGTGGGAGCCAATAGAAAGGCCCAAAACACAACATTCCAAGGATGGGGTGGGGTTGAGCCAGGCCAGGATCTGTTGGTCCTGAGGCAGTCTCATTGCTGTTGTGCGATCCAGGACCGATCATACTGCCCCTGCCCCTTCTGCCATGAGTGCAAGGGTTATGGATGCACTCGTGGCCCCTCTGCTCCACAGAGTGGAGGGAGAAGTTAGGATTTCACCTGAAATCTCCTCCATCCTTTTCACTGGGACTTCATTTCAACTCGTTTTGTAGAATTGTATGCTGTGGACTTATGCAAGGATTCCCTGTGGAGCAGCTCTTTCATTTGTGGTAGAACAGCTGTGATGACAATGGAACCACGCAGCATTTTGGGGAAATACATAATCAACAATGCAGTAGTCCTGATATTCTCTTGCAACTTGTTGACGATTATCGATATGAGCTTTTTGCTTACTTACTGCAATCTTTGTTTCTTTAGTGACTGGTACTATGCAAGAAGTCCCTTCCTGAATTCAAAAATGAGTTCTGATATTGTTGGTCACCTCTACGAACTCACAGAGGTTCAGTTTGATCTGGTGTCTAGAGGCTATGACTTAGACTCGGCATGGCCCACGTTTGCCAGGTAATACAAACCAGCTGTTAATTTCTATAATTTGTATGCTTTTGTCAGGGGACTGCCATTGGAACAGGGAAGGGAGGCAGGGGGTCGTTGGGATACAGGGAACCGCCGAAAATCTTGCGAAGCAGTTCCTCTTCCTGCGGTGGGGAAAGCCACCCCTCCAGTGAGGAAGAGGGGAAGGGACCAGAGGATGCTGCTGGGAGCCCCAGCGCCACCCCCTCATCAGTCTGAGGGTGGGGAAAGCCACACCTCCAGGGTAAAGGAGGAGAAAGGGCTAGAGGATGCTGCGGGGAGCCTCAGCACCGCTCCTGGCCAAGCCGGCCAGGAGGGAAACACGCCCCTTCCGCTGCCCACCTTGCGCAGAGGGGCGAAACGCAAAGAAGTAAGGAAACGGCTGGGGGTGACTAAGTTCTTATGTTGGGGGAGGACCCAGAAGGGACCACTCCCGGATTCTGCTAGAGATTGAGGCAGACATGAACTTGTGGTTATGCACTGTAAATAGTTTTGCACCAAAATAAAACCTGTAAAAGACAGAGTCCTGCCTGGTTACTCACGAGCAACCACCATTGCCACCTGACAGCTTTAATAAAACATTTGAAGACTTTAGAATATATTAAAACTTCAGTATTTGAATTGTGGGTCAGATGAAACTTCACTTTGGTTATTATACTGATCACCCTGACTCTCCATCAATGTTCTATGAAGTCCTTCTGACGTGTCATGTCAGATGAGACCACCAGAAGGTCAGCAGAAAATAGATTTGCTTCTAGACCTAATGACTAAATTAGCAACGACACTCTTTTTAATCATGGTTATGAATTTATACAACTTGGTGTGTCGCATCCAGCTCTTGCCGCAAGATAGCATCTTCTGCTCATGTCATCTGACACGCGACAATTGAATAAAAGCTGCATTAATTCTCAGGGGCCTCCTGGGCAGTGAATAAGTTCCTCTTAATGGAAAGAAAGGTCACAACACATTTCCCCCATCATTTCCCCCTTTTATTAATAGATAGCAAATCTGTTCAAGCTTCATTATGCTGATGTTAATTTATTTTATCCAGTGGAAAAGATAACATGTCCCTCTTCGTTGCCATTTGCAGTGTATGGCCATAATTCATAAGCATAATTCATAAGCATTGTAAATAGGTCTGTGTAACTGGGGTATAATTGAAGTACTATGAATTGCATTGTCCTGCAAGTTGGAACAGCATCATCACCAACATCATTATTAACATTTAAAAAGTGGAAAAACAATTACTGGATATTCCTAAACAATTACTGGATCTAAGATCTAACTACACTGACCTAGCTGGACTTTTGAGAGGTAACGGAATACCTTACAGGTGGGAGTTCCCACAAGGCCTCTCATTCAAATATAAAGGAAAGAAGATAAAAATCAAAACGAAAGAGGATAGCCAGAAGTTCCTACACGACCACGGAGAAGACTTGCAGAAAGGAGCGGCAGCTATTTGGCCACCACCAGAGTTAGGAAAAGAGTTACCACCCTCGGATTTGGACAAAAAAGAAGACACCCAACAAGAGTAACAACAGATTGACACAGGATGTCTCTGCAGCTGTATAGTTGGAACATTAACGGCGCGAATTCCCCAGAAAAACGCAAAAGGATCTTCCATATTCTAAAGAAAGAGAATTTGGATATAATTTGCTTGCAAGAAACCCATGTGACCAGGTCACACAGGAAGGTGTTAACAAATAAAAGATTAGGCCAAGAATTTATTTCATCAGATAGAGTCAAGAAGAGAGGCGTGGTGATTTACGTCAAAGAGAATTTATCACCAAAATTTTTGTTTAAAGATGAACAAGGAAGAATCCTGGCTATTGAAATTTCGACCCAAGGAGAAAAAGTTTTGATATTAGGAATCTATGCACCAAATGAGGGGAAATCAGAATTTTATAAGAAGCTGCATGAGACACTACTGGACTATCTGGACTATTCCAACATCATTATGATGGGAGATATGAATGGGGTCGTCTCTACTTTGATGGATAAGTCACAGAATCAGAATCTGACTAAAGATGGAAGACTACCAAAAACTTTCTTTGAACTAACTGACAATATGGACCTAATTGATTTATGGAGGACGAGAAACCCCCTAGGTAAAGAAGGAACTTTCTTTTCTGAGGCCCACCTGTCATGGACAAGAATCGACCAAATCTGGGCAACTAGAGGGCTGGCACCTAAGACTACAAAAATAGAAATCTGCCCAAAGACTTGCTCCGACCATAACGCTTTGAAAATGGAAATGAGATTTACTACTGCCGATTCCTTCAGATGGAAAATGAATGACAACCTGTTAAGAGATCAAGAGATCGTAAAGAAGGCCCAAAAAACTTTAAAGGATTACTTTGAAATTAACTTGAATACCTCGGTGGAAAAAAGAATTATCTGGGATGCAAGCAAAGCTGTTATGAGAGGGTTTCTGATACAACAGAATACAATCAAGAAAAAACTTTGGAATAGTAAAAAAGACAAGATATTGGAGAAGATAAGTGATGGAGAGAAAAAATTAAGAGTGAATCCAAAATCAAAAGAGACTTTAAGAGAAATCAAATTTCACCAGTCACAATATGCGAAATTGATTAACCAAGAAGTGGAATGGAAAATCAAACAAATGAAACAAAGATCTTTTGAATCTGCGAACAAATGTGGGAAACTGCTCGCTTGGCAGTTGAAAAAGAGACAAAAATTAAATTATGTCACCAACTTAGAAGTTGAAGGGAAAAACATTCAGAAACCGGGAGAAATTAGAAGGTGTTTCCAGAAATACTTTAAAAAACTGTACACACAAGAATCCGAGGAAGCAACTGAGATAGAACAATTCTTGAAAGATAACGGCCTACCAAAATTATCTCAAGAGAAGAGATCAATCTTGAATTGTAAAATAACACAACAGGAAATCGAGGATGCCATTCAGAATATGCAACTAGGCAAATCTCCGGGCCCTGATGGACTCACCTCCAAGTATTACAGGATTTTAAAAGACTATTTGATACAACCATTAATGGAGGTTTGCAACCAGATTATGGGGGGAGGGAGGGCACCAGATACGTGGAAAGAAGCATTCATCACACTGATACCTAAAGTGGAAACTGAAAAGACTCAACTCAAGAACTACCGCCCCATCTCACTCCTAAACGTGGATTACAAAATATTTGCGGATGTTTTGGCTAACAGATTTAAAAAAGTACTAAATGAAGTAATCCATAAGGACCAAGCAGGCTTTCTCCCAGGTAGACATTTGTATGATAATACCAGGAACATTATCGATATTCTGGAACTTTTACAAACAAATATTAACACCAAAGCAGTGTTAATTTTTATTGATGCGGAGAAGGCCTTTGACAACATTTCTTGGAAATTTATGAAGAAAAACTTGGAAGGGATGGGAGTGGGAAGGGGGTTTGAGAATGGAATAGAGGCAATCTATTCAGAACAAAAAGCTAAGTTGATAGTGAACAATGTGGTGACAGAAGAACTTCATATTGAAAAAGGAACACGCCAGGGGTGCCCCCTATCCCCTCTGTTGTTTATTTCAGTCCTGGAGGTTTTGCTGAATATGATAAGGGAGGATCGGCAGGTACAAGGAATACGGGTCGGAGCGAAACAATATAAACTGAAAGCATTTGCAGATGACTTGGTTTTAACATTACAGGAGCCAGAACCTAGTACAAAAAGAGTTTTGGAATTGATTCAGAAATTTGGTCGGGTGGCGGGTTTTAAGCTGAACAAACAAAAAACTAAGGTGTTAGGGAAAAACTTGACGGTTATTGAAACAGAGGGGTTTCAGAAGGAAACAGAACTAAACATTGTTAAAAAAGTGAAATACCTGGGGGTCAATCTGTCTTCTAAGAATTTGAATCTATTTAAAGATAACTATGAAAAATGTTGGTCAGAAGTCAAAAAAGATTTAGAAATTTGGTCAAGATTGAAACTATCCTTGTTAGGCCGAATTGCAGCTATAAAAATGAACGTTTTGCCAAAAATGTTGTTTTTGTTCCAGGCCTTGCAGATTGTGGACAGAGTGGATTGTTTCGGAAAGTGGCAGAAGGACATTTCTAAATTTGTCTGGCAGGGCAAAAAGCCCCGAATAAAGTTTAAAATACTAACTGATGCAAAGGAGAGAGGGGGGTTTGCCCTGCCGGACTTAAGGTTATACTATGAAGCTGCGGCCTTCTGCTGGATGAAAGATTGGATTTTATTGGAAAATACTGATGTCCTAGATCTGGAAGGCTTTAATAATTCGTTAGGTTGGCATGCGTATTTGTGGTATGACAAGGGGAAAACACATGGAATGTTTAAAAACCATATTGTCAGAAAAGCAATATTTATGGTCTGGAAAAAATACAAAGACTTATTGGAAAGTAAAACCCCGAGGTGGATTTCACCAATAGAGGCCAAAGCTCGGAAAACATCCAATATGGAGGCATATTGGCCGAAATATTGGGAAATAATAGAAAACATTGGAGGTAATTGGAGGTTGCAGAGCTTTGAAAAATTAAAGGATAAGGTGCAAAATTGGCTACATTATGCCCAAATTAATGAGGTTTTTAAGCTAGATAAAAAAATAGGATTCCAGGTGGAAAAATCGAAACTTGAGACAGAGTTGTTAGAACCAAAGACCAAGGTAATATCGAGAATGTACAACTTGCTGCTTAAATGGAACACTCAGGATGAGACAGTTAAATCAGCCATGATAAAATGGGCTCAAGACATTGGTTACAATATTATGTCTGAGGACTGGGAAAGGTTATGGACCACCGGTATGAAGTTTACGGCATGTAATGCCTTGAAAGAAAACATTATGAAAATGGTATACAGGTGGTACATGACCCCAGTCAAGCTTGCTAAGATATACCATTTGTCTGATAATAAATGTTGGAAATGCAAGGAGGCTGAAGGGACATTCTTTCACCTCTGGTGGACTTGTCCAAGATTGAAGGCCTTTTGGGAAATGATCTATAACGAGTTAAAAAAGGTGTTTAAGTACACCTTTCCCAAGAAACCAGAGGCCTTCCTTCTGGGCATTGTCGGCCAGAAGGTGTTAAAAAAGGATAGAACTTTTTTTATGTATGCTACAACTGCAGCAAGAATTCTTATCGCCAAGCATTGGAAGACCCAAGATTTGCCCACACTGGAGGAGTGGCAGACGCAATTGATGAACTACATGGAACTGGCCGAGATGACTGCAAGAATCCGAGACCTGGGAGAAGAGGCAATGGAGGAGGACTGGAAAAAATTTAAAGATTATTTGCAAAAGTATTATAAGCTGTATGAAACATAAGACGTCGTATGATTTGGAACGTTAGCCCCAGCAATGAAATTTAATTATCTATGAAATTGCTAACATTTGTGAAAGAATCAAAGTTTAAATGGGTAAAAATGATATTTTTAGAGTAAATGGAGAATAAGAGATCTAAACTTAAATTGCAACTGAAAATATAAAGAAACACACGAAATAAGGGTATAATTTGCTGATGACTTTATTATCAAGAATGCATTATGCGGGAGATGTGGGGAAGTCCAATGGAAATTTGAAATAAGCTGTTGAAATGGATGTGATTTTCTGTTCTTTTTCCTTTTTTTCTTCTATTCTGCTTTTTCTTTCTGTTCTTTTTGTAATTTGGAAAAATGTAATAAAAATTATTATAAAAAAAAAATAAAAAGTGGAAAAACAAGATTCAAATAATATTTTTTTTAAAAAGAGCAGATCCAACTTAACCCCCCTAAAAGAAAAACAGGAAATTAAGATGCAAAAGCCTGGAAGACCAAGAATGTTTTTGCATGGTGCCCCAAAGCAGAGAATGATGACTCTAGGCATGCCTTGCTGAGAAAGCATTCCATAAATGGGGAGCCACCACTGGAAAAGCCCTGGCTGCTGAATTGTGCAGCAGCTGCAGTTTCCAAGATGTCTTCAAAGCAGCCCCACATACAACACATTGCATTTTATTTACCTATATCAGGGATGGGAACATCTGGTCTGCAGGTTGAATGTGACTCTCCAGGCCACTCAGTTCAGCCCTTGGTCCCTCTCCAGGCCACAGTAATCACTGGCCCTGCTCTCTTCCCTCCTCAAGTGCTTTTGCCTGGCTGGACTGTGCCCTTGAACTGCAGTAATGCCTTTTGCTTTCCTGGATGGCAGAGCGTGTGTATAGAAACTGCTGACTTATACTTAGCCAGAATGTAGCCTGCTGTAAGAGTCACATCAGTTGCCCTGCCTACCTTTTGTACATTTCCACCCACCATTGGCACAAGGCCTCCAAATAGTCGATCACAAAGGAATCTGCACCTTTGGGATGAACCCTTATCAGTATCTACCCTCAGTTTCTATGCCCCTATACACCAAGGACTTCGATTTAAAACCTCATCACAAAAATAGAATAAATTATCATGTAAACTCTGATTTCCCCAGCAGTTTGGAACCAGCAGCACAAATGCAAATTATTGCCCTGCTTCTGAAGAGCATTCAGGCTCAGCTTTTGTAGAATTTGAGGGTCAGTTCCTCTCTGTTCCATTATTGTATGTACAAATTTGATGCTTTGATGGTGTAGTCCAGGAAGTTCTCTTGTTTTGCTGGAACAGAGGGGAAGAAAGTCCATGTATAGTGCTGCTAGGCAGAAAGCAGCACCTCACATTGTAACGGGGGGTAATAATGCCAAGCCAGAGCAAACGGAGGGATGTGCTTTTAGTAGATAATTTCAGGGCGGAAGCTGTTCAAAATATGTGCATGATGGCAGTGGTGGTTTCTTACTTTCTAAAATAATTAAAACCCTCTTCCATTTGCAGGAGAACATTGCCTTCATTTGGCTCCTCAGCTTACCAGTGGAGGCCTCCAAGCCGCACTTCAAGCATGAGTAGTTTGGTGAGCAGCTATTTGCAGGTAATTATATTGACAAATGACTACATGTGCAACTGTGGCGATCACACAGGGTCCCCGGACGTTTGATGGTCTATTGATCCCTGTGCCACCACTGTGATTGCCTCTTCGCTGCCACCAACCCATTTCTCTTAGGTACACACGGAGTCCAGACAGTTGTTAACATTAACAAATAATCAAATTTATTTTTATAGGCATGAACAAGTTTATGGTTTCAGTTATTTTTTCTTGTCAGTTACTTAAATCTTAGTTCCTTTAATGTCCTATACATCCCTAAAAACTTCAAACTGATTATCCCAACTAACTATCTGACTCCACCTAACAATTCCTCTCACTCCCACACAACACAACTCGACTAACCCACAGACTTATCCTCCCTCTTCCTTCTCCAACTCCCCAACTCTCAACTAACTTCCACACAACACCGACTCTAACTCTAACTCCTCCTATCAGTTTCTCTCTCCCCAATCACATCACACTCATTTAACCCTTTCCTTATGACCCACCTAGGAGGCAAACGCCACAGCAACATTTCCTTATAAGAGCAGCAATAGTGCTCCTGTTAGTCTTCCTTATGTGTAATGACCCCTTACCATTAGACTGAACATACGAAGGGGAAATTACGGTAGAATCCACTTGATGTTATTTTTCTAATTGGTCACCTGAGAGGAACTCACTCTGTGTTCCTCATTTAGCTGCATGCCATTGTAAGTTGATGCAAATAATAGCCCTACTGTTCTGGTTTAATTGTATATTGTGATGATTTCCCAGCCAGAGGCTTCTTCATACTAATCTGAGGTGGATTCCAAATGCTGAATATACAATATATACCAAAGAGGCATCTCTTCTTCTAACTAAAACCATTTTTCTTCTGATTTTCTTAGACCCAAGAGATTCCCTCCAGCCCCAATGGGAATAGCTTTTTAACTGCTGAGCCTCTTGAGGGCCTTGATGAGCTACACGTGGAGCTGGACCAGGCAGAACTGCGGCAGAAAGAACTGCAGGGTCGGACCCAGCATCTAGAAAAGGAAAACCAGGAGCTCCAGGCGGCCATCAGCTTTGAGAAGCAGCAAGCGCAAACAGAAAGAGAGAAGAGCAGGAATATCAGCGAGGAGAACTCCAGGCTAACGAAAATGCTGGGGGAGGTGGAGAAACAGCGTGAGATCTCCCACTGCACTCAGGACACCATTCAGGACCTCCAGAAGTGCCTGCAGACATTAGAACTGAATGCCGTTGAGAAGCAAAAAGACTACTGTGCAAGGCTGGAGGAACTGGAGTCTGGGAAAAAGGATTCTGACTCAAAGCTTCTTCTCTCGAACCAAGAGCTGGAAGCTGCAAGGGCTTTGGTGTCCACGAAGGATGTCCGTATCAGTGAGCTTCTGGCCAAATTGCAGTCAGGAGAGCAGAAGAATGAAGAGCTTGTCGCCAAAGCCAATGCTCTAATGAATGAAAAGGCACAACAAGCCACCAGTCAGTTTGAGTCTGCACTGAAGATTGAGGATTTGCTGAAGAAGCTTAATGAAGCGGAAGAGGCAAAGGCCAATGCTGAGGAGTTAAATAATAAACACCTTTCTCTGCTTAAGATCGCAGAAGAGCAACTCCAGTTAAAGGAGGAGGCACAGAAAGAGTTTGAATCAAAACTGACGAACCTCACTGTCAACTGCAAGGAAGAATCTGAAAAGCTTTGTGGTGATCTGGAAACTATGGCAACTAAAATGGCAGACCTTCAGAAGGCATTAACAGCAAAGGGCCATGAGGTGGCTGATCTTCAAATCCAGTTGAAAGGTTTGTTGGATTCCATAAAATCCTTGGAAAAAAGCCTTGAAGAGGAAAAGAAAGAGAAGACAAAACTTGAGGGTTTGGTCACGCTTACAAAAACAACAATGGAAGAAGAAGTAAAAAACACGATGGAGCAACTTGGACTTAGGGAAATTCAGCTTTCAAAACTAAGTCAAACAGTGAAGAGCTTAGAAGAGCAAAAGAGAGAACTTATTTCTGAAAGAGAGCATCTCAGAAAGACAATAGAAAGAATGGAGGAACAGGCCACAGAGCAAAGCTCCTCACTGAGAATGATCTCTGAAGGAAACGAGAAGCTCAAGTCTCAGAATGCAAAGCTGCAGCAAACCAATCAGAAGCTAGAAGCGAAGCAAAGAGAGTTGGATGCTTCTCAATCTTCTCTGGAGGCTGAGGTTGCCAGACTGAGAGCCTCCGAGAAACAGCTCCAAAGCCAGATTGAAGATTCTGTGGTGTCTGTGGATGAAAAGGAGAAGAAACTCCGGGGACAGAACAAGCTGCTGGATGAAAACCTGCAGAATGCCACAAGGCAAAACCAAGTTCTGGGAGAAAAGCTGGATGCCCTGCAGGCTGATTACCAAGAACTGAAAAAAAGTGAAGAAGCTGCCAAAGAGTCCTTAACTGCGCTGCAGACAGAGCTCCAGAACACCAAAGAGCATGGCCTGCAGGTGGAAAAGAGCCTGTCCTCCTCAAGGGAATATGAAGGATCTCTGAAGTTGCAGCTCAAAGAGAAAGAGGAAGCATTACAAGACTTGGAGAGCCAGTGCAAGGAGCTACAAGGACAGTTGGAGAGGTGCAGGAAAAAGATGGAAGCCCTGGAGGCAGAAAAGGCAAAAGCAGAAAAAACCTGCCTCCATCAGACAAAGGTGATTGAGTCCCTTGTTTCTGAGAAGGCTTCTGTGGAGAATGCCCAGTTGGAACAGGCATCTTGTCAGGAGAGAGAAGCCAAAGAACTGGCTTCAAGACTGGCCCTTTCGGAGGAACAGTTGCGTCTCAACCAGGCAGAGGTCTTGAGACTTCAGGAGGAAATGGTGGACCTTCAAGCCAAGCTTCGACAGGCAGCAGCAGAGCAGCAGAAGCTGCAAGAAGAGTTGGATGTTGGAAGGGCTGTTCTGAGCGAGCAAAAGACCCTGGCCCAGCAACTGAAAGAGCAAGGCGAAGTCCTCAACAGAAAGCACGTGAAGGAAATGCTTCAGTGTCGCCAACGAGAGGAAGTGCTGCAAAAGAAGTGGGACCAGGAAGCCCAGCAGAAGGTGGAGCTGGAGGAGAACGTGCTGAGCCTCACAGAGGAGCTGTCCAAGGCCAAGCAGTATTTGGAAGCAGTTAATGCAGAAAACGTGGAGATCAAAGACCTCCTCCACAGGACCAACACGGACATGGCTGAGCTTGGCATTCAGATCTGCAGTCTGACATCTGAAAAGGCAGAAGCAGAAGAGAAACTGTCCCAGCTCATGGAGGAACTCAGAACTGCCAAGGATAAAGCCACCAGAGAACGTGAGGAGCTTCAGCTTGATCTCTCAAGACTCACTCAGGAGAAACAGGAATTGGAAAGCAAACTGGAAGAGTCTAGGGTTTGCAACGCAGCTCTCCCTAGCCTGCAAACTCAGCTGGAGATGGCAGAGAAGCATCACCAGAAGCTGCAAGAGACCAGCAAAGAGGAGCTGTCTGCAGTCAAGTTTCAACTGAGCACAGAAATCATAAACCACCAAACAAAACTTAAGGTAAATTAACGTAAACAAGTCCTCGTTGCTAAAATAAGACCCTGCACACACTTTCCTGAGAATGTATCCTGTTGATTTCAGAAGCACTTCTGATTAGACCTGTGTAATGGTTGTATTGGGTTGCAGGTGGCATTGTAGGTTAAACCACAGAGCCTAGGACTTGCCAATCAGAAGGTCGGCGGTTCAAATCCCCACGACAGGGTGAGCTCCCGTTGCTCGGTCCCTGCTCCTGCCCACCTAGCAGTTCGAAAGCACATCAAAGTGCAAGTAGATAAATAGGTGCCGCTCCAGCGGGAAGGTAAACGGTGTTTCTGTGCGCTGCTCTGGTTTCCCAGAAGTGGCTTAGTCATGCTGGCCACATCACCTGGAAGCTGTACGCTGGCTCCCTCGGCCAATAAAGCAAGATGAGCGCCGCAACCCCAGAGTCGGCCATGACTGGACCTAATGGTCAGGGGTCCCTTTACCTTTAATGGTTGTATTATAGTGTCATGGTTATGAGAATCCTCCTCAAATGAAGAATTAAAAGCATTGAAAACTTGCAATCCAAATTTGTCGCTGCCACCGCCCAGGCTCTGTGGAATGCCAGAGCTGCTGCTGCATCTGTAGCCTGGCCACTCACAGCAGTTCAATTTGGGGTGGTAGGCAGATTGGGCCCAATCCCTGTGCCAGATCCAAGCTGGCACAGCGACTGGGCCTGAGGTATGGAGAATAGTGGGGAGGGGAAATGCTTCTCTCACCAGGTATCCCTGCATATTGGCCCCACCACCTCCACTCCTGGAGTCTGCACATTTAGCATGAAGGCCTGGAAAGGACTTCACAGCATGTTTTGGCTGAATCTGTCTAAACGCCGCCCCCATTATCAACCCTTGTCTTCTCAGCGTTCCGTTCCTGATCGCGACCTGGGTATCAAAGCATATTCAGCGGCGCATCCTTAGAAGCTCAGTTTGACACTCCCTCTGAAACACACACACACATACACACATTCTTTTGAATATTTACAAAGGGTGATCATTAGCCTCGGATTTATTAAAGCATGTGGCTTTAAGAAGGGGAGGAACCGTGTAACTCTTTGTTTTGACAAACGGATAACTTCTCTTTAAAAATAATAATAATAATCAACGCTGATGTGTGTTTTATGGGTCCTGCCAGGCTCTCAGTGAAGACTGCGAAAAATTAAAGCAGGAAGTTGAAGAGCAAAGCCAGCAAGCACATGTTGCAAAGGAAGCACTCAAAGAACTGCAGGTTGGTCCATGATCTGATTGAAATAAGAAACTCACTGAAGCAACTCTCTCTCTCTCTCTCTCTCTCTCTCTCTCTCTCTCTCTCTGAGGCCGACAGTATGCTTCAATGGTGAATATGCGCTGACACTTAACAGACAGGAACCTGAATACAGCAAAAGTGGGTGGGGTGAAACTACGGCCAAGATACAGAGATGCAAGCCAGCATGTTCTGTCCTTGCATACATATTTTTAAAAAACAAATAATATGCCCTTGAACCCTGTTTCCAAGCTGCATAGAACTTGGCATATCATCTCCTTATGCATATAGATCACCCTGTAACACCATCACCCTGCCATTACCCCAGGGTCCAGCTTGTTTCCTTTTGCCCAAACACTGGAAAATCAGAGACTGCAGCACGAATATAGCCATCTGGATTTTAGCTTTCCAAACTCAATCCACTGAGTTTTTAGTTTGTGTTTTAATTGTGTTTTGACTATTTTGTACACTTGATTGTAGCTAAAGGGGCAAAAAGCGTTTTTTTACAGAATTGTTATAGTTTTTATTGTTTTATACAGTCATACCTCGGGTTGAAGTTGCTTCAGGTTGAGCGCTTTGGGGTTGCACTCTGCAGCGACCAGGAAGTAACCGAATGCGTTACTTCCGGGTTTCGCCGCTCGCGCATGCACAGATGGTCAAAATGGCATCACGCGCATGCACGGAAGTAGCAAATTGTGACCCACGGACACACAGACGCGGGTTGCGTTTACTTCAGGATGCAAACTGGGCTCTGGAACGGATCCCATTCATATCCAGAGGTACCACTGTATTGTGTTGAATGTATTTTTAAAATTGCTTTATCAGTTCATAAAACTATAACAATTCTTTTTTAAAAAACCTGTAAAAACATGTTGCTCTGTCATGGGGTGTCCATTAGTTTGTGTTCTACCTATAGCCCTTGGATTACACAGCATCTCTACTTCCACTGTTGGTGATTACTGAGATGTGGTTACTTAGATATAGCTTCTGCTGGCCATTTGGGGGAAATACAGGAAAATTGTTACTTAGAAAATCTCTAAGGCTTTGGTGATAACAAAAGGTTAACACTTTGAATATACCCTGCAACCACATCCATGCAGATCTCAGTTAGCAAATTTATTAAAGATTCTGAATGGAATCTGAAAAGCCTTTTATACATCTTTTTTATTATTTACCTTTTTAAAAATCATCTTCCTAGGCTGTGAAAAGAGATCTGTGCACGGAATTGGACCTGGCCATGGATCAGGTGACAGAGTACAAAGCAGCCCAGCAAAAAAGAGATGAGGAGGTGACACAGCTTAAAGAAGACCTAAAAAGGTAGAAACTTTGTTTATCCTGTTGTTTTTTATATAAAAAGTTTTAAATCTTGCAAAGAGAGCTGATGTAGCGTAGTGACCAATTAGAGGCTAAGCTACAAATCAGAAAGTTCTCCGTTAAATCTTTTTGCCCTGAATTCGCTCAGTGGCCTTAGGCAAGCTGCTATTGCTTAACCTCAACCTCACCATCATTGGTACGGGAGGATATTACCGTATTTTTCTGTGTATAACACGCCCCCCTGTATAACACGATCCCTATTTTGGGGGGCTACAATTTTAGAAAGTGGGGGGAGACGGCCAAGAGTTGTTCAGCTTTTGGGGGGAAGGATTGCCCCCAAAGTTGTTGAGTTTTTTTGGGGGGGATGCCCAAAGCTTTTCAGGTATTTGCGGGGGGGTGTGTGCCAAAAAACACTCACCCGGCTGATAAACGCTACCAAACATGCAGAAGAAGCAACAGAGCGTCTGCCGGCGAGCTGAAAGCAGCCGGCATTCACACGCCCAACTGCCGCAGCGCTAGCCAATCCACAGCAGCAATCTCAGCAGACTCCATTCTCCCACCCAATCACAGCTGACCAGCTATGACTCATGCCTGCAACCATTCGCCAGCACCAGAAAAATCACTATCCGTGTAAAAGACTACCCACCCCCAATTTTTATCCTTCTTTTACAGTTTAAAAAACCTTGTCATTTTTTTTATATATAGTTTTTTATTAGGTTTTTTTTAACATATCATTCTCAACAGTAATTAAACATACTTTTACATCTTATTCAAATTTTTGACTTCCATCAATCCTGTCTGAAAACTTTCCAATCTAATCTCTCAGTATGCATTTCTTATCTTCCCTATTACATTTCAAACTCATAACCAATGTCTCTATCTTTTTTTACTTTGTAACACTTCATGTATTTCTCCTTACAAAACTTCTTGTAGTCCTACTAGCGTAATTTGATGAATACAGTTGCTCTTCAAATAATTCATATACTTCTTCCAATCTTCTGTAAATCTCTGGTCCCTCAGGTTTCGAATCCTTCCTGTCATTTTGTCTAATTCTGCATAGTCCATTAATTTCGTCTGCCATTCTTCTTTCGTCGGAATTTCTTCTTGCTTCCATTTCTGGGCTAACAATACTCTTGCTGCATATAAAAACATATAAAATGTTTGTTGCATATAAAAACAATTTAACATCTTGCCTATTAATGTCCTGACCTATAATACCAAGTAAAAATGCTTCTGGTTTTTTAAAAAAATGTATATTTCAACATCTTTTTCATCTCATTATATATCATTTCCCAGAAGTTCTTTACTTTTTTACATTCCCACCACATATGATAAAATATTCCTTCTTTTTCTTTACATTTCCAACATTTATTATTTGTCTTATACATTTTAGCTAATTTCACTGGTGTAATATACCATCTAAGGGATGCGGGTGGTGCTGTGGGTTAAACCACAGAGCCTAGGACTTGCCAATCAGAAGGTCGGCGGTTCAAATCCCCGTGACGGGGTGAGCTCCCATTGCTCGGTCCCTGCTCCTGCCAACCTAGTAGTTCGAAAGCACGTCCAAGTGCAAGTAGATAAATAGGTACCGCTCCAGCGGGAAGGTAAACGGCGTTTCCGTGCGCTGCTCTGGTTTGCCAGAAGTGGCTTAGTCATGCTGGCCACATGACCCAGAAGCTGTACGCCGGCTCCCTCGGCCAATAAAGCGAGATGAGTGCCACAACCCCAGAGTCGGCCACTTCTGGACCTAATGGTCAGGGGTCCCTTTACCTTTAATATACCATCTATACATTGTCTAATACACAGAAAAGTATGGAAATACCGGTTTATCTTTCAGCATGGGTGGGCAACCTCCGACCCATGGGCCTAATTTGGTCCACCAGACATTTCCATTTGGCCCACCAGGCCATTTTGGTCAAGCCACGCTCACCTGCCCTACACCTGATGTCATAGCACTTTGAGGCCCACCTAGCAGCTGATTGTCAGGACTCTGCAGGGCTCTCCACAAGCGCCAACAAAAAGCTGGCTCCTGGTGTTTGAGGAGACCCCAGCACAGCAACAGCTGGGATTTGCAGCACAAAGAATAAGACTCCAGATCTAAAAAGTCTAATATGTGGAAATTAATCCCCCCCCCCCCCGATGAAAAACAAGCTCTCTCCTCCACGGCTAGCATTATTGTTTTTTTGAAAACCTGCCATGGTTCTAATGATTCATTATATGCTCTTGAGAATGAAGGGAAACTAGAAACAATGTTGTGATATAGCTGTGCTGTGTGGGAAAGACATTAATCATAGTACTAATTGAGGTATGACTGAGGTCAGGAATGGTTAAAGATTATAGATATATATATATTTAAGGGCTCAAATGGAAGTCAACAAAGCAAATGAGCAAATTCAAGACTACTGCGAGAAACTCAGCAAGACGAGAGCAGACCAAGAAAGCAACGAAAGGAAATTACTGGCTGAACTCGATGACCTAACAAGAACAAAGCAGTTCCTTGAAGAACGGTTAATTGAACTTCTCAGGTTGGTAGCTTTATCGTTAAATATTTCTAACCTGGATGGAAAAATCTTGTCTTTTGATCCCTGCCACGTTCTGCAGCAGAACTAAAGAAAAAATTACAGTGTAAGCCTAAACAAGCAAAATCAGAAGTAACTCCTACTGAGCTCAGTTGGTTTTACTCCTTAGCAAATGGTGTTTAGGATATTAGGATAATCATGATTGTGGTCTTTTGTGGAATGCTGGAAGTGACAGACTTTCCAAACCCTTCCCCAAGTGTAATACTTCAACCACAGCTCCAAGGAAGTAAGACGTTATTTAGGAACGGTCTTTGCCTCCTTGGGCCTGCAGTGGTTCAAACTTTTGACCTTCTCCATAACTCACTATGAAGACCCACTTGCTGGATCACAGCAGTTCCTGGCAGGGCAAGAAACGCTGTTACTGAGTAATGCCTTGCAGCCCTAAGGCTGTTAAAGATATGGCTATGATACCGTTCTACCTTTAGAAAAGCCAGAGTTGTTACTTGAGCCCTAGGTGCTCAGAAGACATGATGGCAGCAGCGCTGGTAGGAAGTATTCTCTGATAGGAAATATTATCAAGATACTGCAGGTTGCACCCTCACTGAGGGTTGGCACCACCATGTGGTTGAAGGCAGCAGTTAAGGGATCCAAAAACCCTTCAGGCAATTTGCTTTCTGTTAGCAGAGAGAATCTGTGTGTGTCCCCTTGGCTATTGCTGTTGCAGTGTCTGATTTCCCCTTCCTTGGCTTGTCATAATTGAAACTTGAGTTCCAGTGGAGGGAGGGACTTCAAAAAAAACATTGAAAGCAGCAATTTTGCCTTTAAACCACAAGGTGGCGCTCATGTCCCAACCTGTGGTCACCTGTTGCTTGAAATCTCTTTCACATGTAAGATTTATTTGATTTAGTATTTTTTGACATAGAATTTTAAAAACCAAAGCTCCATGTGGTTCCAGTGTAAGCGTAGAATATTGTGCAGCAGGGGCTTACTCCGCTCTTCTCAAATGCTAGTGGATTATTTGCATGGAGCTCCTCATTCACATCAATGCCCTGTAGAGTTTTAGATCAGCCAGTGTTTCTGATCCAGTGATCTTCTGCAGGCGATGGAAGCTCCCACGCTTCCAATGCCCCCATTCACTCCAGTGGAAGGGGGGGAAATACATATGCTCATTTCTTCGTCATTTCACCATTAATATCAAAGGTGAAACTAACTCAGGAAATCAACATAAATTGCCTACCTTCATGCAAGCTACTATTCAGTTTCCTGGTGAAATCCAGTGAAGATCAGCTCTCCAAAGCTGCTGTTTGCATTTCAGGGCAAGCTTCCCTTAGCAACAATCAGTGCTCCCCTCGAAATGCGAACAGCAGCTTCAGAGAGGGGTTGTCGCAGGGAAGGATAGTTAAATGTCCCCCTCCACTCCCCATGGTCCTGAGGCTGCTCAAGCTTCTCTATGCCTGCACGAAAACAGTACAAGTTAATTGCATTTGTGCAATCCTTAATAAGTAAGGAAAAAGGGACGCAGGTGGAGCTGTGGTCTAAACCACTGAGCCTCTTGGGCTTGCCGATCCAAAGGTCGGCAGTTCGAATCTGCTCAATGGAGTGAGCTCCTGTTGCTCTGTCCCAGCTCCTGCCAACCTAGCAGTTCAAAAGCACGCCAGTGCAAGTAGATGAATAGGTACCGCTCCGGTGAGAAGGTAAACGGCATTTCCATACGCTCTGGTTTCCATCATGGTGTCCTGTTGTGCTAGAAGTGGTTTAGTCATGCTGGCCACATGACCTGGAAAGCTGTCTGTGGACAAATGCCGGCTCCCTCAGCCTGAAAGCGAGATGCGCACCGCAACCCCATAGTCGCTTTTGACTGGACTTAAATGTCCAGGGGTCCTTTACCATTACCTTTACCTTTTTTAATATGTAACTAATCTTCTTAAAAGTAAGGCTTCTCTGAAGCTAATTTTTGTTGTTGTTATTTAAGGGAAAAATATGAGTAAAAAATTGGACAAAAGGTAGCTCATCTATGTACAGTGGTACCTCCAGTTGTGGATGGGATCTGTTCTGGAGCTCTGATCGGATTCCGAGGTTTTTGCAACTGGAGGTGCCTGTTCTGCACATGCGCACAGTGTGGTAGAGCGCTTCTGCACATGCGTGCGAGGTGAAACCCGGAAAAATACTTCTGGGCTTGCCACGTGCGTATCCCGAAGTATACGTACGCATAAGTAGAGGTACCACTGTATTGTGAAGTGATACCTAGTGTTACATCTATGGCTCAAGTACTAATTCAGCAGGAACAGCATGACCTCTGGCTCTTTGCAGCCTCTGCAAAAAATCTAGCAGTGACCATAGAAAAAAGCAGTCTGGGCCATGGAAAATGCAACCAAGCCCTAGTGCATGAGCCGCAGATCTGATCCAGCCAAAGGGCTGGATCCAAAGCTCCCACAGACAACCCACAGGCCATTTTGACAGGTGGTCGAGGCCCGCCCTCTGTCAATCACCCAGCATCACCACGACATCTGGTGACTCAATTTCAAAGGAAAGGATCAGGAGCACACTCTGAAGTGTACTCCTGATTTGTCCTTTACTTCAAAAAGTGACCCCTTTTTAAATTTGGCACTGCTGCAGCTTGAAGTTCCCAGCCCGTGACATCACCCAGGAAAGATGGGGCTGGTTTGGAGGGGTCCAGCTTCTGAGGACCATGGGCCCACCACTGCCCTAGTGTTTCCTGGAAAAAAATTGTGGGTTTCCGATTCTAATGGTGGAGCATAGCTAAGGCCACCTGCTCCTAAATCTTTGCGCTGGCCAGTTTGCTTGTATCACTAGCTCAACACAGCTCCAGCACGAATATGACCCCAGGGTTTGTGGTGAGGCCAATAGTGCACCCCATCTGAGAAACTTTACTCATTTATGTTCTCATTTACTTTGATGATGGCATTTAGAAGAACTGGCGACTTGCAAACTGAACCATCTTTGTTTCTGTTTCCTGTGCAACTGTGGTAGATTCTGTGCAATGTAATGTTCTCTCGGCAGTGGCATCACACCTTGCTTCTTGATGATACATCTTCACCACATATTTTGCAATTACTTCAGCACTTGTTAAGTCCTGTGGCTTGTGGGTCACACTTGACATTTTAAACCACAGAGAAATACACTCCCCCCAACATTATCTAGCACAGAAGGCCTAAATAGATTTGAGCAATGCATGTTTAATAAGTCTCCCTTTCATACATGTGTGTAGTTTTTGCTCATCTTTACAGGTTTAGCCTCCCTAATTTATTCCCACTTTCCTGGAAATAAGTCCCATTGAAACTAGTGTGACTTGATTCCAAGTAAACATGCACGCGGTTGCACTTTAGTTGTTGTTGTCTGAAGGTCTGAAATGGTATAAAAGTCTGAAATGGTATAAAGATGGGAGATTTCAACCTTTTTGACATTTGTAATCATTAAAAGGTAAAGGTACCCCTGCCCGTACGGGCCAGTCGTGTCTGACTCTAGGGTTGTGCGCCCATCTCACTTAAGAGGCCGGGAGGCAGCGCTGTCCGCAGACACTTCCGGGTCACGTGGCCAGCGTAACAAGCTGCATCTGGCGAGCCAGCGCAGCACACGGAAACGCCGTTTACCTTCCCGCTAGTAAGTGGTCCCTATTTATCTACTTGCACCCGGGGGTGCTTTCGAACTGCTAGGTTGGCAGGCGCTGGGACCGAACGACGGGAGCGCACCCCGCCGCGGGGATTCGAACCGCTGACCATACGATCGGCAAGTCCTAGGCGCTGAGGTTTTACCCACAGCGCCACCTGCGTCCCTTTGTAATCATTACTTGATCATAATTATGAGTCTATTTCACATGTTATTGGTATGTGTTACTAACATGCCCTGTCTTCCTACTAAAACTGTAACGTTTAAAACCATCTCACTGTAGGAACCATAATGGCCCTGGCTCTCTAGTGCTGTGGTTCATCTGTTTAAAACAAAAAAAAAACACTTTAAGATAACTGATTCTCACCTCACCCCAACACCATTTCACAAACTCTTCTCAGTTTCCAAAACTGTTTGCCATGTGGCATAGGAGGTTCTTCTTGGAGGAAAAACAAGCCTTACCCTCCCTTCAGCTTCACAGATCCTAGCCAGAGTTCTTATTAAGTAAACTTACAAACAGAGGTTCACAAATGTTGGCTTGATCTGCTAACCAGGCGATTATTTGTGGCTGCCAGTGCTACCCTCCCTCCTCCTTTCAGTTCTCTGGCAGACTTTCAGATTTTCTGCATGATAAAATGCAATAGATAACATATTATTATTTAGATCTTATAAAAGTGAAAGATTGAAGCATAGCCAGCAACAGTAGAGGGAAATGGTCTTGAGAGGCTATGTTTTGTTTATGTGCACACATATGTGCTGTCTTCCTTTCGTACCCACCCACATGGTCTTGCTCAATGTCATATATGGAATGCTTGCAAAAAGACAAGCATGGCGTCCAACTAGAATTTTAGCTAAGAATCCATTGTATTTAAATGATATTTGCCTTAATAGGGGAGATTTGTTTTTCCTGTGATGGGCTGGCATTGAATTTTTAAAACCTAAAACTCACAGATGATGAATTGTTCTTTATGTACACCTTTGAAAGAGACAAGGATGCCCTCTGGCAGAAGTCAGATGCTTTGGAATTCCAGCAGAAACTCACTGCAGCACAAAGATGGCTTGGTGATGCGGAAGTAAGCTGTTGCCTAGACTGCAAGAAAGAATTTGGCTGGATGAATCGCCGCCACCATTGCAGGTCAGTTTGTAGGGGTGACTTGATAAACACTTGTGAGCAACTGTATTTGGCCGGATGACAAGTAATCAACAAGATGTTATACTGCAGTTTTTCAGGCCACATTTCTAAATAGTGCCATTGTAAATAGTGTCGCTTGGAATTACAGCAAATTCTACCTTAAGTGGCATTCATAATGCATTTGTGGTTTCTGCTTGAAAAGACTGTGGGACAAAAGCATTGTTTGTGTGGATTTGGAGATCTTCCCAGACTCGACCTCATCTCAATCTGGGAAAAAATGACAATCCAAATTATCACTGGTCTGCTCCCCATTAATCTCTCTGCAATGTTACATAAAGGAATTACTTTATAAAGGATTGTTGGTTTGGGGAATGGGTTGATATAGTTGGCCTTTCAGGTGTATATTTAACTCAGCATCCAATTACGTTACACTCAGAGTTGACCCATCAAAATGAATGGGCCTAAATTAGTCATGTCTGTTAATTTCAATGGATTTACTCAATGTTGGATAAAACCCAGTGTTCTTCCATTGACTTCAAAGGGAATCCAGATTGGCAATATTATGAAGAAGGTCGCTTTCTGCATGTTGGATATTGTATCCCTTAAATGCCTTCATTTTGACATGAAGAACTCTTTTCTCTTTTAAAATCCCATTATTTTTAGAATGTGTGGGCGCATTTTCTGCTACTACTGCTGCAACAACTATGCCATGTCAGAGCATACTGGCAAGAAGGAGCGCTGTTGCCGGGCTTGCTTTAAAAAGGCAAGTGCCATCTCAGTTGATTCTGGATCAAACGCAAGCCAGGAAGAACCATCATCAAGCCTGCTAGCTTCACCACTGTCCCTGGTCCATAGAGTTATGGGTGAGTCCTTTCTGTGTATAAATGGGATTAAAGTTCTTGGAAAAGAATCTCCTGTGGACTTCAGCTCATATTCTATCCTTGTGTCTGCTTTGGTATAGATGGCAGTGTTTGATGTCCCTTCAAGTCCCATAAGTCTATAATGAACACTGAGAAGTTATGTTGCCTTACTTTATATGCAGCATAATAACACTTTCTTGTTTTGTGTCCTTTGTTGTGGTACAGTTACAAATGAAGCCTCTAAACCCACAGATGACGCCGTGTTTGATATAATCACCGACGAGGAAGTGGGCCAGATAAAGGAAGACAACTCGGTTCACAATGAAAGCCAAACTGAAGAAGAATCTTTGGATCACGGTATAACTGATCTGTAAGTAAACATAATTTATACACATATGTACACACACACACACACACACACACAGGGAGAGAGAGAGAGAGAGAGAATCTGTTGCAAAGTAGAATAGGCTTGTAAAGGGCAGTGGCGCAGCATGGGTTTCTAGTGCCCAGGGCAAGTATCCTTGGCACCGCTCATCCGATAGGCTGGAATGAAGGGGCAATAGCTCAACCCATGCAGAGGGCGCCATAGCAATCAGCCGTCACCCAAATCCTCTCCTCAGTCTGCCCATGTGAACATGGGGAGATTTTCTGTGTGAGGGGGAGGGTGCACTTTTTTATTTATTATTACTACTACTATTTTTTTTTCTTTAAAATTTTGTGCCCCTAAGAGTTTTGCACCCCCCAGTAACTGCCCCTGTGGCCCAGCCCATGCTATGCCACTGGTAAAGAGTCCTCCGTTGTCCATGGGAGAGTGTAGCTGGGGAAGGAAGGTTAACTCTTGCCTCCCCAGCTGCACTCTTGAGGAAGATCACCCAGCCAATTTTGTTTGGAAGAAAGTGAAAACACACTTGTTCAAGTCTAACCACTGGCAAGGAGGAGTGTGCCTTTGGTGTCCACAGCAGTGTCCACAGTTTGCAAACATGTCCATGGGCCCGGTCAAGGTTAGCAATCCCAGTTTTAAAGGTTTCCCTCCCCACAGTCAGGCTTATAAACTAGACCAGAGCTCATCAAGGGGTGGGGAGGCTTGTGGGGGTGGCTGGGGGGGGGGTAGCATTTGGAGGCAGGAATTGGCATGTGTAATCAAGTCCCATTCCTTCTGCCAAGGTAACATCTAATTTCACCCTACGTAAGGAAAATTAAACACGTAGCCCACAGAAGTATGAACTAGTATGGCTCATTGATTCCTTCAGGGTTTATAATCCTATGAACCAGGGTTGGGAAGCCAGCGGCTCTCCAGATGTTGGGCCCATCAGCTCTGCTAGCATGGCTAGTGGTCATGGATGATGGGAGTCATAGTCCCTGCTGTAAACACTGTTAATAATTCCTGTCTGCCTTGCTCATATCAGAACTGTATCAAAGTGCCCAGCAATGCAGTGTTTGTTCGTTTCCACAATGTGAAGCAGCCAGCTCAATGTCAGGCAGGAAGCTTGCATGAGAATGCCACAGACACTTCTGGTTAAGAGTGACAAGGATTCAGGTTTGCCGTTTCATTTGTCGGCTCACATTTCCTGCCCAAAGTGTCTGCCTCACACAAACTTCCCTTCCCTTTTTTGCTTGCTCACACCAAAAGAGCAAAGTTTTGATGCCAGTGGCAAAACTGCTGACTTAATGAGTTTTGTGAGCAAAACAACCTTTTATCATACATGGTGGGGGATGTAAAATTGTTTTAGAAAAATTGGAACGAGGTATATGAGGAACTGAAAAAACTATTTAAGATTTCGTTTATCAAAAAGCCAGAGGCTTTTCTGTTAGGCCTAATATCTAATGACATCCCCAGAGATAAGAAAAATGGATTCCTTTACGCAACAGCAGCGGCCAGAATATTGATCGCGAAGAATTGGAAGGGGGAGAAAATACCATCATTGTTAGAATGGCAAAGCAAGCTCTGTGAGTTTGTAGAAATGGCAAAATTGATGGCAATCATTAGAGGCCATTCAAAGCAGAGAATAATTAAAGAATGGGATGGAGTGAAGGAATACATGAAAAAATACGGTTCTGGAACTGGAATATTAATAGATAATGTGTAAAACATGCAGGGGTAAGCAAGGAAATAATAAAAGAATCAATGGAATAATTATTAAGCTACAACAACATAACAAGATAGAAGAAGTTAAAAGAAATATTGAGATCACAAATGGGTGAAGGGGAGTGGGGGTTATAGGGGAATTTATAAAAATTTCTAATATAATATTTCTAATTGCGTTGCATTTATATATAGCAAAGGGAAGTCTATAGCAATTAGGTATACAGTGGTGCCCCGCAAGACAAATGCCTCGCAAGACAAAAAACTCGCTAGACGAAAGGGTTTTGCGTTTTTTGAGTCGTTCCGCAAGACGAATTTCCCTATGGGCTTGCTTCGCAAGACGAAATGTCTTGCGAGTTCTTGCGAGTTTGTTTCCTTTTTCTTAAAGCCGCTAAGCCGCTAATAGCCGTTAAGCTGCTAATAGCCGTGCTTCGCAAGACGAAAAAACTGCAAGACGAAGAGACTCGCGGAATGGATTAATTTCGTCTTGCGAGGCACCACTGTATTTTAATCTAGTCAAATATGTAATAGGCTTATGTTACAAAACGAATTTGGATTTTGAATTTGATGTTTGTAATTCTTTTTTGGTTTTGGAATAAAGTTAAAAAAGAGAGAGTTTTGTGAGTAAAACAAAAGCAAAAAAGGAAAACTGGGCAGAGAATGCAAAAGAAGGGTTAATCTCAGACTGATGGCTGGAAAATTAGTGGGTCTACTGTTCACTGAAGGTAACCTTCACTTCCCTGCAATGTGTGTGCGTCTTATGGAGCGAATGCAGGCTGTGCAGCTATCGCAGAAGCCAGAACAGCAAGAGGGATCACTGCTTTCGCTGCGCAGCAATCCCTCTTGCTGTTCTGGCTTCTGGGATTCAGAATATTTTTTTTCTTGTTTTTCTCCTCCAAAAACTAGGTGCGTCTTATGGTCTGGTGCGTCTTATAGAGCGAAAAATACGGTGCTTTCAGAGTTCTGTGGGGAGTGGGAAAGGGGAAATACAGTATAAACAGCCTTCTACACTTAAAGCCTCTGGATGACCAAGTTGTGCCTAAAATTGGGGGAGAGGGGGTTATGTCACAGTGCCTCCAGAGCAAGTGTTTGTTCTTAGTTTGAGAAAGCTGAGCTATGGAACTCCTTGACACAAGAAAAGACAAGAGATACAAACACTGTGTATGTTTTTTTGTTCTTGTGTATGTTTTTTGTTCTCCATGAACATCTATCTTTATTTCTTTATTTATATAAAAAAGATTCATATGGTGAGCCAAAGCAAGTAAAAGCATGGTTTGCAAGTTCTTGCATGCCAACCACCTGAAAAGTGTGTCTGCCATTCATGCTTTTCCAAACTGCTTTCATGACCAGCTTTGAATTGCAAACTATCATGATTTAACATTCATAAAGTACCCAATGTTTTCTAAGCGCTGTACAGAGGTTAAAAGATAGTCCCAGGCCACTGGTTCACAATCTAATAAGCATGATGCAAAAGGGGGGTGGGGGTGGAGAGAGACAGAGAAGGCAGAGTAAATGAAGCCTTTACCAGGGACAAGATGGCCATCTCCTTGCCAGTATGTTCTTCTTGGGAAGCAGAGGGTTCGGCTTCCCACTGGCACTTCCTTAAAATAAGGGCAAATGCTAACCTAAACACCCATTCAGCATCTCTGCCATAGCTGCTGTATACCTTAACGCAATTGAGTCTTTTTTCTTCTTTTTTTTTTGGAAAAGTTTTTATTATTAAAATAATTAAGCATTAATACACACATATTGCGAATATACAAGCATACAAACATACATTATCTGGGGGATTGAGTGTAGGTATGTTGGAACATTTTTAAGGATTGTATGAAATGTAACGCAATTGAGTCTTTTCTCGTAAGATGCTTCTAGCATAAGAATCTGGGTGGCAATGACATTCTGCAAAGTTTGCTTGTAGGGAAGCTTTCACCAACTTTACAAACAGGATAGCTATGTTGAGGAGATTCTGCCTGTTGCTTTTGCTCGCGCGAATGCCCAGGGTGACTAAAACTGAAGCTCAACAAAAGAGATGCTCTTCAAGATTCTCTTACAATGGATACATGCTTGTTTCCTCTGCGTTCTGTGTGGCGGTGCAGGATTTTGAGCAATCATCATCCGTAGTTTGGCATGGCTTCCTGGTTTGTTCATGTTTAGCACATCCAAGCTTTTTAAGGATTTTTACCAGGTTCCTCCTAAACTTCAAACCGATAAAGAAATAGAGAACAGGGTTGAGGCAACTGTGGAAATAAGCAATGGCTTCCGTTACGATCAAAGCATATTCAAACCGGAATCCGTTGTCCATCATGACACTCTGGTCCGCAGCACGAATGAGTTTCAAGATGTTATAGGGCGTCTGTGTAAAAATGAACACCACGACGATGGCAAATATTATTTTTAAGGATTTCTGCTTGCGGAAGCCCTTCGCGTAGAGTAAAGTTTTTGTGATGATTGAGTAGCAAAGAACCATGACCAGCATAGGGCAGAAGTATCCAAGAGTCATTTGAATTCCTTCGGTGAGCATCTGCAAAGAATTTGAAGGGTAGTCTGCAATGCATACCTTTTTGCTATACTCCTTCTGCGTGCTAAATAAAAACTGTGGCAAAGCAAATAGCAATGAAAGCACCCAAACCAAAATGCAAACCGTTTTACCCCAGACGATTCTTTTGGCTTGGCTGATGTGTGCTTTGGTGGCTTGGACGATAGCAAAATACCTGTCAATGGTTAGGCAGGTGAGCGTTAGCATGGAACCATACAGATTCAAGGTATAGAGGCCTCGGATGATTTGACACGGCAAAGTGTAAAAGATCCACTCCTTAGCAGCAGAATAAGCCCAGAATGGCAAGGTGCAAAGAAAGCACAAGTCAGCTACAGCCAAGCTCACCAGAAATACATCCGTCAGCACCTTTACTTTTTCATAGAAGATGAAAATGATAAGAACCAAAGTGTTCCCTGAGACTCCAAAGATACAGGCAAATGAATACATGCAGACCAGGAAGACACTGCTAAACGCTGTAAACGTCTTGTGTGCGCTTTCATCGTTCTGAAACGTGGTGTTGGGATATTCAGCAAAATAATCATCATCGGTAGCCATGTAGCCTGCTTTCTCAAATACCTGTAAAACATACACATTTCAAAATTGTCTCAGTAGGTGGATTGTAATGTCTCTCTACATTGCTGCAAAACTCTTAAATTTAACTTGCTCTGTGATGAAACCACATAATCATTGACAAGGGACATGATATAAGCCCTGATTATGTACTGCATATACCCCCATCTACGGTTGTTTTTGCGTTATCTACCACTGAGCGCGGAGGAAGCCCATGTAAGCTAACTTTTGATACGTAAGATGTAGATTGGTAGATTCAAGCCAGTGTTGCTTGGGCTGAGTTTCGAACTCTTGGAAGTGTTTGTACAGTGGTACCTTGGTTCTCAAACTTAATCCGTTCTGAAAGTCTGTTCCAAAACCAAAGCGTTCCAAAACCAAGGCACGCTTTCCCATAGAAAGTAATGCAAAATGGATTAATCTGTTCCAGACTTTTAAAAACAACCCTTAAAACAACAATTTAAAATAAATTTTACTATCTAACGAGACCATGGATCCTTATAGTGAAAGCAATAAACTGCAGTCACACAATCAATAGCTGAACTGGGTTCCACAGAGTCACAAGAACAAAAAAGAGAGTTGCAAAAACACAAAATAAATAGCAAGAACAGACAGACCTCAGCCTAACACTCAAAATGGAAGTGTGGTACTCAAATCGGAAGTGTAACACTCAAAACAGAGCACATTTGGCTTCCAAAAAAAGTTTGCAAACTGGAACACTTACTTCCAGGTTTGCAGTGTTTGGGTTCCTAGTTGTTTGAGTAGCAAGGTATTTGAGAACCAAGGTACCACTGTATTAAGCATTGCACACAGTCTATTGAAGACCGTCATTAGCAACAACAGTAAGATTCAGGTAGACAGCTTGTTTTCCACACTCTGGTTATCTTGAGGTAGCAGCCCCTGAGCTGCTTTAAACCTCTGTTTGTAATATACTTGTTCAAGGGCTAAATTCAAAATTTTAAATTAATTTAAGAAGGCCGCAAAACCTGGCAAGATAGGGGGATTTTAAAAAATCTCTTCCATCCCAAGAAAAGTGATCATGTAAACCAGGAGTGGGGAACCTCTAGTCTGTGGACATCATTGATGAGCAGGGATCAAAGCCTTTTGCAGAAACGCTGTTTGAAGCAACTCATTCTTTTTATTCGAGCAGGCAGGTTGTGGCATCAGTGGTATTGTGGGCAGGGGGAAGAGCAGTCTCACCCACCCACCCTGCTGTCACCAACACAGAAATGTGAGCTGCTTCGAACAATACTTTTGCAAAGGACGTGAAGGCAGCCTCCATGCTTCCATTTCTGTCTCCAAGGCTGCTTTAAAGTGTTTTGCAAAAGCACTGTTTGAAGCAGAAGCCACTCTTCTCATTTAAAGGTGAAAAGGTCTGTTTCAAAGAGCACTTTTGCAAATGGCTTTAAGGCAGTCCCCACACTGCCATTTCAGTCTGAAACAGGAGCACAGGGTCTATCTTAAAGCCTTTGCCAGCCTCCCCGCACTCCCCTTTTAAATCTCTGAGATTAGGAGTTTACAGAGAGAGCAGGAGGCAAACTTGCAAAGTTGCACAAAGGATTTTGACAGGTGGGCAGGGATTAATGAACATCATTCTGCACTAAAAACTTTTTAAGACCCAGCCATAATTATACAGCAATGAAACCCACATCCAAGCAAGACTGTATAAAGTATGCACATTTGTAAAGGTAAAGGTGAAGGGACCCCTAACCATTAGGTCCAGTCGTGGCCGACTCTGAGGTTGCGGCGCTCATCTCGCTTTATTGGCCGAGGGAGCCGGCGTACAGCTTCCGGGTCATGTGGCCAGCATGACTAAGCCGCTTCTGGCGAACCAGAGCAGCACATGGAAACGCCGTTTACCTTCCCGCCAGAGCGGTACCTATTTATCTACTTGCACTTTGACGTGCTTTTGAACTGCTAGGTTGGCAGGAGCAGGGACCGAGCAACAGGAGCTCACCCCGTCGCGGGGATTCGAACCGCCGACCTTCTGATCGACAAGCCCTAGGCTCTGTGGTTTAACCCACAGCGCCACCCGTGTCCCTAAGCACATTTGTACATACTGCTTATTTTTCAAAATGTACTGCCAGCAGCCTCAGGGAGAAATCACTGATATGCAAGGAACAGAAATTCTGCCTTTTGTGAGCTGGAACTCCCACCCATGCATCCCATTTCCCTGTTGTTTAGATTTTGTCAGTCATAGCCAGTATCCTTTTAAAATCTCTTTGAAGTCTTAAAGGCTAGAAACCTATTTTTTTAAAAAAAAACATGCAGAGCTTCTTAGGATGCTGAATTCTGCACATGATTCCATATTATGATCTTGCACAGCCCCAGTACAAAATTGCAGAACATACACTGCACTGATAATAAAATTCTTGGGGCAGCATGCTTAATCTACTGGGGATCAAGTATTGGACTGGACCAAGGTACATTACTTGGCTTCAAATCCCCACTCAGCCCCAAAGCTCACTGGTGTTCTTGGACTACTCAGTATCTCTCGGTCTTACCTAACTCACAGGGTTGTGAAGATAAAATTCAGAGGGGGGGGGGACAACATATGCCACCTTGAGTTCCTTGGAGGAGAGGCAGGCTCTAAATGGAATAAGTAAATAAAAATTAATTGAGTCAAGCCGTAGGCCACTTAAGTTACATGGAGTCATTGCCTCTTCCCCTTCATTTTTATCACAATTGTCCCTGCACTTTTAGCTGCTCTTTCTTTGACTCCCCAACATCTTACTCTAGCTACTGTTCTCCATATGATGCCACACAGGCTCAGTATCGCAAGGGAGTTTGGAACTGGGTTGCCAGAATCCCCTCCTGCCAAGCAGGAGTGGCAAGTCAATAAGTAACTAGCAATCCCCACCATTTGAATGGAACTATTTAATTCAGGAACAGGCATTCTGTGGTCTTCCAGACATGGCTGGACTGCAACTCCCATTATCCCTTGACCACTGGCTGGGGCTGATGAGAGTTGAAGTCCATCAACACCTAGAGGGCCACAAGTTCCACCTTCCTGATTTAACTGGTAGTGTGTCAGGAACGAGCTGGCAGTAAATCACATTATGCAAGTTGGAGCTAACTCCTTATTAGCAAGGACATGATCTGAACAAACTTGGCGGAGTCTCAGGCCTGATGAGAACAGCAGCTCATCCCTGGAAGGTCTTGCCCCATGGATCTGTTGCCCAGATGGAAAGTCCCTACCTCCTCACAGCTGTCTTAAGTTCCCTCCTCTTCAGGGTTTCCCCCCAGCAATCAGAGCCTGTGCCAACTTCTGTGCCCTTTTCTTGCCTCATCTGGTTCTGGGAGTCCAGTAAGGAGGACAGCTTGTCGCAGCAAGAAGGGCTCTTCAGCAGCCCAACTCATCTCTGCCTCTTGGCCTCCCTCCTTCTCTGCTTCAGCTTCTGCCTCTGATTCTGGACTTCTCTCTGCCACAGACTCTCCCAGCTCACTAAGCCCTGTTACCTCTCCAGCTTCTGACACCACCTCCTCCCAGTCGTCTCCCTCTGACCACTCATTGTCGCCCCACCACCAGTCCCCAGGCTCTGAGTCTTCTTCCCTTGGGAGGTTCCCCGGCTGGTTCCTCGCACCATTCTTCGGCATCCAACCGGTCTGTGACACAGTGCCCCAGATAATTATTCTAATTTGTATTTGTTGGTGAGGCATTTGGGATACCAGCGAGTAAATGATAAACAAATACATTTCAATGTTAGCTTCTCTTTACTTGCATGCCACTTTCTTGAAGTTGATGGTATAGATGACAGGCAATAAATTACCGGAGATAGGATCTCATTGCAAGACTAGGCTTTAGAGTTTCATTTCTTTCATAGCACAGCGCTTTTCAAACGGCTTTTCAAACACTAGTAATCGCAAAACCACAAAGTTATCTGTGACTAAATAATACCAGGAAGTATACTCATGAAAAGGCAGCTGTAGCCATCAATCCCATGTCAGTATTGAGTGAAAGGAGCTAAAGAGCCGTACTTCACAATCCGGGTGTACTTCACAAGCTGTGTTTTCACGATAACAAAGTTGACCTGGACCCTGAAAGAAACAGCATTTCCCAAATCGAGCTAGAATATGACTCATCAACAGAAAAGAATGTTCATATTAAAAGAGTAAAACTAGCAATCTAATGGAGCAGAGCCAAACAATCCCACGGAAAGAATTTTGTGGGGGTTTGGGGGAAACAGTGGCAATTTTGTGTTGTTTTGTGCAGTCATGGTTCCTCCTGATTGTGTCACATGGCTAATAGGAAGCTGCCTATACCAGGTCAGACTATCTTCTGTCCAAAAAGTAGCTCTCCAGAGTATGGATGTAAGAACACATCATTTTACATGCCACTCTGTATTTGCTGCATGCAACACTGTTTCCAGTTTGCTGCAGTTCATCTTTTGCCAAAAACAACATTATTTGTCTCGCTGTTCATTGTGGCAAAAGGACATAATAATAATAATAATAATAATAATAATAATAATAATAATAATATAATTTATTATTTATACCCTGCCCATCTGGCTGAGTTTCCCCAGCCACTCTGGGCGGCTCCCAATCAGTGTTAAGCAGGCTGAAAACAATGACAGTGAATGTGCCAACAATATCTGGAATTGTTTGTGCCTATCTCTGGTAGATGGGAAAACTCAAATAATAATATATGCCCCCAGAAGATGGTTCAAGTGCCCTATTGTCTTAACCTGACTCTGTTTAAGTATATAAGATAAACATCTTTTTTTACAGCAAAACCTCTTGGTAAAGAAAATTAACCTATTTCTAACTTGAAAGCTACTTAAGTTAGCTTTCAAGGGGCTTACTAGAGGAACCAACTGGGCCCCGCCACAACCTAATGTTTACAAAGATGGGATAGCTTTCCGTCTGAGGCAAGAGGAGGTAACTACATACCTTGCAGCAGTCGGTGCAAGAGATGCAACTCAGATTCAGAAGTCAGCTCGAGGTAGTGGTGGTTATGCGTATTTATTAGAGCTGCTGCCTCTGGAGTTTCCTTTCAGTGATTTCTTCGTTTTATACATCAAGCAAAACCACAAAGTGGGGTAGAAGAGAGAGTGTTGCCTATGCTGCCAGGCTAGGGGTGAAAATAAAGCTAATATGTAGATATATATCCCAAAATATGTGCAACCAGGGCTGACCAGTGCATGGTCAGTTGATGTTACTTTGGCACCTGAGGCAAAATAAAAATAAAAATCACACTGCCTGCCTGGCAGTAAAAATAAAATAATAAATAACTAAGCATCTGCTGCCCTTTCATGACACACAAAATCACCTGCCTAAGGTGGCTGCCTCACTCAGTCTCTTTATTGCAGTCAGTGAGCTGTATTCAGAAAGAAACTCTTCGCAAATATATAAAAAACAATGCAAAATAATACCAAACAAAATAGAGAACCGTAACAATAAAATTACTAGTGCTGTAGAATGCCAGACGTAGAAGATAAAATTATGAGTTTGCTCAAATTAGCCTGTGGCAAGTTTTACATGAAGCAGCGCAATATTTCGCCATCCTGAAAGTGTCAACTGCGTCAGGTTTTCAACGCTTGCTTAGAACTTCCTCACACTGGCTTTTCTTGAAGTGTGAGCCTAGCTACTGATTAGTTTATTTGAATTTTGATTTATTTATTTTTTTGCAGTTCATCATATTTTAATGTACACTGCCAAGGTATTCTCATATGAATGAATGAATGAATGAATAAAGGTACGGCTGAATGAGTAAAGGGACACAGGTGGCGCTGTGGGTTAAACCACAGAGCCTAGGACTTACCGATCAGAAGGTCGGTGGTTCGAATCCCCGCGATGGGTTGAGCTCCCGTTGCTCGGTCCCTGCTCCTGCCAACCTAGCAGTTCAAAAGCACATCAAAGTGCAAGTAGATAAATAGGTACCACTCCGGCGGGAAGGTAAATGGCGTTTCCGTGCGCTGCTCTGGTTCTCCAGAAGCGGCTTAGTCATTCTGGCCACATGACCCGGAAGCTGTAGGTCGGCTCCCTCAGACAAGAAAGTGAGATGAGCGCCGCAACCCCAGAGTCGGTCACGACTGGACCTAATGGCCAGGGGTCCCTTTACCTTTAATTCTCTCTCCATTCAGTAGAGATTACAGCCATGCCATTTAGCATTCAGGTACAAGCGTGTAAGGGCCCTTTCAGAAGAGCTATCCATCTATAAACTGCATTTACTCATGAACACATGAAAGAGGCAGTCATTGTTTTATGATGACAGCATGTAGGAGCTGAGGTAAGATCCCTGTAATGTATGCTCAGTACTTATTATTTATTTTATTCCAAGGATTTACAGTCTATACCGCTTCTCAGCAGAAAAAGATCACAGAGTTGTTTATGGTACATATGTGGCTGAAACAATATATATTGTAGGAAAACTGTAGCTGTACATGATAGATAGAGAGACTGATAAGAGAGATAACTTATCACATCCTTTTCAATGGAATGGAAAACTGAACTAAATGATGCACATGGTTGGATGAACAAGATATCCTGTGGACTTGCTTATGAATGGGTTTTTTGTGGGGTGGTGGTGGATGAATTTATAAGATCAAAGCCTGTGAGAGAACCTAAACATAGTTGGGAAAGCACCACAGGAAAATTGAAATGTTTAACGCTTTATTCCCAGGCAGGTTTTCCTGTTTAAATCTCCACCTGGCAGGGTTACTATTTGTCCCACAGGTTTTTCTCAGCAGAGCAAATAGCAGGGGTTGTTGTTTTTTTTTGAGATGGGTGGGGATAAGATTGGGAAAATAACATTGGTTAAACACCCTGTCCCACACCACTTACCATTCGTTCCCTGGTCCTTTAGGGATCCTCCACCCTGCTTTGATCTAAATAATAATAATCTACGATCTGTTTATGACTCTCCAGACACCACAAAAATATAACTGCATGTAGCTTGCTTTCAAAATGCTGGCGTGTTTTAGGAATTTGTTTTGGCACAAGTTAAGGTATTGCTGGTTATGTTTTCATTGGTCTTTTGAAAAGGATTCCAGTGTGTCCTGCTCCTCAAAATGACTGGATCAGGCTTTAAAGGACTTTCAGCTACCTCTTGAAGCATTCGTTGAGGTGTTTGCTCCTGATGAACCATCTTTCTGCTCAAAAGGCGCTGAGATCAGCCTGGCGCAAGTTGTTAAAATCACTTTTGTCCCTGTTGATTTTGTCTTCTCCTTATTTTAGGGGCAAGGCTGCATGCTTACTCTACCCAGTCGTCTTTGTCCATGCAGTACGAGAGCTGTTGTAGTGTAATGGCTAGCAGTGCAGTCTTATACACACTTTCTTTGATTCTTTCTGATGGAAAAAGCGGTAGAGGCAACTCCCCAAAGGTAAAGGTAAAGGGACCCCTGACCGTTAGGTCCAGTCGTGACCAACTCTGGGCTTGCGGCGCTCATCTCGCTTTACTGGCCGAGGGAGCCAGCCTACAGCTTCCGGGTCATGTGGCCAGCATGACTAAGCTGCTTCTGGCGAACCAGAGCAATGCACGGAAACGCTGTTTACCTTCCCGCCGGAGTGGTACCTATTTATCTACTTGCACTTTGACGTGCTTTTGAACTGCTAGGTTGGCAGGAGCAGGGACCAAGCAACGGGAGCTCACCCCGTCACGGGGATTCAAACTGCCAACCTTCTGATCGGCAAGTCCTAGGCTCTGTGGTTTAACCCACAGTGCCACCCGCATCCCACAACTCCCCATTTACGCACGTCAAATTGATGCCTGATTGTGCCGAACCTGGGAGTGAATTTTAAAATTGCAAAAATGGCCCTAGTAGAGCCCAGAAAGAGCAAAAGAAATGTGGGAAAACAACGCCTAACAATCCCATGAACCTTTGCAAGTGCAATCCCAGCCCTTGCACTGACCATTGAGGCCTATGGAGAGTTGATGTTTGAGCAAGGAGGTTTAGAGGGTGGAGCAGACCCCCCCCCCCCCAAAGTGCCCCTATTTTCCAGGGAAGGTCCTGGATTTACAGAAGCTGTCCTGGTTTCTGATTTGATTCCAGAATGTCCCACTTTTACTTAGGGGGTCCCTATTTTCATGTTGGAGGGTGTGGAGTTATGCGACTCCTGAGCCAAGGAGATAAGTAACTATACAACCTTTAGAAGGCACCTTTAGAAGGCATCTGAAAGCAGCCCTGTATAGGGAAAGTTTTTTGCAATGTTTTTTAATGTTTTTATATATGTTGGAAGCCACCCAGAGTGACTGGGGCAACCCAGTCAGATGGGCAGGATATTAATAATAGAATTATTATGATGATTATTATGGAATAGGACTTCCCTATTTATCGGAGAAATGTGGGAGGGTATGTGGAGTTTGGCATCTGGTAACTGCTGCTGTTTTTTTAAGGGGTTTTCAGGGGTTTCCAGATATTTATAGGGTGTTTGCAGGCTTTTCCAATGGTTTTTCAAATATATGTGATTTCCCTCACACATGCAGTACCTCGGAACATAACCCCCACATAAATTGGGAGTTGCCTGTGTATTAAAGACATGATGAAGAAATGCATAAAACCTATTTTTGTATGGAGCAGCATTCAGTTATTCCAAGCTATTTGAACTCTAAAGTTATACAGCCCAGACAAAGGTTTGCTACCTCAAGCAGGATTAGGCCTAAGATAAACCATAGTGCTGACCTACTTTTCTGCAGTGAAACATATCACATTTGATCTGTTTCCTTTGACACGGCTGGTTTTTAAAATGTAAAAGCCACAAAAAACCCACAGACTAAGATGATTGTTATCTGTTCTTCTAAATTGTTTAAGTCTTGCTTTTTTTAGCTAAGGTGTGCAAAATGACTAAAAAGTGTTCAGATACCTTGAAGGCCTTACTAGTAAAAAAAAGGGGGGGTAAAGGACCCCTGAACAGTTAAGCCCAGTCAAAGGCAACTATGGGGTTGCGGCGCTCATCTCGCTTTCAGACCAAGGGAGCCAGTGTTTGTCCACAGGCAGTTTTCCAGATCATATGGCCAGCATGACTAAACTGCTACTGGCACAATGGAACACTGTGACAGAAACCAGAGTGCACGGAAACGCCTTTTACCTTCCCGTCGCAGCCGTACCTATTTATCTACTTGCACTGGCATGCTTTCAAATTGCTAGGTTGGCAGGAGCTGGGACAGAGCAACGGGAGCTCATCCAGTCATGGGGATTCGAACCGCCGACCTTCTGATTAGCAAGCCCAAGAGGCTCAGTGGTTTAGACCACAGCACCATCCGCATCCCTGCCTTACTCATTCCCCAAAGATCTGTCAGTATCAAGCACAGTATGAGTACATCATGCAGATTATCTGATTAAGGCAGACAGAGGGAAATATTGCCAAAAATTGACTCATGTCAGCTGTCATGTACTGACATGCCAGCTACATGTGAAAAATGTGAGTGCACTGCAAACTAGCTGTCAAACATTGACTGCTACTGCATTCTTTACAGATAGCAAATGCTGATGGTAAAGGTAAAGGGACCCTTGACCATTAGTTCCAGTCGTGGCCGACTCTGGGGTTGCGGCACTCATCTTGCTTTATTGGCCAAGGGAGCCGGCGTACAGCTTCCGGGTCATGTGGCCAGCATGACTAAGCCGCTTCTGGTGAACCAGAGAAGCGTGCGGAAACGCCGTTTACCTTCCCGCCGGAGCGGTACCGATTTATCTACTTGCACTTTGATGCTGATGCTCAATATCAAATACTCACTGAATCTTTGCACATCCAGAGATTATATAGAGCAGTATTTCCCAAAGGGTGTAAATCAGTGCTCAAGCATGAGGGCAGAAAACCTTAACCCTTTATCCCATGTGAGGGTCCCAATCCAGATTAGGTAGCCCCTGTGCTGGCAATCTGCATGTAAAAATCATCTCCCATTCAATGGGAGCTTTTTCCTGTACAAATTGCTAGCACGGGGTGTGTGATCCAGATTAGGACCACAGTGAAGTCATTAAAGCCCCAAAATGCCCACATGTATGTGTTTGCTCATAGAGGTCTTCTCCTCCCTGCCAGGATCCACTCCCTCTGCCAAAATTAGGCTTGAAGAAAGCATTTTATTGTAGTTTGTAAAATAGGTTGCAGTGTGGGCTTCATTTGTAAATGGAACCGGTTAATCTATGTGAAGCTGTTCTGACAGCTATATAAAGTGCCATGCAACAAAATACATTGACTGTCTTGAAGGACGTCTGTTTTTCATTAGAACCGGAAAGCCTAGTTTATTCAATATTTTAATGAAGATTATTTTGTGTACAGGTGGACTGTGTGGGTTCTGCAGCCTTGTGAGGACATATGTTGCAGCAAACAAATGGTGATGGGGAGATATTCATCCCCAAACATTCAGGAACACACAAGGGAGATGTGGTTGGGAGCCAGAATTGGTTTCACATTGTATAAACTGCCTCAGAGGAACCAACCATCTAAGAGCAAGAAATGTGTGAAAATCAGTGTGCAAACTAAGGCACCTTAGTAATCCACTGCCATCTAGTGATGCTACAGCTAATCTGCTTTTTAAGTCAAATGGGTTAAAATCTATTGAAGTGGATTGTTTCATGCAATGTTCCGCCCCCCCCCCCGAAATGGATTTATTTCACAAATGTTCTTATGAATATTCAAAATAATAGTGATCAAACACAATAGTTTGGTTACTGCAGACACGAACCAACACAAATTACCACCACACTGTAAGTGCCTGTGGCCTCTTTGCTATAAAAAGCTTTTATGGGATATCAGAAAAACTCAAGTTGTCCAGTGCAAGGAGTACAGTATTCCTGGGACTAACAAGTCATGTTCCTTCCTTTTAGTAACACAGCCAATATAGATCAACTGTGCGTTGCAAAAAAAGAATTTTGTCTTAGCACTTCATGGTTTTTTGTCTATGAGAGTATGTTTTATGCAGTGTTAATTAAGGAGTTTGCATTGCTATAGTAAAATTTTATCAGGGTGCTTCCACACTGTGTGTGGGGGGGGAGAGGGGTGGAGTGGGGATGGATTGCAGCATCAGTTTTTCCAGTGTGGACAGGCAAAGCCCTATTAAGATGTCTCTGGCTTCCTGTGCCTTTAAACTGAATGCTTCCTTTTTGCAAATTCAGACCATTATTGTATTTTGTTGATCCAGGCTGCAGCAATGACTGGTGAATAAACTGCTCTTTGTCCCTTAAATAATCAGTTTCTCTTTCCCCCTGGGGGGGTGGGGAGGTTTTACTGCTTATTTCCTTTCATTAGGATTTCCCCAGAGAAACTAGTCAGCCCTGTAGGCTAGCTAACAAAGATACTTTGGTTTGATCCACTGTCTTTATGGATGCAATCCTATACATGTGGGAGTAAACTACACTGGATTCAGTGGATCTACTTTTCAGTAGACATGTATAATAGGATTGTACTGTAGAGTTCTAGCCATCCCTTCTACCAGATGGGGTCTAGGTCAGTTTAAGAAAGTCATAAAATTCAATTGTGAAAGCTGGATATATTTTGGAGCTATGGAATTTCCTCCTTAGAGAGGCCCAACTTGGCTCAGCTGTTGATACATTCTGCTATTGCCATTTTCTTGTGTGTTTTTTAGGTTTGTCATTGGATACATTTTTTATTCAACTTGGCTTTGTGCTTTGAAAATATTTATTGTAATCAACTGCATATTTGAGTCCGGGCATAAATATTTTAAATAAACATTAAAGATTGCTCTGTACAGTTTTGAAGAATGTTTAATGATCTCCTTTATCCCTTTGCCTCAGAAACAGCACCTATAATTCCTCAACTTTTGATGAGACTGACGACTTGCAAATGGGCCAGGATGCAGAGATATGCTTGCTGAAGTCAGGAGAACTGATGTAAGCAAAATCCATTGTTTAGTCTTTAATTATTATTTTTTTAAAATCAACGGTGCAGTCCTATACATTCTGCTCAAACGTAAGCCACATTGAGTTCAGTGGAGTTCACTCCAAGTAGGTGAGCAAAGCTCACATTTGTGTCACAGATTTTGGCTGCATGGAGTCCCCTTTCCTTTCTATTTCTTTCCCTTTTTGAAGAAAAAGCCAATGGAGGGATGAATTGGATATGAGGTAAAAAAAATATTCTGAGGTGAAAAAATCTGAAACTCTAAAGGGAGTTTCCTTATTGCTGTCGCTCAGGTGGTAGTTTTTTGTTTTTTAAAAAATTAATCTAAAAAAAGAGCCTTAGCCCCATACCTGAAACACACAAAAGCACAAAGTTTCCCTTTTTGGGAGCAGGGCTCACAGACTCTGCAAGTTTCTGAAGTTTCTGTGGAGGTATAGATCCCATGAATTGGATATCCCATCAATTAATTTCAGTGGGTCTGCTCTGAGTAAGCTGAATGCAACCCAGTATTTGTAACTGCACAGAGACCATGAAGAACAACTATGTTTTCCTTTCACATCATGTGGGACTCGCTGAGAAAACATGAAGGAAACACGCAATGGGCTCCCTTAGATTTGTATATTGTAAAAGTGGCATTGAGTTTGAGATTCACAGTGCACAAATGTTTCTGCAGTAAAGAATGTACAAAAGGGACATGTACACTCAGAGCCCATGTGTCATGTGCGTCATCAAATCAGATACCGTTCTGTCATGTGTCCTTTTGTTTTCTTCAGGCTAAGGCTGCCTCTAACCGTGGAGGAAATTCTAAAGTTTGGAGAAGCTAACAGAGAACTGTTCATTAAGTCAAATACTTACAGCATTATTCCCATCACTGTGGAGGAAAGTGGCCTTACAATAAGTTGGGTATTTTCATCAGACCCCAAAAGCATATCGTTCAGCGTGGTGTACCAAGAATCAGAAGATGCTCCTCTGGATCAGTGTAAAGTAAGGCAACTTCTTCATAGGGGTGATGTCAAATGTGAAATTGCTAACAAAACTTCTAACAAAAATATGTAACTTGCCCCTCAGATCAGTTTTCATACCTAAAATGTAGCCAATGTAACACTAATTTTTACAATGGGAACTGGGGGAGGGGGACAGTCCTGGAAGTTACAAGCTGGTTAGCTTAACTTCTGTCCCAGAAAAAACTGGTGGGAAGTATTGTTAAATGCAAAATAACCAAGCATATAGAAAAACACGCCTTGCTGGAACATGAGACAGGTCTTATGAACCTGTTAGGAGTTCTTTGATAGTGTTAACAGACAGAGGTGAAGCAACTGGCATAGCGTACATGGACTTTCAAAAAGCTTTTTAACTTGTTCATAAACCATCTAGAGTTAGACTTCCTTTATCAAGTTGCTGCAAAATATACACATAATCTGTTAATTATTAATTTAATTGACACAAACCATGCCTTTTAAAGAGATCTTTATTCATTTGACCATGGCAAAGTTCCTGTAGACAAATTTTGTGCCGGTGTATCTCTTGCAGGTTCTTATTCCCATGATCCGGTGCAACTCCCATAAGGAAACCATCAGAGGGCAGGTGAAAGTCAGAAATACTGGTATCTACATCCTCATATTCGACAACACTTTTTCTAGGTAGGTGCAGCTGGAGTATGTGAAGTGGAATGAGCAGTGGTTTGTCTCCTGTAGCATTTTGTGTGTTCCGTTTCTGAAGGGGATGCAAAAGGCACGCTGCTTATTCTCTCTGAAGCCTTGTGGTTCAAATTCAGCGCCGAATGCCATCCCTACACCTTTCAGCAGGAATTGGATCACGGCACTCCTGAGTGGAACCAATCTCAGTGGCGCCTGCATTCAGCACCGGATTTTAAACAGTGCCAAATGCATGTCCCACTGCAAAGGGACAATCAGGAGTGCACTCATGACATCATGATATGACATCAGGTGAGTGACTGCGGGGTGGGGGTGGCCAGCCAAAAACTGCCAAAGGGGCCAAATTGGGCAGCCTGCCTTCTTCTTCTTTATTTCACAAATAGAGCCCGATTTAAACTTGACTTTCCACACCTAGCACATGTATGTACAGTGGTGCCCCACAAGACGAATGCCTCGCAAGACGGAAAACTCGCTAGACGAAAGAGTTTTCCGTTTTGGAGGTGCTTCGCAAAACGAATTTCCTATGGGCTTGCTTCGCAAGACGACAATGTCTTGCGAGTTCCTGCGGGTTTTTTTTCCTTTCCCCCCCTTTTTCTAAGCCGCTTATCAGCTGATCCGATCAGCAGATAAGCCGCTAAAAGCCACTAATAGCGCTAATCCGCTAATCCTTCAATGGGCTTGCTTCGCAAGACGAAAAAACCGCTAGACAAAGAGAATCACAGAACGGATTCTTTTCGTCTTGCGAGGCACCACTGTACTGTCCTTGCAAGCACACCCTATCTTCCATCTGCATTAGTTGACAGAGCATAATAGAAAGCAACTTGGTATTCTTCTACCACTCCCTCCCACCGCTCCTCCCAAAATTCATTGCTTCCTCTCACTGGATGCCTCAGAAAGTTTGAGCATGCTCATAGGTATACGTTTTCTTCATCTGCATACACATGCACACAATTTAGGCTCAACTAATGTTTCGGCTGTTGCTTTTTCCCAACAGGTTTATCTCAAAAAACGTCTTTTACCACTTATCTGTTCAGCGCCCAGTGATCTACGATGGAAGCGATTTTCCAGATCCTTGAATGTAATATTTATATACTGTATGTTTTCAATTTATATTTTTAAGAGACACTATTATTTATATACACACAAGCACTAAAATCAAAGATGTGTTGGGAGCCCTCATAAGTCATGCAATAATTCTGAAACCACGATTACATGTAAATGTAGATATAAAGGAACATAACTTTCAATAGGAACACTAATGATTCTGGACTGCAGGTGCTTGTTCAAAAGCCATTTTGTTTATTTAAACAACCTAAGCTATGCAACGCTGCATTTGATGCAAAATTGTTCATAATCTGGATACGCACTGTAAAAAGGGCTAAGAAACAGGACATCTTCTTTTGATTTATTCAGGGCCAACCAAGATGTGATGTTTCTTATATAGTTTGGTTCCCTATTGCGTTTTCTTTACTTTAACCAATAGGTAGTGGTGAGAGCAAGGGAGACAGATCAGGACCATGGAATGGGGGAGGGTAAGGTTTAACCCTTTGTTTTCGCTGTGGTCCCAATAAGAATCTCCACACACACATATGTGCTAGCTATTTTCATAATGAGAAGAAAACCTACGCTGGAAGCGTATATATATAACTATTTTTATATGTCGCTGCTTCTGTGTCTCATTTTTTAAAAAAAATGCTGCAAAAGGAATGAAATTCAAATTCAATTCTGCAAAATTGTATCTTTTAACATGGACAGATTTACTCCAGTCAACCTTTCTATGCAGGAAAAGAGTGATTAGACAGATTTTGTTGCTGTTTGATTACATACTACACATGGCAGGAAAATGACTCTAGATGACGTGCCTATTTAACTTGTTTGCAGTCTTCATAAAAGTCTGCTTACATTAATCTGTGCCTTAATGAGTAAATTCACCTGCTTGATCTTGGTCCCTTGTGGTAAAGGTAATTTTGCAACTTCATTGGTCCTTGAAGCCTAAATGTGTCGTGTGGAAGTGACCTACATTGATTTCAGTGAGAGAAACTATTTCCCACTGATGCATGTAGCAGAAGCCAGCTTTGGAATTAGTAAAAGGAAACCCTTACTTTTAAACCGCAGCATATTCACAAGGAGTTTCTTTTCCTAAATTCATTTTACCATTTCATAATTTAGTAAAAAATCTATCCAGTAATAGTGCATCATATGGCCATGAGAATCATATCTGCAGAATATTTCCTTAAAGCACTTGTTTTTATAAATTGACACAATTTTTTGTTTCTATTTTTTAAGTGAAGAATAAAAACAAGTCTCAACATGACTACCTCCCATACTGACAAAACTTTGTGTAATACTACCAAGAGACAACAAACACTACTTTAGCCTAATTCTAAAACTATGAATGCTTAAAATCAACAAACTCAAAAGTTGCACCAGCGTTTTATGTTGCCACTGCTGGCCAAATACACTGATGAAAATTATTAGGGATGGCGTATATGACAGCAATAGACAGAGGAATATGAACCATACGGATACAAGATGTATAGTAATAATTTCACTTAACTGCAAGAGTAGAAGGAAGTGTGGGGTGGATGCTTTAAGATATGGCACTACATATAAAATTGGTCAGACATGGAAATCACTGAAATAACAGCCAGTTAATTATTTCAACTATTCTTGCATCAGGAGCAGTTCAAATAGGAACTGCTGATACAAAAGACAAAAAATGCCTGAGTTTGAATCCTAGGTAAATCTACTGAAAAAGTAAGTTCTATTGATTTAATGGTGCTTATTCCCAGGATTGCAGTTTACAAATATTTTGTGTCTGAAAATAAGTGAGAATAACTTGAGAACTTTAAAAATTGCTTTATTTCATAGATATTTTCAGGGAAACACAAAATGCTTTCCTTCTATTTTTGTAAGAAGCAAGCTACTCCCCACCCCATTTCCCCCCAAAGTAACTTTTTTGGAAACTTTTTCTGGCAAGAATTATCATAGGAATGAAGGCATTCCTGCCATAGATAATCAGTATTGATGAATTTATTATTGTCCACAGTAGATTTTGAGAAATTTGGACACTTCCTTCTGAACACTATTAAACTGCGGTGCCAAGGTCAATGTTTTTATGACAATAGGGGAACTATGGATATGTAATGAAATTTGTGAAAAAACTAAGTAGAGGGAGGTACCTTATTAAGGAATTATTTGTATGATCTAGATAAGACCTTCTACGTTACAACAGCCAGGATATTTAGGACAGGGCCCTACTTGAGATTGCCTAACACGTCTGTTAAGCCTAGTATCTCTTCCCCATGCTGAAACTTTAAGAAAGTGTGCAATATGTGCTGTAGGACTTATGCTGTTTTACTCTCTAGATTCCTTCAATTAAGAGAGCAACCAATTTAAAAAAAGGTTTTTGCATCTGTAAATGTTTTGGCATCCTGTCTAGTCCTTAAAAAAAAAAGGAATGAATTAAGACTAAGTTACTTGCAGTTGCTTCCAACTGAAATCGGTGGAACTTAAGTCATTACTAACTTTTCACAGTTTTCAATTAGACATATGTGCAACTAATTTAGATTGAATCCAACTCAATGATTCATGGTGGGGAAAGGAGAAAGGAGCTAAATTGTCCGGGGATGAAAGTTACTATAGCACAGTTATAGTAGCTAGGCTCCATCCATAATATGTTTTAGCCGAGTACATATCACATTGCCAGCTATTCTCCTGCTTCACATCTTTACTATCCCCTTATGTACAGTACTTGTTCTGTCAGTTAAGGCTGTGTGATACAGGAATAGCGGCTTAGTTAAATTGTATGGCAACATTATGCAAATACTTGTGCAGATTTGGGTGGTGGGCTATATCAGTGCCACAGAGAAGCAGTGGTGGTGTTCATTATACAACTCCCCTCCTCCACGTATATTGCAGGTATAGTTTCATACAGATCTGTGCGATGCCTGACACAGTTGAGATGAAATTGTAGAAGGAAATGAAAAAGTAGAAGCAATATGGTATATATTGTGCATTTGCCATTTCATTATTGAATGGTGTTATTATTTAAGGGCTAGGGGTGTATTGTTTTGAATTGAGAAGCATTGCGAATTTAATGTTAAAAGTTGAAATGCTGTTTGCCATGGACTGTGCAATATAAAATGGATTTTGAACTGAAATCCACTTAATATTTTAGCTCTGGTTTCCCATTCTATTTTGCTGTGGTTTGGGGATAGAATGCTTTTTTAATGTTCTTTGTATTTTAAATTAATATGAAAGGGATACTGTCAAAATGCTATATTTCAGATTTATGACTTTGAATATACATAATTGTTTGAAGAACAAGACATCTGTTATTTGTATTTACTTTATAGCTTTGGTTTCCAGTTACTATGTTTTTCAACTGAGGGTTGAATCCAGAGAACTTTTACCCTACAGAGGACCTTTCTCCCTCTGAGAAACTTGATTCCTTCAAGAAAAGAAACGTCTCTCGATTCAACCCCAAGAATATTTGTTTCGTGGGGCTCACTGAAAGCTCATCAGCATAAATGAGAACACATACTTACTGCATTTCATTTCAGATTGCTCCTCATACCAATACTAGTCTTTACACATTTCTCTCACCCATTGCAAGCTCAATTATGTCTCCCCAACCCTTAACATTGCACTTACACACATGCACGAATGCATCCAATAGGAGCTTTGATGTGGTAGCACAAACCAAACATGAGATGATGTCATGTCCAAGCTTCTATAAGGTCAGAAAGAACTCTCAGCTCAGAGTATTGGAAGCCTCATTAGAGGTGAAGCCTATTATTGTCCCAAGGCCCCTGACAGCGGTATCACCTTTGGATCACGAGCAGAGAGGCCCATCCAGAAGGGAATGAAGTCGTTCACAGTTCTATTTAAACTTTCCAAAATAAAACTTTACAGTTCATCTCACCATCTCTAGGCTGAGCATAGGCAAAATACACAAAACAGAAAGTAAATTATGTAGCTGCACTACCATACGTAAAGGTTATCCCCGAAAACCATAGCCCAAACAATTCACAATAAATCACTTTGTGAAGGTAAAGATGCTGAAAATGGAAACTACACAATAGTTCAGTTCATCATCCCGGGCAAACATTGTGGCTGATGAATAACTGGTTGCTATTTATGAATATCCATCATAAACCTTAGCAATCCATTTTCCATTTTTATTTATTAGTGGCAGTGCTCATTTACTGTATTGCAGTATTGCTAATAACAAACCACATTTCAGCTATTCACAAGTCTCGTTAGGTATGGTCCTGGAAATAAAGTTTTAATACTATGCACGCTTACCAAGGAGTAAGCCACACTGAACAGAATGGAACTTCTGAGTAAACATGCAGAGGACTGTACACCAAATATTGTATCTCTTTAGAAATGTATTTGCTTGCATAGTAGGATCTACCACACTAACAAGGTTTGCAGAGGCAGGTTTACCTGCACAAAGAACAAAACAGAATTTAGCTGGGGTTTGGTTTGGTTTTCAAAAATTTTGTCCATTTGTGTTTCTCTACTTATTATTGAAGATTGGTTTATTAACTTGAAAGCCGCTATGTACAAAAAAAGAGAGAGGGAGAGAGGCTCCGTAAAGAAAGCACAATTAACCAGCGACAGCATTCAATTTGATATTTTGTTTTGTAATTTAAATCAGTGTGGTTTCATTTATTTTTAAAAATTAACAGGAAATTTTGTACCTGCAAAAATATATTGCACACTGGAATGACACCAAACCTCAACTGATCTAGCACAGGGCAAAAAAAACCCAACCCCAATGTCAGTACATTTTATATCTGTACAGATATATCTATACATCTGTATAGATGCAGATGTTTCTTGATGCCTTTTATGCTCAGGAACTAAATAAAATATCTCTTGTCATTTAAAGTGAATGACATTTTACCAAATTAGTAATCAGTTATTTGTAGGGTTGCAGGATCTCCTGAGTCACAACGAGCAAAGCCTGGAAGCTAAAGGAAAGAGGCCACTGGGCTGGACAGAGTAGTCAGAGGAAGGGCCCAGGAATTGGTGCCTTAGGGTGCAGGGTGAGGGGTATGGAAGGGAGGGCCAAGCAGTAAAAACCTCTCAGGCATAGGTAAATCCCTACCCTCTTTCCCTCCAGCTGCCCATTTTGAAATGCTCTTCCCATGCTCCTTGAGAAATAGGCCAATATTCTGAAAGTTCAGGACAAAGATCTGGCAGTCCTAGCAATATCACCAACAGGGAAATTTGGAATGCTAATGAATCTAGTTTAAAAATGAAATACAATTTTATCAAGGTGATTTTGTTTTTAATGGTTCAAATGTTCGCTGTATGACCTATTTATTTAATATTTACATATTGCAATAATGTGTGCATATTGCGCGTATTGAAATAATGTGTGCATATTGTATTTATATTATACAATTACATACCTATGCAACCTTGAAAACTGCTTCTGCTGCTCACCTCTCTTTCCCTGGCTTGCGCCTTGTGCTGGCATAATAAATAGGGCAGTATGATTTGTGAGGGTATGTTTGCCTTTCCAAGTGTTTGGTTTTTGTAACCCTGTTTTGTAACATAATTCAATTAAGGAACCTAAAGGCAAGGGGCAAAAAGCTTTCCCCTCTCCCAAATACATACAGCGGCAGCTGAATTTTACTCCAGTGTCCTCCAGATGAAGGGCCGAATAATAATAATAATAATAATAATAATAATAATAATAATAATAATAATTTATTTACACCCCGCCCTCCCCAGCCAAGGCCGGGCTCAGGGCGGCTAACAACCAATAATAAAATCAAGTTGAATGAATACAACTTAAAAACAAGATTAAAAATTAATAATAATACAAATTTAATAAATAATAACAGTATTTACGCAGAGAGAGAATAAACGACATGCTTACACTAAATAAAACCTGAATTAGATCATGCATCTCTCTTGTTTTTATTTTTTTAAAGGGGGGACTACTGCCGCCCAGAAATAAAAGTCACGTTAACACCCCGGATTTCTCCCTCGCCCTATGGGAGAAATAAGTAAGAAGGCAGCTCAGTCTCCGACATTAGAGCCGTCATTCGAACGTCCCGCGCTGCCTTCCAACTGCTCCGCCCCCGCCGGACGTTCAAATCCTAACGGCCGTTCCGCGCGCCTCAACTTCCGGCCTCGCGACGGTTTCCTCCCCCCTCCTCTTCCGCCAACGGCATTCCGAAGGAGGGGGTCGCGAGCCTCCTGGCTCCGTCGCTATGGCAACCGCCGCGCTGTAAACCGCCGCCGCTTTGCCTCAGGGCCGCCGCCGGTTCGACATGGTGAGCAACCGGCGCGCTACCTCAGCCTCGCCCCGCTTCTTCTTCTGCCCCCTCACGCAACGCCTAGCTACCCTCAAGCTTCCCGAGAAGGGAGAGACGAGGCCGTGGCGTCTCCCGCCCCCCCCCCCAAGTGTGGCGCCTCCTTCGTCTGAGAGAGGCCTAACCAGCCTGGGCTTTTTCTCGCTCCTCACCCCCAACGCACCCACCCACCCGGGTTTAGAAACTGGGGGTCCCTCCTGACTGAGGGAGCCCGAGCCTCCCTCCGTGATTCGCGGTCCGCAAAACCACGCCGGTCTTCATCCTTCAGCCGCCGCCTCCTCACCCCGCCCCCTTTCATGTAGGACGGAGGGACTTAAAACATAATTTGGAACCTGTATTTTTATGCTCGTTTGTTGTGACCTATCCACATACACAACCCCGCGTCCGCCTTCTCCCAATAGTTCGTTGCCACAAATAGAGCTCCTCTTGCCTACTGTATAGGGAAGCCTTTTAATGTGCACTGTTTTCTGATGTTTTTATATACATCATACATTTATATATATCATTTTATATATCTGGAGGGGTGTTGTGGGATTATTCTTATTTTGATTTTATATATTGTGATCTTTTCTGTGAACCGCCCTGAGACCTCTGGGTATAGGGCGGTATATAAATTCAATAAATAAATAAATATACATTGGGAGCCGCTCAGAGTGGCTGGGGCAACCCACTCAGATGGGCAGGGTTATCAATAAAATAACAACAACAACCACCTTGCAGGATGGATAGGGGAGGAATGTGTTTCTGCACAGCTTTTAAGTGGGAGATAGGCCCACTGAGTTGAGCTTGCTTTAGCATGTAATTTTTTTATTAAAGCTTTTCATAGTACACTGCGATATAGAAAACTAATGTAAATAAAAAACAGAAACAGCTCCCAAAAAATACAAATAGAATAAATAATATACGGAGTCCTCTCACCCTGGAAAACCCAACATTTCCTTGCTTCCAACCCAGGGTCCTCCATCAATCATCTACCACCCATGAGGGCTTACTTTCAAATAAATGCACATAAGAGATTGTAGGGTCATGAGGGTGAGAATTGGGGACCAAAGACCAAATGACTTATTGCTATGTGTTTTGGGTGTTTCCTTGGTTGGTTGGTTGGTTGGTTGGTTTGGTTGTATCTATCTCTACCCCTGAACCTCTGTAGTGCAATGGGTCAGTGTGTCTAGCTCTTAACCGGAAGATTGGTGGTTCATACCCACCACCACTATGGTGGATTCCTGTGTTGTAGGGGATTGGACTAGATGACCCTCAGGATCCCATCCAACCCCATTATTCTATTACTATCCTTGTTTCTTTCTCAACAATATATGGGACCTTCTGCTGTCACCTGTACAATAGCTCTGGCTCTGAGTTTTAATCAATTCATTAGCAGGAAATCCAAATACGATACTTTATTGATATGAGCTTCATTGCTGTTTTTATTTTCGTTGCAGGCAGAGCTGGGTCTGAATGAGCAACACCAGAATGAAGTTATCAACTACATGCGATTTGCACGCTCCAAGCGTGGCCAGCGTCTTAAGACAGTAGACTCTTGTTTTCAGGACCTGAAGGAAAGCAGGTACCATGAGGATGGAATACCTGTAATACAAATGTAAACACAAATGAAACCAATATTAGGTGTCATTCCTTAACTTAACAAACTATGGGAAGTGACATATTCCAGATGTCAGGCAGCCATGTTTGCTTGCTGATACTTATGTAGAAAGCAGGATCGTCCCACTTTTGGGACGATGGGCATAATTTGGAAGTGCTCAGTCTAGTGATGAGCTATAGCATTTGACCAGTTTGCCAGTCATCTTACTAGAAAAATAAATAGTCATTGTAATACTGCTGAAGCTTTGGGTTGTTAGCACGGTTGTTGTTTTTTAATTTTGTTTTGTGGGCTTTTCTGTTTAGGCTGGTGGAAGACACATATACTATTGATGAAGTGACAGATATACTGGATGGCTTGCAGACTGTGGTACACAGTGAGGTGGAGTCAGAACTTATTAACACAGCCTATACCAATGTATTACTTCTTCGCCAGATTTTTTTCCAAGCAGAGAAGTGGTATCTTAAACTGCAGACTGACATTTCTGAGCTGGAAAATAGGTAAAATGCTATAAAGAGAATTTTGTAGCCACTTAAAGTGTATCCTTACTAATAAGGTCTTTCCCACCACAGTAGTTTCATAAATGGCAGTTTATAGCATAATACTGTTCATGCAGAAGTATCAGTGAATTCATCGGAGGTTACTGCCTGGTAAGTTTGCAGCCTTAGTCTCAAAATGATTGGGTTTTTTTAATCTAAGAAGTGATTGTTTTGTCTTCATTAAAAAGGGTTCTGTCTTGGCATAGTTTTTACATGTAAGACTTCAGGGCTAATTCTTTCATTTTCTAACTTTTCATTTCTTTATGAATTATAGAATATAACTTGGTATTCAGTAGAATTGCTTGACTAAAATATTTTCTATTCTTTTTCAAGAGACTTACTAGAGCAAGTTGCAGAGTTTGAAAAGTCAGAATTTACATCTTCAAATAAGAAGGTATGTATCTATTTCTAAAACTCACCAGATGAGGCTGTGAGGGTTTTGTGTGTGGTTCTTGTTTAAGTGGAAAGGTAACAGTAAAGAAAGTTCTTGCAACTAGTGAGCACCCCTGCTGAACACAACATGTGAGAGCTTTGCCCTGAGTAAGGGAAGGAAGATTTTCTCATGCCGTGCTGTTCTTGGAGCAAGCATCAGCTCTGAGAGAGTTTAGTACTGCTTTTGCCTTCTCCAAAGCTTGATGTCCTGTGGAGGTCACTGTCAGTCAGCTCTTCAGGGTGCAGAGAGTGGACAGGCTGACCCAGTTACCCAGCAAGCTAGGGAGAAAGCAGTGACAGCCCAGTTGTGGATGGGATGGAGAGGAAGGGGTTCTTTTCATGACTGGAAGACCAGCTGAGGCAATGTCAGTCCAAGATAGCAGACTTTTTAGGAGTGTAGGAATCCCCTTTTTGATCGCTACACCCCTCTTCTCTGATTACTCTAGCATGCACAGAGAATATGATTAAGGGCTCAGTAACAACCACAATTTTTAAAAGACATTTGAAGGCAACCATGTGATTTTTAAAAGACATCTGAAGGCAGCCCTGTTCAGGGAAGGTTTTAGTGTTTGGTGCTGTATTGTGTTTTTACTATTTTTGTTGGGAGTCGCCTAGAGTGACGGGCAACCCAGTCAGATGAGCCGTATATAAAGATGTTATGGACTACAATGCCCATCATCCCTAAACATTGGCTGCACTGGGTGGGGCTGTTGGGAGTTGTAGTTCAAAACATCTGGAGGGCACCATATTTGCTACAAAATGATTAGTCTTCTGGCCAAAGTATGGAAAGGCTGGAGCAGTAATTGCTATTATAATGCTTGTTAGAAAGAAAATGTTTAATTAAGTACTCTGTAACATTTTTGTGCCTACTGTAGCCTAATCCAGAGTTGGTGAAGCCTAAACTTACTCCATTGCATGAAGGAGCATCAGAATTATTGAACAAGGTAAAACTTGGTTTTTGTGATATTTATGGTGGTTCATTGTTGGTTCAACTGAACCTGTTTTATATTATTTCAAACTGTTTAGAAGTTACTGAAGTCCCCATAGCCTCTTCTTAGCTTCATAAGGTGTATGTGTCAGTGGAGTGAAATGGTGTGTGTAATCAAAAGAAACGTGAGGGGGGGGGACAGGGAAATATCTTTAAAGGCGAAGCTTCTGTCAGAAAAGAGCTTGAAGCTATGTCTTCAGAAATGGAAGCTGAGAACTAGAGGGTGTGCATAGAGCAATCAAGATTAATGCATTTCTACCCCAAATTAAAGTGAGAACATTTCCCTGCCACCACCAGCCTTTAATGATTCCTTTAGATTCAGTTACTTTCATCGTTCCTCATTCTGTGGTGCCTCAACAGCTGCCTGGGGAAACAGGAATGTTAATTAGTTGTGGATCCCACTTTCCATGCTAGTTTAATTTTCTGTACAGCTTCTGTTTTTCAAATAAAGCAGGAACAAAGTACAGTATACCAAAACCTAGTAACTTTCTTGGTCTCACATAGGCATACATTTTTTTCTAGTCTGAAAAACACTTCTGTGTGCTAGGCATGATGTATTTAGGGTTTGGTCAAGAGCAAGCTAATTTTTTAATTGTTCACAGGAAATAGCAAGACTCCAAGAGGAAAATGAAAAATTGAAGACTAGATTAAAGACCATAGAAGGGCATGTAAGTTTGCTTGAGATGTTGGTATATGTGTATCAAAAGAGTAGTAATTTGATTACTTTTCTAAAAATATGTTCTGAACGTTGTTTTCAATCTTTTCCAGGCTACAAGTGCACTGGATGAAAAATCAAAGTTAGAAAAGGCTCTACGTGAGCTACAAATTGCCCAGGGAGATCAAAAGGTTTTCACATCATTTCTATTGAATATTGCTGTTTTGATAAAATTACTCCATGTAGATTATTTTAGTAAATTTTCAGAGATATTCTTGTTAATCTTATTTATCCAGATGTGATCATATGTAATGCTGTTTTAAAACCAAATTTGAAGAATTATACCAATAAAACAAGTTTGGCATTGCAAAATAAGAATTTCTCTTTGAGTAAAGTAAAATCCTAAATTTGAGGCAGGCTTTAAATTTTCTTTCATACACCTTTTTCATTGTTATAATTCACATTTCTTGTTTTGTTTTGCTTTCTAATATGGTTTGTGGTATGTATTTGATTTCTCATTTCTAAGCATTTCAGCACTTTGCTCCAGGGTTTACACTTATACTAAACTATGGTGCATCTGCTGTTGTCAATTTAAAAGTGTTTTCATCAATTCTCTAATTCTGAAAATCCTTTCTATGTTTACTCAAAAGTACCCATTGATTTCAGACAGGCTTTATGTAAGTTTTCAGTAAGTTCAGAAAAAGTATATGCATGCTTACTTGGAAGAACATTGCTGCCTCCTTCCCAAAGTCCAGTGTCTTGTTTACCTGGCTATGGGAAGGCAACACAAGAGCTGGGTGGGGGTGTCAAATTTTGGTCTCACCCCCTCTACCCCACGCAACAGGGCAGCGTGTGACTTACGGGTTCTATGTCAAAGTACTCTTGTGGCCCACTTGGTATGAAAAGTTGAGCCACCCTGAGCTATGTTATTAAAATAAACAGAGTACTCATAGTGTCCAGGCACTCTTTTAAGTCACCCTGGCAAGAAGGGACTTGTTTTTAGGCAACATTGTACATATTAAGTATACCATTATTTTCTGCATTGCTTTCCAGAATTAGGATTGCATTATGCTTACTATGTCAGCTCCACTTCAGAGTTCTATCTTTGATTTTTAAGTAATGACATAAAGTTACTGCATTTATCATCCACCTGCTGTTCTGGAAAAAATGAGGCTGAGTTGATGTCTGAACTAGAATGCCTCCAGCTGATCATTAGAAGAACTCTATAATTAAGAAATAGTGCCATGAATTTTTTTTCCTCCTCCCTTCTGTTCCCTTTTTCTTTTGTGTTCAAGGGCAGTTACTTTCATACATTAGTAAGATGCTTTGGGAACCTTTTTGCTTAATAATTGAAATAGAGAAATAAGCTCATTGTATATATTTTTATCATTTGAAACTTTAGATTTTTAGAGAGAACAATTGTTTACTCTTGTAACCAATGGTCATGCATTTATTTAATTAAATCATGAATATATTTTTTCTTTTTTCAGTTTAACCCAACTCAGGACATTAGTGAGTTAGAAAATACTATGGCTGATCTGAAGTGCAAACTTGAAAAGACTTTGCAAGACAGTACTGCAAGCCAAAAATCATTGGAAGAGAATTTGGTAACAACAAAGCATGACCTTCTTAAGGTTCAGGACCAGTTGGCTATGGCTGAAAAGGTTAGTTTTTATTCTGTTGAATAGTTATAGTCATTACCACCTTCCTTAATGCCTGTAACATAAGGCATTGATAAAAGTGCACAAGCTTTTTCTGAAGCAGAATATTGTTATGGCACATATACACAGGGGCAGTAACTCAGATCCAGTGTTTCTGTGCATGCAGTTGACACATGAGGGTCCACACATGTTTTTTTCCAGCACCATATTAATTGGTGTTCTGCTGCTTGCCATCAACACCTGTGGGCACAGCTTGACAGAAAATACCTCAAATGTGAGTTTTTCAACCCTCTTCCCCCAGTTTTCCTGCAAGGTTAAACTGCAGTTTGCTTGCTCTTTTTTAAAATACATATTTTTGTGCAATTCTGATTTACAGAATTGTAAAAGATCTGTAGATCTTTAAATAAAAACAAACTAGGACTACTTAGTGCTCTGAGTGTACAGTGTGCTTGTACAACATCTGAGAGCAAGAGGCGGCAGGGTGCCTTCCTGCTGCAAAGGAAACACTGACTGTTTTGTTTTTCAATCTCTCTGAGAGCTCCATGCAGCAGGAAGACTGTTGGAGCGGTTTGAAAATACAGCGAAAGGAGGCTCAGGGTTGATTGGATTCCTTTCCCCACCCCTCAGCAACACAATCAGATCCTGGATGCTTTATGCTGAAGCTGAATATCAATTGGAGAAGTCTGGGAAAGAGGAATTATATTAGTTTACAGATGTTTGGCACACGTGTTCATGCTTCACTCAGAGCATTGAGCAATCCCAAACATTTATTTTTGTTTTTGTAGGTTGCTCATGTAAGGAGCAACAAGAAGTAGAGGCAATAGAGGTCACCTACTAAAATGTCACTACCCATGTGACATACCACTCAGCCAGCCAAACAAATGCTTTAAGGGGTTTTTAAGTGAGAGTTGTTAAATACATAAACAGTGTCTATTTCACTTTTAAAAATAAAGTAAATATATTGGTAATTTCAAATTAACAGGAATTGGAAAAGAAGTTCCAACAAACAACTGCCTACCGCAATATGAAAGAGATTCTCTCCAAGAAGAATGAACAGATAAAGGAATTACGAAAGAAGCTTTCAAAGTAAGCAGTGCTCTTTCATTTGTCCTCTCAGCGTGTGGTTTGTATGGTAATGTTTGCTTTTGCAAAACTTTTAAGAGCTACATACTTCCATTATCTGAAAACAGGTTGGGGCCCAGTGAGCTTGCTTCTGATGCACTTGAACACTTGGGACTAGCTCAGTAAAAATTTATTCCTTTTTCTTTAAAATGCTGACCTTCACGCCATAGTACAAATGACATCAGAAACCCCAACATTTTCAAAACCTGTTTGCCAGTCAATACAAATCACTGCTGTGTCTGAAACACAAGGATAAAGCTGCCTTGGACATTCAGATCTAGCTGCAGAGTTCTTTGGATCGCAGCCTGAGATCCTGATGTTCTTTCTACAACTTAGGCAGTGAACCCATAAACATGCATACCACAAGAGGTGGTCCTTACCGAAGTGCTGCAGAAAGGAGACGAGTAGCTCCTTCTGTTGACAAGATACAATGGTGGCAGATTACACTTCAAAAATTTGGTAAGAATACACCAGTAGACAGTGGAGGTGGACACTCGCCTGGCGTCTGGTCACCTGTATTGCTGCTGCGTACTGAAACAGGGCTATGTGAGGGCAGCATGGTGCCAGTGTGTTCCTATCTCACTGTCATGTTCCCTTTCATTTCCCTGGTATGTAGCAGCAGTGAGGCAACCAAAGGTCAGATGGCTTCTGCCTCCCCACCCCACTATCTACTGCTGCAATACACCTTTCATCTTCCTCCAAATGTGGATATAGAGAGAGCTAAGTAACCCTAGTGTATATCTTGTCACTTAGATATTTAGAGTGTCCATCTGTTTCCGTACTGTTTCACTGAAATTGCACTGCAGAACTGGAATGGAATGGCTCAAATGGAGCTTTCAAATTCATAGGGTTTTGAGCTGCTTGGATAAGGTTTATAAATTCTAGGGTTATGTATTAAGATGGTTAATTATCAGATTATTTTGTAATTCAAAATAAATTAGATTATTGGCAACATCTTATGTGATTATTTAATCATTACCTTCCTATCTTGCCTGTTTATTTTAAAAAAATATTTTAATCTGTTTTCTTATTTCTTTTTCTTTTAGATATGAACCAGATGATTAAGGTCTGAAGAGCATTTGCTGTGTTAAACTGCCACAAAAAGAAAATGCATAGGATTTTAAAAATATGAAATCTATTTTCCCCAATATGTTGGGATTTATGCTTTCTAAGGAGTTTATTGTTTTCTTTTTCTGAAAAAAATGTTTATTAATAGGAAGCCGTAATAGAATTGAGAGCAAAGAAAAGGCATAGTCTTTATTTCTGTACTTCATGTCTTTGGAATAGCTATCTTGTGGATTGCCTGGAAAACTACAAACATGGAGGTGTTAATTCTTGTGAAGTAGAAAGATTTATTTTAAACAAAACCAAAAGTTCAAATTCCAGTTCTTTTCATACCTATAAGGTACAGACCCAAAGAGTTAAATTCCTGTAATTTACATGCTTCTCAAACATGGCCTTTCTTTTACAATTGTACTAGGAGCAGTGATTCTCTAAGTAACTTGTTAATTCCTACCTGCTATTTATTTTAAAAATTATTAGCTCAATAGTTTCAAAAGAGCTTCTGCACTAAAGGGAGAAAAACAATCTGTTTGTTATGTGTAGGAAGTGGAAAAGCTGGTGCTCAAATGTTAACTAACTAGTAAAAATATATTTTTTGTCTTACACATCTAATTGAAATTACACTGTCTTAAATTTCGTTATTATATCACAGATGTAAGGAATCCCATCTCCAATACACCTTCCATTCATTTCTCTGATGGTTTGCACAGAAACTCTGGACACTCCACACTGAAATCAATAGGTTATATGCAGCAAACAGCCTTTCTGGAATCTGTCCCAGGAAATACATATCACATTCTAGAGGTAAATGTTCAATAGTAGAACAGAAAGTAGAGTTTTTTCCGAAATCTGCTAAGTTGGCAACAGACTAGATGAAACTATTGTTACTTTTGGGAGTGACAGGTCAACCAGTCTTCATCATGCAAGTATTCCAACCTTTTGGGTTCTGTGTATTTGCCAACCATATATTGCTATATATTTTGTCTTCGTTATATATGTTATTAAATTCCTAATTTAATTAAATTCCTAATTAAGGCTAATGAAACTTCTTGCCTCCCAAATCCTGTTTGGTTGTTTTTCAGCAAATACAGAAGGACAAGTTAGGCATTTTTGTATGTAATCTCACAGCAATTTACATCTCTTGACCTTATTCTCTCTTCTAAAAAGCAAACAACCAGTGGATATCTTGAGTGAGATCCCATACTGTAGTGACTTATATGGAAATTCTGCTCATATAAATCAAACACAGGTATGCATATTTGCATAGTTCACCTTTTATGAAATTCAGAATATTTTGGTCAAGGCTGTATAGCGGAAGTAGAGCAACTTTTTCAGCCTGAGAGCTGAATTCCAGCATACACAACCTTCCAGAGGCCACATGGTGGCTCAGAGGCATAAATGGATGGCTCAATGGATGTGGCTTGCCTTTATACAGTAGGTGACATTATTATTTACCCCATCCCTTTTTTGCTTCATTTTTGGGTAGGAAAACAAAATATAATGCAAGAGAAGGAATGTGAACTAATAATTTGACAGAGGAACTCTCTGACCAAACTCTTTCATAGTAACAGGCTTTGCAGCATCATTATGTAGATTATTCTTTATGGGCATGGTAAATCTTGGTTCTTTTATTTGCTTCAGCGCACTATAATATAAATAAACATTTCATTATAGAGTATCAATGACTGCTGAATAATTACAGCAAAACTGTCAGAGAACTGCCATCGGAGGAACAGGTGGTGGAAAGGCTCACGGAGGCTGGGAGGGACTCAGCAGCTGAAGCAGGAACCAGCAGGGGGAGAGGTGGGTCTCTGGTGGAAAGTCTCACGGAGGCTGGGAGAGACTCAGCAGCTGAAGCAGGAACCAGCAGGGGGAGAGGTGGATCTCTGAGGGAAAGCGAGCAAGAGGGAGGGCTCAGGGACACGTCCAGCGAGAACAGTGGGGAGGTATCTGCAGCTCCCATAGGGAGACCCACTCCTCGCCGGAAACTGTCACGACGTGAGTCCAGAAGACGTGTTTCCGTTAAGGAGCTTTTATGCTGGAAACGATTCCGAAAGCAACCACTGTCGGAATCTGCAAGTGACTAGAGCAGCCATGTCTGAGGGGCTCCGTCACAGACAGAGGTTTGTGGACTTGCACAAACTCTGAGGGACTACGATTTTACGCACAAGCAGCTCATCATCCCATCACAAAACTAAGTGCATTTTCTTTAAATACCAAGTTTTCTTTCACCAAAGTACAGCCTGTGCTAAAGAGCTGCAGACACAATATCCAGTATTACTGGACTAGCACAATAATCTTAAATTGCAGTGGTTGTTTTTTCTATTATGAAATGTAGTTTTAAATCTTGATTATTCGCATCCCCTCTCTATACATTAAGTTAACAAATCAACATTCTATTTAATTGATAGGAGGGGCTGAAAAGAACTTTCTAGAGTGTTTCCTAAGAATTTTGTTTAGCAAGTAACAACCAGAGGGAGAAATAGATGAAAGATATAATGGAAGAGGCAAGGATGAAAGCAAAGTATTTGAGGGGAGGGAGGAACTCTGTATCTAACAAAGTGTCCATCTAGTTCAGGGGTCTGCAACCTTTAAGACAAAAAGAGCCACTTGGACCCGTTTCCGAAAAAACAACAACAACTGGGAGCCGCAAAAACATTGCAATATTTAAAACAAATATAACACTGCATATATTGTTTCTTGCCTTAATATACAGGATCGTGCAGTCAGCTGTCAATCCCAAGAAAAAAGGACAAATTAATAGCTAATTAAAATATTTAATTTACAACCAGGTAACCAGGTTAATGGGACTTTTGCTCCTGAACCTCAGTGCTCAGTGTCTGCACATCAGGGCTGTAAGACGTCACCTTCATTTTCACACAGGCTTGCAAGCTGTCATCTGTGAGGCGTGATCGGTGTTTGTTTTTAATATAGTTCATGTTGGAGAAGACCTGCTCACATACATATGTGGAAGAGACCACAAGGGCCATCGAGTCCAACCCCCTGCCAAGCAGGAAACACCATCAGAGCACTCCTGAGATATGGTTGTCAAGCCTCTGCTTAAAGACCTCCAAAGAAGGAGACTCCACCACACTCCTTGGCAGCAATTCACCAAACTTTCCCCTGCTTAAGTTTAAAAAGGGGCTTCAAGCAACTAAAAAGGGGCTTCAGGCAACTAACTCCACGTGGAATTCCACGCGACCGCGACTGCATAATCAATGCCACAAAATGCCAAAGAAAATTAACCAGGGCCCCAGTGAACCATAAATCATAATCAGTGCCTGATGTAAATAATAATTAATAATGAGGGCCCAATGTCATCCTCGTCATTATAAAAATAATCCCTCTCTTCGCGCCGCCCAGCCTCCCAAGAAAAAAACCCCACTTCAAATGGTCACAAAGCACAAATTCCACGCGACCGCGACTTGCTATGCTCAATAATCAATGCCCCAAAATGCCATAGAAAATTAATCAGGGCCCCAGTGTACCATAAATCATAATCAGTGCCTGATGTAAATAATAATTAATAATGAGGCATTCGTCATTATAAAAATACTTTTGACACTTTTTATTATTTCTTTGTTTGCCCCCTCAGAATTACTCCTCCTCATAGAAATAAACATTAAATTAACAAGTTACCTTTTTTTGAGTGTGTGTTCTTCACTCCCCTTCAAAACAGTGACCAGTGTATATGCCCCCTTTCAATGCAGCCTGCTTACAAAGGCGGGACGACAAAGACCAGCAATAAGCTGTTGCATAACGTTCTCCAAGGAAAGTGTTAGCTATTCACCAAACTTTCACCTGCTTAAGTTTAAAAAGGGGCTTCAGGCAACTAAAAAGGGGCTTCAGGCAACTAACTCCCACGTGGAATTGCCTATAGTAAGATGGCGGCCGCCTCAGAAGACCACATGGGCAGATAAGATGGCTGCTGGGACGATCCGGTTACCCAGCAACAGCACAGCTGATTCCGACGCTTTTGAAAGCAGCCGGCAAAGCAAGCGTTGGAGCGCCGAAGGCACCTCACCCCCACAAGGAGAATGCTGCGCATGTGACCAAATAGCGAGGACTTACTTTGCTAGAGACAAGCCCCGACGCTACCACAAGCCTCCCTCTCTTCGCGCCACCCAGCCTCCCAAGAAAAAAAACCCACCTCAAACAGTCACAAAGCACAAATTCCACGCGACCGCGACTTGATCCGCCCACAACCTGATCCGCCAGGCGCGCCGAGTCCTCCCCAGGAAAGGTAAAATGGGGCGATGAGCTTGCGTAGCGCGCTGGGCTCCCAGCAGCGAATCGACTTGGGTAGGCAGCAAGCAATCCAAACGGAGAGGTTTTCGGCGCGATCAAGGCGCCCCAGTAGATAAGGGAGTGATCCAATCATAAGCGGCTTTTTGCGTGTTTCCGCCCAGAAAATGCGCCTCCTCCCCTCGCCTCCGCCCCGGAGCCACAGCAAAGGCTTTAAAGAGCCGCATGCGGCTCTGGAGCCGCAGGTTGCCGACCCCCGATCTAGTTTAACCTCTTGGTTCTAGGATCAGCCTTTCTCAACCTTGAGTCCCCAGATGTTGAACTACAACTCCCATTATCCCTAGCTAGCAAGGCCAGAGCTCAGGGATGATGGGAGTTGTAGTCCAACAACATCTGGGGACCCAAGGTTGAGAAACACTGCCTCCAGAAAGCCCACAAGCAAAACACACACACACACACACTACCCTTCAACTGCTGACATTCACAAGTCATTTACCTATCGGGGATAACAGACGATAGACCTATTTTGTATGTGCTGGGTCTGAAGATTCCTCTGTCAGAGAAAGCAACCCTTTGGCTCTAGCCCCATGAAACCTTTAAAGGCTTTTCTAACAATGTGACAGGTTCTAGGGGCAGAGCCTATAACTTACATAGTGTGTATTTTAACATATACTTTACCAATACTTTACCATAGTGTGTATTTGTGTCTTTCATACCTGCTGCTTCAAGACTGCAAAGAAGCTCCTAAATACTTTCGTATTTAAATTACCCCAAAAAATCCTCAAAAACATAAAATTGAATGATTCCTTCTCTCATAGGCCAGCATATAATAGCATTAACCCCACTCTCATTTTTAATAAAATAGATTTTGTTCCCTGGCTGTACCTCAAAATCTGAATCGGATGCATTTACAGTAACAGGAGGTTGCGAAAAAATAACTTTTTCTTTCAATGTGCTTTTGTGCTTATGAAATGAAGCATGTTTTCTGTCAGTCAAAATTTAAGCTGTTTCACATTGCCATGACAGAATAAACAGCTTGCATAGCAGAGAAGCGGCTGAATTCAGTAGCTGGTCACTAATTGACTTGGAAGTGGTTCAAAATGGTAATACTTTAACTGTTCAGTATGTTTCATATGTTTTGACGGCATTTGTCTAAAAATTAGTGTAAACCAGTATACTTAAAAACATACCCATTTTCTTTGATGTGTCATGAAGAAAAAACAAGGGTCATACAGTCCTTACTGAAATAGCTCTCATGACATTTGGGGGCAAATGGTAGATTGTTGGATGTGGGGTATAATTTAGACTGGAGGAAATAGCCCTAACATAGCAGCCTCAATCCAAATCACAAACACACTATGTGGCTGCTCAGATTTCCCAATATCTTGTCTCATCTTACCTTCAAAAGAACTACTAACAGCAAATAAGCATAACAGAACAAGCAACTATATTTTGTTGCTTGTTTTAAGGCAGGCTCCTTTCTGTGTTCCTGGTTTAAGTCATGAGGACCTCTGGTTTGGGACTAATGGACTTTACATCACTAACAATACAATCCCTAATCATATCTACTCAAGAGGAAAGTCCTACTCGCAGGTCAGTGGGGTTAGGATTGCAGCCTTAGTCTAAGGGTACTTCTATATGTGGGCTTCATTTGTAAATGGGTCTGAATTTACTGTATAACCTACTTGACATTCCCCAGATTAAATGCGGTGAGCAGCAGGAAATAGCAGCTAATATTCTGATATCAGTAATATTGTGTAGATGCTGGGGGGAGGGACATTATCCCTGCATGCATAAACAGTACTAAACATCCATCTGGAAGTACCCCTAATCTGATGTTGCAGCAATGATACTTGGTGCTACCTTTTAGACTCTTACATAAAAACACTGAGAATTTTTGTTAATTTAACGCCACAGTCTAAATTAAAATATAAAATACTGTGAAAGTGGGTCAAAGACTGAATGATTTCAGTAAGTCTTTCCCTATGATCTTCATTACTGCACTTAGTGCACATTTATCATGCCATAAATTGGTTATTGGGACGCGGGTGGCGCTGTGGGTAAAACCTCAGCGCCTAGGACTTGCCGATCGCATGGTCGGCGGTTCGAATCCCCACAGCGGGGTGAGCTCCCGTCGTTCGGTCCCAGCTCCTGCCCACCTAGCAGTTCGAAAGCACCCTTAAGTGCAAGTAGATAAATAGGTACCGCTTTATAGCGAGAAGGTAAACGGCGTTTCCGTGTGCTGCTCTGGTGCCGGTTCGCCAGAGCAGCTTCGTCACGCTGGTCACATGACCCGGAAGTGTCTCCGGACAGCGCTGGCTCCCGGCCTCTAGAGTGAGATGAGCGCACAACCCTAGAGTCTGTCAAGACTGGCCCGTACGGGCAGGGGTACCTTTACCTTTACCTTTAAATTGGTTATTAGGAAGGTGACCCAAGCTATTTTACATGTATGAACACATAGGTGTTTAATAAAGTGGCCACTCTGGAGCCCTTGTCGTTAAATAATTTGTATGCACCATATCTTGTTTATTTTATGCTATCAGATCTCTTCAGCTCACTCATTCTTTCCATGATACTCCTCCCAAACTCATCATATAATTAAGACTGCAATCCTCTACAGCCTTCCCTGGACATGCCCAAAATAGTGCTGTTAATCTATATTACATGGTGATATTCGCAGCCAAGGAAAATGTTTCATTCAAATTATTATCCGGTGCTTTATCTGATGTTACATTCAAGCAGAAATCTGGCTATGAGCAAGCAGGTTTGCACTCTACTTATCTTTCAGATTGCCCATCATTTATTAACTTGTCATAAGAAGCTGATGTTTGACAGAATTGCCATTACGTATTTTTACAAGGTAGGTCAATCACTGATCAGTTAGGTACCAAGAGGAGTCAACAGCAAGGCTTCCTACTCCTCCTCTGGGGTGTATGCGTCCCAGTTAGACTTACAGGAAATGCCCTACATATATGCATCTCCCACTCCTGTGGCATCACTGACTTTCTCCCAGTCGCATCATGGAATCATAGGGCTCTTCCTACACTGCAATTCACAAGTTCCTTGTAAACAATCGGGAGGTATATAAATTTTGTTAAAATGAATACATTCCCATTGGGTTCACAGAGTTTTCTGCATTAATAGCACACAGGCCTATCAATGAACCTCATATGTGTTATAGAATCCCCTCTTCCACTGCCAGAGTCAGGGGAGTTTCCCCCTAGGTGCAGGGGCGGGGGGCGGAGCGAAAAATGTGAATATTGCCTTCATATAGTAGGCTAGTTTCTAAACACTCGAACCCCACTCTTATTTGGAGTGTTAGGGGAGGAGTAATACCTCTGGTGGGGGACATGTTCTTCTGGAGTAGTTTGTCCATCTTTGGTCCCCATCCTGAACTCGGTTCTCTCCTGGGCTTCTAGAAGCTGACAGCATGACAGTGCCACACCCAGAAAATGGCCTTGACTGACTGGCTAAACCAGGTGAAGGTAGCCCATGGGTCTCAAGCCCTTGGTGAATTAGGGACTCGCTGGTGAGTTAGGGACAGGCTCCAGCAGATTGAGCAGATGAGACTAGTAGTGGGTCCAGCGGTCAAGAAGGCAGTTTCTGTGTATGTACTGTGGAAGGAAGTGAGGGACAGATGGGGCTCATCCACCTGGCAAGGTAGACCATCTAGGGGAAGGAAAACTTTGATCCTAAACCTCCACTGCCTTGTGGGATATCTTTGGGAGAAGAAAAGGCTAAGGAACGAACCCTACACAACTCTGGGCAGCCCAGGATTCCCATGATGTCATGAACTGGCAGGACGACAGGGAAGAGGAAGAAGATCCCGGTGAGGGGTGTAGCTGGGACTGGGACACACCAGGGCAAGCAGGGGCAGAGAAGGAAGTCTTCACTGGGTGATGGAGGATGGCGAGGTGATAGTGGTCAGTACACAAGAACCAGTGCTCACTGGAAAGACAAATCCTGAAGCTGAGGCTCCAATACTTTGGCCACCTCATGAGAAGAGAAGACTCCCTGGAAAAGATCCTGATGTTGGGAAAGATGGAGGGCACAAGGAGAAGGGGACGACAGAGAACGAGATGGTTGGACAGTGTTCTCGAAGCTACCAGCATGAGTTTGACCAAACTGCGGGAGGCAGTGGAAGATAGGAGTGCCTGGCATGCTCTGGTCCATGGAGTCACAAAGAGTCGGACACGACTAAACGACTAAACAACAACAACACAAGAACCAGAGCAGCAGGACCCATCACCAGAGCCAGAGGGACCCATGTCTCCACAAACACAGGCGTAGGGAGCAGCGAGAGGGGCAGTCCAGGAGGCTGAGGCAGCCAAGGGCCCACAGCCCAGCTCCCTGGCTGACCAGGTGAGGCTCACTAGACCTGGGAGGAGGTGTGTGATTCCTCTGCTGGATTAGGTTTGGGACAGGTGAGGGTCACAGGCCTCATCAAGTCCAGATGCTGCAATCAGCAAGCAAAGTGTAAAAGGGAAGCAGAGCTGAGGTGTTGTGTCTGCTCTAACACCCATGTTGGTGGACCTCGACTTGGATGCACCTGGACCTCTATGGGACTGGACTTTGGATGTGTGGATTGACCCCTGGTCTTTGGACTTTGACATACAGACTTGTGACCAGGTAGGCCAGGGTTTCAGGACACACACACACTGCCCAGGCTTGTGCCCCAAAGAGGTCACTTGCTGCTAACACAGCAGTTTGACCTCCAGAGGCTATATTATTTCTGATCCTGATACCAGACTTGTACGTGATTTCTACTGTGAGTGAGACTCTCTTGTGAGCCTCTTTGAGAGCCTCTCGGGGCCAAAAAACAGAATATAAACCAAATAAGTAAATTTTGTGAGTTTTTTTTTTGGGGGGGGGCGGCAGCAGTTAGGCTGTAGGCCGAGACCTTTCCTGTATCCAGGAAATGTTAAAATCTAAGCAAGGGTTCAAATTCCTATAATAGCCAGGCTAGCTTCCTGGTGAGGTAATGGCTTAATTATGGGTTGTTAACAAAGGCAGTGGTTCTGTGCCAGAGGACAAAAAGGTAGGCCATCCTTTCTCAGCTGTTTGGAGGTCAGAGTCGAGAGTTGGGTTATGTGAACTAGAAGTTGGAACTTGTCAAGGCTGCAGGCCGGGCATCTGGAAGACAGCCATGCCTGATTTCTGTTGGAATCCACGGCTGTGGCAATGGGAGAAGCAAGACCCTCTTGGGGTGATTTCTTTATTCTGCTTCAGGATAATATATCCGATATTTACTTTACCAGACTATAAGCAATTCCAGACTGTCGCTATTTTCCAGTGGGACTCAACCGCATACTGACAAGTTCAGTTTGTACAATTAAAGTTGATTTGGAGTCCTTGTGCAACCAACAAGCTCCTCTCGCCTTGCTCACCCCTCCCCCAATTAACCTTTTTGCAATAAGACAGTGAGGGGGGAATGCATTGAGAGTGTGGGACAACATTTGCTGGATGCAACATCTTCTAACCTCCCTGCAAGCATAGCGGAATTAATGCTCAATGAACTGGGGATGTCTTCTAAGCTCCTTGCAAACTTTGTGCTAACTAATCAGGATTAATCCTCAATAAACAGGCTGCCTATAAGCAGCAAGACTAGAGTAGACTTCCCACTCCCTGCCATTCATGTGCATTTGTGATGATTTGTGCTTATGGTTATGTGATTCTGCTCTCAGTATAGTTTGCACCTGCGAAAGAAGACATGAACAAGCCTGCTGCATGTGGTGTGGTGTTGTGTAGTGGTTAGAGTGTTGGACTAGGACAGTGTTTCTCAAACTTAGGTCTCCAGATGGGCTAAAACTCCCATCATCCCTAGCTATCGGGACCAGTGGTTGTATTCCAACAACAGCTGAAGACCCAAGTTTGAGAAACACTAGACTGGGACCTGGTACTAGGACCTAGGTGCTGGGAGACCAGGGTTCAAAGCCAAGAGGGCATGTAAATGTTAACGATAATAGGCCACAAATCTGCCTCAAAACGTTCATGATACGTACTCCACCGAGCATACATCATTGTCCCAGAGCATTCACCACAGTGATAGATGGGATATAAATTACCCATCTGGCTGGGCTTCCCCAGCCCCTCTGGGCGGCTTCCAACAAAGATTAAAAATACATTAAAATATCACACATTAAAAACAGGGCTGCCTTGTTTGTTTCCTTGACATCTGATGGGAGGGCGTTCCACAGGGCAGGCGCCACTACCGAGAAGGCCCTCTGTCTGGTTTCCTGTAGCTTTGCTTCTCACAGTGAGGGAACCGCCGGAAGGCCCTCGGAGGCTGAACGATGGGGGTGGAGACGCTCCTTCAGGTATACTGGGCCGAGGCTGTTTAAAGGTCAACACCAACACTTTGAATTGTGTTCGGAAAGGAAAATATCCTTTCTTTAAACTCCTCTGTAAACATTGGTCGTGCCCACAACATACATTAAAAACTTCAGCATCTCCCCCCCCCGCAAAGAATCATGGTACCTGTAGTTTTCCCTTCACAGAGATTTACAAGGCATCTACCTCAGTATCTCGGAGAACCAAGCTGATTCCGAAACAGCTTGTCCTCCTCCTAACCTAAGTTGAACAATGTGATGTGTGAAAAATATTTCTGTGATTTACCCCATCTAGCCTACTGTGTTTTCCATTTTATAATCCTTTTTCTGTGTGGTTGTTTTCGATATGTGAGGAGAACCTTTCCCCCTGCCCCACCCCAGGCATCTGTGAGGTAATTTGCAAATTAAATGGAATGTTTTGAAGGCAACGAGCGCCGTAACCCAAACCCATACTGTGTGGTATGTTTCCCCCTACAAATAATTAAACACAAGATGTTGACAGGTGCAAATAGTTCCCAAAGCCCCGTGGGCCTGTCACAGTGTAATCCTGTGCAACCCCAAATGTTTTTTGACATTAAGACCAGCATGGGGCGAAACCAAACAACCGCATTTCAGATCTTTCCCAGAAATGCTGAGTTGAAAACCAAACAATTATTTGCTGGTTTTTACAGCTTGCTTTCCGCCTCCCTATTTACCTAACTGGCATTCCCACTTCACAAAGTGCCTGTTAATAAGATTAGCAATTAAAAAGCTTGGCTGGCAATTGGCAAGCATGTTCTCCTCGGAGTTGGTTGGAGCCGCTTGCGTGTGTCCCCAGCAGGGCTTGAGGAGCACCTGAAGGAGGGAAGGCGAAGGCACGCTCCGCCGTACGCAACCCAGCACCACAGAGCAGAAATGGAGAAAGCCCGGCCGTTATGGGACAACCCCTTGCAGTTTGTCTTTGCCTGCATTTCTTACGCAGTAGGACTGGGGAACGTATGGCGCTTTCCCTATTTATGCCAGATGCACGGAGGAGGTAAGCGTGACTTCCTGGAGTTTACTCTGAGCATAGAATCGGCGTTCAAGCACCCTGACTTGCAAAGCCGGATTGTCTTTTTCAGAATAGTTTTGGATGCTGGATAGGATTCCTCAGGTTCAGAAAGAAATAAGATGTTATATTTTAAGGTGGGTCAAGAGCAATAGCCAAAGGTCTCAGCATCCTCTGATGTTCACTGGCTCTCCTTCCCACATGCTCTTTCCTTCCTCAGTTGAGTTCCAGAGTAGGACTTAAAACTGTAAGTCGGTAGCCAAGGTTTTGTTCCTTTAAACTTTAACCTGGTGCCTGAGGTATATTCTCGTTACGCTGTCAGTTCTGACAGAGTCTCTTGTCCTAACTGAGGTGAGCTGAACACCTGCATGCTCCTAAAGCCATGGGTGGTTTTTACGTGCCAGTGGAGAGCCACTTTGCTTTCTTACAGATGCATGTCATTGCATGGGTTCCTAGTGTGGCACATGCGCCCAGAGAGGCCTTCCTTGGCATCTATGGAGTCCTGTACCTATCAACTACTCACCACAGAAATTAGGATTGACAGAAACCCATCAATATACAGTGGTATCTCAGGTTACAGACACTTCAGGTTACAGATGCTTCAGGTTACAGACTCCACTAACCCAGAAATAGTACCTTGGGTTAAGAACTTTGCTTCAGGATGAGAACAGAAATCGCGCAGCGGTAGCATGGCAGCAGCGGGAGGCCCCATTAGCTAAAGTGGTACCTCAGGTTAAGAACAGCTTCAGGTTAAGAACCCGAGGTACCACTGTAATAGCCTAGTTTCATCAGAGGAGTGGCAATTTGAGGGGTTGCACCTAGGAGCCCCCTTCTCCCCTGACAATTAGACTTGGAATAAAGTTCTCTTACCATCCCAGCTATCCTCTCCCAGAAGATCTCTCTCTGTGTCTCCCTCTCACACACACACAACCTGGGGCGGGGTGGGAAGCAAAATATACAGTTTTTCAAGACCAGTTGCAGGCAGGGGGAGAACCTAGAGTGCGGTTGCAATTTGTGCCCAGTACCCAGTTTATCTGGTCTGCATATGCCCCAAAAAGTTGGCAGTCCCTGACATAGGGAACAAGAAGACACATTGCAGCAGAGTCCCATTATTCATGACGAACAAGGGATGGAAGCCAATCGCTCGTTCTATACATGAGTAGAGAATGGCCTATGAAGCTTCTCAGGGGCGTTCTCATGCCCCTTCTCTGCAGGCCTTTCTAATAATAATAATAATAATAATAATAATAATAATAATAATAATAATAATAAAAAATTTATTATTTATACCCCGCCCATCTGGCTGGGCTTCCCCAGTCACTCTGGGCGGCTTCCAAAAGAATATTAAAATACTGTAATACATCAAACATTAAAAGCTTCCCATTCTGCAATGCTTCCTTCCCTTGCAGGCCACCAAATTGGGTCCTGAAGGTTATGAAGGAGAAGGGGCATCGCTGAGCTGTACTGTCTTAGGTTGTGGACGGATGCAGGACTTTTACATAGGATAGAATAGCAACCAGTCATACTAACATGGGGGGAACTGCTGAGGGCCAAACCATGTATGATGATGGTATGAGAGAACTATGATCAGAGCTGACTTTTCTTTTCTTTTTTTACTTCAAAGTGGGGAGGGGACGACGACCTATTTTCAGTTCAAGGGCAGCATTTCCTTCTGGGCCATCAGAGGCAAAAATGGGCCAAACAATGAATGCGAATGTTGCCTTTGTACAGTAGGGTAGTTCTACACACACTAAGATGCCCCTCTCTCTGCCCAATGGTATATTCCAGCCAGGCAAAAACACTTAATGAGGATGCAAAGTAGGACCAACCGAGAGGGGGCATGGCCTGGGGAAGAGTCCTGAGGGGTACATTGGCCTGGAGGACCACCTTTGTGCTCCCCCCCCCCCCGTGTGAGATTCCCCATCACTGCTTTAAGACATCCATTGGGGTCTCCATTTTGATCAAAGCTGTGACACCACAGGAGGAATAGTTAACCTTTTCACTTGACATTGCTGCTCTGAACTGCCCAATAAGAGCAACAAGCAGCTGTGTTGGTTTCTTCTGTTGGAGTGTGTTGAGGGGAAAACAGCATGAAAGTCCACTCCCCCACTGTCACTGATCCAAGCAAAAACAATGGTCAAGATCATGAATCATTTCACCCTGAGAATCACTTGCTCCTGTCTGTATCCTGAGTTTTGATTCTTTTGTCATTGTTGAATTTCAGTGAATATGGCTGTATGCTGGGAACCTTTAATATATATTTGATTTGATCCCAGAATGTCCCACTTTTCCTTAGTATGTCCCTAGTTTGAGCAGAGAAATGTTGGAAGGAATGGAGTTATGTGACCCCCGAGCCAAGGAGAAAAGTAACTATACAACCTTTAGAAGACATCTGAAGGCAGACCTGTATAGGGAAGTTTTTAAATGTTTTATTATGTTTGTATATATGTTGGAAGCCACCCAGATGGGCAGGGTATAAATAGTAAAATTTATTATTATTATTATTATTATTATTATTATTATTATTATTATTATTAATTATTAATGAATAGGGTGTCCCTATTTTCATTGGAGAAATGTTGGAGGGTATGTGATGACAAGGAGAGCAACGCATCTTCCATCTGCATTCAGGGACAACATTCCCACTAGTATAAAGGTAAAGAGACCCCTAACCGTTATGTCCAGTCGTGGTTGCGGCACTCATCTCGCTTTATTAGCCGAGGGAGCCGGCGTACAGCTTCCAGGTCATGTGGCCAGCATGACTAAGCCGCTTCTGGCGAACCAGAGCAACGCACGGAAACGCCGTTTACCTTCCCGCTGGAGCGGTACCTATTTATTTACTTGCACTTTGACATGCTAGCTTGGCAGGAGCTGGGACCGAGCAACGGGAGCTCACCCCGTCGCGGGGATTCGAACTGCTGACCTTCTGATCGGCAAGTCCTAGGCTCTGTGGTTTAACCCACAGTGCTACCCGCATCCCTCCCACTAGTATAGATTGCCCTTAAAAAGTGTCTGTTGGTGGACTGTGACATCTTGTGTCAGCTTTGAGTGATTGCTTCATCCACTCTTGTGATCTGGATTGCATCAAGTTATAACATCCCACCAGGAGGCTTTGTTTTCCACGGATGCTGGGGGTGAGCTATATCTTTGCTGGGCCAACACAGCCGTCCTGTCCAGCCCAGTACTCAAAGCACACCAGATCACAGCCCTGACCTGCTGAAGCAAAGCTTCAAAGGCCTCCAACTTGTACTCTGCAAGGAAGAAAAAATACCAAACATGTTGTTGGAGATGCGATGCATCCTGCTGTGTGCAAGTCCAAGGGACGAGGGGGAAATTCAGTTCACTTTGGATTTTAATGCAAACCTACATGATTTGCATTTAAACTGTGCATTTCATATGTGTTCGTGAAAATAACATAGCAAATCATTACATTGAAGGCAGCCCTGCAACACCAGACTGAGGTGTCATAACAGCCATTTGTTCTGTACGTTGCCTTACAAAGTCAGGGAATGGCAATAGTGGAGCAGATCCAGGTGCTCTTGGAGGAAACTGATTTTCTAGATGCCTTTCTAACAGGATTTAGGCCAAGTTTTGGACCAGAAACTACTGTATAAAGGCCTCTTTCAGGAGATGGACAAGGAAAATGTGTCCCTTAATTCTCTGCAACCTCTCAGTGACTTTTGATACAATCAAGCATGGTATCCTTCTGGAGCAGCTGTCCGAGTGACAGGTGGGTGGCACCACTTTGCAGTGGTTCCTGTCCTACTTGCATGGTCTTTCCCAGAGGGTGATGCTTGGGGGAGTACTTTTCAGCCCCGTGAAACCTTCAATGCGGAGTTCCTCAGGGCTCAATTTTAACCCCTATGCTATTTAACATCTACACGAAACCACTGAGGTCCAGTATACCTGAAGAAGCATCTCCACCCCCATCGTTCAGCCCAGACACTGAGATCCAGCACCGAGGGCCTTCTTGCAGTTCCCTCACTGCGAGAAGTGAGGTTGCAGAGAACCAGACAGAGGGCCTTCTCGGTAGTGGCACCCTCCCACCAGATGTTAAAGAGAAAAACAACTAGCAGACTTTTAGAAGACATCTGAAGGCAGCCCTATTTAGGGAAGCTTTTAATGTTTAATAGACTATTGTATTTTAATATTCTGTTGGAAGCCACCCAAAGTGACTGGGGAAACCCAGCCAGATGGGCGGGGTATAAATAATAAATTATTATTATTATTCCAGAGTTTTGGAGTATGTTGTCAGCAATATGCTGATGACACACAACTTGACTTCTCCTTTACATCTGCAGGTGAGGCAGTGGGTGTGCTGGACCATTGTCTTGCCTCAGTAATGGACTGGATGAGAGCCAACAAACTGAGGCTCAATCCAGATAAGACTGGGGCACTGTTAGTGGGCAGTTCCCTAGACTAGATGGCTGGGAGGTGGGCTGCTCTTGATGGGGTTACATTCCCTCTGAAGGAGCAGGTTCGCAGCTTGGGGTTTTTCCTGGATCCTTTGCTGTCACTCAAGGCTCAGGTGGCCTCAGTGGCCCGGAGTGCCTTCCACCAGCTTCGGCTGGTGGCCCAGCTACACCCCTATCTGGACAGGGATAGCCTAACTTCTGTCATCTATGCTCTGGTAACCTCAAGGTTAGATTACTGCAGCAGGTGATATGTGGGGCTGCCTCTGAAGACGGTTCGGAAACTTCAGCTGGTGCAGAATTCAGCGGCCAGGTTGCTCATCAGGGCAAGATGGTTTGAACATATTACACCGATTCTGGCCCAACTGCACTGGCTACCAATTAATTCTGGAGCCCAATTCCAAGTGCTAGTTTTTACCCATCCAGTCATACCTTGGGTTAAAGTTGCTTCAGGTTGAGCGTTTTCGAGTTGCGCTCCACGGCAACCCGGAAGAAACGGAACATGTAACTTGTGGGTTTCACCGCTCGCGCATGCGCAGACACTCAAAATGACATCACATGCATGCGCAGAAGGGGCGAGTCGTCACACGCACAGATGCGGGTTGCATTCTCTTCAGGATGCGAACAGGGCTCCGGAACGGATCCCATTCGCATCCAGAGGTACCAATGTAAAGCCTTAAATGACTCTGGGCTAAAAGGACCCACAGATGGGGTTGTGTCTCAGTGATACAGCATCTGTCTTGATACAAAACATCCCAGGTTTAATCCCTAGGATCACCAAGTAGAATAACAGAATTGTAGTTGGAAGGGACCCCGAGGGTCATCTAGTCCAGCCCCCTGCAATGCAGGGATCTCAACTAAAGCTTCCATGACAGATGACCACCCAACCTCTGATTAAAAACCTCCAAGGAAGGGGAGTCCGCCACCTTCTGAGGAGCACCATTCCACTGTCGAACAGCCCTTACTGTCAGAAAGTTCTTCCTGATGTTTAGTTGGAATCTCCTTTCTTGTAATTTGAAGCTGTTGGTCCTAGACTCTGGAGCAGGAGAAACAAGCTTGTTCCATCTTCTATTTGACAGCCCTCCAGATATTTGAAGATGGCTATCATAACTCCAGGGTGCTGTGGGTTAAACCACAGAGCCTAGGACTTGCCAATCAGAAGGTCGGTGGTTCAAATCCCCGCAACAGGGTGAGCTCCCGTTGCTCGGTCCCTGCTCCTGCCAACCTAGCAGTTCGAAAGCATGTCAAAGTGCAAGTAGATAAATAGGTACCACTCCGGCGGGAAGGTAAACAGTGTTTCCGTGCGCTGCTCTGGTTTGCCAGAAGTGGCTTAGTCATGCTGGCCACATGACCCACTTTAGCTGGCTCCCTCGGCCAATAAAGCGAGATGAGCACCGCAACCCCAGAGTTGGCCACAACTGGACCTAATGGTCAGGGGTCCCTTTACCTTTATCATAACTCCCAGGTAGGGTTGGAAGAAGCCTCTGCCTGAAACCCTGAAGAGCCATTGCCAATTGGGGTTGACCAGTGTTTCCCAAATTTGGGTCTTCAGCTCCTTTTGGACTACAACTCCCATCATCCCTATCTAGCCAGACCAGTGGTCAGGGATGATGAGAATTGTAGTCCAAAAGCAGCTGGAGATCCAAGTTTGGGGAACACTGGTGTAGACTGAATTAGATGGTCTGAAACAGCTTCTGGTCTTTCCTACCTGAAAGCTTTCCTGACTGGGGCAAACAGCAGCTTCAGCTACAATTTGCATTGGGAAAGCAGTATGGTGCGAAGGTTAGCCTCCTCTCCTAGCTCTGTAATCCAAATGCAGATGGGGAGAAGGTCCATGATTTCTTTTTAACAAGAGAGGCTGAGCGTAACCCGTCACTGATCTCCAAAGTTTTGAAGCTGATAACCCTCTCCAAACCGTTAGTTCGTTCTTTTAGGCTCCTGCAGTTGTAAAAGGGCTCTGCTACAATGCCGAGGCTCTTAGACGCTTGAGAATTCCCCCTGCAAGGAAGACGTTACCTAAGTTTCAAACAAAGGGGCTGTTAAGAAAAAGGCACAAGCAGTGCAAATATTAATTCCCTGAAATAAAACGGATTATGGCTGAGCATTCACCTCACTTTCTCCGCCGGCTACTATGCGGATTGCATTCATTTCTACTGCTCAACAGTCCCACCGCTTCAAGGAATGTTAATGCTGGAGATTAAACACCAAATAATAGATATTTACAGAAATACTTTGGCCTGCTCTGAAAAGAAAACCGGGGAAACCTTTTTATACAACCTCCCACCCAGCAAAAACAACCACAACCCTGTTTTTAATTTGGTCAGACATGGCGGCTCCAAGTCAAACACAGAAAGCTTGGACTTTTCTGAGAGGTTATACTGCATGTTAGCTATGCTGTGGGAGTGCTGTTCAAAATTGCATCTCTGCGGTGAGTTCTCCCCGTAAAATGTAGGAAAGCATACACCTGGTGAGTTTGCCCATCACTTCAGGCAAACCCACCTAATATATACTTTCCAGAACAATACAAGAAGCGAAACACTGATGTTAATTGACGGAGTAAATTTTATGGGAAAATAGTTTTGGAAAACAGTTACAATGCAGATATGGAAACATGGCCAGGGGGATTTGAGGAAGTCACCTAACAATGTTAACAAAAGTGGAATTATTATAATCAGGATAAATGTTTGTTGGTTTGTTATAAATTTGGAAAATTAAAAAAAAATTGAAGGAAAAACAAGAAGCAAAACACTGCTGGTCTTCCAAATTCACACCCAGTAATGTGTACAAATCTGGATATTCTAGGGTGAAGCATGCATATACATGAAACTACTGCTGAAAATAACATACAATAATGCATTATATTGGAGGGAAATTGCTTTGCAAAAAAAAGTTGTACAGTATATTGGGCTAAATTGCATGCGAACGTGAGCCTATCAGGATAAATTTGCACTGAAGTGCTGGTGAATTTACATCACAAACTGATGTGGGAAATCTGGTTAAATGAATTTAGGACTGAAAACTGAAAATGACAGGTTGGCCCATCCCTACAAGTCAGATCCATTGATTTAAAGGAGAAACTTCCTTTGGAAGTTTTAGTTGACTTCTAAATGCCACCGTACTCTTGATCTTTTTTCTCTTCCCTCGGTTAAATTTTAATGCTTTTTAAAGCAATTAGTTATCCTTTAACAGTCACTAGTCTGGACTGTGTGAAAGACTTTCCATAATCACATCTGGAGTACAAATTTGTTTACAGGAAATGATTCTGGCATTGGCGACCAAAACAGGCTGTGGGAGATATCATCATCGTCTAAAATTTCTGAGGCGCTGTTCAAAATAATAATACCTTTAATAAACAAGCCTTATCCATAGACTTATAATCTAACAGACATAGTACAAAAAAAATGGGATGAGAAAAGAAAAAGCAATTCAGACACCAATTCTTACATAAACTTACGCAACTTTGGCTACAGTCATTTTCCTGGGAATAATTCCCATGAAACTCATTAGGGTTTCCATGTATCAGATTGCATTTTAATGTTATAATTGCATGGGATCTGAAATATAGTAGGAATTGGATTTTTGTTCATTTGGAGTGTGTATACCCTCACACGTTATGTTACTAATGCAGCAGTGGTTTGGATGAAATCGCTTCTTTGTGTTTCCTCCCAATTATGATCAGTATTCCTGTATTTCTCTCTAGATAGTGTGGTAAGACCCTTTGTCTGGGTTTTAAACCAGAAAGCAGTTTATTCTGGGGGTGGTGGAAGCATAAGGGAGCTTCTTCTCTTTAAAAGACATCTGAAGGCAGCCCTGTTTAGGGAAGTTTTTAATATTTAATGCTGTATTGTTTTTAACACTCGATTGGAAGCCGCCCAGAGTGGCTGGGGAAACTCAGCCAGATGGGCGGGGTATAAATAATAAATTATTTATTTATTTATTTATTTATTTATTTATTTATTTATTTATTATTTTATTTTACATGTGGCGGGAATGTGGAAGTGTACAAAACGATTGGTGCAATATATTAGATCTGGCTGGTTGTATCGCAAGCACCACTAATTAAAATATTTGTGAGTGCATTATTTGTTTAATAAATATAATCTTTTGTTCCTCTTACAGGTGGATTTCTAATCCCCTATCTGATCATGTTAATTGTGGAAGGCATGCCCTTATTATACCTGGAGTTGGCAGTGGGACAGCACATGCGACAAGGGAGCATTGGGGCATGGAAAGCGATAAGTCCTTACCTTTGTGGGGTTGGTGCGTTGTTGTTTTTTAAATCTATGCAACTATTTTTCCTATCCCCCTGTCAAATTATTATTGCTTATTTGATGCGCTACAAAGACAACCTCTTCATGACATGCACACAACTTGTCAGATCTTTTTAAAGAATATTGAGAGACCTCCTAACAACAAAGGGACACGGTAAAGGGATGGTATCCGCAATATACAAAATACTACTACAAAATCCCACAAACCCCCTAGACGCAATCAAAAAACAATGGGAGGATGACATAGGCTATGAGATTAACCCCACTCAACAGACCAGAATGTGGTCTATGTGAGATTTGACCTGCTCCGGCCCATCTGGAACTGGTACAGGCTCGTCTTATCTTGAGCCCAAGCAGAGTAGTCCAGCAGCAAAAGGATAAGCAGGTAAATGTGCTACATTGCTAAAGTTTATTTACACTCTGTGCTGAGAACATACAAACATCCATCCTGCCTCTGTGAGAGCAGAGAAGCAACTCCCTCTTGACACAAAGAAAGCCGAGAGAACACTGAAAAACAGGAAACCAGTGTACGTCACATCCAGTCTCCCATTCCCGTGGGAACCTAACAGTAACTCTGACTGTGGAATGTAAACAAATGTCTTATGACAAGCATTTTTCTGCACAGTGAGGGAAATAGAAACCAACAGTCTAAACCCCCCTTTAAATCTGTATCAACGAAAAGAAAAGAACTCACTCTGAAACTCACCTACAGGTGGTACCTAACACCAAGAAAACTAGCGCTAATACGCCCAGGAACCTCACCAAAATGCTGGAGAGGGTACACCTCCACAGGCACATACCTCCACATGTGGTGGGAGTGCCCCAAAATCCAACTATTCTGGACAACAGCCATACGAGAAATATGTAAAATAACTAAGCAAGCATTAGAAATCACCCCAGAATTGGCCCTACTAAACATATTCCAAGACAACAATGCCCATTTACACCACAAATAACTCATAACCCACCTACTTTCAGCAGCCAGAAACATCATAACCAAACCAAGGTGTCAAAAGCTCTACTCTCCACTATTATAGACCTACCTCAAGTAAACTTAATACCCTCCAAGTGTCCCTATTTTCCAGGGACAGTCCCAGAATTACAGACGGCGTCCCAGTTTCTTATTGGCTCCCAAAATGCCCCAGTTTTTCTATTTCCTCCCCTCCATGTCTTGGAGTGTGTAGGTGCAAAATCGGAGTCCTGTTTAGACTGAAAATAAAATACCTGCACCAAATGAAGGAAATGAAGCTGGCATACGAAGCTCTCCCTATAATTTTGAAGGAAAACATCACCAATCCTCTTAAAATTCTTTAAGTGCAATGCTTCAGCAGTCAGCCATTTCTTAGGAAATGTGCGTGGAGTGTTTATTCCTTTATTGTAAATGGAGCCTGACACAGTCTACTGAGAAGTTAGTCCCACTGTGTTAAATGGAGCTTACTCCCAGGTAACTGGGTCAAGGCTGTGCAGCCTCACACTGCAATTCTAAGAATTTTTACTCAGAACTAAGTCCCACTGAGTTCAATAGGATTTAAACTCTGCTATGTTCCTGAGCAGGACACGGGTGGCACTGTGGGTTAAACCACAGAGCCTAGGACTTGCCAATCAGAAGGTCAGCGGTTCAAATCCCCGCAACGGGGTGAGCTCACATTGCTCGGTCCCTGCTCCTGCCAACCTAGCAGTTCGAAAGCACCTCAAGTGCAAGTAGATAAATAGGTACCACTCCGGCGGGAAGGTAAACTGCGTTTCCGTGCACTGCTCTGGTTCGCCAGAAGTGGCTTAGTCATGCTGGCCACAACCCCAGAGTCGGCCACAACTGGACCTAATGGTCAGGGGTCCCTTTACCTTTACCTATGTTCCTGAGCATTCTTCCTGATATAGAATAGGATGTCCCTATTTTCATCAGATAAATGTTGGAGAGTAAAATTTAAACCTAGACGTGGTTATGTGAGGACATAGTGTGATATGTGTGGACCTTCTTTAAGTTAGTTAATTAGTTGGTTCTGATGGGGGAAGATATAGCTGCAAAACTGATGCCCATTTCCATATCGCTCATGTTTTCCTTTTATTTTTAGGAATTGCCAGTGTCATCGTTTCATTTTTCCTCTCTATGTACTACAATGTTATAAACGCCTGGGCATTCTGGTACCTCTTCCATTCATTTCAGGTGGGTAAGAAAATTCTTTCAGCAGTAGAGTGCCGCACACAATGGTTTCCTTCCCCTCCAGGATTGCGAAAATTCAGCCAATCTGTCTGGCAGCTGTCATTGCAGAAGGTTTCTCTAGTAAAATGTTGGCTGAAAACAAAACCCATTTTATGATCAGCAGGGCAGAATATCAATGCATCTTCTTCCTTTCTAACTGGGGGCAATCATGGAATTAAAGTGTTCTCAGATTATTTATCCCGGAATCACACATTGGATTTTGCCCGTATGATAAGGAGCATGTTTTATGATGTTCCTGAGGCAGTCTAGTTGCGCAGGGTCACTGAACTTGGAAATTTCATTGTACAATAATGTACAACTGCAGTGTCCAAGCCAGCAGTCGATTCGCTTTTGACATTGGTGCTTCAATCACCTCTGCAGGAGGTGATCTATTGACACCTAGATGACATCTGAGTTGATGTTATACTTTTACAAATTGCTCTGTGTACCAGAAATGCATAGCAATAATACAATGGTACCTTGGTTCCCAGACTTAATCCTTTCCGGAAGCCTATTCCAAAACCAAAGCGTTCTAAAACCAAGGCGTGCTTTCCCATAGAAAGTAAGCAAAATGGATTAATCCGTTCCGGATTTTTAAGAACAAACCCTAAAACAGCAATCTAACATGAATTTTACTATCTAACAAAACCATTGATCCATAAAATGAAAGCAATATTCAATGGACTGTACTATAAAATAAATAAGACAGTATTGTAGATGATAAAAATAAATTTTTTTTTTTTTTCTTACGTGCATTTCTGCAGTCACACAATTAATCAATCAGTAGCTGAACTGGGTTCCACACAGACACAAAAACAAGTCACAAAAACGAAGTCACAAGTCACAGTCACAATTCAGTCCCATAAAACGAAGAACAAGTCAGTCAAAAAAGCCACACAAACAAAAATGAAAAAATAGCAAAAACAAAAGCTCCAAATATCACCTCACACCTTGTGTGGGTGCTAGGGGACTCCACAGCTGACAGACTCAACAGGAAGCCTCTGATTAGCAGTGGGGGACTCAATTTACAAAAATGGAACACACTCAACAGGAAGTGGAACATGTTCTGCATGCAAGCCAAAGTTCACAAACCAGAACACCTACTTCCGGGTTTGCAGCATTCTATTTCCAAGTTGTTTATAAACTAAGCTGTTCTAAAACCAAGGTACCACTATATAGGAAATAGGAATACATTGCCAGTCAGCTTGACCCCAGAGTTTATTTTTTCTTGAAGTTCTTTTTTCTCTTCCATTGTGAGGTTTTTTTGTCAGTAATTTAGTTTTTTGGGTCGTTTATTTTCAGCCCCATTATTTCCCCATATTTTCTAATTAAATCTACAGCAGCTGGTAAACTTTTCTTCAGGTCTTGGGTTGTTACTATCAAATCATCAGCAAATGCTCTAACTTTATAGACTTTCTCCCCAATCTTTCTCCCCCTTATGTTTTCATCCTTTCTGATGTTGTGAAGGAGTGGTTTTATCACTAATATAAATAACAAGGGTGACAGAGTTTAACTCCAGAGTTTAAAGTAAAGGAGGTGGTTATTTTTGGAAGATGTAGTTTCGTATGAATGTAAGAAGCAGAAAGAGCTGAAGATTTCAAAGAGCTGATTAGACCACTGTCTAATTGAACTAGCTGCGGGTTAGTTTCCTTTCTAATTCATTAAGAAGGCTATTTTTCCTGAAAAACTGACATTTTCCTGCACCATCAGAAGTTGATCTAGTATCAAACGGCATCTTACTCTTGTTATAGTTTAAACACTATTAGAAAACATGTTGCTCATCCTGTCTTTCATAGATTGGAAAACTGCACTACAGGAAGTTTGCTCAATGAAAAAGAGATTTATGGTTTAATGCTCCGCTCCTCACAATAACCTCACATTGCTGTGGAGCATTGCACAAAGTTTTATGCCACCTTAACCCACAGACAGGGAAACTGTTGCCCTTCAGAAGTTGTTGGACTACAGTTCCCATAATCCCTGATTGCTGGCCATGCAGCCTGGGAACTTTAGTCCAGCACCACCTTGAGGGCCATGGCTTTCCCATCGGTGACCTGACCTTTTCACGACTCATGGTACTTGGGAAATTCAATGTGCAAAATAATGTCTGCTTCACATCCAAAGGATCCTTTGCCGTGGGCAAACTGTCCACTCAATCTTAACCACACGGATTACGTGGAAGAGTGCGAGAAGGCAACACCCACACAGTATTTTTGGTACCGAAAAACCCTCAACATTTCTCCGTCCATCGAGGAGAGTGGGAACATCCAGTGGGAGCAAGCAGCCTGTCTGGTCCTGGCTTGGCTAGTGGTCTACCTGTGTATTCTAAGAGGAACAGAACACACAGGCAAGGTAAGATGATTATCGCTGCTATTCTTGAAGAAATAAGCTTTACTGAGTAAAAAGTGATGGAAGGGAAGCATCTCTAAAATACTTTTCAAACTAGCTTTGGGTTTAATTCTCCTCAGATGAAAAAACATTGCTTTTCAACTGGTGAGATGTGACTCTGTATGAGTGTAAAAGTAAAGGGACCCCTGACCATTAGGTCCAGTCGTGACCAACTCTGGGGTTGCAGCACTCATCTCGCTTTATTGGCTGAGGGAGCCGGCGTGCAGCTTCCTGGTCATGTGGCCAGCATGACTAAGCTGCTTCTGGCGAACCAGAGCAGCACACGGAAATGCTGTTTACCTTCCCGCCGGAGCGGTACCTATTGATCTACTTGCACTTTGATGTGCTTTCGAACTGCTAGGTTGGCAGGAGCTGGGACTGAGCAACGGGAGCTCACCCCGTTGCGGGGAATCGAACCACCGACCTTCTGATCGGCAAGTCCTAGGCTCTGTGGTTTAACCCACAGCGCCACCCACGTCCCACCTGTATGAGTATACAGGGTAACTATTTGTGTACAGTACATGGATACACAGATTGTGCACTTGTCAAATGTAACGTGAGCACCCCTAAAGTCTGAAGCTAAAGTGTGTCTCACAGCTCTACTAAATGAAGCCTTTCGTTGTTCATTTGCAGGTTGTTTACGTGACGGCTACTCTGCCCTATGTAGTCCTCATCATATACTTAATCAGAGGCTTAACTCTCCATGGAGCTGCGAATGGGCTGACCTACATGTTTACACCCAAGGTACCTATGCCCTAAATGGCTATAGGCAAATGCTTATACAAACTGAAGCAGGTTCTTCACAAATGTGTATTTTCACCATGGAAGTTTAGGCCTACAAAGAGCCCAAATACAACAGTGTACATGTGAATATGATCTACAACAGGGTTTCTCAAACTTGGGTCTCCAGCTGTTTTTGGACTACAGCGCCCATCATCTAGCAGGACCAGTGGTCAGGGATGATGGGAATTGTAGTCCAAAAACAGCTGGCGACCCAAGTTTGGAGAAACCCTGATCTATACGGAACACTAGATACAGGCAACTCCACTTTTATCTATATTGTATTGTGTTGTGTTATTATAATAATTAATTATGTTACTCCAGATACATGAGATCAGCTATTTGACATCCATTGGAGATTAACTTTGTGTTACACTTTGAAATATAATTCTCTTGGAAGATAATGTGCACAGGGAATCTTATGCAGCTGGTAGCACGACACATAACCTCTCCTTGGTGTAAGTCAGAGGTTGTTGGCATGAAAATTAGAATCAGAGTAACATTAATTACGAAAGATTATACAGCAGGGAGATCCAATGTGGTGGCTTCCAGATGTTTTGGGACTAAAACTGCTCCAGTCCTACCTCTCTGATGAGAGCTGAAGTCCTACATCACCTGGAAAACGTAACATTGGCTATATGACAACTGATTTGTATTATATATCATTGATTGGTAATGGCAAAAGCAAAAAGGTCCTCAGGAAGGTTTACAGATCTGGACTGTTTACTGCCCACCATGCTCAGATATCTGGGACCAGCCTAATTATACTGGCCTTATGGCTGCAATCTTAACCTTACTTTGCAGTAAGGGATTTCTTTCTTTTTTTTACACTCAGAAACCATCTCTGCTGTTCTGCTTAAAAGCAAATTCAAATGGCATCATTTGTTTCAGCACTGTATTTTTTATAATTATGAAACAGAAATAGGAAAAGGTGTGAAAATGAAGAGGGAGAAAGATTAGCACCAATTAATGCTGCTGGGACAAATTTAAGCAACCATTCCCATTCAGTTTGTTGCATTGTAAGCTTGCATTTCATTAGATCCCTTCCCCATTTTCTTCTGTACATTGGCGGTAATAGTTCTCTTCTTACTTCTGACGGAGTTAAACACATTTTAGCAACTGATTTTCCTTGGCCCATTTGCAGCAAACATTTTCAATTGGACTTTTGAGATGCGGTGTTCCGTATTTTGTTAATGGTTGCTCGGCTATGTGTCTTGGCTGGAAACACTGAGAAAATGGAAGTCTGATTCACCAGAGGTTTTGCCTGATCATAACACATAATACATAAAAGTAACAGGATATAACTGGATAGGATGGAATCTTTCTCCATTCCACAACCATTAAGACGGGTGTCATAATGTTCCACCTTGCAGGCATGTTAGTAAGATGAATAAAAGTCTAAAAATGCTACACAGTTCATCTTCTTGGTTTATGACTTGCAGCTAGAGCAACTAGCAAATCCCAAAACCTGGATTAATGCAGCTACTCAGATCTTTTTCTCCCTTGGACTTGGTTTTGGCAGCTTGATAGCATTTGCCAGCTACAATGATCCAAAAAACAACTGTGAACGACATGCCATCATCGTTTCATTGATAAACAGCACCACCTCGATATTTGCCAGTATTGTGACTTTCTCAATTTATGGCTTTAAGGCAACTTTCAACTATGAAAAGTGCATGAGCAAGTAAGTGTGGCATCTAATTCAATTACCTTATTTTCTTTGTACCTGAAAATGCATTGTAGTCGACACATTTTTATTTTATTTTTACTCCAGGATTTTCTTTTTAACTGTTACTAGACATGACTGACATTCATCTGAAATCTTTTTTCTGAATGGGTTCATCCTATATGATTTTTGAGTTTTGTCTGACTGGGGGTGATGGGAGATCCCTCGGATGGTTCAGGATCCCATGCAGAAGATCTTTCAGTTACACTGTTTAGTAAATGTTATAATAATGGTGCTAACAGAAACAATTGCCTGCTTAGACACTACTCAATTGATAATTGCTTTACAATTTATTGGTCTCAGTTCAGATCTGGACCCAATGTCTTTAAAATGAATTTAGGAAGTATCTGGTTTCAACTAGTATCACATTTCCCTTCAAATTTTGTGTTAAAATGCACTCTCTCTCTCTTTTTATTCTTTTTTTAAAAAGGCTATTTCCCCCATCTTCCAGAAATTACAATTTGAAAATATTAATGTGTTGCTGTTGTTCAAAATATTGTTGCTTTATTTAAAATAATTGTATTTCATTCTATTGTGCAGGGTGATATTGATGCTGACAAATTTTTTCGACTTGGAAGAAGGATCGTTAACAATGGAAAATCTTGAAGATATGAAGAATTTCCTAGCATCCACTCACCCCAGTGAATATGCAGAACTGTTGCCGCAGATTAAGAACTGCAGTTTGGAAGCAGAATTAGACACAGTGAGCTGCAACTTTTAAAAAAATAGTTTGACTCGGCACATATTTTGAGAACCGAGGGACACAATGAAAGAACCTTGTGGTCAGTGCTTGAATGGTGTAGTGGTTAGTGTGGAACCAGGTGTGGCGTTCGTATGGAGCCCCCGGTTGCCTCACAGACTATTGACCACTAATCTGCTGCCACCAACCAGATCCTCCCCGGTAAATCTCTTAGTCTCAGTCAGGTTCTCAAGTTAACAAAGAAGAGTGTAGTTTATTGCAGACACAAACTTTAACTGCATTCCAAACGTTGTTACTCTTTACCTTCTTAGTCTTATTTTATCCTGTCTCTATCACTTCTACCTCCCCTCACACAAGAACCAACTGCACTAACTGTCTCTCTATTTCCAACTGCCTGCCAACTGCTTTTCCAAACCAACCAACCCACTAAAACCAACCAACTACCCACACCCAAACCTCGGCTAAGCCCTTTTATAAACAAGTAGGCTCTGTCTCTGGCTTTCCTATTGTTCTACATTTTAGCCCTCTCTCCCCTCTGTACACACATTTTCAAACGAACGGGCAAATGCCACACCAGGTCTGGACAGGAGTCTGGAGTTAAAATCCTCACTTAGGCAAAATGTTCATTGGGTGGCCTGTCACTTCTCAGGGCAGCCTACTTCATAAGGTGGAACATACACACCACCTTGAGGCAATTGGAGGAAAGGAAAGATGCAAATGTAACAAATAAAAATGAATACCTAGGAAATCTAGGTATGCCTTCTTTCATTCTGTGGAAGAAAGGGAGTACCTAAATATTTTACATACACACACACACACACACACACACACACAGAGAGAGAGAGAGAGAGCGCGCGAAAGAGCGTCTCTGGTGAAAGAAGAGAAGAAGAAGAGTTTGGATTTGATATCCCGCCTTTCACTCCCCTTCAGGAGTCTCAAAGCGGCTAACATTCTCCTTTCCCTTCCTCCCCCACAACAAACACTCTGTGAGGTGAGTGAGGCTGAGAGACTTCAGAGAAGTGTGACTGGCCCAAGGTCACCCAGCAGCTGCAGGTGGAGGAGCGGAGACACGAACCCGGTTTCCCAGATTACGTGACTACCGCTCTTAACCACTACACCACACTGGCTCTCCCAGTTTGTTTATGGCATGCACCATTTAATTTTGCTGCCCGTTGAAGCAATAGCTTAAAAATCTGCCTATAGATTCTTCCACATATGGCAACCTGGGACCTTAGCTGCAGCAAATGTTCCTATAGCTGCCATTGCGAGTGCTGACTGCAGAAGTGCCATTTTTGTTTAGCAACAACCTACACAGCTATTTTGCTTACACGTCATAATGTTCAAATGCCTGTTGAATGACAATGCAAGGGATTCCCATTATCAGGACTTATTATCAGGACTATTATCAGCACATGTAACAGGACTGGATAGGAGTTATCCAACACTTAGTGGCAACTCAGTTCCATAGAATTCAGTGGTTAACAAGGTATGTGTTGTATGCCTAAGTAGTTAGGTTCGACTGGTTGCAGTTGGGGCTTACTTGCCACCAAATTTGCACTGGAATGTGTCGTTGTCAGAGTTGCACATATGGAGGCAAGCTGATGCTCTGTATTTAGAGCTTCAGAGCGAATGACAAGCCTGGAAGTGAATTGGAAGCTACTGAAACAAGTGTGGTGATATGACACAAAATCTCCCCGACTAGGATGCATAGCTGGATCTCTCTCAATGTGATACTCATCTGTCTACTCCTGTACCTATTACCCGCATGGCCAGAGCTTCGGAAACCTTGATTTGCGATGAACTTGTGTACAAGCCATTGATGGGAATGACAGAAAGCAGTGGCTGACACAGCAAGGAATTGCATGCATGGCACTCCCTTTCTGTTTTCTGCATGGTAATGCATTCTCCACAAGTCTGGTTATTTTCTGTTTTTTCTCTCCAACAGGCTGTTCAGGGTACCGGACTGGCATTCATAGTGTATTCTGAAGCAATAAAGAACATGGAAGTCTCGCAGCTGTACTCAGTGCTGTATTTCTTTATGCTGCTGATGTTGGGAATAGGCAGCATGCTGGGGAACACAGCAGCCATTCTTACTCCTTTGACTGACAGCAAGTTCATTACCTCCCATGTGCCTAGAGAGATGATATCAGGTGATTACCACTCAAGTGCACCCAATGGACTTCAAGGGTGTCAACCAAGGTGAAGGAAAGGTAAATCTGCAGTTGCAAAAGAACAATGTTCCTTTGCAGCTATGGCTTTACCTTTGGCACTGTTCCCCGTTGTGCTTTCAGAAGGGATTGGGAGTGCCCGAGTACAGTATATCAGATTCCCTTCAAAAGCAGCAAAAGATGCTAAAATTCATACTGTAAGCAGCTTGAATCTGAAGACAAAATGTGCCTCAGTAGTAGAAATGGCCACTTGGTCCCAATGTAAAATTAGGCCTATGAACAAGCGACTTTCCACCACTGTGCTGCAGTAAAGTCAGCCTAAAATCAGTTGACCTCAAAAGCACAAATCCATGCCTTCTTTTACAGCCTAAACTCAAACTACTTTTTTCCCCAGGAGGTGTATGCATCATCAACTTTTTAGTTGGCCTAGCATTCACCCTGGAAGCTGGCAACTACTGGTTTGATATCTTCAATGATTACGCAGCTACTCTCTCCTTGCTACTTATAGTACTGGTGGAAACCATGGCTGTCTGTTACGTATATGGACTCAGAAGGTAAGACCTTGGGAACATCCTATCACATTTTATTCTCATAACTTATCCAGTAGACTCAGGAGCTATTATCTCAAACCTGTGCAACACTTTGTGCACACCAGAACCATATTCCTTCTATATTATTTCAACAATCTTCACCACAGAACTTGGTTTTCCTTGGCAGTTGCAATTTCGATCCAAAACAATGTATCGTTAAAAAAATGAACCAATTAAGTGTGTGCTTTTCTTTCTTTGACAGATTTTCTAAAGACCTTTCTGTGATGAGCGGACATAAACCAAGTTGGTACTGGAAGATTATGTGGGCTTTCGTTAGTCCTGTGTTGATTGTAAGCCTCTTTATCTTTTACATCACAGACTACATCAGAACAGGGACATTGCAATACCAAGCCTGGGATGCAACAGAGGTATTTTACTCATTGCAATTTTTTTCTTACCCACTCGTAGCTAGAAGTACAGGTAGGAGGTGGGAGGAAGGCACTTCTAATTGGTGACTTTAAAAAAAATCAACTGCTGCATTTAACTATGTTTAGGGTATAAATTTCATGGCAAGTGTTAAATAATCAGAATTCCAAAATGGTTTCTTACGGTATTAATAAGGTTAGAAAACTACCCTTTATAATAGGTCTCAATAGGCTTTAGTCGTGTTAAGTTTTAATCACCCTATTAGACCCAGAGTATGAGTATGAGACACATGCTGAATACTTGTCAAGTTAAATAATCACAATCTACAGAAAGCACTGTTCTAGCTATCTTTCAGGGACGCGGGTGGCGCTGTGGGCTAAAGCCTCAGCGCCTAGGGCTTGCCGATCGAAAGGTCGGCGGTTCGAATCCCCGCGGCGGGGTGCGCTCCCGCTGCTCGGTCCCAGCGCCTGCCAACCTAGCAGTTCGAAAGCACCTAGCAGGGGGCAAGTAGATAAATAGGTACCGCTTACCAGCGGGAAGGTAAACGGCGTTCCGTGTGCGGCTCTGGCTCGTCAGAGCAGCGTTGTCACGCTGGCCACGTGACCCGGAAGTGTCTCCGGACAGCGCTGGCCCCCGGCCAATAAATGTGAGATGGGCGCACAAACCCCAGAGTCTGTCAAGACTGGCCCGTTCGGGCAGGGGTACCTTTACCTTTACCTTTAGCTATCTTTAGACCATACCGCAGCTGTTTTCATGTCCTCTTGCAGAAAAGATGTATTAGCAGCCAGGGTTCTGGAATGGCTTACACCACAGCCACTTTGAGGAGCATTGATAAAAACAGGCCCAGTAAGCTTCAAAGCAGCTTAGCATGTAGAATAAAATACAACTTGAAGATTCCCCCCCCCCCCGCTGAAACAATTCACAGCATACATATGTTCAGGTTCAATGATTACAATTCAAATATCCATCTGAAGTTTTACAAAACGAGCAAAGCTATAATTTGACAGAGCTGGTTTGCATGTCATTGGCTTAATCATGAACATAAGATCCTGACTTTCCTTCCTCCCATGTGATTCAAACAAGCCATGCTATGGCTTGTCAAGTTAACCAAACCTGGATCAGGGTTCATTTCTTTCAATGAAAAGTCAGTACTGGTTAGGAATAAATAACAAGCCATACTTGTTGTCTGAGCTGTCTCTGGGAGGGGGAAGAAGACGAAATATGACCTGCACAGCGTGGGCAAGAAGACATGTTCAGGATTGAACCATAGTTTAAGACAAACTAGGTTTGTCATGAGATATTAATCAAATCAAGTTTTTGAAGTTAATATGTAATTTGTTGCAACATCTCTACAGAAATGTAATTTTTAAGTTTTAGTTTTAAAAAATCAGAACACAGCTGTACATACGAAATGTATGTTACAGAAGCATTAGCTGCTTGACATGTTGCATATTAGAGAACAGTGGTCATTATCAAGTTGTTGTTTTTCAAATGCAGTGGTCAGATGAAACTTTACATGCCCTCTGCTCACTAAAAGGCCTTGCGGTACATAGCCCTGTAGCAGTCCGAATTTCAGTTTTAAGTATTTCTGCTAGGAAGCATCAAAGATGAGGTGCTCACTTTGAAAGCAATGCAGGGTCTCTGAAAAAAGTGCATCCCATCAATTCTAAATTTGCACAGTAGCATATCTGCATTAATAGACTTTTGTTTTACATCTGGTCCTCTCTCTTGCAGGGTCAGCTGGTTACAAAAGATTATCCAAGTGGCGCCCTAGCAGTTATTGGGCTGCTTGTCGCAGCCCCCACTTTGTGCATACCACTGGGAGCATTAGTAACTTTTATAATGAAAAGAACAAATCCTTAGTTCTGGACTTATGAGAACGTCATCAACAGCTGCAACCTTTGCAAACCACCTTGAAGACTACAACAGCAATAACCTGCAACCATTAACAAGCATGCAGAATTTTACTACTGTCTTACCAATGAATGGTCAAGAGAACTGTCCTATAGCAGATGGAAGATTTAAGATTGTCTCTGAGGGGTACGAACGCAACACGGTGGCTTACAAACACCTTGGACTGTGCACAGTATATACTGGTCAATTCACTCTGCCTTCTTCTGAACAATCTTCACTTTAGTAGAAGTGTATTCCTACTCCATCTGAAGTACAGGAAGAAAGGCTTGCAGTGCAAGAAAGCTGCAACGTGCACAAATAATTTTTCCATGTATAATGCAGTGTGACCATGTTATTTGTATTATTCATGGGATCTATATTTTAGTAGGTGCTTAAAGGCTTCTTTAGAAGCGATATAAGCTCAGTAATCAGCTAGCAATGTTTATATGCAATGTAAAGAGCAGTTTCCAAGATGTATCACTCAAATGAATTTCCCCACTTTTCTAGAGATGCCTTAAAGGAGAGTGGGGTTGGGCTGTTAAAAGTAAGGAAGAGCTACGCTGGAGCTGTTTCATGAGCTGGGGAACTCAAGACTGGACATTTTAGTTATATCAAGGTAATGTGCGCATTAATGTTCTCAGTAGCACATAGTGCCACATTATTCAATATTTTTAACATTACCTTCAACCATAGGATAAACATGAGTCCAGACAAGCCACAAGAGATTTAAAAAGTCAGGTGTTCTTTTTACTGGATTTCCTTTCCTGAACCATGATCAAGTGTTGACAAAGTTTTAATCTCTAAAAGAGTAAAAGCTGAACATTTTTTAAAAAGAAAGTGGATGTTCTGAGGCTTCTAACAAATGCTTGTAGGTTACGCATAGATCATCTATGTATTTATCAGCAAGGCTGAAAAAGTACTTCGAATTCAAAAAGCTATTGGTGTGAAATTTAGAAGTTCCCAGAAGTTATAGGTTTTTCCATTAGTAACGCAGTTTCACTTTCTATGCCAAACTCCTTTCAATTAAATTCACCAATGTATGTAAATGCTGATTTAATACTTAACAGCCTACATCCATTCTTCCAGGCAAAAACTTAAAAGAAATATACTCAAATATTAGTTGAAACTGAAGGTGTATGGAATTTCAAGCAACGTTGAAAACACAAAAAATGCAAGGTCTTTTGTTATAACAGAATATGTGGCGGGAATAAGGACTACACCACAATGAGCACATTCCATATCTTTATGGGAATTTTGAATAAATTTTAGTATATACCAATTTAAGGAAGTTAAAGTTTGGATTGAACAGTACTAGAGGTTACAAAGGCATGTATAATCAAAATTCCAGTAAGATTGAAGTATATAACTTGACCTTAACTGACACGACATTTCCCACATTTGTTTATTAAAAATGGACAATGAAACAAAACCTGTACAAAAAATATCCAAAGTTGCCCGACATTTTTAGTGGCTATAAAGAAATTATCGTCTTGGACCTCCTCTCCCCCTGCCACGTGCTCTGCCTCTCCCACGTCCTCTGCCACGTCCTCTCCCTGCAACTGAACACAAAGACAAAAAACTTCCTTCAAAAACTTGGAATCGCAGTATATAACGGTCATGCCATATTTTGGACTCAAAACTTCTATCATTTAAACATTTTGTTTTAACTTTTTATTGAAGTAATCTTAGTAATTTGGTTGCAAAATGGTATACAGCTACCGTACTGTTTCCCACTTTGGATAACAAATCAATTCATTAAAGAAGTCAAAAAGATGTGTTACGTGTTGTGAGCGCCATTACAAGTAGGCAGGTTACTGCTGCAGTTTTTGTCAAAGCCCAAATAAATACGTTAAGCAGGAATAAAGCCTGTAAATTCCACATCTCCTTTTGGGGACAAGGATAGATTCCAGAACAGATTAGTTCGTCCAGTAGATTTCACTGTTTAAAGAGCAACAGAATTAAGAATTTTGCCTACAGGAAACTGGTGGCTTCTGAGTGTAACATGAACAACTCTATTGTTCAACATGAAAATTTTCATATCCCTCCCTACCAAATAATTTTAAACCTGGCAATATGAAACGGGTAACATCTGGATTTGTTGGTGCCACAAAAGATCAGGGTTAGATCCAGTCATATGCTTGTCTAACAAGGCTTTCCTGGCTCCCTCCTGCACAACAAGCCACTGCCACCCCCCCCAAGCCCCTCATGAGAATTCATATTGCAATTAAGGACAAACTGAAGTGCTCGTGTATAGACAGCAAATACATTCTTGGTGGTTTGAAATCAAATCACTAACCTGCTTCCCTTTTCTTGGATTTGACTTTTGGTTCAACATCCACCAGCAAGGTATCCAGAGGCAAACTATCTGGCAGAATGAAATACCTAATATTGTTGCCTCGAATACTTAACGTCTCCAGCTGGACAGGTTCTCTGTTCTTCAGAGTCATCTTTACAGCTTTAAGATGTGTATTCATACTGACATCCACTCCTGAAACATAAAGAACAGGAAGCTTCCTCTACACTGTTTTCAAAGTGACTTATATTAATAATTACAGAGTTTCTAAATGGAGAGTAGTATAAGGTACTGTACTACATTTGCCATGCCATCTAAAAGACATCACCGTATTTTTCGCTCTATAGGACGCACCTTGTTTTAGAGGGGGAGAACAAGAAAAAAAATTCTCCCCCTCTCTGCGCAGCGCCCCTTCACTGAAGCGGCAGGAGAAACGGAGCCCCTTCCATTTATCCTCCCGCTTAGCTGAAGGGGCGCTACGCCTTAGCTGAAGGGGCACCTACCCTTCAGCGAAAGGAACCTGAAGCCTCCGGAGCGCAGCGGGAGCTCCCACCGTGCTCCGGAGGCTTCAGGCGGCTATCTTTGAAGCCTGGAGAGTGAGAGGAGTCAGTGCGCACAGACCCCTCTTGATCTCCAGGCTTCAGCGAAAGCAACGCGAAGCCTCCAGAGCGCGGCAGGAGTGACCCCACTGCCCTTCGGAGGCTTCGCGTTGCTATCACTGAAGCCAAGGAGCCCGCATTTGCTCCATAAGACGCAAACACATTTCCCCTTAATTTTTGGAGGGGAAAATGTGCGTCTTATAGAGCAAAAAATTCGGTAAGTGCTTTACAGCGGGAAAGCAAAATGAATGTCCTACATGTGTAGTCATCATAGCACAGCTGTAGAAAAATTGCTACTCAAAACCAGAAGAAAAATACAATTCATAAAAAGCTATTATATTTAAATCATTTTATCTGCATTGCCTACACCACTGGACCCTTTTAGTATTCAGTCAGTGCAGAGGTATTTCACTATTACCTCTGCCTACTGCAACAGTACTTAGATATAACTAACACATACACTCATAGTTCAAAGCATTATCCCTCTCCCTTATTCTGGTGATGATATAAATGAAGATGTCAGTATATACAGACAGATTCCACCTAGGCAAGTTACAAGTCATTAAACAACCACCTCTCATCCCCAATCACTTAGCTCTATTTAACACCAGCTATGCAAGCATTATAGCCGAGCAAAAATGCATACTCTGAAAGCCAGTGTGATATATTTTCAATGCACTGGATTTCAATAAGGAAAAACCTCCCCTCTGCTGTGCTATGAAACTCAGTGGAGTAGCCTTCATTAACCTAACCTGATTCACAGATTTTGGGGAACAAGATGGGATGGTGCACCTAAGCATATTGGAATTTCTTGAGAAAGGTGGACTAATCAAACATTTAAATGAAAGACTAGAACTGCCTAATGTTTCACAAAAGGAATCTAACATTCAAGATATCCCAAATCCCATACCTGTGATAGTTCCATGTACTTGGGTCCCGTTCTTCAGTTCTATGGTTACAGTTTCATGACTAAGTTTCATTAGAAACCTGCAATGCATAAATGAAACAATAACATTTCCAACTCAATGCGCTGGTACTAAGTGCTAAAATTATAGAGACCTTTGTCTGCTATGTTTAAAAAATGCACAATCATTTCTGGACCACCCCACCAGCCAATGGATAACTTAACATGCAAGCAGCTCCTCGTATTAGTCTCAATGAGACTTATCTGTGGAAATTAGGGATTCTCCAGTCCAGCAAGTTTGGTTAAGTGGATATGGTTTAAAAAAGGAGAGGCAGCTGTGGAAGTTTATGAGAGCACAGAGTATCTAAACTCCCATATCCAGTGCTGACTCCATGGTACCTCAAGGGTCAGGGCAATGCACTGCACACCTGTCCCCGGTTTACTTTTGTTTTCCTACTAGTGATGCAGAGGCTGCAGTGGCACTCACTCCCCCTTGCTCTCAATGAGTCCTTCCCCTGAACCACTTCATCCAGAATGTCTTGCCCTAAAAAAGGACTCACCACTTCCTGCAACAGAACAATTTTAAGTAAAGAGGGGTGTGCCATTAAGAGGAGGGGCAGAAGCAGGTGCTCTGGAGACCCCCGCAACTAGTGCAATTTTCCCTGGGTCCTCACCCTCTCCTATGGACAGCCTGGCCCACCCCCCACAAGTCCATCAACTGGCCTTTCTCCAAAGGTCCCCTCATAAAGAAGCCTAGATGACAAGTCACAAGCGGGATGGCCTTTTTTGCAGTGCCCCCACCTATAGAATATTCTCCCTGGAAAGGCTTACTTCGGCTCCTATCAGCACCAGGCAGGGATTTATTATTCTCCCAGGCCTTTAAAAATACCTATTTTGTTATCAGCAGTATTTTATTACAGTCTCTGCAAAACTACAGCAACCTTGCAAGTTTTGGCTTATCATTAGCAGGTTCTTAATAATAAATAATAATAATAAAAAATTTTATTTATATCCCGCCCTCCCTAGCCAAAGCTGGGCTCAGGGCGGCTAACAACAATCAAAATAGTTCAACATTCTTGTTATGCTAACTAGATCAGTTGCTGGAGATTGATTTGTGCCTGTCCACAACTAATTTTATTCTTGTGCCACTGCTGGCTGGATGTGATTAACTTACAATTTTCTTCTTCCTCCTCCTTTCCAGTTTACTAAACAGAGAATCCTAAAATCACAGAATTGGAAGGGACTCTGAGGGTCACCTAGTCCAACCCCCTGTGAAGCAGGAATCTCAGCACATGGGGATTCCCCCTCCCACCTGAAACCATGGCAGGATCCTGTTTAGTTTTGCAAAAGTGCTAGCCGTTTTACTGCTGCCCAGAGAACCGTTTCTATTAGGCAACTCGCCGATTATTATTATTTACTAATTTGTACAGTGCCCTTCATCCATATGTCTCACGGAGGTTCATAACCTAAAACTACAAAGGGGGAAGGAAGCACTGCAAATTATCATTTATTCGTTTGGGGCTAGGGATCCCACCTTTTAACCCCACCTCCAGACCCCCCAATTGCCCCTATTTTCCAGCAACAGTCCTGGATTTACAAAAGCCATTCTGGTTTCTGATTTGATCCCGGAATGTCCCAGTTTTCCTTAAGATGCCCCTATTTTGATCGGAGGAATGTTAGAGGCTATAGAGTTATGCGACTCCTGTCCCGAGACAAGGAGAAAAGTAACTAAATAACCTTTAGAATACATTTGAAGACAACCTTGTATAGGGAAGTTTTAAAATGTCTAATGTTTTATTATGGTTTCCCACCCCACACACATTTTGGAAGCTGCCCAGAGCAGCTGGGGCAACTCAGTCAGATGGGCAGGATATAAGTAATAAAATTATTATTTCTCTTATTATTATAGAACAGAATGTCCCTATTTTCATGGGATAAATATTGAAGGGCATGGAGTTGTGCATCCCCCAAGCCAAGGAAATAAGTAGCTATACAACCTTCAGAAGACATCCCTGTATAGGCAAGGTGTTTTTTTTTTTTATGGAGGCTTCCCAGAGCGGCTGGGGCAACTGCAAGTCAGAATATGACAGTGGATGCTCGGGTTGCGAACGTGATCCATGCAAGATGCATGTTTGCAACCCGCAGCGGCGCGTCTGCGCAAGCGCGGGTTGCGATTCAGTCCTTCTGCACATGCACAAAGAGCAATTTAGCACTTCTGCATATGCGCGACCTCCAAAACCTGGAAGTAACCCGTTCCGGTACTTCCGGGTTTTGGAGCGTACGTGACCTGAAAAAACGTGACCCGAAGTGGCTGTATGACCATATTACCATGACTATTATTATTACGGAATAGGACATCCCAGATTGGTATTTGAACTGGAACGTATTTGAAATCTGTAATACTTTGGAACGCAGAAACAAAGAAAATAATCAAACTGTTAATTCCAGCACGTGGGGGGGGGGACCTAAATTGTTTAATTTGCCATCTCAGTGATTGGTATTATTAATTGTATTATGATTTGGCATTGTTGTGATGAGGCTATTACAGTGGTACCTCAGGTTAAGCCGATAGGCTGGAGTGAAGGGGCAATAGCTCAACCCATGCAGAGGGCGCCATAGCAATCAGCCGTCACCCAAATCCTCTCCTCAGTCTGCCCATGCGAACATGGGGAGATTTTCTGTGTGAGGGGGAGGGTGCACTGTTTTTTATTTATTATTACTACTACAGTGGTACCACTGTATTATGATTTGGCATTGTTATGATGAGGCTATTATTGGGTTGTTGTGATTGAAAACTAAAAAAAAAAAAATTAAAAAAAGGAATAGGACATCCCTATGTTTATCGGGTTAGTGTTGGAGGCTAAGCACCTCACCCCTAAAAAACAACCAAAGCAAGCAACACCCCACCGTCCACACCTGCTATATGACAAAGGCCAGAGGCGGGAAAAAGGCAGAGTGGCGGGGGAGGGGGGCCGTTGCGTGAGGTGATGCTGCGGGGGGGGGGGCGTAGCAGCAGCAGCAGCAGAGGGGGGCGCAAGGGCGCCTGGGAGGAGACGCCGGCCGCGCGAGCTCCGACGCCGCGCCCAGGCCCGAGCCGCGTCTGCCCAACGTCTTTTTCCCGCCCCTTCCCGCCCCGGCCACGCGCTCGCCCTTTTACCTCACGAGCTTCATGGCGGCGAAGGCGTCGGGCGCGAACCTGAGGCCGCAGCTTCCTCCGGGGCGAAGGCGAAAAGGAGAGGGGGGAAAGGAAGAGGACCGAGCGCGGCGGAGGAGGAGCAGCCGCAGGCAGGCAGCCGAAAACTAGGCCGCTCCCGACGCTGCCGAAGAGAAACCCCGAGTGGCGTTTCCCTCAGGAGCGCGCTGTGAATGGCCGGAAGCCCCGCCCCTTGCTCTGTTCCAGGCCCCGGAAGTGGAAAGCACGTGGGCGGGAAGGGGAAAGGTTGTCGGGGAGCGAGCGCCACCTTCAGGCTCGGAGGAGTCGTCGCGAGTGGAAGGAAAGGACGCGGAGGAGGAATTTAAAGAAAAAGAAGAGGGTGTCAGAGTAGCCTCCTGCCATCACGACTAGGGCAAATTTTGAACCTCACCGGTTTGTGCCCTCGCATGACGGATGCAATATTAAATAAAGGAGTAAACAATCACTTGAATAAACTTGGTACTGAACCTTGAGCAATCTTCAGATTCGACTTATTGATTTTTTTAAAAAAAACACCTAATTTTCCAAAGAAACACAAGGCAGCTAATAAATGAACAGCAAAATGAGTTAAAGCAAACGAACCACCTGTCCAAATTAAGCTCACACGCACAATCAAAATACTTACTAAAAACAAACTGCATTTCCAAACAGCCATCAACATAAAACAAGGTCTTTAAAAAGTATTATTTCTAATGAACATTGTAGATGATATATCATTATTACTGGTAGTACAGTGGTACCTCGGGTTAAGTACTTAATCCGTTCCGGAGATCCGTTCCTAACCTGAAACTGTTCTTAACCTGAAGCACCACTTTAGCTAATGGGGCCTCCTGCTGGAGCACAATTTCTTTTCTCATCCTGAAGCAAAGTTCTTAACCTGAAGCACTATTTCTGGGTTAGCAGAGTCTGTAACCTGAAGCGTATGTAACCTGAAGCGTATGTAACCCAAGGTACCGCTGTAGTAGTAGTAGTAGTAGTACCCCATCCATCTCTCGTTGATCTCCTTCAGTTCAACCAGTTGAATTTGCTTACTACTCTCCTAAGGAGTGAAAGCTGACATAATAGGTCCACAGTGAGGGCAACAAACTGTTCAGCTGTGGGAGCTAACCCATAAAATAGATGTCAACAGAACTCTTATTACAGTACAGGGAAAGAAAGTTACCTATAACAGGAATGGCTTTCATTTTGTCCACTGTAACTTTGTGGCGGTAGTCAGTGGCATGCAAAGTGCACACACTGAACGTCTTCTGACGATTCCCTGCATGGGAATTTCACTGATAGGTTTGCACTTATAAACATGCATGCCATACACACATAAGCAGAAATACAAGACGCTCATGTCACTTGCAGCATCTGCTCACTGTTGGTCCCAAACATTCATCAAGGGTAACCTGTGTAAGGTGAGTACAACTTGATGCTATTTTGAGGCTCCTTGGCCACCTATGCCCAAAGCTCCCTTTTCAGGATCCTGCAGTCTCTCCTGGGACAACATGGGCTCCTCCTGTGGTTGTCACTGTTGCTGCTGCTCACCATTCTCATGGTCCCTGTACTGTGTGTACAAAGGTGCAACAAGGTGGGAGGGGTGGTTCATTGTCTATAAATTGCTGTCAAAGCAAGCCCTAATGGCATTTTCACTTTGCACACAGTGCACTTCTGCTAAGAGGAACATCCTTTTGCAAAAACACACACACACACCATTGCAGCAACCTCTAGCAAACATTGCGCAAAGAAAACTGCAATGGCTGTTGTGCAAACAGGTCCTGGCTAAAAAGCCCTTGAGCTTTCTGCGGGTTGGTTTTCCATCTGTATGGAGGTAGTACCATGGCCTCTGAGCCAGTGACCTGCTCCCAGCCTCCTGTCTGCCCTAGTTAAACCAGCTCAGCTTCAAGTGGTTTCCACTTGGATCTTCTCTGCAGTATACTCTGCACAAAACTCTATTTGTGATTCTCTATCTATATCTGAACCGTGTATCTTAGGACCTCTTATGTGCTACTGCTTATTAACAGTGAACTCCAGGCGTTCTGCAAGCATTTGATCAAGGGCACCCACAAAGCGATGGGTGCTGTGAGAGATTTTTGTGGGGAGTGTCCAGAAAATCTTCAGGCCTTTGGGTGTGCTCTGCATGGGACATCCACAAAGATGTCTTTGGGGCAAGCATAGAGATTCATGTGCATTCCTGAAAATAACCCAGACGATACTGCCAGCTTCCACAATCTTCTCCGCACCAATCCACAGAGTGCTACTTAAAGATCTGGGTCTTTGCTGACTTCTTCAGTGTCTAAGTGAACGCCCAGGCTCCTTCTCCTGCCCAGCTGTTATAAGGGTGGCACAGCAGGAAAGGTCAGGTGTGCAGCCAACATGAGGCACTTTAGGAAGCTGAAAACTGATGGAACTTTTATTGTGGCCCCCCCCCCCAATGCCAAGCCTCCAACAGTGGAAGAACTACCCCTATACATTGTTAAGTACTTAATTCGTTCCGAAGGTCCGTTCTTAACCTGAAACTGTTCTTAACCTGAAGCACCACTTTAGCTAATGGGGCCTCCTACTGCCGCTGCGCCGCCGGAGCACGATTTCTGTTCTTATCCTGAAGCAAAGTTCTTAACCTGAAGCACTATTTCTGGGTTAGCGGAGTCTGTAACCTGAAGCATATGTAACCTGAAGCGTATGTAACCCGAGGTACCACTGTATAAAGACGGGTGGTACTCATAAACTAATAGTGCAATGTAGTAGTTAATACAGTAGTCATAGTTTTGAGAAAATTCTCACATTGCAATTTGGAAAACCTGCACTTTTGGCAAAAGTTAATAGCTTTATTTTGGATCGGAATTTTGGTATGTCACACAGTACAATAAAAAATTATGGGAGTATGGAGAGTGTGCATATGAACTTAACAGTGCTTAATCTTTTACCATCGTTAATATTGTTTTATGGATTACAAATGCAGTATTGCTTTGCTAATCATATGACTTTTGGTTTAATTGTGATGTTTCAGCTTAATTTTTGTTGTTGCTTTGTTAACAGTGTTTATAGATTGCAGTTGTTTGACTGATTCTTTGTTAATTACTCTATGCTGTATTTCTGATGTTCTATTATGTTATATAAGTGCTATAATGACGCTGTTATTTATTCTTTGTAAGCCGCTCTGGGATTCATTTGAATGAAAAGCGGCATAGAAAGATCAAATCAAACAAAAACAAATGCACCAGGAGTTTCGGGACTGCAGTTGCGACAGTGGATCTGCAGCCAACTGAATCAGAAAGTGTTGAGAATTTTGCGATCCCACTGCTCAAAACTCTAACCTGAATTAAATAAGCAGTAGGAGGAAAAAATACGGCCGAGCCAGCCAGGAGTCGAACCTAGAATCTTCTGATCCGTAGTCAGACGCGTTATCCATTGCGCCACTGGCCCCGCTGCTGGATAACGCTTCTCTGCCTATATTCTAAATTCATCCGCCGCAGAATCTTACTCCTCTCTCAATTGGATGGGCGGGGGGATAGCCAGCCAATCAAAACCCTCCCAGGCGCCTTCGCTTCGGCCAGTAGCCAGCGAGAAGCTTTTTTTATTATTTTATGCGGAGGCGGAGCCCAAGCGAATCTCGCGGCCAATCCGGGCTCGGGCTGCGTTCGGCGTCGCCCGCAGCTCGCGCCTTAGCAGCGTCACAATTCCGAGCTCCCGCCCGCCCTCTCCCCCCTCCCTCTCCGCGAGCGTAAGGCCGGCGTGGCCTTGAGCGGCGGCCTCCTCCAATCAGCCGCCGCCTTCGCCCGACGCCGAAATGCTTTCCGAGTAGCTTTGTCCCGAGCGGCGCTCCGTCCCGAAAGGCCCAGGCGCGTCAGGTGAGAGGTGAGGCGAGAGTCCTGGATGCGGAGGAGCCGGGCGGCACTTCAGAGGCGAGCAGCTGAGGGGGCAGCCATGGCGGCGGCGGCAGGAGCCTACGAGAACTTGAAGCTGTGAGTGGACGGCGGCCTGGCGGGAGGGAGGGAGAGGGCGGGGAAAAAACCCTCCCTGCAGTGCAGACCACCCTGTCCCAATGGCAAGACCCGCAGTGGCGGCCACCACCCACCGGCCTCTCCTCTCCGTCCTCCTCCCCTTCCGTGGCCATTTTCCGAGCTTCCCTCCTCGGCTGCCCCTCTTTCCCGCGACGCCCCCTCCGCCCCAGATTGCCCCCCCCCAGCTTTGCACAAGCAAAACAGTTCCTTCCACTCGCCTCATCTTCCCTGTCGCTTCATTTCCCCGCCAAAAATATCTTCTGACGCGACCAGACTAGCTTGGGTTATTTTTCTATTTCCGACCCCTCTCACCCCATGTTGCTTAAATAACAGCAGCAGCAGCAGTTTTATTGTTCGTACCCCGCCCCTCCGACTGGGTCGCCCCAGCCACACTGGGCAGCTTCCAACACACACACACACACACACACAAACACACACAGTATATTAGTAAAGCATTTCACATCACATCATTGCGCATCTTCTAAAGGTTATATAGTTGCTCATCTCATTGAGGGCGTTTCCACAGGGTCACATTGCCTTTCCTACATTTTTCTTCTCAGTGGGTATTCCCCCCCCAACACCAACATTTATTCCTTTTTTTCTGGTGCGGTTTTTCCTCCAGAGAGTTCATAGAACCGTAGAGTTGGAAGGGACTGTGTGAGGGTCGTCAATCCCTTACAATTTAGGATCCCCCCCCCATTTTACAATGCTGATATTGAGTCTCATGCTCCACTCCACTGAACTATCCTCAGCCTATAGGTTGGTGCAAGGTCTTTCTTATCCACTTTTTTTTATGCTCGCTAAGAACTCTGTGAAGAGGTAAGGCTGAGGAGAAGGTGTTTGGCCCAAGGTCACCCAGAGAGTTTCATGGCTGACACGACTAAACAACAACAACAAACATCCCAGGCCTCTAATCTGACCCTCAGATCGCTAATCACACACCTGCTCTTCTCACCCTGGGTCCTGCACCTGAATAATATGTACTCTGATTAACAACTAGGCTGCAACATCTTGGGGACTAACTAACTACTTCCCAGTGGGAATGAGTTGCTTACTGTATTTTATTTTATTTTTTGAATGCCTATTCTGCCTGTTTCTCCAAGGAGAAGCGAAGTGGGTAAGACAGTAAAGGGGGGGAATGAATAGTAAAGCAAACATAATTCCTTACAAATATGGAGGCTCTTCCATGTAAAAATTTACATTGTGTAAGTAATAGTAATTTCAGGGTTTTGTTGTCTTTCCTCTTGTTGCAGTGCATGCCATTCCTGTAAATTCTTACATAGAAGCAGCTTCTTGGTTTACCTGAACTTCCTCTCCACTTTCACTCTGCAGTCCATTCTTTGTTTTCTCCTGTCAGTTTCTTTGCAAATGTGATTCTGCCTTTACTGTGTCTCCTGAAAAGTAGAACAACCTCTGCCAGTCTTTCTGGTAATTGCATTATTCATAATGAAGTTAAAAGGGGGCTCAGTTGCATTCTTTCTAACACTAGCCTGCAGGAACAAGATAACCGATGTCTGAAGCGAAGGTTAGCCTAGCAAAATGAGAAATGCCAGGGAAGGGAACATATGGTTCTGGGCGGAAAGATGACTCAGGGCACTCCAGGGAGATTCTTTTGTAAACATCTTTAGTGTTGGTTAAAAGAGATCTAGCACCCTCATCTTAAAATGTACCTTCATGGAAATAAGACCTATGAAATTAGTGGAATTTTCTTCTAAATATGCACAATTAGAAGGTTAGAGTTTAAATTATCAGGTATACCAATGCTGTTACATTTAATTTCTGCAGTCTTGTGTGTGTTTAATAATTAAGTGCCTACTCACTATGGGGATCGTTCAAAATCAAACTCTGTTCCTGGGTCGTCATTTGTATTACTTAGGTGGTTGTGTTTTCAAATAGGCCTTTCAAGTACTTTGGGGATTGCAAAATTTCCTGCAACTTCCACTGGGATTAGAAGAGGATTTAAAGTCACTTTTTCTGTTGACGTTTAATTCTTGTGTAACCTGATATATGTTTCAGTTGTGACATTATCTGATCAAGTGGTAGGCGCATGCAGGCCTCTTCTTGCATGTGTCCTCAGTTTAATTTCAACAAGCTAATTCAATTGTTCCTTGGCTATCCTGCTTTTCCTTTAGAGCAGGGATGCGAAATCTGGTGCCCTCAACCCCTGTCATCCCAGACCAATGACATTTGGAGGACACCAGCTTCCCCGTCCCTGATTTTAGAGTGCCAACATTAAAGCAAAGTGTAGAAAGATTGTTTAATTGTTGCAGTACCCCTGACCAGCTACAGGTTCCTCAGGAATGATATTTACTGTTTTTATTTTCTCAAGCCATGTTTGCATTCTGCTGTGAAATATTTCAAGAGAGCATGTAGATTAATCAATTGATGGGCTGCTTTGTGGAGCAAAAATGAGAATGAGAGCATGCAAGTGTACCCACCTAGCTGCTATTAGTTTAACGATGAAGCTTATAACAAAGACAGCTCAATAGGACACATTAATAAAACCAAACAGCAGCGATCTACTTACTTATTAAAAATATTTAAACTGTATACTGTTTAATAACTAAAGTCTTTTGTATTTAAATAGTAGGCATGCAAATAAAGAGAAACAGAAACAGAATTAACTGTTGGAAAACCAGTAATATGAAAATTTGAAAGTATTGCAGTCAGTTATTATGTTATGTACATATGGATGAATGTCAGTGATAAAGGTATTAATATGGAATTTTTATTTTATGACCTTCACTTTTTGAACGATATTCAAGAGATTTTACCTTTGACTCTTAGTTGGAACCCCAAGGACACCCCAAACAATTGCAGGTTTTGTGTTTGAAATGTGAGCAGGTCAATTATAGAAGATGAAAGTTCACTTTTAAATGTAGTTCTCATGAAGTGTAGAAAGTGTCTTCTCAAGGAGGTGTCTACCCAGATCCTGCCATGACTTGGAACAGGGAGCTGTCACTTTTGCCTTTGCCATTCAGTAATGTAGGCTGACATATAGAAAAAGGCATTCTTTTGATCACGTTATATTTGACAGGCAGCATCTCAGCTTTAATAAAATCAGATGAATAGCGAGCGAGAACATGCAGAAATGATTTTTTTCTCTTTAAAGAAAGCTGTTGCTGCTTTGCTTAAAAAAAGGTTAGTTATGTTAATAGGGATACTTAGAAGGGTTATGCAATTGAAAATTATTTGATTGGGACATGAGGCAACTTGAAGCACAGAGCAGTGTAAGTAGAACTGAAATGTAACGTTTTATACAATTTGCAGAATCACCTCTGTTCAGGGTGCTGCATAAATGTTAGTGTAATGTGGCCTGTCTGCCCTCATTCTCGTTTTAGTTTGAGGGTAATGTCAAGATGGATGGGTGATGCACTGCTCAGCACGGTATGTGTGCCTTTTTTGAATTCTTCTCTCGACAATCTGTGGTTGCTGGCATTGAGTAGCTTCCTGTATTAGAATAATATTAAGCATTCATGATGGAAATATGTACATTACTGAAATCAAGGTTGGAGCAGTGAAACTGTATAAAAGAATTCTGAAATGATAGTGGATGCTGAATGCAATGCTAACTTTATATGCCATTAGAGCATCAAATACTAAGTGCATAATGTCTTTCCCCCTAATTGGAAAAAGAGTAAGGTGCTTTTGCAGAGAAGACTTACATCTGCAAATCCCAAATGAGTATTAAGCATTCAGTAAGGTCTATCTCTGAATTGTCTACCCATTCTGTGAGATGGTTGCAAGTGAAAAAATAATACATGGATTTTGTGATTTGAAATGCGTCCAAATATGTTTGGCAGCCTATGAAACTAAACCATAAAACTAAACAAGACCTCATTACAAGATCTTTATCTCAAATATAAACTAGCTCATCTAGGTAACTCAAGATTGAATAACTTTGAGTTTTCATTTTTAAAGAACATGTTTGCCCCTGTTGTTATATTGCTAAAAGAAACAAATGTTGATTTTTGTTTTTGTTTTAAAGCAAGCCTTTGTTGGCATCTTGTTAATTTTATTTATTTAACTTACTAGTTGTTGCTGGATAACTTTGGAGATAGATTCATTTAGACAGATAGAGTGGAAAGGCAGAAAAGGGCCATAACCTGGAAATTTTGGTGAAGTTTGAAGGAAGAGGAGAACTAGGCATGAAGTACATGAAGGCGCAAAGAAATACCAAGTCAAGGTTGCACTAGGGAGACAGGATATCCTCTTTTGCTGCTACATTTTTATAAACATTGGTTGGTATTGCAAAACTGTGATAAGTGCAAACTTTGAAGGATGGCTATAGTTCTATTCTCGTATTGTTTCAGAAGTTGAACATTTGGCTTTAAATGCAAGCTGAATCAAATTTATAGCAGTAGCATTCAAGAGCAATGAGAAACAAGGCCTCTCCATTCCCTCATTGCCTTTGTTAATAAAATAAAGAAATGCACAGCTTTGGAATCAAAGCACCATGATCGTACAGGCAACAATAAGAAAATACTACGGAATACTGTAGTTGGGGAATTCAGTTGTCTCCTGTGCCATCTAGATTGACAGCAACTGTAGATTGATATGCAAAGGAAGTTACAAAGGTGGACCAATTTGATCTTATTTTGTTTTCCAGGCAGATGCTATAATGAGCCATGCCAGGAGTTAAACTCCTGTGGCAAGTTAATGAACCCAGAGAGTGATTGCAGTACAATTGATTGAGAAAATAACTATAAAGATTTTAAAGAGAGTTTGTAAATGCCCTGTGCTGTGCTACTTGATCATTAGTTAGGAGGGTTATGTAGTTTTGGAGTTTGGGTGATCAGGCTGGGAGAGAGAGCAGTGAGCCAAACTTTAGGATTCCTGGGAATGTGACGTTCTCTTCTAAGTAAGGAGTCATGAGACTCTCTGTTGCTCTATTATATTTTTGGCGAGGATAAGAGAGATGGAGTATAAAGCATTTTGTATGTCAAAGTCCCTGAGAAATTCCATATTAATCCATCCAATCATATTGTGTTGCAGTCAAAGAACAAAGCAGATGGAACATGCATTTGCTCATACACAGTAATTTTATTTGATGATGTCAGCATTAAACGATGTGCATTTCTGAATTGGTTGGCATGGCTAAGCATAGGATAAGATGCTCCTATGCCTAATATCACCATAAGCAGCACTTGTCTTTTCAGTTGCAACAGTTCCAGTGCTAGACTGTAAGCGAGGTATGTGTGCAGGAATTAGCCCTAAGCTGTACAGCACCTATATAAATAGGATCTGAACATGAAACAGTCTTAATACTCAAAGTAGTTGAGGAGGCTTCAGTCTTTAGACCCACCAGCCAGTTTCAGATTTTAGTTTATCCTCCTTTAGTGCTTTTTAAATGTGAGATGCTCTGCAGGTTTTTCTCATTCTTCTTTGTACTGTACTGTATCTCTATTTGATAGCCTGTCTAAAGTTCTAGCAATATCTGTTACCTTAGACTAAGGAATGGAAAAAGGCAGTAGGAGGGGGAGGTTTGCATTTCTGAGCTTCCAAGATTTCTATCTGGGATGAAAAACCTTGCTGCTGTGAAAACTGTGTGTGGAATCAGGTGGCTGAAACATCAAGCAGCAAGGGGCCCTACCCATTTTCCAGCTGATAAGCATGGAAATGGCTTACCTACTTTAGTTGCCCTGCTCAGAGATCCTCCCTGTTGTCAGTCCTTAGTTTTGAGTGCCTTGTAATTGGCCTCTGCCAGCATAATGGATGACTGCATCCGAGGCTTGCGCTCCCTTTCTCTCCTCTCACCCTGTTTTGCCAATCTCACTGCTTAACAGTGCATAGATATCTTGTCCCTTCTCCTAAATCAGCTGCTCAGAGGCAGCTTCCCCCCACTTCTTATCTTGCATTGCTCTGTTTGAAGCTGTCAAGTTGTTTTGCTAATAAAAAATATGGGCTCCCATATGCTTTTCTTGCTGAAAATGAAAGTGAATTGGTTGCTCTTTCCTTTTGCTGGATAGCTGCTATTTGCTGTGAATATGGAAATGTGATTCCATTGTTTGATCTCGCATCGTTTGCATGTCATGCGTGTCTGTGCCTAATAATGTAATTTAGTTAGGTTATTAGTACGTGCCATTCTGAGCAGAATGTCTTTTTTCTTTTGAAGAAAGCGTTAGAAAGCAAATACACTTAAAGTAGATTTTTTTATTCTTGGTGTCTTGCTCTGAAGTGATATTTAAACTACAGACTTCTTAAATCACATTTCTCATCCACTGTGGTTATCTCCATTTAGTTGAGTGTTTTGTGGTATGTCCTGTAATTTGTATGTTCTGCCCAGTGCCCAGAACACATGGTGAAAGTGGGGAGGTATAGGAAGAATCAAGAGACGCACAATGAAGCATTGGGAGATGGACTGGAAGGTGCAGAGATAATTCAGTTACATCAAAAATGGAATGTTACGCATGTGAGAGATCTTCCTCTTTTAGGAAGAGTGCTTCTTCCTTTCAAATTTAAGTTTTGTTTTCAAAGTTTCCTCAAAGTAGTAAGATTTGAGGTTTGACTATACAGTGGTGCCCCACAAGACGAATGCCTCGCAAGACGGAAAACCCGCTAGACGAAAGGGTTTTCCATTTTTGAGCTGCTTCGCAAGACGAATTTCCCTATGGGCTTGCTTCGCAAGATGAAAACGTCTTGCGAGTGTTCCAATTTTTTTCTGCTCCCCCCCCCCCCCGTTTTTCTAAGCCGCTAATAGCCTTTTAGCCGCTAAGCCTTTAATATCTGCTAAGCCGCTAATAGCGCTAAGCCGCTAATAGGGTTGCTTCACAAGACGTAAAAACCGCTAGACGAAGAGACTTGCGGAACGGATTATTTTCGTCTTGCGAGGCACCACTGTATTGATGCTAAACATAGGGCATTGCCTTATATGAACTCAGACTATTGGTCCAACCAGCTCGGTAGTACATTTATGAAACACTCTCATGGTTTCAAACAGAGAGTCTTTCCCAGCCATGCCTAGAGATATTGGAGTTTGAACCTGGCACTTTTTGCATTCAAAGAAGATGCTCTACCACTACAGCTCTTTCCCAAACCGGAGCTTTTTACTTCCTGTCTTTGTTTACTGTCTTGCATATTGGGTATATAGCTTTTCTTCCTATGGGTGATTGTGATAAGAATTCCAGCAAGCCCTAGTATTTTAAAGTGATGTTGCTTGTCTGATGGTGATCTTGCACATTTCTTGCATTTTAGGCACATAACGCCAGAAAGGTTTTATGTGGAAGCTTGTGATGATGGAGCTAATGACGTACTTTCCATTGACAGAGTCTCCACAGAGGTCACTCTTACAGGTATTTTTCATCATCACTTTGGAAATGCTGTAGTTTAGCCTTAAATTGTTTTACTTTAAGCTACACAGTAAATTAGCCAGCAACCTGAAAACCATCACAAATCTGGCTCATAAACCCATCAGTTATCCTTCCTCCTTCGTAATACTATATCTGTTTATACATTTCTTGATCGATCAAATTTATTTTCATTTACCTGTACATTCTAAAATTTTAGTGTGTGTTTGTGAAAATTATTATGTATATTCAAGTTTCTCAAGCTTATATTCAAGCAATGAGCTTTGGAATAGAAACGTTTAGGAAATTCTGTTTATTGTGTAGCAGTATATGAATCCAGTTGGCTTTAGCTGTACAAACACCACACTTCCTGGTTGCAATATGTTTCTAGTAGAAGAAACAATTCAATACTGAATCAATATTTGGTGAAGGAAGGAAAGAAGCAGTGATGACTCAGAACTTTTCTGTGTTTTTCCTGTACGTATCAATGGTGGCAGGGATGCTCCATGGTGGAATAAGCTTAAAACCTGCTAGGTGAATTTTGCTTCCTGTCAGCTCTTGTGGAACATCTTTATTTATTTGTTTATTCAGAAAGGTGATTTACAGTATCTGATATAATCAGTTAAAAGCATATACAACATTACAATAGTAACAACGGCAAAAAAGACCAACAAAACAAACAATGAACAGAAACAATAGAATCCTACCACTCCACACAGCCACTAAAAAGGGAGGTGGGACCTAAGAACAACCGAATCTACTCCAACAATTAAAAGTAATTTCAGAAAGCTTTGGTACATTACATTGATTTCTGTCATATAACTGTTGTGGCTTCCGCCAAAGAATTTTAGGAATTGCAGTCTGATGAGGAGGTAACAATTTAGTTAGAGGTTCCCAGACCCACTGCTGAACTAGTAATTCCCTGGGACTTACTGTTTAATTAAAACAATAAATATAGTTAAACCTCTTAAACTATAAAGTGTAGGTGGTTCTAACATTCTACCCCCCAACCGGCTATCTGCATCCTTTAAAAGCAGTGGCATTGCTGCATATTTTTTATTTCCTACTTTCTGTTGATGGTAACAAATAATTCTCCCCCACCCCCATCATTTTCCTGGTTGTGTTTTGGTTCTTATGACTCTGTAGCCCCCAGTGTTGATGGTAATTCTTCTAAAATAAATGCACCTTTCCATACTCACAAATCCTCTCCTGAGACTTTTACCTGCAGAGACAGGTAAAAGTATTGAAGTCAGGTACTGCTAAATACAGCACTGATTTTGAGGCTTCAGTAAATCAAGTCTGTATTGGCGGGGGGTTGTGGAAAGAATCTCATCTAATGTGTGAATGATTCCAAATTCATCTAATAATTAGTGTTAGTTCCATGTGTTTAAATTTTCAAGTTTTTAGTTTTGATCTTAGTAATGTTAAACTATTTATTATGCACACAGGGTCATTTAAATCTTATTGGATTGTGTTTGGCTGCATGTGATAGATCTAATACTGGTATACTGAGACAGTGTATCCTGTTTTTCCTTTGCAGTTAAGAAAGATATTCCGCCTTCAGCAGTTACTAGGCAAATATATGGCATTTTGGGGACAATCCGTCTAGTGGCAGGTATGAGAATTTCAGTTATGAAGAAGTATTATTTATGATGTCTCACAGATATTTTGAGATCTTATAATAAGAGCCTGTGCACATTCAGAATTGTTATGTGGTACCACTCTGCTGGAATGTCATCATTTTAGGCTGCATGTGTGGCATTGCATATTTTTAATGTTCCCTCTTTGTGTTTTAAGTCTTGCTTATAAAAGCAGCACATTATGTTGAGGGCTCAGCCACAATCCGTCCCCCCGCCAATGATGGTTTTGAAGTGAAAGAGCATTCAAATTTGCGGTTGCCTATTTGACAATCTTTGGGAATGGCGATTTGTGATGAGTACATGCAGCCGGAATATCATTTAAAAACCACAGTGTCCATGCATCTCCTGAAAACTGGTACATGGAGCAGTACAACAGAAACATGCTTCGTCATGTTTTGGAGTGGAAGACAATTCCAGCTCTCAAGATTGTAGTGGTGATGACAAACATTGCAAACTATTTGAAGCAAGGCATGAAGTTCAGTGTCCCTGCCAACTTCCCTGCTTCCTTTTTGCTAGAACTGCCTTATATTAGTAGAAGACAAATCAGTATTGCTAACCAGAATCCTTCTGTTTTACAGGCACGTATCTTATTGTAATAACAAAAAAGAGAAAAGTAGGTGAATTTTTCAATCATGTTGTTTGGAAAGCAACAGACTTTGACATCCTCTCTTACAAAAAGACCATGCTACATTTAACTGATATTCAGGTAGGAATAGATTTGGTAATAGAAACACCTTTCAGCTACTTTGAAATATGTTTGAGATGAAATGAGCATAGATCTCTTTGTTAATAAATATGACTTGTTCAAGCATTATTTTTATGAGTTAAAAAAAGGCTGGGGTCCAAAGGGACACTTTTTCTCAGAGGATACCTTCTCTTTGCAGCATGTTCCTTTCACTGTAGAGCTGCTTCTGAAGGCCAAGACATCCTCCAGAACAAAATTTAGTGCAGTTAAGAGGGTAAAATTGATGCATTCCCATTCCTTCTTGCTTGCATGCAGAGCTGCTGTTAGAAGCACACAGTGTTCTTTTACTCCTGACCATAAGTTCTTAACTCCTCATAAACAGCTGTGCATTGGTATGGTGGAATTGGGTTATATTTTAGCAACAGAATGCTTTATCTTGAAAATAAGAACCTTGAAACACTTTCTCTGTGAGCTCTTTGTCGGATATTGTAGGAAACATGTAATAACCAGGAGGGGAAATTAGAGACAGTGTGGCAAATAATAATGCTTTCTCTCTTTAACAGTTACAGGACAATAAAGTCTTTTTATCAATGATTAGCCATGTATTGAGTGTGGACGGATTTTATTTCTCTACGACATACGACTTAACGCACACTTTACAACGGTTGGCTAATACCAGCCCGGAGTTCCAAGAAATGAGCTTGCTAGAAAGGGTAAGAAAGGATACAGTTTATTGCCAACTAAATATATATATATGTGTGTGTGTGTGTGTGTGTGTGTATATATATATATATATATATGCAGGTTTTGGTGTCTTCGGGTGTCTTCCCGTGTAAGAGTCGGGGTGTCTGTGCGACGTTTCGACGAGGTCTCACTCGTCATCTTCAGGCTGGTGCTTTCGGCTTCTTGTTACTGGATCCAGTAACAAGAAGCCGAAAGCACCAGCCTGAAGATGACGAGTGAGACCTCGTCGAAACGTCGCACAGACACCCCGACTCTTACACGGGAAGACACCCGAAGACACCAAAACCTGCATTCCTGTACCCGTGAAAATCTACGAAAGCATATATATATACACACACACACACACACACACACACACACACACACACACATATATATACATGCACACACACATACACACACACACACACGATATGTGTCTTTCAGTACCTGAATGATAGCATGTTTATTTAAACTGTAAATAGAGACTGTCAGGACACGGGTGGCACTGTGGTCTAAACCAGAGTCTCTTGGGCTTGCCGATCAGAAGGTCGGCAGTTCAAATCCCCATGATGGGGTGAGCTCCCGTTACTCAGTCCCAGCTCCTGCCAGCCTAGCAGTTCGAAAGCATTCCAGTGCAAGTAGATAAATAGGTACCACTGCGACAGGAAGGTAAACAGCATTTCTGTGCGCTATGATTTCCGTCACGGTGTTGTGTTGTGCCAGAAGCGGTTTAGTCATGCTGGCCACATGACCTGGAAGGCTGTCTGTGGACAAACGCCTGCTCCCTTGGCCTGAGAGCGAGATGAGTGCCACAACCCCATAGTCGCCTTTGACTGGACTTAACCTGCCAGGGGGTCCTTTACCTTTTTTATATTTATTTAAACTGTAAAAGTTGCAATGTATTATTATGTAATATCCTGTTTGCAACAAAAGCCATTTGATCTTAAATTTAGATTGATAGTTTGGGGATTTATTCTGCGAACCACTGATCTACCACCTGATTTGTTTTACAGTGGTGCCCCGCAAGACAAATGCCTCGCAAGACGAAAAACCCGCTAGACGAAAGGGTTTTCCGTTTTTTGATGCGCTTCGCAAGACGAATTTCCCTATGGGCTTGCTTCGCAAGACGAAAACGTCTTGCGAGTCTTGTGATTTTTTTCGCTCCCCCCCTTTTCTAAGCCGCTAATAGCCTTTTAGCCGCTAATAGCGCTAAGCCGCTAATAGGGTTGCTTCGCAAGACGGAAAAACCGCTAGACGAAGAGACTCGCGGAACGGATTATTTTCGTCTTGCGAGGCACCACTGTACTCTTTTTGGGGAAGAGAGGCATGTGTTTCTTTAATTGTTAGGTGGTAGGGGAAAGGGATTGGCTTACTGCCACATTTCAGGAAAGCATTGTCTGAAAGCAAAGAAGACCCTTGGTGTTTAAAATTTACCCTATGATTCAACTCCTTGCAGGCTGATCCTCGGTTTGTATGGAATGGGCACCTCCTTAGAGAATTCGCTGCTCAGCCTGAGGTAATGTATATGCATTTTGTTGAGCACAATCTCCATAATGTTGAACACAGGGGAAACACAGCTATAAAAGCTGGCCTGCTTTTGGGTTCATGTGACCAGAACAGCTGGTGATAAAATGCGAAGTCTTTTATGGTTGTAGCAAACTATATAGTAATAAGTGTTACAGAAACCAATAGCCTTTATTTTAAAATGGAGCAAAAACACTAGTGCTTGTGCTAGTTGAAAAAGACCTTAATAAAGTGGGGGTTCCTAGGCATCTTTCCCAACCAAAGGTGTTGGGAACTTAAATTTGTCAGCCACCCTCCTATTAAGACGTGTGTAGAGCAAATTCACTCATTAAACGTCTTGCACAGCTCGATAAGAAGAGTCCTCAATTATGCATGCAGGATACAGTTTTTCCTTGCCAAGACGTGGTATTAATTCCTCGCAGGTCAGCTAACCACCCTAATTCCTTTCAGCAGTGAACAGGCAGTGAACAGGCAAGGTGCAAATAGAGTGTTTGCCAATGGATCTGGATGAGGTGGCTCCCATAATGCTGCCTTTACAAGAGATACTACAAATCTCCCTTGAGATGTCACAGCAGCTACCGAGAGCCAAACAATTCATTAAGACTGTCGGCTTAACAAAATAGCAGCTTGTGAAACTGTTAGTGATGAAAACAATCTCTTTCTAGCCTGCAGCTTTGGAGGGGAAAAAACCTCACCTATTCTGTGCTCTTTATGTTCATACAAATGCTTACGTCTGCAATTAGCTGCCTTATGGTACGATCCAACAATTAACGCTCTGAGCCAACGGCATTTAGCCATGGAGCAGATATCATTGTTTACCAATGACTAAGAGGGTGGGCTAAGAGTCGCAAAGTCCCAGGTTGAGGTTTTGCCTGAGCCATAAGTTTGGTAGGTAATAGGAAACATTTTCTTAAACCAAGAGCTAGTGTAGCTTTGTAGCTAAGAACCTGAGCAGAGAATTGGGGAAACTCTTAGTTTACATTTCACTTCAGAGAGAAGAAAATGCAAGCATCAAAGCCACTCGTTTTATTTATTATTCCATTTATATCCCACTTTTCCTCCAAAGTGCTCAAGGTGGAGTACATATAGTCATACCTTGGTAGTCGAACAGAATCCATTCTGGAAGTCCGTTCGACTTCCAAAATGTTCGGAAACCAAAGTGCGGCTTCTTATTGGCTGCAGGAGCTTCCTGCAGCCAATCAGAAGCCATGGAAGCCCCATCGGACGTTCAGGTTCCAAAGAACGTTTGCAAACTGGAACAATTATTTGGGATTGCAGCATTCGGGAGCCAAAACATCTGAGTACAAAGGCGTTCAGGATCCAAGGTACGACTGTAGTTACAACAACTAATGTGTTTTTCAAACAGTTTCATGCTACAAATCCCAAATCTTATAAGTTCCGGAAAACAAGTTCCTTTAAGGAATGCTTATTTTTGGACTTTGAACAAGACTCTTCCCTTGTACACCCCTCTTCTGTGTAGGTATAAGTTTATTTCTCTTGCATGTGAGAAGGGGTTACTTTGCTTTGCCCTTCCACATTTTGTCTGCCAAATCTCAACTTTGGTAGGAATATGCCAGGTGGCCTTCTTGTTGCCATGCATATGCAATAAGGAGTAAGTTTCATCTACCTTGCAAGGTGGTTGAAAGGATACTGAAACAATGCATATGCGAGGCTCAAAATTTTAAAGCATGATATAATTAAGGTATATTATTGATCCGTGTGCTACAAGCAGGTGGCATTAAGCACATACAGTGTGAGTACAGGACATTTTACTGTAAATAAATGTTGTAAATGCTGTATTGTTAGTTTGTGTAAGTTCTGTATTTCTTGACATTCCAATGTCCAGTGCTTGGGCAAGTCTTTAAATACTCAAATATGGTGGTTCAACCGTGAAATGTTTGTTTTACAGATCCATAGGTTTGCCACTCCAGTGATGCATGGATGTATCTTTTCATGATTCTGTCACAATTCGGTTAATATTTAGAGCCTTGGCAGAGTGCTGCTTCCACACTCATTCTACAAAATGAGGTACCTGAGCAACTTGAACGTGGAAATGCCAAAGCTTTTTAGCATATACAATTTTGAATACCTCCTCTAAAACTTCCAACTTCATCCTAAAAGCTACCCCCTCCAAAAACAACATCATCCAGGCACTGCAGGGACTGGGAGAAAAGGAGCTGGCTGAGTAATACTATTTACTGTTTCTTGGCTAGAACATAAAAAAAATTGTGCTGTTCAGTTCCAATGTAAGAAGGGGTCATGATTTGTGTTTAAGATATTAGCCGGTGAGACCAAAATGCTGACGTGTGGAGTGCTCCTGTTCAGTGTTGAGCCAGGCCTTCTTCCATAAAACTCCATTGATTTTCATTTCTAACCCCCACTCTAGCTTTCACTTGGCTTCCCCTCCTCTCCCCCAAACAATTGACCAGCATTACATGGCCATTCAGTAGTGTCTGTTGGGTGGGTTGGTTGGTTTTTTGTTTTTTGGAATGGGATGGGATGCCTCTTAGGGTTTTTCTGCAGATTTTCTGAACTTTTCAAGTATTGTGGGATCCCCCAAGCATGGTTGCACCACCTGCTTCTGTGTGCATTGTGGTATTTTGGCTACATAATATGCCCTTGGAGTTCACTTTAGTTAGTGTGTGGGTGTATGCGCAGTGCAGTAAGTACTATTTATCAGGTTTGGTTTGAAGTCCCAACATAATGGCTTCTTCATAAAAATGTTTATACAGATCTCTTTTTCCCTACCAGTTGGAAATTGAGGGGAAATGCAAATTTCTCTTCCCCTCTATTCCTAACAAAAGCACCAAAAAAAAACCCCAGTATTTTTAATCATGCCTGCACTCATAGCTATTAAGTTGCTTGCTCTTAACTTCAGTGTTAAGAAGTTTGAAATAGAGAAAATGTGTTCTCCATGGATTGTATCCAACATTGACTCTTAGCTGATGATAAGGCTCCCATCAGTGGAAAGGGGAGATAAGCATTTTTTAGTGATTCACTAAATCTGCTCTGGAGAGTCCCGCAATCCTCTAGAGCAGATCTGGAAGTTCAGAGAAGAGAGAATACCTGAACATTGCCTCTCTCCTCGTTCAGCTGATGAAAGCTTTACTGCCAAGGAAGTAATGGTGTGTGTTCCAGCTCTGTGTCCGTATTCCTGTATTTCAGCCATTCTGAGAAAGGTTAGTGATATCGCTCCCTTATCGGGTTTACTGTTGTTGTCAGTGTGCACACGTGTATTCCTTAACACATCTCCTTCAATCAGTTATTATCATGCACTCTTGTTCCATTAATGGAAAATATTTTGACTGGATTCTTATTTCTCGAAGAAGTTGTTTCAGAGCAGGCGTGCGCTACTATGTAAGAGGTAAGACACGTGCACCACGAATGGTTGTTAGCAGTGCTACCTCGGTGATGGGAAGGTGTATATTAATGATGCATAAGGCCAGAAATGACTCACTGAGTGGCAACGGACTGCTATACTAGTTCCCTGGCAAGTGAGTCCCAGAAGGGGGAGGGGCAAGGAGGTTGGTAGGGGTCAAATGTTCCAGCAGAGCTAATCCAGTGCTTCTGCTAGGGCACCGACCTCCCTGCTTCTTTTCCCCTTCTGGTAAGCAACAGTGACCCACCTGCTGAAAAGTCAGCATAGTGACTCCTTCCCACTTCTGTGTAAGTTGCCTTGAGTGGGACAGGCCCCCAAAGGCAGTCTTGTTAACAGGATGAAACTGTTGTTGTGTTTTACCACATACTATGCAGATTTAGTTTTGAAAAGTTATCCAAGTGCCTCTACTGTCTCCACACGTTGATGCAGATTCAAGTTGCTTGTGTATAAAAGTACCGTATTTTTCGCCATATAGGACGCACTTTCCCCCCTCCAAAAATGAAGGGGAAATGTGTGTGCATGCTACGGGGCAAATGCAGGCTTTTGCTGAAGCCTGGAGAGCGAGGGGGGTCGGTGCGCACCGACCCCTCTCGCTCTCCAGGCTTCAGGAAGCTATCCGCTAGCCGTGGGAGACGCAGCACTCCCACGGCTAGTGGAGAGCTTGCCGGCACCCAGAAGCTTGGGGCGTGCTGAGCTCAGCACGCCCCAAGCTTCAGGCTTCGGGCAGCTCTATGCTAGCCGTGGGAGAGCTGCGCGACTTCGCGTAGCTCTCCCACGGCTTGTGGATAGCAGCCTGTTCTGGGGGCTGGGGTCAGGGGAAGCTCGGGCTTCCCCCGCCCCAGCCCCGCACTGGGGGGGGGGAAATCTTTTTTCTTTATTTCCCCCCCAAAAAACTAGGTGCATCCTATGGGCCGGTGCGTCCTATGGGGCGAAAAATACGGTATATTTCTTTGGAGGAAGGAAAATGCACATATAAAAATAAACAAATCAGCAAATATGTGTGTGTACACACACACACAATCTGTAGGCAAATACCCATTTACACTGGGGGTACGTTGCAAGGCACAGTCCGTTTAAGTAAAAATGCATATATTGGGAACACCATTGAAAAAGCCTGCATTTTGTTGAGGGATCTCAGTAATCCTAAAATATGGATTTAATATTGTGTGAAAATGTTTTACTTTCTATTTTTTGTGTGTGGTTTATTCTTTTGCACTTCGCAATGATAATGTTTAATTGTGAAAATTAATTTTAAAATATATTTTTTTAAAAGCCTGCAAACACCCTCTAAAAAACACCCTTGGAAAACCCTTTGAAAAACAAAAAATCCCCCACAATCTCTCCCTCCAAACCTCCTTGTTCAAACACAACTCTCTACAGGCCTCAAAGGTTGGTGCAAAGGCTTATGGGGTTGCTATTTTTGTGCCGTTTTTGCCCCTTTTCATTGCCAGTTTGTGGTGATGTGCGTGTGTGCCTTGAACACACAGAAATGGGGAGTTTGTTTGTATAGTTGCTGTTTGGGGAAGGAAGAAAGGGGTGGTTCATTCTCTCTCTGTCCCTCCATGCCAAGTGCAACTCAATGCAGCGACCTCCCCACAACTACCTTGGAATAGCACCGCTCACAATTCTGCAATTGCTGCTATTTAACAAACTGTTTTTGTGAAACAAAAAGCCCCAGTGGATACAGAGAGCTAACTGCATGTTTTTTCCTTGGATTACGATTATCATCTCAAAGTGGATTCATTGGTGGCGAAGTATCTTCCACTACTCGTCCTTTATTCTTGGAGAGCTGCTGTACCCAGTAACAGAAACACACTGTCTATGCAGCATTTTATGAATGCACAAAAATGCAACATAAATAATCCTCTGCAGGACACAGTGTCCTATTGGAAGCTCTTGGTTTCATTGTACTTGAAGTATGCAGAAATGATGAAATGGAAGGATGTGGGTAATAAGGCTTTGAGCTATAGGCAGTCGGGTATAACTCTGAATTGCTTAATCTCGCAGGTATTGATTCCGAAGGACATGCAGCAAACTTCGTAGAAACGGAACAGATAGTACATTACAATGGGAGCAAAGCGTCTTTTGTTCAGGTACGTTTATGAAATTTCTCAACAGTCCTTCATCAGAAAGGAATCAAGATGAACAATACAATTAAGGGAACATAGTCAAATGATAATTTAAAAGGAGCACAGGAGGCAGCTAGAAAAATTTAACCAAAAGCCTGGGGGGACAGATAACATTTTGATCTGGTGTAGAAAGCCCAGTAAGTTTGAGGCCCTATATTTTGGTTTTTATAACTAGTCTTTGCCTCTACCCTCTTAATGCAAGTCTGCTCAAAGATGTGATGCAGAGGTTATTTGGGAGGTTGTGTTGATAACATAGCATTGTATACAAGTTGTACAAGTGACAATAAAGTATTTCAATTCAATTCTATGCTTCAGTTTTCTGTTCTATTTGTTTTCCAGACACGTGGATCAATTCCTTTTTTCTGGTCGCAGAGACCAAACCTCAAATATAAACCAAAGCCACAGATCAGCAAAACAGTAAATCATGTATGTTTTATTTATTTTTTCCTGTCCATCTGCAGCGAGGGTTTAATATTAATATGGTGCTAATGGCTGTATGCATTTGCAGAAATCCCTAAGGTGGTTGCTGCTCTTCCGCAGAGTGTTTTTCCCCTAAGGTGTTCCTCAATATGACAGACTTCAGTCCTTAATTTTCCCTGAACCTCTCTATACTCTATACTGAAGAGGGTTTTTTTAATCCAAGAAAGCTTGGGGCCACTCCATAGGTCAAGAACAGGATGGCTGGCGTTGCCTCACAAGGTCCTTTGGTTGGGAATGCCTGAACCTTGATGCATGCCAATTAGCAGGCAAGGGTGCCTGGTAAGACCAAGACCAAACACTTGACCGGACCATTTAATGTGGACTCAAGAACTTCACCTGCTTAACTGTTTGCTCATTGAAAGGCTAACAATCTTTTGTAAGCAGCAAGTAGTTTCTGGTTTCTGGGAAATGCTCCAAAAGTGATCTATAGGGCTGGTTTGAAATCCATATTGGTTTCATAATTTTTGATCTGGCAATATATTGCAAATCGTGTGTGTGTGTGTGTGTGTGTGTGTGTGTGTGTATCCTATGCAAAAATCACAGTGTGGGAAAAACCATGAAGCCAGCTAATGCCTCCACATAGCTCCATCCTTATTTTAGATATTGTGATATATCAGTGTATCATGATGTTTAGCTGCTGATGTATCACAGTGTTGAAAACCAGATAGTGCCCAGTCCTAGTGATCTGTTCCAACAAAGAGCCGTTGGAATGTTCTTTTGTGTAAAAGCACATTAGTTAGTGTCTTAAACTGTCAATAGAGCTAGGAGTTCAAAATCAAAAGATTTCCCCTATTGTCTTTCTGCCCCAGCCCCCTGGGCCGACAGTCTTCTGTTTGGCTCAAGGTGTTACACAGCAACATCAAGAGAGGCAGAGCAGGTATACGCAGAACTGTGGAGGGGGGTGGATAAAAAGCTGTAGGCAGGCAGAGATGGTTGATGAGTTTTCTAGCTAATTTCAGAATATAACAACAATGAATGCATGACCTAACATCTGTAGTAGTCATGAACGTGTTGCCATTTGCTTTTAACTCTGCACAGCTGGAGCTGCATATTGAACCTTTTTAATATTCCTTTGCTATGTTCACTGAATATTGAGCAAGCCCTCCCCCCCTTTTTTTAACAAATTCTCAAAAACATGACGCTTTGGCCAGTACTTTGAATAAAGAGTGTACCATGTTCTTTTTTAGATGGATGGCTTCCAAAGACACTTTGACAGTCAGATTATTAGCTATGGAAAGCAAATAATTGTTAACCTGGTAAGATTTGAATTTAATTGTACATTTGAATTCAGGAAAATGTTACCACTGCTGCGTGTGACCTTTTTCTTCCTTTGCAGGTTAACCAGAAGGGCTCAGAAAAGCCGCTTGAGCAAACGTTTTCAAAAATGGTAAACAGCTTGGGAAATGGAATGGTCAGGTACATGCTAAACGAAACAGTATTTGCATCAGTATCAGAACAACTGCCTGGTTTAGACATAAAATTGTACCTGCATGTGAAGATGTCAAGTTCTGTGTGAATTCAATGATAACATGCTTTCTGTAGTTGCACAGATTTTATTTAGGACTTTAAATGAAACCGCACGGCTTACTACTGTCCCTCTTTTTAATTTGTCTATCACCCATTCTTCACCACAGGTCCCAGGGCAGGTTACAATAGTTTAAAAGCAGAAATTAAAAAAACAATTGGAACAGATCAGTCACAGGAATCGTGTGGGCCCCAGAAACACACCTCTCTGTAGTCAAAGGACAGGATAAAGAGATGTGTTTGCGCTCGCGTGCGCGCGCGCGCACACACACACACACACACAAATGTGCTAGGGCAAAACTTGCTCCAGAAAGTTTGAATCCCCTTTCTGGACCCCGACAAATAAAGAATAAACCTGTGCAGATTCTAAGCATGCCCATATTAAGACCGCCATCGGAGTTCAGAGATGAGAGATGGAGAAATGGAAGTAGAATGGTTGTTACAAGAGTTCATGGTTGGCTGGGTGGAGAGATCCATGAAGATGGTAGGTAGCTGGCTGTCCTGGGATGGAGGAAGATCCCTTCCAAGCAAACTGTCAAATATAAGGGTGGTCATGTCATACAGTCCGGAAGCTGTACACCGGCTCCCTCAGCCAATAAAGCGAGACGCGCGCCTCAACCCCAGAGTTGGCCACGACTGGACCTAATGGTCAGGGGTCCCTTTACCTTTACCTTTATGTCATACGGTAGAAGAGGCAAGATGCAAGAGTGCCATTGTGTGGCTTTTGATTTGGAAATGTTTATTTGGGAGGTGAAATTAAGGTTTATAAGCCTCTTGCTGGAGAAGACTGCAGGCAAAAGTTTGTTTGTTTGTTTGAATTGGAAAGAAAAATGCAAACTGAACACCTCCCACCCCACAACCTAAAAAGCGTAAGTTCACTGGGCAGTTTGCAGTAAAAACAAAACAAAACACCAACAATAACCTTTAACTCTGGAAAAAAAACACATTACACTTTCATGTGAAGCTGGCAAGAGTTATCTTTCAACAACTAACCCTTTTAGATGGGCAGAGCATGCTTTTTAAAAACTTTTGTACAGTTCCGAGCCCCACTTTTCTCCCCTGCTAACAGAGACCTTTGTCCATCCCAAAGACAAAATCCTGTTTCATAGTTAATATTATGCTTGGTACCTTTTGAGAAAATACTTTATCAGGGGAACCTCATACTGCTTAATAATGCAAGTTTTTATTTTTCTGACATTATCTGCTGCAGCCTCTCTCCTTCCATTCCCCCACCCTGTCCGCTGCCCCAATCCCAATTCAGATACTGGTGAATAGCTTCCTAACTCTCATGTGCTTTCTCTGCCCAGATATGTAGCATTTGATTTCCACAAAGAATGCAGTCATATGAGGTGGGATCGGCTCCAGATTTTAATGGATCAACTAGCTGATCAGCAAGATGAATTGAGGTAATATAAACGACTAAACAACAACAACCACAAATGTCATGTCATATGCAGCTGCACTGTGCAGGCATTTAGTTGTGGTTAGTAGACGTTACATAATAATTTGATTTGTACACAGCAGACATTGAAAGTAAACTGTTGCCTTAGTCACAAAGAAATTTGCATGGTTGTAGTGATTCTTAAGGAAGATTATATCAACAATCAGTGATCTGTGCTGAAATTAACTGCATTGATTTAATAGAAACTTAACTTCCCTTTGGATTTACCTAAACTAGATCCTCTGAACTTGTGTGGTTTCTTTTTCCATTTCTACACAATGGTATAAGGATCTTGATAATACGGCATCATTATAGTTGGCCATTTTTAAAATATAAAGCTGGTGTTCACTGCAAAGATGTGTTACATTTAAAATCTTAAAACAGAGACAACTGCGCTTGGTTACAAAGTTAGCACATTTTGGTTTCTGAGAATGGATAAATCTCCAAAGGCTAACCAGCAGAAATCTCAGAATTGAATTCCATGTCCTAACAAGATTAAAACATCTCTACGGAACAGGAAGCCCTTTTGATTTCCTGGGACGTGTTTATTATTAACAGAACACTTCCTTTTAAAACACTGCTCTTTGAATAAGAATTTAGTATGGATGTCCAAGATCAGTCATAATAAATAATACACATTGCTTTTAGTAGGACATCTTATAAATTTCAATAGAAGTAAAAGGATGAAACGTTAATCCAGATTCTGTAATGAGAACCTTGTTTTCTCATGAGAATCAGAAAATGCATTTTCCAGATGCGTTGTGGGCAACAGCCAACTATTGCCTTGCCCTAGTCTGTCTCTCCTCTAGAACAGGCTCTGAGTATTAGTGAACCAGGCCAAGAGCATGTGACCTTTTTACTTTAATTTGCAGACGTTTATGCTGTAATGCAAGCAGCTTTTGGGTCTCTCCTTGATTTTGAACATGGCCTGCCATGTGGCCTGGAGGCTGCTTTCAAGAAACAAGTCCAGAATCACTTGGGCACGTAGAATAGCTTTCCTTCTCTGGGGATCCTGACAGTAATTTCAGACATCTGGTCTTGAAAGATATTAAAAAGCACATCTTGGCAGGTTTTGTAGTAAGAGAAATGAAAAGTAGAATGATTAAATAGTTAGATGATTGCAAACTTTGTGATCTAAGCAAAACTTGTTCATGGCGCAGTTAACCAGCAGCGATACTTCAGAGTCTGTGGGAAAACTCTAGAGTTAAGGAGATTGTTTTGGGATTATTTTCTTTTTTAAAAAAAAAATTCTGGAAAACCATCATAAATACAGTGGTACCTCAGGTTAAGTACTTAATTGGTTCCAGAAGTCCATTCTTAACTTGAAGCATTCTTAACCTGAAGTGGACTTTCCCATTGAAAGTAATGGAAAGTGGATTGATCCATTCCAGATGATGAAAAACACCCCCTAAACCAGCAATTTAACACAAATTTTACTGTCTGTCTAGACCATTGAGCCATAAAATGAAGACTTTAAAAGAATTTTTCGATTTCAATTTAAATAAGGAGACTGACTTAAAGATCGTTTGGGATGCCAGCAAAGGTGTCCTTAGAGGATTTTTTATACAGTGGTACCTCAGGTTAAGTACTTAATTCGTTCTGGAGGTCCGTTCATAACCTAAAACTGTTTTTAACCTGAAGCACCACTTTAGCTAATGGGGCCTCCTCCTGCTGCCGTGCCGCCGGAGCACAATTTTTGTTCTCATCCTGAAGCAAAGTTTTTAACCTGAAGCACTATTTCTTGGTTAGCGGAGTCTGTAACCTGAAGCGTATGTAACCTGAGGTACCGCTGTATTTTTCTTTGCTGATTCCACATCTGTAGTAGCGTTTCAACAAAAAATGTAAAAGTGGTATTTTGTGAATTCTTAGGCAAGCTCCCTTGTGTATTTCAGCTACTTTCTGGTTGATTCTGATGGGAAGGTGGTGATGCAGCAAGAAGGGACATTCCGCAGTAATTGTATGGACTGCCTGGACCGGACGAATGTGATTCAAAGCCTTCTGGCCCGGCGCTCTCTCCAAGCACAACTTCAGGTGATGATTGCCTCCTAGTCTCTCTGTTTCCCTTTAAAAGCTGTGTGTAAAGGGATGTTGCTGGCCTTCTAGAAATTTGATAAAACAAAATATTCTATATTTGCATGGTGCAAATGTCTACATAGATGCATAGCTCCTTTTTCAAGTTTATAGGTTTCTGGAACGTGCTTTTTCTGGCACATTGAAATGGTCCAGTTTTCATAGTTTTCTGATTTCTTTCCACAGGGCCTGTAAGACAGAGTTGTTCTGCCTGGCCTTTGGCTTGTAGTCAATTTGATTCCCTCCCCCTCTTTCTTTTTCCCTTTCTCCTCCTGTGATGAGGCTGCATTTTAATGTTTCAATGTTTTAATGTTGTATTTTAATCTTGTTTTTAAGTTGTCTTCATTCAACTTGTTTTTATTATTGCTTGTTAGGAGCCCTGAGCCTGGCCTTGGCTGGGGAGGGTGGGGTATAAATAAAATTTATTTATTATTATTATTATTATACAGTAACGGTTTCTGTTGTCGTTGTAGAGATTAGGCGTTTTGCATGTCGGGCAGAGAATTGAAGAACAAGCAGAATTTGAGAAGCTTTATAAAAACGGTAGGTTTTGGTTTTCGTCACCAAGTCGACCTTACTTTTATGAGCATCTTATTTGGAGTCTCTTTTTAAAGAAAAAAAAATGTTCTCTGTTCATAGCATGGGCCGATAATGCGAATGCATGTGCCAAACAATACGCCGGAACGGGTGCCTTAAAGACAGACTACACAAGGCAAGTTTGAACCAATCTTTCTTGGGAGAAAATGTATTGTAACTTCACTAAGAGCAGTTACCTGTTGTTCAGACACTCTGAACTGGCTTCCATAGTTGCTGCGTATTACATAGAATCATAGAGTGGGAAGGGACCCTGAGGCTTATCTAGAAATAATTTGAAAAAATTGTATCTCGTTCAACCAGGCTATTGGGATTCTCAAAGCAGTGTGCAGCAGTTAATCACTAAAATAAATGCAGAATAAAACTATAAAATAGCGTAAAGCAAGCAAAGCAAATATGCTGTGTAGAAAATGCTACCTCTGTTACTTAGTGCTTCTATTTTATTTATCTAGACCAGGGCGGTGCAACATTTCATACCAAAAGGGCCACGAGAGTTTTTTAACATGGAACCCACGGGCTGCACACTGCCTTGTCCTGTGGGGGTAGAGAGTGAGGCCAAAATTTGGCACATAACCTCTGGCAGGGTCCTAGAGCCCTCCCACCTTCTTCCCAAAGCTAGCAAAGCACTAATTACCGTATTTTTTGCACCATAACACTCACTTTTTTCCTCCTAGAAAGTAAGGGGAAATGTCTGTGCGTGTTATGGAGGGAATGCCTATGGGTGGTGGGGGGATCTGCTGCAGTCGTGAGCAGATGATCCATGGTTCCCCTTCCTTCCCTCCTCTGTGGCTCGCTTTGAAACAGCAAAGCGGGAGAAGAGCCGCTGAGTGGGGAGGAGAGAGGGACAGAGAGCCTGCTTCTTTAAAGGATCAAAGCAGGAGAGGAGAGGAGTAAGCGGCTCCTCGTGTAAGCGGCTCCTGTCCGGTTGGTTCCTTTAAAGCAAGCAGGCTCTCTGTCCCCCTCTCCTCCCCACTCAGCTCGCTACATAGCAGCAAAGTTTTTCAGCTCGCTAAGCCAGGGATTAGCGGGGAGGAGGAAGAAAAGCAGAGCTTGCTTGCTTTAAAGGAGCAAAGTGGGAGAGGAGAGGAGCCTTCTCCCCTTATACCCCTCTTCTTCATTATTAGCAGCATCCTTCTCCACACCCCCCACGCGTGCTCCTTGTCTCTTGAGTGCTTTTCCTTCCCTCCCCACTTAAAACGTGGTTACAAAGCATGGATCCACATGGATCCTCAGGATTTTTGCATTGGGCTACCCCAAACTCACTGTCAGATCACATGTCTGTGGCCACAGCATGAACTACAAAAATCATACATCCACTGTTTCGTTTAGAATATTTTTTTTCTTGTTTTCCTCCTCTAAAAACTATGTGCGTGTTATGGTCGGGTGCGTGTTATAGAGCGAAAAATACGGTAGACTTTGGGAAGGAGGTGGACTCTAGGACCCTATCAGAGCCCTCAAGCCTCCTTCCCAAATCCCAGTGACTCTCTTTCCCAGTTTTGGGAAGGCAGCATGAGCTGCGGGGCAGGAGGGGGGGTTGTCAAATGCTACTGAGGGCCACCCAAAAGGCCTTGGGGGCTGCATGTTGGACCACCCTGATTTAGGCTTATAATGTGAATGGCTGTAACTTTCCACATTTTTACTGCTCTTGGCAACTTCCCTTGCTACAATCTTAAATGAAAATAGTATCTTTGTTGTATGCTGTTTATACAGCCAGCTGTTCCACAGCTAAATTCCTCCATCAGTTTCATATTTTCTCAGGCTAAATACAACCTTGATAAGAATCGTTTGCCCAGATTGTGAATAAATGAGAATAAAACAGCACTGTAGAGATAGTATCTGGACTATTTGTGCAAATGTGTGAAAGGGAGGAACTCTCTGAAGGGTTTATTTTTGAAATCACGAGGCCTTACTGTGGAGCCCCTGGTAACTCTTTGTGGTGGTGGGGAGGGGAAAATTAGGTTGAAGTGGAGAAAGTGCTTTGGCTATAAAAGAAAGGCTAGAGGATTTGAGGCCTACCTTTTCAATTTGGGGGTAGACACCCCCCCCTCCCTGGTGCTCCTACCACTACCAATATTAGACCAGTTCCTTATAAGCAACAGATTTCAATTTTCCCTGTTGAAAATGTCTGCCTTTATTATATTTTTCTGTAATACTGAAAGTCGTCTTCTTTTTTTAATAGAACTGGGAAGAGAACTCAGTGGGGCCTCCTGATGGATGGTTGGAACTCACTCATTCGCTACTACAAAAACAACTTTTCTGATGGATTTAGACAGGTAAGAACTTCCTAGCATTTGGCTTTTCCAGTTGCTTTTTATTTAGCTTGAAAAGTGTGCTGTGCGTTGAAAGGAACAAAAAGCACCGTGGTCACTGCCCCAGGGCTTATGCGGCATGTAGCACAAGGCAGTTAATTCTGGAGAAGCGGGAGATTCCAGGGTGGTGAGAAGATCAGGCAGTTGTAAAAACTGCAGTGAGGACTTGGCTACTGTCATGTTGAAAAGGATTCCAAGAAGTGGAAGGAGGGAGGCAACGAAGGAGAGGGACGTGACATTTGACAAGCCAGCAAATGGCAAGCGGATCCCGGCATTCGGAAAAGCATAGGTGTAATGTATAGAACTGGGAGAGGAGACCTTTCATCAGAGGCACCTTGAAGTCACTGGAAAGATGGCCTGCAAGTGGGGAAGGAAAGGAGCAGAGAAGTTGCAACTTTTTAGATGACCAGTGGGCAGTGGGCAGTAACTGGAGGGTGGGTTTTGGCAGTGCTGAGTGGGTTAATATGGGACTTGATTCTCAACCGTTTAACTCTGGATTGCTTTGTAGGACGCTATAGATCTATTTCTTGGAAACTATTCGGTGGATGAAGTAGATTCTCTCAGTCCTCTTCATGTGCAGAAAGACTGGAAATTTTTGGCTGTAAGGGTTTTTCCATTTTTGTGAGCTTATCTTTATATAACACTATTTAAACTTAGCTGAATCAGGCTAAGATTAACAATGTGTTGTGGTTGCATGTATTTTACATTTTACTTACTGGAACTGAAGCCCTGGTTTGGCTTTTGCAAAGAGTAGAGCAACTTTCATGGCTTACATTTGGGGCTAATGAAAAAAAACTGTGTGTCCAGTATTGGACTTGTATCCCTCTGTTCCTGGGCTCTCAGGCAGACTTGGGAGATAGTTACTTGCTGTCCAGAGATAGCGTCTCACCTAATGTTCTCTCCTCCCCTTGCATAACAATGGGGAAGATTTTTACCGAGTTTATTTTCTTCGAAACAGAATCTTTGCTTTCCATATACACCAAATCCTGGTTGAAAAACCAACAGCGGTTAATTGCTAAACAAATGATGTTGGCTTGTTTGGCAGGAACCCACTGTTGGTTTTAAACAAGGATTTCTGGTTTGCATGCAATGCTGGCGTTCTTTGAAGCTGAAAGTTAACTGGGCAGAAATCTTCCTCCTGGCTGGCTGGGAGTGCGCAAGCCCAGAACTTGTCCACACAGCACTAGACCAAGGCTGCATGCACAAAACAGTCCAGCAGGGATCTGAGCTCTGATTTCATGCATGTAAAACCTAGCTATGACACCATCCTACAATATACAGTGGCTGAGATATAGAACTGATCCTGTTCTCTGCAGCTGAGCAGAATAGGCTGGCGTGCTAGGCTCTTGGCACAAGAGGCGCCTTTCCCCTGTTGTTTTGGTGCTGCTCCCTGTACCGTAAACTGAGGCAGTAACTGCCTGTGCTGTTTCAGCAGCACTCCAAATAAGCCTCAGATACGTAAAGTGTACTGGGGGGGGGGGGATGAGCTACCGGTGACCCTCTTTGACTCTCCCCTGCCACTTGGGCAGTTTTCATATGGCCCAACAGTGCAGCAGTGGAATTGCAGGTGTGACTTTTAACAAAGATGGGACTGAGAGCCCAGCTCTTCCTTGGCTGGCTTCCCGCAGGCGGCGTTTCACAGCTGTCGCAGTACTTGTGTGAGCATCGGGGAGCTAGCTGTTGTTTTCTGCTTGTGATCAATAAGGAGGCTAAAAATAGAAGCGCTGTTAGCAAAACTTCAGGTGCGCTTGGAATTGTGGGCAAGTATCAGCAGCTGTTCTCTGTAGAGATTTCTGCACGGAGAAGCAAGCAAAGGGGTTTTTGCGTGTGTGAATTTCACAATAGCTGCTGTTAACGCTGCAGAATGTGTGGCAGGCAGAACAGAGATCAGCTTTCAGGAGACTCCAGATGTTTTGGACCACAATTCCCAATTCTCAGCCAGCTGTGCTTGCAGAGAGATGGCATCTAAAACATCTGGAAGATGCCAGGTTAGCAAGGGCTGGCCTGCCTGAGATGTGCGCTTTCCTGACCCACATGATTTCTGTTACTGTAATTACCGGTGTTCGAAATTCACCAGGCACACTTTGCACTTTGCACCTGGCTATCGGCCACTTGCAACCAAATGAAGATAATATAGGAAGGTGATTGGTCATCTGTAGCCTCTGCCCACTTGGCGAACTCTAGTGCTGTGACCTCTCCGTAGCCACCTGGAAATCCAGGCAAATGGAGGCAGGAGGATGCTCTGCTTTAGTTTTTGCTGTCATGGGCTAAAGACAGACATCTTCCTACACAGTTACAGGCACCAGTGGGATGTGGGTGGAGCTGTGGTCTAAACCACTGAGCCTCTTGGGCTTGCTGATCAGAAGGTCGGCGGTTTGAACCCCCACGACAGGGTGAGCTCCCATTGCTCTGTCCCAGCTCCTGCCAACCTAGCACTTCGAAAGCATGCCAGTGCAAGCAGATAAATAGGTACCACTGTGGCGGCAAGGTAAACGGCGTTTCCATGCGCTCTGGTTTCCGTCACGGTGTTCCTTTGCGCCAGAAGCAGTTTAGTCATGCTGGCCACATGATCTGACGCTGGCTCCTTCGGCCTGAAGCGCGATGAGCACCATACCCCATAGTCGCCTTTGACTGGACTTAACTGTCCAGGGGTCCTTTACCTTTACAGGCACCAGGCAGTGAACTGCAATACTGAAACTTTTCTATACATCTGAAGAGCAGGGGGAAGTCAAACGCACTGTTTTTTGTTTCTTATACGTGCTACCTTTCTTCAGAAGTCGATATGGCGCATGCAGGGTTCCTAGGCAGTCATTCATTTCTGCATAGTGTGAGAGGAAGCATGCAAGCCTAAGGCTCATCACAATCCTGCCAGGCATAGAAAGGTGGGGTGTGGGAAGTAATGCCTGTGTGGCCACGCTATGGAATCATAGAATTGTAGAGTGTCAGAGACCACGAGAGGCATCTAGTCCACTCCCTCCAATGCGAGGAATCTTTTTCCCAATGTGGGGCTCAAACCCATCACCCCAAGATCCTGCTCCACCAACAGAGTTGTTCTTTGGTGCTTGGAATACGGTTTGTGAGCTCAGCAGGTAATGCAAGAAACAGTGGGAGTGAGATGGACTCTGGTGAAAATAGCACAGGGAGGAAATGAGCAGGAAACAGAAGGGCTGGCAGAACTTTAGAGGGCAAAAATCCTGTTCCTCGCCCAACTTCACTAAGTTTTCATAGAGCCAAATACAACCAAGCTGTTCTGGAACCAGTGCCTACACCTGTTCCTGCAACTCATGCAAACTTTGCAGAAATGAACGTTCTTTGTTTTCTGTAGCCCATGTTTAATGTCCAAAAGCCCCGTACAATATCCTTTGTGCTGCACAACAGGGTTTAATACATTGCAGCAAGTTAGATGCGGTGACTAGCTTTTCCTACAACAAAGGAGGATTCCTCCTGTATTTTGAAGGCTGCCAAATTATGGCGTAAGGTTTTGTTGGCTGAAGCTGATTGCATCTGACGAAACAACCCTGAGAGTTATGCCACAATAAATTTGTTGGTGTATGAAACATTTCTGAAAATGGGGTATGCTCAGAATAACTCCTGTTTCTGATCAGATTGGCATGTTAAGATTACTGATGTGCTAGCACCATACTCTCTACTTTGTGTATAACTGAGCTGTGAAACAGTATTATGTATTGCCTTTTAATTCTGTTTTCCCCCCATTTTCTTTCTCAGTTGCCTATTATTATGGTGGTGGCTTTCTCGATGTGCATTATCTGTTTGCTTATGGCTGGTAAGTGATCATCTGACCTGTGCGTGAAATTCACAGCAATAGTGTACATAAGTCAATGGCAGTAGCTTCTTGGAAGTTAACGAGAGGTTTTTATAGGAGCTCTTTCTGCAATTGGGTATCATCAGAGCTAGACACGGGCAGTTTGTGGGTGAGAATTTACAAGCATCGTAGCAAACAAGTCACAAAATCTGATGGCTAGCCTCATGTTTATGAGTTCAGTGTACTCCAGGAAAAAACCCTTGAAGCAGCATAGGATCTTTGGACCTTGGTACCAGCAGGCTGCCCAGGCTGGTCCTCTGCTCCAAAGCAGAATCTTCCACCCCGAGATTGCCTATAGTTTTAATCCTCATTTGCTGAAAATGTAGAGCAAGAACAAAGGGACATCATACGTACACGCAGGAAAAACTTTTGTGGCCAAGAATTCATATTGTTCAAGTATTAGGAGCTGAATTTCAACTATAGCAGAGCCGATTTTAACCTCTGTATTCGCAATGACTTAGTAAAAATGATTACCATATTTTTCATCCCATAGGACGCTCCATCCCATAGGATGCACCTAGTTTTTTTTTTGGGGGGGAATAAAGGAATTTCCCCCCCTTTATCCCCCCCCCAAAAAAAGCAGGTCGGGGAAACCGAACCAGGTCCAGGAACAGCGGGATGGCGGCGCTGCGCCTCCCTGCTGACCCCCAAGCTTGTGGGGCTGGCCAATGTCTGCCCGGCACGAGGGGCGCTCTGCTTCAGGGTGCTATCCGCAGCGTGGGGAGCCCTGCGGGGACCTCCCGCAGGGCTGCCTAGGCTGCGGATGTGTTCCCGAAGCCTGGAGAGCGAGAGGGGTCGGTGCACCTAGACCCCTCTCGCTCTCCAAGCTTCAGCGAAAGCCTGCATTCGCCCCATAGGACGCACCCAGGTTTCCCCTTCATTTTTGGAGGGGAAAAAGTGCGTCCTATAGGGCGAAAAATACGGTAGGTGGCCAAATAACCAGAGCCCCATTACCTTTTCAGATACATATTATCAGAGCTATGTCCTAGGTCAAAATCATGTTTCCTAAAGAAAGTTAATATTTCTTTAAAATAGCAGGGAGGAATTGCAGTGATGATGCATTATAATCATATACAATAGCTTACGGGCCACTTGACGGCATCCCCCGCTGAATCAAATATTATCCCTCATAAGCTACAGGGACTGGAGCATTTCAGGTGCGTCCAAATGACGAACACCTTTACTATGCCTGATGTCATCAGTCAGTGGGAAATTCAAACCGTGGCTGCTGCAAAGTGCCTAATGGTGCCTGCAAAAGAATGGGGAGTGCCCTTAGCGTGCACCCGGCTCTTCCTTTGCAGCTGCGGGCTGAAATTAAGAGCACCTGGTGCCAGGTGATTGCTAGGTAGGTGGACCCCACTTGCCTGTCTGAAATGGCCCACGGAGGGTTGGCTGCTTTTGCATGCAGCCCCCCATTTCCTCACCCTTGATGCTGTGGGAAACTCCACTTGCATTCCAGTGTTTTGTTTTGCTGTGCCATGTGCTCTCTTTCACAATACATTTTCTGCAAAGGCCCATACCACCTGCTGTATATTTTCCTAATACTCTCCGTCCCCCTTCAGGTTCCCAAATGTCACCTTCATACATATGAAAACATTCTCACCACTTCTGCTAATAAATACGTTGGCGGCGTGTGGGGAAGAACACTCAGATTTGTAGATCTGAAATTGCACTCCAGAATTCTAGCAGGCTTCTCTTTTTCTGGTCGCTAATATAGTTTCTTAATAGTCCTTGTACGTAGCTGAAAGCAATTTATTGTGTCCACAGGTGACACCTGGACAGAGACCCTGGCCTATGTGGTTTTCTGGGGAAGCGCAAGCTTTGGAACTCTTGCTATCATCCTTTACAACGGCAAGGATTTTGTAGATGCGCCCAGGCTGGTTCAGAAGGAGAAGATGGACTGAATTTGTGTGTGTGGAAAACAGCTTGGTAGGGATGGCTCCTCCACCAGTACCTGGAGCCTCTACTGACCTGCTTTCCACACAAGCTCGTGGTCTTTTTTTCTTTTTAGCTTTCATCTTTGCAGGGTGAAAAACTGAATCGAACTTACTACTTGGTGGAGGGGATTCGCCGTTTTGATTCTATAGTCACAATGATCTTAGGAGTATTGCATTTACTGGAGAGCTTGCGCACATAACCGTTAGGAGGATTAAGAGATGAAAGCCAGTTTGCACCGTCGTCCCACGGGGTGTTAACTGGATTCACAAAAAGGGTGTGCCAAGCTTCACAACCCATGAATGTAGTATTGTAAAATCTTTTGAGATGTCTCAGCCTTCTTTTTTAAAAAAGATGCTGTTCTCCTGACATTACTTAGCGATCTAGTCACTACTAGGGTACAACCAGGTTACAATATCTGATACTAGTAAAAAGCCTTGCTTATTAACAATATCAACAATTGCTGCTTAATTAAACTTCTGTTGAGTGCCCTTGTAGCCAGGAGGAAAGTCGATGTATCAAGCGCAGGGTTGTATGTATTTGTGTGTGTCTCCCCCAATATATTTTTCTCCTCGTGCTCCCTTATCTGAAGGCGAGTCTCTCCTGCCATTTCTGGGACTGCTGATGCAATATTCTGCTTAAATCATTGTCGGGAGGATTCACTCTGTTTGGAACATGTCCTGTGCTGCTTTAATGACTACAGTCCTTAGAAGACTTAGATGACAAACTTCAGTGTGATTAAAGATTGTTTTGTCTCTTAAGAAGATGTAAATGGAATCAAAGAATGTAAAGCTACTTATCTGAACCCTCTTACGCTAAAGGTCCAAAGTATTTGCTTCTTTCCGAAGAGTCTCAAACGCAGAAGGTATTTCTTATTAATTTGGCAAACCACCTTGCTGTTTTATGCTGCCTTGGTTTTAGGAGGGGTAATCTGTGGAAGACAATATACATTTGATGCATTCGGGGGGAGGGGAGGGGAGGTGAAGTTAATTCCATATTTGCACTTGGGATCAACATCAGCTTGCTTTTTGTGCATGCCATAATTATATTTCTCTACAATTGTAACTTTCTCTGGAAACTACTAAGCTCTAAGAATAGCCTTGTGCTGGTTATCAATAAATGTGTGTCTCAACTTTAGTGCTTCCAAGCTTTATATTAAAAACTAGATGATCTAAATCCAAGGACCAATTTTAAACTACTTTGTCAACCATTTTCTAATTACTTGCGTTCAGAACCAGACACGGATCAGCTTCAGGTACTGTGAATTGTTTAATTATACTTCCTGTAATTACAGCTGTATAGTCGAGATTGCAATTATGAATTTAAGTATTAGGCGGACATGTAGACAACTAGGGGTTAATACAATTGGTCATTCCAAGCTAAAACACAATTTGCTGTGCAGTTTTTTCATTGTATGACAATTGAACATACTGTACCGTATGGAAACAGCAACTGTTCATTTTAACCTTTGAATGTTTGAGGGTCTCTGAGTTTGTTTCAATATTATTCTCACAGTCCTTGTAATAACATACACAGTTTTTGTTTGTAGAGGAAGGAACAGTCAGCAGAGTTTGAAAACTAAAATCCAAGTCATCTACTTCAATGCGTGGAAAATATAAAAAAGGTCTTGCATCAAATGTTTGATTTAATGTTCATTAGCAGATCATTTTTAAGTGACTCCTGCTTTTGTCCTTCTGATGCACTTCCCATTAAGAACTTGTTGCAACAAAGAAGAAAGTTTGGGCAGCTAGCATTGTTAGAAAAGAACTAAATTTCTGTAGGCTTGAGGTTTGGAAGGATGTCTGTTTTCCATTGCTTTGCAAAGAGGTTGCATTTCTAAATCCACACAGTGTACTCAAACAATAATAAAACTTCCATCTTTTCTAAATACTGAATTCTGTCTCTGAATCCTGATTGATTAATGGACAAAATGTGTATTGGGACTGTGGTTAAAGGCAGAATGAAGATGAATAGCTACAGACTAGCCATATTCTGCTAGACATCATTGGATTACCTCATCTGCTGCACTGTGTCGAAGAAGCTCATGTTGCATGGATTTATGAAATATCTGAAAAATCAAAGTATGAACTGCTTGTGTTCCCCCTGAAATCACAATAACCCCTTTCTTCCTTGTGGGTTCTACTTTGCTAATTTAGGATGCAATATAAAACTACACCATGCAAGCTGTATCTATAGGACTCCAATGTGAGGATTGAGAATGGAAGTCAGAGAGTTAAGGTCATGGCTGAGCGTACAGATGGATAAGATGGCAAGCAGTTGAAGGTGGAAATAAGAGCGTCCCATCACAACTGTAATGAACATTTTCCATGACATGGCCTGCTACACCGAGTTGGCATCCAAACACCATCTGGGCAGATCTGTTGGCCTCTCAGATACAACAGCTGGTGTGTTGAAAGTAACAAAGGAACTAGACCCACCTGTTTTCATGATGCCCGATTGCTTTTGCTACAGGAAATCACTCTATTTTTAACACAACAGTGACTGTGCAACCTAAGGGAGAGAATTCAAGATCTGTCATCCGCAAGTTTGCATATGGCGCTCAATCAGGTGCTACAGCTTAACCAGAAAACCAAGTATGTAAAAAAGCACCAGGTCTTACCAGCCTCGTTAAAAGAGGGCAGAGCTCGGAGGAAAATCAGCTATAACCGCAATTATAAGTTCACAGTGGGGAAAAATATTTACAAAGGCCTCTCAAAAGTTGAGCACACATCAAAGCTCTGATGCATAATTAGTTTATTGGCACTCAGTAAGCTTGGATTGCATTAGGGTGATCAACTCCTTGACTTCTGGGGCAAACATTTTAAAATTAACATTAATTAAATTAACATCTGCTTCAGTTTATCCCAAGAATTAGTAACTAAAGTGTACACACACACACACATGCATATTCCAAAGCCCATGTCAAATGTATTAAACACATACTTTAATTGTAAAGGTTAAGATTTAAGGCACAGGAGTTCCAAGACAAATATAGGTGTTAATCTATTCTTCCTAAACAGTATAGAAGATCCTAGTCTTGAAAATAATCTCTGATTATTTGGCAGCCCGGTCAGGCAGTGGCCGGTAGAACAGACCCTAAAGCTCTACCCAGGCTCAAATTGTTCCAAGTGCTCAAAATTAGTGAGGCTATTAAAGAGCAGCAAGCTGTGCTAACCTTAAATTTGTGCTCTTGAGTCACTGTGACTATTTATTTCACAGCAATGCCAGTGGCGTAGTAAACTGAAGTGCAGGCCCTCTTTGTGACAGCCTCTGCAGCCAACCTCTTCCAAGACAATAGAACAAAAACGAGTATTTGACCAATGCAGACATTATGGCTTCAATACCAAGCCAGTATTTTCTACATCCCCTGATACCTTGTTTACTATCCAGCCTGATGGAAGAGTTACAGTGAACTCTTGGCTCCCTATTTTGTGACATTTTAGTTGGCCACAACAACGGAGCTTTGGGGTTTTTCAAAACAGGAGTGGCAGTTTTACCCTTTACTTTGCATGCTGACGTTATCTGCCTCTCTCTTCGGCTTGCCTTGTTCGGCGGGTTTTTCCTCACAGAAAAGCTTATTTATCTGACATGCGGAGGATTAGCAAATAGCAGCATCCGGGGAGACGATCTCAACATCACCATCCCTGTTGTGAAGTTAAGCGGTAATGTTTTGTCCCTACTCCACAACAACACTTGCTGGTGGCTGAGCTGTGGGAACAGGTAGAAAGTAGAGCTGGGTTTCTAAAATGAATGATGAGAGCAGATCAGCCCCTCCAACCTGCATGCAATAGGATAGGACAATAAGATGTTGTTGTTGTTTAGTCATTTAGTCGTGTCTGACTCTTCGTGACCCCATGGACCAGAGCACGCCAGGCACTCCTGTCTTCCACTGCCTCCCGCAGTTTGGTCAAACTCATGCTGGTAGCTTCGAGAACACTGTCCAACCATCTCGTCCTCTGTCGTCCCCTTCTCCTTGTGCCCTCCATCCTTCCCAACATCAGGGTCTTTTCCAGGATAACCTCCTGGAAAATAGGATAACTTCCACCAATGTAAGGAAAGGCAGGTAATTACGTCTCGGTCACCACAAATTAAAAACATCACGAGAGTCTGCTCAGTATGTAGACGCGCTGGAGGGCTGGACGTTGTGTTTCCCTGATTGACTATCAGAACAAGAAGCCACAAGAAGAGACGTGCAGGTGTATTGTCACTTATTTCTGGCACTTTCTTGTGTCCTTTAAAGGGTATTTGTTGTGATTTTACTTGCTAAAGATTCCTCTCAAATGACTCGAGAAGAAAACAGTCTCTCCCGCCTCTTTCTCCCAGCAAAAAAAAAAGGGGGGTGAGGGAGAAGCACACAAGGAGCCACAAATCACTCCAGCTAATACTGTAAGTTTTTGTCCAGAACAAAAACAAATCCTTTGTTGTGTGCAATTGCCACACACGCAATGCACAAGGCCAAAAAGAAAGAAAAAAAAGAGAGCCTCTTCCTTCACCTTCTCGCTGCAAATCGCCCGCTGAGGTAGATACGCACCTCAAAAACGACAGCCGTGAAAACCTTTCCCTTGGCAGGCTTCTGGGAAGTTTGGCAGAACTGGCTAGAAATGGTGTACGTAGGCATCCGCATGAGTTGTTGTGCCTTTCTCTATATGTTTAAGGTGGCAGGAATGGCAGAGCAGGTGGTCATCTAGGGGGTAACACCGATGTCCGTCTTCGTCGTTGAGTTCCATGCCGCAGTCCTACGTGAGAAACGAAAGGGACGGAACTGCTATTCAGGACATGCACCAGCCATAAAACGGTTTATGTACAATCTTCTGATCGGCAGCCCCAGCCCAGAGTGTCAGTATAGATTAATAGTCAATTCCTAGCTGTCAGTTAAGGAAAACTTGATTCTGTCCCCGTGAAACAAAACAGAATGAGGATTTAAAACAGTTCGCTCCAAGTGAGATTCCGCGCAACTACCCTATGCTGAAACAGGTGTATGTGTGTTTTTAATTCTAAACTCCGCAAGGATGCCTAGGCTAGAGAACCTCTCAGGAGGTTATGAACATGCGAGTTTTGGACTTTACACGTGGATAAAATTACAGAAGGTTGCATCCCATGTTAGTTCTGTTCAGATTAGGCCCACTGAAATTCATGGACCAACTTAAGTCTGAGTAAAATGAAGCGGTGTACTAGGGGGTACATCTTAAATCTTGGTGTTATTCTAACAATTGGCATGGCTTGGGGTTAGACATGGGTTTCTGTGGCCTACTGAAAGGCATGTCAAACTGACTACTGAAGACAATCTCTTATTTTTATGACACCGGCAGCGTTATGCCTTGACTTGAGCTAGTCAAGCTAAAACGAACAGAGCCTCTTGGGGGGGGGGGTTAATCAAGGGCCTGACATCCACATTAACCCCATACGAAGCAAAAAAATATTCCCTGTGGAAATACGTAAGAATTGCCCGTTGTACATCCTATTCATGTGAGAAGGATCCCCTCCTTATTTACTGGTGTCCCATCTGGAAATGAATTACAAACTACTGCTTTTGAGTTATTTCAGATCAAGGGTGTCCAATTTGGTCGCTCTCCAGATGATGTTGGGCTACAACTCCCATCAAACCAATGGTCAGTGCAGGATATCCTCTAGCAGTTAAGAAACAACTGTCTTAAAACTACATATACTTGCTACTTGTATTTACTTTATTGTGTCTGTAATGAACAGCAGGCCTACCTCACAGCAGTAACATTCCACATGGTAATCCTTGTGCATTGACACAACACGTATAGTCTCATCGGATCCCTGGGAACATTAAAGCACAAAACAAAGACAAAAGGTTTTTTAAAAAAATAAAATAAAAAAGGACAGATGGGCTGAAATGAACTAATTTGGAATTTGCTCTGGGCCACGTGAAACTTTCTTAGGGCAAAGTGAAGGATGAAGCAAATGCAAACCTGACAGCCTCCCCAAGTGAGACAAACCAAATGTCTACACGCTAAAAAGAAAAATCCTGAACCCACTGATTTAAGCAAAGACAAAATTTTACAGGAGATACCCCATAGCATTTAAACATTCTCAAGTGTTATTGCTTGGAACAGCGATCCCCAGCATAGCTCACATATTTTTGGTCAGCAAATAGCAAAAAGGGGGAGGAGAGTCGTGCATTCAAAGTTCTGCGCAAAGGAACACCCATGTAAAATAGTTTTTTTCTGTGACATAAGACTCTGAACATACATTTGATTGCTGTGCATAACTTATTCTGGTTTGGAGGAAGATTTTTCTTTCCAAATTGGAGGTGGAAGGGCATGAGGATTTTGGATGCAATCCAAGATGTGTTAAGTGAACCTAAGTCTCACTAAAATCAGCACAGCTTTCTGGATGATCCTTAGCAGGTTTACTCAGAAGCAAGTCCCACTGAGTTAAAATGTGCCTTACTCTCTAGCAAGTGTCCTTAGGATTGCGGTTACACGATTGTAACTCAGCTCTGCAGTTCCATTTATTTAAGTGGGGGTTAGGTGCCGCAAACTTTTCCTGGATTGTATCCTTAGGATCCAAACAAGCAGAACTTAAAATTTGGCTAAATTCCATCAAAACCAATGGAAACCATTAACTATGGCAAAGTCCCCTTCCCAGAGAAATGGCACCTTAAAGACTTGTTTACAGAGATCCATCTATAAAACCTCATGCCTCAAGGAATCTGTTAGTTTTTCAAGTGCCACAGCAGCCTTTGGCCTTTGTCAAATCTATGACTCCAGTTATAAGCTCTTCGCATCTTTCACAAGACTGGGGGCCTTGCTAATATTCCACTCGCAGAGATTTGTTTATTTAAAAGCATTTCTAAAGCACTTAGGGTTCTTCTTGTTTTTTTAGTGGCACACGGTCTGTGCAATATAAAAACCCAACACCCCCTTCTTAAAAAAAGCAACCTAAAACTAATGAAAACAGTAAAAAAAGCAAATAAAACAGATTTAGGGGGTTCATATCCCTAAAAATGGGTCCGATCCTATGGGTCAAGGAAAGCCCAGAGAAAAGGGTAAGTCTTCAAAGGATGTCTGAAGCCACAGGTGGTTGCTGTGTCATGTATGGCAGAGGGGAGGGCATTCCACAGAGCAGGGAGAAGGGGGGGAAATGCCAGTTTCCAGGTCACCACCCTAGGTTATTCTGCAGGGGCAGTGCCATAAATAGAAGTTCTTCAGATGATCTAAGTGATCTAAGGGCAGGTGGTCTAGCCATGCTTCAACACAGAGCTTAGAATAAGACTACTGCAAATAACTGGGGGGCTGTAGCATTACTGAGAAAGGTAAAGGGACCCCTGACCATTAGGATGATTCTTTGGTTGCGGCGCTCATCTTGCTTTATTGGCGGAGGGAGCTGGCATTTGTCCGCAGACAGCTTCCGGGTCATGTGGCCAGCATGACAAAGCCGCTTTTGGTGAACCAGAGCAGCGCACGGAAACGCCTTTTACCTTCTCACCGAAGCGGTACCTATTTATCTACTTGCACTTTGACGTGCTTTCGAACTGCTAGGTGGGCAGGAGCAGGGACCGAGCAACGGGAGCTTAACCCATCGCGGGGATTCAAACCACTGACCTTCTGATCGGCAAGCCCTAGGCTCTGTGGTTTAACCCACAGCGCCACCTGCGTCCTATTACTGAGAAAAGGTAGAAGCAAAAAATATAAATCACTTACCTCACTTGGCAGAATAGGAAGACCACAGGCAGCACATTTTGGCGCCAAAACCCTTTATAAAAAACAAAAAAAGGCAAGTTACAAACATGAAAGAGAACCCAGATTTGAATGATTTAAAAATATTGTTTCAAGGGCATTGAACACTTTGCACATTCTCCAAAGCACACTGGGGTCCCAACCTCGCGTTTTCCCATTTCTAGTGAAAATGGAAGCATGGGAAAAGGCTGGTGCAGAGGGACTCCTAGAGCAGAAGGGGGCAAAAGGGAGGTTGGAATCTCCTGGGAATCTCTTGAGTGATTTGCTGCAGTAGATTGGCAAGGGTTTCCTGACTCCAAATTGTTTTGAGAACAGCAAGCTACTTGTTGCACCTAAATTAGGCTGCGCAAATGAAGAAAACTAGCCAGGTGTGGCCTTTTGTGGGAAACGACTAGGAGCAGATTTGGTTTTCAAAACCAATTCCTGGACCCTGTTCTTTAATTCTAACTGCGTGTCATTTGCACCTGATTGGTTGCTGGATCTTGGGATTCTAGCAGATCTGAGAATCCTGAAATCTGCTCATCTCTGTCCTAAGGGCAGAAGATGATGAGAATATAGGTAAAGGTAAAGGGACCCCTGACCATTAGGTCCAGTCGTGACCGACTCTGGGGTTGCGGCGCTCATCTCGCTTTATTGACCGAGAGAGCTGGCGTCCAGCTTCCGGGTCATGTGGCCAGCATGACTAAGCCGCTTCTGGCGAACCAGAGCAGCGCACGGAAATGCCGTTTACCTTTCCGCCGGATCAGTACCTATTTATCTACTTGCACTTGAGGTGCTTTCAAACTGCTAGGTTGGCAGCAGCAGGGACCGAGCAACAGGAGCTCATCCCGTCGCGGGGATTTGAACCGCCAACCTTCTGATCGGCAAGTCCTAGGCTCTGTGGTTTAACCCACAGCGCCACCCGCGTACCGATGAGAATATAGGTTGCTAGAATTTTTACATTACTTGATGCACCTTCATGATCAGCAAGCAATACTGCCTTCCTGTGAATACACATATTTACTTGCAAGGAAATCACACTGATTTCAGCAGCTCTTGCTTACAGCCACGTCTGTTTAGATCCCCTCCCCCTTACTTGTGGTAATCTCGGACACAGTAGATTTTGTTCTCGCTGTCTACCGTGAACGGCACTCCATCCAGACATTCATTGCAGATCACACAACGAAAGCAGCCAGGATGGTACGACTTCCCCAGAGCTTGCAAAATCTGCAATAAGAAACAGGAAAATGCTTCTGAACGAGCATTAAGGTTTTTTAAAAAATGCAATACAGAAGCAATTGCAAAGGAGTGTAAGGAATATATAACGATTACAACAACATAAGGATGCTTGTAAATTGTTCCCTTAATGGTGCTCTGCTTCACAGCAACCATGCCACGACATCAGGAATCCTGTAATTAATTTGAGCAATTTTGGTAGGAAATTACTGGCAAGAGGCAGAAATGACAGAGCAAATTTCTGTCATCGTAATTCCGGTGGAATTTGAAGCAAGCGAAACAGCACCCAGTCTGAAAAGACAGGGAGCAGGCAGCAAGAGTGAATTCAATCAGGACACAGAAAAATAGAATAGAATTTCCAAACAACTATTGCGAGAAAACTCAGGTAAGATTTAAAATGTCTTTATTTTTATGCCCCGAAGGGCTGCTCTTGATTACAGCAACCAGCTGTTTGCTGATTCAAGTTAGGCTGGAAGTTGCATGTGGCACCTGGGTTTAGCTTGTTTTTTCTGGCATACAAGTTTATGCAGAACCATTTAGTTAAGTGATTGACTAAAACCAGCCTGATTCCTTGACTAGGGTTTTGTTAATCAGCCGACAACCTCGTTGCATTCCAAAAGCCCTCCCCATTGTTAGAGAGGCTACAGTGGAAGCATTAAGAGTCATGTGCAATCACAAGAGATTACAGAAAAAAATGAAATCAGCACTCTCCCACATATTTTGTTTTACAGGATGTGAGTATCTGCATACCTTAAAAAATGCACACACAAAAATTATAAACAAGACAAAAAGCACACAATTGGATTTAGTTTGCTTTCCTCATTTTCCTTATTCCTCATACAATAAGAAGTGGATGGCATACAGCAGCAACACTCTTTTATTTTCCATTTGGGATGTCATTCTAAAATTACGGGGACTTTCCCTCCATAGCGTGTTTTCCACACACAAAGGTCACTTACCATGTCCATGATCAAATGGCCACATATGAAACACCTGTCAGCTGATTGCTGGAAGCCTGAATACTGTAGTGGGAAAAGAAAGTATGCTAAAACCTTTTGAGTAAAAGCATGAGCAATATTTTCTTACTTTCTTAACTGGAATAAGGCAAGCTGACCAGGGTGCATAGCCACGATAATGTCTCTGGGCACATGATTCCCCCCCCCCAAAAAAACAGCTTTTATTACTTTCTTTAAAAGCTTCCATCCTTCAATTAAAAAAACCCAACATATTCCCAAATGCTAGTGCAACGAAGAGACAATGAGAACAAACTCATTTTAGCAACAAAGGCAATCCGCATGTCTTCGACCTCATACACTCATTTGCCTCAGTAGGTTGGATTAAGTATTGCTGAAATAACATATGTGAACACTAGGGCTGGCTTGAAAACCACTTGTCAGCTTAATAACACGGTGTATAAACAATCCTTGTGGAGAAGCTCATACGTATGAGGCTCCTTTATATCTCAGACATAATCTCATAATTATATATTATGTAGCCAATATATGACTGTCCAATTACTGCCACTCAGTAATTGCCCAATCATTAGTAGTAAAAGCAACATGAATAAACAGCACACTATGTTAAGTATAACTAGTTTAATTCACACTGAAATGGGAATTGGTGAAAGGGTTTGACTGTAAGATTCCATTGAAGCCAAGAGCAAGAAGTGGTCTCTGGGCTCCTTAATGGGTTGTTGTTGTTCTCAGGTAGCTCTGATGTTTTAACCTTAGAACACATGAGAGTGATCAAATGTCAAGTTTGTTATCTCAAAAGGGTGGTTGCTGAAGACTTTCTTCCCAGACTCAGTGAGAGTGAGGATGCAAATGAAGCTCTCCAGGAAAACAGCTCCAGGCAAAACGGATGCTGAAAGGAGAGACAGACCCCTGTTTGGAATATTTCGTAATTTATAAGATGCTGAGCCTATGCTTTGGACTGGCATATGTCTTACGGAACTGTTTGAATGCAACATTAGATGTTTTGGTTTTGATTTGGAGAAAGTTTGGCAAGTGAAGTTTTAATTAAACATATGAGCTTCCATTGCTCAGTCCCAGCTCCTGCCAACTTAGCAGTTCGAAAGCACGTCAAAGTGCAAGTAGATAAATAGGTACCGCTCCGGCGGGAAGGTAAACGGCGTTTCTGTGCGCTGCTCTGGTTTGCTAGAAGCGGCTTAGTCATGCTGGCCACATGAACCAGAAGCTGTACGCTGGCTCCCTCGGCCAATAAAGCGAGATGAGCGCCGCAACCCCAGAGTCGGCCATGACTGGATCTAACGGTCAGGGGTCCCTTTAACTTTACGGGCCTTAACAATGTTTCATTTCCAAAAAGGAGTTGGTTTTCATGCATCCAGTTGCTTTTAACTGTGCAATATTAATATCTGCAACACACCTAGATTTAAAAATCATTTATTTATTTTCCAGCTAAGATAGGTGCACATGAGGACCGTGTGAACAAAAATCTAGAATCTATACTTGAATCTTGCACCTGCATTTCGGTTCGTAAGGACAAGTAAGGGAAAAGTACAAATCAAAATGCTGCAATTCTTTTTGGGGTGGGGTGGGGGGTGGGGAGTCATCAGCACTGATTGCCTCATTTAAGATCCTCTCTGCTTTCACAAAGGTGCTTAATCAGACACAACAGATAGGAAGAGGTGTTAATTCATGCCCTACACATCAGATGTCAAGGAAATAAACAACTATCTGACAATTAGAATACATCTGAAGGCAGCCCTGTTTAGGGAAGTTTTTAATGTTTGATGTTTCATTATGTTTTTAATATTCTGTTGGGAGCCGCTCAGAGTGGCTGGGGAAACCCAGCCAGATGGGCGCAGTATCAATAATAAATTATTATTATTATTAAAAATCCATCACTCTAGCAACTTGTCGGACAAGGATCTAGGAGTCTTGGTTGACCACAAACTTGACATGAGCCAACAGTGTGACGCGGCAGCTAAAAAAGCCAATACAATTCTGGGCTGCCTCAATAGGAGTATAGCATCTAGATCAAGGGAAGTAATAGTGCCACTCTATTCTGCTCTGGTCAGACCTCACCTGGAGTACTGTGTCCAGTTCTGGGCACCACAGTTCAAGAAGGACACTGACAAACTGGAATGTGTCCAGAGGAGGGCAACCAAAATGGTCAAAGGCCTGGAAACGATGCCTTATGAGGAACGGCTAAGGGAGCTGGGCATGTTTAGCCTGGAGAAGAGGAGGTTAAGGGGTGAGAAAGGTTGTTTTCTGCTGCTCCAGGGAAGCGGACACGGAGCAATGGATCCAAACTACAAGAAAGAAGATTCCACCTAAACATTAGGAAGCACTTCCTGACAGTTCGACAGTGGAATTTGCTGCCAAGGAGTGTGGTGGAGTCTCCTACTTTGGAGGTCTTTAAGCAGAGGCTTGACAACCATATGTCAGGAGTGCTCTGATGGTGTTTCCTGCTTGGCAGGGGGTTGGACTCAATGGCCCTTGTGGTCTCTTCCAACTCTATGATTCTATAACCTGACCCATTGCCAGTGGGTTCTCCACCCTGCAATCCTCAACCTCATTTAGCATTCCCTCCAGGAGCAACAACATGCAAGAGCCTGCTGCTTACTCACCAGGAAGTCTTCTTCACAAAACACTTTCCCATTAACAAAATAAAAGGCTTTTCCTCTCAGCTTCCGACCTGCAAGGGGGAAAAGGGGGGGTGGGGTGGAATATGATCAAAGACCAATAAATAAAACATCTGAATGCCGCCAATGGAAGCCAGAAAGAAAGATGCAGTTTCGATGCAACGAAACACTAGGACAGATGCCGTAATCCTGCCCTGTGCTTTTTTGTGCATCCACAATTCCTTACTGCAGAACTGTAGTATGAAGACGCAAAGGCTATATATCATTCAGGGCTTTTTAATTTATAGCGTAACTCCAAGCTAGGACCTTATACTGCACAGGTGCACACAGGAAGTATTTGCTCTGATAGCTCAGTTGCTAAGACCGTGGTACTGATAACGCCAAGGTTGCAGGTACAATCCCCGTATGGGGCAGCTGAATATTCCTGCAGTGCAGGGGGTTGGACTAAATGATCCTCAGGGTCCCTTCCAACTCTACAATTCTATGATCCTACTTTAAAGGTAAAGGGACCCCTGACCGTTACGTTCAGCGGTGGCCGACTCTGGGATTGCGGCACTCATCTCGCTTTACTGGCCGAGGGGGCTGGCGTACAGCTTCTGGGCCATGTGGCCAGCATGATTAAGCCGCTTCTGGCGAACCAGAGCAGCGCACGGAAACGCCGTTTACCTTCCTGCCAGTACATACCGATTTATGTACTTGAACTTTGACATGCTTTCGAACTGCTAGGTTGGCAGGAGCAGGGACCGAGCAACGGGAGCTCACCCCGTCGCGGGGATTCGAACCGCTGACCTTCTGATCGGCAAGTCCTAGGCTCTGTGGTTTAACCCACAGCACCACCTATGGCGGGTCCCTATGATCCTACTTTAGAGCACCATTTAACCTGGTGCTGGCTTTCGACTCTAACCTGTAACATGAGCCCCACGCTTCTGTCCATCTTATTCTTCCTTCCCACCTTCAACTTTCTCCTCATCTTAGAAAATGTGAAAAGCTCGTTAAAAAAAATAAATAAATTGGGAGCGTCACTATTCTTGCAAACCATTTTAGCAAGGGCTATGACCAATTATGTCGGTCACAATTCGCCAATTAAAGAGAATGCATTAAAGGATACAGAGGTGTTGATAGCAGGAGATAAACATTTCACTATACCGAGCTCATCGCATTAACACCAGATGGCGCCTCTCGTCAAGGCAAGAAAAAATAGATGTTCAGTCTTTGTGGGATAAAACGATTCTGTAAATGTCCACCTTACCAATTTTAAATATTCCCAGTGCAAGACCCAAATTGTACAGGTTGTATCTGGTGTTAGTACTCCGCTGATAGTAAGCCTTCTGAATAAGGAAGGAGTTTGGAAGCGATGGATCTGAATATATATAAGCAGAGGATGCAACAGGTGGAACCCTCCAAAGATCCTTTGTCCCAGGGACAAAGGGTGGTCTACACTGGGCACAGCTGTCCCTCTGCCCATCACTGTTGGTCACTGCCAGCCTCGTCCCACAGAAGGAAGCTAGCATGACTCTCTCAGCGCAGAGCTCCAGGGCACAATGCTTTGGACCCAAGCTGGACCCACTGCTGTCACGTGACCTGCAATCTGTTGGTCCCTCGATACCTTCTTCCCCATTGGACACACTCAGCGGGGTGACCGTGCTGGTCAGGGGCCAGGGTTAGGATTGCTGCCCAAGGCAGGTACCAAAACAGGTAGGTAACATCCTGCTTGGGGAATGTGCTCCCCAGAGAACTCACCTCACTATCATTTCAGTACTGGGCAAAATTATTATTTTTTTGAAAAAATATCTTCCTAAGCTTTTATACACTGCCAACTTTTCGAGCTGCGTGGTTTGAAGCTGTTGTGTGTATTTTTATTGCTTCAATTCTTTATCACAAGTTGTTTTTTGTGTGGTTTTGTTTTGCAACATTTGTAATTTTTAAAAAATCCTTTCGTAAGAAACCCTAGGAATGCTGACTGACCGATGAAGGAAAGGATGCACGCTTGTTTGTTTATATAAGTATTTATATACCCCATCCCCTTGCAAAACACTGGAGCACTGGACAACAACATGAAAACATTTAAAACCAAGCCAAAACGATCATCAAAACGACTGGCTACTCCTACTCCAGAGTCATTTTATTTTTTTTATAATATTTTTTATTGCTTTTTTAAAACTCCAGAGTCATTTTAAACATCTGTATATGCCTGTCAGCATATACCGTATTTTTTGTACCATAACACTCACTTTTTTCCTCCTAAAAAGTAAGGGGAAATGTCTGTGTGTGTTATGGAGGGAATGCCTACGGGTGGCATGCCTACGGATTTTCCTCCTCTAAAAACTACGTGCGTGTTATGGTCGGGTGCGTGTTATAGAGCGAAAAATACGGTATGTATTTCAAGAGAGGCATGAAAGTCAAAAGCCAGGATGCCTGCTGAATCTCTGCTGGAGGATTGTTCCACAGCAATTAATGCCCCACTTCTGGTTGAAGCCAATATGGCCTCTGAAATATGGGGGACAACTAACAGTGCTCTTCCAGAATATCTCCGTTATTGGGATATTTGAAATAAATAAATCACTGAGCAATCAGAAGCAAACTGGACCTGCACATAGCTATTTTATCACTTTACATATTATTTGGTTTTATAATTGATTCCGGAGCTCACCTCTCATGAAACTATAGCTCAAATTATTCCCTGATAATGTGTATGGATCATATTCTGCTAAGGCCCATGTGTTCTGGGCACTGAATTCCATATTTACAGAGAACTTCTCCATCCCTCTACACAGCGAAAAGGTTAACGTATGAAACAACCCTCCTGTTACTGATAATAAGGAAAAGCAGGGCTACAGTTATATCGCTTGGGGAAGACGTTTTACTGGAACTTTACAAGATGTCCCTCAAAACTCTGGGTCTAAATCTCAAGGACTAGCCTGCGAGTCACAAAAGAAAATGTGCCTCAGGAACCCAAGCCAGTTGGGTCCCAATTCAATGGTTTAAAAAGCTCAAGCGATTATCAAAACAAGCAGCTGTCTGAAGGCTTTTTGGCTTTTTACAGCCAATACTTTTCACAAGGGCAGGGAAAGAACGTGAAAGGAGGACTTTGCAACCACATGAAATACTCCCACTTCAGATTATTTTTCTGGGCGATGAAAGCTCTCACTAGGAAAAAACAGGACGTATCTTGGATAGCTACCACTTATGTGACAGGCACAAGTCACTTAACAGAAATTCTGCATCGTGCCTGTCTTTTAACTTGGCAGCAACGATGTGGCCATGACAGAACGATGCAATTTGCACTGTTTATTATGTTCTGTTACCGCTTAACAGAATATCAAATCTCATACGAAAGGTGCCTACAGCTTTATAAGGGCCAAATCCCAAGAGTCTTTTGCTTCACTGCGCTGTCTCGCATAAATATGTCTGAATGTAAAAATTAAAAAACTGAAGTGCAGACGACTGGAGCCAACGCAGCTGCCAGATTAACAGTTAAAAATAAAATTAAAAAGTCAGTGCAAGCCTTCTCAGAATATGCACCACTAAGTTAAACAGAGCTTACTCCCAAGTAAGTGGTTATAGGATTTCAGCCTAAAGCAATGTGATGTGTGGAGCTGCAGTATTCTAAAATAAGGCTCTTTTCATTCTTATGAAGCTGTGATATTCTGAAATATAAGACGTTCTCTTACTTGAGAGACATAATACGGTTCTCAAGAGACAGAGGTTGTGCTTTATTGCATCAGACCACCTGCACACCTCTTTGAAGACATGCGCTGAGGGTAAATTCTGCTTACTATGATGTCCTCTCATAGAAATGTCAGACAGCTTAATTTATGGGCTTCTCCAGAGACAGCTAATTACTACTACAGAGAGGCTGGGTCCTGAACTCTTAGTTCCTAGCAATACTTCAAGTCCACTGTCTGCTATACTCATCCATTTCACTGCCAGACAAAGTTCATGAACGAAATAACCACGTTGGTATTTCTACTGTCCTTTTTTACTGACTGTAATTACAGGACACGTTTCCCCTTTGCGGTTTGTAATTAAAGATTTGATGCCTGTCGCTTGTGCGTGGCTGATCCATTTAAGCAACAGTTCTCATTCCCTCATACTTAAGACTTAACAGTAGCATGCTTTTATCTTCTAGATGCCCCCTCTTTATTATCCAGTGGACAGCAGGGCCCATATAATCAAAATGAATTTTGGACTTTGGACCTCTGTAATATAAAATTCAGATTACCAAAAAGAACCTAACTCCACTGAACACTGTGGGACTCAGTTTCATTTACGTCAAAGGAGATGTTTTATTCGGTCTGAACATGCTCCTGAACCCACATCAGGCAAATAGCAAATCAGTCGCCAGCCTCCCTGTGGTCAGCATCAATCCCTTGGACTTTTGACCGTTTCCTATTTTTGTACTGGTTCTGCCCATGCTTATTACCCTAGTTCAAAAAGAAACCAAAACAAGCCCAAGCCAACAAGGCGACAAGAGAACATGTCTCTCGTCAGCATTTGAGTTAGATCTCCAAAGATTTTAACATACCAAGCTAGGTACTCAATACATTTTCCAAAAAACCCACAACCATACAGCAGGGATTTGGGAAAAGTTTGAAGTTCATGGAAACTGTGAAAATAGTATTTTAAATATTAATTCTGAGGGCAATCATTCCAACTGTATTCCAGGTGAAGGTCCCTGGAATGATAGAGTTTTATGGTTAATCTAGCTTTGGCTTTGGGTCGACATGGGGGGGGGGGAGTGAAGGGGCTTTTCATTACTTAAAAGCATTTACATCCACTTTTCCACCTCAGAAGTATATGGGGGGTTGTTCAGTGAAACAAAACCAGGTCCGTTGTTTATCTCCAACATTCTCCAACGTTTTCCTGGAAACTCTCCTGAACCTAGGTACAGTGGTGCCCCGCAAGACGAATGCCTCACAAGACGAAAAACTCGCTAGACGAAAGGGTTTTCCGTTTTTGCGTTGCTTTGCTAGACGAATTTCCCTATGGGCTTGCTTCGCAAGACGAAAACGTCTTGCGCTTTTTTTTTAAAGGCGCTTGAAGAGGCGCAGTTGCGACGGACAGTGCTTCGCAAGACGAAAAACATCACAAGACGAAAAAAATTCTTTTCGTCTTGCGAGGCACCACTGTGTAAGCATTACATCAGAAGCCAAGTATAATGCTCTAATGTCAACAAAGATACATCAATACAACCATGTTAAACTGTTTAAAGATGAAAATGAATAAGAACTATGTTACAAAAAAACTCCAACCCTCCTCTGATGAAGGTACTATCCCTTTCCTCAACAATCATTCTCACCTCTGTTATTAAGGACAGAACACCAAAAGAACAAAATTCTATCATTTCTATTTGCTGGCATAACTCACCCCCTTTCCAAGATGTGAAAAACCTCAGGCTCCAATTGTGGGTTTTATGATTTACCTAACATCTGGAACATCAGTTCCCCTGCATGTCAAACGTCTTCTTTTTCGTTTTTAAGCCTTTTACCTCTCCTAATTTCTTTCAGTCATTTAAAGTACTTCCTCTGCATTTTTTATATTTTTATTTTTTGGCTCTCATCGTTCCTATCATGACCTCATGGTTCAAGACAGCTCAAAATATGCTCAAGACAGCTCAAACATATGACACGAAAATGTCAAGTCTATGTGGCTTATACGACATCGCTGGGAAGAGTCTGCATTCCAAACAAATGTGTGAAACTAGACAACAAGTATCAAAGGGTCTCTGGCGTGTGAAACGATACACTACATGGTTTTCAATGCTTATTTCTGTGACGCAGTAAAGTGTGCCTGCCTTATGAATTATGGCCTGTATCCAGAAGAGCGATTTTACTGATCCTTCAGCAAGCCACATGTCCAAGCTGCTGATCTGCAAAAACGGCTTCTGCAGCCACATGCAAAAAGGGATGTGACCTCATTTCTCTTGTGCAAAGGGTTTGCGTCAGAGGAAAGCCGACAAGGCGTCGTGTGTTACAGCCAGTCCCATGAGCAATTTCTGAAGCAAACCCAAGTACTGGAGTCCTCAGCCATAGCTCTTGCCTCCTAAACCAGCCCTCAAGTTATAAAAGCCTGTCAAAGAGAGAATACAAAACTACTTCCTGTATACAGGATGGCGACACAAGTTTATGTGGCAACTGAGTTAGCTGCATTCTGTAGAATGCAATCTTCTGTAGAAAACATATGAAGTAGGAAGGACAGGTGTCCTTCACAATAAACCCATGTAAATATGCCTGAGAGCTCCAATTTGATTTTTGACTTCTTGGGCATTTTAAGGTCACAGATCTATCATTTGCATTTTTACTGAGGGCAACAGCCTTGTAATGGCTAGGAAATATGGCAGAGTCCCATTCACATAGAGAGGATTAACTCTGACATTCATTTGATACGGAATAATACTAATTATATATGCAGTGCATTAATCCTCAATGTCAAAATACAAATCCCCATATAAATACCAAACCTAAGCATACTTTTTTTGCAAGCAAGTGTGACTGAAATAAATGGGGTTTACTTCCAAGGGTACAACCTATTTATAGTGTAGAATTTAGAACATTTGTAGCTCTGGGCAGCTAAGCCCGCTTATTTAAATATTTTTAAACAGAAGCCTAATCAAGATGAGGACATGGGAGCAGTTTAGGTTTAAAAGGGAATCTATGGTATCAGATAACGTCATTCATGCCAACGTGCTCCGCTGTCATGCAGAAAGTTCTTCCTGATGTTTAGTCAGAATCTCCTTTCTTGTAACTTGGATCCACTGGGCAAGTCGTCTGGCCTGGGACATGGCCGTTTCCCAAAGGAGAAGGTCACTAAAAGCAGACAAGCCCCTTGGAAAGACAGCTTGTCCACCAGTAGTGGTGTTCATAGGAACATGGGGAGCTGATATGGAGTCAGAACCCTTTTCCCCATCTAACTTAGTACTGTCTACACCAGGTGTGACCTTTGGGCTCTCCAAATGTTGCTGAACTACAATTCCCATTAGCCCCAAAGGACCTGGCCAACAGTTAGGGATTATGGGATTTGTAGTTCAGCAACCTATGGCAGGCCAAAGGTTCTCCACATCTGGTCTATACTGCCTAGCAGCTCTCCAAGGTTTGAGGAAGGGGTCTCTCCTAGCCGTAGCTGGAGACGCCAGGATGTCAGGGACCAGGCAAAGGAGGAATGGTGGAGACCGCCTCCCCAGCCTGACCCTTCCAGAGAAGAAGGCGACAGTTCAGAATTACAACAGGGGTTTGAGGGAGATCACAGCTCAGAGGCAGATGAGGGGGAAAGCTGGGAAATAATGGGAGAGGAGGAAGAAGCAGCAGCACCAGAGGGCGGACAGCCGATGGACACAGTGTCTTTAGGAAGCATTCCAGACCCCCCTCTCCCAGCACCTGGCGAGCATTGAAAGTAGGAGAGCAAAGAGCTCAAAGGCAGAAGGCACTTCTCAGCACCCGTAGTGATGACACATGAAGGAGAGGGAGATGGTGGAGACTCACTCAGGACAACACCATTATTCCAAGAGGTTGCATTCCCAAGCCTCTCTCTGTGAATATTGAATAAAAAGCAGTTGGTACTTTTCCTTGTCTTATCTGTTCCTGGGGACCTGCCATGGGGGTTGGATCCACTGCTGCCTGACACAGGGATTGAACCTGAAGTTTCTTGTTTGCAAATCTGATTCTCTACCTCTGAGCTACATCCTTCCCCTCCAAAATGCCAGCCATGAGGTGTATTCTTTGGCACACATTCGGTTTGCATGAGGTGTCGAGTTCAACACACCCAGCCGACTCCCCACATCTCACACTGGAACCCTTTGCAAGTTTCAGAGGTTCTCCAGTAGACAAGTTGCTATGAAAAGGTTCCCTGAAAGTAGAAGTCTGAAAAGCCTGTGTGCTAAGCCTTCAAAACCGGTGTAAGATGACAAGAGCTTGTGTTTCAACTATTATTGAAGAGATGCTTATATAAGCCTGCAAGGCACGAGTAAATTTAGAGATTTATATAAAACGCATTCCCGGAAACAGTGAAGCATTTATCGTAACTACGAGTACAAGAAAGAATGGAATCCCTATTTTGGGAAGTGAGGTACAAGGTCCTAAGTATATATACTAAAGAGCCAGGTGGCCTTGACTGCCACTGAATACACACTAATGAACATCCCTCTAAATATAAACAGGTATGACTAAAATAGTTGTCTCAATGGAAAGAGACAGAGACCATGAGAGTGGAACGCTCTCTATTTCCAGCAGAACCATAAACCTACAATGTATTGGCTCTGGCCCCAAAACTGGGGAGAATATGACTGAAGAAGTTGGCTGTCATAATCAAAAAGAAGAGACAAAGATGTGGGAAGACTGGATAGATATTCCAGGAGTTCACCATGCAATTAAAAATCCCTTCCTAATTAAAAGGAGGCAGAGATTGTGCCAGGAATGCAAAAGTGCTGAGGGCCTAGGTCTCCCCACTCCTGAGTATCTGCAGAAGTGCACATGTGAAAGAAAAAAATGATGAAGAGTTAAGGCAGCATTTTAGGAGCCTCTGCTAAGTTTTGGAAATCAGCAGATACCAGACTTTGCTGACCTCTGACCTCAGGTTTGTGCTCATTTTTTTCACTGCAAGGCACACGTTTTCTGCAAATCTCGTCTCGCCTGTAAACAGAGAAGCTTTTCCTTGATATAACAGATACTTACTACACGCCCCACAGGTAAAGCATCCGTCGTGGTAGAGATTCCCCATTGCCTGGCAAGCTTGGTTTGCGCCATATACACCTTTGTTGCACTTCACGCAGGTTCCTAAAGAAGACACAAACACAGGTCAGATGAAGACTCCACAACACTTAAGTAGTAATCCAAGCATGGGAGAAATAGAGTATGCCCACGAGAGGCAGGTGTATATTATGGTTTGGTTTAGAAACCAAGCTGGTGGAAAAACATAGTTCCAAACATAAAAAGCATAAGGGTGTTCAATGTACTAGTTTATTTATAAAGGCAGATAGCTGGGAACAAGCAAACATACTTTTAGGAGGTAAAATTGTTTCACTTATCTGAAGCACATTCTGTTCAGTTATATAATCTGTTTACCCTATTAGTGCTCACAGATTTATTTTTTAAAATTACTGTCTTAGGTAGCTTGATGTGAACAAGTAGAAAGTTGCACCCCCCCTTTTTTTTCTTGCCAAAAGAACAAAGTGGCTCAACTATAAGGGGATTTTTCTTCCTTCAAAATCACATGTTTATCCTCATTTCAAGGCCACATTAGGAAACGTTTCATATACCCTGTGGGTATAGGACGGTATATAAATTCAATAAAAATAGATAGACAGGTAGATAGATGACAGACTGACAGATAGTTTCTGAATTCTGGTTTTTGCTTTCACAAATACATATGGTTATATTCTTACCCATTTCCATCTGAAACAGTGTTTTCCCAAACTTAGGTCTCCAGCTGTTTTTGGATTACAAATCCCATCATCCCTAGCTAGCAAGACAAGTGGTCAGGGATGATGGGAACTGTAGTCAGAAAAAACAGCTGGAAACCAGAGTTTGGGAAAAACTGACCTGGAAGCTCCAAAACAAAATAGAACCAGAAGGGCATATTTTGAAAAACCATGGCATTCTAGGGCTTAATTTTAATGTAGCTTGATCACAGACCTCAAAATTCAGAAGTTACTAGTTTCAAAAGGCCCTGTCAAATTGCTCTTCTGGTCAAAGCTAACTGCTCTGACATCAGACTGGTAGGCCCAAATCTGCCAGACTAGGGCGTCTGTGACATCAAAACACTAAGTCAGCAGGAGTAAGGCAGAGGGAATATGGTCAAAGGCAGAAATGGCTCTTCTACGGAGTTTCCAATTAACAGTACTGGTTGAAATGCTTGTGTACCTATGGGCAAAACAACGTAAGCAGTTAGGATGCTTTGTAGAGGTTTGCTTTGTCAGCAGTGTGGAGAGGTGAAGCAGTTGTGGGAACAGCTTTCAAATCTCTTTTGCAAAAACCGTGGGAATCCGTGGTGTTGCACAATAATAATAAGAAAGAACCCTATGTTAATTTGCTACTCTTGATCAAAGATCCTCTGCAGGTGCCGTGTGATTTTTTAAAAAAGGTTTGCATTCAACACCTTTTTTTTTTTAACACCCTACAAAACGTGCCTCCTCAGTTTACAATGAATATTCTACAGCTAAAAGGTGTGGAGGAAGGAGGGGTTGTGAAAGTATGGTCTTTGAATTAAGTCTGTGAAAGGTGCTACAATCCTTTCCCCTCTTAATAGCACCAGCAGTATTTTGCCCTGAATAAAAATACTGTCTTTTGCTTCTAAGGCTATGTACGTATTTATAGTCGTCATCGTCATTCATCACCTTCCATGCAAGCATCACAAGGTAATGTTCAGTAAAAAATAGCTAAAAACAGTTCAAAACAACACAAAAACCAGCAGCTATGTTGAACAAACCAAATCAAAATGGCGGAGACCCATTCATCCAACTGGGAAATAGGACTTCAACTGTTTCCACAAAGCGCAAATGATGGGCGCCTGTCATATCTCAACAGGAATGCTATTTTACATATATAAAGAATAGTTGTGACATTACGATCTTTGTGATAGGATCTCGCCTTCTTAAAACAATAACAGATGGGTATTTGAATTTTCTTGTCTCATGGAGAAAACAGCAGCAAACAGCCTCAGCCCAGTATACCTGAAGAAGTGTCTCCACCTCCATCATTCAGCTCCGAGGGCCTTCTGGTGGTTCCCTCCCTGAAAGAAGGGAGGTTACAGGGAACCAGGCAGAGGGCCTTCTCGGTAGTAGCACCCGCCCTGTGGAACGCCCTCCCATCAGATGTGAAGGAAATAAACAACTATCTGACTTTTAGAAGACATCTGAAGGCAGCCCTGTTTAGGGAAGCTTTTAATATTTGACGAATTATTGTATTTTAATATTTTGCTGGAAACTGCCCAGAGTGGCTGAGGAAACCCAGCCAGATGGGCGGAGGATAAATAATAAATTATTATTATTATTATTATTATTATTATTATTATTAGTGGAATAGGGGATGGGGTTAAGCACTCTTCTCCCTTCAACAGATTCCCCCAATCCCTCTTCCCACACCGGCAGCTGGTATTAAACCTTTAAGGCACATACAGACCCAACCAACGATTTATATCTGTGTTGCATCTGCTTGCTCACTCAGATGTTTATCTGGGCAAGCATTTGGTAAAGATCATTTTAGCAGAATACTTAAGAACGTGCACTTTAAAATGTTTAACATGCCTTCTTAATTTTTTAGATTTAACTGCTTGAGCCTAGCAACGAAATGTAAGTAGTCCTATTAGTCTCTGTGTGCTGGTGGCTGCTCCCACCTAATCTCATGGAATTCTATTTAGGAAATTTAAAATTTTTAATACAGTGGTACCTTGGTTCTTGAACTTAATTTGTTCCGGGAGTCCGTTCGACTCTCGAAACTTTCAAAAACCAAGGCGCGGCTTCCGATTGGCTGCAGGAGCTTCTTGCACTCAAACGGAAGCCGCGTCAGACGTTCGGGTTCCGAAAAACATCCGCAAACCGGAACACTCACTTCCAGGTTTAGGGTGTTCGGGAGTCGATTTGTTCATCAACTAAGCCATTTGGCAACCAAGGTATGACTGTATAGGCAGCAACAAAGAGCACACATAACGGCACAACAAGGTCACTAAAGGAAGGAAGAAACTCACGGATTATGATGGTTAGTGGGCGGAGGGGCACATGTGTGGAGTTGTCCTAACAACAGCAATATTGCTAGAGTTACCTGGATGGGGCTTGGCATGGTGGCAGCAAGATGGAGGCTGCATGGACCCAACGGCATGATGGGCTCCCCCAGAGCATCACCGAAGCCCCATCCTTGTTGCTGTTTTTCAGCTAAGCTTAGTGGCGTTGCTCTTGGTAGGGTAGTTCTGGAGCTCTACCACTGGGGTCAACGCCCAAGACTATATTACTTAGATAGTGATAAAAGAGATGTGTCCTTTCTAGAGTGGCTTGTGCAAACCGCAAATAAATTGACATTAGTTCTGACTTGTGATAATTTACTCTGCATCCAAGTGCTTGCTAAAATAAGCCAATGGTAAGATCGTTTCCAGTGCCGATACTGTGCTTGTTATGCAAACTTTACATTGTAAAGGGTTGTGTACGTGAACACTAACAGCACAGTCCTATGCATGGCTGCTCGTGGAGTCAACTGTGCTCAGTAGGGCTTGCTTCCAGGTAAAAGTGCATAGGATTGCAGTCGCACACTGTATTGCAGTACACAACATATCTAGAAGGGCATCTGCCTTCGTTTGATTAATTTTGCTGTTGTATAAAATCTGCTTCTCTGAACAAGATCTGTTGAAATCCACATGTGCTGTTGTTGATACTCCCTTGTTATTGTTTGGCTGTTTCCAAAAGAACATATTGTTGTGATTTTTATTTTTCATTAGTGGTCATTAATTGCAAAAAGGGGGGCAAAAGCAATTATGGAAAACACGCTTAATATTGAGCCTAGATACTGTAGTGGAAGTTACTATCACCTTTACAATCCTACTGCTTTGTTTACTTTGTTCCAATGAACTCCATATGAGCCACTGAGAACACTCATTTGGACAATTTTATGCCCATTATAATGAAATTAACGAACATGACCATGTTAGGGCCATTAAGTTCAACAGGTCTACTCTGAGCAAAACTTGGCTAAATAACTCCAGAAGATATTCAAGCTGAACTCACCCATGGTTATTTCATGCTACCGCTATGGGGAAACATATAGGCACTTACAAAATGGCTTTTTCTATGTGATCAAGAGAATTTTAACTATACCTCTTCAACTGTGAAGTGTGAAAACCCCACTCAGTGGACCATCAACAAGAAGGAGAGAACTCACTCTGAATCTCATCTACAGGTGGTACCTAACACCAAGGAAATTAGCACTAATACGCCCAGGAACCTCACCAAAATGCTGGAGAGGGTGCACCTCCACAGGCACATACATACACATGTGGTGGGAATGCCCCAAAATCCAACTATTTTGGACAACAGCCATACAATAAATATGTAAAATAACTAAGCAAGTGTTAGAAATCACCCCAGAACTGGCTCTACTAAACATATTCCAAGACAATAATGCCCACTCACATCACAAAGAACTCATAGCCCACCTACTCTCAGCAACCAGAAACACCATAACCAGACACTGGAGAGACGTGTCAGGAGTAAGCATGGACCAATGGTACCAAATAGTATGGGAAACAGCCTTACTAGAAAAATTAACCAATAAACTAAACTGACACAGGGACAAATAGAAGAAGACACCTTCACCCCGGTATGGCTCTCCTTTATCACATACACAGCCCAACAGGACAGTGACAATAATCCACCAACAGCATACAAATCAATATGGCTAACCTGATCCAAAACACCCACCCACCCCACTCACACACGAAAACAAAGATCACCATAGCCAATCACAAACAAGCAACCATACCCTAGGCCAACCCCAATTTCTCTCACCACCAAAGGAACAGAAGCGAATAACAAAACACCACACATACATTAAGCAAATTAGAAACATCACCTCCCGACCCCACCCCCCCTCGCCTCCCCCCCTCCACCTCTTTCCCCCTTTTTCTTCCTAATGTAACCCTAACGTCTCAACAAATGAAACTAACCTATGGGAAATATAACTTGAAAAAAGAGACATTGCACATACCTTTGTAAACCAAGAAAACTTTAATAAAAATATTTTTTTAAAAAAACCTGTGAAGTGTGGATATGAGGAACAGGTTTTTGGAAACATGCGCATCATTACAGGACACACTCATCAGAGAACAGGGATTGTCTGTGGTTTCCAAAGAGTGTGTTGCTATGTGATATATGAAAAACTCAAGATTTTTATCATGCACATGTTGATTCATCAAAACAATAAAACAAAATAAGAGCTGCTTCCAAGTTTTTTAAATTTTTTATTGCAAGTACTTTTCCAAATGCATAATGACTTATCGGAAGGCAAATGTGGGTATCAAAGAAAACCTAGGGACTCCTCTGTTTACTCATCTGTTTCTCACAAGTGACTTGGGAGAACATCCCAAGACTTGAAATCATAATTTGGGGAGTGGCAATAAGATTCCTCTAGAGAGGCAGCTAATTTAAATCGTGATTTACTTCTCTCCAGCACTGGATATTTCTCAATAAATCAGCTACTGGGAAGAGTACCAAGTCCACGGCTCTTCCCTTTCCCAGACTATTTCTTGAAATGAAGTTTCAATATGACTCAGTATCCCATGTCAGATTGGTTTCCTGCAGTAATTTCCAGACCGAAGAACAGATGTTTTCTGCTGGTGGCAATGCAGAGAATTAGGGTGGGCCCGATTCTCAGGGCCGTTTGCTAAAAGGACACAGGCCCGGCATTCATATGATGTGTTGGAGCTGAACGGCAAGAACCTTTTGCATCTTGTGACTGCAGAAGATGTTGTCACAAGACAGCGCATTCGCTTTATTTTCCTTCCACCCAAAAATGGACATACACCAAATTCCACTCTTCTGCTAAGTGCCTGCACACTGCTTTCACTTTACCATTGCAGTTGTTTTTCTCCTTCTTGTGTGTTACACTGGAAACAGACTTGATGGAACCAGTAATAAGTTCTTTGTTTGATAAGGATTCTGGAGGTAAATACAGTGGTACCTCGGGTTAAGAACTTAATTCGTTCTGGAGGTCTGTTCTTAACCTGAAACTGTTCTTAACCTGAAGCACCACTTTAGCAAATGGGGCCTCCTGCTGCCGCTGTGCCGCCGGAGCACAATTTCTGTTCTCATCCTGAAGCAAAGTTCTTAACCCGAGGTACTATTTCTGGGTTAGCGGAGTCTGTAACCTGAAGCGTCTGTACCCTGAAGCATCTGTGACACGAGGTACCACTGCAAGTCCATTAAGGAAGAAAAGAAATATGCCAAATCCCACTGGGCTGTCATCATGGCTCCCTTTGGGCGTTCAGGATTTCCACTGTGCCAGATTTATCATCAATCCGTTCCTAAGAAGTACCAAAATCTGGGGCACTTTGCAGTGGTATATTTAGTTGCATATTGTGCATGAACAAGTACAATTACTTTCTAGTCACGTGTGCAGGTTACATTCCAGAAGCAGCACGTATATGCAAAAATTGCACATAGCCAAAATTACCTTTCTTTTTATCTGGCAGCTAGGGGGAAAGCCCCTGTGTTTCTGCTGCCTCCCCTCCTCTCCATATGCGAGCAATCAAGAATCAGAGGAGAAAGGAGGCAGGCAGAGAGAGTCATAGGTAGACTGGGATGCAGCTGCAGCCAAGAGTGTATACCTGAATTATTGCAAGTTAAATGTGCGTCTGATGCAACTCGACTTTGCTTGTTACGAGGGTTTTCAAATTAAACACTTAAGTGGCAGACAGAAGACAGCTATGTATTCTGTCATACACTAGAGTCCACCCCCCAATTTCTCCAATAAAGAGTAGGGGGGAAACCAGCCATCTCACCATTGTTTACATCAGCCAAGTGAAAGAAGGCCGACCAAGATTTGAGGGGGAAGCCGTGCCGTGCAATCTCAGGATTAGTAGCGTGCAGGAAATCTGCTCTTGTGAAATACGCAGATCAATCATGAAACTTGGAATATGGCCTGAAAGAACCACTTCAAGCTGACAGCAACCTTTATTTTTTATGTACTGTAAGAGTCAAATTATTATATCTTTTACAGTAGGCAATATATCATCCTTTGCAACCAAACGGGAAAGAAAAATAGCATCTCTGTGTAGAACAGGCCTTAATTCTACTAGCGCTCCTCAATTCTACTAGCACTCCTTAATTCTACTATAGCATTCTCCTATAGACTCTATTCTTTCCCATTTTTATATGCTTCTTCTCAGAATCTAAGCTTTATGATGAACAACCTGACTTTCTCTATTCTCTTGCTTGCATTTCTATGTCCATTGCAGCTTCCTGCCATCAGAATACCCTCTCACCCAACACCTGATTTTCCTACAATCAAGCGTGTCCTTTGACATGTGTTTACTTTGACTTCTCTTCAAATTTGACTCTTCTTCCACCTTCTCTTTCCTTTACTTCTCCACGTGCCTTGTCCTTGATTAGACTGTAAGCCTACAGGCAGGACTAGTTTATTTTTGGATGCTTACAGCATCAAGTATGATTAGGCACTTCATAAAAAAACATGAACACCAGCTTCTGAGTAAAGATGCTTGAGGAATTTAATTTATGTGCATTTTGAAGCAACGGCCTGATCCATACCTCCCAGACTAATATGCAGATTGGAATATAATTATTCTTCAGATTTTGTATGCATCAGAAATTTGTGATACAGTTCTTGGTAAGTATCAAAATGCATTTTAAAATGTGCATTTCAGGATAAAAATACATCTTTAAATACAAATTTCTGTGAAGGCCTTTTTTAAAATGCAGATAAATGTGGAAATAAAATTAATATATGCAAAATTGTCATGGACCGGAAATAAACTGATCTATCCATCTCTAGTTTTGTCCCACCACAGCGACAAAGTGAAAGTGCATGCCATATTTTGCAATTCCATTAGATGCATACAGCTTTGTCCAAACACCGTGTGCCTGTTTTATCTGAAAACAAATTTATTCTGATAACAGAAATAAGGCTTGCTAGGGTTGTGAATAGCACTACCAGTGAGGGAGGGATGCAGGTGGTGCTGTGGTCTAAACCACTGAGCCTCTTGAGCTTGCCAATCAGAAGGTTGGCGGTTCGAATCCCTGCGATGGGTGAGCTCCCACTGCCTACCTAGCAGTTCGAAAGCAAGTCAAAGTGCAAGTAGATAAATAGGTACCGCTCCAGCGGGAAGGTAAACGGTGTTTCCATACGCTGCTCTGGTTTCGCCAGAAGCAGCTTAGTCATGCTGGCCACATGACCCGGAAAAACTATCTGCGGACAAACGCCGTCTCCCTCGGCCTGTAAAGCAAGATGAGCGCCACAACCCCAGAGTCGTCTGCGACTGGACTTAACTGTCATGGATCCTTTACCTTCTACCGGGGTGGGGACTATCTGCTAATTTTATCAAAACAATGCAATATAATGGAGTCATTAAAACTGGTGTCACAAGATTATGAGGTCGACCACCAAACAGGGAATTTTACCCAAAAAGGGTACAGTGATTTTTCTTAAATGCAGAAGTAATGCTGATGGCTTCAGAGGACTCAGGGGATATCGTGAACTTCAAAAACAAAACCCACACCATTTCCCAGAGAAAATACCTTAGACTGAAAACCCCCATCTGCACTATTTACTAGATGGCTCAGTTGGTTAGAGTACGATGTAGATGACACCATGGTTGCAGGCATATTCCTGCCTTGTAGGGGCCTAGACTAGATGACCCTCAGGGTCCCTATCCAACTCTACAATTCTATATAACTGATTCCATGATTTAAAGCAGTATCACACCGTTTTAAACTGCCACAGCTTTCCCTCGAAGCATGCTAGGAAGTGTACTTTGTTTAAGGATGTTGAGAGATCCCCATTTCCCTCACAGAGCTACTTCCCCTCTGGAAATTGTAGCCCTGTGAAGGGGAATATGAGGCTCCTAACAACCCTCAGCTTTTTCAGACCCATCATCCAGGAAGCCAAACAAGCAAATGGCTGTGCCCACCCTGCTCTTCAAAAGGACAGCGAAAGGGGGCATGTCAGGTTTTGAGACAATGTCTTGGGCTTGTGCCTAACCTTTGTTGTTGTTTAGTCATTTAGTCGTGTCTGACTCTTCGTGACCCCCTGGACCAGAGCACGCCAGGCACTCCTGTCTTCCACTGCCTCATGCTTCGAGGCAGCTGGTAGCTTCGAGAACACTGTCCAACCATCTCTTCCTCTGTCATCCCCTTCTCCTTGTGCCCTCAATCTTTCCCAACATCAGGGTCTTTTCCAGGGAGTCTTCTCTTCTCATGAGGTGGCCAAAGTACTGGAGCCTCAACTTCACAATCTGTCCTTCCAGTGAGCACTCAGGGCGGATTTCCTTCAGAATGAAGAGATTTGATCTTCTTGCAGTCCATGGGACTCTCAAGAGTCTCCTCCAGCACCATAAATCAAAAGCATCAATTATTTGGTGATCAGCCTTCTTTTTGGTCCAGCTCTCACTTCCATACATCACTACTGGGAAAACTATAGCTTTTACTATACGGACCTTTGTTGGCAAGATGATGTCTCTGCTTTTTAAGATGCTGTCTAGGTTTGTCATTGCTTTTCTCCCAAGAAGCAGGCATCTTTTAATTTCGTGACTGCTGCCTAACCTTAGAGCTCTGCTTTGAACTCCCAAAGCATGTAATCTGCAAACTGATCTATCCTTAAACTGTGTAGTGATGAAAGTCACTGGGAATACTTGAGCTGGGAGGTTGAATAGCCTGTATTCACATGTGGGAGCCGGGGCAGGTATTGGTTGGCATGTCCACCAGCTGCATGTAGGCCCTTACTCTACTTGTCTTAGGTGATAACACAAATGACTTTAATCGTAGCCAATGACATCATGCCAATTTAAATTCCTGCAAAACATAGATATTTTTTCCAACATGGTCAGCAATAATAGACATGCTCTCCCCTTCCCACCTACTGTCTGCTGTCTTGTCTCTCTGGCCAATTCTCCAGCTGTGGCCCATCCTAATAGAGGAATCTTCAGCACAGATGATGCCTTGACTACTGCAATGCTGCCTCATACATTAAGCATGTGAGACGGAACATACCTTCCTCGCTGCCTCACATAGTCAGAGCATCTCTGCAAAAGTGACTGAGCACCAAAAGAATGTTGGCATGGTATATTAACTCAGCAGCAAACCTTTTTCTTCTTCTTAACCGCCAAGCTGTTTCCATTCACACAACTCAAAAAATAACCCCAGAACCTCTGCTCCTATGTCAGAGTTATTTAAACCTCAGAAGTAGGTGAGGCTATTTAAACATGAGCAGCAGCATGAGTAGCAATGATGTATTCGCTGTTAGACTGCATAATGACTTCAAGCCAGCTTCTAAAGCAGTTATCTAGCATAAACGCCCTGCTTTCAACTATTCTGTGCCCATAGCTGACAGCAAACCCTGCCTAACCTCAATCCTTTTTCATTTCACACCTGTTCTGTTGAACAAAACACAATAGGCTTAACTGTAATTATGGTTAAAATTACTTTTGATACAAGTTGGCAATTTATAAATTGTTGTCCCACCATGCAAATCAAGTTTGTGGGTCCTCTTTTTAATTAACCCCCATCATATATATAGGCAGGAGAATAATCCTTTGTAATGCAGAGATTTTTTAAAAAAATTAAAGACTGAACCTATTCGTTTCTGGAGGGCAACCATTTCTAAAATGACTAAATGGATTAAAGCATAGTCATCATGAGCTCACAAATTCAGAATGCAGCGAAGCACAACTTTTTTCATACAACACCAAACCTCTTCATCTTTTCAAGGCGTCACTGCAACCGTTTCTCTACATTAATGCCTTTGGTCAGGAACTCACAATGGGCTCTTTTCAAATAACCCTTGCATGGATTTCTCATCATCCACAGACCACACCTCATCCTCCTGAGGAATGCACACTTCCCAACCTATCTACACCAAAAATAAACTGAAAACCGCTAGTAGAGGGTCGCAGCAACACAAGGCCTCAGAGTTTGTGCTGACCAGTTGAGCTGCCAACAGCAGGAGCAATGTTTTTTTTAAAAAAATAAAAACAAGTTCAATGAAATCCTGCTCTTGAGCACGTTTAAATTTGAGACTTGCTCAGAGCAGTATCTGATGCTCAGAAACAGCTAACAAGTTGTGTTCAATTGCTCACCTCTATCATCAACACTGTGTTCTCCCTCCTTCCAAACTGAAGTATGAACAATACAAGGGCATTTAATTTTTGAGCCCATTCGTTTTGAAAGGACATCCTTATTTTGCATGCTATTATAAGGAAATACATTACATAGCATAATCATGTGTAGTTCTCCAGTCTGCTGAAGAACCTAGTATGTACTCGGAAGGACCACATAAACCTTTCTGCACTTTTTATTTCATATGGTCCTTTTTCCTGTTTTGTATAATTTTCATTTAATTCTCCCCCTGCTTAGATCGTATCTGTTCCAAATATTTTCTATATTACAAAATTACAATTATTAAAAAGAAACTCCTGTCCATCCTACATCTAATGCCCTACTCACATGCCCATCTGTGAAAACAGCCAGACTGGCAGGCTTAGGGAGAGGGCATTTTCGGGGATGACTCTATTTGTGGGATGTTTTGCCCCATCAGTTGAAAGCCTTTAAGAACGTCTGCATTATTTGCTGCTAGCCCAAAAATGGAAGGAAGGAGAAGTACCAACAAAAGAATGAATTGCAGGCGAAACTGATGGGAGTATGCAGAAATGGCAAAACTGACAGGGAAGATCTGAAACCAAGAAGGTCAAGTATTTTAAAAAGACTGGAGTAAATTCTTAATTTCTTTAGAAGACCACTGTAAACAGTTAAAATCATTGGCAGGGATGTAATGACACTTGTGATGTTGAATTAACCACAGTAACTATGGACATACAACAGATGGACAATGGTAAAATATGCAGTAAATTTAATCTTAAATATGGAACCCATGGAGGGAAGGAGGGAGGTCCAAAGGTTCAAAAGAACCTTTTATTTTAATGTTTGAAATGGTTAAGTTAAAATGTATAAAATTGTGAAAAACCAATAATAAATAATAATAAATAAAGAACTTCTGTATTCTCCTAAACAGGATGCTTGCTCAGATTGTTGATCTTATGAAGTGGTTGTAGCTACAATTATTGATCAGCTCTTAGTGTTCTTGCCGGCCTTGATGTGCTTTTAGTGTTAGTGCTGGTTCTTATACTAATTTTTAGTAATATTGCCGTATTGCTTTTTGAAGATTATCATTATTTATACTGTATGCTGATCAATGGAAGCTGTTGTGAGGAGGTTTTTCTCTTAAATACTTTTACAGTGGTACCTCTGGTTAAGAACTAAATTCGTTCTGGAGGTCTTTTCTTCACATGAATCCTGAGGTACCACTTTAGCTCATGAGGCCTCCTGCTGCTGCCGCTGCGTGATTTCTGTTCTCATCCTGAAGCAAAGTTCTTAACCCAAGGTACTATTTTCTGGGTTAGCGGAGTCTGTAATCTGAAGCATATGTAACCCGAGGTACTACTGTAATAGTAATATGAACAATAGTGTCGTGGTCAAGGTGAATAAAGGAAACAAGCTATTTCTTAAAACCAGGGCAACCCCTGACCAAGGAAACCCAGCAGAGAATGATTTGGTGCAAGGGTTATGTGCATGCACACAGCTTCTAAAAACTAGGAATCTTTGTGTCCTCCACTTACTGCTGACAGTTCACATGTGTGTGCAAAAATATTGTGTGTCTTCCGCCCTGCGCTTGGTCAGTATGAGTCTCTTCTTGCATCAAGGTTATAGTCCTCTATAATGCATCATAACAACAGCAGCTGGAAGCAAGACATGCACATAGGTACTAGTATTTTGTGCAACCCGCAATACTTGTTTACATGGCAGAATACAACCTCTGCATCTGAATGGAGGGCAGTTCATACATTCAGAGCCCTGGTAGAATGGCCACAATGTCTGAAGAGGAAAACAGAAGCAACTCATAATTTTCACTTTGGTTTTCTAGTTGTAGGGCAATTTGTCCCCGCACAAAGATGCCTCTGTTCGCCTTTAGCATCATGTGGAAAGTAAATGCCTGACTTGCATCTTAGCTTCTGAACAAGGAATCTTTGGAGCAGAGCAGGACTGAAAACATGCCTTGTGAAAATATGCCTCGGCTCTTATCAGACTTGGTTTCTTCATCATAAATCACAAGAAAAGTTGTCACCGGGGGAAAACCCCAACTCATGAGGCCCATGCGTCAGAAGCTTAGGAGATGTCAGTAATGGAAACTCGATCCTCTGAAATGATTCAAAATGCCAACAGTCCCAGCCGCAACGCTAACAAAATCAACAACTTTATTTCAGCTTCCTGGCTTTCTGAAGCGCTCAAGAAAACTTGCAAAAAGAACAGTTTCTCATCATTTAAAAAATAATAATAAATTAAGCGAACTCTAGTCATTCTGAGTTACTAACAAGGTTGAAATGTCTGCTTGGGTGTGTCTGACTATCATGGTAGCTTCCTCATTAAACTCTTGCTAATGTAAGATTTTTCCCTATTGGACTTCAACTCGCATCATCCCTGACCGTTGGTTATTATGCTGACTGGGAGTCCAAACATATCTGGAGGCTCCACAGGTCATCAATGAGTTAAAGTGAAGCAAATTGTTGGTTTCTACTTTATTGTATGTACACAAAATGCAGAAATGCATATTATATGCTCTCAGATTTAAGCCACAAGTAAAAGCATACTCTACATGCTGTAATATTCTGTGTAAACCAGGCATGTCCAAAGTCCGGGGGGGGGGGCTAATCCGGCCCGCTAGTTGATTTAATCCAGCCCCCGTGGCAGTATATGTCCTGGGGTAAAATCCTTAAAAAAGCTCAGCAACTTTGGTCGGCCCTCACGCATGTTCACTTCATGAAATCAGGCCCTCTTTGAAAAAAGTTGGGGCATCCCTGGTTTAAACACAGGTAAGATTGGCTAAGAATAGACAGGGCCAGTGTTCGGAATTAGCCAGGTGCAGGCACATTTTGTGATTGGCGTGGGTCCAACTGCAACCACATGGCAATCTCTGGATACCAATTGTGGAAGGCAAAATGTCACTTAAGGAAGGATCTGAAATATTTTTTTTGAAGCTTGAATTAGTTTTATTCTGGATTGGGATTTTTTAATGCTTTAATGTGTTGCAAACCGCTTTGAATTTTATTCTTCAAAATAGGAATTGGTACAGAAATGCAACAAATAAAAATATTTTTTAAAAAATCCCAATGGGAGGGACGGGGACAGCACCTAGACATTCCATTGGAGCCTGTGTTAGGAACTCGGATATATAAGCTAGGTGCCAAATGGCTGGTTAAACCAGGGTTACAGTTGCCAAAACAGAATGCCTTGTTGCCATTTTTGAGCCAGACGGCATGAAAGTTGTATTTTTCAATACAACTTTTGGGTTCCTGAAACTCATTCTGATTGTGCAGGTAAAATATCACAGAGAGAATTCTACAGGCAGTGAGTGTGCTAGAGCAGGGGTCAGCAACCTTTTTCAGCAGGGGGCTGGTCCACTGTCCCTCGGACCTTGGGGGGGGTGCGGACTATATTTTTATTGGGGGGGGGATGAACAAATTCCTATGCCCCACAAATAACACAGAGGTGCATTTTAAATAAAAGGACACCTTCTACTCATGTTAAAACACACTGATTCCCAGGCCGTCCATAGGCCGGATTGAGAAGGCGATTGGGCCTTCTCAGTCCAGCCCCTCACAAGGTCTGAGGGAGAGTGGACCGGCCCACTGCTGAAAAAGTTTGCTGACCCCTGCTCCAAGTGCTGAGCACAAATGCTCTCTTACAAATTAGTTTGTCGCACAAATCTCGCACAAATTAGTTCCACAAATGCTCTCTTACAAGCCTTCTTGCAGGACTTTTATGAAAATGACAACAAAGCAGCCCATATCACACAAGAACAATCCGTGGTTCTTTCTTCTAATCCAGACATCAAAAACCTTGACTTCATTTGGCGTTTCCATCCTTTTGCCCTGCCACACAGGGTTTAGCATGCATGTGGCATGCTAAACACTGTGGCAAGCATGTGTGTGTTGCAGTTGAACTGGCAGGTAGTTTTAGCATGCTAGACCTCAAAAGAAATTGTCTGCATCTCAAATCTTCGTTGGATTAGACTGCCTGTGTGTTTACACAGAAATGTACCTTAAACTTTGGTTTTTCACAACATTGTGGGAAGTAAATGTTGACTGGGGAGCAGGAGCTTTCCCCACCCCATTCTCTTCCTATCTTTAGTTCCAAATAAAAACAGCCTAAGAGTTAAAAAGGGACACTGGCAAGATGTAAACCTACTGTTTTCGAATGTGTTGCCTTTTGAAACTAACATACTAATAAAAGCTAAAATGCGGCAGCTAGACTGGTGACTGGGAGTGGCTGCCGAGAACATATAACACTGGTCTTGAAAGACCTACATTGGCTCCCTGTACATTTCGGAGCACAATTCAATGTGTTGGTGCTGACCTTTCAAGCCCTAAACAGCCTCGGCCCAGTATACCTGAAGGAGCGTCTCCACCCCCATCGTTCTGCCTGGACATTGAGGTCCAGCTCCGAGGGCCTTCTGGTGGTTCCCTCTCTGCAAGAGAGAGGAACCAGGGAACTAGGCAGAGGGCCTTCTCGGTAGTGGCGCCTGTACCTGTGGAACGCCCTCCCATCAGATGTCAAGGAAATAAACAACTATCTGACTTTTAGAAGACATCTGAAGGCAGCCCTGTTTAGGGAAGTTTTTAATGTTTGATGTTTTATCGTGTTTTTAATGTTCTGTTGACAGCTGCCCAGAGTAGCTGGGGAAACCCAGCCAGATGGCGGGGTATAAATAATCAGCGGCGTACTTGCGGTGTGAGCATCCTGCAACCAGGGGCGGGGCGAGCCGCCCATGGGGGCGGGGCACGCTGCGTGGAGCCTCTCTGCTACCTCCCCCTCAACTGTAGGGTGGCTGAGGGAGAGTCGGTGGGCAGACGCAAGCCGAACACTGCTGTTTCAGGCAGCATGGATCCTGCAGGCGCCCAAGCCACCATATCACTCCCAGGAGAGTACTGACCCCCCGTGGTGTGTTGCCCAGTGCCAGCCTTGTTTAGTTACATTTGTTGATTGAATTAAAAAGTTTTATGATCCCAATTTTTAAAATTATTTTTTAAAACTTACATTTTTGTCATTTTGTCACACACACACACCGCGGGTTGACACCCAGGGCGGACCGCACCCCCCGCGCCCCCTTCCTCTGCCACTGTAAATAAATTGTTATTATTAATAATAATAATAATAAATCATTTCAGCTACGACTTTCAAACCACTCATGTTTCCATTTCCTGATTTTCACAAACTAGGATGCAATTGCTGCACACAGACTTGCACTTGTAGAATGAGTAGCGTAGGCTTGCTCTGAAAATTCCCACATGCGCAACATACGCCAAAGTTCTGGATAACTCAATGCTCCTATCATGTTCAAAACCAATTCCGCCACTTACACTTAAATAACTATCAGGAGATTAAAGGGGTGGGGGCACAATATTCTACAGCGATGAATTTCTCAGTGTATTCCATGCAAATATATGTCATCAGGAAGCAATTCCTACGTTACATTTTCTTCATGGGTGTGCCTTTAGAATCACTAGACCAGAAAAGTACACATTGGATTGGATCCAGACCCCGCCCCCAGCAGTAGCATCCCCTTAGTGGAGTTCTGCTCAGGAAAGCACGAGAAGGCCAGAGCAGAAAGGCCCTTTTTGCCACTCCCACCTGCAGCCTCCAGCACTGCCTTTGAGGCTGCTCCAACTCTCAAAAGCACATTTTTAGGGGGCACAAGGGTGCGGGAAATGAGCACACATTGACTACTCCGCCACTGCCATTCCTTCTCTGGATCAAAAGACTTCTGTGGATGCAAAGAGTCCTGCCATTCATGTCTGGAACCCAGCCACAGAAAATATTCTTCCAGAAATTAAATGTATGTGGATTCCCCACCCCACACCAGGGAAGGAAAAAAGAGAGAGAGAGTGCGATCAAGATATTGCATTCTTTGCAGCTCCCGAAAAAAACAAACACAAAGAGAGGATTTCAATTCCAAAAGAATGTTTCCCATGCTCTTTCCTTTGGCAGAATCGTTCTGAAAATAGCCCTATAGAGCAAAGCCTTATGTTGGAAGAGGCCTGGAGTCAACTGTATACATTTTCTAATATTTCGTCAGTGACGCTGCCCCCTACATCCTTCTCAGGCTTTTCCTGAGGTGGTGGGGGTCTATTATTGGATTCCAAGGGGACTTGAAGTAGCCTCAGCTTTCCTCTTTCCCACAAGTACGTTAATTAAAATAATCTTACACACCCACTGTCTAGACCTTCTGTTGCCAAAATTACTATTGTGTTTCATTACGTGCTTTCAAGGAGATCAAAGTAGACCGCTCGCAATGCTATTTAGTGAAGGGCCAAAGCCAAAACTCACTCCCCGAGTTTAGACGCGCTATATTGGTACACGTCTACTTCTCCAGAGCACATTTATACACTGCCATTCAGCCTGACTGGTTTCCGCACAACGTGTAGCTTCACTCCTCAGAAAAGCAAAATCCAAGCTCACATGACCACTTCTTGACGCCAGGTGATTCTTATTCTGCGCAGATTGCATCATGCCCATGATTAGAAAGAAGACTGTCTGAAACAACTGCATCTTGCGCTCAGGACAATTTTTCAGCTTGCTGCTCCCCCCGCAAAACAACCAAACCTCAGCACAGATGAGCAACTGCATGCACAAGTAAAATCCAAAAGCAACTGTGTGAATTGGGGCCTAGCCTACCATTAATGTGGCTGTCCTCTGTGAATTCAGGCTTTCAGGTTAAGACAGAAAGTTCTAGGAAATAACTAATATTAAATCACAGTCCTTGCCTAATCTGGTATGCCCTAGTTTCAATTTTACCTAGACATGAGCTAAACTGTGCAACCCCACAAGCTTCCTAATTACAAATTAGCATCTTCCTGAGATAAAGAAAAAAATTTAGTGTTAAGACAAAATTGTTGTTAAGTCCATCACCAAAAGAAAGCTGGCGTAGCATAGTGGTTATGAACATTAACCTATGAGCAGGGAAATCCTCCTAAATTTAAATCTCAAGCTCACTGATTGGCTTCTCTATCTATCACGTGGCGTTAACAACACAGGTCTACAGCTGGAGACCACAGGGAAAGACTTCTACTCTCATGTAAACTGCTAGAGACATCCAGCTTGCCACAGAATGCTGGAGAGGATGACAAACCTTGGGCCGACCCAAGGAGGCCATCCGTATGTTCTCAAGAAAATGATTTCCTGAAAATTCCTGACAATTATAGGGCAGGAATTACATGCTTTCAGAAACCGAAGTTGTTGGATCACATCTCCCATCATCTGTGACCACTGACCATGGTAGCTGGACCTGATAGGGCCTGTAGTCCAACATCTGGGGGACAACATGTTGGCTACCCTGGCCCAGTAGTGTGGAGGGCACAGGGTGCAAAAATTGTTAGGGGCACAAAATTTCAACACCCAGTGCTGCCTCAATACAGCTGTGCACTTCCATTGCTGGGCTCCACTGAAAATGGCTTCTCCATGCAAAGAAGTCAAAGACCTCTGCAGATAACAGAATCACTCCTCTTTTCTTACCTCTGCGGCTGCAATCTACTGGGTGACATGAACACCGTTAGGCAGTTGAATGTGCACCCTCCCACCCACCCCTCCGCATGGTCCCCGGGTGCTGGCAGCCCTTGCTATGCCACTGCCCTGGCCTACCATATCCCTGTTAAGTGACAGCAACCGTAAGGCTAGGGGGAAAAAATGTAAGTAGCAATGTGACGTTCTCTTATCTGCTCACTCTTGGAAGCGTTTTAAATATAAGAATCAAGTAGGATAGAAGAGTGATGGATTCACTGCACTGATGCTGTTACAATTGGGACACTTAGCCCTATGATCTACCACTGGAAAAGTAAAAGAGGCATGTGTAATTAGTGGCAAAATTATCTCCCGTTTTCAATAAAGCCAGCAGCAGATCTACCATTTGCGATCATACGGGCAACCTCTACTCATTAATCTACAGGCCGGCTGTTCAGCTTCTCTAAAGGTCAGTGCCCCACCTGGCAAAGGAGTAAATGGAAAAACACATAAGCTACTACTGTCAGAATTGCATAATGAGCATACCATGATAACAGATTCAAAGCCTCGTCAAGAATGCGCCCTAATGAGAAAACACCAAATATGCTGAGCACGTGCTAGTAGAAAACCAAGAAAACCAAGAAGGACGACTAAGTAAGGTGAGCCAACGGTCCAATTACTTCTTTAACCTGTGGTTCAACAAGTGGCAGCCTGGGCACTGAATCTAACTGGGCACACTCAGCTGGTTTAGTGGCAAGGGAGCAAGTCCTCTTGCATGTGAGAGGCTGCAGAAGAACAAGGCAAGGGACATGCAACGTATAAGTGCCCCACAGAATCCGTTTTGGCCCAGATGGCTGCCCCATACACAAAGGCTCGGGTTCATTCAAAAGGGCACCCTCTCTGGGGAGCATTCTCAGTTTACATGCTGACCCATTTCTACTGTTCTATATCACCCCACCTCTTCCAGAGAGTGGGGAGCATGAGAGGTAGCCACTTTCCTTGGTAACAGAGCAGCAGGGACGAGACTTGACTCCTCGCCCCATCAACCGCTCAGAGCAACCCACAAGTTAGTTGCCGACGAGGGACAATTTCCCAACAATTCTTCTTAAATCCTAGTACTTTGGGGTTCACCGGGCGATGAGCTTGGTTGCCTAAACAGAATACAGCTTAAAAGCAATACAGTATTGTACAAGATACAATATTATGTGGCCTTGGTGCCATGATCCTTGATTCACTTCCATGGAACTAAAGGCCACTTACAACTGGCCAGTTTCTTACACACAGAATTTTTCCAGGTTGTCACCCAAACCGGCAACTGCTTTGGGCAAACGTAGTCTGCCTTTTCGGGGTGAGAACGAAACACTATTTAATCAATTTCCCCATCAGATTATTTTAAAGCCAGTGATTAAAATAATAATAGCTATAATCCGACACACAGCATAAATTAACTGCAGCCACTGAGACATTAAAATTGGTATATCAACTTGCTTCTAAAATACGCTTCCCATTCCCTTTTTCCCTAGCTTATCATTTTCTACTGAAGTTTTTACATTAAAATTGCAGCTTTCGGTAAACATAATTTGAAAAGTATTAGCTGCTCCCCATGATTACTGACACTGAAAAGAACAACACAAGAAATATGCCTGCAGGTGCAAAATACTGTAGCATTTATCAATGAACGTATAAATAAAAATCCAATGCGCTGTTAAGTGTAAAAACACATATACCTACCAAAGTAGTCAGCCTTTGGACAAACATCCATCTCCTGCTCCAGGCGCTGGGTAAGAGCTTCTAATTTTAATTCAGCTGTGGATGGCCCCTGTTCCTGCTGAGGAAGGAGTGTCTGGCAGGGTAACTTTATTTTTGCCGAAGCGGTGGTTTCTTGGTGACCAGAGTCATGCCGCAGAGTGGCGGTGCCCTCTTTAAAAGGAGATTTCGGAACATCAGAAATCATTGGCCCATGAGATGTTGAGCAGATGGAATTCTGCTCAGGACTTATGCCAGACCCAGCACAATTGAGCCTGTGATTTTGACCGTGGACTACAAAATGACCTGTCGGTTTCGGATGAGTGTTAGTTTGCTGATAATCTACACTTGGAGGTAGGGGAGCAGGAAGGAGGCCGGAAGCTGAAGGCTGAGTACTGTCACTATGCCTCGACTGAATAGTGCCATTGCTTTTGTTTGGAGTACCAGAAGCCCACAATTCCATGCCACAGTTTGGGTTAAAATCATCAGATCGATTGGAAGGGCGTCCAGAGAATGACGGAGACCTCTGCTGCGAATATTCCGCAGGCAACTCATCACCAAACCCAGCGGAAGAGGACAACGGGGTACAGGCCTTAGAGAAAGACGATGATCTCGGGCAACCTGGATTCGGCTCATAGCTTTGGCTAAGCCCCGGGCCTTCGCCACTGCTTTCCTGACTTCCATACCCGCTTTCTGAAGACCTGTAGGAGTTTCGTGGCTGCTGGTATGGATGGAGATCTGCCTGAGGTTTCGTAGGACTTCTCTGCAACGACTCGTCATGATTAACGTTGGACCATAAATGGGGGCCCATGCTGGATTTCAGGCTGGGAAACCTGCCAGCATCTCTTCCCCAACTTTGAAGGCTTGCCCGGTTATCACTGTTGTTGGGCTCCTCATGAGAAAGAGAACAAAAAGATGTCTTAGGATTACATGGGTTCAGCTGACCTGCTCTCTGATAACTATGTCCTCCAGAAACGTCTGGACCCTGGAGACTTTCACTGTATCCATAATCATCGCTGGACCTCTTGTCATCCTGGTATAACTTTGCTCGCTCTCCATCAGCATGCGCTTGGGGCTGGTTTGGGAAGGCAAGTTGATGGCCTGCACACACGGATGACGGTGTAGCCAGAGGGGGCTTTGATATATTTTCTCCTGAATGCAGTTTATTTGTTCCTGCAGTGCTTCTAGCCACAGGATGGCCTGGGAGCAGATGCTGAATCCCAAAACCAGCCCCGCCATTTGGAGCCCCCGAGGCCGAGTTCACCAATTCCTCTTGTTCTCGCTGTTTCTGAAGGTGAATTTTGGCCATTTTTGTAGCAAAAACCCTCCTCGTTTCTTCAAATTCTGGGTTGTTCCCAACCGCTTTGTCTACTCGAAAGAGCCCATCTTTGGAGGCTTCATACATATTGAGATCTTCTATAAATTTACTTGCCTCCAGACCCAGGTCATCGTATTTGTCCATTTTGTAAAGATTCACTTGTGCCTACAAACAAGCAGGATGGAAAAACCAAAGCGATGGTATTTTAAGTGTTCAAGTCTGCTCAAGATTTCCACTCAGCAACCAATGGAGCTACTTAAGGCATCCAAAACATCCCATGTAAAACGTAATTAATATTTTTTATGAGAAAAAGTAGAAAAACAACAATAACACAGGTCCCCAAACCTGTTCTTAAAACGTTTCCTCTTCCTCAGGTTATACAAGATAACTAAGTGCAGAGGGTATCCCCTCAAAAATGGCAAGATCCAATTCTTTGTGCTTTTAATCGGACAGAAATGTTTCTTCAGGCTTCCCTGAAGGTGGAAAATACTGAAATAATAAATAGAGGGAAAAGGGGTGTTTTAGCACAAATTTCACCAAAACTCACACATTCTCTCCCCTGCTACTGCTAGAGAAGATTACCTCTTGGGCTAACCTTGGGGGCAGACAAACTGTGGGTCACAGCAAGTGTTGTTTGGGGTCAGGTCAGGGTGGTGCAAGGAAGTTTCTAAACAGAGGATCTCTCGTGGATGCTTTTAGTTGAGATTCCTGCACTGTAAGGGTTGGACTAGATGACCCTGGGGGTGGGGGGATCCCTTCCACCCTTGAGAGACTCTAGGGTACCCACGGGGTCGCCGTGCGTGGAGTAAACAGGAAAAGCCCTCCAACCAGAGGAAACAGGAGCAGCTTCGGGGAAGCCGCGCGCAGGTCCCTATCCACTGCGGAGGGAGGAAGGAAGGAAACGCGCGCTTTCCAGATTCCGGCCCCGCCAAAGCAGAGGGGAAACCTTCGCCACTCCTTCGCCGCCCACCCAACCCGACTCAAACTTGGGAAAGGAGATTTCTCTCCTCGCCACCCCGCCTTCCTCAAGAATGTCCCCCTCCTTCTCGCTCCCTCTGGGGGGAAAGAGGCCACTTGGAGCAGCGCGCGCGCGCAGACCTTTTACGCGCAAACTTTTTACGCGCGGAAGTTCTGCTCGCTCGCTTGCTAGTTTGCGCGCAGGCAGCGCCAAGCCTTTGCTGCGCTGCTTCTCCGCCTGACTCACTCACCCGAGGGCGGACTCCGCCTGCTCTGAGGGGGGGAGACGAAAAGTTCTCGCGGCTGCGCTAGCGGGGAGGACGGCGCGCTGCTTCTCCTTCGCCAAGGGCCGCGGCGCCGCCGCCGCTCGCCTTTGCTCTCCGCGCAACCGCGAGGTTTCCTTCCTCCCTTCCGAGGCGCCGCTCTTTTCGGGCCGCCGAGGCACTTCGGCCTCCTCCTCTTCCCTTTCTCGCTCGCTCGACAACCCCTCGCCTTCCCGTGCCAGGCTAGAGGAGGAGGCGGGAGGAGGAGGAGGAGCCCAGGCCGGCGGGGAGGAGTTGCGAACAGGTCTTTGCAACGTGGTTGAAAGGGAAAGAGAGAGCGAGGGAGACCCGCGTTAGTCAGCGCTGGGGCTGGAGCGCGACCAAACCCGCCCTGCTCTCCTCCCAGCGCTTGCAGCCTCGGGTGATTTACTCGGAGCCAGCACGGGAAACGGTTCTCAGTGCCCGTCCCGAAATACTAGCAGCAGCAGCAGCAGTCTCTGCATGGGTGGCGCTCCTGCCTTCAAAACAGCCCTGCGAGGTAGCCCGGGCTGAATGGCGGGTGCCTGGCTCGCTGTCAGGGCTGCTGGTCTTTTGATACTTAACTCTGTGGTTCTCCAAGGGTGGCAAATCACCCTGGTGTGGCAGGAGGGGATGGCAAGTGCGGCAGGAAGATTCAAGGACAACCAAGGAAACGTTTAAACATGTCGGTGCAGTGTAAACATATCTGGCGTCACTCCGAATATGGATAGGTATCTTTCCAAAATGAGAGCCGAGAGCACCAAAGGATAACTGTAGACAGTCACAGGACATTGTCAGGAGTTGTTCCTCTTTTCCAATGTATTTCTTAACAATAATAATAATTTAAAAATTGGTGTGGCGCAAGCAGATTTTTATTATATAAATTCAATCAATCAATAAATAATGATCTGATTTACATCCTATGCCCTTTTAAAATGTGTGTGTTTTTTGTAGGGGGGCCTGTTGGGTTGTTGTTTTTATTTTTATTATGCATTTTGTGGTTTTATATCTTGATTTTATTCTGTGAACTGCCCTGAGACCCCCAGGGTTTAGGACGGTATCTGAATTAAATAAATACACAAATAAATAATATTCCAAAAGTTTGGCCCAGAGAACAAAGTTTGAGAACCACTGCACTAACAAGGCGCTGCTTTTGAGCACATGCGAGCAATGTTTCCTTCCCTCATGCTTTCTATCCATAAACAGCATTTTTATGGGTGCAGAATTAGTTGCACTGACTTCCAAATCCAAAAGGCCAGGGGGTGGTGGTTTCCCCCCAGCTGGAGCTCACTAGAGCTCAGCTCCTGCGCCTCTCAGGTGAGTGCCATTGCCTTTCTAAGAGAATAAGGGATAAGTCTGTCATGAGCACCTCTTTTTCTAGAAAAATAGCCCTGCAAAAGGGTACAGTGGTGCCCTGCAAGACGAATGCCTAGCAAGACGGAAAACTCGCTAGACGAAAGAGTTCCGTTTTGGAGGTGCTTCGCAAAACGAATCTCCTATGGGCTTGCTTTGCAAGACGAAAATGTCTTGCGAGTTCCTGCGGGGTTTTTTTCCTTTCCCCCCCTTTTTCTAAGCCGCTAAGCCGCTTATCAGCTGATCCGATAAGCCGCTAATAGCACTAATCCGCTAATCCGTCAATGGGCTTGTTTCGCAAGACGAAAAAACCGCTAGACGAAGAGAATCACAGAACCACTGTATAGGTGAATGTGAAGCTAAGGACCAAGACCAAGATGACAGTCCACCAAGGTCTTGTGTTGAGCATGCTGTTTTGTGGAAGTGAGTTGTGGGCAACCTGACACCCACCAGGAGCAACACATATTGTTCACGAAGTGTGAAGAGACATTAGTGTCTCTTTTGGAAGTGCCTGGGGCATATGCTGCCCAGAGACCATCTGAGTCGTGCCCCCTGACCCAAGGTCAGAAATTATAATTCACACTGCTTCAGTTTATAGTAATTAGTAAAGCTTTCATTCCTTAAAACGCAAGCAGGGACCCTCGAGCCTATGGACCAAGTTAGGATTGGTACAGGCCCCAATTTGGCCTATGAGGCCATTTTTTTCCAAACTGCTCACCTGCCCTACAGCTGATGTCATTGATATGTGACTTCAGGTGTGGGGTAGGTAGAGACATGGATGCAAAGGAACAAATAGGAACCTTTTGATTGTTCCCTGCCCAAAATGGGAACTCCAGTACAGCTGCTCCCACCAGGGCTTGCTGTCAGCACAAATATATGTTTTTATTTATAATAAAAATATTATAATCCTCAGTTCAGTAAAAAGATCTCTATGTGCTTTATGTAAACCCAGCAAAAATACAAACAATTTAATATTTTCCCTAAAAACTAGGTTAAAACAAAGCGCAAATCACAAATAAAACAGAGAATTTTCATTTGCCCAAACAAGACTTGAATATGCCAAACTAAGCTCTCAGTATGACAGCCCTGAATCTGTTTGTGTTTACCTATTATTTCTACAGTAACTGTAATTAGGAAAAAAACGTGCTATAGGTTTTTCTCAAAAGAAAGCTGTATGGCAGGTCATTAAGGCTGCAATTCTATAGTCCCACATGAATTTGAGTCCCCTTAAAGTCAGTGGGACTTACTTCTGGGTAGACAGGTACAGGATTGTACTGAAATATCCACATTTTACATACTAGAGAACCATGAGCGTTACTTGTGCAAAGCTGAGCAGAGATTTGAATGACTAGGTCACCTATGTTCTCGTTATTCTTTTGGCTGGTTCCCATATTCCCTTGTACTTTTATTTTTATGGACATGACATTTTGCCAAGTACAAAGCATCAGACAAAATGTTCTGAATGCATTCTGTCTATAGTAAGAAAGCCCTGTGTTTCCCTCACATTCTGTCTACATGCTTGATTCCCTAGTGGCTAGAGAACAGTTTCTCTCTCTGTCTCATGACATTAGATATCCAATGAAACTGAATGTTGGAATATTCAGGATAGATAAAAGAAAGTACGGTACTTATTCAGGCAGTGTAGTCAAACTGTGGATGGCCACAAACCTGGATGACTTTAAAACAGGATTAGACAAATTTGTGGAGGAGGGGGTTATCAATACCTAACACGATTCAGAGCGGGCCCCTTCCTTGCCCCCATGACACCCTTTGATTCTCAGTTCAACCATCAAGTCAGCTTGGCTTGATCCTTGCTCTGCCTTGTTCCTGATGCAAATCTTTCCTGATGCAAATCTTCACTCATCCCTTCTTTGCTGGGGAAGGCACCATATTGTGGTTCGCCTCAGGTGCCAAAATGCACAGTGGTGCCCCGCAAGACAAATGCCTCGCAAGACGGAAAACCCGCTAGACGAAAGGGTTTTCTGTTTTGGAGGTGCTTCGCAAAACGAATTTCCTACGGGCTTGCTTTGCAAGACGAAAATGTCTTGCGAGTTCCTGCGGGTTTTTTTCCCTCCCCCCCCCTTTCCCCAAGAAGCTAAGCCGCTTATCAGCTGATCCTAAGCCGCTAAGCCGCTTATCAGCTGATCTGCTAAGCCACTTATCAGCTGATCCGCTAAGCCCGCTAAGCCGCTAATAGCGCTAATCCGCTAAGCCACTAATGGGCTTGCTTCGCAAGACGAAAAAACCGCAAGACGAAGAGACTCGCAGAACGGATTCTTTTCGTCTTGCGAGGCACCACTGTATTGGGCCAGTGCTGGGACCAACACTAAGAGTATATTGCATTGACAATACCATATATTGCAATGGGCTGATTCCATGTGCATGTTCATTATGATTGATGCATCCTTTATCAAATTCCACAGAAATACAATCGCTCTTTAACAGATTTCTAACTGAGTCAGCTCATATGCCCATCATCAGATAACCAAGGAAAGGAAGGGGTAAAAAATTAACAGCTCCAACCTAACCATGTCTACTCAGAAGTCCGATTGAATTCAGTGGAGCTTACTCCAAGGTAAATTGAGTTAGGGTTGCAGCCAGAGCTGTAATCCAAAACAAATGGGGTATATATGCATGTCTGAATTGATCCTGTCATGTCCAGATGATAAAACCGTGTTTTGAGAAATAAAGCAAGTATTTCCTTCAATATATAAGCAAATTATGAGTGTGCTCAGTGTGCAAACATGCTTGTTTATTTTTCCCATCTGTTATGTACTACTCAGCAGTATTTTGTTTCACAGAATAATTGCTGCCCTTAAATCAAACATTACTGATTTTATTAAGAAACCTGCCTGATTAATCAGACTGAGGCTTTGAACAAAGGAATTTCCCATGCACAGAATTGCTAATGGCAAATAATGGAGGGAAGGAAGAAAAAACCCAGCAACCACCTGGTTTAATCCTGCTCCGATTTGTCAAGAGAACAAAGCTGCCTGCAGGACTGTGCTTGAAAACCACGAGGACATTTAGCGCCCTCTGTGAATCTGTCTCAGTGGAAAAAATGAAGCTGATGTCTGCACAACTAAAACGAAACCTCACCAGACAAAAGATCCTGCTCAAATATATATGCAGGCTTTCCTTTCCTGATAAAGACAAATACAACAATTGTAAGCAACTCTGAAAAGTTCTTGGGACAATTTCCATCACACACACACAAAACACTTTTGTGCACAGATGTAGCAGCATAGCATATGACAGAAGAAAACCGGCTTGTGAGGAACATGACAAAGCAAGGGTAGATGCCCTCTAGATTTTGGTAGATTACAGTTTCTGTTATCTGGTGTTGGTGGGAGTTCTGACCCAACAACATATGGAAATCACCACATTGGCTACCCGTGATCTTAGGGAAGACAGGATAGGAAAGGGATACCCCATCTCATCTGACAACCCCACTACGATTCCAATCCAATCCAACAGGAAAGGCCAGGTAGCTCCAAACCTAGTTTATCCTTGCCAAACATGAGAGCATAAATAGGAACTAGCAGCTGTCAGAAGCAGAAAGATTCCGGATTTCGGTGGGTTGATGAATCACGTTGCCATAAAGCTTCATATATGCTTTGTGAAGTTTTACCTGAAAGTACTAAAGGCACGCACAGGTATTGAGCAGTTTGCAAGGGCTGATCATCTTTAATAAATTCTGATGGATTTTGACATTAAAAGACCTGGCGTTTTTATAAAGTGCGGTGCAGCGAACATAGGAGAAATGTCTGCTGTTATAAACCTCAACACATCTTTCCCTGCTTTACTGTTTTCAGCTTCAAGCATGCAATTTCTTCTAACACCTTGCTACCCCTACCCTTTAAGTCTGAGCAATTTGTTCCAAGAAATTACAACACAGAATTTATCTTGCACCTACCCTGTCCTTCACCTGTCCAGCCTGCTCTTTTACCTCCAGCGTGCCCATTACCGCATCTCTGGCCCCAGGCTCTAATTCCTGTTTACTTGATCCAATACCTGACTCCCAGCCCACGCACAGCCACAAGTCCTGCCTCTGGGTCAGTGTTAGAAACTGAGATATGAAAGCTAGGAGCTAAATGGCACTTTAAACCTAAGTTATGGGTGCAGCAACGGAATGTCTAGGCACACTTTTGTTTATAACAATAAAACAAAGCTGAAAATGAATAAACTGCAGCTAAAATATTTTGTTCGTTTTTCACATGGTCCAGTCCTTCCCCTGCCCCCCCCCCATATATTCTTAAGTGGGTCTCTTCTCCAGTCTTCAGATGGACGTGGGAAGGCAAAAAAATGCCCTCCTTTCCTCCCACTCTGCAGTTTTAATCTGAAATCTTAGGTGCCCAGAGCTCAGAAACGGCTCACGCTAATGTACAGTGGTACCTCGGGTTACATACGCTTCAGGTTACACACTCCGCTAACTCAGAAATACTGCTTCAGGTTAAGAACTATGCTTCAGGATAAGAACAGAAATCAGGCTACGGCGGCACGGCAACAGCAGCAGGAGGCCCCATTAGCTAAAGTGGTGCTTCAGGTTAAGAACAGTTTCAGGTTAAGAACAGACCTCCGGAACAAATTACGGTAAGTACTTAACCAGCGGTACCAGTGTAATTCCTTGTCGTAAAATGCACCTAAAACAATGAGAGTTTTGAACACTGCTCTGGACTGCAGGTCCTCCCCCCAGCTTCTTGCTCACCAAACAGCAAACTCTGCCCTCAAACTAAGAGAGAGAAGGGGTGCCACCCATTTGTCATCTGGTACAGAGCCCCCTTTTTCTTGGTTCTCTTAATGGTCCACCCTGCTAGACGACCCACTTGTTAGGATTATAGGCATTAGAAACCTGGCACCCACAAACCCGTAATAGTATTAACAAATGTTGCTAGTGTGCACAATGCTGCAACCACTGCAATTTGTTATTTATTGGCAGAACAAACATGGAATGTATGTTCCAGCCACAGTTAAGCCCATTATTTCAATCATCATCTTCGTTATTTTGATTTGTTGTTGTATTTTTTTTCTTTCTTTCATGACCTTGCCCCCCCCCCATGACATACAAATGACTTAAATAAATAAAAATAAAAATTATCAGGACTTCGACAGGTTTCGGGTGTGGCTCGTGGTGGCCCCAAAGGCCCCATACCACACAAATTATTGGAAAATCTTCAGGGGCAGCAGGAAGCTGCTGACCCACCAACAGACTTCCTGTTGTATGTGTTTACTTCATTGGGCAGAGAGATTATATTGCCAGGCACTCAAATACAAGAGTGGCTTAGCGATTTGCATTTGGCAATAAAAGGCTTCTATTGAGAAACTGGTTCTTCCACAAAAGCAGCAGGACTAATGCCACAGACTGAGCAATTTCTTCAAAGATGCACATAAAAAAACTAAGCAAGCAGTAGAGTAATTACACATTCTTTTTTCTTACTCCGAAACAACTAAGAATAAGGAAGGGAAAGCAAGCTTCTTCCATAAGCGGAATGCCTTCTCCTCCACCCCCACAGCGCTCAGGAAACACTTTTCTTTCTTCCCTGCCATAAAACCCGAACAGAGGATCTTTACATTTCTGAGGAGAACAGGGGCATGTCATGGTTTAAAAATAGCCACCATCAGGGCACACAGAAAAGCAAATTAGATGAAAATGGAGATCCTGTCTCTTGAGCTTCCTTTTATAAAACAGCAGGAAGGACTGGGGGGCTGGGACCATAGCTCAGGGGGAGAGGGGCTAACCCTTATGCTCTCAGTGCCGTTTTCCTGAGGTGAATTGCCTCTGCCGCCCCACAAATAGGTACAGTGGTGCCCCGCAAGACGAATGCCTCGCAAGACGGAAAACTCGCTAGACGAAAGAGTTTTCCGTTTTGGAGGTGCTTCGCAAAACGAATCTCCTATGGGCTTGCTTCGCAAGACGAAAATGTATTGTGAGTTCCTGCAAGTTTTTTTTCCTCCCCCCCCCCTTTTCTAAGTCGCTAAGACGCTTATCAGCTGATCCGATAAGCTGATAAGCCGCTAAAAGCCGCTAATAGCGCTAATCCGCTAATCCGTCAATGGGCTTGCTTCGCAAGACGACAATGTCTTGCGAGTTCCTGCTGGTTTTTTTTCCTCCCCCCTTTTTTCTAAGCCGCTTATCAGCTGATCCGATCAGCAGATAAGCCGCTAAAAGCTGCTAATAGCGCTAATCCGTCAATGGGCTTCACAAGACGAAAAAACCGCTAGACGAAGAGAATCACAGAACGGATTCTTTTCGTCTTGCGAGGCACCACTGTACCTGCTCAATTTGGTAACATACAGAGGTACACGACACAGGTACTGGCTCAAACAAGGCAAATAGCAGCAGGCGATGGGAAGCGGTGGGTCACATCCAACTAAGTTTTACTCAGAGTAGACGTATCAAAATCAGCAGGCCGAATGTCTGTTGATCCAGGTGGGTTTGAGTAAAACTTAGGGCTCATCCAGACTTCCTCCTACCACTTTCCCTTGGGAAAACTTGCTGTTTACCGCTGAACCGGAGCAAACAATAATTGGGTTTTCTCCAGTTTGATGTTCACTCAATTTTAGCGCTAAATATTGGGTTTTCTGGGGGAAACGGGGGGGGGCAAAGGCAAAACCGCATGGTAAAGGTAAAAAGGTAAAGGACCGCTGGATGGTTAAGTCCAGTCAAAGGTGACTATGGGGTTGCGGTGCTCATCTCGCTTTCAGGCCGAGGGAGCCGGCGTTTGTCCACAGACAGCTTTCTGGGTCATGTGGCCAGCATGACTAACCCGCTACTGGCAAAACGGAACACCGTGACGGAAACCAGGGTGCAAGGAAATGCCGTTTACCTTCTCGCCGCAGCGGTACCTATTTATCTACTTGCACTGGTATGCTTTCGAACTGCTAGGTTCTAGAACTGGGACAGAACAATGTGGGGATTCAAACAGCTGATGTTCGGATCAGCAAGGTCCTAAAACTACATGGACCTATGCCTAGAAAGTGCAGAACAAGCAGAAAGCCTCTTGGAACAATGCAGAAGTGTGGAACACAGAACAAGCGGAAGTGTGGACAAGCAACCCAATTAATAACAGCAAAATGCCATGTGGGGAGAGGATAAAAACCCTTCTCTCCCAATCCTCTCCCTCATGACTATTTTTCCTAAATTACTTTTTAATCAACAGGGGCTCTAATTGTAATCCAGTGTCTTGTCTGGTCTGTCCAATAGATACACTAAGCATGTGCCACGCAAGTGTGTATTACAATATTTTTACTTTGATATTTAATTTTGGTTTTGCTTGTTTTGCTATGGACTATTTATATGGGAGTGGTTGCTGAAGGCAGAAAGCAAAAGACTAAGCCTTATGAGGAACGGTTGAAGGTATGTTTAGCCTGGAAAAGAGGAGACTGAGCGGAGATGTGAAAGCTACCTTCAAATATCTCAAGGTTGTCACATGGAAAAGGGAACGAGCTTGTTTTCTCCTGCTCTGGGGGGTAGGACTTGAACCAATGGCTTCAAGTTGCAAGAAAGGAGATACCGACTAAACTTCAAGAAGAACTTTCTGACAATAAGAGCTGTTTGACAATGGAATGGTCTCACTCAGAAGGTTTTTAAGCAGAGGTTGGGTGGCCATCTGTCATGGATGCTTTAGCTGAGATTTCTGCATTGCAGGGGGTTGAACTAGTTAACCCTTAGGGTCCCTTCCAACTCTACAATGCATTCAACAACTATGTGACTTTTAGTAGACACCTGAAGGCAGCCCTGTTTAGGGAAGTTTTTAATGTTTGATGTTTTATCTTCTATTATTATTATTATTATTATTATTATTATTATTATTATTATTATTATTCCAGTAGTAGATAGGTAGCCGTGTTGGTCTGCCATAGTCAAAATAAAAAAAATTCCTTCCAGTAGCACCTTAAAGACCAACTAAGTTAGTTCTTGGTATGAGCTTTCGTGTGCATGCACACTTCTTGTGTGCATGCACACGAAAGCTCATACCAAGAACTAACTTAGTTGGTCTTTAAGGTGCTACTGGAAGGAATTTTTATTATTATTATTATTATTATTATTATCATCATCTGTTGGGAGCCTCCCAGAGTGGCTGGGGAAACCCAGCCAGATGGGTGGGGTATAAATAATAAATTATTGTTATTATTCTGTGATGGGTCATATCCAATGGTGGCTTTGCCTTTCTTGCACCCAGTTTCTCCCATAACCACATAGACCCTTCATCTCACCTGAAAGGCTGCGGGAACTCCCTAGATAGAGGACAAAGGGCAGTGGTTGGAGAGAGGGATTAGGGAAAACCAGGTCCCCAGACTTTGTCTCTCCAGATCACCCTCTCCTGAGGCTGAGGGGAAGTGCTTTCTGCTAACGTTAAGGCACCATGGATACAGCAACCCAACGGGCAAAACGAAAGCTGCGTAGCACCTTGCAAAGAGCTTGGGCTCTTTGGAATGCTTAACTTTGTCAACTTTGAACTGTTAATGCTCATCCTTGCTGTATCTCAAAGTGTTCAGAAGCAGGTTGTCAAAGCATGACAAGCTGTTGATCAAGGAAAACAAGCCTGAAGCTTCACGCTTCCTTTAGATGCTGGCCGGTGTTGCATGTACGGACCGATATTCACCTGGTTAAAATTGAAGGTTTGAATCAGGACTTTTGGCACATTCCAGCCAAAGCAAAAGCAGCCTCAGGAAAGGCTGATCTGGAGTGTATCTTTAACCCTTCCCCTTCCTCAAGTTTCTCCCATCTAAAGCATCTCCGCTCGGCTTCTGCTACATGTCTCTGCACGTAACATATAAATGCTTAGAGGAGGACTTTAGGTAAGCCCTTTTAAATTCCATTTAGATCAACAGGAAAGTTCTGCTTTTCATTAAAGATCAAATTAAACATTGCATGAATCCTGCTTTTTAAATAGGGTGTTTAATGCTGCTATGTTTATTTTCAAGGAAATGTAACTGTGGGGCCCCAATCCAGCATGCTCCCTGTTCTGGATAGGTTCCCTGTTGAATATCTCCCATCCCCCCATTGCTGTTCAATCCTGCACATTTGCAGCCAGAGTTGTCAGTGGGAAACCTGAGTGAGATTGGTGATGGATCAGGTCCCTACAGCTATTATTCCTTTAAAAGAAAATGTCATGCTTTAAAAAATATATTTGTGAATGAGTCCCCCATTGAACATGATGGGACATCTTCTGTGTAAGCGTACATAGGACCAGGTTGTATGCCTGCCCCATTGAAATTAGCAGACCTCTTTAAATGTTTCTTTTTAGTGAGGTCATGCCTAGCATTACAGTGGTGCCCCGCAAGACGAATGCCTCGCAAGACGGAAAACCCGCTAGACGAAAGGGTTTTCCGTTTTTGAGCTGCTTCGCAAGACGATTTTCCCTATGGGCTTGCTTTGCAAGACGAAAACGTCTTGCGAGTGTTCCGATTTTTCCCCGCTCCCCCCCTTTTCTAAGCCGCTAAGCCGCTAATAGCCTTTTAGCCGCTAATCCGCTAAGCCTTTAATAGCCACTAAGCCTTTAATAGCCGCTAAACCGCTAATAGCGCTAAGCCGCTAATAGGGTTGCTTCGCAAGACGAAAAAACCGCTAGACGAAGAGACTCGCGGATGGATTAATTTCGTCTTGCGAGGCACCACTGTAATTGGATTGCAAACTGCCTTGGTTTGCTGGAAGGGTGACGTTACACAATTTGCCTCACCTTGAAACAAAAAAGCAAAAAATAACCGCCACCCACACCCACACAGAAAACCCCCTTGGCTTCTTGTAGAATCATTTCCTCTATTTTTGTTTGCTTTGAATCATTCTCCACTTTGCACATCTCCCCCTTCCACCTTCTCTCCATCTGACATATCATGCGGACAGAGTTTGAATGAGTAACCTTTGCAAAGTTGCATCACTTGTGTGGAGGAAACAGCCATCTTATTTTCTGTCTCTTGCTGACCCCCCTGGCCTTTGTTAACAATGTAAAATACGTTTCCTTCCTGTTCACAAAGGATTAGATCAGCAATGGGTAAAACAATACGTGCACAGACAATACAGAAAACACTCCATCGCTTCACATTTGACCTAGAAGTCTGTTTTAGAGTTTTGCCAGTCTTCCGTCTTTTAGGATATCAAGAGGGATTCAAGCACTTACCGGATATTTAGGTTTGCACAATTAAAATGTATTGTCTCTTATTTTGAAATTATTAAAACTGTTAGTTGCTTTTTCTTGCCCAGGGCAACCCAAAATGTCTTACAAGCAAATGAAATTTTGCAGGCTTGGATTAAAGGTGCATATTGGGGACTGATCAGGTTGAATGCTATAACAACGCATTATCATTGTGTGCACAATAGTTTCCAAAGTACAGTGGTACCTCGGAAATCGAACGGAATCCGTTCCAGAAGTCCATTCGACTTCCAAAATGTTCGGAAACCAAGGCACAGCTACCAATTGGCTGCAGGAAGTTTGGGTTCCAAAGAACGTTTGCAAACTGGAACACTCACTCACAGGTTTGCGGTGTTTGGGAGCCAAAACGTTCAACTCGCAAGGTGTTCGGGATCCAAGGTACGACTGTATAGGAGGATAGATCCCTGCCATGAGGAGGTATCAATGCAAAACTCCATATAGAAAAGAACCATGAAACCAGGTTCCAACAATAAGGCAAGCCAGACTTTTGCTTGTTCCTGGCAGCAATTCAGCAGGAGGAGTGGAGTGGGAACTTTTCAGCAGTGTGTACTAGTATGCTGCACATTCACATTAAGCCATCACCTGTTTTTAGCTATGGTTTAAAAAAGGGGTCAGGGATGCAGGTGGCGCTGTGGTCTAAACCACAGAGCCTAGGGTTTGCCGATCAGAAGGTCAGTGGTTTGAATCCCCGCGATGGGTTAAGCTCCCGTTGCTCGGTCCCTGCTCCTGCCAACCTAGCAGTTTGAAAGCACATCAAGTGCAAGTAGATAAATAGGTACCGCTCTGGCGGGAAGGTAAACGGCGTTTCCGTGCGCTGCTCTGGTTCGCCAGAAGCGGCTTAGTCATGCTGGCCACATGATTCGGAAGCTGTCTGCGGACAAACGCCGGCTCCCTCGGCCTATAGAGCGAGATGAGTGCCGCAACCTCAGAGTCGTCCGCGACTGGACCTAATTGTCAGGGGTACCTTTATTTTTTAAAGCAGGGGTCAGCAAACTTTTTCTGCAGGGGGCCGGTCTACTGTCCCTCAGACCTTGGGGGGGGGGGCGGACTGTATTTTGGAAAAAAAATCCCCCCCGACTCTCCCCTCCCTTCTCCACAGCACTGGACGAGCCCCAGTGGCTGCGTACCTGTGCCTTGCGAGTGGCAGGGGCTGGCAGCGGCAGTGGTAGCAGAGGGACGATGAGCGGCAAAAAAGGACTGGCTCTGGACAGGGGCTGCTTAAAATGGCGTTCAGCCAACCGCAGCTCAAGAAAGCCCAGCCCCCTTCCTCCTCTAGGCAGGGCGGGGAGAAGCCAGAAGGAGGGAGGGAGGAGGCGCCACTGCGGTGTGTGTGAGGGGAGGGGAATGGCGCAGCCCGAACGATCAGAATCCCCATGCCGATCCACGTGACGATTCCTGGACTGTCCGTGGGCAAGATACAGAAGGAAGTTGGGCCAGATCCGGCCCCCGAGCCTTAGTTTGCCTACCCATGGTTTAAAGTAAGATGGGAAGTAGACCACTCTTAGACTTCATTCAAGCAAAGAATTGGGACCACTGCTTGGGAGATTGCTCATATCCCCACTACAAAATGAGGGATGCAAAAATATTTTTTTTTAAAGAAGCATAAAGCATATACAATCCCACTTCCCACCTCAAGACGCAACAACCAGAAGCCCTATTAAAGGTAAAGGGACCCCTGACCGTTAGGTCCAGTCGCGGACGACTTTGGGGTTGCGGCGCTCATCTCGCTTTACTGGCTGAGGGAGCCGGAGTACAGCTTCCAGGTCATGTGGCCAGCATGACGAAGCCGCTTCTGGTGAACCAGAGCAGCGCACGGAAATGCCATTTACCTTCCTGCTGGAGCGGTAGCTATTTATCTACTTGCCCTGTGTGCTTTCGAACTGCTAGGTTGGCAGGAGCAGGGACCGAGCAACAGGAGCTTAACCCATCACAGGGATTCGAACCACCGACCTTCTGATCGGCAAGCCCTAGGCTCTGTGGTTTAGACCACAGCGCCACGGCGTCCTATTACCTCCCTGCTATTTCTGGTCCTCCTCCTGTTTGTCTCACTCAAACATTTCCCCCCTGATTACCGTGGTGACTTGCTGAAACTTAAATCCTCTTCTGATTAGTGCAAATAATATATCCGCTCATGTACAGTGCAAATCTACACTGTAGAAGAAGAAGAAAATGGGGGGAAATCCCAAAATAGCCTAAAGAAGGATTTAGTGGGTGGGTGGAATGGGCAATATTTTCATTCCAACCTTGTATGAACAAATGTGACCCTTTTCCCAGAGAGGAATTTGAAGAATTTATCTGATTTCCTGAAAGCCAAGTGATTGCTCTGTCTTCATAGCTCCAGTTGCCATTGAGACAAAGTGAAATTGTACCTTGGGCATACCAGAGGACTCAACGTAAATGCTTGGGATCGACTTGCAAACTCCACCCAAACAGCCCCAAAACTTCACCCTGGCATGTAGTGTGGGGTTGCATCGTTTATGCTGTGGGTAAAGGATTTATTTATCTATAAAAAGCATTTATATACTGCCATCTCGTAAAACCTCAGGGTGTTGCACAGCTATACGCAGACAATAAAACATGAAAAACCATTGGGGGGAAAAGGAGTACTCATAAAATGCCTGGCTTCTCAAAAAGATGGTAAACAGCCATGAAGGAATCAAGAGAAGCCTGAAGGCCAAGAGTGAGGGTGCCTGTCAAATCTCTGGTGAAAGCGTTTTCCATGGCATGGGATAAACATTAAATGCTCAACTTCTGTTTGTTAAGGAGACAAGTCAGGAGATGAGGAAGGATTTTGTTAGCTTATTTATGTTGCTTTCTGTTCTGTTGCATGGATGTATATTCTGTATTTATTGACATGCGTAATTGTTCTTAATTTGTGTGTTGGGGTGGAATTGTTATATTTGTTGCTGTTCATATGATATGTTATGAGCGGCCTACAAATAAACATACAGTGGTACCTGGGTTCTTTCTTCTTCTTCTTTTTTGTACCATGGTTCTTGAACGTAATCCGTAATTCCGGCGCCCCGCAAACAATAGCCGACAGCCGCATCAGACGTTCGGCTTCTGAAAAACGTTCGAAAACCGGAACACCTATTTCTGGGTTTTGGGCGTTGGGGAGCCGAAATGTTTGAGTACCAAGGCGTTTGAGAACCACTGTATATTGATGGTGGCTTTTTTAAAAGAATGGAATAAAAATCAAAGGGATGGTTTGCAAACGAGACGTGAGACCCAATTAAAGCCACTGGGCTCTTTGTCATTTATTGCTGCTTATCAAGGCTGCGGAGGAGAGTATAAACCACTCTGCGAAGGAGAGTTAAACCACTCTGGAAATTGCATAGCTCTCTGAGGGGAATAGGGGTCTTCTAAGACCTCTTAGCATCCTTCAACTACCGTTCCCAGGATCATTTTGGGGAAGCCATGGCTGTTTAAAGGGGCATGATACTGCATTAGAAGCATAGTGCAGATGGGGCCCAAGTTTAACCCCTTATGTGACACAGACCCAGTAATAATAATAATAATAATTTATTACTTATACCCTGCCCATCTGGCTGGGTTTCCCCAGCCACTCTGTTGCCATTGCTAAGTGCCTGGAATGGGAATAATAAAAAAAATACTTCCAAAATGCACGCTGCCACTCTAAATGATTGTGTCCCCCGCACCCCGGCCTTGAACACAGCTAAAGCCATAGCTAAATTAATAGATTTGATTGTGAATTTAGGGAACATGGCCAGCCAAAACCAGTAGTTTAGCTCCTGGACAGGAGAGAGTGCCGGAACCTAGGTCATGTGGGCAAAGTCTTCCTTACTATGGCAACACACCCTCCAACATTTCTCCAATGGAAATAGGGATGTCTTATTCAATCGTAATAATAATACTGAACTCCTGGCCTACCTGGCGGCAAGTTCCCAGTCCAGGGTCAACCCACATGTCCAAACTGAAGCACAGTCCTGCAAAAATCCTGGAGCAGTCAAGCCAGTGCCAGATTACCAACTAGGCAGCAGCCTACAGGCCCCACGCCTTTTAGGAGTCCTGCAACAAAAGATCAAAATAACATTGATTTGACCTGGAAAGCAAATTACAAACAAGCTTTCTTAGTTCAATGGGGTGGGGCTGAGATTCTGACCGCTTAGGGGCCTCCACAGAGTTTAATCCGGCACTGATCCAAGCTGAGGTCTAACACCAACATGGGTGTTAGAGCAGACACAGCACCTCAGCTCTGCTTCCCTTTTACACTTTGCTTGCTGATTGCAGCATCTGGGCTCGATGAGGCCTGTGACCCTCACCTGTCCCAAGCCTAATGCAGCAGAGGAATCACACACCTCCTCCCTGATCTAGCAAGCCTCACCTGGTCAGCTAGGAAGCTGGGCTGTGGGGCCTTGGCTGTGTGATAGGAATTTTGAAGTCTTAGATATATGGTAATGTTCATTAGCGCAGTGTTTCCCAACCTTTTTTGGGCAAAGGCACACTTGTTTGATGAAAAAAATCTCAAGGCACACCACCATTACAGCCCCGTGACGTCAGCGCGCAGCGTCACGCCAGGAGGGACGCACGAAAGTGTAAGTTTCAATTTTTTCCCCTCCCCCTTGCCGGGGAACCTCCAAGCTTTGGGGGTGGGGAGGCAGCAAAGTGAGGCAGGAAGGAGAGCGCGGCTTGGCTGGGTGAGCTTTGGCAGGGGCAGGGAATGAGAGCCGCGAGGCGGGCGCTGCGGACGGAGGCGCTGCCCGTCGAGCTCGCAGGCAGCCAGGCAGGCAGACGGCGAGAGCCCCGCGCTGGGCGGCCTCTCCTCGCCGCCGCCGCCCCGCCTCTCGCCGCCCGACTCGCCCGCCTCCCTCCAGGCAACATCTCGCGGCACACTAGTGTGCCGCGGAACAGTGGTTGAAAATCACTGCATTAGCGTACCAACCAAGCACATACATAGATCAGCACAGGAAGACTGACCTGGAACCATTTTTGATTCCCAAACTGTCCCAAACTGAGCAAATGTTTTCTCTGCAAGGTCAAAGGGGGAAACCTCCCCATTGTCTCTTTCCTCACAAATCCTGTCTTAAGGGCACATTTAAGATATGAATAGGGTGTGAGCCTGTGACCTGGCCCAGGAACTAAGTATTTATCGTTACAAAAGATTGGCCAGGCTACCCAGGCAATCCAATCAAGTAACCATTCAAATTTCTGCTTTAGACCGCCTTTTCTGTGATGTAGGTATGATGTATCTGAGGGGTGGTCTTAGGTTACACCCCTTCTGTGATGTATGTATGATGTTTCTGGGGGTGGTCTTGATCTAGTAAGGTAAAGGTACCCCTGCCCGTACGGGCCAGTCTTGACAGACTCTAGGGTTGTGCGCTCATCTCACATCTATAGGCCGGGGGCCAGCGCTGTCCGCAGACACTTCCGGGTCACGTGGCCAGCGTGACAAAGCTGCATCTGGCGAGCCAGCGCAGCACACACGGAAACGGCGTTTACCTTCCCGCTAGTAAGCGGTCCCTATTTATCTACTTGCACCCGGGGGTGCTTTCGAACTGCTAGGTTGGCAGGCGCTGGGACCGAGCAGCGGGAGCGCACCCCGCCATGGGGATTCGAACCGCCGACCATACGATCGGCAAGTCCTAGGCGCTGAGGTTTTACCCACAGCGCCACCCGCGTCCCATAGGTCTTGATCTACAGGGTGGCAATTTCAAAAGTATGCATAAGGCCTTGCGCGCCATTTTTCTGGGTTCCTCCTCTCTCTTGCAGGTGAGGGGAGCACCCTGTTGCAACAGATCAATAAAGATCAGGCTTACTAGCTGCTTTGCTTCTCAATATTCTCTGGTTGGCCTCTGTTATTTTCTCCTACCAATAGGGAACCTATGTAAGGACTCTATATGGGCTCTTGGATACCCCATAAGGGAAAAGGGCAATTTTTGTTTACAACGGCTGCCTCAGCCTCCTGGACTGCCCCTCTCGCTGCTCCCTATGCCTCAGAGCCCACTGTGTTTGTGGAGACAGGGGTCCCCCTGGCTCTGGTGATGGGTCCTGCTGCTCTGGGTCTTGTGAACTGACCCCCAATCCCTTGCCATCCTCCATCACCCAGTGAATACTTCCTTCCCTATCCCCTGCTTGCCCCGGTGTGTCCCAGTCCCTGCGACAACCCTCACTGGGATCATTTTCCTCCTCTTCTTCCTCCCCATCGTCCTGCCAGTTCATGACAATAATGCTTTCCCAACCTATATAAAAACATAATAAAACAACAACAACAATTTCATTATTTATACCCCGCCCATCTGGCTGGGTTTCCCAGCCACTCTGGGCGGCTCCTAACAGAATTAATGATAATAATAAAAAAGCAATAAAACATCAGACATTAAAAGCTTCCCTAAACACGGCTGCCTTCAGATCATAGCAGTCAACTTTTCCCTTTCTTAAGGGAAATTCCCTTATTCTAAATAGGATTCCTTGCAGGAAAAGGGAAAAGTTGACAGACAGCTATGCTTCAGATGTCTTCTAAAAGTCAGGTAGTTGTTTATTTCCTTGATATCTGATGGGAGGACATTCCATAGGGCAGGCACCACCACCAAGAAGGCCCCCTGCTTGGTTCCCTGTCACCGCACAACTCACAGGGAGGAAACTGCCAGAAGGCCCTCAGCGCTAGATCTCAGTGAACAATGGGGGCGGAGGCGCACCTTCAGGTATACCTGGCCAAGGCCTTTTAGGGCTTTAAAGGTTAGTACCAACACTTTGAATTGTGCTCAGAAACGTACTAGGAGTCAATGTAGGTCTTTCAGGACCGGTGTTATGTGGTCTTGGCCACTCCCAGTCACCAGTCTAGCCGCCGCATTCTGGATTAATTGTAGTTTCTGGGTCACCTTCAAAAAATACCCTTCCATACCTTCCAACATTTCACCAATAAAAATAGGGACCCCCTAAGGAAAAGTGAGACATTCTGGGATCAAATTAGAAACCAGGATGGCTTCTGTAAATCCGGGACTGTCCTTGGAAAAGGGTCTGTGGCGTGGTGTATCCACTGCTTGAGTATCTACAATAGCAATTATTTCTAAATTGAAAGCTATGCATATAAAGCAGCACATGTGGATGTTATGCAAATATCTATCCTATTTTTTATGATACATTCTCTCTCTCCCCCCCCCCCCGATCCGTATCTCTCTCTTTCTCCAGTGCATTAAGTGGCCACCTTAGACACTGACCAGATTACTATAGAAACTGTGCCAATTCTCTCACTCATTAAACAGCTTTAAGGCCTTGTTCCCGTGGCTCCAGTCACTGGGTGGATTACTCCTTGAGCAATTTCTAGACCAATTTTCACCTGTTTATTTGGGCATAAAAGGATTCTCTGCCACACTCCTCTGATTGCAAAGTAAACTCATTTGCAGCTGCAGCTCTGTCAATCTGTGCAGGCAGATTGCAATTTGGAGTTCAAATTAGGTAGAACCAGAGAAGTCTCAAACATTCATAGGAATAAATTAAATTCCAAGCACTTGTCCAAACAACTGCTGTTTAATTTGGAATCATCATATTGAGAATTATTTTCATATGAGCCACATAAAAAGTCTACCTTGGAACAAGGCTTTTTTAATGCCTCAATTCTTAATTGTAGATGAGGAAAATTACATTTTTTGCTTCTTGGAAGGGTAAGGTTTATTGCAAAATGTTCTCAATGGCAATGCCCCCAACAATGTTCTTTAAAGAGAAAAGAACTGTGATTTTGCCTATTCCACATAAAAGGGCTATATTTAGACGTTATCCATTATAATCTGCTGGTTTTCTCCAGGGTTTAATCACACCCGAAGTGCAAAATAAAAGAGCCAGTGTTGTGTAATGATTAGAGTATTGAATTATGACCTTGGGAGGCAAGGATTCAGACCCCAGCTCAGACATGAAGCGCATCTTGAGCCTATCACCATCACTCAGCCTAACCTAACCTCAAAGGGTTATTGAGAGGATAAAATGCAGACCTTCCAAGTGTCCCTATTTCCCAGGGACTGATACAGATTTATAGAAGCTGTCCGGGTTCTGATTTAATCCCGGAATGTCCTGCTTTTGCTTAGGATGTTCCTATTTTCATCAAAACAATGTTGGTGGTTATGGTAGGATGTCCCTACATTCATTGAATAAATGTTGGAGGGTGTGGAGTTATGCGACCCCTGAGCCAAGGAGATACATAGCTACACAACCTTTAGAAGACATCTGAAGGCATGTTTTACTATGTTTTTATATATGCTGGAAGCTGCCCAGAGTGGCTGGGGCAACCCAGTCATATGGACAGGGTATTATTGTTGTTGTTGTTGTTATGGAAAAGGATGTCCCTGTTTTCATTGGAGAAATGTTGAAGGGTATGAAAATGGGGAGGGTTAGAACCATGTATACCACCTCAAGCTCCTTGGAGGAAAAGGTAGTACAGTGGTACCTCGAGTTAAGTACTTCATTCGTTCCGGAGGTCTGTACATAACCTGAAACTGTTCTTAACCTGAAGCACCACTTTAGCTAATGGGGCCTCCCGCTGCCGTCACGTCCGACTCTTCATGACCCCATGGACCAGAGCACACCAGGCACTCCTGTCTTCCACTGCCTCCTGCAGTTTGGTCAAACTCATGCTGGTAGCTTCAAGAACACTGGCCAACCATCTCATCCTCTGCCGTCCCCTTCTCCTTGTGCCCTCCATCTTTCCCAACATCAGGGGCTTTTCCAGGGAGTCTTCTCTTCTCATGAGATGGCCAAAGTATTGAAGCCTCAGCTTCAGGATCTGTCCTTCCAGTGAGCACTCAGGGCTGACTTCCTTAAGAATGGATAGGTTTGATCTTCTTGCAGTCCATGGGACTCTCAAGAGTCTCCTCCAGCACCATAATTCAAAAGCATCAATTCTTCGGTGATCAGCCTTCTTTATGGTCCAGCTCTCACTTCCATAAATCACTGGGAAAACTTTAACTATATGGACTTTTGTCGGCCAGGTGATGTCTCTGCTTTTTAAGATGCTGTCTAGGTTTGTCATTGCTTTCCTCCCAAGAAGCAGGCGTCTTTTAATTTCATGGCTGCTGTCACCATCTGCAGTGATCATGGAGCCCAAGAAAGTGAAATCTCTCACTGCCTCCATTTCTTCCCCTTCTATTTGCCAGGTGATGGGACCAGTGGCCATGATCTTAATTTTTTTGATGTTGAGCTTCATGACCACAAGATTACAGTCTATTAAAGAATAGGAAATTTCCTTGTATCAAGTCAGGCTAGAAGTTAATCTAACCAAATAATGCCTTTTCTGAATGCCTGCAGCTCTTCAGGGACTTTGGTAGAGGTCAAACATCTCCACCACCTCAGCCTTTTATTGGAGATACCAGAGATTGAACCTGCAGCTAAAGTAATGTGCTCTACCAGTGAGTTCCCTTTACAGTCTGCTTTGGACATAAAGCACAAGAAAAAGAAAAAAATTGAAATGGTTTGAGGAAGGCAATCAGCCTGAAAGCTCTTCAGCAAAAAGATAAGTTTAGCCAGCTACTACTAACAGAGCTTTGAGTGTTTTTAGTTTTTGTCTGTTTCAGTATGCTGCTTCTTATGTTAACAGTGACATCAGTAAAGTTTCTCCCATTTTCCATGTGTAGCTTTTGTATTTAGAGATTTAACATGGATGCTATAAGAAACACTGTTTAAAAAGGAGGAACACTGATAAATAGTTTGGTTTTGTATATATATAAATGGTCTTTATTTCATTTTTAGAACCTTCTTTATAATGAGTACTTGTAAGTTTTTCACAAGTGGTGGTGACATTGGTTTTAGATTGCCCCCAGAGAAGGAACTTCTCCATTTCTGAAACATGTTGGGCTTTCAATAACTCAGGTACCTGTTTCTCCCTTGCTTGTTGTTTCCTATCAGAGCTGCAATTTCTGAGGCTGTTCATTGCAACTAAAGGAGTCAATTCCAATGGTTTGAATTCAGCCAGTCTGACCACTAGCTCACCATGAGACTTTTGATATCACAGTCATGGGTTTGAGCCTCATGTTGGGCAAAATATGACACTTCCAACTTCACAATTCCATGATTCTAATTCCTATAGACCAAAGAGGTGTGGAGGACTTCAGCCCAAATGATCTTTGAGTGGTCCACATGGGTAACAAGGACCAGCAGCGGTTGTGCAGTCTTATTTAGCTGAAAAACTGAGACCTTAGGCATGCAATCCATCATCACTCTCACTGTTTACCCAGTTGTATAAACTGTGGATAGTAGCATTCCTAGCAGGGAAACCATGTATTGAACGCTAAGCAACAAGCTGCTTCAGCTTTTGAGACTTGCCCTGTATCATCTTTCTGCTTCTCCATGGGCTCGTTCCAACTTTCCGCCAACAATAGCAGCTGGATCAATTGGGCTCTCACTTAACAGCCCTATCACTTCATTAGGGCAGATCCTTTTCCTCCACCAATCCCATTCTGTGCTTGCTGAACTTGACATCTGTGGCATTCAGGGAAATGCCAATTATTGGAATAGATCTGAGGGAGTGGAGAATTAAGCTAAACATTTCCCAGAATTACGTTGTTTTGGAAAATCGTGCCAATTCCATTCCGCGCTATCTACATTTTGTAAATAACATACTGCCATGATTTCTGTGTTGCAACAGTCCTTGGCTGAAAGGACTGTCAGGCAACATGGTCATCCTGTTGTTAATTCAACTTTACATAGTCGGCATGGACTTGAGAGACATTGTTAATACAGTACATTGGGGGCTTGGGAAGATTTTTGCTGATCAGTTGTTGATACCACGCCTCCCACACAAAGGATATTTTTAGAGCTAACGTTTTCCTTGATATTTTCACACAACTCCCATAGGTCTCCACACACAAAAAGCACAATCCCCCAGAAAATTAGTTATTTAAATGGAGCATGGACAAAATTTCCTGGTAGATTCTGCTAATTATTTTTGTAGAAAGTTTTGAACCCTTTGCTGAAGACCAGTGATGCCCTTTCAGGCCACTGTAACATTTTTGGCTGCGTTGTTCCCTCTACTTCTGATGTTCAAGATTTGGGTGTTGTTGCTTACGTGGTCAGAATGGTATCACCCATGGACCAAGGGCAATAGGCTCGGGAGAATCCCTAAAACGGTTTTTTTAAAAAAAAAATCAGTGGGAACTTTAGAAACAGCTCAAGTGATAACTGAACATGCTCAAATGGCCATAGAATACTGAAAGGAGGACAAGGGACAGACTGATTTCAGGAGTGGCTGAAATCCTGAACACTCCACGTTGCAGAAATTTGTTGCAGGACCCACTTGTAAAATATAATTTCTATTGACGGCCACTTGTCTTTCCTTAACCACAAGCTAACATGTCTTTGTCACTCACCTGGTACATTATCACTAATACTAGTCGTTGGAGCTTTTAAAAAAAAAGTTGAACAAATTTATTTTTATTTCTTAAGCTACTATAGTAGGAAGTAGACACTGAAGTTTCTGGATTTTTAAAAAAATTTAAAAATTTCAATTTTTTTTAAAAAATAAAACCAGTTTTAAAAAATACTTTATATTTTGAGATCTGACAGATTTTCCCACCCCATCTTGGAAGAGTGAATAAATGGGCAAATCAGGTTTAACAACAGCCCTTCAAGGGATGGAGCATGAGACTCTTAATTTCAGGGTTGTGGGTTTGAGTTCCATGTTGGGTGAAAGATTCTTGCAATGCAGGAGTTTGGACTGGATTATCTTTGCAATTCCTTCCAACTCTACAAGTCTGGGCTTCTGTGATCTCCTTAATTTAAAACCGAATGCAGTAGTCGTACCTTGGAAGTCGAACAGAATCCGTTCCAGAAGGCCGTTTGACTCTAAAATGTTTGGAAACCAAAGTGCGGCTTCTGATTGGCTGCAGGAAGCTCCTGCAGCCAATCAGAAGCCCCGTTGGATGTTTGGCTTCCAAAAATAGTTTGCAAACCGCAACAGTCACTTCTGGGTTTGCTGCGTTTGGAAGCCAAAATGTTAGAGAACTAAGCTGTTTGAAAACCAAGGTACGACTGTACTCACTTATGTCCCAGAAAGTGCACTTAAAATTGCAGCCGTAGTATTCTGTAGCACTTTTCCTGATTGTTCAGAGCATTATTTACCAAAATCGTATCAGATGTGTTCACACCCTAGTAAGGCCATCTAGTATGTTGGCTGTTGCTGTGTAGGCGGAGATGGTGATTGCCTGTCTCTCCAATCATTCTACTAACCATTACATTTGACCAGCTTACCTTGTACGTATCGCATTATTGTCTTTTCACACATGGCCCTCTCTTTAGGATACTGGTGGTAGCTGCTCGAGAAGCGAGGAGTACACCCAGTCATTGCCAAGCCAGCTTTTGCTCCTTTTTGGGCACCCTTGCTTCTGCCTGCATCCTACAAGAACATAAGAACAGCCTACTGCAGCCTTTCTCAAGCTGTGGGTCCCCAGATGTTGTTGGACTACAACTCCCATCACCCCTAGCTAGCAAGGCCAGAGCTGTATGGGAGTTGTAGTCCAGCAAAATCTGGGGACTCACAGGTTGAGAACCACTGGCCTACTGGATCAGGTTGGTGGCCCGTCTAGTCTAGCTTCCTGTTCTCACAGTGGCCAATCAGATGCTTCTGGGAAACTCTTTGAGTAGCCAGGTATACTAGGAGGCTTCTATCTATATGGACCCTGGGTTGGTCTAGGAATGTTGGCGTTAATGTCGAACTGGCCAATGATAATTCCTCTTTCCAGAGAGCTTGGTTTATCTTCTATGAATTTCATAGAATCATAGAGTTGGAAGAGACCACAAGGGCCATCGAGTCCAACCCCCTGCCAATCAGGAAACACCATCAGAGCACTCCTGACATATGGTTGTCAAGCCTCTGCTTAAAGACCTCCAAAGTAGGAGACTCCACCACACTCCTTGGCAGCAAATTACACTGTCAAACAGCTCTTACTGTCAGGAAGTTCTTCCTAATGTTTAGGTGGAATCTTCTTTCTTGTAGTTTGGATCCATTGCTCCGTGTCCGCTTCTCTGGAGCAGCAGAAAACAACCTTTCTCCCTCCTCCATGTGACATCCTTTTATATATTTGAACATGGCTATCATATCACCCCTTAACCTCCTCTTCTCCAGGCTAAACATGCCCAGCTCCCTTAGCCGTTCCTCATAAGGCATCGTTTCCAGGCCTTTGACCATTTTGGTTGCCCTCCTCTGGACACGTTTCAGTTTGTCAGTGTCCTTCTTGAACTGTGGTGCCCAGAACTGGACACAGTACTCCAGGTGAGGTCTGACCAGAGCAGAATACAGTGGCACTATTACTTCCCTTGATCTAGATGCTATACTCCTATTGATGCAGCCCAGAATTGAATTGGCTTTTTTAGCTGCTGCGTCACACTGTTGGCTCATTTGGAGCATGAAGTCCAGGATGTTGAGCCCCTCCCCCAACCCCTCTTCCTTGTCCATTCTGCAAACAACAGAAACGCATCAAGGCAAAATTTGTGAACTTTCATCCCTCTCTAATCAAGCGTGCTGCTTACGAGGCAAGTCCAAGCCCCAGAACAATACAGCATGAGAGAAATTCTGGAACTTTCAGCAAAGCACTGCCAAAGTGCTAACTGACACCCCTTTCAGGTTTATTTCGATTACTGAAAAAGGTTTTGCAAAAAGAAAAAAAAAGGACTGAGTTTAGGGAAACGTCCTACAGTGGAAAGCAAACTCTTATTTGGCCCCAGCAACCATTTCCAACATTTCTCCTTTTGTGGAGAAATGGCAGAGGAGGAAGTTTCCCAAGGGAATTCGTTTTTACAAGGCTATTTGCTACGGTTACTAAAAAGAAATTAACTTTTCAAATAGCTTGTGTGTTGTTGTGTTCACTCCAAGTCGAGGACAGAGAAAGCAAAGCATGTTGTCTAGTGTTCCCCTCCCCTCCCCTGGAATGGTGAACAAAATATTAGGTTACGCACAAGGGGAAGTATTTTCTGATGGGGGAAAACTGGTTGTGTGAATAGAGGCCTAAACAAGTGTGCACATAGATAAGCTCAGGGGGGAGGGAGTTATTGTAACAATGTGATACAGTGGTGCCTCGCAAGACGAAAAGAATCCGTTCTGTGATTCTCTTCGTCTAGCGGTTTTTCGTCTTGCGAAGCAAGCCCATTGACGGATTAGCGGGTTAGCGCTATTAGCGCCTTTTAGCGGCTTATCTGCTGATCGGATCAGCTGATAAGCGGCTTAGTGGCTTAGAAAAGGGGGGGGAGGGGAAAAACCCAGCAGGAACTCGCAAAACATTGCGAAGCAAGCCCATAGGAAATTCGTTTTGCGAAGCACCTCCAAAACGGAAAACTCTTTCGTCTAGCGAGTTTTCCGTCTTGCGAGGCATTCGTCTTGCGGGGCACCACTGTATTGTTATTTTAGCTAGCACTATTAAGAATTTATGGCTTCTGAAGCATAGGAATTATCTTTTTAGGCCAGATCAAAATTCAATTCTCATTCTAAGGACCAGTAACAAATCTGCAGGGTGAAAAAGTCGTCACATATATAGCAGTCAATATCAACCAATGTTGTTGACGATTCTTTCTCCATTCTTTCCATAGCACAAAGAGCAAGTTCTTTCCCCATCTCCAATAAAATAACCCCCAACATGTATCAAGGGAAATAAGAATGGGATTTATAATTAACTTTCAGGAATTCTGGCACTTTATTCATACTGCATGTTTCAATATTTATTTCTATTGTTTTTATACTGTAACCTGCAATGAGCCTTTGCAATGGGGGATATAAAACACTTAGAAGAAGAAGAAGAGTTTGGATTTGATATCCCGCCTTTCACTCCCCTTCAGGAGTCTCAAAGCGGCTAACATTCTCCTTTCCCTTCCTCCCCCACAACAAACACTCTGTGAGGTGAGTGGGGCTGAGAGACTTCACAGAAGTGTGACTAGCCCAAGGTCACCCAGCAGCTGCATGTGGAGGAGCGGAGACGCGAACCCGGTTTCCCAGATTACGTGACTACCGCTCTTAACCACTACACCACACTGGCACCACACTTAAAAATGATCCTCTAATTTACTTCTAAACAGAGCCTTGTTTCATTTCTCTCTCTATAATTCTGATTGCACACTTGATTCAACACTTGGATGGCTGACAGCTTAAGATCCCTTTTTCTTCCCCACCCGAACAGTGAAGATATTTTATTAAATCACCACCGTTCTAGAGTGTGTATGAGTCAAAAGGTTAAGATTGGCTTATTATTTTATAACAATTACGCTTGATAGCTAATGGAGTTTCTGTATGCAAATGCATACAGTGAAAAAACACATTATTTAAATTCCAGCTAAAATTAGGGTGGCAAATCATGCATCGTCAAAAAAGAAGGCTAAAAGGGGAGATTTGCATAACATCTGCATATGCTGACTGGTATGGATATAGATTTAGAATTATGAAACTGTAAACAGAGCTCACCAAAAGTGAGGAAGACTGCAGCTGGCTCATTCTGTTGTCCAGCTGGAAACTGGTCTCTCCTGCCTTTCGTTCTTATGGTTCCTTATCTTTAAGCCAGGCAGAAAGGCTGAACATGTCCTCTGACATAGAATATATGGATGGCCACACTAGATGAAACAAGGTATACATTGCTTAACAGGCACAACCTGTGCTTATGGTCACCTTTTCAATATTGACTCAGCTTTGACACCAGAGACTTTTGGATCAGATTTTTGAATGCCCAAGTCGACAGGATTACTATATTTTTCGCTCTATGGCGCACCCAATCATAAGATGCACCAAGTTTTTAGAGGAAAACAAGAAAAAAATATATATTCTGAATCTGAGGCCCCTCTCCTCCTTGCGCTATGCATTCGAGCGCTCCTGAGCCTTGCCAGGGGCTGCCGCTGCTGCTTCCAGCATGCCAAGGGGCAAACGAGGAATAGAGCCAGGCACCGGCTTAGGGGGCAGCCAGGCTCTCAGGAAGGCTCAAGAGAAGCCCGAGGCAGCTGGGATAAAAGAAGAAGAAGAGGAAGGAGGAGGGAGAATCAGGTTAAGGAGCCCCGGTCCATCCGCCCGTTTGTTTGGAGAAGCTGGATCTGTTGGCCGCCTAGCAGGGTTGTCCCTGCAGGGGGGATCGAAGGAGGCAGGTGAGACGAAGCGACACTCTTCAGCGAAGCGGGAGGAGGAAAGGAAGGGAGCCCTTACGCAGGCCCTTTCTTTCCTCCTCCCACTTTGCTGAGGAGGCGCAAGAGCAGAGCAAGAGGGAGAGCTGCGCGGCACCTCTTGGTCTGCTGGCTTCCCAGCGAAGCAGGATGAGGGACGGAAGGGCTCTGTAAGGGCTCCCTTCCGTCCCTCCTCCTGCTTCGCTGGGAAGCCAGCACAACAAGAGGCGTGTGCAGCTCTCCCTCTTGCTCTGCTGGCTTCAGCGATAGCTGCGCAGCCTGCACTCTCTCCATAAGACGCACACACATTTCCCCTTACTTTTTAGGAGGGAAAAAGTGCGTCTTATGGAGCGAAAAATACGGTAAGCCAATCTTCCTTAAAATGGAAATGTCAATAAACCAAAGATAATTCTTTGAGAGCCATGCTCAAGATGAAATTGGACCAGAGATTTTGAAGGCTGAGCTAACTCCTAACAATAATACAAAATGCAAAAAGGTTATTTACACCTGCTCAGGTCGGTAAATATATTGAAGTTCGGGACACAGCAGCAGCCAGGCAATGTTGGGCTACACACTAATCTGTGTTTCCTGGAGCTTCTGAAATGCTGTTCAAGGTAGACAGCTGTTTAAATTCAGCCACTGTGAGAATCTGGTTTTGATAGCTCTAATTAGCTCCCACCCCCCGAAACAATATCTACTTGTAGTAGTTGCCCTTTAGAGTTCCATGGATTAAAGGCTTAGAAATATTGGCCATACATTATTGGGCTGATTTCCAAATTGTCAAGACAGAGAGCTGACTTGTGACTCGTGGTTTGCCAATAAGATTGCACACTAAGCTCTGTGAACTGAAATGGCAAAGAAGTGAAGCCAGGAAACCTGTTCCTTTTTGTTACAGAAATTTCCGGCGTCTAGAACAACCGACTTACTGTACTAACCAAGTGGCTGAACTGGTTCAAGAGAACAGCTATACATGCTATGGAAGTACATCATAGACTCTCCATATCTGAAAGGCACCTCGTTTTTTATTTCCACTTTATAAAGTGCACAGACAAGATAACAACTTCCATTCTAGCCAAACATCTAAATCTGTGTGAGAATCAGAACTGAGCAAAAGACCAAAACTGGCATGTATGGATGTCCTTTGGCAAGACTGCAATACTTGGACGTGATCTATTACCAGCATGCAGCTTTGAAACATGGAGACAATAATTTAAACAGAGGAGTTGTGTGTGTGTTTTGCCTAGAATTAATTTTCATTAGCTTGTTTTGTGCTGGTGAACTCTGTGGGAATTGGTGGAAAATATAGCAAAGATGTACTCGAATAAACAATAAAGTAGAAAACACATTTTATTATGAATGCTGAGACTGATTAACCAAGCTGAATGGTTATCACTAGGATCAGTGAAAGGGATGATGGATTACAACAGTGTACATTACTTTCAGTAACAATACACTGAAAAGATCTTTCCTCATTATTATTATTATTAAAAGAACACCCCCTCCCAAAATATTTCTGCATAGGGAAACAAGAATAAGGATGCCTTTTACTGCATTACACCTTATCCCTGCACCAAATACTCACAGCAACACTTTCACCTGTATGTAACAACAGTGATAAAAATGAAAGCCAGCTTTTGTACATGATTTCCAAAGAAATATCTGCAGAAGTGCTCATGTTCATTGATTATATACAAATTAGCTTTTGCTTCTTTATCACTCAGCGCTTTAATTTTTCTGCCCTCTGCAGCATCTTGTTTGGAGAATATGGTCCTGTTTCTTTCCCCCCACTTTAATGGAAAGTGATAAACAGGCAGTTTTAAGAAAATACGGCTACCAGCTATTCCTGGATAAGGAAGTTGACAAGCGCAGTTCTAGGAGACAATATGAACTTTTTAATGGTGCGTCCTTGGAGATATTCGGTCCCCAGCTTACTCTGAACAACCAGTTCACGAACTACTTCTGCGTCTCGGGATACTTGTTGAGGTACACCAACTTTTCCACAGGGTTTGTTGTTGATCTGGAAGGGGAAAAGGAGACAGAGATGAGAACTAAAAGGAGATGTCTACAAATGGGCCCTCAAGTTTCTTGTCCATTTACCACTATTTGCTAGATAAATAATTCATATATTATTTAGAACTTTCAATCCAATCATTAGACTTCTGTTACCTTGCGTCAGCCTGCCTTTTTGTTACTGTATGTTATCACATGTATAAAGGTAAAGGGTAAAGGGACCCCTGACCATTAGGTCCAGTCGTGACCGATTCTGGGGTTGTGCGCTCATCTTGCTCTTTAGGCCGAGGGAGCCGGCGTTTGTCAGCAGACAGCTTCCAGGTCATGTGGCCAGCATGACTAAGCTGCTTCTGACGAACCAGAGCAGCGCATGGAAACGCCATTTACCTTCCCGCCGGAGTGGTACCTATTTATCTACTTGCACTGGCATGCTTTCAAAATGCTAGGTTGGCAGGAGCAGGGACCGAACAATGGGAGCTCACTCCGTCACGGGGATTCGAACCGCCGACCTTCTGATCAGCAAGTCGCATGTATAGCCCTGGGCTAATTTAGCCAATCCAGTTGGGTCTGGTTTTAAAAACAAGTAATGCGTAAAAGGTCAGAGAGGCTGCCTTATAGAATAAATGAATCATAGAACAGAATCACAGAGTTGGATGGCACCATGAGGATCATCTAGTCCAACTCTCTGCAATACAGGAATCGTTTGCCCAATGTGGGGCTTGAACCTACGACCCTGAGATTATATAGCTCTCCCGAATGAACTATATTAGTAGTAATGAGAAGCCAGCTTGGTTTACATGCCACATTAGAATAACTATGGCTTCATATGAATGAGTAGCATGCTAGTGCATGCAGATGAAATTATGTGGGCTACACTCCTCCCGCAGTTCTGCTGAAAACAAACCATGGTTTGGGTTTGTTGTGTCATGAAAACCTAAGTTTGTGCCTTGTCTCTCTCCAGATAAACCACAAGCAGTAAACCTGCTTGTTTCCTGGAAGTCACAGGATTGGGGAGGAGTGGAGTGTCCACTACTTCGGCAGTGTGCACTGTAACACTACCCATTTCAATTAAAGTTAACCAGAGTTTAACAATGATTCAATTTGACATAGGAATCAGATCACTAAGTAGACACTGGTTAGTTTTTAAACAAGATCAAACCCCAACTTTTCCTGTTGTACATTATCAATGTATTTTCCAGACAAGTTAAAAGTACCAGCTTCAATACAGACAGGGCCAACCTGAGTGAAAGCATTATAGGGAAACCAGAAAAGTTTTTACAAAGAAGATGTTACAGAAAAGTGAGAAGGTTGGACACAGGGAGATGAAATCTAAATGGCATAAAATCTGTGAACAAGAGTGCGCCCTAGAAGACAGGTTGCATCCAATTTTTCAATTCCAGGCTATTAAGGTCCCACCAAGGAAGCACCAGTCTTTAAAAAATGCAGTGCCAGATGCTATGATGCCCTGAATCTGACGAAACTGGCACAACAGAAAATCAGATATTTATTTCATTATGTCTACAGTGCACAAAGCAAGGGAGGTGACCTGTTTCATGTTGATCCTTGGACAGACACAAATGGAACAACAGAGTGTGATATCAACACAGACAGAACTGCAACTGTATTGGTAAGCAGCATGGCATTAGCCCGAGATATAGACACAAATGTCAAGTTGGGACTTAGAATGTCAGAACACTTGTGGAGCTTTATAAATGCAAAATCTGGAACAAGATATTATTTCACCTGCTGATCTTGATTTGTAAACATGAAACTACCGCCATAAATGACAACCCAGTGTCAGCCCCCGCCCACCACAAAAATAACGTACCTCTACATCACCAAGCAGGTCACTTTCCTGCCCCAAAGAGTGGCAACAAAGGTGTGCAATATGAACAGGTAAACACAGGACCAGGTATCGGAACACAATTTAAGCAGAATCTATGCCTTTTTGGGAGGGGGGGGGAACTTGGCTGAGGAATGCCATTTGTAGCAGCAGCTCTGTGTGTCATGTAGTTCTGCTCTAATTATTTTCATGTCATACCATGATTAGACTTCTCTGTGGGGTTTTGTACCAGTGGAGGAACGTCCCAGGCCCAATCAGGTCCTTTTGTTTCCACACAGTCTCTTGTCACGGCCCAGCTCCCACCCCATGTCTTTGAATCCCATCCTGGCCACTTCCACTCCCGAGGTCACATCGACTAGATCTAGGGCTGCTAAAAGGATGGACTGGAGCAAAGTGGTGTTACACAAACTCTCTGCACGCAAACCAAGCTGGCAATAGCTCTCCAGATATGGCAGGGAGAGATTTCTGCCTGGAACCCCGGAGAGCCATTGCCAGCGAGGGCAGGTAAATACTAAACCAGGTGGACCAATGTTCTGAGTAGGAGTGACTGACATGAAGGAGGAGTGTTGGTCCTTTGACAGCGACATCACTACCGGTTAACGGTTTGGTGCAGGGACAGGCAAGACTGGGGTGATGTCAGCACACCGGCGGAGCCAATTCTGCACTGGTACGTCCTTGCTACTGCCCAGTCCCCACTGTTGAGTGGTCTCTTTAAATTTGAAGGTTCATTATTGTTCCACAAGATGCGTATTTCTTTAAGGGCCAGAGCAAATAACGTGACCTAGTTTTACAGCTGTGAAGCAGTATAGCAGGGGCTATTAAAGGTAAAGGTAAAGGTACCCTTGCCCGTACGGGCCAGTCTTGCCAGACTCTAGGGTTGTGCGCCCATCTCACTCAAGAGGCCGGGGGCCAGCGCTGTCCGAAGACACTTCCGGGTCACGTGGCCAGCGTGACATCGCTGCTCTGGCGAACCAGAGCCGCACACGGAAACGCCGTTTACCTTCCCGCTTGTAAGCGGTCCCTATTTATCTACTTGCACCCGGGGGTGCTTTCGAACTGCTAGGTTGGCAGGCGCTGGGACCGAACGACGGGAGCCACCCCGCCGCAGGGATTCGAACCGCCGACCTTTCGATCGGCAAGCCCTAGGTGCTGAGGCTTTTACCCACAGCGCCACCTGCGTCCCCTGCAGGGGCTATTAAGTTATGTTAATTAAGCTGTTGGGTATAGTATATAAAGAGCAGAACCTAACTCTCCCAGTACCCTGGTGGTTGGGTCGGTGGATGGGTCATGCTTATTGATACATTTAGTGTAAAAGGAGTTTCTGTTTTTGTTATTAAAACCTAGCAAAAGTTATTTTTGCGTTCCTTGTAATGTGTGGTCTCCCCAGCACGCCTTCTGCAGCGCAACTAATCTGCAAATAGCCAACACCCACATGGTCCTGATAAGTGGCATAGATGCTGCTGCCGGGAGTGGTTACATGCTACAGTCCTTCCATGCCAGCGACTCCTGACTCTGTATTAAGGCAGCAAGCTATGTCTTTCCAAGTAGAAAACACAGAGCAATCACTAACTGAACCAACTGGGGAGGTGAGATTGAGGTGAGGGCTTCTGTTGATTTGAAATCTACACTTCTGAAATTGCTGAGTTTATTTCGAAGACAATCTGCTGGGCCTTAACAGCAGCAAAATTAACCTCCCCCACATACAACCTTCTCCCTGATAGGTGATGCAAGAAATTTTAAAGATTTTACAATCACAACCAAAGGAAGAGTACGTGTTCTTACCAGAACGGAGACTTGCACTATTTCTGGCAGCTGTTCAGACTTTGGGTCCACCGTAGGCCAGGACTGCTGCAATACGTCCATGTGCCAGAGATGATGAGTGCAAAGTTTGTTTTGAGCGTGAGACAAGCCTGAAACACAACATCAATGGATCGCTTGTACTTAAAACGAAACATTTGTTTTCGCAGTTTGCTTGCTCCGTTTAAACACTGCCCAGAGCAGAACCGTTGGGAGTTTGCTTTAGCACAGAACTGCCGACATCCTGTAAGCTGAATGTGTACCAGATTGCGCATCACAAACCAAAGAAAGCAAAATAGCTCTGCTGTCTGAAATTCAAGCAATAGGTTAAGGGACAATGAGAAAAATAGTCCTATGCTATTCTTAAAGGGCTTAAAAACAGATGGGGACAGGAGATTTAATCATCATCATCTTATTAGACTTGTTGAATTTATTGAATTTATATATGCCCTATACCCGCAGTTCTCTGTACATTATGGTACATGATACCATAAAAACAGAACAAAACCACCCCCCTGGAAGCCACAGCACACAAGGAACATGATAAATATATCTACTCATTAAAGCTTAACTGAGGCTGCATAACAAATATTTTTGGGAGTGAGCCCCAAACATAACGGGACTGTATTCTGAGGAAATATTTACAGGATTGCGCTGCAAGAGATTGTTATGGTACAAAAGAAAACTATAATACTTTCAAAATATAGTCCAGTCGAAGTTAGACACATGCTAATCTTCTGTCCTGCTGAAATGAACTGCCTAATGTTTGCTGGCTCATGATCCCAGTCTGTTGGATAGAAAGCTAGATACTCAGCTTTTTGTAAAGCACAGAAATGGTTTTGGACACAGAGTCCTTAGCCTGACACAAAAGAATTTTATTTTTTTGTGGCAGCCAATTTTATTTTAACCACTTGAATATTTTAAACCACTTTTTTTGTAAGCAGTGTGCAACAAATCAAAACAAAAACATGATAATATTCATTAGAAACAAGTTCTCTGTGCAGCCACAACACGTGGTCTTCTTTGTGTGGAGTAGTTTTCCAACAATGTACTTAGTCAGGTGGCAAAATTAAGCAGTCTCAATCGCAAGTGCATGCGTGAAACCTTTCAAAGTGTAAAGGAAAGTAATAAGCTGCTTGAACAGTGATTCATTTTTCTTGCTGGCCCTTTCTGGTTAGGACTTTTCCGTTTGTAAATGAGCTCAGTTCTTTCCTAGACATCACATGTTAGATGGGAAAGCAGAAAACATGCAATTATAGGCCACTCCTTATTTTTCTGTTCAACTGGGATTCCTCACAACATAACAAACCCTCCATCCCTCACCTTTCTGAAAAAAATAAGAGATCAGTGACATGGCGAATCCAGATATATAACATTAAAAAACTACAACCTCACAGAGGAGAACTCTGGGACAACAGCAATACTGCAACCTTGAGATTTGTTGATGAGAAATTGCTAACTGAAGGCATACTATACAAAATTGTGAAACGATGCTACTTAGAATTCCTTGGGCAGGAAAGCTAAAACAAAGTTGTTTTCAAAACTTGGAAGTTTCTGTTTATTTAGCTTATTTGCTTTCCTGTGCCAGTTCTCACTTTTGGAACCCAAATAGAAGCCATCGTTACCGTCTGTAGCTCCAAGGTGAATTGAGTTTTCATTACTTCCTGTATTCATAAACATTATAAAAAAGTCACAATCCTATACAGTCAAACCTCAGTTGTTGAACGTAATCCGTTCCGGAAGACCATTTGGCCTCGAAAACGTTAGACAACTGATGCACAGCTTCTGATTGCTTGCAAGAGCTTCTTGCACTGAAGTAGAAGCTGCGTCAGATGTTCAAGTTCTGAGGAACCTTCGAAAACCGGAGCATTTACTTCTGGGTTTTTGGCGTTTGGGAAATGAATGTTCCAAAATGGAGCCGTTTGAGAACTGAGGTTTGACTGTACACATATCTGGGAGTGTTTGAGGGCTTCCTTTGAAGTAGACCTGTATAAGAGAGCATTGTTTATGACCCAAAAGCAGTTCCATCTGCTTAAACCAGAGATGGGCAAAATGCAGCCCTCCAGATGTTGTTTTCCCCTCAATCCCAGCCAGCATGACCAATAGTTCAGGGGTGATGGGATTTGTAGTCTTAACAAGATCTGCAAGGCCACATATTGTCTACCCTGGCTGAAACCATCAGAAAGAAAGATTTTACAGAATTAGGAATTACTTGTCAAACTTCTTAAATATATTTTAAAAGTTTCCAGATTCCAAAATCTCCTTCCAGATACCTAGATATAGCTGAAATGTTGGGTTCTGTTCCAAGAACTCGATAACTTCACAATGTGAAGGACAACATCAGTGACTGAACTCAACAGAATATATTCTTTGGGGATGGGGTGGAATTCAGATAATTAAACTAGTTTTCTGACCAACTTAATCCAAGGTCAAAAATCATACGGAGGGGCTTTTACACCATCTAGAAAGAACAAGAATGATCACCAAACACAGCAAAACAGGATAGTGTGCAGAGAAGGAACTTTCTTTATTATTTAGGCAAAGAACGCAAAATATGGTCTGAAGCTCAACATCAAAAAAAAACAAAGATCACGGCCACTGGTCCCATCACCTCCTGGCAAATAGAAGGGGAAGAAATGGAGGCAGTGAGAGATTTTACTTTCTTGGGCTCCATGATCACTGCAGATGATGACAGCAGCCACGAAATTAAAAGACGCCTGCTTCTTGGGAGAAAAGCAATGACAAACCTAGACAGTATCTTAAAAAGTAGAGACATCACCTTGCCAACAAAGGTCCATATAGTAAAAGCTATGGTTTTCCCAGTAGTGATGTATGGAAGTGAGAGCTGGACCATAAAGAAGGCTGATCACCGAATAATTGATGCTTTTGATTTATGGTGCTGGAGGAGACTCTTGAGAGTCCCATGGACTGCAAGAAGATCAAACCTCTCCATTCTGAAGGAAATCAGCCCTGAGTGCTCACTGGAAGGACAGATCCTGAAGCTGAGGCTCCAATACTTTGGCCACCTCATGAGAAGAGAAGACTCCCTGGAAAACACCCTGATGTTGGGAAAGATGGAGGGCACAAGGAGAAGGGGACAACAGAGGAAGAGATGGTTGGACAGTGTTCTTGAAGCTACCAGCATGAGTTTGACCAAACTGCGGGAGGCAGTGGAAGACAGAAGTGCTTGGCGTGCTCTGGTCCAGGGGGTCACGAAGAGTCGGACATGACTAAACGACTAAACAACAACAAGCAGAGCCCCACAAACCTGCAAAATAAGCGTGAACTTAAAGCAGGTAGATTACTTATATGGGATATATACATGACACATATATTCTCTGCAGAGTACTTCTAATGCCCTTCATTTGTTGTGCCCACATGTGGGAGGACTGTGAAAACTGGTCAGGCAACACAACCAACACAAAACAAATTGGAAAATCTTAAATGAAAGTAAAGAAGACTTCACTCTTGTTAATGTATCTTTTGCTAGATTAACTTTTCTTGATGGGACTCCTAGCATAACATAAAGCCTTCCAGATCCAGTAATCTTACATCCTTATCTGGATAGAAAAAATATTTTATTTCGTAAACAGTCAAGTATCTTATATGTGGTGTCTGAATGTTACTCAGATGCAAGGTTCCAGGAAGGAAACACGATTTCCTCATCCTGTTCACATTTGCAAATTGCCAAGTTATCAGTCTGGTGAACTCTGGCCAGCAGTAAAAGGCTGAGTGACATGTTTTGGCAGTGCATATGCAGAAGGGATGACACGTGGGCAAGTGGAGCACTCTGAATTTAAAAGGAGACACGAAGAGCAAACGAGAAAACATTGCTGAGGTAGCTTATCAGAGAACATTTGGACTCCGCAAAATATGAAATATCAGGACACTCTAAACCTCTCTTAGTGTTCACTGGTTGAAGTGGATTTCATTCCTAGAAAGCAATCCAACTATTTTGCTGTGGGGGTTACAAGTACTTTTCAACAACTAAATTGAACAATGGTACAGTTACGGCTTGAACAAAATGGTCAACCTCCTTGAAAAGCTTTACTATCACTTAGAAAATTGTTGCATAGGTTTTTTTTAGCTGAAAACCACACGTTTATTTAATGTTGCTTAATATTACAAAACCTCTAAACAACTGAAATACAGTCGTATCTTGGTTGTCGAACGCCCTGGAACTCGGAAGTCCTGCAGCTAATCAGAAGCCGTGATTTGGTTTTGGAAGTCGAACGGACTTCCGGAACAGATTCCGTTCGACTTCCAAGGTACGACTGTAAAAATAAAAATGCGACAGTGACATTCAGTAAGATTTCTAAAAATTAGATAAGCACAAGATTAAAACCAAAACTATCACAAATAAAACTGAGCCATGCACAAAATGGAGAATTAAAAATTAAGATTTCAGGAAAGATTTGATTGTACTGGGGGAGGTGGTCTGAAAGATATGCTTTCCCCTTGTGGTTTAGGGTTTTAAATGCCAGCAACAATGCCTTAAACCCTGTATTATCGTAGGTAAGAGCAGGACTCTGGGAAAATTCAATAACGGGTTTACATAAGCTCTTCTGATGCATACCATGACCAGAAAATGAAAAGAAAGGCTTATCTTGAAGAATTTCCTTCTTCCTAGCAGAGGAGGGAATCTGCCCATAAATTAGGCCAGCTGATCACGGATAACTAAAATATTCTTTTTTATGCAGAAGCTATGCTTGGCTGCTTTTTGAAGTATGATTTGAAGCTCCTAGTAACATAGGGATAACAGGGGGCACTAAAATCTATTAGCTCAAGGCAGGCTACTAGAACAGAGCAAGACACAAAGGTAACATGAAATAAGTCCTCAAAGGACATTATAGCACTTAATTCAGCCAAGGGGAACACAGGGTAAATAAGTACGAAACATAATGTACAAGCCTGCACTCAAATAGCCCCCTCCTTATTGATGTGCTGGGCATGTAAGAATTATGCAGTAAACACTTCCCTGCCACAAAATCCTGGGAAGACAAAAAAGTCATTTATCTTGAGGGCAGTTCAAAGAACTTAATATGAGATTGGATAAATGCCAGTGTATGCTTTCCTGTTTGCTATTTCTCTCAGCCAGCAGATTTTTTTTTTAAAAAAATAAATTAAAAATCCAGTGATCAGTATTTCCTACTACGGAACGAGAACTGCTAGACAGATCTAAGCATCTGTCCTCTTGCATTAAAAGATAGGTATTTCGAACTGGTAAGCTGCTTGACTGGCATGTGTCATTCGATGGCACAAACCACTTCGAAGCACATGACAGAGGAAAGGTCAGCTCAGTGAAACAGCATCTGCTTTGTGTGAAGAAGGACCCAGGTTATTGATCACCAGCATGTCCAGGTAGGGATGCGGGAGACTCCCTGCCCTAAGCCCTGGAAAGCCGCTGCCAATCAGCATGGGCGATACTGAGCTTGATGGACCAATGGGCTGATTCCGTATATGCCAGCTCCCTCTTTCTTAAGGCAGCACAGCAGCATTTTTTAAAATTAAAACAACAACAACACTACCCTATATTTCAACAAAAGTAGAGACATCACCTTGCCAACAAAGGTCCATATAGTAAAAGCTATGGTTTTCCCAGCAGTGATGTATGGAAGTCAAAGCTGGACCATAAAGAAGGCTGATCACCAAAGAATTGATGCTTTTGAATTCTGGTGCTGGAGGAGACTCTTGAGAGTCCCATGGACTGCAAGAAGATCAAACATCTCCATTCTGAAGGAAATCAGCCCTGAGTGCTCACTGGAAGGACAGATCCTGAAGCTGAGGCTCCAATACTTTGGCCACCTCATGAGAAGAGAAGACTCCCTGGAAAAGACCCTGATGTTGGGAAAGATGGAGGGCACAAGGAGAAGGGGACGACAGAGGACGAGATGGTTGGACAGTGTTCTCGAAGCTACCAGCATGAGTCTGACCAAACTGCGGAAGGCAGTGGAAGACAGAAGTGCCTGGCATGCTCTGGTCCATGGGGTCACGAAGAGTTGGACACGACTGAACGACTAAACAACAAAATCTTTCAACAACCAATGAGATTCAAGTATAAAAAACCCACTGATTATATACAATTATAAAGATGTCGAGAAGTGCCCAGCTACCTTAAAGGCAAAGCCATCCTGCAGCATCGCTGCTTAACACCTGCCATCTCCCCTCCCTTTGTGCCCTAACTCTTGCACAGGAAGAACACCAAGATTGCTGGGTTCATTATCCTCATGGGCGCAGGGGGCGTAGAAATAACCAGTTAACTCCTTTGGCTATGTAAGCCACCTATGGCCTTTTAAAGTGGGGAGAGGGTATTCAGTATACCTGAAGGAGCGTCTCCACCCCCATCATTCTGCCCGGATGCTGAGGTCCAGACATTCAGAATACATCTTAAGGCAGCCCTGTTCAGGGAAATTTTTAACGTGTGATATTTTACTGTATTTTTGGTTTCTATGGAAGCCGCCCAGAGTGGCTGGGGAGGCCCAGCCAGATGGGCGGGGTATAAATAAAAAATTATTATTATTATTTTTTTAAAAAATATTTTTATTGGGTTTTCACATTTTATATAGACAAAAACAAAACACAAAACACCAAAACAAACATAAAAGACGACAAACATGTACAATTTCCTAACATCTTATTTTCTAACCCTAGTCCTTGACTTCCCCCCACCCCCACCCTTGCCTCCCTATTCCCAAATTTATGTCAGCAAGTTGGCATTTCCTTTTCCATCTTAATATTAATCCTTTTATAAAGAAAGACAAAAATAAATTTTCCCTAAGTTGGACCCCAATTCTCTTCCCTCGATTTCTCATTTTTTCTTGAATGATTTTCTTATTAACTAAACCCCCTGGTCTTGAGTGTTGTTTGAATTTAAATACTTCCCTCCCTCCCATCCCCGGTTTGCGTCCTTTCCCAAGACATGTCCAAAATAACAGTTTTTAGCCTGGGTTCCGCACGTCCGAGGCTCTCAAATCTCTTTCAGTCCCTCTCCGCCGGTTTTGTTGGTAGTCCTTTTTGTCGGTCATCGAGTCTCGAAAGAGTTCCTTCACAATCAATCCAATCAGTCCATAGTCTCTTCCCATATTTAAAGACAACTGTTGAAGAATTTCCACAAGGCCTGAGTCTTGATGATAATCAAAATCAAAGTCTGTGTGGAGGCCCCAATTGTACTTCTTTATTTCAAGTTCCTGAATTCCATAAACTCCCGGGGCCTCCACTTTCGTCTTCTGTATCTTTCGTAGGCTTAAAATGGATTTAATCCAATAGTCTCCTTGCTTGTGTTCTCCAGATGTCAGCTTCTGGTTAGTATTTTCCCACTTAACTTGTTCTCTTTCTTGTTTTATCTTCTCCTCTTCTTTGTTTATTATTTCGAATTCAGCTGTGGGTTCTTTCTCACTCAAGTCCTCATTACATTCAGCAGAACTACTTGTTTCAGAATTCAAGGTCATCAGTTGTTTACTCATAGCTGTAGTCTGCTCCTGTAAAGTTCCCACCAGTGAAAACATCCTTTCGATTTCTCTCAGTATCTTTCCACCCACAGCCATTGTAATTCCACAGAGTTCCCCCTAGAGGGAATCTGGTTACTTAATGTTCTTTTCTCCAACAATCCTCTGTCCTGTTATTGTTTCTTTGTTTCCAACAATTTTGATTCAATTGTAACTCCTTTTAATCCGGAGAGATCTTAAATAGCAATTTTTCCACTGTTAACAGTCCATTTGACAGCTTTGACAGCTGTCAAATTCTGCTCCTCTATACAGGCTCCAAAGCAGGTCGCTCCCGGGCCCGGGAGGGAGGGTTGTTTGCAACAAAACAAAGTCTCTTCCAACACTCCACTCTCCTACTCAAATTTGCCTTTCCAAATCTTGGAAGTTACTGTCCTTTTGAAACTCACCCTTTACAGGGTAGGCACTCCAGCTTAGCTCTTATATCATTGCTCTGGATCGTCTGCAAGGGGGGGGGTGGGGACTTCCTTTTAGCACACCCCCCGGTCGTCTCAAATTCAGAAGGTAAAATTTTTAAAGTTCAGTTCCAGATTACTCACGGGTTCTTTTTTTTTCAGTCCGAATTTCAAGGAAGGAAGTCAGCGCTCTCCAGTTATGGCTCGCGGCTTCGCTCAGCGGCGGTAGCGATCGACTCTCAGTGCCGCGCCGTCCCCCGTATCCCCTCCATAGCCTTTAAAAAGGCTCTTCGCGAATCAGGGGGGGCGCTTAAGGCACCCGCCGAGTCTTCAGTCCGCAGGCTTCCGCGCCTGCGGTTTTTAAGGGTCCCCGTGTCGCCGGCACGGCAAAGACCCATCCACCGCTGAGCCGATTCCCTCCGGAGCTCGGAGGGAATCCGCCATTTCCAGATCGCGCCAACCCGGAAGTCCATAAATAAAAAATTATTATTATTGTTGTTGTTTGTGTTGGTCACGATGGCGTGTATTTCTGTGTTTTTACGCTGTAAATCGACCTGTGATCCTTGGATGAAGGGTGGTCGAGAAATTTAAATAAATAGAATATCGAGCGAATTCAGCCAGTTTACCGCCTGCCTCTGCACGGCCAGAGCATACAAGATCTGTGGGTTGTTCAAAATATACAGTCAAACCAGGGGCCCAAAATAAAGAAGCTACATTAAGATTAGTGATGGAGATGTACGCGAGGAAGGAGAAAAATGATAGGTGGGTAAAATACAAACAAAACAATCCCCTCTCTAAGGTGGTCTCGCTAGCATCACGGGTAATCTTTGCTCATCACAAAAAATACATTTACGATTTCTCTTTTAAGATTTCTCTTTAAATAGCTTCTGCTAGCTGGACAATTTCAAATGTATTTTGTGAGGAGCAAAGTTGACAACAATGGCCGGTGACAACAAATGGGGAATAACCCCCATTTTAATCATGGCATGGGTGTGTGTATGGATGTGGCAGGATCTTCCAATTAAATAGGTCCATGTGTGCTTAGGACCCCTCTTAAGCGCAGAGTTTTAGATGCTCAGCATGCTCATCACATAGACAAGGAGCTGCTGGAGTGGGACACTAGCGGTTCTCACAACCCAGAAAAGTAAAAGACGTGAACTGAGACAGTTTTTTCATCTACTCCTGGAAGACAGAACAAATCAAAGCTGTGCACCAGGAGAGTGCTTGACATGCAACAAGAAAGGCTCTGCCTAATGTGGAAGGCAAAGTATTTATTCCACTGAGTTTTAAGGAGACAGATATTTTATTCTTAGGCTCCCCACCCCCACCCTCGGACAAGATTTCCTGTACAGCTACTTCATTATTTTCTTTTACTTATTTTGGTCTACCTCCCTATCCCTAAAGGGACTCCGAGAAGTCAAAGGGGCAGCAAAACAGAGCTTTCACATTACGTTACATTAAATGACTAGACCAAGCCAATACGGATGTGAAAGAGCCACTGGAGAAGGAGAAGAGTGGGCTGAGATGTCCAAAAGAAGGGGAGAAAGGGGGTTTTGCAAGAACTTTTGCAGCTGCAGTACCCAGAGGGATAACTGCATTAGTCTGTAGCAGCAGCAGCAACAGAATCTAAAGCCCTTTAAAGACTAACACATTTACTGTGTCAAAGTTCTGCAGACCACAACCCACACTCCAATAAAGTGAGTGTACAATGAAAGTGGAGGCCAAACTAGTGTACCAGTCTTTAAAGCACCAACAACAGTTTTTACTGTGACAAAGACCCTTACTGACAAAGGTTCAGAATTTAGCTCTTTTCTGTTCTGGTTCTTATGTGGGCTTTGCTTAATCTTTGTGCTGACCTTTAAAGCCCTAAACGGCCTCGGTCCAGTATACCTGAAGGAGCGTCTCCACCTCCTTCGTTCTGCCCGGACACTGAGGTCCAGCGCTGAGGGCCTTCTGGCGGTTCCCTCATTGCAAGAAGCCAAGTTACAGGGAACCAGGCAGAGGGCCTTCTCGGTAATGGCACCCGCCCTGTGGAACGCCCTCCCACCAGATGTCAAAGAGAAAAATAACTACCAAACTTTTAGGAGACACCTGAAGGCAGCCCTGTTTAGGGAAGCTTTTAGTGTTTAATAGGTTATTGTATTTTTAGTGTTCTGTTGGAAGCCGCCCAGAGTGGCTGGGGAAACCCAGCCAGATGGGCGGGGTATAAATAATAAATTCTTCTTCTTCTTCTTCTTCTTATTATTATTATTATTTCCTGTTTATTTGTTGGTTTAGTTTATGCGGCTGTATTAATTTTATGGATGCTTCAGTGTTGCTTTTTGTCCAAGAACCACTCTATGAAATCTGATTGTCAGCGTTCCCCTACCTAAGATCCCAGAACCCTAGATGGTCCCTTCTTTGTAAAGGACCTTCTATTGAGGACCCAACTCCCCTTTGTTACTCCCCTTTTCATCTCTGGACAGCCTCCTGCTTTTTATGATTCAGCATCCCAGCCCATTCCATCTTTCCTTCTCCTCTTTTATTGGCCCACCTACTGGTGGTAAGCAGTCTCAGACCACTTTTCGCTCCATTGCTTTACTTTCCTCCACCTCAAATACTCTCTTTTCTCTCTAACACTTCCTCCTTCCTCCCTCATCATAGAAACCAACTCCTAAGGGATGAGGTCTCTTGGGGCTCCCCATGAAATATTTGAAGTGGCCGCCCCCAAGTTGATGGGCGTGGCCATTCAAATAGTGCCCGGGCACCGCATCTTGTGATTGTTTATGTGGGGCGTGGCTTACCTGGCTCCCCCCCCCATTTTATTCAAGTTGGCACCCCTGCCCCTCATGATCCTCATTTTCTCTTTGCCTCCTCTGCGCCCGAGAGCAAACGCTCCCGAAAGCTGCCTTTGCTCTGGAATGCTCTCAGCATCCTTCCAATGCCCTGTGTCTCTGTGCAAACTGACTTCCTGGACAGACACCTCCGCTTTGCATTGTGAGAAGCTGCGCAGAGAGCGGCTGCGCCCCCCCCCCCGCCAGTAGTATATGCAAACACTATCTTTTATTTATTTTAAAACAATTTCATACTATGAACAACACCCTTATGTCAGAAAGGCTAAAAATGACCCCTGTAACAATTATTCACAGATATTAGTTGCCTCTAACCCCAAACAGTTTCATTCAGGTGCAATCAAATTGTTTAAGTCACGAATGCAGGGCTTTCCTTGCAGTTTTTTCCTTCTTCATCACAGTGGTAGCAACAAACAAACAAGCCCACAATGGGGCAAGTTACCTTTCCAGATCTCTGAACTTATGTGGGGGGCCATCGGGGCAAGCATGACAAAGAGAGTTGCCAAAGCATCTTCAAATTCTGCACTGTGAAGAACAACCGGCTGTGAGGCTTGCTGCAAGAAAAAAAAGCAAGAAAGGGAGGGAGGGAGAAGAATGGATTGTAAAATGTAAACACTTCATAAAGCAGCCACTCATGAAGAAAAATGACAGTATGAAAGTAAAAGATCAGCTTATAGGATTAGAGCCTCAAAAAGTACATTGGAAACTGGAATTCACTGCTGTAGTACTAAATAAATTCATAATTCCGTTTGTAAATGCGAGAGATAAGCTAGGCAAGATGGATAACTCTGGCTGGGTCTATGCTTTGCTTGGACTCTTTGTCAGTATTCCAGCTCTTTCCCCTCTAGATAAAGCTACAGGGTTAGCCTTAAAAAAACCCAGATGCAGAGCTGTAGGAGAGGGAGTTTTCCAAGGGTCACCATTTCTTTTGACAATGGAAAACAAATGTTAGTTGTTGGGCATTATTTCTTTATTACATTTATATCTCGACTTTGCTCAAAGAAGCTTGAGGTTCCCCCCCTTTTAAAGGTAAAGGGACCCCTGACCATTAGGTCCAGTCATGGCCAACTCTGGGGTTGCGGTGCTCATCTCGCTTTATTGGCCGAGGGAGCTGGCGTACAGCTTCCGGGTCATGTGGCCAGCATGATTAAGCTACTCCTGGCGAACCAGAGCAGCACACGGAAATGCTGTTTACCTTCCCGCTGGAGCGGTACCTATCTATCTACTTGCACTTTGACATCCTTTCGAACTGCTAGGTTGGCAGGAGCAGGGACCGAGCAACGGGAGCTCACCCCGTCGCAGGGATTCGAACCGCCAACCTTCTGATCGGCAAGTCCTAGGCTCTGTGGTTTAACCCACAGCGCCACCCGCGTCATTACAATAATTCTGTAAGATAGGATAGCTTAAGAGACACTGAGCAGCCCCAGGTCAGCCAGTGAGCTTCATGGCCAAGTGGGGATTTGAAGATACACAAGCCCATTCTAAAGAATGCACAGAAAGGGGGAAAAGGCATCGCTGCAGGGCAATAGCCTTGCTTGCTACCTGTGGGTGCGATTATGGGTTTGTTTTACTTTTGTTCTCATTTTATTATGTACTTTGTGGTTTTATTTTACATCTTATGCTGTAAACCATCTTGAGATCTTTGGATGAAGGGCGGTATATAAACTAATCAATCAATCAATCAATCAGATGTTTGTGTTTAGATGTATCCTGCTGTGCTCTCCAGTTCTAAATAATTGTAATTAACATGAAAACAAGAGGTGCCTCTGATACTCTGCAACTGTATTACTCAGTAATCTGATTACTCAGTAATCAGAATAGCAAAATAGGTTCTGATTGGCTGAAGATGCATGTTTTCCCCAGGTGCATAATACGGTGCCATGACCAAGTACATGGAAAGTGTAAGGTTCTCAATTTGTTAGCTTCAGAGGAGGTATGCCGGTTGTGTGCAACAATTAAGAAATAAAATCCATTTATTAAATGCACATAATCTCCCACCTAACCGCACAGCAAGCCCTCATCCTGTGAAAAGCCTCGTTGGCAGGTTGACATTCCTTCTAGGAATCCTCTCACACCAACAACTTGTTTGACAGCTGCCTACAGATCTATCAGAAGCATTCATCATCAGACTCCTTTAAGTAACGCTGTGTGTGTCTACTACAGTTACTACTAAAGATCATTTCAAAAGTGAAATAAGAACAGATTTCACTGCTTTCTGATGAAGTAAACCTTCTTGGGCTTGTTCTAATCTTAGCTTTCCTACTTCCTGTTTTCAGGTGGGTGTGATAGTCGATATTCTCAAATGCAGATTAAAAACTGTGCTATCACACTACTTAAATGCTCTTAGGTTTTATACTGTACCCACCAATCTGTTAAGAGTGTGAACACATGGCCTATAGAGAAAGGCCTTGTTATTAAATTAGACCCAAGGAAACTGTAGTTTCAGTTTCAACATGCACAATCCTTGCCAAGTGATATAGTCAACAGCTGTCTTAGCTCAGTTAAATTTCAATTTTCTTCAAAAGGTAAAACAAAACAATTGTTTTCCAAGGTAGGGGAACCAAAACAGACCGTAAAATATGTTCTAATTTACAATATTAACAAGGATGAAGATTTGTTAAAATATTGGATTACTGGTCTTCATGATACTGGGAATGCCATATTTAAGCAATTCTAAAAAGGAGGATTTCAAACATTCCAAATTAACAGGGAAAAATGCACTATGGATAAAAATGATCTTAGGGAAATGCAAAAACTAAGCTTTTAGAGCATTTAAACCACCAGCTGCACCCTTGCTGCTAAGCATGGATCTGTAGTGCACATCAGTACCGTAAAAGAAGTTATTAAAATATGATAATTTACATGGTATACTCACTGACAAAGTGTTACTGAGGCCCATCAGTCGAGCAATTGCGGTATGAAATGAGAAATCATCCTGGAAGAATTCGGTTACCTAATTGCACAAAAGAAAAATGTTCTCTCTTTGGTTTATTCAATTTACTACAGCTCTGCAATTCTTGCTTATTTAAACAATGTCTAGGCATCCCTTTATTGAAACAAACAGGCTGCTGCATAAACGCTGGAAGTAGAAATGCAATGGGGTAGTCAAAACAGAAATTTATTGATCCAACACATTTTTAATCCCTATTAGTCCTTCTGTCCATTTTTAATTACAGAACTGGTTCTATATACACACAGGTACCACTATCAGAACACAATGAGTTCTCATGAAATGGGTCATTAGGCAAACATTCACCTAATGAGCTGATGATTTCTATTATTTCCCATGTGAACATTTCTCATCCATGCTTCCTCTCTCCATGCTTTCTGCTTGAAACTGCTGCAGCCAATCCGCAAGAGCCCTACAAGAAAAATTGTTATGTCCAATCTCTCTTCTACCAATGGTTTCTCCCTGAAAAATAGCTGCTGTCGACCAGGACAACAGAAACAAGTAAGGAAATGGGCAAACCCCAGCTGTTTGGGTATCCGAGTCAACCCTTTGTGGAGCAAGGTTTGGGGATAATCCTTTGTGTTCAGATAACAAGCAATCTGATAGTGGGACATGCATGAATTGTATAAAACTATCTTAACAGACATTCTGTATGAAAGTTATAATAGTATTGTTATAGACATTATTATATTCATACTTATTTATTAAAAGTATTTATAAACAGTCCTTCATCCTAAGATCTCTATAGATGAACGACTACAGTGGTACCTCGGGTTACATACACTTCAGGTTACAGACTCCGCTAACCGAGAAATAGTACCTCGGGTTAAGAACTTTGCTTCAGGATGAGAACAGAAATCGTGCTCCAGCGGCACGGCAACAGCAGGAGGCCCCCTTAGCAAAAGTGGTGCTTCAGGTTAAGAACAGTTTCAGGTTAAGAACGGACCTCCGGAACGAATTAAGTACTTAACCCGAGATACCACTGTATTATGAAAATACCTATAGTGTATGAGTAGGATTAGTCCCATACTAGCAAATATGCAAAATAATTCTAAAGTGGAGGAAGGTTTCAAAAGCAGCTTGAGCTTTTGTTTTTATTTTATTTTTATTTTTATTAAGCTTGAATATTTCTCAAGACAAATTTCTATAGAAAATTTCTCTAAAGAAATCTGGGCAAACCTGAATTAGTTCTTTGAATCCTGGCAAAACATTCACAAACATGGATTTGGACAGTCAAAAACAACTACTTGTGCCTCCCTGGAAAGACTTGCTTCATAAGAAGATTCCTGATTACATACTGGCCTCAAGTACAATTTTGTGTAAAATATATATTATTGTAGATAAATTATATATTATTATAGGTACAAAGTATAGGTACAATACTTTATGCACATAGGCATAAACGATCATGAGGCTTCAACCACAAACTGACTGAAAACACATCTTTGATAGGCTTCATAGGTTGAATTCTGACAAGACAGAGGTACTGTTTTGGGAGGACAGGGGGCGGGCTGGTTTGGAGGACTCCCTGGTCTTGAATGGTGTAATTGTGCCCCTGAAGGACCAGGTGTGCAGCCTGGGAGTCATTTTGGACTTACAGCTGTCCATGGAGGCGCAAGTCAATTCTGTGTCCAGGGCAGCTGTTTACCTGCTCCATCTGGTACGCAGACTAAGACCCTACCTGCCCACAGACTGTCTTGCCAGAGTGGTGCATGCTCTGGTTATCTCCCGCTTGGACTATTGCAATGTGCTCTACGTGGGGCTACCTTTGAAGGTTACCCAGAAACTGCAACTAATCCAGAATGCGGCAGCTAGACTGCTGACTGGGAGAGGCCACTGGGACCATATAACACTGGTCCTGAAAGACCTACACCGGCTCCCAGTCCATTTCCAAGTACAATTCAAAGTGTTGGTGCTCACATTTCAAGCCCTAAACGGCCTCGCCCCAGTATACCTGAAGGAGTGTCTCCACCCTCATCGTTCAGCCTGGACACTGAGGTCCAGCGCCAAGGGCCTTCTGGCGGTTCCCTCACTGAGAGAGGTGAGGTTACATGGAACCAGACAGAGGGCCTTCTCAGTAGTGGTACCCACCCTGTGGAATGCCCTTCCATCAGATGTGAAGGAAATAAACAACTACCTGACTTTTAGAAGACATCTGAAGGCAGCCCTGTTTAGGGAAGTTTTTAATGTTTGATGTTTTATCGTGTTTTTAATATTCTGTTGGGAGCCGCCCAGAGTGGCTGGGTAAACCCAGCCAGATGGACGGGGTATTATTATTATTATTATTATTATTATTATTATTATTATTATTATTGATGATGATTATGTTCATTCATCTCCTCACGATTCACCACTGAAAAATCCTTACTCAGTTTATCAAACCAGTAATTCTCTCTAGTGTAGTTCAGAACTGTTGTCATCCTCCAGAATCAGATCTCTACTTGATGGTTTCATCTTGCCCATACAGCCAAGATCCAACGTTATGCTATCAAAACCTATATTGTATGGCACCGTTTAATTCTTCACACACTGGTAGGAGACCATGCCACAGCCACAGGTATCTAGACCAAAATTTCCTTTAGTGTGGGGTCCGGCATAACGTGTGCAGATTGGAGGAAGGTGTAGAAGTGAAACCTGGATGTGATAAATTTGAAAGCACTGTGCCTTATTAAATCATTTGTTCTCCAGTAGGTGCTGGAAGAGGCAGAATGGCTGTGTCTTTTCTCAAACAGTCTCTTGTGGCACCTTAGGGCCTAACAAATTCATTATGACATAATCTAAGTGGACCGTTGTTTATGAAAGCCTATGTCAACATTAGTTTGTAAAAAATTATGCCACAATAAATTTGTTGGTCTTTAAGGTGCCACAAGAATCTGTTTCTGGTGAAGAAAACTAACCCCTCTGGAAACTGTCTCAAATAATTAACACTGAGTAGGCTTCCAAGGAAGTTACTGCTAGATGTTTATCTTCCGCTTTTAAAATAAAGATGATGTATGGTAGATCTAAGTTTGCCTGGCTGTGCAGCGGGATAAGGATTATTACCATCCAGCAGCATTTTAGAAACTGTTCTTGCTTTCTTTATCGGTGCTTCAAGCTGTGCCACACAAAACAGAAGAAATGGAAGCACTTATGGAATTTATAGAGCGTAACATTGGTATATTACCTGCAGAGCAACAACTTAGTCTTTATAAACGCAGAGAGACAATTTCTCTATATTGCTTTATAACACTTCTAGCTTTTTCACATCTGGGAAGCGGGGATCATTATCAAATGCCATTATGGAGTCACATTTACTTTCCCTGGCTGAAAAAGGAAGGAGTTTTAAAAGCAGTAGAGAAAAATAATCAGAAGACTAATCTACTATATACAGTGGTGCCCCGCAAGACGAATGCCTCGCAAGACGGAAAACTCGCTAGACGAAAGAGTTTTCCGTTTTGGAGGTGCTTTGCAAAACGAATCTCCTATGGGCTTGCTTCGAAAGACGACAATGTCTTGCGAGTTCCTGCTGGTTTTTTTCCCCTCCCCCCCTTTTCTAAGCCACTAAGCCGCTTATCAGCTGATCCGATCAGCAGATAAGCCACTAAAAGCCGCTAATAGCGCTAAGCCGCTTATCAGCTGATCCGATCAGCAGATAAGCCGCTAAAAGCCACTAAAAGCTGCTAATAGTGCTAATCCGCTAATCCTTCAATGGGCTTGCTTCGCAAGATGAAAAAAACCACTAGACGAAGGGAATCACAGAACGGATTCTTTTCGTCTTGCGAGGCACCACTGTATCTTGGAAGGTGAATTGTCTGTCTGTCTGTCTGTCTGTTTGTTCTCTATGGGTTCAGCTGCCTCTTAAGAGATTGTCGCCAAACTCAGCACAAAGGTTTCTGAGGTGGGGACAGCATTTTTTGTTGATGTTTGGATGCCGCCCACCATTTTGAATCAAGATGGTAGACTGACACATCACTTTGGTGTGACTCTACCCATTTGGGGGTATAGGTTTGGTTGCCTCTTGAGATACTGTCACCAAACCTGGCATGAAGGTCGCCATTTTGAATCAAGATGGCAAACCAAACTGTGACTTTGGCGTGACTTCCCCTGCTTCTTGGTGTGATGGGTCCAAACTTACATATTACCACTATCCATTTACCGGTAACGAGGGTGAGTGGGTTGGGGGGTTATAACACTCCCCACTATATTCTATTAAAATAAAAAGAACATTATATTGTTAAAGCTTAGTGTGACAACGGACAAAACATCGCTAACAACAAAAATGACTCCATCATTCTTAGAATAGCCAGAATTCTTCCTAACCTCAGAGACAGTGCTGTTCTTCTGCTCCCAGATACGCTTGGCTTCAGCTTTCTCTTTCTGATTCAGTAGCTGTGGACTTGGCAGAGTTCCTGAATTCCTAGCTTCAATAAATTTGGTTGCTAAGTTCCAGAGGCGAGATTGCCATCTTTCCACCCCAGGGATTGCATCAGCTGAATGAAAAATGACAGGAGAGAGAGGTTTTCATTAGCACGAGTTAAGATAACATTTTCAGAGGGAGAAAAAGAAGTGAGACAAAGAGTTCTCCCCCTTTTAATTAGTCAGCATTTAACAGTTTTGAAGCTAGCAATACTTTAACATACAACTTGCAAACGGAGTAAAATAAACCCACTACCTTATTGCTATGGCAGCTTCACTTTATATCTGAAATATTCAGAAGTACTTTCCTTTTTGTTTTTAGGCTGAATGCCTGGTGACAGAAATGCCTTAACAGAGAAGGTCCCTTCCACCACTGACGTAAAGTGAGGACAAACACAAGTACTCTCTCACCAGAGAGGTCAAAGCAGATGCAGCTTCAAGTGGTGCAACTTGAAGAGCAAAGATAAAGGCTGCCGGTGCAGAATTCAGCAGCCAGGTTGCTCACCAGACATGGGTGCAATCCTGCTCCTCTCCCATGTGTGAGCTCTGTGCTTCTGGAAGCCTTGTGTTCCCCCCATCCCCACAAGGCTATATGAATGTGACTTCAGCAATTTCAACAACTCAGGCGTTCAATTTAAAGCCCAAAATGAAAGAAGCAATCTAAAGACTAGATTCGAAAGAGAAAATCCAATAGGCAGGTGTTATTGTCCAGATGGTATCTCTGGAGTGCTAAACTGGAAGGAAAAATAGAGATAGTGCAACAGTTTGCACAACACGTGCTCATTTTGAATTCAGCAACTTTTCAAATAAAAATAGAATAAAACTGTCTCCCACTTGCGATGATATACTGGTAGCTTGACCCTGTCTGCCATTAGAATGTGTAAGGATCAGCACAGACTGTGGACTAGGGTCACTGAGTCATCCCATCTGACATTGTAAAAACCCTCTCTGAAAGTATCGTTAATGCTCATCCCTCATATAGTATCCAAAATGTCTTCAAAACAGAAAGCAAACAATCACTGCTTTTTCTTTTTAACTCTGCCAATTGCAAATCTGCCATGGAAAAAAAGCAAAGCACATCACAACAGCGCAAGATTCTAAAAGGCGGAAACAGGTTATAACATAGGAGATCTGGAATCCGATCTCCCAACTTATTAAAAATGAATGTTAAAGCAGATGCAGGAAGCTTTGTTTTTGATCACAGAAGTGGAGCTGGGAACAGGGTGGGCAAGTTAACCCTTCTCTTCATGTAGTTTTCTTGATCTAAACAACCCCCCCCCCGCCAAGCTGTCATTAAACTAGCAGCAGGGGTGAAATTACAGGTATCTTTTCTGTTCACATTTTTTCCACACCGGTGCTAACAGAAGCTTCAGAGGGAAATTTAGATTGGGATAACCCGTAGGGACAGTCTGATCACAGATGTCCTATGTCACCCCTGAACTCATCACAATTTAGAAACAACTGGACGTAGATTATGCTTGTTCCTATGACAATTCACAGATAGCATGTATTGTAGTAAAACTGCAAAAGCAGTACAGTGGAGCCTTGGTTCTCAAACAACTTGGAACCCAAACACTGCAAACCTGGAAGTAATTGTTCTGGTTTGCGAACTTTATTTGGAAGCCGAACGTGCTCAGTTTCGAGTGCGACACTTCCGTTTTGAGCGCCACGCTTCCAATTTGAGTGTTACACTGAGGTCTGTCTGTTTTTGCTATTTATTTTGCATTTTTGTTTTTGCAGCTTTTTTGCTTTGTTTTTGTGACTGTGTAGACCCAGATCCACTACTGACTGACTGATTGTATGACTGCAGTACATTGTCTATGGCTTTCATTTTATGGATCCATGGTCTTGTTAGATAGTAAAATTCATGTTAAATTGCTGTTTTAGGGGTTGTTTTAAAAAATCTGGAATGGATTAATCCATGTTGCATTACTTTCTATGGGAAAGCACACCTTGGTTTTGGAACGCTTTGGTTTTGAAACGGACTTCAGAATGGATTAAGTTTGAGACCAAGGTACTACTGTAACTATAAAAAAAACCCTAAAAGAGATATTTTTGCCAAAGTGAAAAGCACTGTTTAGATCAATCTGCGGGTTTTGTCAACATCTAAGTCAGGGGTCGGCAACATGTGGTCTGTGGGCCAGATCCGGCCCACAAGTTGCCCCTGAACCGAGCCGCCAGCTGGTTGAGTCCCCCACGCACTGCGCTAAACCGGCGCAGCGTGGTGTGGGGACTCACCAAGCAGCGACAGAAATCGCGTCTGCACACGCACAGATACCGGAAATCGCTTCTGCGCATGCACGATTTCCGACAACGCAGACATGTGCAGATGCGATTTCCAGCATCACACTGCGCCAGTCCGGCCCACGGATGATCTCCGCGGGAGTGATCCAGCCCATGGCCGGTAAGCCTTGCCGACCCCTGATCTAAGTCCTCAAAGGCATTTTGTACAAACACAAATCAAGGAAAAAGAAGAATTTGGGTGCTGGGAGGGTGCCTTACTCTTTGCATCCCACAAGATGTCCTGCTCTGGAGGAGAAGCAAACAGGATGTAGAGTCTGACTGTATCAATTCCATACTTCTGGACCATTTCTTCAGGCTCTATACCATTGTGCTTGGATTTACTCATTTTTTCCCACATCACTTGTAGCTTCTCTTTGGTTTTTAGGTGAACAGGTTCAGGACCTAAACACAGAACAAGACATTAAAAAAAACTGCTTTTCCTCTACATGTTTAAAGAAGAACTGGTTGCTTCCAATCCCTTCTCACACAACTATAATACACAATTAGATTGCTGCAACATGTTGTATGTGGGGCTGCCTCTGAAAACAGTTTGGAAACTTCAGGTGGTACAGAATTTGGCAGCCAGGTTGCTCTCGGAGGCAGGACAATTTGAGGATATACCGTATTTTTCGCCCTATAGGACGCACTTTTCCCCCTCCAAAAATAAAGGGGAAATGTGTGTGCGTCCTATGGGGCGAATGCAGGCTTTCGCTGAAGCCTGGAGAGCAAGAGGGGTCGGTGCGCACTGACCCCTCTCGCTCTCCAGGCTTCAGGAAGCTATCCGCAAGCTTGCTTCTCCCCCACCCCGCCAGCCCCACAAGCTCGCGGGATAGCGGGGAGGCGGAGAGCCGCCACCCTGCTATTCCCCGACCTGATCTGGAGGCTGGAGGCTGGCAAGCCGCTGCCCCACGGAGGCTAGAGAGGCTGTCCCTGAAGGCAGAAGAGGGAGACGGAGCGCTCCGTCTCCCTCTTCTAGCTTGGGGATGGCTGCGCAAACCTGGGGGGGAAATAAATTTTTTCCCCTTGATTTCCCCCCCAAAAAACTAGGTGCGTCCTATGGGCCGGTGCATCCTATAGGGCGAAAAATACGGTAGTCCTGGCCCGACTGCACTGGACGCACTGGCTGCCAATTAGTTTCCAGGCTCAATTCAAAATGCTGGCTTTGACCTTTTAATTCTCAAAGGCACCAAGGCTCCCTGTTTGTGGAATGGTCTCCCCAGGGTTAGCTCTCCCTGATCCAAAGCAACTGTCTTCTAGGGACTGAGAAGAGGAACATCTTTCAAACATCCTGGTGAATGTCCTTCACAAAACAACGCTTTTATGTAAGTCAGTGCTTCGGATGTTAGAAGGAAGTAGCAGGGAGCGGAAGAGCAAATGAGTTTCAATTCCACTTATCATGCTTCCGGTTCAATGCATGAACACTCCAAATAATTTACATCTGCTTCATCCATACGTAAAATATAGGAACAGACATCAGACCAAAATCTGCAGTACTCTTTTCCAGATAAACATATAAAATGCTATTCAGCTATCCACAATCATCTACCAGGAATACCTTGCTAGATATATGAAAGCCTTGCCTATTCCACTGACCAAAACAGCATCATATATTGTTATAGTCAACTCAGTTCTAGCATCAGTGTGTGGAGTCTATTTCTTCCCTTAATATGATTACAGCAAGATTTGGAAAGCTAGTAAGCCTTGTCCACAGAAATATTGTGGAAATTGTTCAGAGGTTTAATGGACTAGCTTGGAGTGGGTCTGTGATCTCACTGAGGGAAACCCAGCATAATAAGATCAAATATTGGTTTTCGAGCCATGGTACCACCGCTATAATTGATAGAACCAGCTACCTCTTGTTGCCAAGTTCTATGTACTCTGCAAAATGATCTTTCCCAAAACTGGTCATTTGATTTTTTAGGATATAGCTAAAGGAATGCAATGCCCATAACAGACTCACTTACCAGTAAGGTCAATTTCTTCTCTCTTCAAATACTGCCCAGTTGTTGCTAGCCTGAAAGTCCGATTCTTGACAATACCTTGAACTAAGAGTTTATGAAAAGGCTCTCTGAGGACAAATAAAAATAATTCTGCTGAAAGTAACATTTATTTATAATAGGTTAATATCTTGAGTGAGGATAAATGCTAGAGGGTAAGGACTTGCTGAATTTAATATTTGAACTGGAATACAAGATGGGAGGTGTGAGGAGGTCAAGAAACTAGTGAATGAAGTATAAGATATGAAAATACTAATCTATTTTCTGCTTTTTTTTTTTTTGGTTTTTCTTTCCTTTCCTTTCTTCTTTACCTTCTTTTGTTAACTGTTTTTTATTGTGTATTTTTTATGTGTTTTGTTTTTGTATTTTTTTCATTTTTGTAGTCTTTCTTATGTTTAAATTTTGAAACTTTTCATTGTGAAATTTCAATAAACATTATTTTTTTTTAAAAAAATGAAAGTAACAGTCGGAACATACTTTCAACATACTGTATACATGTAAGTTTTGGTGATGGAACATCAGGCTGAATACTCCAGGAGCAGGGATCTTGAGGCCCCCTGAAATTTGCACCCATCTCCAAAAAGCTGGCCTCACTCTACTTTTGTTCTCTGTGTGTCAACCAAAGGGAGCATGGCAGTCAAATGGTTAGGGACAACCTCCCCCCACCAAAGAAAACCTGCATGGACCCTCCTTTGGGTCCCCTGCCTCTGGAGGAGAGGCAGGTAGTGACTGAAGATCAAGCTTCCTTGGTGGTCACTCTCCAAATTTGGAATATCCTCCCTATGGAAAACTGCCTGGTGCCAAGCACACTGACTTTGGGGGCAAGGAGAAGCCCTTTTAATTTGCCCAGTCTTTCCCATCTTCTGTCTGCCTCTGAATATCAACTGCTGAAGATTATGAATGGGAGAGAGCTCTTGCTCGCGGCCTTCCCATAGGCATTGGGTTGGCCACTGTGTGAGCAGAAGAAGAAGAAGAAGAAGAAGAAGAGTTTGGATTTGATATCCCGCCTTTCACTCCCTTTAAGGAGTCTCAAAACGGCTAACATTCTCCTTTCCCTTCCTCCCCCACAACAAACACTCTGTGAGGTGAGTGGGGCTGAGAGACTTCAGAGAAGTGTGACTGGCCCAAGGTCACCCAGCAGCTGCATGTGGAGGAGCGGAGATGCGAACCCGGTTCCCCAGATTACGAGGCTACCACTCTTAACCACTACACAGAACACTCAGCTAGGTCTTTGGTCTGATCCAACAAGGCTATTCTTATGTTTTAGTACTGTGTTTTAACCACTGTAATACTGGCTCTGTTATAAATTTGATTTTGTATTGCTGTTGCTTTAATATGTTCCAGCCTATTTAGAAAACTTTTGTGACCTGCTCCAAGAGTCTCCCCAAGCAGCTCACAACCTGTTTATAAATACAGTGGTACCTCGGGTTACATACGCTTCAGGTTACATACGCTTCAGGTTACAGACTCCGCTAGCCCAGAAATAGTACCTTGGGTTAAGAACTTTGCTTCAGGATGAGAACAGAAATCGTGCAGCAGTGGTGCAGCGGCAGCAGGAGGCCCCATTAGCTTAAAGTGGTGCTTCAGGTTAAGAACAGTTTCAGGTTAAGAACAGACCTCCGGAACGAATTAAGTACTTAACCCGAGGTACCACTGTACGTATAAATTCATGTTCTAAACAAATGAGAGAACAGATAGCTGTCTAGTTGAAGAAAGGTAGGAGCTGTTGCAAGGGCCTGGGGACAGCAACCCAAAGATTCCCCAAAGCCAGATTCCCCAAAGAATGAGTCTGGTTTCTACCAGGGGACTCATAGAATCACAGAAATGCAGAGCTGGAACCCCCTTCCAGGACAGATGGACAATCAACCTCTGCTTAAAAACTTCCAAGGAAAGAAGAGGCCACCACTTCCCGAGGGAGTTCATTCCACTTTTGAACAGCTCTGTCATAAAGATCTTCCTGATGTTTAGTCAGAATCTCCTTTCTTGTAACTTGAATCCTTTGGTTTGGGTCCTACCCTCCAGGGCAGGAGAAAACAAGCTTGCTTCATCTTCCACGTGACAGCACTTTAGATATTTGAAGATGGCTATCATATCTGGAAGGACAGATCCTGAAGGTGAGGCTCCAATACTTTGGACACCTCATGAGAAGGGAAGACTCCCTGGAAAAGACCCTGATGTTGGGAAAGATGGAGGGCACAAGGAGAAGGGGACGACAGAGGACGAGATGGTTGGACAGTGTTCTCAAAGCTACCAGCATGAGTTTGACCAAACTGCGGGAGGCAGTGGAAGACAGGAGTGCCTGGCATGCTCTGGTCCATGGGGCCATAGAATCATAGAATCATAGAGTTGGAAGAGACCACAAGGGCCATCGAGTCCAACCCCCTGCCAAGCAGGAAACACCACCAGAGCACTCCTGACATATGGTTGTCAAGCCTCTGCTTAAAGACCTCCAAAGTAGGAGACTCCACCACACTCCTTGGCAGCAAATTCCACTGTCGAACAGCTCTTACTGTCAGGAAGTTCTTCCTAATGTTTAGGTGGAATCTTCTTTCTTGTAGTTTGGATCCATTGCTCCGTGTCCGCTTCTCTGGAGCAGCAGAAAACAACCTTTCTCCCTCCTCTATGTGACATCCTTTTATATATTTGAACATGGCTATCATATCACCCCTTAACCTCCTCTTCTCCAGGCTAAACATGCCCAGCTCCCTTAGCCGTTCCTCATAAGGCATCGTTTCCAGGCCTTTGACTGCTTGAAGAAATAACGGAATCGTACATTGCACTACAGTATGGATAATATCTCAGAATAAAACTGGAAGCAAGCTCTTCCCAGTATATGAGTCACAAAGAGTCAGACACAACTAAACAACTAAACAACAACAACAACAACATATCTCCTTCTCAGTCTTCTCTTTTCCAGGCTATACATGCCCAGCTCCCTCAACCGTTCCTCATAAGGCTTGGCTTCCAGACCCTTGATCATCTTGGTTACCCTCCTCTGCACACGTTCCAGCTTGTCAATATCCTTCTTGACTTGTGCCCAGAACTGGACACAGCATTCCAGATGTGGTCTGCTTAAGGACAGGAGCTCACCCATTGCAAAGGTTCCTCTCCACTCAAAATACGTTTATCTGAAACGGCCACACTTTACCATACATGGGAAAGGCAACTTAAGAAAAGCATTGGGGGGGGGGGAGAGAGAATGGGCAAGTCTCCTGGTCAGAGGTAATTTTTCAGGGAACGTTTATGTTTGATGACATGGTGTTAATTCACAAAAGTTCCCTTGTTGATACAAGATGAGATTTCGGCTCATGTTTGTTTGCAGGGGCAGATGCTGGTTAGAAGCACAAAATATTTTACCATGTATGGGAGTAACAAAAAAAAGGCAGATCTTTGTAAGTATGGGAGATTTGGGAGGGAGTGGGGAGAAACAGAAGGGAAATTGTGCTTAGGAAGAGCCTGCAAAAGTCTGGAAAGCAAGCAGTGCTTAGTCACAATGAACTCTACCTTCTACAACATCTTTCCTAAATTTATTGCTCAGTTATTCACCAACAGTAACAGCACCCTCTCATGGCCACATGTAGAAGCACAAACTAGCTGCTTTTGTAGATCACATACTGGGAAGAGCTTGCTTCCAGTTTTATTCTGAGATATTATCCATACTGTAGTGCAATGTACGATTCCGTTATTTCTTCAAGCAGTCATTCTTGGATCTCTATCTATCTATCTATCTATCTATCTATTCCCCAGTTCATAGTGCTCGGCTACTCCACACTCTCCTGGCCTCATCTTCTTCTATTGCCAAAATCACCTCAATTAAAATAGCCTTGCTGCAACAATGACTGGGGCTCAGGCAAAGTCCGCCCCATCCTGTAGGACTTGAATTGAAGAATACTCCGCAGAGGGGGAAAGGATGGACCAAAAAGTACAGCTCATTATTGTTTAAAGAGAAACAGAAAACACCCCAATTCAGAATCAGTCACGTGATACAGATCAGGTAACATGATTGCAATAAGGAAGAAAGCATTACAGGCGGCAACGATTTCAGGAGCTTCCAACTGACATGTTTTCGCCAATGCGCAGGTCCTTTTGCACCCGGAAGAAGGCAGAACAGAGGTTGTAGGGGCATAATGGGGTGAGGAAGCCTATAAGGCTATGCCAATGCACGTGGGGGCCAGGAACAGAACCCCTGCGTGAAATGCTCTCTGCCAGTACTTAAATATTTTTTCAAAAAAACCTTTAAAATAAATGAAAACCTGCTCCGTGGCAGTATCTGAGGACGGGAGGCAATTATAGACACTAGCTATAGGGTCTTGGAACAGTTACACTGAGATGCATGTTTCTTTTCTCCAGTAGTCCTGAAAGTGCTGTTGGGAGCTAACTGGTTTTTGTTGCCGTTGTTTTGCAGGTGCTGTCTGAAGCCCTATTAAGGTAAAGGTAAAGGGACCCCTGACCATTAGGTCCAGTCGTGACTAACTCTGGGGTTGCGGCGCTCATCTCGCTTTATTGGCCGAGGGAGCCGGCGTACAGCTTCCGGGTCATGTGGCCAGCATGACTAAGTCCCTTCTGGCAAACCAGAGCAGCGCAAGGAAACACTGTTTACCTTCCTGCTGGAGCAGTACCTATTTATCTACTTGCACTTTGACGTGCTTTCGAACTGCTAGGTTGGCAGGAGCAGGGACCGAGCAACGGGAGCTCACCCCTTTGTGGGGATTCGAACCACCAACCTTCTGATCGGCAAGTCCTAGGCTCTGTGGTTTAACCCACAGCGCCACCCACGTCCCCTAAAGCCCTACAGAAATCTGCAAAACCAGTTTGACTAGAGACTACTGCAATACTGAAAAATGGGTACTGGTAGCTCTACAATACTACTACCCTCAGTTCTCAGAAAATCTACCAGGTGTACAAAGCCTAAATACAATGAGAAGTGTTGTTTACAAGTGCCCTTGTTTCCCCTGCAAGCTTTTATTACACTTAAGCCTTCAACTGTTCTCGCACTTACCTGTGTTTAGTCATCTTCTGATTATGGCAAAAATGGCTGAAGAATCTGGCATAGTACAAATGCATAACTGCATGCTCCTTTCCTCCAATGTACAGGTCGACAGGCATCCAGTGATCTGCCAAGTCTTTGTGAAAAGGTCTAATAGAGAAAACAACCAATGCGTAATGAGAAGAAGCATAGCTGACCAAGGAAAGTTAGAATGATTCCAATTAGTAAGAATCAATACAAATGGATTTGACTGGCTTATAGGAGCAAACATTTGGATGCTACCAGCAGGGGGCAACATGACTTCATTGTATTAAAACAAAATCCATCCTAAACATTTAGTGGCTGTAGTAATCCAAACAACACTTCATTATCAAATCAAATCGTCGTATTTCTTAGGTGCAAATGAATGACAGCAAAGGGTATCAGATAGCTTTTTTTTAAGTGTTTATTTATACTTTCCAAGTTTACACATTTCATTACTTTTACAGTCAATTTAACATTTCAAAATTTGACTTTCTTCCCCCTCTTTCTGTGGTTCCTTAATTATTATTTTTTTTAGTATCTTCTGCATATCCAAATTCATTTAACTTGCTCATTTAATTATCGACTGTAAATATATACTCTTGTGAAACTGCAGGTTATTACAATGATCCTGCTAACATTTTTATCTGTTTACAATCAGATAGCTCTGTTGGGGTTATTCAGGTTGACATATCTGACCAACAAGGGAGGTTTACAGTCAGTGAGGTCATGTAGGAATATCTTTATGTGCTTAAAACTACAAAGTTGTTGTAACGTAAAAGTTCTACTCTGAATGAAACAAACGCAATTGTTTAAACAGTAGAAGTGTGATAAACCCTCTAAACAGGTTAACTCTAGACTTAACTGAATGGACTCTGATTCCTGCTCTTAACATTCCTGCAGGTGTACAGTGAGACAGCTATGACTCTAAAAGCCATCCCCAAAACAAGGCGTTGGTTTTTAAATGGATAGTGTAATTTGAAAGTTTTAGGGCTGCACACACACCAACTCCAATCTGACTCATGCTGAAATCAATCTGTGGAGGGAGCCCATGTTTAAGTAGGATTACTTTGGTCTGCCATTTTGATTCAAAATGGTGCCTAGTGTCCAAACATAGACAACGTTTGGTGGTGATCCCTCAAGAGGCAGCTGAACCTATGGCAAAAAAACTGGCAAAATCATATTTCGGTTGACCATCTTGATTCAAAATGGTGGTTTGTGTCCCAACATGGAAGAAAAACGCTGCCCCACCTTGGGAACCCTCATGCCAAATTCGGCAACGATAACTTGAGAGACTTTCCAAACCTATGAACAGATAGACAGAAAGACAGAAGGACTGGCAGAAAACCCACTTGCAGAAATATACAGATGATGAGCTCTTTATATCCTGGGAGGTTTTGACAAGGTGGTTTCAAATAGACTGCACTCTGAGGTGGTGAGAGGACTGCAGCATGTCAGAAGATAAGCTAAGTGATGCAGTTTAAAAACAACCAACAGGCTAACTCCTTTGTACACTGGGGAAAGGGCACCACTGGCAGAACAAAAACAGACCCCTCATAAGAATCATCTTTTTATTGTGTTCAGTATGAACTTAAGGATTATCTACAGGAGAGCCTTGCCACTCCTTCCGAGTTGAGCTATGCATAACAGGACCAGCTTATAAGATTACACACCAGCCTGCTTGAATGCAGGCTGCCTAAATTACTTACCTCTCAGAATTATGAGGATCAGTGTACCTTAAGTAATACCAAGCTGAATCAACAAATGTATCCATGGTGTCCGTTTCCCTTTTTGCAGGCTGCTTGCACCTGAGGAACACAAATGTAATGTTAGTTATTAGGGTTCTGCAGAGATACAAGGGAGCCATCTGGGGAGCTTTGCACGAATATTTTTGATGATGTCCCTTATGAGATTGAAGCCGCATTAGCAGCCAATTTGCGAACTACAGATCTGCGATGCTCACTTGTTGTATAAGCCAAGCTTCTAACTGGGCATGCGAGGTCAGAGCTCACAGATCTCAGCAGAGGCGAGATCTACAAGTCTGTGCTTTGCAAATCTTATCAGAAGTGAGAAATCAGAAATGTGAGTAAGCCAGGAACATCTCTCTCTTTAAATTCTTGCATCTGATGAAATGAACTTACAACTGGAAAAACCAAGAGAATCCAAAATGGGTAGATTCATTCATTCCTACTGTCAAATCCAGCAACCCCCAGTTAATCTGAATGGATAGGAATTCAAATTGGTCCTAAGCCTTACAACTTGCATGAATGAGTCATAAATGAACGAACCTTTCAAGAGTCAATTCAGTGATCTCTTATTCTTTCAAACTACTGTCAACCCTCCAGATTTCCCAAGCACCCAGGTACTTTATGCCTTTTACCAGCATTACACTGTAGGGTCCCTGAAAACTCAAAAGGAATAGCAGAAATCTATTCCTCTGAGAATGGGCACATGGATGGATGCTTGCTCCCAGCTGAGTGTTCACTGAAGCCTTTTACAACAATAAAATGTGGAAAGTAAATGCTGTTACTCAAGATTTGCTATCATTTTATAAGAATATAAACTTGTGTGTAGATTTACAATACACCGATAATTAGTTTGGATCCGGATGAAGTATTTTAAGTCTCACCAACAAACTTAGTCTGGTTCAAGCTCATTCAAAATACTGAGCAGATGGCTCTCTTTTTCCTTTAAGTCCCAGCTTATGTTTAGCCTGGTAAATTGGATAGACATATTCAAAAATCTAAAGGGCTGTCACATGGAGGATGGAGCAAGCTTGTTTTCTCCTGCTTTGGAGGGTAGGACCCAAATTTATGGCTTTCAAGAAAGGAGAGTCCAACTAAACTTCAGAAAGAACCTTCTGACAGTGTTTGACAGTGGAATAGACTCCCACGAGAAGTGGTGGTCTCTACTTCCTTGGAGATTTTAAAGCAGAAGTTGGATGGCCATCTGTCATGTATGATGCAGTTGAGAGTCCCACATATCAGTGGGTTGGACTATATGACCCACGGAGTCCCTTTCAACTCTACAATTCTATGATTCTTTGATTCCAAGATCCACTGGACTAAACAAGAGACTACTTGCACAGTTACAGATTTTTGGGCTTTATTGATTAATAAAATGCTGTGTGAGTGAGATATCCATCTGTAGGCAGAGACGAAAGCCAACATTTGATTCTTGTAGCTTTCAGATGGATGTGTAGCCAGGGCATAGTATCCTATATGTTTGTCTCTCCATTTGTATGAATCCTTTCTGGGCGATCCTCTTTCCCAAAAGCATGTGGGTTGAACATGGTTGCTAAAAGATTGCATGTGTATGTGTGTGCGCATGTGCACACACAAATACAGAAACCAAGATGGAGGGCGGGGAATGACAAGTTTGAAGGCTTCACCATGTAAAAAGCAAGCAGGGCACAAAAACTAGTATGTCAACATCACGTGATTCTTTTGTAGATAAGCATGGAATGGTCAGAAAAGGCAGGTGCTCAAAGAAACTGTTCATTATTATCATCATCTCAAAATGGCCTAAGTTGAAATCAATTTCCAATTCTTAATCCCTAGACATTGCTGAACACAGGAATCACCAAGTGACACCTTTTCGTACATTTTAAAAGAGGGATTACAGTTGCACCTTGGAAGTCAAAGGGAATCCGTGTCCGTTCGACTTCCAAAACGTTCGAAAACCAAAGTGTGGCTTCTGATTGGCTGCAGTAAGCTCCTGCAGCCAATCAGAAGCCGCAGAAGCCCTGCCGGACGTTCGGCTTCCATAAATAGTTCGCAAACTGGAACAGTCACTTGCGGGTTTGTGACATTCGGGAGCCAAAACGTTCAGGAACTAAGCTGTTCAACTTCCAAGGTACGACTGTACTTCTGGCTCCATTCTGAAGTGAGACATTTATTAAGATGAATTTCTTGGCTGAGTTTTGCCTGAGCATAGTTCTTTACATCAAATGCCTTTTGCAACAGCAACAAAATGGAATGAGCCTTTCTGAGTCACAGCACTGAGGTACCGCACTACCAAAAATAATCTATTCACTAGCTCTCAAATGTCCAGAGAAAGTGACAGGTTTACTGCTTCTGTATTCTGAAGTGTGAATGACTTGAGATCACTTAACGGCGCCAACAAGGCAGCCTAACAATACAGAATTCATCATGTCAACTCTGCTGAGAGCAATGTTCCATTATACGCATGATGAGGAAACAGTCTCTCAAGGATACAGATAAATTCTGATTCTTTCCACCAAGCATTAGCCATCCACCAGACCCTGGAGAATACAGATCTAGTTTCCCTAATGAAAATATAATTCTCCAAATCTGAATTAGATTCTGTTGAGCCAAGCAAACAAAAGGCTTAAATCTGGCCTGCATAAAACTCCTTTCTAATACAAATAGCTGCCTGACATAAATAACAAGAAGCTCAGATCTAAACCAAAAGCAGCGGTCCTAGGTGACTTTACACTTTACCATTTTCCAGTGCAGAGATAATCTTTTGGTACACAGAGCAGCAGATTCCTGATCCCTTTATTTGCAGCAAATAAAAACAAATGACCCCCCCGCCCTCGCACTTAAAAGAAGAAATACGTGAAGCAGCCCTGGCACGACTCATGCAAGAGAAGTAAACTAAGATCTCCCCATTTCCCAACAAAAAACAGCCCACAGAGCTTGCCTTAAATCCGTTTCCAATAGTAATACAGCTAACCTTGCTATAAAGAGGAAGCCAAAGCCTTCCCTCCAAAGAAAAACCCTGTTCCTCTAATGACTGAGCTCAGCAGTAAGAAGAAACAGACACACAGCCTTTTAGAGTTAAGATCTTTTTTCTGCATAAAAAGAACGGGTGAATAGAAAGAACCTGAGACTGCTCTCCACTTTCACAGAAGGCAATGCTTTGGGAAGTAATAGCACAAAGGTACACTGGTGAGATAGTCAGATTTTTAGGACACTAAGCTTTACTTTTCTGTCCTCTTTTTTAAAAAAAGAAAAACCAGAAGCCACAGCATCAACCAAATGTTTAACCGTAATAACAATAAAAATGAAACAAAATTTGCTCCTCTTCCAGCCAAATCACTGACCAGCAGCTGTAAAGAAAACGTGCACTCACCTCGGACAAAAGCAGTTTACCCAGTGTGAAGCAGAAGCCAAAAGCGAGCCGCCCTTCCCTGTAAAGGATGTGACACTGGGCAATTGTACAGGTAAGTCTTCGTAAGGGACAGGAAGAGGACCACAACTCTGGCAGTGGATGATTGGAATAGGCGTCCCCCAATAACGCTGCCGCGAGATCAGCCAATCTTTCAATTTACTGCTTGTTAAGTGTCCTCCTACTCCTTTATTTTTGGCTTCTTGAGTGATGGCATTTAACGCTTGTTGTCTACTCATACCTGTGAACTGAGAACGACAGATGTTGGTGTATTCCAATGTTCTCACTGCAATGGTAGTCACAGTAATGTTCCTATGTATATGTCCCACCACCCATAGTCAAGAGAATGGAATTCTATCCAAAGTCCTAATATAGTCTCTCAAATTTTCTCCATTTTCATCTTCTGTTCAAGCCTCTCAGTTCCCGGCAGTCGAATGATCAGGCCACTACCGGCAGCTGCTCTGTTGGATTTCGGCATGGTGGTCTGGTGTGCATTTTCAGGTGAAGTTGCTGGAACAATTATTTTAATCTCCTAGAGCAGGGATCTCCAACTCCCAAGAGACTGCGATCTACTCCCACTATAAAAAACTGGCAGTGATCTACTGTTGAGCTTTGGGGGGGGGGTGGTCAACTAAGATCAACCAGGGACACACCGCGATCGACCGGTAGATCGCGATCGACTGGTTTGGACATGACTGCCCTAGAGCAATTGTTTCAATTTGTTTCTGGTCTTGCACTAAACAGATTTTAAAAATAAAAGTACAGTAAGTCTCTGTTGGGCAAGTGGCTGAGCAGCAATACTATGAAGCTGTATTGCTTTGCAACTTAAGAGATTGTTTTAAACATGTTTGTAAGTAAAGGTAAAGGGACCCCTGACCATTAGGTCCAGTCGTGGCCGACTCTGGGGTTGTGACGCTCATCTCGCTTTATTGGCCGAGGGAGCCAGAGCAGCGCATGGAAACGCCGTTTACCTTCCCGCCGGAGCGGTACCTATTTATCTACTTGCACTTTGACGTGCTTTCGAACTGCTAGGTTGGCAGGAGCAGGGACCGAGCAGCGGGAGCTCACCCCATTGCAGGGATTCGAACCGCCGACCTTCTGATCGGCAAGCCCTAGGCTCTGTGGTTTAACCCACAGCACCACCCACGTCCCAGCAAAACATGTTTGTACATAACAAGAAACCTGGATTTCAGAAAAGTATTTTGGGATGCATGTGGCAGAAGTCCTGGTTCCAGCTATGCAGCAGGAGAAAGTCTGCAAGACCAAGGCTTTGCTCAGGCTCATTCTAGCTCATACATGTAGTGCTAAAGCAGAGTTTAGTATTTTCATACTAATCACTATCTTCTATTAGTACATATCAGATGACTGCGATAAAAGCCAGCAGTGGAGACTGCCAGCACTGGCTCAGTTCTTTCTCTGGTGCCAACTAAATGAAGCAGAATCCATGCAGTGCCAGAACCTATGTTCCTACAGCCTGCAGAGTTTGGAAGTGCATTAGCCTTTGTAAATTAAGAAAATCTTTAATAAAAAAAGAAAAGAAAAAAAGGAAGTGCATTAGCCTGAAGCATTTAAACCAAACCATGTATGTCTGCATCTATATTAATTTCACACTTTCATTCTCTGTTATGCACATTTTAAAAATTGCCTAACATGTAAAAATCAAATACCTGGTTACATGTTTGTGTGTGAGTTTTAAAGTTGTCATTCGTTCCCATGGAGGAGTGGGGATGAGAAGGCAGAGACTCACAGGAGTGCACTAACCTCTCTGGAGTTGATCAGTCTCTCTGAACCATCTGGCAGCGTTTCAATTACTTCCTCAAATGACAGACCCAAATTCCTAGCAACTTCAGCATCATCTGGTTTAATGCAAGGGATTCCTTGGAAGGGAAAATAAAATGAAAGTGTTTCTTAAACAGATTTCAAATAAGACTCACCCCTTTGGGTTTTTTAAATGAAAATGCAATCAAACAGCTTTCTGATTCAGAGTTCAGGCAGCACTGCTAACTACCGTATTTTTCCGTGTATAAGACTAGGTTTTCCTCCTAAAAGATAATGCCAAAAATTAGGGGACATCTTATACACGGATAGTGCCAATGGTGGGCCGGCGATTGGCTGTTGCCGCAAAAATAGGGGGCGTCTTATACATGAAAAATACAGTATATACTTCTTGCATATACTTTCAGCCTCTTCAACCCATGTTTCTCTATTCCTTTCAGCCTACAAATCAACCTTCCAAATCAAAATGTATCTAAACTGACTCCCAATTCCTCTTCCATTAGAACAATACTCTCTGCATTCAACTCTATAGCCCTTGGCCAATTCAATTCAATACATATTGATAAGATGAATTTGTCATTGACATCTTGGCTCTATATTTTCCAAGATGCAACCTCTCTTTTCTCACCCCGGTTTTCATATTAGCCAGCACTGGAACTTTAAATTCCTGCCGCGAAATCAATCTCAAATGCGTTCATTTGCAAGTTTTTCTCTTGCTGCAAAGCAAAGGCTAGATCTAAAGAAGCATGGTGACGTTACTTCTGAGAGATGAAGGAAGGTGGGTTAGATTCATCTTTCTGACAGCAGCTCCCCATGCTGTATGGCAAATATGCTTTGGAAAATGAATTTGTGATACTGCAGGGGGCGGTGAGATGTTTTAAAAAATGAAATAAAATCCAAAACCCACACCTCCTAGGGCAAAACACCTCTGTGAGTTTTTGGATCCCAGTCATCAAAATCAGAATTAATGTTGATGTTTGGGTACTGATTAATTTAATTCTACTACTTTCCATTTTGAATATAACGCTTTAATTCAAGGGGAGCTTGTGGCCATCCATATGTTGGGAGGCTCTTACTGTCATTAGCCTTGGAAACTGCGGCCAAAGGTCAAGGATGATATGAACCGCAGTCCAGAAACATCTGGACTATCATAGGTTTCCCCACTTAACTAATGGCTCAAAGCTTCAAATTACATTCTTGTGTATGTCAAAAGCTGGGAAACAACAATAAATAGAGGGGAAAGGTTAACAAGTTTAGATGATTGTCGTTTAAAAATGGAAAAGCATTGTTTTACCATTTCACTGAAAAGAAATCAACTTGGAAGTTTATGAAATGAACTCGAGACACATACCAAGCTAATCTTTTATACAGGACACCAATTATATCAGGTGGATGGCATATGCTATAAATCAGTGTTTCCCAAATTGTTGTTGGACTACAACTCCCATGATCCCTAGCCAGCAGGACCAGTAGTCAGGAATGATGGGAACTGTAGTCCTAAAACAGCTGGAGGCCCAAGTTTGGGTAATATTGCTCTAAATGATACAAAAACATGTGTCTCAAGTACTTTGGGTTGCCCGGCTGAAAGCTGGAAAACAGTCAGAACAGCAGCCTTGCTTAATCAGACCAAAGGCTCTCTACAGGGAAGTTACAGGGAACCAGGCAGAGGGCCTTCTCGGTAGTGGTGCCTTCCCTGTGGAACGCCCTCCCACCAGATGTCAAAGAGAACAACAACTACCAGACTTTTAGAAGACATCTGAAGGCAGCCCTGTTTACGGAAGCTTTTAATGTTTGATGTATTATAGTATTTTAATATTTTTTTGGAAGCTGCCCAGAGTGGCTGGGGAAGCCCAGCCAGATGGGCGGGGTATAAATAATAAATTATTATTGTTGTTGTTATTATTACCATCTAGCATCTCATTTCCCAGTGGCCAACTAGATTCTGCTGGGAAGCCCACCAGCAAGCCATGAGCACAATTGCCCTCTTGGTCTCCAGCAGGTGACATTTAGGGGCATGCCAAAACTCATTTCCCCCATGACAGTCTTACCTCCCATTGGTCTAATCCCTGTTAAAGGCATCCAAGTTGGTGGCTAATCTACCGTATTTTTCGCTCTATAACACACACCCGACCATAACACGCACGTAGTTTTTAGAGGAGGAAAATCCGTAGGCATGCCACCCGTAGGCATTCCCTCCATAACACGCACAGACATTTACCTTTACTTTCTAGGAGGAAAAAAGTGAGTGTTACGGTGCAAAAAATACGGTACATCTTGTGGTAGCAAATTCTATAGCTGCAAACCTTCAAATCAGGAGCAGAGAAACAGGCAGAAGCAGCTGCATGGAAAATTTAAAGTATATGACTGTTTACCAGCTTTGACTCTGGAACCCTAGCAGTGCTTAATACATCAACCTTTATTTTCCCTTCCATGGATGCTTCTAGAACCCGCAGACAACCATTTTTACAGTTTCAGCTGCGTAAGCCTTATTTTTTCAGCATGTTTCCTGTACTCACCTATTTTAGTATCGACAGAGCCTTCAAACTCAGATTTTGCGGAAATGACTACAGGAATCTCTTGACTGGTGAGCAAGTTCAGAGCTGTCACTGAAGTAAGAGACTCTACAGAAAAAAAACAAAGATCATAATAATAGGAACACTGTGCCAAGAGTGTTCACTTACTGCTAAGAGAGCCTGCTGCTCTCTTGTGTTACTAAAAACCTAATGAAGCAGCCCTTGAAGATCCGGTCTTAGTCTGCTTGAATCAATAGCAATAATTCTGAATTTAATTAGTTTCTGATGGAAACGAAGCTTCTTGCACTTTTGAAAGATTTCTCTCCCAATCTGAACCTCACGCTTCAATTATCCCACCCCCTGGAAAAAATAATTACCATTCTCCAAGGATACATGAAATATTTGTGCAAGGAAATGAATATCTAAATAAAAGCAAAAACAAAAACAAAATGTAAAGGGCAGCATATATTTTGTCATTATACTGGAAAGCTTTCCCTCTTATGCCATTTTTGAAAGATTGTCTCTCTTCGTTTTGCAGAATTGTCTGCCATTCCTTGGTTTAAAGAGATTTCGTTCTATGTTCGATCACTAGTTGGCATTTGCAATTTCTCTCAGGGAAACGCAATTCTGTGGTCTCTCACTAGGTGTTGCTATTATATGCCCTTTTTACTTCTAAGTGATAAAAGGGCACTTGTACAATGCTCTATTTCAGCCAATAGGAGTGTAATGACCATCTCCCAGTCTTTCTGGATCCAGTTGCCCTCGGGGGGGGGGTGTACCCCTCTCCAAGCACAATTCAAAGTGTTGGTGCTGACCTTTCAAGCCCTAAATGGCCTCGGCCCAGTATACCTGAAGGAGCATCTCCACCCCCATCATTCAGCCCGGACACTGAGGTCCAGCGCCGAGGGCCTTCTGGCAGTTCCCTCACTGCGAGAAGCCAAGTTACAGGGAACCAGGCAGAGGGCCTTCTCGGTAGTGGCACCCGCCCTGAGGAACGCCCTTCCATTAGATGTCAAGGAAACAACAGTGGTAGCTCAGGTTACATACACTTCAGGTTACAGACTCCGCTAACCCAGAAATAGTGCTTCAGGTTAAGAATTTTGCTTCAGGATGAGAACAGAAATTGTGCTCCGGTGGCACAGCAGCAGCAGGAGGCCCCATTAGCTAAAGTGGTGCTTCAGGTTAAGAACAGTTTCAGGTTAAGAATGGACCTCGGGAACGAATTAAGTACTTAACCTGAGGTACCACTGTATCTGACTTTTAGAATACATCTGAAGGCAGCCCTGTTTAGGGAAGTTTTTAATGTTTGATGTTTTATCGTGATTTTAATATTCTGTTGGGAGCCACCCAGAGTGGCTGAGTAGGAGCGGCCAGATGGGGGCAGGGTATAAGTAATGAATTATTATTATTATTATTATTATTATTATTATTATTATTATTATTATTATTTACTGAGCCCACCCTTCCCTTTAATAAATTGCTGCCAAGAGATAAAGTGGACAAAAAAATACTCAGAAGTAAGATTCTCTTGTTCATCAATTACTACTGATCATCTTGTTTAGACAAGCATGCACTCTAATATTTATTTATTTATTTATTTAAAATAATATTTATTATTTTCCATACATAAACATAACAGAAAAAACCCAACAATAATGAAAAAAAGAATGAAACGAAAAAAGGAAAAATAAAAAAACATAAAACATAAAATGTATCAAATCACCACATAAACTGAACTTAATTAATTACTCAAAATCCATCTTTATAAACATATTACTTGACTTCCTCAAATCTCTTCCATCTGAGTTTCTTAGTAATTATATACAGCAGTTTCCAATATCATTATTTCCTAAAACAATATCACACTTATAATAATATTTCCTAACCTTTCTTATCTTACATTTTCTCATTTATTTATTTAATCCCAATTTAATCCTAGGCCTAATTGATTCTTTCACGTGATTACATATCTTTAATATTACAATATTTATTCAAATAGTCTTTAAATTTCTTCCAATCTTCTTAGCACTCTATTATTTATTATTCCTATTTTTTTCTCTCTATTTCCTAATAGAGAGGAAGGTTGCAGCCCCTCTCAGCCAAGGCCCAAGAACCACAATGCAATAGCCAAAGCTGAATCTGGTACAGCATCCCATTTCCCAACAGAGACTGGTCAGATGCTTCTGCGAAGTCCACAAGCAGCGCACGATGGCAACAGTCTTGGCTCCCCAGCAAGTGGTATTTGGTGGTATACTGCCTCTGCGCATGGAAGCTCTACTTTGCCAACAGCTGCCAATACATTTCTCTTTCATGAACGTCTGCATCCCTCCCCACAAAAGGGATCTAAGACAATAGTCAGCATACTGTGACAGTGGATTAATTATGGGTTAAAAAGCACTTCCTTTCCTGTGTCCCCTAGCTATTCCTAATCAAGTTCACGGCATGGTCCAAAGTTCTAATATTATCATAGGCTGAAGAAGACTGTGCCCACCCTCCCTATTCTTTCTCCAATACAGTAGTGCATAATTTTATACACTTTTAAGAGGAAGAAGAAAGAGTTTGGATTTGATATCCCACTTTCTCACTACCCGAAGGAGTCTCAAAGCGGCTAACATTCTCCTTTCCCTTCCTCCCCCACAACAAACACTCTGTGAGGTGAGTGGGGCTGAGAGACTTCAGAGAAGTGTGACTGGCCCAAGGTCACCCAGCAGCTGCATGGGGAGGAGCGGAGACGCGAACCCGGTTCACCAGATTACGTGACTACCGCTCTTAACCACTACACCACACTGGCTCTCAGTTTCTTCTCTTTTAGCACGTATTTAAATGGGGGAACAAAAACCTCACAGAGCTGGTGATCCAGCCCCCTAAATGTTCTGGCTGCTTACTCTTCATCTTTTCTAGCCTTACAATGTACTTTTCACAATGGGGCAACTGCAAGTGTGCATAGCATTTCAAACGCAGGGGCACCAATAATTAACACAAAGGCATTATTATACTAGCCATTTTATTTTCAAGCATTAAATTTGCATTTTGCATTTTTCGCTGCTGCCGCACACTGCCTCTCGTTGTACTCTGCAGGGTGCTGCAAGTCTGAAGTCAGGGATTCTTGGTTGTCAGACCTTACACTATGTGCCAATTTGCCAGAGGGGGCAAAAAGCCGCTAGCACAGTGTCTGCTGCACTTGGGCACCACCGAAGGAGCTACGTTCTTCAACAAATAAAACTTCAAACGGAGACCCCAGCATACAATTCCTGCATTGGAATTTGTCAAGAAGTGTGATTCCATTGAATTCAGACAATGGTCTCCTCTCCCGTTACAAGTGTTAATTAACAGAGCCAGACTAGGATGACTGTGCTGCTGTTTTGCTCCTGTTGTGAATGGTCATTATGCTCAGTTTATCCGATAAGGGATTCTAGTCTGGTTTCTCAGTCGAAGCAACTTGTCTTTACAGAGAAGATCAGGCTGCTACCATATGTTTAAAAGGCATGCTGCAATGTTTAAAAAATATTACATGTGAATTGTTTTGCACAAGCCTGGCCATGTTAAGCTACACAAGCAACTGCCTAGTCTTAGTAAATCAAGCACTACCAGAAGAAAGAAAGAAAGATAGATTCACCTTTTCCTGGGACAAGCTCCTTCCGGAAGATTTCCTTTAAACAGCTATTTCCATGTAACAGTCTATGATTAGGCAAGATATGTAAATGAGATGCACCATAAATGGCTTCAGGTGCGCATGCATAGGCTGATATCGTCTCTCCTGTAGGGTTATTATTAGTCTGACAAAAGACAGGGAAAGGGTTACTGCAATTTCCTCCAGAGCAACACGCACAATTTTCACCTGCAGGCCCCAGCTTGCATTTATGAATTCTACAGACATTTTCCAGAATCAGTTCCAAAGGCCACATCTGAGAATACAATGGCGAATTTGGTCACACAGCCAATCCAGCCATGTCTCTACATGCCCCATGCCAATGTCACTTACGGTATCAGGGGTATGTGTTCTGAGCAAAACAGCCTTGCATACTAAAAGATCCCTAGCCTTCATTTGCACCCACCCCCCACATGTAATTGCTAACATTTCTAGTTTTACTCCTATCAGTTTTCGGTCTCCGGCAGATCATGGCACGAATATCTCATCACCAAGAAGGGACTTGCTCACCTTTAGCATGAACTCAAAATAGCACCCAACACAGTCTCCTAACCAATGAGCTTGCATTTCCTTTATTCCATACCACTTGGGGAGATCTGACAAACCATCGAGCAAAGCCTGCAACAAAAGCAGAGAAAATGGTAGGCATTCAAACGTGGGTGGAAGATGTTTGCCCCATCCTGACTCTGCTTCTTCCTCCACACATTCTCCACCTGACAGGAAGGAATATTCCCCCACTCCTTTTTTTAAAAGGGGGATTTCCTTTGTTTCCCCTGACACCAAGAATTTGCATGGTATGCTATAAAGCAATCTGTGGTCCTAGGGTCTCATATGGCCTTCAGCCTAATTTCGAAAGCCGCCTGCAAACTACCAGTTCAGACCTGTGGTAGAAGTGATCCGTCTCTCCCGTAGCAGCCTATAGGGTGAGGAGAAAGAGGGAGAGACGATAGAGGGTGGTAGGATAAAAGGGGTCCGTGTATTTTTTTGATCTGGCTCCACCCAGAGTCAACATGTGACCTCTGATAGATTATCTGTGACCCTCAACAGAAAAAAAGATTGCCCACCCCTGACTCCTCTCTACAGACGGCCATCCTACGTTTGAAGAGACTAGGCGCTTGCTCAAAAAAGTCTCCACAAATATGGAACACACCAGCCTTGCGTAGTTTTTAAAAGGCAAAGCAGTTCAAACTCAAGCCCGTTAAATAAAAGGAATAAGCCAAAGATCAGGTAAATGAGTTGAGTCATGTAGCCTTCAGTGAAACCACTGAAATAACAGATATGTCCTGGGTCACTCAAATGCAGTACAGTGGTACCTCAGGTTAAGTACCGTATTTTTCGCTCTATAGGACGCACTTTTTCTCCTTCAAAAATGAAGGGGAAATGTGTGTGCGTCCTATGGAGCGAAGACGCCGTAGCCCCGCGACCCTCTCTCGGCTGGAGAGGTGAAGCGCGGCTATGGCAGGAGCCTCTCCGCTGCGCCTTTCCGCTGCTCCCTGACCTGCTCTTTGGGGCTGGTGGTGGGCTTCCCCCCGCCAACCCCAAAGAGCAGGTCAAAAGGAACCTGAAGCCTGGAGAGCGAGAGGGGTCAGTGCACACCGACCCCCCCTCTCACTCTCCAGGCTTCCAAGGTAGCCGCCTGAACGCACCTTAAACGGCACCTTGTTTTAGAGCGGGAAAACAAGAGGGGGAAAGTTCTCCCCCTCTCTGTGCAGCGCCTCCTGCCGCTTCACTGAAGGGGCGCTGGGCAGAGAGGGGGAGATTTTTTTCCCCTTGTTCTCCCCCTCTAAAGCAAAGTGCGTCCTATTGTCCGGTGCGTCCAATGGTGCGAAAAATACGGTACTTAATTCGTTCCGGAGGTCCATTCTTAACCTGAAACTGTTCTTAACCTGAAGCACCACTTTAGCTAATGGGGCCTCCCGCTGCTGCTGCACCGCAAAGTTTTTAACCCGAAGCAAAGTTCTTAACCCGAGGTAATATTTCTGGGTTAGCGGAGTCTGTAACCTGAAGCATATGTAACCTGAAGCGTATGTAACCCGAGGTACCACTGTACATTTTCAGTGAGAAACTGCATGAATACAGTCAGCAATACAAAAATAATAATAATCCCAGACACATCATATATTTAAACCGCACCCAACCCCCAATAATCATGGGAACTGCAATTTGTTAAGGGTGGTGCGATTTGTTGCTCTGTGGTGTGAACTGCAGTTCCCACGATTCCTTGGGGGCACAGGTGCCTGTGCTTTAAATGTTTGGTGTGCACAAAGGCACAAGGAATTTGAATAATGTCCTGACACTATTCAACATTAAACACATGACGAAAGAAGCAAAAGAAGAGCAAAAGATATGGTCCAAGACTTTTTGGTGCCTGGGGCATCCCCTTACAGCAGAGGCAGCCTCCATGTAGCCCCTCAAGATCGGGAGGGCACCAATTCCCATAACCCATGACCACTATGACAACTGTAAGGCTATCATTGCCCTATAGCATTTAAAAAGAAAAAACCTCCTCAAAAATAGACAATTGGCTGCTCTTTAATGCTAGCACCAAACTGGCCACTAAAGTCAGTCTGTACCTGGTTGACCGCTGGGGGTAAATTTAATGGAATGGGCACACAATCCAATCTTGTGGAAAGAAAAGAAGCAGAAATTGTACTTCGTGAGAGCTTAGTAAGCCCACACAAATCACTAAATAATATTCTAGCTAAATGACAGGAGCAGAGATTCAATATAAGGAAATGAGTCTGACAGAGAAATAAGGACGTAGCTAAAGGTTACAACGGAATTTAGCACACATTAAGAGCAAATCAACAGTAAGAAGCACTCACATAATCTACCAAGAGAGCAAAGGAAACAGCAAGTCATAATTTGTTCTCAGAAATGAAAACAATGAATGTCAGAGCAATCCACACCATTGGGCAGGGGTATGTAAAAGCAGCAGAAGCCATAGCCAACACCAAGATTTTATGTGAAAAGGTGAGTCAAGAAGTCAGAACACTGCACAGACTACGCTGAGGCTAGGAGTGACCCATTCATTAAAAAGACAAGCCATGTTTTAAAATGGTGCTTCAAAATAATAACAGGTTCACAAGTTGGCTTAAAACATGCAGATTTTTAATTTTTTTTTTAAGGAAAGAGATGAGCTTATTTATATTGCTCTGGGAACAGATTTCATGACTAACTGCTGCAGTGCCAATCTGTAATCAGACAGAATATAGAAATAACATGATTGTCCTTTTTCAAAATAGACATTATACACAATGAAAATGTATTTGCCACATTAATAGTCCTGGTCCCAAAAAAAAGCATGTTTCTTGGCCTGGTAACAATCAGTTTGTCCATATACTACTTCCTTGCCATTTCCACTGTCTCCTGTCCTCATGTGCCCAAGCTCTGGGAAAGTTTGCCTGGTTTCTTAAACCACCGTTTCCCAGGACATACAAGCCAGGAAATCTGGATTTCCATGGATCCCTTATGAGTCAGACAATTAAACCAGAATCCTGGTTTTGAGGGAGACCTTAAACTACAGTTCAGAAGTCACAGAAAACTGTGGCTTAAGACATCAAGATAGTTTGACCAGAGCTTAGGATGAGTTAAGGGGTGAAGGAGGAGTGTATAGGCACATTACTGGATGCTTACTGGACTGATAGTTCATGATTCACTAGACTGTGATTGTTTTCTCTGAACTGGGCCACAGGAAAAAATACCCAAAATTTAGAATGGCTGGAACTAGATAGCAAACCCATACTCCTATCTCAAGGAAGGATAGCAAGTGTAATAGGTATGAGTTACTCGTGCGTAAGCTGGTGCCTTTCTCGGTTAATTTGCCTTGTTAAACCTTTCTGACTGCACAGCCCCTTCTCATCGTGGCTGCCTCAGTCACTGGCAGAATCCGTCAGTGGGCGTTTCTTGAACCTCTTCCAACATAAAAGTTGTTTGACACCCAGTCTCCTCCTCCTCTCACTGTGCGGGAGTCTTCTGCGCAGGGAAGGCGTGGGTAGCGGAGGACCTGGGCTCTCCTCACTGATGTCCAGTGAAGAGTCCTGGAGCCCTCTCTCCAATTCCCCCGTCTGCCCCCCTTTATCCCCGGTGTTGCGCTGATTGGCTTCCCCCTCTACTGAGCTGTTTCTCCCCCTGCTGATGGGTCCTTCGCCAGCATCATCTGGGAGCCTCCCCTTCGCCTCTCCCTCCGATGTCAGTCCCCTGACAGCAAGGAAGCAGCACTAGTGAAGAAGGCAATTGAGTTGCGGTTAACAAAATGCAGGTCAAAAAAATGAGCTTGCGTTTAGCAAGATAGCACTGAGATGATGCCTCTTATTAGGGAAAAAAAAAAAGCTCTACAAATGAAGAAGAAGAAGAAGAGGAGTTTGGATTTGATATCCCGCCTTTCACTCCCCTTCAGGAGTCTCAAAGCGGCTAACATTCTCCTTTCCCTTCCTCCCCCACAACAAACACTCTGTGAGGTGAGTGGGGCTGAGAGACTTCACAGAAGTGTGACTGGCCCAAGGTCACCCAGCAGCTGCATGTGGAGGAGCGGAGACTCAAACCCGGTTCCCCAGATTACGAGACTACCGCTCTTAACCACTACACCACAAATGAGCAATCTGAGGCCAAAGTAAATAGTATGGCTACAAATGTATCCAACAATAAAAGCAACAATTTTACAGATTCAAATGCAAATATGTTAAACAAATCAAGAAAAGGAAACAGTAACTCATAGCAGAAAAATAAAGCAAAAACCTTTAAATCTTCATGTACAAAACCATTTAAAAGTTGGGGATTTCTTTGCCAACTTTTCCGATCTGACAGGCGTATTTACATTAACAGTGGAGAAACGAGAATTGCATTAACAACTGAGCGTTACAAAAAGAGGCAGCAGTAGAACAGGCCATGATTAAATTTATGAAGATGAGCATCCATTAAAGAGAATCCAGAAACACAAGAGGAAATTTTGATATTGTTTGGAAGTGGCAGTCAACAGCACCAGTTGCTAAGAGACAGAGAGATGAGGGAGTTATAGAGCTGGGCAAATCTAGCAAAAGGATGACCTAGATTGAAAACATATCTGAGATGTTGCAAAGAGAAAAGATTTGTGTCCAGAGGTGAATATCTCAAATTCTATTCAGGATCTTTGCATTATGAGAACCCACGTAAACAATATGAGAAGTAGAAGTCTATGGAGGAGAAGAATGTATCATTTATCAGAGAGATGAATACCAAAGATCCCCTTTCCTTAAACACCAGGTTGAAAAAAAGTTTTATCATAGTTAAAAACCCTGCTCTGAAAATAAGAATTTTAACACTATCGTGGCATTATATATACAGCCTTAAAGCTTAACAGTAATCACATTGAATCAATTTATTATGTCAATTGAAAAGCTAATTAATACAAATCGAGCAACAGAAAAATGACCACTCCAAACGCCATACCGTATCTAACACAAATATCGCTTTCTAAGACAATAATGAAGTGAAGCTATCTGATAGCCTAGAAAATTATTTTCTATCACCTTTTATATCACAGTCTGCAGCCTGACCTACAACCTGTAGCAGATGGTCTACGAAAGAGCTGTGAGTCTGATTTTGCGAGAGAAGAGGTGAACTATAAGTTTCATTCCACAAGATGGGGCTACCATATCATGGAGACAGTTAATTGACGAACAGCTGAATTTAAATAGATTTATACCACAATCCCACCCAAGTTTACTGTGAAATAAGCCCTACTTATTTCACCAAACTTATTTCACCAATCCTTGACTTAGCAAGACTGCAGCACCAATTCCTCCGTCCTAGAGAGGCTCCTGGAGAGGAACTCACAGTCACCTTGCTCATCTCTATGGACATTTTTTCTCCTTAGTGTGTTGCTTGTACCAGCACTTAGGATTAAGGCCTCTCCTTACCAAGGACACACCTTGGCTACACCTGAGACTACAATTCCCATCATCCCTGACCGCCGGTCCTGTTAGCTAGGGATGATGGGAGTTGTAGTCCAAAACATCTGGAGGGCCGAGTTTACCTATGTCTATATCATTTAGTGTACTATAAAATCACCATCCCAAAGGGCTCTTCAGGAATTAGATCTTTTCCATTAGTCTCCCAGACTTGGACATTCATTCACATATTGATCCTCATTAACAGAGCAAAGTTGCTGCAGATTTTCAACTCAACCATCTACTGTACTTTCCAAGCCTGGCAGGTGCTCAGGTTTTCTTAGTGCTAACCCCTACAGAGCTAAAGTGAATCAGAAGTGGCATGAATGAAAATTTTGTGAAAGAAAACTACCCACGGGAGGCTCCAGTGGGCAATGGTACTCATTGTGTACAATATGCCTTTGTCTTAAAAGGTAAAGGGACCCCTGACCATTAGGTCGAGTCGTGGAAGACTCTGGGGTTGCGGCGCTCATCTCGCTTTATTGGCCGAGGGAGCCAGCGTACAGCTTCCGGGTCATGTGGCCAGCATGACTAAACAGCTTCTGGCGAACCAGAGCAGCACATGGAAACGCCATTTACCTTCCCGCCGGAGTGGTACCTATTTATCTACTTGCACTTTGACGTGCTTTTGAACTGCTAGGTGGGCAGGAGCAGGGACCGAGCAACGGGAGCTCACCCCGTCGCGGGGATTCGAACCGCCAACCTTCTGATCGGCAAGTCCTAGGCTCTGTGGTTTAACCCACAGTGCCACCCGCGTCCCATGCCTTTCTTTTACTGAGGTCCTATTTGATTTGCTGAATTAATGGCCTATACCTTGCCTAATTTCATGATGCAGGGGGCAAGGGAAAGGAGGAGGAATATGGTGGCAGAGAGAGAGAAAGAAAATGGGGTGATTGACCCATTTTGGGCTCTGGCCCTGCCCACAACTAGCATCCACCCCCCCAAAAAAAAACCAGAATACAGCTGTCAAGCGAAACACGTTCCTCACACCTGACAAACAGAGAAGACAGCACTTGCTCATTCAAATGCAGAGCCACTCAGACCCTTGATTGCATCTTTCTAGTAAGTGAAACACTAGCAGTGAGCAGTAATGAAGGATGTATCCCTCAACTTTAAACAACAGAGGGCTAGACAGAAATATGCACATTAACCCCTCTCTCTCTTTCCATGTGTGTGTGTGTGTGTGTAAGAAATTGTCCCATAGAGTTTGTAACAAAATAAGCCACTCTTAGATTTCAAGACAAAATGGGAGTATTTTCAACACAAATACTGTATAACCAAGCAGAAACCCGTGTGAAGTATGAGACTTTTCAAGGATTCTGCATACATTATTCTTGTAACTATGGAAACAAAATAATTACAGTCTTAAAATACATAATTAATATTACTCTTTTTTTTATAAAAAAGCCTGAAATATAAAATTAAAAAACACCCAAATCCAGTAAAAATTGCACATAGTTAGCATAACTACTTGGGCATAGCTTATGTGGCTTTAGCAAAAGGTAGCAAAAATAAAATAACCAGTAAAGAGAAGATTATGTTGACACACGGGCAGATACATATACACAAATAACTGAGAGCTGAATTGTCCGTAACATATAAAGATGATGCAAGCACCAAAGGCTGTAAGCAACGCGCTAAAGGCTTTCCTTGAACTTCATGCAGTCTTGTGCCATTAACAAGATCTGTACAGCATTTTCAAGTGTTCAAAGAGCTTTACATGCATTATCTTACTGAAATCTTTACAACAACCCTGTAATATAAGTCAGGAAAAGGTTTCCTCAAGGCTCCCTAGTGAGTTCATGGCAGAATCGAGTTGGAAACTGGAGACTTTTGATTTGAGGCTGTCTCTTAGGCTAGCCGTTCCAGAGGAAAGGCCCACACACCTGCAGCCCATGGCTCTTACACTGACTAAACCACCCATATATCCTGTTAAAATCGCCGTAGAAAGCACTGGAGAGGCTGTAGAAGGAAGTAAAGTTGTGAAATGTTGACAGAGCTTGTGGTACTCGCTCAGGAATTCTTACTCCAAAAATATTTTAAATTTTGTACAGTGGTGCCCCGCAAGACGAATGCCTCGCAAGACGAAAAACCCGCTAGACGAACGGGTTTTCCGTTTTTGAGCTGCTTCGCAAGACAATTTTCCCCATGGGCTTGCTTTGCAAGACGAAAACGTCTTGCAAGTTTTCCGATTTTTTTCGCTTTCCCCCCCTTTTTCTAAGCCGCTAATAGCCTTTTAGCCGCTAATCCGCTAAGCCTTTAATAGCCGCTAAGCCTTTAATAGCCGCTAAACCGCTAATAGCGCTAATCCGCTAATAGGGTTGCTTCGCAAGACAAAAAACCGCTAGACGAAGAGGCTCGCGGAACGGATTAATTTCGTCTTGCGAGGCACCACTGTATTTGCAGTTTTACAAGTCATCTTCCCAATTTGTCACAGTGAGAGGGGAAAAAATATTGCCAAGAAAAATAGTTCTAAAAAGGTTCATGTATCACACATATTCAGTTTCTCTTTTTCACGCTCAGAAAGATGTTTTTGTCCAAATAGAACAAACCTGGGGGGGAAACGTTGGATTATACTAAAAGTTATGTTAGCGTAACCTGCCAGCTGAACACATTTACATCACAAGATGTTCTTTAAAGGTGAACAGGCCAAAACTAAATGGTGCTGTAGTTACATTATAATGATGTAACTCTATCCATTTTTGCGGCAGCGTAGTTATAATGGCACCATAGTTATAATGACAGACACTTATCGACAGCAGGAAGAGAAAATGATCTTACACACCACCGAAACCTACAAGCCTGTTACAGATCTGGAAAAATACTTTGGCGGGAGGGTCTCCTCTGCAAAATAATTTATACTCACACCTTTGCATAGGCAGATGTTTTAATGAACCACTGTTTCAGGTATTTCTTTTCCACTTTCGCTCCCGAACGCCACGAACAGCCATTTTCATCCACCTGTTCATTAGCAAGAACAGTCTGATCCACAGGATCCCAATTAACCATTGCCTAAAAAGATGCCAGGAATCAAATTGAGAGGGAATTTTGGCATTAATAAGCATGTCAGTAAAATGCAGAGTTATTAGCGGGTTGTTGGGTACACATATGCTTCATTATACACCTTTAGACTCCAGGCAAAAACGTTCCTCTTTAACCAGGCCTTTGGCTGATTGACATCCGACGCCCTTTTAAATGTCTTTGTTTCTACTCACTGGATGAAGATACAGTAAGCTTGCAACTTACACGCATTTAACTCGTGCACATTCAGCTTTACACACCTGGCAAAAACATAAATTAAATAAAAAATTTGTAGAAAGTTGGCAAGCATCTAGGAGGGGAAAAGTTTGGCAATCCCACCTGCCACTGCACCGAATGTGTTTTCACTATACGCAATTATGACTTTGGGTGTGATCCCAGAGCATAAGTTGTAGGCTTACTGTATACAAATCACCCGTATTTTTCGCTCTATAGGACGCACTTGTTCCCCTCCAAAAATCAAGGGGAAATGTGTGTGCGTCCTATGGAGAGAATGCAGGCTTCAGGCAGCTATCCGCAAGCCTTTGGAGCGCTCCGAAGGCTTGCGGACAGCAGCCTGCAGCCTGGCGAGCACAGCGCCAACTCCCGCTGCGCTCACTGAGCTTCAGGCAACCATCCGCAAGCCTTCTGAGTGCGGCGGGAGTTCCCGCTGCGCTCGGAAGGCTTGCCGAAAGCTGCCTGTTCTGGGGGCTGGGGTCGGGGGAAGTGCGGGCTTCCCCGCCCCCAGCCCCGCAAGCTCCGGGAGCGGCAGCGAGGTTGCGCGCAATCTTGCTGCCGCTTCTGGACCTGGGGGGGGATTTCCCCCCCTAAAAACTAGGCGTGCCCTATGGTCCGGTGCGCCCTATGGAGCGAAAAATACGGTAGTCACACAAATATACGGCATAGCAGCATGTTTTAAACTGCTTTGAGGTTTTCTACATTCAGAAAATATACAAATTTTATGAAATAAAATTAATAAATCATTTTTAAGAAGAGAAGGTAAGTCATGTAGAAACAATTTGCTGGTTCAAGTGGCATTTCTATTGCTATATCTGATAACAGATAAATGAGAGCCATATTTGAAGTTATTCCTACACAAATGACCTCACTGTTCACATTACCACTGTGCAGAAGGTATCATGGTGCTACTGTACAATGCACAGCCTTCTGTGCATTATCTGAAGGTTGGCAGGATAATATAACAATATAAATTAAACCAACTCCAAATGAATAGGAATGTATCATAGAAGAACAGAACCACCTTTCATCTCTCCCGTAGCAGCAGCATTTTAACCTTTGCCTTCCAAGGGAAATTAAAGGTTACACGTATTATTAAAAGCCCACTCTGTTCAGTACTGAACAGAACATTGGTTTGGATCCATAGCTTTGTTTGTGTGAGCTAAAGCTCTACTCAGACATGAGGAGTGTGGCTCACTGACGTTCTCTCCCCACCATGGCAAACCATACTGTTACACTGTTCCAGAGGGTGCCAGCAGATGGACATATACACAGAATACTGTGGTATTAAAATTATATCCTGAGACGAGAGGTATCTTACTGTTCTTAAAAAATAAATAAAAGGAATTGGACAAATTAGGCACTGGACAACTAGCCAGCAAAACATTGTGGGGCTAAAACATTTTTATTTTTTTATGCAGTGGAATAATCTGTCACTAATAGCATAGTATGATTTGCTCAGTCACAGAGTTTGCTAGCCGGCAGTCTGCGATGGAGGACAGCAAACGCAATCCGCATACTCTCAGAAGACGTTACTTCTGTTCTACTCTTTTGAACGCTGCGGAGTTGAACTCTGCCTTTGAAAAGAGCTTGCAGGACTAATCCCACACTCAAATTAAGTCAGTCTCTGATTCACTGCATCATCCTTTACACTTGCTTCTAAAACTCATTCCTTCACAGACTCTTCTCTTTACAGATGTGTGTATATAAAAAGAAGCCATCCGATAAAGACAAGTCTTTTTGGTTGCCTCACAATTAGATTCCCTAGACAGACTGAAAAAATCCTGCCTTTGGCTTCTGCACCCACTACTGCTCAAGGGCTTATGAGATTGACCTGTTGCAAAGTGTCACTTCCACAGACTCCTATAACAGGAACGACTACATGTGCATGTCCTGCATTGCAAAAAATAAAAATACCCAATTCTTTCCAGCATGTATCTGGCATATCTTCGCTTCCAAAACTAACATAGCTTTATATTAACAAAAAACAGTCCCCCAGTGATTTCAGCAATGGAAGAATATTGCTTTTTGAATGTAGGACCTCCTTTGGGACATTGAAGTCCATGGAGTGAAGGGATTAATTTGCCACATTAGAAAGTCTCCTACAGAAAAAAAAATATCCCACAAAGCCCACAATAGTCACTTTAATATAGGTTACTATTACCGCCAAAGAACTAAACCAGGCACAGCAAGCTGGCTTCCCATTACTTTCTGGGTTTGACTACTGAAATGCATTATACATGACTACTGAAATGCATTATACATGCATTATACTCTGAAGATGGTTCCAAAGTTTCTGCCAGTTCAAGTTCTGGCTAGTCAGATCATCTCTCATTAGCTTTTAAACAAGTTCACTGGCTGGCAGTCTGTTCCCAAGTTGATTCAAATTGCAGATGCTCACAATTAAAGTCTTGGGGACCCAGGAACTTGAAGGACCATCTATTCCCACTATATCTTTATATGTCTGCCAATGCCCTCCTCCAGATGCTTGTCTTCCTTCAAAGCTGAGGCACCAGAAACCAGGAAGAAAGCTTTACTGATTGCAGTGCCCCTACCTACTGGACACGCTAGCCTTCAAAATTCTGGTTAAATTGGTTTTCTGTGGCAACTTATATTCTTGATTTTACTGTTGTGCTCTTTTTATTTGCTTTATATTATTATTATTATTATTATTATTATTATTATTATTATTATTATTATTATTATTATTTATTACTACTACTATTATTCCTATTATTATTATTTTCTTTGTGTTTTATTTGCTTGATTGCATCATTAGCTGCTTTGGAAATAGTAATTCAGAAGAGTGGGGGTAGAAAAATTTATAGAAATAATCATCATCTTATGCAACATAGAACACCACAGGCACTCTCTCTCTCTCTCTCTCTCTCACACACACACACACACACACACACACACACACCGTTTTCTACAGCTGTATGGCTGAAAGTCACCACACAAGCAATAATCACCCAAAGCTTTTAAAGGCATATTTATAATATAATAAGACACAGTTCAACTTACTTCATTTTCATAGGCTAACCCCGCTTCATAAAGCTTAATAAAAAGATACTGTGTCCACTTATAGTACTCTGGCAAACAAGTGGTTATTTCCTGTAAACAGAATAAGAGCAATTTCAGTATTGGTTCCTCAGAACAGTAAGTGGTTCATTCAAAAGATGACCACCCGGTTCAGTATTCCATGTGCACTCTAATGAATACAGAGCAGTGCTTTATATCTCCCACTAAATCAAGGAAGCCATTTTAAGTAGATAGGGGAATCCATGGCCACAAACTGTCAGAGTTTTAAGTGTGCCTAAACCCATACACTGTTGCTTCACAATTTGAGAGCAGGGGGCAATGTAAGTTTCTTGGCAGAGCCAGTAAAGCCTTTACAGCGTATTTATATTGCTGGGCTCGATGTATAGGGCTACGGCAGGCAGCACAGACACATCCTCTCAAGCTTAATGGGCTTAAGCGACAAGAGAGTACACTTTGGTTCGACATTCTTGAAAGTAAGAGCAGTGTGACAATGGAACCAGACAATGGTGAGCCACCTGCTGGGAGAATGCACCAACTGTGGATTTCCTGCATCAAGCTGGTGATTGAACTAGAAGGTCTAGACGTCTCCCTCCAATTCGATGATTCTAAGTGGTTCATTCACTAACAGAGGAGACTGTTTCATTAGGTGTGAATGCGGCACTTGCCCACCAACCTCAGCCCGTCATTAGCCAGCTTCCAACTGCATGCTGTCTTTACTTACATTCAGTTCAAGGGGTTGGCACTGGCTGTCAGCTTCCTTAGTCTCAGTGTTACCATCACAGAGCTAAGCAGGTAGGAAATACCGTATTTTTTGCTCTATAAGACTCACTTTTTCCCTCCTAAAAAGTAAGGGGAAATGCGTGTGCGTCTTATGGAGCGAATGCAGGCTGCGCAGCTATCACAGAAGCCAGAACAGCAAGAGGGATCGCTGCGCAGTGAAAGCAGCAATCCCTCTTGCTGTTCTGGCTTCTGAGATTCAGATTTTTTTTTTCTTGTTTTCCTCCTCTAAAAACTAGGTGCGTCTTATAGAGCGAAAAATACGGTAGTTGGCTCTGCCTTTCATTGGCTCTGGCTCCAACTACTGTTGGCCTCCGTGCCCTTCAAGAACCAAGGGGCACCGGCCACTACTGCCTACTAAAGTGCAACTCTGATAGAGTCTTCATGTCACTTGTGAGCAAAGCATAACGGCACAAATAGATTTCTAGGTTCAGGGAAGAGGAAGTCAAGTGACACAGATGATCAGCTACCAAGTGATTCTCTGGCCATTTTTTATACTCTACCTTTTTCCTCATGCGCTTATTTAGAGTGCAAGCCTGACAACATAGCTCCCCCTTTGTTAATCTCATGTACTGTGCAATGCACAGTGTGTAGGTCATGGGTAGGCAAACTAAGACCCAGGGGCCGGATCTGGCCCAATCGCCTTCTAAATCCGGCCCGCAGACGGTCCAGGAATCAGCGTGTTTTTACATGAGTTTTTACATGAATACTGTACAGTGGTACCTCGGGTTAAGTACTTAATTCGCTCTGGAGATTCGTTCTTAACCTGAAACTGTTCTTAACCTGAAGCACCACTTTAGCGAATGGGGCCTCCTGCTGCCGCTGCGCCACCGGAGCACGATTTCTGTTCTCATCCTTAAGCAAAGTTCTTAACCCGAGGTACTATTTCTGGGTTAGCGGAGTCTGTAACCTGAAGCGTATGTAACCTGATGCGTATGTAACCCGAGGTACCACTGTATGTCCTTTTATTTAAAAAGCATCTCTGGGTTATTTGTGGGGGCTGCCTGGTATTTTTACATGAGTAGAACATGTGCTTTTATTTAAAATGCATCTCTGGGTTATTTGTGGGGCACAGGAATTCATTATTATTTTTTCTTTTCTTTTCAAAGTATAGTCTTTTTAAAGTATAGACCACCCCCCTGCTGAAAAAGTTTGCTGACCCCTGGTGTAGGTTAAGAAATCATATTGTTGTCATTATCACTCATGCCCACGTTTTCTCCTAACCCTATGGCTCAGCCCCTTAGTTGTCATGCCCTGCTGCAACTCAGCCCCAGTACAAGCAACAAACAACTGCATATTGCTTCTTTATTTTAGCCCTGCCCCCACCTCTCTCGCCTTCCTCCACTGCTTCTCCTGTTTTGGACTGTAAGCTCCTTGCATCAGGGACCTGTCCGTTTGTGCCCTACAGAGGGCCATGCACACTGATGGTGCTTCGTGCAACAAAGAATCACATCGTAAGTCATAAAGCATGTCATAACCCCTTGGCTAGCGAGGGGATATCAGCGCTGAATTTCTATTTTTGTCCACTGGTGAGTGGGTGGGTGTATTGTTCTGTTAGTGTTTATAAACATTGTTTATTGTTAGTGTGCTGCCAATATTTTCCACCATTATTATGTGGGGGTTGCGCGCTCTCTCTCTCTCTCTCTCTCTCTGTGTGTGTTTTACAATGTTGTACAGAATATTAATGTGTTACACAATTCCTGCCCTCGTCTATGGTATAATGCAATTATGTACATTTTTATCAATGTAAGTTACTTGGAGACAAGAAACTAATAGGTTTAAACAACAATAGTAAGGAAACTCATCCTAGAGAACTTTCTTAAAACTGACTTCAAATTCATGCATGTTAACGATATGAAGCACTTATAACACACACACTTCAATAATGCACAGACAATTAAGTTTCATGAGGTATACATTTTAAAAGGAAAAAAGCTTACCCGATCCCAACTAAAATACAAGCCTAACGCTTCAAGCTGCTTTCGCATGTGCCGAATATTACTGAAAGACAAAATAAAATCCATATTTGAACAGAAAAGAATATTTCAGAAACAACTGCTCCCAAGAAAAAGCTCCTAAACTCCTCCAACTTGCATTGGGTCAACTTAAACGGCCTCAGAGTTTCATCCACTATTCACTTTATTAAAATCCTTTGCAAGATTGCTACTTACTGAACCCCATTTCAATTACAGGTTAACTAAAACCAAATCATTTTGTAATATTTATATGAGTGACACAATTTTAAGAAAAAAATCTTATTTCTGGTCCAATATGGGAAGGTAAAGGTAAAGGGACCCCTGACCATTAGGTCCAGTCATGGCCGACTCTGGGGTTGCGACACTCATCTCGCTCTATAGGCCGAGGGAGCCGGCGTACAGCTTCCGGGTCATGTGGCCAGCATGACTAAGCAGCTTCTGGCGAACCAGAACAGTGCACGGAAACGCCGTTTACCTATTTATCTACTTGCACTTTGACGTGCTTTCGAGCTGCTAGGTTGGCAGGAGCTGGGACTGAACAATAGGAGCTCACCCCGTTGCGGGGATTCGAACCGCCGACCTTCTGATCGGCAAACCCTAGGCTCTGTGGTTTAACCCACAGCACCACCCTATGGGAAGAGTGAGCTGCAAATTTCTACATACGTAGTGTGTAACTGATGCTCCTCATGCATTCACACAGTTGTATCATCCCATGTAGGAGAAAGCTTGGCTTAATACCTGATGAGCTAGAGAAAGTATGCACAATCCTAGGTGTTGGTACCAGGCACAGTTATAGACAAATTCTAACGACAGAGACATTGCTAGGTGCGTATCTCTCTAACCTGGGGCATTTTCTGTAGAGCAGAGGCTAAAAGAACATGGAAAGGCGCAAGAGCAGCAATATTCTGCTTCAGAACTGACACATGCATAAAGCAGCAAGAAAAACAAGCACCTTTGTGTCCAGTCTGCTGGATGCAAGCCATGATCAATTGCCGCATTCTCTGCAGGTAATCCAAATGCATCCCATCCCATTGGATTTATCACCTGTAACAAAAATAAGAAATGTCACCCTTTGACACTTTCCAGAGTGGATTTAGCAACACCTCCAGGGCTCAAAATAATGAAGCATTTTTCAAAATTCAGCATCTTTGCTGTTTCATTGAATCATCCAGACTGTGCCTGTCACAAACAATTTAGCTTTAAGTGCAATGTACAGGATATATTATCTAGTAAGAATCAAACCTGCCCTTCGTGTACTCTGCATGCATAACACCTCTCCAAAAAAAGGTAGCACTGTATACAAATTTAACTAATAATAATAGGTTGGAGTTGGACTTAAATTAGATCTGATTAAGCTGGAAAGAGCAGAGGTAGAGCACATCACGACTATGATTTAAAATAGGTACAAAGCATAACTTAAAATAGATATATGTTTTATATGAAATTAAAAGATATATTTATCAAAGTAATATATCCAGCAGTGCAAAATGCCTTTACTAACACTTCTATTATGATGTGACATTGGTGCTGTTGAAGACTTTACTGTTGAAGACTTTGCTGTTACAACAATGAATGCTTTAAGAGAGCAACAGTACTGTAAAGCACATTAGAATAACTAGAATTAAACTTTTAGAGCAATTACCATCAGGATTAAATTACTATTTATCAAGGATAGGCAATCACATCTCCAGGTCTTTGAAAAGTTCACTAGGCTGTGAGGCCCAAGCCTACACTGATTATGCTAAAAAAAACAACCATGTTAGATTTAATGGAATGTTTATACAGTACTTTGCCTGTATTTGCAAGGGGAGAAAAACCTGAACAGACTTTAGCTATTGTATTTAGCCCCCATCTTAGCAAATTTGCAGTGTGATCTTGCTATATTAAGCACTGTATAAAGTATTAGTTATTGTTCTAGTAGGCCTTCTTTCTGCTAATGTGTCAATCTCACACTTCAAGGGAAACAACGGAAGAAACTGAGGAAGAGTATTTAATGAGCAACATTTCAAAGTGCAATGTAAACCTCACAAATAAGGTTTTCTCCACAGCACATCAAGTAGGTGCCAACAGTAGTTTGCATGCCAGATTTGGTTATTCTTAGCCAGTGCTTGTGTACTGAGCCGTGCACTGCTTTCATTTAGCATCTTAATAAATACTCATGTTAATAGATGGAGTGAAGCACTAGCCAACACCCTGTAAAGTTCCGGGACAAAGACATAAAATACACCCCTCCCTCTTCTGAATTCTCTGCACATGCCAGAAAGACCTGGGAAAGGGATAATGGAAATACAAGGTACAAAAATGGCTGCCTAGAACACTAAGCCCAAATCTGTGGCCACTTATGTATCTTATATAAATATACATCCTGTGGACCTTTGTGTAAAAAGGACTACCGCCCATTCCTTAGTCTCCGCAGCAGATGTATTTAGCTGTTACTGTATTGAAACAAAATACATTAGGGGAAAAACCATTTCAAGCCTACTCTCAATTATCCATAGATTAATCTCAGAAGCAGATGTATTTATCTGTTACCATGGAGACTAATGTAGCCTTCAAGATACATTTGGGGGGTTGGGGGTGGAGAGACATCATTTCCAAGTGCATTGTCTTTTAGCTCCTGACTGTGAATAGATTTAAAAGGTGTTATAAAAATGCACTTTGCTGAACTTGTGACAGGCCAGCATTCAAAGAGATGGGAGTGCAAATAAGACCAGGGATGTTGCTGGAACCAAGGGTGTCAATGCTTCCATTTCAAGTAATAAAATATTGTGGGCAAAGTTACAGAGACAGTTCTTTTCCTAATTTGTAAGCAGCAAAGGGGAAGGGGAATACAAACGTAGAAGGCAACATATGGAATGCTCCCACCAGTCCCTCAGTTTCTGAATCACTGTTCCTCGCTACTGGAACTGGCATCGCCATCCAGTAACATAGATCTGCAAGTAAGAAATTCTACTGAATTTGTATTAGGGCTACAACCTTTAGCTGATCGGCTAAATTAATGCCAGCGTGAATCAGGGATAACCAAAGTGGCGATCCCCAGATATTGCTGGATGCAAACTCATATCAGCCCTAGGCAGCATGGTTAATGATCAATCAGAGATGGTGTAGCCATATCCAGAGAGTCCCACGTGGGCTATTCCTGTTATAGACAAAGGGCACATTTGCACATGCTAAGCCATGAGTAGGCAAACTAAGGCCCGAGGGCCGGATGCGGCCCAATCACCTTCTCAATCCGGCCCACGGACGGTCCGGGAATCAGCGTGTTTTTACAAGAGTAGAATGTGTCCTTTTATTTAAAATGCATCTCTGGGTTATTTGTGGGGCATAGGAATTCATTCATTCCCCCCAAAAAATATAGTCTAGCCCCTCACAAGGTCTGAGGGACAGTGGACCGGCCCCCTGCTGAAAAAGTTTGCTGACCCCTGTGCTAAGCTATGGCTCCTGTCTTGCATAAACTACAATGCCAGTGTGGTGTAGTGGTTAAGAGCGGTAGTCTCGTAATATGGGGAACCGGGTTCGCGTCTCCGCTCCTCCACATGCAGCTGCTGGGTGACCTTGGGCCAGTCACACTTCTTTGAAGTCTCTCAGCCCCACTCACCTCACAGAGTGTTTGTTGTGGGGGAGGAAGGGAAAGGAGAATGTTAGCTGCTTTGAGACTCCTTAAAGGGAGTGAAAGGTGGGATATCAAATCCAAACTCCTCCTCTTCTTCTTCTACTGCACCCAGCTCCTTTGCTCCTGCTTAGCTCCTCTTTTTGCAAGAAGCAACAGTCCAAACCTCAGGTTCCAGTTTGATGCTCCCAAAGAAGTCAAGATTTCTTCCCCCTACCTCTCACACTCAGGGGGAATTCCAGAAAACCAAGTTTTCCATCAGCCAGGCTCTCACTCGGGTTGAGAGTCACAGGACTGTCTCACGCAGCGCCTAGTCTACAGTTCTATAGCCTGCCTGACTGACAGCATGAAGCACCTTTGCCCCTGCATCTCTCGAAAGTGGCTGACCTCGCTGCCTGCAGCAGGGCTGCTGTTATAGTAAGGCAGAGCCTGGACCACACCCCAACCCCAGCTGCATTCACTCGGCTAGTAATTACACACTAAACCCCCCACTACAAATGACAACAACACTGTTACCTGCAGCCAGATGATGCACAGGTCAAGCAACTATTGAAGTGCAAACAAACGCTCTTGCCGGCTGGGAGAGCAGACCACACAGGGACCGGGATGGTGCAAAGCCACCCTCTCCTGGTTTGTCTGCTCTCCCTCTTGGGCCAGTTAGTTGTAAAATACGGCAAGTTTGCAAATTGTACAGGTTTTTAATCAGGCATTACCTAAAATGAAGAATTATTTGTTATATGCCCAGGTTGATGTATATTAGGATAAGTATGCCACTTTTAGCAGAAAGGGCCGGAGTGCAGTAGAGAGGCAGAGAACACCACAAGCAATCTGAAGCGAGGAATATGCTGAATAATTAATTATAACACAGCCCCTAATTCCGTTATAATCTGGTTAAGGTCCTCCCAATTTGTGCTTTGTGATTATCTGCCATTAAATAAAGGTTTGAGGCTTGGCCTGTTCCTAAGTGTGTTTTGACTGTCCTCAAAAGCAACAGACCACTCATTTCCAAGCACCTGAAATATTATCCAAACAAATGTCAATAGTTAACAGATACCTGAAATCCTCTCATTTTCTGAAACCGTGCTATCGTGTCGCTTATGGTGTAGACTCGAACATGGCCCATATGCAGCTTCCCAGAAGGATATGGAAACATTGACAGGACATAAAACTTTGGCCTTGATTTCTAGACAAAATGATAAGCAAAAACAAAGTCTGCAAGATAGAACTTGGGGGGAAAACGTTCAATTTTAAACCACATTTAATTTTTTTTACAAATCACGCTTTTGTCTTTAACCCCCAATTTTTAAAGAAATCTTAAAAACAGGACTGCACTTTGACCAGCAAATCAGAAAATAGCAACAAAAAGGATGTCACCTTTCTTGTGAGCAGTAATCTTTGTTTATTATATTACAAGTTCCCATAATTTAATTCAATATTCTAAAAAGACACCTCCATTGAGAAGCAGGTAATATGCTATTATATTTAATGCAATGGGCGAAATCCTAAGTCCATTTAGCTGTGCTGCAGTATACAACCATTAACTTTCCTAATGCACCTAATACAGAGGGACAAAAGGAATTCAAGAGTGCATGTTCAATTTTGCCATAATCCTTACATCTATTTCTGAAGTTTGGTCAAACTGTTCCTTTATTCTGGAATGCCACCAGTTTTCAACTTCCTTCCTAGTCTCCACTTTATAGCTTGTTTCCCACTTCCCGGATTCGCTGAATATGGACCGAATGAATCTTGGAATTAGCCTTTTCTCCCACTTAACTGGGCTGAATGATCCATGTAATTGTCTTCTCCAGTGTTTGGGGCACATGAGACATCTATGGTAAATGAACCACATTTTGCAGCTTTTGTTGAAAGCCCTGTAAAAAAAAAAAGGGAATGATCCTAACTTAATTGTGATAACCAGCAGCCTTGTTCTCTATTTTAACAAAACAGTGTTAACCTTTCTTAAGGCTTCTAGAAGTGAAAACAATCACATTTAACGGCAACAGTAGGCTCAATAGACTGATGAGGCTGCATTCCACTGTGCTTTTAAGAGGCACATGAAAACTTCTCTAAGATTGCAGAGGCAAGAAAATGAATTTTGAGTCTTATTGTTCGGAACCGTGATATTGTTTGCTGCTGTATGACAGCATATAGCCAGTGTTATTTCTATTTTATTATGGGAAACCTCTCTGAAAAGAAAACTGATGTGTCGTTATTCTTTAAAATAAAGCAATACAGGTGAAAGCCTGGATAAGAGGAGCCTGCATAACAGGAGACTAAGAGGAGATATGATAGCCATCTTCAAATATCTAAAAGAATGTCACACGGAAGATGGAGCAAGCTTGTTTCCTCCTGCTCCAGAGGGTAGGACCCCATCAGGAAGAACTTTCAAACAGCAAAGAGTTGTTTGACAATGGAACAGACTCTCTCGGCAGGTTGTGAGCTCTCCTTCCTTAGAGGTTTTTAAGCAGAGGTTGGCTGGCCATCAGTCATTGAACTCAAACTTGCTGTCCACAGTGCTCCTGGCTGGAAACTGTTTGGAAAAGTCCCAGCAAAAGAAAACCTACAGAAATACTCTAAAATAATTCAGCAGAAGTCAGCTTCCTCAGCGAGGAAGTACAAAGAGCGAGCCTTGCCACCCCAACCCTCAATCAAGTCCAGCTGAGCCATCAGCCTCTCTCAGGCCATGACTTTTAAGAACAGCAGAAGCAGCTGGGAAGGGAGGAGTTCAGGGATTAAAAAATAATAATTTTATAAATTGTGTGTCTTTGTTTCTCAATTTTATCCTTTTACATGGTTTTGTATGTATTGTGGTATTTTACGCATTGTTCCATTTTAAACTTATGTTTTATTATGACTTTCTGTACTGGATCAGATTATTATAATAATGAGTGTGTTCTTTGTTGTTTATTTTGTTGCTGTAAACCACCTTGCGTATAGTAGTATAGAAAGGCAGCATACAATTTAAAAGCGAAATGAAGTAGTTGAGATTCCTGAACTGCAGGGGATTGGACTAGATAACCCCTGGGATCCCTTCCAATTCTATGATTCTGGGATTTAAATGCCTTTTGGCCTGTTTATGATTTCTCCCTCTCTGCCTATGTGTATTTCTAGCAACCAACTTTGGGTTACAATTTAGCTATATAGTGAAGCCCATGAAAACCAAAGATGCACCACTGTGTGTCGTTATCTTCACTGCGCTACTGGACTCTCTTGAATTAAAGTCATTATTACTCCAGAATGCGGCAGCTAGACTGGTGACTGGGAGTGGCTGCCGGGACCATATAACACCAGTCCTGAAAGACCTACATTGGCTCCCAGTACGTTTCCGAGCACAATTCAAAGTGTTGGTGCTGACCTTTCAAGCCCTAAACGGCCTCGGCCCAGTATACCTGAAGGAGCATCTCCACCCCCATCATTCAGCCTGGACACTGAGGTCCAGCTCCGAGGGCCTTCTGGCGGTTCCCTCACTATGAGAAGTGAAGCTACAGGGAACCAGGCAGAGGGCCTTCTCAGTAGTGGCACCCGCTTTGTGGAATGCCCTCCCATCAGATGTCAAACAGATAAACAACTACTCAACGTTTAGAAGACACCTGAAGGCAGCCCTGTTTAGGGAAGTTTTTAACATTTGACGTTTTATTACATTTTTATATGTGCTGGAAGCCGCCCAGAGTGGCTGGGGAAACGCAGCCAAAATGGGCGGGGTATAAATAACAAAATTCTTATTCTTATTATTCACTGGCTCCAGGGATAGCTGATGAACTCCAACACTTAAATGCAGGTTCTATGAGCTAAGTCTAGACTCAAATGAAAGAACTGCTATTTGGGGGCAAGGCAGAAAACTATCAGTTTAGGGAAGTTTTTAATGCTTGATATTTTAGCATGTATTTAATATTCTGTTGGGAGCTGCCCAGAGTGACTGGGGAAACCCAGCCAGATGGCGGGGTATAAATAATAAATTATTATATTGCAGAGGATCTGCCCCAGACGTGAAGAGCAAAGGATCCCGATACACTGTAGCCTTTTTAGGCCCCTTCAACACCAGTGGCTGAGAAGAAAGGATTAAGATCAGTAAAGGGAAGTTCTCTCTCTGCACATAACTGTCGCATTATGGGAAAGTATTGCTTCTTTTCTCTTGCATTCTGGGAAGTCTTGCTTCTAAGCTTTGTTTTGCTCACGCTGCACAAACTGTGCTGATGCTAAGACATTCCATCATCACCCTGGTACGTTCTGTTCACCTTGAGTTCACACCATATCAATCTGTACTTAACCCTCCTTGTACATTCCTTTTTCGTACCACTCTGGTATGGGCAGTCCGAACCCATGCCTGTATAAACTCCGCGTTCCTTTTCCCAACCTTTAACCTGTCTATGACTAATGTCTTATATGCAATAATTAATGTCTTGTATGCAACCCTTGTTTTGAACTTATGTTAAACAATCAGCAACAAGCACACGTGGCAAACGCAGTAATATTCAATAAAAGGGAGTCTCTGAGGCTTGCTCGAGAGACGCCTCCCGTATGACACCTATCTACTCGTCTGTCGTTCATTTTCAATCCAACAGATCAGAATTGCTATATTTGGATCATATATGAAATTACGTGCAGGACTTAAGAATGATTATCTCCGGAGGACCAGAATACAGGAAGTCAATTTGCTTAATTTGGAATGTATAACTGGCTTTATAAATTGTATTATGGTTTGATATTGTAATAATGTGGCCCATATTGGAGTGTTATTAATGAAAAATTAATAAAAACCAAATTTTTAAAAGAGAAAAGGATCCCATGCACAGCAGGTTTCTATCTTTGAGGAATCTGCTTCCTTTTGTTATAAACACCCCCGACCCTCCCTCAAGCTCCAAATAGCAGCTTAGCAAGTGGGGGCGGGAATACACATATCTAAAGAGAAAAGGGTCCCTCTTGAGCGCAGACCCCAGCGAAGGAATTTTGTTTCCAGTACCACAACGGGGCACACGATCCTGTCACACCCCGCTTCCCTTCCCCTCCTCACCGCAGCCCAATTTCAGACGAAGGTAGGGGGGGAGGGAATTACTGCAACTTTAAAAGCGCCCAAAAATAACAATATAAAAATAAGAATAAATTCCTTGGTGGTGTCTATTGCAAGCCGCCTAGAGAAGTGCTCGTGAAACAACTCCCCTCCCCCGACCTCCGGTGCTTGTTTACCCAGGAGAAAAGAGACAAGAAGGCTCGGGGCCCGAGTTCCAGCCAAGGTGCGGCTCGCGTGTGTGTCTCCCTCACGCCTCGGACCGGCTGGGCGCCGCCATCTTTGGCCCTCCGCCCCCTCGCGAGTGCGCAGGCGCGCGGGCAATTCGGCGGCGAGGGGGCGTGGTCAAGAGGGAGCCAGCTGACGGGCGGGGCGGGGCAGCGCGCGCTGCTTGAAAAAGGAGGTTCCGGCCGCTGCGGAGCGTTTCGCAGGGAGAGGCGGCGCCGGGCGCCCAGGTGAGTCGACGGGTCGGGCGGAAGCATACATGCTGTTCCTCCTTGGTGTGTTGTGAGGCTCGCATTTCCCCTGATCAGAGATAGTGAGAATAGTAGTTCGGCGGCGCCTCATACCAGCCAGGGGGCAGTTGTCCTCTCTTCCAATCAATACAAATATAAGATTCTGCCCCCCCCCCGCACAACAAAATACTGGTTGTGCTCATGGTACCAGCTTTTCTCAAGTTTGGGTCCCCAGATGTTGTTAGACTACAATTCCCATCATCCCCGACTGCTAGCATGGGTGGTTCCCAACATATATTTTTTGGCCATGTCCCCCGTAAAGGTAAAGGGACCCCTGACCATTAGGTCCAGATGCAGCAGATGCTGTATGTTCTATATATATAATGTAAAGGCATAGGGACCCCTGACCATTAGGTCCAGTCGTGGCCGACTCTGGGGTTGCGGCGCTCATCTGGCTTTACTGGCCGAGGGAGCCTGCGTTCAGCTTCCGGGTCATGTGGCCAGCATGAATAAGCCGCTTCTAGCGAACCAGAGCAGCACACGGAAACGCCGTTTACCTTCCTGCCGGAGTGGTACCTATTTATCTACTTGCACTTTGAGGTGCTTTCGAACTGCTAGGTTGGCAGGAGCAGGGACCGAGCAACGGGAGCTCACCCCGTCGTGGGGATTTGAACCGCCAACCTTCTGATCGGCAAGTCCTAGGCTCTGTGTTTTAACCCACAGCGCCACCCGCACCGTTAGACTACAGTTCCCATCATCCCCGACTGCTAGCATGGGTGGTTCCCAACATATATTTTTTTTGGCCATGTCCCACCTAAGCATCTCTAAAATCCTAAAATCCCTTGTGACGTATAATTCTTATTATTCAAAAAGTGAATTCCTGTTCACGTGGAGGAAGCCTAAAAGGCCATTCACTGTTAATAACTCATTCTCAAATTGCGCCCCCCAAATCAAATTGCCCCCCTGTGGGGCATGTGCCCAATGTTGGGAACCAAAGGCCTAGCCAGAGGGGAAGGGGGGACAGATCCAGTAAATAAATAAAAATATTTAACTAACTGACCAGTCACATTGCAGATAGCTCGGCTCTACCCCCCCCCAGCAAAATCCTGGCTATGCCCCTGACCGCTGGTTCTGCAACTAGGGATGTTGGGTAGTCTAACAACATCTGAGGACCTGAGCTTGAGAAAGGCTGCCTTATGCTGACCACCTTGGATGAGAGATGGAGGCTCGCAATGCTATTTCCCTCTATTTCTCTCTCTTTCTCTCGGCTTAGGATGTCTCGAAAGAGCCGCAGAGTCGTCAAATTGGCATCCAAGAATCCTCCAGAAATGAGGATCAAGGGGGACTCTTCGTGTGGTTCTCCTTCCTTGGATTACAACACCTTGAAAAGGACGGAATTGCAACAGTGGTGTAAGAAGTTTGGGCTTCGTGCTACAGGGAAGGTGAGGGGATGCCGCCACAGTTCATACCGAACTTCCTGCCCTGTCCTCATCCCACTGTTGGAAGTTAAGTGGGAAAAGAGACTGCACATTTCCAAATTTCTGTTTGGTTATATCCTCATTGTGAACAGCGATGAAGGAAATCTTCTTTTCTCAGTCCAGGAAGCCCTGTCTATTCACAAGCAGCAGCAGCCATTCTCTCAGCCTAAAGCAGAATACCTTTTGTGGTGACATCTAGCTGCTAATAAGTAAAGACATTTTGTGTTCCGTCACGCTTTTCCAGCTGGATGAATGGGTTTTGGCCATATATTTCCATTACATTATTTTCTTAAATGTTTCTGCTGCCTCTTAGTTGTTTTTATTGTGTCTTGTACAACACCTTCAGATGTGTGTGAGGAAGATGAGTAGTAAATTAATAATAACAGTGAGCAGCTACTCCAAAGGTTGCTTTCCACTTACCTGTTCCTTATTTCCTTTGGTATTCTGTCTGTTAAATTATTAACCTGTGGTCAGGGTCTGTCTTATATTTCAGCTTATGTGCAGAACTTAGAAAATCACCTGTGCTTTGCAGCTGTTAATAATATATTTTAAAATAGTCCTTAACCCAAAGATCCCTGATAAATAGACTGGCATCATTTACCTGGCATTATTGAACAGGGGTTGGGAGCCGAATGCCCAGTCACAGCCCAACACTGACATACAGTATGCTCTTTTCCCTCCTCAGTAGGTGGAACTGGCTGCCATATTCATTTTCCACAATGCCCTCCAATTTGTGGCATTGTGGGGAGCTGACAGCTCCCAGTGCAACTAACCCTCTCTTGCCAGGCAAGCCTTCCACTGTGCCCAGGAATGTCTCAAACCTGGAACTGGCCCAGATCTAGGGTTAAATACATACTTATTTCTCTCTCTCCGACCCCACCCCGCTGCCCAGAATGCAGAACTTGTGGAAAGGCTGAAAGCCTTTCACAGAGACCCTGAGCCGAGAGCAGAAGAAACAAGTAAGCCTGACGTGACTCTCCACGATCCTGAGGTAAGTAGCTCCAGGTCAAAGATGGTGGGGCCTCAGATATCCATATGCTGCGTAGATCAGCCACGGATGGAGTGGGGAAATGCAAGTCTACGTTAGAAATAAGATCCTGATTTCTGGGTGGGATAAGAAAATTAGGGGTATGGAACATAAGAAGAACCCTGCTGGGTCAAGCTAAAGACCCATTTTGTCCAGCACTCTGTTGGCCAACCCAGATGTCAATGGGAAGCTCAAATCAAGATATGAGTCCAACAGCACTCTCCCAAACTGCAGTTCCAAGCAACTGGTGTCCAGCGGCAAACTGCCTCTAACAGTGGAGGTAGAACATGGGGTGAGGAACCTTCTTGGCTCTTAGGGCAAGATCTTTATCTGATTCCTCCCTACAGGCCAAATTTGACTGGTGGCTGAGACATCCCACCAGTCAAGCACCTGACGTCATTGGGACTTTGTTTATTTTATCTGGAAAAGTATTTATAAGCCACCCCCTTGCAAAACATCAGGTCAAGGCAGTGTGCAGCAACCTAAACCTTTAGGAGCAATGCAGAGAAGGGTTACATGATTGACAGGTGGGTTATCCTGCTCGTCAAAATGCCTCCTGTGGGGTTTCCAAGGTGCATTGTAAGGAACCATAGGCTCATCTGCCGAGTTAACCTCGGAACAAGTGCCATTGCAGGCCTCGGCTTGGCAAGCCAAAGGCCAGCAAAGTTTTGGCCACATGTGCAGAATTGAACTTGCCCATCAACTGCCGTACATCAGCTGATTGACAGATGGGTGTGGCTCGGGGGAAATGGCCTTGCAAGCTAAACTGAACCCCTGGCGGGCCAGGATTGGCCCGTAGGCCAAAGGTTCCCTACCTCTGAGGTGGAACAAAGCTGAAGGGAGTAGAAAGGGACTGATAAAAGTAGGGTTACCAGACATCCCTGGTTCCGGGGACAGTCCCTGGATTTGCAAATCTGTCCCTGGACAAATTCCATCCCCGGAATGTCCCCAGATTTGCAAATCTGTCCCCAGGAAATGTGGCAGCGGCAGCCTCAGCAGCCCGGAGCCAGCCTAGTAGCACAGTTGGCTCTGGCTGGCTTCAAGAGCTGCTTGCTGCTCGCTGCCATGGTGCCCGCCATTTTTCCTCACCAGAAGTCCCCATATGATGTGTTGTGCACAAGATATGGAGACTTCCCGGAGGCAAACTGGCAGGCGCCATGGCAGCAAGCAGCTCCTGACGCCAGCCAGAGCCAACTGTGCTACCAGGCTGCTGACTGCCGCTGCTGCTGCCACTGCTGAAGGGGAACCGGGGACGTCCAGCAGTACAGACCTCCTGCCCCCTTTGTTTTGACTGATCGGGGGAGACTCGGGAGTTGCAGGTGGGCGGCCGTTGCCCAGCTTTTAAAAAACTCTGTGCATATGTGTTTCACAGGGTGCAAAAGAAGGGCTTTGCACCTTCATACAATACAGTGGTGCCTCGCAAGACGAAAAGAATCCGTTCCGCAAGTCTCTTCGTCTTGCGGTTTTTTCGTCTTGCGAAGCAAGCCCATTAGCGGATTAGCGCTATTAGCGGCTTAGCGGGCTTAGCGGATCAGCTGATAAGCGGCTTAGCGGCTTGGAAAAAAGGGGGGGAGGAAAAAACCCCGCAGGAACTCGCAAGACATTTTCGTCTTGCAAAGCAAGCCCATAGGAAATTCGTTTTGCGAAGCACCTCCAAAACGGAAAACCCTTTCGTCTAGCGGGTTTTCCGTCTTGCGAGGCATTCGTCTTGCGGGGCACCACTGTATGCATGTGTGCTTGGGCCCAGGATCTTTTGCCTCACCATCCCCACTACTGACTCCCTGTTGCTACTCAGCTTCTAAAAAAAAAAAGTGTCCCCGGATTCATTGAAAAAAATCTGGTAACCATATGATAAAGTGTCCAAAATAGTGCAAAGAAAAAGGGGGAATTTCCTACTTTAGTCATGGGGGAGCAATGGGGTGAATGGTTGTAGGGGATAAGGGAAAGCATAAAGTTGGGTGTGAAGGGGTGAAGCTGAACTGTCACTAACTCTTAACACCCCCACCCCCTTCCAGACCCCTCTGACAGTCCCTCCTCTGGACCTGGCCAAGGATGTGAAAACCGAGCCCTCTGCCGAGAAAGCAGGTGACTAGTTGTTGTTTTTTAAGGAAGGGGCTCTACGTAAGTCTTGAAAATAAAAGCAGACTGGTGGGAGGATTCTGAGGCTGTGCAGAACGGGGTTTGAAGAATACAGTGGTGCCTCGAGTTTTTTCGTCTAGCGAATTTTTCGTCTTGGGAAGCACAAAATCCCATAGGAATGCATTGAAATTCAATTAATGCGTTCCTAAGGTCAAAAAAAGTCCAAACAAAGCCAAATTTGGTACAAGAGTTTATTAAGTGCTCTTTAAAGTCATACATACTGTAAAGAGCATTTCAAAAATTGAAGGTACAATAAATTAAGTTTCTAAACATGACAGAAAAACATTTAAAAATCAACAAAGTGTACAGTACATTTTCTAAGACTCTGGGGGACAACTCGAAGAAGGTTCCTCTTCCACTCTTTGCTTCTTGCTGAAGAACCCCGTCCCCAACTGTTCCCCCAGCCGCCCACCACACAGAAATTCAAATCCAGATTTTTTTAAAAAAAACAGCAGAGTGGCCCAGTGGTCACAGAAAATCATAAAAATGCAGGGGGAAAAACACACAAGCTTCCAGGTTCTTGAAAACCCCTCCCCAACACCAAGTCCTTGAATTCCAAACACCCCAACCCAAAATCCAAACCCCCCCAAAAAAAGTTTTTAAAGTTTAAAAGAAGTTTTGGAAAAGCTTCAAAAATCACCAAAGTCTTTAGAAACCTCAAAAAAGGCTACCACGCCGCGTTCTATGAGTTGCTCCTCGAAGTCAAGTCGCAACTGTATTAACGGTGTTAAGAAAAAGGAAACAAACTTGCAAGACGTTTTCGTTTTTCATCTTGCGAAGCAAGCCCATAGGGAAATTCGTCTTGCGAAGCAGCTAAAAAAACGGAAAACCCTTTCGTTTAGCGAGTTTTCCGTCTTGCGAGGCATTCGTCTTGCGGGGCACCACTGTATCAGTGAAGGCAGGCCTGCCGAGATGGGCAAGGTTAAGCCGGCCCTATTTTTCCTTTTTTTCAGATGTTATCCGTGGCTGGTGCGTGGTTCACGGCATGGTGCTGTACCACCCTGTGTCCAGCTGGGCTCCCCTGTTGCTCCGCGGAGGTTCTGTGTGCGTCCAGGATGGGGAGGACATTGTCCCCTTTCACCTGACCCCGCTCACGAGCCCTGTCCCTGATGGCTTCTCCGACAACTACATCTGTGAGAGCTGTGTGCTCAGGTAATAATCATAATAAATTTATTTATACCCCGCCCTCCCCGGCCAGAGCCAGGCTCAGGGCGGCTAACACCAGTAAAATTACAATAAAAACATAATGGGGGGGGGACCAATTTAAAATACAGGTTAAAATGCAATTTAAAATGCAGCCTTGTTTAAAAAGTAGCCCATAGATCAAAACCGTAAGGGGAGGGAAACATAAGGGTCAGACCGAGTCCAAACCAAAGGCCAGGCGGAACAGCTCTGTCTTGCAGGCCCTGCGGAAAGATGTCAAGTCCCGCAGGGCCCTAGTCTCTTGTGACAGAGCGTTCCACCAAGTCGGGGCCAGTACTGAAAAGGCCCTGGACCAATCTAACCACTTTGCAGCTTGGGACCTCTGAAGTGTTGTCATTTGTGGACCTTAAGGTCCTCTGCGGGGCATACCAGGAGAGGCGGTCCCATAGGTACGAGGGTCCTAGGCCACAAAGGGCTTTGAAGGTCAAAACCAGCACCTTAAACCTGACCCTGTACTCCACCGGGAGCCAGTGCAGTTGGTACAGCACTGGATGAATGTGATCCTGCAGCAAGGATCCCGTAAGGTGCGTGGTATCGCTGGTTCTTCTCCTTCCTGTGGATCCCCTTCCCCATTCCACCTTTAACCCGTTCCTGTTTCACCATCACAGGAACAGAGAGGAGCCAAAGAGATGTCCCACATGCCTGCAAATACAAATGAAACGAAACCGGGCTACTTTGTCCCAGGGCCAGACGCTTCTTCGGGGGAGTATGTCTCAGTCATCATTCCTTGCAGGCGGAGACGTCTCTAAAGACAGAAGGAGGTGAATAGAGAATCCACAGAGCTGCCTTTTCCAGACTATATGCATGTAGGGGAAATATGACGGAGCCTGACACTTTCAGTAAAGCGATCAAGTGCCTCTAGTTTCGGTTTTTGGGGATGGATGAATGGGACAGTGGGAGATACATGAACTATGCGAAGTTTGAGAAAGGCTGGTACTTGAGAACTGTGTGTTGTCCAGGAGAAGCTTGGATTTTCACACACGTCCTGCAGATAAAATGAATAGTGATCAGAAAACACCTTAGTATACCTGAAGGAGCGTCTCCACCTCCATTGTTCAGCCCGGACACTGAGGTCCAGCTCCAAGGGCCTTCTGGCGGCTCCCTCTCTGTGAGAAGTGAGATTACAGGGAACCAGGCAGAGGGCCTTCTCGGTAGTGGCACCTGCCCTGTGGAACACCCTCCCGTCAGATGCCAAGGAACTGAACAACTGTCTGACTTTTAGAGGACATCTGAAGGCAGCCCTGTTTAGGGAAGTTTTTTATGTTTGATTGTGTGTGTGTGTGTGTGTGTGTGTGTGTGTGTGTGTGTGTTTAATATCCGCCCAGAGTGGCTGGGGAGGCCCATTCCTTTCGCAAGACAGTTGAGACCTTGTGTGCAGAATGGCAAGTCGGTCTCTTCTCCACACCCCCCCTTTTTTTGCTTGGAAATGGTTGTTGTTAAGTAGAGAGGAGTTAGCTTAGGATAGATCAGTGAGGTTACCTCCTGCTACTTACCTAGTGCTTAACATCTCTCTTCCGCCCTCCCCTGGCTCTGCAGGACCTTTGAGATAAAAAAGCTGTACCAGCCCCAAGAGGACCAGGCTTATGCCCAGCGGGTGAGTCCCCGGCAGCAGTGCTGGCATCCATCTGACAAATGCAGTTGTGCAGCAGCAGGATGAGAGGCCAAAGTGTGGGAAAGGTGGTAAAAAGGTGATCCATGCTGAGGGTGCTTAGGAAAAGGTCCACCACACAGGCTTTGGGGGAAGATAAAAGGGGGAAGAGGAAGACAGTGTCCATGGCCTTGAGTTCCTGGGAGGAAAATCAAGAGACAAATACTCATCATCAACAACAAAGATGTGCCTGGGTATGCCACTCTCAGCAAAAGATTTATACACACAAAATAATTTGCCAGCCTTGATCAACAACAACAGAAGACCTCTGTGTTAAAATGCAATCTACAGAAATTTTAACTTGCAACCATAAGGTGCCAAATTATTTTATGGTTGCATTTGCCGATCATTTTGTATTTTTGTTCCCGTATTTTGTTCCCTGTATTTTGTATTTTGTATTTTTGTTCCCGTATTTTGTTCCCTGTATTTTGTATTTTTGTTCCCGTTCACAACTAGAGGTACCACTGTATTTATTTCCCCCAATCTGAACTATAAAATGGTGATTTTCTTGAGCCAGAATGAGAGTATTATTTGTTCCATTTGTGAATGGCAACCTTTTGCCCATTTCCCTTTTCTTTTCATTTAGGTGGATGGGATCCTTTCCCAGATGGCCAGTGGAGAGCTTGGTATGGACCGAGTGTTGCGTCCCCTCCGTCCTTTGGTTGTTCATTCCCCAGCTCCTTTTGAGAGATGAGGAGTACCTAGAAAGTTGGAACTGGCAGCAACGGACTAGGGAGATCCAAGGAGCTCTATGATAATAACCAGATAAATGTTTTTATCTAGTCCACAGTGTGTCCTGTTAACCTTTTTTCATGTGTTGTAATAAACGTAATAGAAAATAAATACTGGATCATTCCTGCCACCATATTCTGAACGGAAAAGACTGTTTAGCCTGTTGATTTCCCTCCCCATTTGCTGGCTGACAGTTCTGTGTCAAGGCCTAGCATCCTTTTTTGAAGGAAGTACAGTGGTATCTTGGTTTTTGAATGTCTCCATCGACAAACGTTTCGTTTTTGAACGCCATAAACCCGGAAGTAAATGCTTCTGTTTTTGAACATGCCTCAGAAGTCGTAACAGCTTCCGCTGAGTGTATATGTTATTTTTCTCAATTTTCTCTATTAAATTGGCAGACTGCCCTTTGCGCCTCGGTTTTTCAAACGTTTCGGAACTCAAACAGTCTTCCAGAACAGATTACGTTCGAAACCCGAGGTACCACTATATTCCCAAAGGCTAGCTAACAGTTGCTCTCTAAGACTTCCAGAACACCTTATTTTGTTTCACCTGTTGGGGGGCCACTAGGGGCGCATTGGAAGATGGCCAACAATACCATCTCTCCGACCCACACGGGGTAATTAAGAGGCTGTTATGGGAGTAGGCAGCCTCCCTTGTTGCCCCAAGGAAATGGGGAACACTGCCCTTGCCTGCTGTGCCCATAAATCACTCCCTAATTCGAAAGAAGGGGGTGAGGGCCCTAGGCAGAATGCCCCCATGTGGACCTCGGCTCTCCTGGACACTGTCTCTGATCGCGCATTAGCTGCAGCAATTTGGAATAATTACCGTATTTTTTGCCCCATAACACTCACTTTTTTCCTCCTAAAAAGTAAGGGGAAATGTGCGTGTTATGGAGGGAATGCCTACGGGTGGCATGCCTATGGATTTTCCTCCTCTAAAAACTACGTGCATGTTATGGTCGGGTGCGTGTTATAGAACGAAAAATACGGTAATTACAAAAAAAGCAAATGCACATATTTCAAGTGAAGAAGGGGAGTGAAGTCTGCTAATTTAAGTGACCTCTGTGAAAGAAGACGACGGGTTGGAGAAACAGGAATATTTTACGATGAAGATACATCAAAGGCTGGGTATGTTGACAACAGGACTGAATGGGGGGGGGCTTTTTTTTACTTTCCTTCTATGTGATTTACAAGAACCCCTCCTCATCAGAATCGTCGGTTGAACTGACCCAAGCAGGATGATTAAGGTCTGTGTGGAGATAAACTTTAACCAAAAGTATGCTTTATGGAGATCGAGAAGCAATAAGAGCTTTTGGAATGGCGCAGCAATTAATTTGGAGTCGCCATCTTGCCAAAGGATTTATAGCTGGGGGAGGAACGGACTTTTTTTCAGATTGCATTCCTCAGAGGTTTTGAGAAAGGAGGCAGATTGGTGAAGATTAATGACACTAAGACTGTTTTGATGTATGAAAGTGATGTTATATGGAAAACGTCTGGATATGGCTACTGGATAAAAAAAAAAAATATCCACGCAGGATTACAAACTGTTCTAACCAGCTTGTGGAGACTATCAGAGGTCACAAAGACAAAGGAAAAATATATGAAAATAACAACAAGAGATGTGGAAAAACAATAAGAAAGGACTGGATAGTATTGTGAACATCATAAGGTTAGATTTGTGGACATTAAAACAGCAGTAAGAAGCAAGAAGTTGATTGGATCCCCTTCGGAACTTGAAATATGGGTACCCCCAACAAAAATTTAAAATTCGGCTGTGTAATTTTGGAATTTATGTAATTTGGTTTGATTTGATGTGATTGGTCGGTTAATAAAAAATTATTCTTAAAAAAATATATTTTGTTTCACCTGTTCTTTGGACCGGGTGATCTTGGCAACTTTCTGCCAGTCCCATACTAGCAGCTGGATCCTTTGCAGACATGCAGGCGCTGTCTACTACAGGTTTCAAAAGCAAACTTCTTTCTTTTTTTACAGTCAAAGCCTGCAACTTCCTGTTTGTTACCAAACATTTTAACAATGGGATTCTGCTTATATCTATTAGTTCAATGTGGCCTTCACTGTTTATGATAGTAACTTAGCAAGCTGCCTTATTGACCGTCAGACTTGATGGTCCATCATCCATGGACAACATAAATCCAGAGTATGAGGGAAAGAGGGCTTTTGTATCACATGCTACCCGCTGTAGGTGTTTTAGACTGAAGACAATGGATACTAAATATTTAAGATGCCTGAAGTTTTGAGTAGTATCTCCATTGCTCACAGGGTAAGCTCTTCATGGCTATCCAAAGCCAAGTGAATTATACATACTTTTAAAAAGCACTGGTTTTATTTAATTTCCATACTAATAAATTTTTTTCTCACTTATTAATGAGGCCAGGACTATGTGCTTTCTTGCCTTTTAGCCCTGCAAAAGTTGCATCACAAGTTAACTTTGAAAGGAATGGATGTCAACTGATGCAGGGAGACAAAAATTGATCTTCTTAGGTCCCAAAAAATAGTTTGGGTTTTCCTCCCCCCCCCCCCGCTTTATATGAAGTTTCCTTTTTTTCAAAATTGTGAGAATGGTCTAACAATAGGAGCTAAGATTTTTGCACCAAAAGCTTATGAGCCTCATAGCAGATGGCTACCTCTTCCCTATTCTTCACAACTGCTTCATCCAAAAGGCCTACTGAACAGGTAAGCTGACAATAGAATATGCCTTGTACTTGCACATCTTCTGTAGCTTCTTGTAATAGGTATGAGTTACTCGTGCGTAAACTGGTGCCTTTCTCGGTTAATTTGCCTTGTTAAACCTTTCTGACTGCACAGCCCCTTCTCATCGTGGCTGCCTCAGTCACTGGCAGAATCCGTCAGTGGGCGTTTCTTGAACCTCTTCCAACATAAAAGTTGTTTGATACCCAGTCACCTGGGTCTCCTCTCACTGCGCGGGAGTCTTCTGCGCAGGGAAGGCGTGGGTAGCGGAGGACCTGGGCTCTCCTCACTGATGTCCAGTGAAGAGTCCTGGAGCCCTCTCTCCAATTCCCCCGTCTGCCCCCCTTTATCCCTGGTGTTGCGCTGATTGGCTTCCCCCTCTACTGAGCTGTTTCTCCCCCTGCTGCTGGGTCCTTCGCCAGCATCATCTGGGAGCCTCCCCTTCGCCTCTCGCTCCCATGTCAGTTACCTGACACTTCTGATGAAAGCTTGTGGATGGAATGCCAAGATTCTGGATTATGAAGTGGCATAGATCTGGAGACAAATGTGGAGGTTTGATAGCTCTGTGGGTGTCAGTCAGACATTGGAGGGCATGGCATAACACAAAATGGCTGTCTAAAGGCCCCAAAGGCTAATTTTTGCAACGTGGACTCCTCCCATACCACTCCAAAAATGTCGCGGGGTCTGTATGCCTATTGTGGTGGTACTATTCTAATTTCAGACAAGGGATGAGACTCCTATAGGAAAGAATTTAAGTTTTCTCCCCTGTGGGCCCTGGTCTAATATTACAGATGAGTTCAGGAAGAGTATTTCAGTGGATCCAACACTCTTAAAAGGGTAATCAGAGAAGGGCTTTAGGTTCTCTGTCCTATAAAGATCAGACTTTGAAATGCGATTGATGGAGAGTAAAGAAATAACTGGTTTCTAAAATGTATAAATTATTAGAATGGGAAACGAAAGATGATTTGGTTAAGATTATACTGTGGTCATAACATTGATATGTTTGCATGGTTGAAGTTATGGAAAGTGGATATGAAATTTACTGCCTGTTATACTTTGAAAGGAAACCATATGAAAATGACGCATAGGTTGTTTTTTACACCATATAAGTTAGCGAAAATGTATAAGACTGTATCAAATATGTGTTGGAAATGAAAATAGATGGAAGGGTTACTTTTTTCATATCTGCTGTTCCTGTAAAAAGGCCAAGGGCTTCTGGGAAATGATATATAATAGGGTTGCCATATCATAGAATCATAGAATCATAGAGTTGGAAGAGACCACAAGGGCCATCGAGTCCAACCCCCTGCCAAGCAGGAAACACCATCAGAGCACTCCTGACATATGGTTGTCAAGCCTCTGCTTAAAGACCTCCAAAGGAGAAGACTCCACCACACTCCTTGGCAGCAAATTCCACTGTCGAACAGCTCTTACTGTCAGGAAGTTCTTCCTAATGTTTAGGTGGAATCTTCTTTCTTGTAGTTTGGATCCATTGCTCCGTGTCCGCTTCTCCGGAGCAGCAGAAAACAACCTTTCTCCCTCCTCTATGTGACATCCTTTTATATATTTGAACATGGCTATCATATCACCCCTTAACCTCCTCTTCTCCAGGCTAAACATGCCCAGCTCCCTTAGCCGTTCCTCATAAGGCATCGTTTCCAGGCCCTTGACCATTTTGGTTGCCCTCCTCTGGACACGTTCCAGTTTGTCAGTGTCCTTCTTGAATTGTGGTGCCCAGAACTGGACACAGTACTCCAGGTGAGGTCTGACCAGAGCAGAATACAGTGGCACTATTACTTCCCTTGATCTAGATGCTATACTCCTATTGATGCAGCCCAGAATTGCATTGGCTTTATTAGCTGCCGCGTCACACTGTTGGCTCATGTCAAGTTTGTGGTCAACCAAGACTCCTAGATCCTTTTCACATGTACTGCTCTCAAGCCAGGTGTCACCCATCTTGTATTTGTGCCTCTCATTTTTTTTGCCCAAGTGCAATACTTTACATTTCTCCCTGTTAAAATTCATCTTGTTTGTTTTTGCCCAGTTCTCTAATCTGTCAAGGTCGTTTTGAAGTGTGATCCTGTCCTCTGGGGTGTTAGCCACCCCTCCCATATTTCAGGAAGTGAAAATTTGGACACAACAGTTGACCCCCCCCCATGCTGTCATACCTTGGTTTTCGAACAGCTTGGTTCTTGAACGTTTTGGCTCCCGAATGCCACAACCCTGGAAGTGAACGTTTCAGTTTGCGAACTATTTTTGGAAGCTGAACGTCCGGTGGGGCACCTGATTGGCTGCAGGAGCTTCCTGCAGCCAATCAGAAGCCACACTTTGGTTTTTGAACGTTTTGGAAGTCGAACAGACTCCTTTCGACTTCCAATGTACAACTGTATCCCAAAAACATTTCGACATTTTACCCTCTCTTAAACACCCCCTCCTCCCTATCTACCCTTTTTCTCCCACCCCACTCCTGATCTGCTCTCTCTTTCTGTCATGGCCTGCCCCAACCCTGCGCTCTTTTTAACACCCCCTCCTCCCGATCCACTGCTCTTCTGCCTGCACAATCTTTGCATCGCAGCCTCACTGTGGCTGTCGGAAGTGCGGCGTCTTCATCTGGATGTGCTGCACCCACGTCTGTGAATATGATGGTGGCAGATGTCAACCACAACGGCAGTGGAGCCTATGGCGGAGGCTGCCTGCCCAGGGCAGTTGAGTGGTGGGTATATGAGAATGTCTATGCTGCACACGGGCATTTAATTTGCACAATGGGTTGCCATACGCCCGGATTTCCCCAGACATTTTATACGGCTGCCCAAATTTCCACCCGGATGCAACTTTCGGCAACCAAATTTCGGCAATGTTCGGGATTTTCCAGGCATATGGCAGCCCTGATATATAATAAATTTTAAAAGATGTTTAAATTGGTGATTCTCAAAACACTCAAAGCCTTTTGAATTAAAGAACCTTTTAATGAGGGTGAAAGAGGAGAGCGCAAAATATGGTCTGAAGCTCAAAAAATAAAAATAAAAAAAATGAAGATCATGGCCACTGGTCCCATCACCTCCTGGCAAATAGAAGGGGAAGAAATGGAGACAGTGAGAGATTTTACTTTCTTGGGCTCCATGATCACTGCAGATGGTGACAGCAGCCACGAAATTAAAAGACGCCTGCTTCTTGGGAGAAAAGCAATGACAAACCTAGACAACATCTTCAAAAGCAGAGATATCACATTGCCAAGAAAGGTCCGTATAGTTAAAGCTATGGTTTTCCCAGTAGTGATGTATGGAAGTGCGAGCTGGACCATAAAGAAGGCTGGTCACCAAAGAATTGATGCTTTTGAATTATGGTGCTGGAGGAGACTCTTGAGAGTCCCATGGACTGCAAGAAGATCAAACCTATCCATTCTTAAGGAAATCAGCCCTGAGTGCTCACTGGAAGGACAGATCGTGAAGCTAAGGCTCCAATACTTTGGCCACCTCATGAGAAGAGAAGACTCCCTGGAAAAGACCCTGATGTTGGGAAAGACAAGGAGAAGGGGACGACAGAGGATGGGAGAGGTTGGACAGTGTTCTCGAAGCTACCAGCATGAGTTTGACCAAACTGTGGGAGGCAGTGGAAGACAGGAGTGCCTGGCGTGCTCTGGTCCGTGGGGTCACGAAGAGTCGGACACGACTAAATGACTAAACCACAACAAAAAATTGGGATGGAGGTTCTGAAGAAGCTGACTAATTTTTTATGTATGCAACAACTTGCAGCCAGAATCTTATGGTATATGCACAGAAATGGAAAGAGGAAGAGATTTCAAAAAAAGAAGAATATTTCTAAGGCTCAGGGTATGTTCTATCAAATGTGGTGGATCTGTAAAAGGGTAAAAGAGTATTGGGAAATACGGTAATTCATAATGAATTGGGAAAAAAGGTTTAAAAGTACTTTTCCAGAAAAATCGGAGTCCTTTTTGTTGGGGATAATTCAGACGGAAATTCCCGGGTCAAAAAATGTTGTTTTATGTATGCCACTCCTGCGGCCCATGCTTTGTTAGCCCAAAAATAGAAAACAAGTGAATTTCCAACTAAAGAAGAATGGCAACTTAAATTGATGGAATATGCACAGCCTGTGGACCTAACACATAGAATAAGAGAACAAGAAGAAGATACGTTTAGAGACTATTGGAATTTTTAAATTGAAAATATGGTCGGAAATTGCGTACACTTGAAAACGTTGGCAGCGTTAAGATAAATTCAACAGTGTAAATATGTGTTGATGTATGTTATAATGGAATACTGAATGGTTTAGTTTATGGGAAATATGCAGGGATTTATGTTGTGCAAAATGAACCATGGAAAGAGAAGAACGGATATATTTAAGGTGGTTTAAATGAATATTCTAAAATGGAAAACCGAAAATTTAAGAAAAATTATAGAAAAAAAATAAAATGAACACAAACTGAAAAAAGAATATTTAGGCTTGAACAGGTTTCAATACTTGTTTCACAAAACACAGTGGCTTCAGTGTATTTACTTTTGAGTGTGCTGGTTGATAGTTTGAGTCGTACTGCTGAGCTCTGTCATTCACATTTTGATACATGCATTTTTGTCTCTATAGTTAACTGTACCAACCAGGATGCACAGCTGACAAACTGCCTTTGCTGGCCTTAATACATTTGAACGGCATTTCTAGTGAGTTTCCTTCCCTTGGTCCTCACCAAGAATCCCTGATCCGTCTGTAAACAGCAAAAAGGTCAAGCAACTTCCAGATTCTGAAAGGTGACGCAGAATGACCGTAGTGGTACTCTGAGTAGCAGAGCATTTGAGAGGCAAGGATTTGAGAGTGGGCATGGATGATGCTAGTGCACATAATAATAATGGTTTATAGGAAAATGCTGCGTACATAGGAGAGGGAGGAAAAGGAAAATCTCTCCAAACATGACAAGCTCTGCTTCTTAAGCTTTGAGCTTTGGCTTCCTAATCTTCAGTAACTAAGTGTGCAGATCAAAAGGTCAGCTGGTCTCTTGAGGCATCGGTATATGAATGCTTGCAATTAATAATATCAAGTGTACGAGTGGCTTTTGAAGAATCCTGGTGTTGGATTTTCTACATCTGCTTTGTCCTTTCTGGATTCTAGTGGCAACAGTCACTAAAAAGCTTTTCGATCTTTAATGTTTTTTTATGTTTTTATATATGTTGGTTGCTGCCCAGATTGGCTGGGGCAACCCAGTCATATAGGCAAGGTAAAGGTAAAGGGACCCCTGACAGTTAAGTCCAGTCGCAGATGACTCTGGGGTTGTGGTGCTAATCTCGCTTTACAGGCAGACAGTTGTCTGCAGACAGTTTTTCCGGGTCATGTGGCCAGCATGACTAAGCCGCTTCTGGCAAAACCAGAGCAGCATACGGAAACACCGTTTACCTTCCCACCGGAGTGGTACCTATTTATCTACTTGCACTTTTTGGCGTGCTTTCGAGCTGCTAGTTTGGCAGGAGCAGGGACCGAGCAACAGGAGCTCACCCCGTCACGGGGATTCGAACCGCCAACCTTCTGATCGGCAAGCCCAAGAGGCTCAGTGGTTTAGACCACAGCTCTACCTGCTAGGTACTATTATTTATTTATTTATTTATTTTATTTATAGCATTCTGCTTCTTAGCTTTCCCTTTTGCCCTTGCCCCATCAAAAATCCTCACATTCCTTCACAAAAGCATTTTGCAACATGGTATAATCCTGCCTCTTTTCTCATCCCTTTCTTTGTATTGGTAAATGGGACAGCTAAGGAACCGAGACTTTATTCAGCTGAAACTGGGTCACCAGCCAGGAGCCTGGAGGTGTCAGTGCACTTGTCACCATATCCTATGGCATCTATGAAAGATCTCAGTAAATATGCCCTCAAAAATCCATAATGCATAAAATACTTTTTGCTCCTTTTGCTCTGTTACTGTTTGAACTACAACTACAACTACAACTTTATTATTTATACCCCGCCCATCTGGCTAGGTTTCCCCAGCCACAGCATATATCAGAACATACTAAAACACCAACTGTTAAAAACTTCCTAATACAGTCCTGCCTTCAGATACCTTCTGGAAGTCAGATAGTTGTTTACTTCCTTGACCTCTGAAGGGAGGGTGTTCTACATGGAGGGCACCACTACCAAGAAGGCCCTCTGCCCGGTTCTGATTTTGCTGCACTAAACACCCCTGCCAAACATGCCCAGATTTCATTGGATGCCAGGATTGGACACCTGCCCTCTCTTCCATTCCGAGCAGTGGTGCAATGATGGCTGGTGTAGGGGCCTTTTCCCCACAAACCATTTCCTGCCCCATCTCTCTTTCTGTTCTTTCCTCCTGGCTCTTGATGCTTGCCAGCCAGATCATCTCAGAAGGCTGCGATCTTCTTGTGCATCAACCTGACATTACACAATGCAGCACCATCAGCATTGATAGTTGACTTACTGAACCTCTGGCTTAATGGCTGGATCAAATAAAATACACTCGTGTCGACCAGCCATAATCAGTGCATAGCTGTCAACCTCCCCATTTTTTTGCGGGAAATTCTCTTATTCCAGCACCGTTTCCCGCTGCTATCCCAGATTGTGATATCCCGTAGACTGTCCCCGGGACAGGTGAGGCTGCTGATCCCTTATTTTCAAGGCTGCTGATCCCTTATTTTCAAATCTGAAAGTTGACAGCTATGACCCAGTGCAGTGGGGTAGCTGCACTCAATGTGGGTTTGGTTTGGTTTAGATAGATGTATCTAGATTGGGTTGGAGCCAAGAATGTAGGGGAGGCAATACAGTCGTACCTTGGATCCCAAACGCCCTGGAACTCGGACGTTTTGGCTCCCAAACACTGAAAACCCGGAAGTGATTGTTCCAGTTTGTGAATGTTCTTTTGGAACCCAAACATCTGACAAGGCTTCTGCGGCTTCTGATTGGCTGCAGGAGCTTCCTGCAGCCGATCAGAAACCACGATTTGGTTTTTGAACATTTTGGAAGTCAATCAGACTTCCGGAACGGATTCTATTTGACGTCCAAGGTACGACTGTACTGTGGCAGAGAACCTCTCTGGCAGGCTTGCCCATCCTTCCACCTGCATGGCACACGGCGCGCAGTGAAAATATAAGTAGAGTAACCTTTTCAAGAGGAGAATAGACATGCTAAATAAAGTTCAACCTTCTCTCTCTGATAAGTACACATGGCAGGGTGGCGTAAAAGAACGGAGAAAAGCAAATAGCAGAGAAATTAAATTGGATGGGGGTTACCATCGGTTTCCTGGCCAGGCTGGATTTGCTGCGGCAAACCACGCACACAGCGGATGCTAGAACTCAGCATGGGGTTGAGCAGACACATGGCTACTGTCAAAACCTGCGCCTCCACCCCCACCCCAGGGCAAGCCGGCTTCGGGTGGAAGAGCAAATGGTAGCCACCCACTCACACCTGTCAGGGTCCTCAGGACCCAAGGCTAGAAAACCTCACAAGTGCCTCTCCCCAAAAGGAAAAATACAGTGGTGCCTCGCAAGACGAAAATAATCCGTTCCGCGAGTCTCTTCGTCTAGCGGTTTTTTCGTCTTGTGAAGCAACCCTATTAGCGGCTTAGCGGATTAGCGCTATTAGCGGTTTAGCGGCTATTAAAGGCTTAGCGGCTAAAAGGCTATTTGCGGTTTAGCGGCTTAGAAAAAGGGGGGAGCGCGAAAAAAATCGTTTTCGTCTTGCGAAGCAAGCCCATAGGGAAATTCGTCTTGCGAAGCGCATCGAAAAACGGAAAACCCTTTCGTCTAGCGGGTTTTTCGTCTTGTGAGGCATTCGTCTTGCGGGGCACCACTGTACTACTGCATTTATTTTTATCACTACAGCATACTGCCTGTTCATATTGACATCCAGGACAAGCCACCTCACGATGCCTGATGGTAGGGTTTATAATGTAGCTAGGTAGCTCCTCTTTACCCCAGTTTGAATCAAAGCTTGTTGGGAAGAACCCCCCCCCCAATGTATTTCCTTTTTTAAAAACACACAACAAGGTAGATGTTGGTTGCGGTTAATGTTGTGTGGTATGCTCTCCACTCCTAAAAAAATGGTAAAAAAAAGAAGGAGGTAAAGGGCCCCTGGAGAGTTAAGTCCAGTCAAAGGCGACTATGGGGTTGTGGCGCTCATCTCACTTTCAGGCTGAGGGAGCCGGTGTTTGTCCACATACAGCTTTCCGGGTCATGTGGCCAGCATGACTAAACCGCTTCTGGCGCAATGGGACACCGCGACAGAACTGCCAACCTAGCAGGTCGAAAGGACACCTGTGCAAGTAGATAAATAAGTACCACTGTAGCAGGAATGTAAACGGCGTTTCTGTGCGCTCTGGTTTCCCTCACAGTGTTTTCTTGCACCAGAAGCGGTTTAGTCCTACTGGCCACATGACCAGGAAAGCTGTCTGTGGACAAACGCCAGCTCCCTCTGCCTGAAAGCGAGATGAGCGCCACAACCCCATAGTCGCCTTTGACTGGACTTAACTGTCCAGGGATCCTTTACCTTCTCCCCCCAAACCAGTGGTGGGAACACACTGGGTGCAGAGTAAACAGGTGTGTGTACACAACCTCATTTTCCTGTGTGACGGGGTGCTCAAAGTGTAAGAGGCAGACAATGAAGTAGCTTAAGTGAAAGGAAAATCTCAAATTGGTGCTTTCATATGCTGAGTCTTGCCAATCAGAAGGTCGGCGGTTTGAATCCCCGCGACAGGGTGAGCTCCTGTTGCTCGGTCCCTGCCCCTGCCAACCTAGCAGTTCGAAAGCACGTCAGTGTGCAAGTAGATAAATAGGTACCACTCCGGCGGGAAGGTAAACGGCATTTCCGTGCACTGCTCTGGTTCGCCAGAAGCGGCTTAGTCATGCTGCCTACATGACCCGGAAGCTGTATGCCTGCTCCCTTGGCCAATAAAGCGAGATGAGTGCCGCAACCCGAGTCGGTCACGACTGGACCTAATGGTCAGGGGTCCCTTTACCTTTACCTCACGTATCTGACTGGGTTGCCCCAGCCACTCTGGCTTATACTCTCTAGTTCTGAGTTTAAGTATTGCTGTCCAAAGTAGATATTTGGGTTCTAGCGCTGCCCAAAGGTAATTATAGTGACTGACATCTTGAGATAAAAGCTGTTGATTTCACTTGGGCAGAGCATCTGAACATCTTCCTGCACCATGGAAGCTGGCAGAAAACGGAAACCATAGCTTAGTTAATTGCAATCATAAACTTGTGAATTGTTCCTGCATTATTGCTTGTAGATGTGTGTGCTATTCTCTTGTTTTGCTTAGCCCCCTCCCTGAGAAAATTCTATCCTTAAGTTGCAGCTACTGTATTCTTTTGTAGCAGCTGAAGTTGGAGACTATTGTTGTCTTCAAGCTGCCAACTGTTAATGGAAAATGCAAATTTCAAGCAAGAGGTTTTGGGAACGATAGAGCTCACATCCCATGGGAAAGGCGATACAATTGCCAGTGTTTGATTGCAATTGGCTAGTTACGGAGAAGAGCTTATTATTGTATGGAAAAGGTCATGGTGCTAACTTTAGATTTGAAAGCACCTGTCTGGTTGCAAAGTAAATCCGGGTATAAGTGGAATTGTCAGCATAAAAATAAACCAGGCTGATTTAATGCTTTCATTAAATGACTCTTACCCACATTTTCATCTCTCTAATAAATGGCAGAACTTCGGCACTGGGTAGAATATCTGTGATAAAGATGAATATATTGCCCAGAATGATGTTTTTGTTCCAAACAATGCCTGTTATAGCTAATGACTTACAGTTCAAACAACGGCAAAAGATTTATCCCGTTTTTTTATGGCAAGGGAGAAAAACATGTGTTAAACTTATTAAAAGATGCAAAGGGAAGAGAAGGATTGAGTGTACCAAATCTAAATTTGTATTTTGCCGCTTGTTGTTTAATGTGGATGAAGGAGTGGCTAGCATTGAGAAATGAGAGGATATTGGAAATAAAAGGACACGACCTAAGGTTTGGATGGCATGGATATTTGTGCTACGATTAAGCTAATGTGGATTTTTAAAAAATCACTTTATTAGAAATGCCATATTAAGCACCCTTGCATTCCATGTTTCCTTTAGTCCAGGCCTTCCAACAATGCTTCACAGGGCTCTATTGAATTTCATGCCACGTTCAAATAAGTCTTTTCCTTAGCGGAATGTGCAGCTGGAGGGAACAACTGTTTTGACAGCCTTTTTCTGGAAGAGACATTCTCTTCCAGACAACTGGGCAAGATATTCTGCAACTAGGAAGAACATTCCTTATCATATGACTATAACACCACAGTTTCCTGACGAATGGCTCATACATGTGTCTGCCTCACTTTTGTCTTCTGTACAGTGGTACCTCGGGTTACATACGCTTCAGGTTACATACGCTTCAGGTTACAGACTCTGCTAACCCAGAAATAGTACCTCAGGTTAAGAACTTTGCTTCAGGATGAGAACAGAAATCATGCTCTGCCGGCGCGGCAGCAGCAGGAGGCCCCATTAGTTAAGGTGGTGCTTCAGGTTAAGAACAGTTTCAGGTGTTCTTCATCACCGAGTATCTAGGGTTGTCTCCTGTATGCAGTGGTATAACATAGAGGGGCCACAGGGGTGCAAAATTATTAGGGGTGCAAAATTTAAACACCTGGTGCTGCCTCCATACAGTGGTACCTCGGGTTACATACGCTTCAGGTTGCATACGCTTCAGGTTACAGACTCTGCTAACCCAGAAATAGTACCTCGGGTTAAGAACTTTGCTTCAGGATAAGAACAAAAATTGTGCTCCGGCGACGCAGCAGCAGCGGGAGGCCCCATTAGCTAAAGTGGTGCTTCAGGTTAAGAACAGTTTCAGGTTAAGAACGGACCTCCGGAACGAATTAAGTACTTAACCCGAGGTACCACTGTATAGCTGCATGTTTGCATTGCTGGGCTCTGTTGAAAACAGCTTCTCCATGCAAACCAGGAAGTGACCTCTCCAGACAACAGAATGACTCTTCTTTTCTTATCTCTGCGGCTGCAACGTCCTAGGTGGTGTGGATGCCATTGGACAGTTGAATGTGCATTTATGCTCCATCCATTTCCCCTCCATACGGCCCCGGGCCCTGGTAACCCTTGTTACACCACTGCAACTGTGGCTATTTGTTTATATCCGTGACTCCCGCTAATTGATTTACGAACCTCAATTAGCAATTTATGGCCGCCCGGCACACTTCTGCTGCGGCTTTCCGTCACGACTCAGCAGAGCTTCGCACAGCGGTGTAGAACTGTCACGTAGCTTGTCTCAGCTCTCAGACAAACACACAGAGTCCAGGTTTGTCTATTTACAGCTTTTATTTCTTAGGAATTTCCAGGACTATTTGCAGCCATGACAAAACTGCATCCTTTCCCCACAAATTACCGAGTGGGACTGACAAACTCCTCCCAAGCTCCTCCCAAGCTTCCAAAACTGACGTCAGAATGGTGTGGCATCCTGGGAAGAACTTAACCTGTTAAGTTCCAAACCCAACACCCCCCTTTGCCGCACATTCTGACAAGACCTTTTTGAGTTCAACACCTTACCCTTTGCCTTGTGCTCCTTCCCAGCATCTTTCCCAGGCACCTGTTGAACCCTTTCAACACTCCCAGAATCACACTGTGCGAATCTCGCCCACGCACATGTTGCCTGGTATCTTTCAGGTGGAATGCCCTTTGTTGTGCGACTAGACCTTCTGGGCATAAACTCAGATGTTACCTCTGACTCACTGCCACCAGGAAATGTGTCCTCAGCATCACGGGATTCCCCCTCTGACTTAAAACGTTTTCGAATCCTCTCCATTACACTCACAGGGGAACTGGGCTCGCTTTTGGGTGTTCTCCTTACATCTTGTGGAGAAACTACCGATACCTCCTCCTGTTCCTGACTTTGGTCAGTTACCTGATCGTCATCATCAGACTCAGCCTCTTCTTCCTCCCCCTCAGAATTTTCCTGTTCTGAATCAGAGAGACACTCTGAAAGAACATCACGCTTGACAGCAGCTTGTGTCTTTTTATCCTGCTCATAGAACTCAGCGTGTTTACTGATCAGCAACTTACTCTGATCACCTGATGGAAATGCAAACCTCCATGCACTCGCTGTTGGCTCATACCCACAGAAGATCATTTTTCGGAACTTGGATCCGTCTGGCCCCTGCAAAGCAGCAGGTACCGGCACAGACGCACGTGACCCGAACATACGCAAAAAATGAATCTGGGGTTTCCTGCCATGCAACAACCCAAACGGTGTGTCCCCTACCATGGAATTGTAGGTGCGATTCCAGGTGAAGCTTACATACTTGATTGCCTCCAGCCAAAACCTTGGAGGTAACCCAGAGTCTTCCAGCAACACCTGTGCAGTTTTAACCAGAGCCTGACACTTTAGCTCTGACACTCCCCTCTCATTGGGTGAAGTCACTGTGTGACGTATCCCTTTCTTGTGAAAGTACTTCTGCAAAGCAGAACCTGTAAACTCAGCTCCTCTGTCACTTGTGATAGCTTGCACTTTGGTGGAAAACCTTTGTTCCACCCCCTCAATCCACCCTTTGATCAGCTGTGCTGCATCATCCTGGGATTTGAGACCATGTATCCAGGAATTCTGAGTAAAATCCTCCTGCATCGAGAGCAGAAACCTTGACCCTCCCAGACTTGGTTCCTTCACAGGACCCCACAAATCTATGTGAATCAGTTCAAAAGGCCTAGTGGTTATCCTCTCAACCTTTGGATAACTGCAACCTTTTACCTTTGCCAGTTTGCAAGTTTCACAACTTACAGCATGTCCACATTCTGAGATCTTACAACCATTGGAAACTTCTGGCAGCACCTGTAGTTCTTCAAGAGAACTATGAGCTGTACGTGTATGCCAAGCATGTACGCATGAATCATGATTGGGAATTGTAGCACGCAGTGCTTGTGCTTTCTCAACCTTCCCACCACCCTCCAGAGACGTTTTAAGAATGAAGAGATCATTCTGCCCCTTTTTAACCTTGGCAAGCATCCTCCCTCCTTTGGAGATTGTGCACACATCACCCTGAAAACAAACCGTAAATCCCTTTTTCAGTAAATAAGGCACAGATAAAAGACAGTGTTGCATCCCAGGAACAGTACAACACTCCAACGTTTCCTGTAAAATACAAAAATGCAAATTTACAGCATTAGTCATATTTCTTTTCTGCCCATTTGCAAACAGTACAGTTTTCCCGGCAGGAATTGCCGTGCAGTTCCACCTCTCGACAGCAGGTGTCTCTGGAATCAAATTGCGATTAGCTGCAGAGTCAATAATGAAACTTAGCTCTGTCCCACAGCTGTCTTCAGCCAACGCCAGACTAGCCGTGATCTGATACGTCTCCTCCTGGCACCTGGCACGTCCACCAGCCTCAGTCTCACGCCTGGTTGTTTTTCCAGACCGGTTGCCATGGAAACCCGCCTGTTTCCCATGAGAAGTGTCCTTGAAACCTTCCTGTGCAGCTGCCCTCTGTGGGCAGTCTTGACGCAGATGTCCTGTTGCTTTACACACGTAGCAACGACGAACTCCAGTGGAAAAACACTGCCTGGGGCTCCTCCCAGCTGGCCTCCTTCTCCTTCTTCTGGAAAAGCACTCCTTGCCAGATCCGCCCCCCCTGAACTGCCGCTCCATTCCAGCAGATTCAGTGGAAAACTTTTCAAACTTGCCTTTGGAACTTTCCGCCCCCCCGACTTGCTTACTAGCACTCCTTGAGGCTAAATCATCAGGAACAGGGGCTCCAGCCATCTCTAGGCTTTCAGCTTCCATCTGCCCTAGGCCTCCTGCTGAGCCTTCACACAGACGTTTCAGCACACTCCAGGCCTCACACGCAGATTCAATGCTTTCCAGATGATGTTGCAAATTAGCATGAACACCTGCTCTCAACATGCAGACCTCAGCTCTCATAGCTTTCTCCCTCTGCATTTTCTCCTCCAGAGAAACAGACTTCAGCTTTCCTGCATCTCTGTCCACCAGTTGCACTGGTTCCCTCTGGGAAATGTCCCAAACCTCCGTGGCTATAAACCACGCTCTCACCCATCTTGCCCAGGTATTCCACGCTTGGGCGGTGAGTTCCTCAAGCTGTTCAAACGGAGCTTGAATCACCTCCTGGCCATCTGCCATGTTCCCCCGGGGCCCAGCGTACTCACGTAAACAAACAGCCGCTCTCCAGCTCCCGGTCTAGCAGGTCAGCTCCCAGCTGAGATCGACTGCCTCACCACTTCAGGCAGGACTCAAAGCTGTCTCAGGCATCGACATCAGCTTGCCTTCAAACGCTAGGCACAGCTCTCAGCTCTAAGCAGCCTTTTTTTTCAACAGGCTTTCTGTCCATAGTCTCCTGTTCTTCCCAGGTGCCCACAAGCTTTACTCACAAGCTCTTCTGGCTCCTGTCCGTGGAGAAACGATTCCCTGCTGCTTTTAGCACTGCAGATTTCTCAGCTCCCGGCAGCTCTTCCGTGACAGTTTTACGATAGGTAATTTAGGTTACCCATAACCTGTGGCTATTTGTTTATATCCGTGACTCCCGCTAATTGATTTACGAACCTCAATTAGCAATTTATGGCCGCCCGGCACACTTCTGCTGCGGCTTTCCGTCACGACTCAGCAGAGCTTCGCACAGCGGTGTAGAACTGTCACGTAGCTTGTCTCAGCTCTCAGACAAACACACAGAGTCCAGGTTTGTCTATTTACAGCTTTTATTTCTTAGGAATTTCCAGGACTATTTGCAGCCATGACAAAACTGCATCCTTTCCCCACAAATTACCGAGTGGGACTGACAAACTCCTCCCAAGCTCCTCCCAAGCTTCCAAAACTGACGTCAGAATGGTGTGGCATCCTGGGAAGAACTTAACCTGTTAAGTTCCAAACCCAACAGCAACAACAGCGACACAGCTGCCATGTGATAGACATCAGTTTTGCCATGTATCACTCTTCTGGTTCCCACTGCTCTTTAGAGACCCTGTGGATCTCGATAACCTCCAGAAGACTTGCTGTGATAGGCCATTGCTCACACAGGCCGGATCACCCCAGATTTAGAAACAACACTAGCATCTTGGACCTGTGCTAGTTACAAAATGCGTCTTGTGCTTGGCTAATTTCGGACGCTGCTTACAGATCTCACCCCACCAAAACCAGCCCCAAATACCTGAAACCCTTCAGCTAATACTCCTGTGCTGGGAATTATTTGCTATTATCCTGAGTATCTTTTGAATTATGGAGCTGGAGGAGACTCTTGAGAGTCCCATGGACGGCAAGAAGATCAAACCTCTCCATTCTTAAGGAAATCAGCCCTGAGTGCTCACTGGAAGGACAGATTGTGAAGCTGAGGCTCCAATACTTTGGCCACCTCATGAGAAGAGAAGACTCCCTGGAAAAGACCCTGATGTTGGGAAAGATGGAGGGCACAAGGAGAAGGGGACGACAGAGGACCAGATGGTTGGACAGTGTTCTTGAGGCCACAAACATGAGTCTGACCAAACTGTGGGAGGCAGTGGAAGACAGGAGTGCCTGGCGTGCTCTGGTCCATGGGGTCACGAAGAGTCAGACACGACTAAACAACAACAACATCCTGAGTTTCGAGTCCAATCACACTGTTTCCTCCTTCATATTATTTCCCACGTCTAAACTCCCTAATTGCCTCTAAATTATTATCTCTTGTTGCCTCTTTTATTTGATTACACCGCAGCTGCTCCGAGGTCAGGTGGAAAGAGCTGATGAGATTTAATGATGTTCTTAAATATTTCATGTTGATTGGAGATTGAGAGAGACGGGTTTTCTGGCAGTTGTCAACACAGTAGGTGCCCTTTTTATACCTGGCCCCACAAAGGAAGCACATACACAAAGAAAGGCAACAAATCCTTGGCAGTGCAAAGGTGAGGAGCCAGTTCCCTTTTTTGCACCAAGGACCTGATTGGGAACTGCGTGGTTGAACTCTGCACAGACAAAACTCTCTCAGATCATGCAGGCTTGAAAGAGAAGCAACACACAAAGGTCCAAGAGAGAACATCTTGTACAGATGTTGAGCAAATGCTTTTTATGCACTAGGTTAGTGGATAGAGACCTGTGTTGTTAGTTCAAAAGAGGGCATGGTCCATAATTTTATAAGTTGTGTGTCTTTGTTTTTCAATTTGATCCTTTTTCATGGCATTGTATGTATTGCGGTATTTTATGCATTGTCACTTGAAGTTATATTTATTGATCATAGTTTAGTTATTATATATTGTAATTGTTGAGAGTGAATTTCTGTTTAGTTATTATTTGCTCATGTTCTGAGAGTTAATTTTATTGAATACTACTTTGTTTGATGTAAGTCATTCCATTCTAAAGTTATGTTTCGTTATGATTTTTTGAATTGGATCAGATTATCATAACGTTGCATATTTTGTTGCTATAAATCGCCTTGTGTAAGAACTACCAACTGTGGAAGAATGGCAGATGAAAATGATGGAATATATGGAGCTGGCTGACCTTACTGGAGGAATCCGCGACCAAAAAGAAGAGGAATACCAAGAAGAGTGGAAGAAATTTAAGGACTATTTGAATAAATACTGTGATATTAAAAAAATAGAAATTACTTGAAAGTACCAAAATAGGCCTAGGATTAATTTAACAGTTAATTAAATAAATAAGATTTAGAACTTTAAGGAAAGTTAAGAAATTTTATTTTAATTGGAATATTGTGTTTTTTAAAAATGATATCAGAAAACTGCTACATTTTAATTACAAGGAAATTCAGATGGGAGGGCTCAGAGGAAGCCCAAAATATGTTTATGAGGTTAGAAGTCTAAATAATTAATTAATTTGTGTTGTTTAGGTTGTTTAGGTATTTACTGGTACCTTGTTTTTACTCTCTTTTTTGTTTCTGTTTGTGATCTTGTCTTTTTTCTTTTTGTTTTTTCCTGTTTTTCTTTTGTTGTGATATGTGTTATGTCTGTAAGAAACTTAATAAAAAATATTATTATTATTATTATTATTATTATAAATTGCCTCGTGTATACTAATAGAGAAAGGCAGTATACAAAGTAAAAGTGAAATGAAATGATCCAGCGAGATTTAATGAGTTTTGGGCCTCAATGATTTCAGTGGAAGAGGGAGCTAGGCTTGTTCTCAATGCTCCCACTGAAATCAACCACATTTTAACTTGGACCGGATTGTATCTGGTGGAAATAATGTTAAGTACTACTACTACCTAGGCAGAGTGATTGCATATTTATTTATTTTGCATAAGCAAAACACTTCAGAAAATATGAAAAATATAAATGAAATGCTTGATTGTACAGTACAGCTTTTTTAATCCAGGTATTTTGGTCTGTGCTTACTATAGCGGATGTGACAACAATAGCAATTTTTAATTTCTGGGAAAACTACATCAAGGCTGAAGCCTAATGAAAGCTATTGTACGCTCTTTCCCATCAGCTCTTTCAAGTGGAGTGGAGTTGAGCGGTGGGTAAAGAGTGGTGAGAAAATGCATTATGCCCATTCCAATAATCACAGGTCGTCTTGGTTATTCTTATTGCAAAGAGTGACCTGTTTTCAAGTGAATTGCATAGCTGCATACAGCAATTACGTACAGCAGAAGTGGGAAGAGCTCTCTCATCCCGTGTCGCTCCAGCAGGGGGATTTTTTAAAAAAACAACCTGAGTGATTTTTAAGGCTAATGTGCTTTTGGAAAGATACAGATTTTGCAGCAATTTGCTGTGCTGATATACTGCTGTAAAAAGGTGCGTGTTGCTAGGCTTTTGTATTGGAGTATAAGCAGGGCTGGATTTAGGTTTGATGAGGCCCTAAGCTACTGAAGGTAATGGGGCCCTTTATATGTCCAGCTGTCCTTTGCCAACAACAAATTGTCGCTGGTTTTTTGTGTTGAATATATGCTATATGGTAATTTATGGACCTAATAGGTATCTAAAGCCATTTGCACATAACAAAATGTGTATATCATAGGAGCCTACACAACACAAAACACTTTTATTTTATTCGTTTTTTATCTTATATTTTGGAAATGTATATCCAGGGGTTTTTTTTCCTTTATTTTTTGGGGGGGCCCCCAAGAAAGTGGGGCCCTAAGAGTTTGAAGAAGAAGAGTTTGGATTTGATATCCCGCCTTTCACTCCCTTTAAGGAATCTCAAAGCGGCTAACATTCTCCTTTCCCTTCCTCCCCGACAACAAACACTCTGTGAGGTGAGTGGGGCTGAGAGAATTCAGAGAAGTGTGACTGGTCCAAGGTCACCCAGCAGCTGCATGTGGAGGAGCAGAGGCGCGAACCTGGTTCACCAGATTACGAGTCTACCGTTCTTAACCACTGCACCACACTGGCTCTATAGCTTGTTTAGCTTATACGTAAATCCGGCACTGAGCATAATGAACCTGGGATATTTGGTGACTACATCACAATGCCTTCCATTGTGATGTAGGCAGAGGGGCCATTTTTGCCTCGGGCACCAAAATGTATCAGGCCACCCCTGACTGTCAATCCCTTAACAGACTCCAGCTCCCATCATTGTTTGGGGGAAGCCATGACAGTTTAAAGTGGTATCATATTGCTTTAAATGTATGGTGTGAGCTGTGACCGCATGGGATGAAGCCACGTGGAAACAGAATCTTAATGGTAGTGATTCTGAGCACAATGGCTTTGATGCTAACTAGATTCCCTGGATTCACAGGCAGAACCAAGATCCATGGGGACCTGAGAATTCTGATGGCAGAAAGGGGAGACATTTATCACCAGTTCTGAAATATACTTGGAGCTGAGAGTGGATTTCATGCTCTTTATTCAGCTCATAGTGGTGAGGAGGAATGAATGTCCCCCCACAATATCTGCTTTATATACATTATTTACACAATGGGCTGCACGTGATTGGCTAATCCCAGAATTCTCCTGTGGGCCAATCAGGTTGCGGATTCACTTCCGCCTGGAGCTGGATTGGGTGGCTCCTGTGGACCAATCATACTGCTGCATTGTTCTAGGACCAATCAGACTGCTGCATTCTGAATCCTATTGTTCTAGGACCAATCAGACTGCTGCATTCTGAATCCTATTGTTCTAGGACCAATCAGACTGCTGCATTTTGGACCCTATTCAACTCAGTACATAACCAGTTCTCCCTCCTACAGCACCTTAGGCCACCTCTCAAGTAGCCCAGGAGGGATCTATTATCCTCTGGACCAGATTTGAGGGGGAGCACAAGGAACTGTAAGTGGGTGGGGGAATCACTAATGGTACCTCCTCCTGCTTGGCAGAAGCATCACAAAAATAATAATATGAGTGACACTGGCAGGGGTGGGAATTAAAACATCAAAAGGAAACAAAGATCACAGCTAAGGATGAATTACTCAAGCTTGGTGCATCTATTTGGCACAGGGTTCTAATCTTTGGAGGCACTTTGGTTAATTAGCAGGATTCGACTGTACGTGTTGGAATACTGCAAACGGTTGGGAAAGTCTCCAGAGAGGGTTTCTGAGCAGGCATTTGAATTGCTTCTGCACATGTTAATACCTTGATAATTTATCAGTAAAATTAGTTAGTTTTGTTGCATAATTTAAAATGTGACAGTAGGTGGCAAAGGGACTGGAATTCATCAAAAGCTTGCCTTTTGAACAAATGTACCGCTTGTGTATATATATATATATATTTCCCTCCTTCTTTCAGGATTGTAAAATTGTTTTTTCTTGCCAGAAGGCATATATCATATGATGTTCTAATAAACAAAGAAAAAAATGAGCGCAGCTGTTTTGTTTGGGAATTCTTAACGTTTTCTCAGCTGGAATAATTCTGGTTGGGTAGTTTCCAGCTGCTTGACATATTGCAGCTGCCTTCTACATTTTCTTAGTTAAAACAGGAACTAGTTAAGCCTAAATGAATAAACATGTCAACCTTCTCATTAAACTGGGCTTTCCTGGAGTTACAGAACATTTTTTCCGATGATTTCTGCACTGTTTGCAGCAAACACATAGGAACATAGCATGCTACCTTATCCTGAACCTGACCCTGGGTCCTGTGGAAGAAAATAGATATAGATCACCCATGTGGTCATAATTAATAAAAGACTTGGCTGGATCCTAGATCCAAAGAGTGGGGCTAAACACGCTCTCCCATAAGACAGAGCCCCCAGCAGAGTTTTAAAGTCACAGTATGCTACCAAAGCTTCTTCATTTCTACCCCTCTTAGCATTAAACAGACCACACACTTTAGTAAGTTTAAAATTCTTAAAAATTCATCATGTTTGCTGACTGGGAGCAGTTGTGGACCACCGGTATGAAATTTACGGCATATAATGCCTTAAAGGAAAATATTATGAAAATGACTTATAGGTGGTACATGACCCCAGTCAAGCTAGCAAAAATCTACCATTTGCCTGATAATAAATGTTGGAAGTGTAAAGAAACTGAAGGTACTTTCTATCACCTTTGGTGGACGTGCCCGAAGATTAAGGCTTTCTGGGAAATGATATATAATGAAATGAAAAAGGTACTCAAATGTACCTTCCCTAAGAAACCAGAGGCCTTTCTCTTGGGTATTGTCGGCCAGTTGGTGCCAAAGAAAGACAGAATTTTCTTTATGTATGCTACTACAGCAGCAAGAATACTCATCGCAAAGCATTGGAAGACCCAAGATCTACCCACCCTGGAAGAATGGCAGACGAAGGTGATAGAATATATGGGACTGGCTGAAATGACTTGCAGAATCCGTGATCAGGGGAAAGAGATGGCGGAAGAAGATTGGAAAAAAATTAAAGTCTACCTTAAGACATATTACAAAATTAATGAGTGTTAAAATGTCTAGATCTGAGGGGGAAAAAGAGGTGTATAGCTGAAAAAGGTTAAGTAAAAGAAAAGAATAAGGGATAAATTTGGTGTAATTAAGTGTTAGGATTTACTGAAAATATTTTGGAATTGGAATGCAGAAAGGGGAGGTTTGGGTTTATGAAAGAAAGGATATGAAATTATACATGTTTGGGTTTTTTTTTTTTGTATGTGTTTAAAAAATTCTTGTAAAACCAATAAAAAAATTTATTAAAAAAATTCTTTACTTACAAAAGGCAGGTTCATGCATGGACATAGCTGGGATTTTTGTTAGGGGGAGCAGGCCTTTTGTTAGGGGTGGGGGCAGAACTTCAGTTTGCTATGTATTTTTAATTGATTTTCTTGATTGTGGGGGGCAGATGTCCCTTTCTTGACTACGCCCATGGGCTCATGCATTTATCCATGCAACTGCAAGTAAACACAGGCAGTAATTTTGGGATACCAAAATATGGTGAACTAGCTCTAAACATATGGTCTAAGCTTGTAGTTCATGTGGGGAGAAACAGAATGAATAAAGGACGAAACTTGATTTCCTTCCTTCCAGATGAGGGGCGTGACCTAACTGAGTCTAGGAACACATCTCTGTGGTTTTCCCCCCTTCACGCATTACCTAGCCCTATGTTTGCTAGTTATAAAGGTAAAGGGACCCCTGACCATTAGGTCCAGTCGTGGCCGATTCTGGGGTTGCGGCGCTCATCTCGCTTTATTGGCCGAGGGAGCCGGCGTACAGCTTCCGGGTCATGTGGCCAGCATGACTAAGCCGCTTCTGGCGAACCAGAGTAGTGCACGGAAATGCCGTTTACCTTCCCGCCGGAGTGGTACCTATTTATCTACTTGCATTTTGATGTGCTTTCAAACTGCTAGGTTGGCAGGAGCAGGGACCGAGCAACGGGAGCTCACCTCGTCGCGGAGATTTGAACCGCCGACCTTCTGATCGGCAAGCCCTAGGCTCTGTGGTTTAACCCACAGCGCCACCTGCATCCCTTGCTAGTTATATTTGACTGCAATTTCCCACAAGTCCACCCAGCGCAGTACTCTACACTGACTGGCTGTGGTGTTGGATATCAAGCCTTATCAGAGGAACTGGCCATGCTCCAGGCACCCGGCTTGATCTCCTGGTTGACCTCCCTGTCTGCATTCCCGGCAGGATACAGGTGAGGTCACGATCGGCAATCCTCCTCAAGCATGAGAAGAACACACCGCTCTTCCCTCCTCCCTGCTCCCCCCAGGGAAGGGAAAGAGATAGACAGAAATGTATTTACATGTCTTTATTTCTGTCTTTTCAGCAGTACAGAGAAACGCGTCTGCACTCTTCAAACTCCAACAGCAGAGAGACAAACTCCACCTCCTGTACTTCCTGTACAGGTCAAATGACACTCTGAGCTAACATCCGGTGCTCAGCACAGTGAATAGACTGCCCCTTTGTTCCCACGGTACAGTCCCAAACATTCACATCCTGTTTTGCTTTCCAGCCAGCTGCAGCTCGCTGCTGCATTGCTCCTTTTCCGTATCATGTGGCTGTCCAAGTTTTCTGGCAGGAGTCTCTTAGTAGCCCTACCTAGGGGATTGAGCCCAAGATCTTCTGCTGATCGGAGCCACAGCCTCATCTCTCTACATCAGGGCAAATTTGCACTGGAAGAGCAGGAGAAAGAGAAATTATTCAGCTCCCTCCCCCTCCCCCAGTGCCAGTGGCATAGCGTGGGGGGTGCAGGGGGGGCCGGCTGCACCGGGTGCAACCTCTGGGGGGGCGCCCTCGCACTCGCAGCTCTCTGCCCCTAGGGCAGAGGGGGCGCAAATTACTTGCCTTGCCCTGGGTACTGACAACCCACGCTACGCCACTGCCCAGTGCCATGGACTCAGTCCAAATCTCTCCTCCTCCTCAGTGACTGCTTTAAAGAAGCTATGAAAGGGATCCAATCACAGACGGATCTCTAGCCTAGTTTACCTAGATTTTGCCTAGTTTGGCTCTGAGAGGCAAGGAACACTATGATAAGGTTACCAGATTTTTTCCAATGAATCCGGGGACACTGTAATTAATTAATTAATCAATTATTTAATTACATGCTACACGTTCAGGACATTGATGCTGCAGCGATGGCGGTGGCAGAGGGGCGGCTGCCGCCTTGACCTCAACCGCCATGTTTCCTATTCCTCCTAGGCTTCTATCTCCTTTCTCCATGAGCCTGGACAGCCCCTGAATTGTTGGTTCTTCGGGGAGGGGGGGAGAGGTGCGTGGTGGATCAGGCATGGAAGGTGGAGAAGAAGGGCTGAGAGCAGCGGCGGCAGCATGGCTCAGGCAGCGCAATGCCTCCCTTCCCATCAGAGCAGCCCCAATCCCATTCCTACCTACGTGGAAGCAGGAACGGGTGGGGATCCCTCAGCTGGGAAGGGAGGCTTCCCATTGCCTAACTGAGAGATCCCCTCCCCGCTCCTGCTTGCACGCAAGTAGGAGTTGGGAGGCTGCTCCGATAGGCAGCATGAAGCCTCCCTTCACAGCTTAGTTGCTGGGGTCAGGGAAGGTGGAATCATAGAATCATAGAATCATAGAGTTGGAAGAGACCACAAGGGCCATCGAGTCCAACCCCCTGCCAAGCAGGAAACACCATCAGAGCACTCCTGACATATGGTTGTCAAGCCTCTGCTTAAAGACCTCCAAAGGAGGAGACTCCACCACACTCCTTGGCAGCAAATTCCACTGTCGAACAGCTCTTACTGTCAGGAAGTTCTTCCTAATGTTTAGGTGGAATCTTCTTTCTTGTAGTTTGGATCCATTGCTCCGTGTCCACTTCTCTGGAGCAGCAGAAAACAACCTTTCTCCCTCCTCTATGTGACATCCTTTTATATATTTGAACATGGCTATCATATCACCCCTTAACCTCCTCTTCTCCAGGCTAAACATGCCCAGCTCCCTTAGCTGTTCCTCCTGGAGGCAGCCGGGAAGCTGTATCTTTGAGCCCCTGCACGACCATCATATGGGGACTTCCGAGCAGCTCCTGAAGCCAGCCAGAGCCAACTGCTCTGGGCTGCTGAGACTGCTGCGTTTCCTGGGGACATTAGATGAAAGTGTCACAAAGCGCTGCTACATACTGAACTAAAATTATATGAAGATGATGTACCATTGGTATTTAACTCCCAGTACGTTAGCGAAATTGTACAAATTGAATAAACAAAAAATGATAGAGATCCAGCGCCGAGGGCCTTTTGGTGCTTCCCTCATTGCGACAAGTGAGGTTACAGGGAACCAGACAGAGGGCCTTCTCGGTAGTGGCACCTGCCCTGTGGAACACCCTCCCTTCAGATGTGGAGGAAATAAGCAGCTGCCTTATCTTTAAAAGACATCTGAAGGCAGCCCTGTTTAGAGAAGGTTTTAATATTTAATGCTGTGTTGTTTTTAACACTCGATTGGGAGCTGCTAGGGAGTGGCTGGGGAAACTCAGCCAGATGGGCGGGCTATAAATTATTATTATTATTATTATTATTATTATTATTATTATTATTAATAATAAATAACCTTGCCTCTCTTCAGTTATCCCTTTATGCTGCATCGGTAACTGTTTGCAGCAATGATAGTGAGGGAGTTAATTTTTTTCGTTGGAATGGGAGGTTTTGACTGCAGAGAGACAAGCACAGATGGTATCTGAATGCAACCTCCGCACATACCTAGCATTGGTATGATGCGGTGTGTGTGTGTGTGTTACACAGCTTCGTCTTTCACAGAACACTTCATTCTAAGGAGCAGAGGCGGATGAAGAACTCTAGGTTCTCTTCTGCCTCTGATTTTTATTGGTGGCTAGCCAGCACAAATTGCTACTGGCTTTGAGGAGACGGGAAGCCTGTGCTGTGTGTTCAGAGCTAACTCTTGGATAGGCTCCCCAACACCTGGCACGGAAGACCCCACCTGAGTGCCCCTATTTTCAAAAAATCACCCACGTCAGTATCCTGGTAGGTGGGGGGTAGATTCCCACGGCATCCTTTGATTCACAGCTATTAAAAAACCAAGAAGGCTTTCTTTAAGCAGGAGCTTTCATTGGCATTGAAATATCCTCGGAGTCGAGAGCGGATTTCATGTTCTTTATTCAGCTCATAGTGGTGAGGAGGAATGGAATTTCCCCCCAGAATGTCTGCTTTATATACATTATTTACACAATGGGCCCCACGCGATTGGCTATTTCCGGGATTCTCCTGTAGGCCAATCAGGTTGCGGATTCACTTCCACCTGGAGCTGGATTGGGTGGCTCCTGTGGACCAATCAGACTGCTGCATTCTGAATCCTATTGTTCTAGGACCAATCAGACTGCTGCCTTCTGAATCCTATTGTTCTAGGACCAATCAGACTGCTGCATTTTGGATCCTATTCAACTCAGTACATAACAGGCATCAATCGACATTTTCCAGCACAATGGGCTGTAAGGTTGTCACCTCTCTACAGACGGTAGAGAGGGGCTGTTCTGCCATACTCTTCCATTATGTGCAAGCAGCTGGGGTAGCTTAGTCGGCAGAGCATGAGACTCTTAACCTCAGTGTTTAATGGTCCAACGAGGGTGTGGCTGGATACTTCCATGGTTTCATTATTTTCACTAAAAATCATTTTGTCTGACACCCTGGGCCCTGTATGGTAGGGGAGGCAGCTGACAACCTGGGGGAAATAACAACACACAATGGTTTGCCGGCCAAAAACTATAAAATGCTAATGGAGGTGAAAGCTTAGGCTGTGATGGGAAACAGAATTGGGTGTCATTATCTGGGAAGGTAAATGGGTGAAGATCCGATGTTCAGCTCCTCATTTAGGCCCTATCTGCACTAAGCATTTAAAGCAGTATCATCCCACTTTAAACAGTAATAGTCCCCACCCCCAACAGTCAATCCCTCTTCCCAAGGACTTCTGGAAATTGAAGCTCTTTGAGTGGACATGGGGAGCTTTCCGGGTCGTGTGGCCAGCATCACTAAACCGCTTCTGGCGCAATGGAAACACCGTGATGGAAGCCAGAGCGCACAGAAATGCCATTTATCTTCCCACCACAACGGTACCTATTTATCTACTTGCACTGGTGTGCTTTCGAACGGTTAGGTTGGCAGGAGCTGGGACAGAGCAACGGGAGCTCAACCTGTTGGGCAGATTCAAACCGCTGACTTTCCAATCAGCAAGCCCAAGAGGCTCAGTGGTTTACTATTGAAATGTTTGGAGATTGCAGAAATGGATAAACTGACTGATTAGATACACAGAAGGAATACAAAGTTAGCTGAGAGTTCGATGTGTTTTGTTAATTACTGGAATATGAACTATAGAACTATTTGAGAGGATTTTTTTCTGGTTAAAAATGCTCTTCTTTTCATTGTATTTTTTTAATGATTACATTAATCATTAAAAGATCACAAATATATAATCTCCTTTAATACCGATAGTTAATAAACGGTTGCATCATTTGCCATAATTTTAAAGGCAGATCCTCCCAAAAAAATTGGTCCAGCACTCTGAAAGTTCAGATGTCTGGATTCAACCACATCTTTAATTTCCTACAATGACTCTGGTTTAACATTGCGGGGCATAGTGTGGAAATTAAAACGGTGGTTGAGCCTAACCCTGAAAAGGGTGTGCTTACTACTTCATGCGTTTATTTTCTCTCACTTCCCCTGAGGGGCATGAAAAGCAGAAGCACGCATTAATGTATTTCTTCAGTCTTTCATTCGAAACCCTTTAAGAAACAGAAACAAGGACATGATGAGTGGCTCTGAGGTAAGTAACGGCAATTACAAGGGTTGGGAAAGCGTTGCGAGACGCAAAAGATGAACCTTATTTGTTTTAGAGAGAAAGGGCAGAGGTGCCGGATATAATGGAAGGCACAGAGAAAGTAAATAGTTGCTGCTATTTACTCTTTCATACAGGATGCAGGAAGCATCAAATTAAACTCCAAGGCAACAGATTAAAAACCATCTCTCTGGCACATCTTTAATTTGGAGGTGAAGGAAGGGAAGGGAGGGAAATATGGCTCTGAACTAAATTAATGTATTCCGTGACTAAACCATGCAGCAGAGAAAAGACAGGGCTGTCTTTACCTGGGGGTGCAAGGGGTGTGGGGCACCCAGGCGCCGAATTCTGGAGGTGCCAGGCGCCCGCCTCTGAAGCCGCCTAAGCTCTTAACATTCTACCTGTTATGAAATAATAAATAATTGTGATCAAGCTAGAAAAACAAAATACATATATACAGTGGTACCTCTGGTTACGTACTTAATTCGTTCCAGAGGTCCGTTCTTAACCTGAAACTGTTCTTAACCCAAAGCACCACTTTAGCTAATGGGGCCTCCCGCTGCTGCACGATTTCTGTTCTCATCCTGAAGCAAAGTTCTTAACCCGAGGTACTATTTCTGGGTTAGCGGAGTCTGTAACCTGAAGCGTCTGTAACCTGAAACGTATGTAACCCGAGGTACCACTGTACCTAGGTGTTACCGAAATGTATACCTACTGCTTCATTAAAGGACTTTTGACTTTGTGCGCTCATTTACCAAAGACGAGGCGGCGCTTGTCATTCACAACAGCGGCGCTTGTCAGACTCAATGACGGCGCTTGTCATTCTCAGTGGCGTTGTGCACGTGAAATTAACTCTTACATCAAAATATTATGTTACGTGTTGTATTGAGCTGCTATGCGGCAAGGCCAGCAGACCTTTGACATGACTGATCTCACCGCCTGCCTGCCTGCCTGCGCAAGATCAGTCGTGTCAAAGGTGCCACTGGCCTGGAGTGAAACATAGGATATTGCGTTTTAATTTCATCACTTACAGTTCAAATTCATTTAGATAAATTGTTAAGAAAATGATGTTTAATTTGGGGGCTAAACTAAATTTGGGGGCGCCGGGAGGATCTTTGCACCCCAGTGGCGCATGTGCTAAAGACTGCCCTGAGAAGAGAACAGGCCTGGGATGAATTACCGTATTTTTTGCACCATAACACTCACTTTTTTCCTCCTAGAAAGTAAGGGGAAATGTCTGTGCGTGTTATGGAGGGAATGCCTACGAGGGGGATCTGCTGCAGTTGTGAGCAGAGGATCCATGGTTCCCCTTCCTTCCCTCCTCCGAGGCTCGCTTTGAAACAGCAAAGCGGGAGAAGAGCCGCTGAGTGGGGAGGAGAGAGGGACAGAGAGCCTGCTTCTTTAAAGGAGCAAAGTGGGAGAGGAGAGGAGCCGCTTACACGAGTCCTGTCCGGTTGGTTCCTCCCCTTATACCCTTCTTCATTATTAGCAGCATCCTTCTCCACTCACCCCACGCGTGCTCCTTGTCCCTTGAGTGCTTTTCCTTCCCTCCCCACTTAAAACGTGGATACAAAGCATGGATCCACATGGATCCTCAGGATTTTTGTACTGGGTTACCCCAAATTCACCATCAGATCACATAGCATGTGCATGGCTACATCTTGCACCAAAAAAATCACGCACCCACTGTTGCCTGGGGCTGCAGTGGTGCAAAAACGTGGTTACAAACATGGATCCACATGGATCCTCAGGATTTTTGCATTGGGCTACTCCAAACTCACTGTCAGATCACATGTCTGTGGCCACAAAAATCATACATCCACTGTTTCGTTTAGAATATTTTTTTTTCTTGTTTTCCTCCTCTAAAAACTATGTGCATGTTATGGTCGGGTGCGTGTTATAGAGCGAAAAATACGGTAACTTGCTTCAGACTTTCCACAATATTTTTTTATTTTTTTATTTTATTTCTATACCACTTTATATTTTTAATAAAAGACTTGGCTGGATCCTGGATCCAAAGAGTGGGGCTAAACATGCTCTCCCATAAGAAAGAGCCCACAGCATAGGTTTAAAGTCACCGTATGCTACCAGAGCATCTGTATCTAATCTTGCCCCTTTCTAAAATTCATTTATTGGTGTGTGCTTTTCTTTTTGTAAATCTACCAGAGAATAAGATAAAATAAAATCTGGATTAAGGTTGTTTTTTTCCTGAAATGTGGAGAGCATGTGTGCTGTGTCCTATTGGTGTTTGATAGGAAATGCTCTGCTGGGAGGGGGGACCCAAAATGGGGTTGAGGATGTTTAGTGGGGTGTGTGTGCGAGAAATGTCTCTATTTTCACCTGAGGAATGTTGGAGGGTATGCACTGTCAGTACAAGTTATTTAAACAATTTCTTTCCTCCCTTTTGAATAGCCAAGTCATGTCACTGTTGTCTTTCTCTTTGTTGCTATAGATAAGGTGTTGACGTCAAATGAATTCAGTACCTCTCCTTTTCATTCTCTTAAATTTCTGTGGGAGTTGTGGCACAAATCTATAATGTTCTCTACCTTTCACACTGGGGTGTAGAGCCTACTGTAAAAAAACAAGAACCCAAAAACCAACAGAACACACACAACAAATTATATTACTCTGAATTCTACCCAAATCTCAGAACAAGCAAATAGAAGCGTGGGCAGTAAGTCACCTTTCTCTACAGGGAGTCCTCCTTTTGCAGTGAATGCAATTTTTGCCCGTTTCTCTTCTCTGTTGATGATCCCTCTCCTCCTTCACTGACGTGTGTCCAGCTCTTTTCTTTACATTAGTTTAAAGATAACTGTCAGCAGTCGTGGTCTATTTATTATCAAAATGACACCGCACAACTAAGCAGGTTCCTGTGGATTCTGTTAGCCAGGCATGGGGCTTTGCTGAAGTCTAGATTTGACACCTGTAATAAAGACTGCAAGCTCCAGGCATTGAGAGCCTCAACACAGGCTTCCCTCTAAATCATAAGGCTGGCTTTTACACCAGAATGTATTAAGGAATATTTCTGTTTGTCATGCCTTCCTTGAGTCCCACAATGACCATGTTTTTGAGCTTTCTACCAGCTTCAGGAGCAAAAGCACCTTTAGAAAAATTGAAATCCATATGCTCATGTAATGCCACAGGAAATGTTAGTTACACTCTGGGTATTTTTATGCAAGAAGTTTAAGGCTGGAAATTTGTTCTTGATATCCACCAGAGCATCGTTGCCAGCTGGGTGTCACTACCTACACAGCTCCTGGTTCATGAGTGGTTTCCCCCCACAACCTTCTCATTTTGTAGCTACACAAAGTAAGCCTCTGATGTCCAAACCACAGAACCACAGGTGGAATACAGAAAACCAGATGTTCACACCCAAGAGGTTTGATGAGGACCAAGATCTTGAAATCTGCAATTATGCAGATGGCGAGACCTCAGTGCCATTTCATGAAAATGATGTCCTAGAGAAATAGGTCCACACTTACGATGGAAAGGACACAGACTGCAGCTCAAGCTGTAATATAAGGGTTTGGGTGTTCAAGTTGCTGGCTGGGGTTGATGGGAACTGTAGTCCAAAACATCTGGAGGGGAAATATAGAGCCAGACTCCCACCCAAATTAGTGGTATTGAATAATTCCCCCTGGAACAACATACGTTTAAACAGCAAAGTTTGCAGCAGTAAGGTTGAGCATTGCACAATTCAGGAAAGTTATGAAAGGCAGTTACAAAAGCTTGCTGGTTCAGCAAAATATGGAGCATTGCTTCAGTGAGGAAACGGACAAAGAAATTAAGAATGGCCGGAGGGGGGGGGGATTGAAAGTCACTCTGAACAGCTTTGATTTTGCTATGTCTATCCAGAAATCTGACATTTTTGGTAGGTTTAAAAGAAGAGGTGCGAAAACGCCATTGTTGCAATACGCTGATCTTTGGAACTTTTGACCGTTTGTTCATGCTGTAATACTTATAATGGCCTCAATCATGCCAGATACTGGAAACAGATCAAATAAAACCACTGGGGGAAATCTTTTCTAATTGCAGGACGACGGGCTGCATGGACTGGGGCCCCATGCAGTGATCTCTTTCAGGCATCTAAGCAGCCCCTGGAGAGGCCGGCTCTCTCTTGCCCCTTCTGCACAGAGAAAGGCAAAAAAACAATTACCAGGCAGATCCCAAAATTCAGGAAATCCGAAGGCCTTTGTTACTGAAAGCCGGCAGCTCCTGAGCGGCAAATTATTTCAGTGCATGCCACTTTCTTCCCTAGCATCCTTCTCCAGAATCCGGCTTTCCTATGTGGCCTGTGGACAGATCTTTTCCCCAACTGTGATGACCCCAAATCTTATGGCAGGAGCAGAGGAGGCTTTCAGGGCTGCTAGCCAGCATCACTATGCTGTGCCCAGGGCTGGATGAAGACCTTGAGAGGCCCTAAGCGCTCTAAAGATTTTGGTGCCCCCATACATATCAAATTCAAAACATAAACCACAATACAGTAAACCCTCAATTGCAAAGCTATTTTTTGAGATGAAACGAAAATTTGGGAAAAGGAATACAAAAATCAATGTCAGAGCTAAAAAGCTAATCTAAATAAAAACAAAATAAAGGGGACGTCTTAAACATGGGGGTGTCTTATCCATGGGAAAATACCGGATTTCAGACTGTGCTGCTCTCTCGCCTGGGGATCCTGAATCTGACCTTCCTGGAGGCCCTGATCCGCGTTTCTCTCGGGCGTCCTACTGAAGGAATCATGTGCTGGTGGGCTGGAAGGCCTGGGGGTGCCGGCTGCCACTGGATCTTTCGAACCAATCTGTGGGTCGCAGGAGAGGATGTCGTCTGCTGGAGATCTGCAAAAGTGGCACATTCTCATCAAGTCCAGCAATGGGATCCTGCCTGTGCGTATGTGTTTCAACTGGTGGTTTTTATCATTTTATTCTTTTTGCAAACAGCTTTGAGGTTTTGTAACAATAAAGCGGTATATAAATCTTGTAAAATGAAAAAGAGAGAGCTTCAGTGCACCATTAGTGTTGGACTAGGACCTGGGAGATGAGGGAAAAGCAGCCACCTTTGAGGTCAAGTTCTCTCCCTCCCATTCTCCCTGCCCCAGACCCCCAAGAACTGAAGCTCAATCCAGATCAGACAGAGGCCCTGTTAGTGGTGTCGGAGCCTCCGCTACGACCGAGCTGGAAAAGCTCATCCTCCGGTCGAGTCCTCCGAAATCGCCTCCAGTGATGATTAACGACCTGAGCCTTTCATAAGGCTCCAAGCATGTTCCCTCATTCAGCAGATTATCCAAAACAGCAGAAGGACGAGAAATATGAGCTACATTGCTAGGAGTTTTCTTTCTAACTACGCAGACAGAAAATACATCCTCTCTCTGTGAAAGCAGAGAGCAACCGGGAAAACAAAGGAACAGGAAGCCAGTAACATCACATCCATCTCCTGTCTTCCGTGAGACTTCCAGCAGCCTGGAATGTTTGGAATGCAAAACAGAGTCTTGTGACTCCAAGCACTGCACAGTGGCAACACACAAAAACCTAACAAGTGGGTGGTTCACCTGAGAAATGTGGGTATGCACTATCAGTACAAGTTATTTAAACCATTTCTTTCCTCCCTTTTGAATAGCCAAGTCATGTCACTGTTGTCTTTCTCTCTGTTGCTATAGATGAGGTGATGACGTCTAATGAATTCAGTACCTCTCCTTTTCATTCTCTTAAATTTCTGTGGGAGTTGTGGCACAAATCTATAATGTTCTCTACCTCTCACACTAGAGTGTAGAGCCTACTGTAAAAAAACAACAACCCAAAAACAACAGAACACACACAACAAATTATATTACTCTGAATTCTACCCAAATCTCAGAACAAGCAAGTAGAAGCGTAGGCAGTAAATCACCTTTCTCTACAGGGAGTCCTCCTTTTGCAGTGAATGCAATTTTTGCCCATTTCTCTTCTCTGTTGGATGATCCCTCTCCTTCTTCACTGACGTGTGTCCAGCTCTTTTCTTTACATTAGTTTAAAGATAACTGTCAGCAGTCGTGGTCTATTTATTATCAAAATGACACCGCACAACTAAGCAGGCTCCTGTGGATTCTGTTAGCCAGGCATGGGGTTTTGCTGAAGTCTAGTTTTGACACCTGTAATAAAGACTGCAAGCTCCAGGCTTCCATCTAAATCGTAAAATTATTATTATTATTATTATTATTATTATTATTATTATTATTATTATTATTATTAATTTATTTATACTCTACCCATCTGGCCACTCTGGGTGGCTTCCAGCAGAATATTTGTTGTTTAGTTGTGTCCAACTCTTCATGACCCCATGGACCAGAGCACACCAGGCACTCCTGTCTTCCACTGCCTCCCGCAGTTTGGTCAAACTCATGTTAGTAGCTCAAGGGCCCTAATATTCCTAATGCTATATTGCTATATTGCTACTTGACTTTTGTGTGTTTAGACTCTGCTATTGGGGATTCCCTCCTGCTGGAGAATGTGCAAAGCCCCATGTTTTGAATCCAAGCATGCAGCCGGTTCTTTTGTTATTTGCCCCCCTCCCCAGTGGGTCACAGGGATTCATATTTCCCTTCACAATCATGACGTTGTGCGGCTGATGGCCTCCCTCGCTCCTGCTTCTTTCAAAATGTGTAGCACTGGAGGAGGACATTGGAAGAATGCTCTCCTGCTTCCTTTCAGCTGTATGTGCTTTTCTTTTTCTGGAACTCATGTTTGTAGCTTCGAGAACACTGTCCAACCATCTCGTCCTCCGTCGTCCCCTTCTCCTTGTGCCCTCCATCTTTCCCAACATCAGGGTCTTTTCCAGGGAGGCTTCTCTTCTCATGAGGTGGCCAAAGTATTGGAGCCTCAGCTTCGCGATCTGTCCTTCCAGTGACCACTCAGGGCTGATTTCCTTAAGAATGGATAGGTTTGATCTTCTTGCCATCCATGGGACTCTCAAGAGTCTCCTCCAGCACCATAATTCAAAAGCATCAATTCTTCGGCAATCAGCCTTCTTTATGGTCCAGCTCTCACTTCCATACAAGGAAGTAAAGGAATGAAGGAATGGGTTTCCAAAACCCAAAAACTGACTGTGCAGGCAGTTTTAAACTGCACCAAAATTCCTATTTTTCCTTAGCTAAAATCCATTAATTTGAGCTCTGAGCTCAATGCATAAACAAAAGCCCGGCTGTATAGACAAGTGCTCAGAGCCCTCTCCTTTATCAGTTGTGACGGCAACTATGGCCTTCACTGTAGCGGTAGTAGAACAGAACAGAGAGAAGACACGTCTGTGCTTTATCTTATGTCCTGGACACACTCTGACACACAAACCCAGGTCCGGGAACAAACGCCAGAGCGTGTTCCCGGAGATGGTGACCTCGTCCCAGATAAGAGTAGGAAGCGGAAGATGGTCAGAAGTACAGGAAGGAAGATCCTTTTATGGTTGAGAGTACCAGAGCAGGAACATATGTGATGTCAACTTGCATACGTAGGCTGACGAGGTTGGGCTCCTAGGGGAGGAGTCAGAGGATGCCTGGAGGATATATATACTGCATGAAACTTGTCATTTCTTTGGACTTGCTGTGGACTTGATCACACAAGTGCCTTCTGCTATCCGGAGAGCAGAATAAACTCTTTCTTTGAACCAACCTCGGTGTCATTTTGACTTCCTTCTTCCCGTCCCGGAGCAACGCAGAACCAATCGGTGAACTCCAATAAGACTTCAACTAATGGGAAAACTATAGCTTTAACTATATGGACCTTTGTCGGCCAGGTGATGTCTCTGCTTTTTAAGATGTTGTCTAGGTTTGTCATTGCTTTTCTCCCAAGAAGCAGGCATCTTTTAATTTTGTGACTGCTGTCACCATCTGCAGTGATCATGGAGCCCAAGAAAGTAAAATCTCTCACTGCCTCCATTTCTTCCTCTTCTATTTGCCAGGAGGTGATGGGACCAGTGGCCATGATCTTAGTTTTTTTATTTATTTTGAGCTTCAGACTGTATTTTGCGCTCTCCCCTTTCACCCTCATTAAGAGGTTAATTCCTCATCACTTTCTGCCATCAAGGTTGTGTCATCTGCATATCTGAGGCTGTTGATATTTCTTCTGGCAATCTTAATTCCGGTTTGGGATTCATCCAGTCCAGCCTTTCGCATGATGAATTCTGCATATAAGTTAAAGATATAGCTTGTTTCATCGCCATTATTCTCCCCAGAAAGAAGTCTAAGCAGAGGGGGCTACCACCTCTAAACACCCCAATAAATCCTCATAAGACTGACAGTTGTGGAAATAGTGCAAGTTTTGAGATCTGCAAACGGTTTGTAGATTACGACATGCATTTATGTTGCATTTATGTTATGCATTTACAACTGGCTCTTGCAACAGGAAGGAAAACATGATCTGCTCCCGTGCTTTAAAAAAATATGATATGAAGAGACCTGAACATCTAAGCCTGTGCTCTTCTCACTCACGTTCCTGTAACCTTTAGAGTTTCACACATTTTCTATCATTTCCCTCTCACCCTTTTCCAAAACAGCAGGGAATCTCTTGCATTCAAGGAAAAAATGTAGATTATTTACCTTCTGCAGGGTGGCAGAGGGGGGTTGGCTGGAGAGAAAGAAAATGCTTCTCACTCATTTCCTACCCTTATTCAGAGCTGAGAAATCAATATAACACAAAAGAGGTTTAGAAGATGCCTGGTGCCAGGAAAGAGGCAGCATTTACATGAAAAAGAAGCAGCCAATATATTTTTAAAAACTGCATTTTCCCGTCTCTTCACCTGCTATGTCTCTCACGTAAGGTAAGATCAGAAGTGTTTGGGGCAGCCCTGTATAGGGGAGGTTTTTTTTAATGCTGAATGTTTTATTATTTTTTTATATATGTTGGAAGCCACCCAGTCAGAAGGGTGGAGTACGAATAATAAAATTGTTCTTGTTGTTTGTTGTTGACTAGGACGTCCCTATTCCCATCAGAGACATGTTGGAGGGCATATGCTAATTCCAGGTTAAAGGTAAAGGGACCCCTGACCATTAGGTCCAGTCGCGGACGACTCTGGGTTTGTTGCGCTCATCTCACTTTACTGGCCAAGGGAGCCGGCATACAGCTTCCGGGTCATGTGGCCAGCATGACTAAGCTGCTTCTGGCGAAACCAGAGCAGTGCACGGAAATGCCATTTACCTTCCCGCCGGAGTGGTACCTATTTATCTACTTGCACTTTGACGTGCTTTCAAACTGCTAGGTTGGCAGGAGCAGGGACTGAGCAACGGGAACTCACCCCGTCGCGGGGATTCGGACCGCCGACCTTCTGATCGGCAAGTCCTAGGCTCTGTGGTTTAACCCACAGCGCCATCTGCGTCCCAATTCCAGGTTAAGGAGGGTCAATTTGCACAAAGGTGCCACTTTGTTGTAGCTGGCATTGTACATTTAATCTGGAAAAAAAATCTGTGTGCCCAAAACACACACATCCCAGATTTAAGATAGCAGCATTATCCTTGTCTGCTTTTTTGGCCCACGATGAATTTCAAGTATGCTCAATATAGAAACGTTAGCTAAATGTATTAAAAGCTATTGCTGAATGCTTTGGATGATCAAAACACAACCAGCTGTGGTATGAATTGACTCTATGATAGGATAATGCTGCAACAGACCGTTCTTTAAAAGATGTGCTTTTGATGTTGCAATTTTGATAGCTTCTATAAAATATACGTGCATAAATAAAACAAGCACTGCGGTACTGTTAATTTTGAACTCTGTCTGGTGCTGGGAAAACAGTTTTGCAAGTGTTCCTTGTTGGTTATGCAAAAAGATTTGTTAGTTGCATGGAAATCTTGTTAGTTGCAAGTTCAATCACTGTCGGAAGCAGGGTGTCTCCGAATGCGAGTTGCTGGAAACTGAAGGCGAGGAGAGTATGGTCGCATTCGGGTCTTGCTTTCCAGCTTCCTTCCTATAAGTATCTGGGCTGGCCTCTATGAGAACAGAATTGTTTGGGGACAGTGCAGGGATGTTCTTTTTAAATAATAATAATAATAATAATTTTTATTTGGTTTCACAAGTATAAAATTATAGCAATACAATCATACACATACACATTTACAGATTCCTCCGAATCTCTGGACTTCCCACCTCCCCTCCATGGGTCCTATTATTAAACCTTTTCTGGGATGCGGGTGGTGCTGTGGGTTAAACCACAGAGCCTAGGACTTGTTGATCAGAAGGTCGGCGGTTCGAATCCCTGCGACGGGGTGAGCTCCCATTGCTCGGTCCCTGCTCCTGCCCACCTATCAGTTTGAAAGCACGTCAAAGTGCAAGTAGATCAATAGGTGCCACTCTGGCGGGAAGGTAAACGGCGTTTCCGTACGCTGCTCTGGTTGCCAGAAGCGGCTTAGTCGTGTTGGCCACATGACCCGGAAGCTGTACGCCAGCTCCCTTGGCCAATAAAGCGAGATGAGCACCGCAACCCCAGAGTCGGTCACGACTGGACCTAATGGTCAGGGGTCCCTTTACCTTTTTTACTTCATGTTTTCAAATAATCTATGTTTTATATAACTCCATTGTTTCCATAGTACCTGCAACATTACAAGTGTTATTGCAGTCCTACTAATATTTTCATCTGCTTACAGTGGTCTCCAAGATAAATTATGAATTTTCCCCATTCTTTTTTAAAGCTTTGGTCTTCTTGGTTCCTGAGCTTCCCAATCAGCTTTGCCATTTTTGCATAATCCAACAGTTTAATTTGCCATTTTTCTCTGGTACAGAAGATTCTTTCCATCTCTGGGCTAATAGCATCCGAGTGGCTGTCATCGCATACATAAAAAGTCTTTTCTGCTCCCTTGGAATGTCAGCACCTATAATTCCTAATAAAAAAGCATCTTTTTTGTTTTTGTTTTTTTAACAAAAGTTAATTTAAACATTTTTTTCATCTTATTATATATCATTTCCCAGAATGCTTTATTACAAGACCACCACATATGATAAAAGGTGCCTTTCTTTTATTTATATTTCCAACAGATATTTGTAGCTGTCTTATACATTTTTGCTAACTTACCAGGAGTGAGATACCATCGGTGCATCACTTTCAAATAGTTTTCTTTCAGTGTACAACACAAACACACCATGAATTTCAAATCGGTTTTCCATAGCCTTTCCCAGTCTGAAAGTTGGATATTGTGTCCCAAATCGGTTCAGGGATGTTCTAGGTTTACCCCAATATTACTCCCCCCCCCAAGCAAACTTCAATTTTGTCTGACCATGTTGTTGTTGTTGTTCATTTTGTAGCCTTAGTAGACTTTACTGATTGGTTTTGTGAGTGTTGCTCCTGGATGGGAGGAAGGACACTGAGGTTTGGTTCAGAGAAAGAGTTTATTCTGCTCTCCGAATAGCAGAAGGCACTGCATGAATCGGTTCACCGCAAGCACAAAAGCAAGAGAAATTGCATACAGTATATATATCCTCTAGGCACCCTCTCCCCCCTTCCCCAGGAATCCAGCCACGTCAGCTTATACACGTAAGTTGGCATCCATGACCATAAACAGATGTTCCTGTTCCTGTACTCTTGACCATAAAAGGATGTTCCTGTTCCTGTATTCCTTATCTTGGGGTAAGAAGGTCACCAACTCTAAGAGCACTCCTGGCGCTGTGGTCAGGATGTAATATAAGACCCAGATGTGCCATCCCTGCTCCACTCGGAACTGACAAGGCCATCCGTCATTACCAGCCTTCATGGACTGATAAGGGAGACGGTTATGTTTGTACAGCTGGGTTCCTGTTACACATGAGCTCAAGTTAATGGTTTTTAGCTAATGCACCCTTGGAGAAAGAAAAATGGGGATTTTGGGGTCCGTTTCAGACTGACTTCACAGTCAGGTTTTAGATTTGGGAAACCCATTCCTTCAATTTCATTCATGAATTGCTTCCCTTGAGGCATCCTGAAGCAATTTACACCATAATAAAAGCATGTATAGAACAATTATATCTATATCTATCGAGAACAGTTAAACAGCTGCATATATAAAACAGTTTGAAAAACCCATTATATATAGATACAAGCCATTTAAAACAACGTCAGCAGGAGATACATGAGAACAATTCACATCCCCTCAGGTGTGCCAGCTTGAATAAAATATATGGGTTGGGGCAGGTAATCCACACCCCACATAACTGATCACATGATGTGGCGTGCACACACAAATACACACACACACACACACACACACTATTTGAATGGCAATGCCCAACAAGTGGGGGGCAGCACCCTCAAATATTTTAGTGGGGGGTGCAAAGACCCTTCAGCCCCTGAGACCTGCAGGTATAGGGCGGTATATAAATTAACAACAACAACAAACCAAAGGAACATCTTACTAGTTAGTTCGTTAATAATCACAGTGAGATAAAAAAGAACACATCTCCTAGAAATGGCGGTGCTCCCAATTAAGGCTCACTCCCCCCTCCGTCCCTATTACTCTACATCACTCCTACGTCCTGTAACCTGAGCTTGTAGCCTCTGCGCTTTCTGTTCTAACACTCTCTGAGCTCTCTGGGTCTTTGGAGAAAGGGGGATGTATACTATCCAGAGACTGTGAATCTGTTAACTCTCTCTCTTTTAGTGTTTCTTCTCCTAGCTGCTCCCCAACCGGTATTTCCCAGCTACTGCCTTCTGAACTATGACCCTCTGCAAACCACTGTTCCAGATCTATGCTGTTCTCCTGCTCCTGGGTAGATTCAGGATCAGGGGGACGGGGTGGCTCCCACCATTCTTCCTCAGTGCAGCCCTCCTCAGCACGGTCCCTGACAGCATCCAATACAGATACCAACTGTGATAATGAAAAAAAAATCTCCATTTGAAGTTATTGTTGCTGCACTCAGGAGAAGGAGGTAGAAATTGTTGTGCATTCACCTCATAGGTCAACGCAGAAGCGCTTAGGATCAAGGAAGGTTGTAGCTTAGCAACCACAATGCTCTTAATTATATCCCTTCCCCGTGGCCTGAATATTTTGCTGGATGAAATGTGCAGCGATGGGTCACCAAAAGCAGCAAGGGGAAGCTTGTCAGCTAGTCAGCATTTCACCTGTGTATAGTTTTTATATATATATTAAGTTTTACATAACAAATTTAAATTCAAATAAAACATCCATCCACATCATCATTTAGGATTCCTTGAATCCTTCGACTCCCCTCTGCCCTTCTATGGTTACCATTATCGATCTATTTTTCCCCAACTGCTTCTCTTATTTTCTTTTTTCTTTTTAAGAAAAAAAATCCATTTTTACCATAGTTTTTCGTACATTACAAGCATTACTCAAATCCTGCCAAAGTTTTTAGTTGTTTACAGTGTTCTCTTAAATACATTATAAATTTTCCCCATTCGTTCTTAAAATTCTTGTCTTTCTGGTTTCTGATTTTCCCAGTCAATTTCACTAGTTCGGCATAGTCCATCATCTTCATCAACCATTTGTCTCTGGCTGAAACTTTATCTTCTTTCCATCTCTGGGCCAGTAGTATCCGCACTGCTGTCATCGCATACATGAATAGTCATTTCTGCTCCTTCAGAATCTCTGTATCTAGAATACCAAACAAAAAAGCCTCTGGTAACAAACATTATTTTAAACATTTTTTTCAACTCATTGTAAATCATTTCCCAGAATGATTTTGTTATCTTGCATGTCCACCACATGTGGTACAATGTGCCTTCTTTCTCCTTGCATTTCCAACAAACACTTGAAGCAGTTCTATACATCTTTGCTAATTTTCACCTGTGTATAGTTGTGTTAGGGACACGGGTGGCGCTGTGGGTTAAACCACAGAGCCTAGGACTGGCCGATCAGAAGGTCGGCGGTTCGAATCCCCGCAACGGGGTGAGCTCCCGTTGCTCGGTCCCTGCTCCTGCCAACCTAGCAGTTCAAAAGCACATCAAAGTGCAAGTAGATAAATAGGTACTGTTCTGGTGGGAAGGTAAATGGCGTTTCCGTGCGCTGGTTTGCCAGAAGCAGCTTAGTCATGCTGGCCACATGACCCGGAAGCTGTACGCCAGCTCCCTCGGCCAATAAAGCAACCCCAGAGTCGGTCACAACTGGACCTAATGGTCAGGGGTCCCTTTACCTTTTTATCGTTATGTTGTCTGAGGTAAGACAATGTATCTGTGATGCTTTACCCGCGATTGACCAGAAGCTCCACCTACGGCCCATCATATACCAGCTTTGCTGCATCTTCGTATTCTGGTCAGTGGTGCAGCTAAGACTGGACCTCCGGGCTAAAGTCCATGCCCCACCTATGGACATCCAGAAAGTGGCAGGTGATGGCAGCAGCAACAAACGGGCCCAACATCAGCCCCTGAGCCCACAAAAGCCCACCAGGACTAACACTGATTGCCACAGCATCCTTCCTTCCTTCCTTCCTTCCTTCCTTCCTTCCTTCCTTCCTTCCTTCCTTTCTTCCTCCTCGTTTTTTAAAAATATAATCTGTGTAGTCTGGGGGCGGCTGGCTAAATATGTACAGTACATGGTTATAAAATGCTCATTTTATCATTTGTACCTTTAAAAAAATAGATTATCCTTATCTACAGCTAAATCTCACTTCTTCCCCAGTAAATGTGTTTTTTACCAGCAGGGCAGCCCAAGCAATTCTATTTTGTTCCTGAAGTCATGATGGTGCTATGATTTAAGTGAGTGGTTCTTTTTAACAAAAAGGCTGGCACACTGAAGTGTAAGTGTGTGTTTTATTCTAACACAATGGGAATGTAGAAGTGGTTGTGAAGCATGGGTGGCAGGGAGGAGATACATGTTAATTGTGTGCTTTGCATGTGAAGTAAGTGTTTTAACTAATTTCAATATTGTGCTTTAATATTGTTGTGGCCTGCCCTGGGGACTTTATGATGAAGAGAAGGTAAGAAATTGAATAATAGCACTATTTAACACATTTGAATCATACACTCAATACAAGCTTGAATTATTGTCTAAAGGACTTCGAAATATGTTCCTGGGCTTTCAGAAATCAGCCTCATATAACCAACATGCTTAAGTCTAGTTAATGCATGAAGGGGTTAATACCACAGAGTCAACTGTCCTGTCAGGTTTAGCTATGTCACTTCCCCATACTTTGGGAGGAAATAGGTAATCAAGCCTATTGTTTTCCCCAGTCTACCTGAGAAACTCAGTGTGTGAGGAGGTTTGAGCTGGTTGCTCCAGCTCAACCGCATGGCTCTCACCAGCCACTCTTGAATTCCTGTACCAGGAATCTAGGAACTTTTACCACTTTGTAACTCAGCTACGTTTTACTGCCTGTGCAACTTTTCTGACTAATGTATGGAAAAGCACATGAATCTGACTTTTGAAGAGCTTGTAAGTCAGGCTTCCCCAAACTCGGCCCTCCAGCTGTTTTGGGACTACAACTCCCATCATCCCTAACTAACAGGACCAGTGGCCAGGGATGATGGGAATTGTAGTCCCAAAACAGCTGGAGGGCCGAGGTTGGGGATACCTGTGTAAGTAAACCAATTTTTAACTTGCCAAACATTAGTAGTTTCCTATGCTGGGGGAAAAGTGAAACTTTGGAACTCTCTTGGAAGGGCATATTTTAAATGTCTACCAACCTATATCTCCATGTTTTCCTTTCCTGCATATTTTGTGACTTTAATTGTCGTCTGAGGTTCTCTCACAAAAGAGTACTTGCCCCAAACCTGGATTTTGGCAACCAGGGAATTCTCCTTTTGTACATATACAATACTTTTGCACCAACAAGAAAAACATATGATATGGATACATCCACTCCTTGCTTGTCGAGTGTTTGCTTTACATAAGATACGCAAACCATTCAAAACATTTTTGTAGTCAAGATCTCAGACTGAACTCTTAATTGGCTTAGATGAAGAGTCAAAGGTCTTTAACAATGTCTCAGGTTCTCATAATTTTCTACCTGTGCTTCTCCCACAGACGCTATTATCCAGAAATCTGCATTACTGAGTCATATTTAACGGAGCTGATTCAGCATAATCACAGCTAATAGCATAAACTTTGCTTTAACTGGCACAATATTAACATAAATTCTGCTTCGTGAGTGTCAGGGAACTGACATCGGAGCGAGAGGCGAAGGGGAGGCTCCCAGATGATGCTGGCGAAGGACCCAGCAGCAGGGGGAGAAACAGCTCAGTAGAGGGGGAAGCCAATCAGCGCAACACCGGGGATAAAGGGGGGCAGACGGGGGAATTGGAGAGAAGGCTCCAGGACTCTTCACTGGACATCAGTGAGGAGAGCCCAGGTCCTCCGCTACCCACGCCTTCCCTGCGCAGAAGACTCCCGCACAGTGAGAGGAGGAGGAGACTGGGTGTCAAACAACTTTTATGTTGGAAGAGGTTCAAGAAACGCCCACTGACGGATTCTGCCAGCGACTGAGGCAGCCACGATGAGAAGGGCTGTGCAGTCAGAAAGGTTTAACAAGGCAAAATTAACCGAGAAAGGCACCAGCTTACGCACGAGTAACTCATACCTATTACAGTGAGGTTAGTAAATTTCTGGTGCCATCTAAGTACCGAAGCAAGTTGTTTTCAACCTTTAAGCAAAGTCCTAGCCAGGCAATGAATGGCCTTGCAAAACGATGAACTGCTTTGAAACAGATCCCATCACTTTGCTTTCCTGCCCTTAAGAATATCCCCCCCACTAATGTTTATTTATATGACACTAAAATATGACTGCGAAACATGCGCTGAGCCATAGATCCCCCCTCACACAGGGTAGCAAAGCATATGTGTTGGGAATTTGAACAACAAATTCACAGAAATGGGCCGATCGGTACTAGGAAAGCATCATTCTAAGCATTATGAGGGGGACGTTGGGAGCAGGATGAACTCAGAGGAACAGCTGCAGATCAGAAAGCGATTATCGCTTTCAGGCTCAAAGTACAAATACTTTCTGTTCTGCATGATGCAGAACATGAAAGGACAAGCTGTCTGCAGCAGTAGTTCACAATCTGTTTTCTGTGCTGGGACAAGTAATTTGAGAACCATACACAGCACTGGCAAGGAAAGACACATATGAAAGCATTGAGAGATACAAAACAGAACCATTACGTTGGAGCAGAACACTTTTATTTGTCTGTTTCCTTTGACTCTAAGAGCTCTTCCAGACTGGTGGGTTGTGGAGGGGTTTTTTTCGGGGCCGGGGGGGGGAGATATTCTGCAACATGTCATTGACATGTCATATCCTTCAACAAGTTGAATCCCAAAACTGGGACAGCTGTCTTCCTGTCTGTACGAGTCATGTGGAGGAGTTTGGATTTGATATCCCGCTTTATCACTACCCGAAGGAGTCTCAAAGCGGCTAACATTCTCCTTTCCCTTCCTCCCCCACAACAAACACTCTGTGAGGTGAGTGGGGCTGAGAGACTTCAGAGAAGTGTGACTGGCCCAAGGTCACCCAGCAGCTGCATGTGGAGGAGCGGAGACGCGAACCCGGTTCCCCAGATTACGAGACTACCGCTCTTAACCACTACACCACACTGGCTCTCAGTGAGGCATCACGGAGCCCCAAAATATCTGCTTTCACAACACCCGAAAATGTGTTTGGCGTGCCGTGTGAGATCGCTGTACCCCCAAAAACCGTTTTTTTCTGAGCGATATCGCAGCACAAAATTATGGCACCCAAAATGGTAACCGGGCCCTCAGAGGGAGAAAAGGGATGTCCTGGTTTTTCTGGGACACTTGTGGGATTTATACTGGACGGTCTGTTTTAAGAGTTGTTCTGTAATGTTCCCCCACAGTTATTGCATTATTGATGTCTGCCATAGCACCACAAAAGCACGATGGCAGAAAAGCAAGATGACTTCCTTGTTTTGGTTGGAGAACACCTTCCAGGTGTGTCAAGATGCAGAAGAAGCTGAGTTTGGAGTGGAAATCTCTTAAGCAGCCTCCCATGCGGCAATGTAAGAAAAGGTGGCAGGTCTCCATTGTTTCATGTACAAAGGATAAAAGGTAAAGGACCCCTGGACAGTTAAGTCCAGTCAAAGGCAACTATGGGGTTGAGGCGCTCATCTCGCTTTCAGGCCAAGGGAGCTGGCGTTTTCCACAGACTGCTTTCTGGGTCATGTGGCCAGCAGGACTAAACCGCTTCTGGCGCAACACAACACTGTGACGAGTGCCACAGTGTTTACCTTCCCGCCGCAGCAGTACCTATTTATCTACTCGCACTTTTGAACTGCTAGGTTGGCAAGAGCTGGGACCGAGCAACGGGAGCTCACCGCGTTGCGGGGATTTGAACCGCCGACCTTCCGATCGGCAAGTCCTAGACACAGTCGTTTCGACCACAGCACCCCCACTCCCCCGTTTTTCCTGTAACTTAGGCTATGAACAGCAGAGAACCTGCAGAAGCAACGCTGACCAGAAACCGTGCATACATTAAGCAAAATAGAAAAAATGTCTTGATCCCCCCCAATGTCTCAACGAATGAAACTGATTTGTAAAAATGTTACATGGAAAAAATACGAGAGACATTACACATACTTCTGTAAAATAAAAAAAATCTTTAATAAAATCATCATCATCATCATCATAAAAGATTTCGGGCAGGATCTCTCCCATTCCCACCAGGAGATGCTGGGGACTGAACCTGATGCCTTCTGCATGCTAAGCAGTTGTTCTACCACTGAGCTATGGCCCTAGCTCACAATATTGCTGTCAGGATAAAATGGAGAAGGTGGAGGCAGAGGTGTATATGCTCTGTGGAGGAAAGGTGGGGTAGAAGTGTAAGAAGGAATCAAGTATGTAAACTAGCCTATAAGTGAATAAACTACAGTATATTTTTAACTTACTCTCCTAATAATTTGTATATAAATTCTAAAAGTGGTATATAAATTTGGTATTTTTTTTTAAAAAAAGAGGAAATGTTCAGACTTTCAAACAGTGTGCTATGCCTGAGCCTTCATTGCTGAAACTCCCAACAGCATTTTCATGCTCACAAACACCTGATGAAGGCTTAAGGAACCATTATGACATAACCCATTCAAACAGATTTAAGGGGCAACAGGCTGTCAACAGTGGCAGTTGTTGGGAGCTCCCAGCTATTGAAAAGCCATATAGAGTCTTTGCATACTGCCTGAGGAATTAATTTCTTATTCAACGTTCCTAATTGCTGGATCGATTTAACAGGACTGGAGCTAACATTTGCTTGGATTTGGCCCCATTGATAGGGAACTGCCTGCTGCATCCTCCGCTTTGAAGTCACCCTGGTCTTTGGGCCTCCAGCACCTTCTTCACCATGTCCAACCCATCCAAGAGGCGTATGATACTGGTGTTCCACTGGGTTAGGAAGACGCCCCTGACAGAGAAGCCGTGCTCTACCATCTCGGCCAGACCTTCTGCCTCTGCACCGGCTTGCAACACTCCTCACATTTCGCCCTACTTCACGAGGAGCAAGACACAACCCGCTCCGCTCAGGAGGTCCAGCAGGCGCAAGGTGCTGCGATTTCCGAATCTCACCGACACCAAGATTTTAAGATCTGTCATTGGCAGCGTTGGCCGGAAGAGAGCCCGCAGGCGTGGCAAGCCAAAGAAGACTCCAGCGTAAACAGGACAAGGGGAAGCGGCCTGCTGGAGTTGCCATTGACAACCACTCTCAGCCTCCTTTTCCCCTTTCTGGCCCAGCATGCTTTGCGCGCACCCAACATGGCGGCGCTGAGCCCCAGCACGTCCCGACCGGCATCCGCTATCCCTTTCCCATTCTCCGCCTCGACGGCCAGGGCTGAAAAACCCACAGAGGGGCACCCTCTGCCGGCCACCGAACTGAATAAGAAGAAGCCGCCCTGTCGGGCCTGCACGGACTTCAGGAGTTGGACACGGGATCAGAGGAAGCAGTCGGACCTGCTATTCTTTTTCTTTTTTAAAAAATAATTTTTATTGAATAATTTTATGTTACAAAAAACAATACAGCCATACTGCCACTAAATATAATTAAGAAATAAAAATTACATACATCAATATTTCGTTTGTTATTTGTTATTTACCGTCTTATTTCCTCCCAAACATTGCATACATATGAGTGTTTTTGTATGCGGACCTGCTATTCTTAAGGAGGCTAATGGAAAAGAAGACTTGGAAAAGAACCTCCTGAAGCTTCGGAAAGACCAGAAAGAGGCTGTGCTGAAGTTTTCCATCACGTGGAACACAAACTGACGGAACGACCTTGAGGCTCAGGCGGTGGTGGAAACCCTCCTCAAGCATGAGACGCCAGAGAGCCTCTTACAATACAAAGGGATCAAAGCAGCTGCGGAGTCTCTCCTACCATACACAGAACGGCACTTCCAGAGGCTGGGCCGGTTACTGCAGGCCTCCATGTTCCTCGATTTCATGTGGCAAAACAGGAAGCTGCCTGATGCCACCAAGTGGGACGAGGAGATGGACACGTGATGAGCTTTGGGTGCCAGCGGCATGCGGGACAGAAGAGCTGGACGCTCCTGCCAAGTTGGCACTGCTCTCACCGGTGGAATATGTTGAATTGGTTTGTAAAAAAAACTCCCACAAATGTACGTTTTTCATTTTGTAAAGGCATAAATCTCCCGAAAGTGTCTTCCTACATACATCCCTTCCCCATCCCCATTAAAAATGAAATAAAATTATTTAGCATTTTTAAAAAACCAATTTTTATTAATTTTTCAGTTTATACATCTCAAAATAAACATTTTACATAATTGTTGTTGTTGTTTAGTCGTTTAGTTGTGTCCGACTCTTCGTGACCCCATGGACCAGAGCACGCCAGGTACTCCTGTCTTCCACTGCTGTAGACATGTTATTTCTATGTCCCAGTGTAGTAAAACACGGGTTATTTCCCCCCCTGCATTTTGGGAATTCTTTCTAGCTCCTTTGCTTCTAAAACAGACTATAAGACCTGTTTATAATCAATCACGCTTCCTCTCTCTTGCATACACAGAGCTACAAGTCTGTGCCTGGCACAGATCTTTTTGTATATCATTCTTTGCATACCACACTTTTTTCTCTTCTAGTTCACCTTTAGTTCACAATGATGTGTAAATCACAATGATGTGTTAATCCTCAATGTATAATTAATTGTGTGAGTTTGTATAACAATCTAAACATTAGTAAATACCTTAGTTATAACATTATCAATCTTAGTCATAGGTGAATTAAGAGCTTATATGCCTGTCTAAATACAGCTCTAACATTCTGTCTTTCATGTGCCAAAGATCTATGAAGCTATGTAAGCCCGCCTTACATACAAATGAGCCAATAAGATTTCAGTTTCTTTGTCTTGTGTTAAGCCAATCAGCCACTAGCACATTCGTGGCCATGCTTTTGTAACTTTGAATAAAAGGAGATGCTGTGGGCTGGAGACAAAGGATCTCTCTCTCTCTCTCTCTCTCTCTCACCTTCATCCGGCACACACGCAAGCTCTCTGAAAGAAAACATCTCGTTGTCTGTCTTTATTCATCTCTGCAAACCTCCAAACCTACATCTGGTGACCCCGACGTGATTCTGAAGAAAGGTAAGTAATCAGATCCCCATAGAGATCCCTAGAGCCAAGAGCATTCCTCATACTAATCCGACTGGGAAAAAGTCTAAAGCGCTTAATTCGTTAGTATGGGAGGGGATTTAAGTAAGGTGCAAATGGCTCACGCGAAAGAACTTCTTTCATTAGTAAGACAGACAATAGACAAAGTTCAAATTTCTCTAAAAGAGATTGAACAGCTAATACAGGAAATAAACTTTCAATTTCCTTTATATCCAGCCGAAGGCTCATTACAAATTAGTACATGGGAGAAGATCGGCAAAATTTTATTTTACGAGCCACGCGCTCCAATCAGCTGTCTACTCACATGGCAAAAATGTGCAACTGCCATTGCAAAATTAGAACAGGCCTCTCTTTCAATTTCTCCATTGCTGGCAACTGCAGAAACCCCCCCTCCGCCATATCCACTGATTTTGCCTCCTTTATCTCCTTCATCACCCAGCCAAAACCCCCCTCCTTTTTCCTCTCCTTCCATTGCTCCTGAACCGTCTCAGTTTACAAATTCCCCCCCATCCCCCTTCACCCCCCTTCTCTGCCTAAACAAGCAAATCAGCATGCCTTTGTCCCTTCCTCTTTGTCTTCTGAGCATGCTGCCTTGCCAAAACAATATGGAGCCGTCCGTGCTGGGCTTTTACAAGCTAAGCAAGATGGGCTTTTTTCATTGGAAGAAACAGCTGCTTGGGCTGGTGAAATGCCATTAATTTTTCCTCTCACGTATCAAAATGCTCCTGGAGGTAATCAGTTACAGGTATATCATGAAAAATTGCCTTATGCTGTAATGAAGGACCTTAGGAAAGCCATTAGTGATTCAGGTCTTAAATCTTCTTATGTTACGGGTATTATAGAGGGCATATCTACCTCTTATACAATGATTCCGATTGACTGGAAAGATTTAATGAGGATGATGCTAACTGCAGCGCAATTTTTAGTTTTTGAAAATGAATTTAAACATGCTGCCATAGCTCTGGCTGATCCAATGCATACAGCAAGCCAGCTTTTTGGCGCTGCTCCATTTGATACCTTGGCTGCCCAAGCCGTGTTGTCACCTTCACACTTTCAGCGCACTGCAACTTGCGTGCAGCGTGCATTCCGTAAAATTCCTGTCTCAGGACAGCCACTGAGTTCTTTTGTAAATGTTAAACAACAGAATACAGAGCCATACCATCAATTTGTGGATAGACTGAAGGAATCTATCTGTAGACAGATAGATAATGAAACGGCTCAGAATGAGTTGCTAAAAAAATTGGCTTATGAGAACTCGAACACAGACTGTAAAAAAATGCTGCAATCAATCATAAGCCGTTCAACATATTCCCTTGCAGATTTGATAAAAGCGTGTTCGGAAGTAGGAAGTCAATCTCATACAATGTCTTTGTTTGCCAATGCACTCCAGGCTTCCGTGAAACAAACAGGTAATTGTTACAATTGCCAGCGTCCTGGTCATTTTGCAAAGCAGTGCAAGGCCCAAGGTGGGACTGCACAGAAGAATAATAATGCAAATACCACGACCAGACCTTCCAAAAAATGTCCATAGTGTGGGAAAGGCTATCATTGGGCAAATCAATGTAGGTCTCAGGGAAACTTCAGTGGGCCCAGACTCTCGGGCCCCAAAGAATAGAGAGTTGTCAGCCTTTAGTTTCTGCTGCTGCAAAAGTTACTAAAAACATGCCTTCTGAATTTGCCATTGATTTGATTAATCAAGAGACCAAAAACACTGCATTGCCTGGTGAAATCATAATCATGGCCAGCCAAATGGCAGGTCCACTTCCTTCTAATATCACAGGTTTAATTTTACCTAAAATTTCTGCTGCAAAACAAGGCATTCATGTCATCCCAGGTGCCTTGCCTCCTGACTATGTGGGCACAATCATGGTTCAATTTTGGAGCCATATGCCCATGCAGTTAACAAAGGGTGAATCCTTTGCTCATTTGGTGATGTTGCCTTCACCACCTGATGTTGTTTATGCTATCGACACTAATCTGCCCAAGCCCTCTTTATCTTTTTCCCCGCAGCTTCTAGCTGTGACCCAACGTATTGGAAGAGAGAAACTCCTTCGTAAGTATAAAATTAATGGAAAAATATTAGAGGGTCTGATAGACACTGGTGCGGATGTTTCGGTCATTTCCAGTAATTTTTGGGAACCAACTTGGCCCCTTGAAACTTCTCCTGAAGTGTGGGGCGTGGGAGGTAACCAGACTTCTTGCAAAAGCGCACAGTGGCTGCCTGTCTCTTTGCCTGATAGCTCGGAAGTTATTGCATATATTCAGCCCTGTGTGCTCAAAATCCATCTTAATTTGTGGGGAAGAGATTTGTTGCAACAATTACAAGCAACCATTCAAATATATGAGTAAGTTTGTGCTTCCACTTACTTGGAAGTCCACTGATCCTATATGGATTCCGCAATGGCCTCTTACTACAGAGAAATTGATTGCTTTGAGACAATTGGTCGATCAGCAATTATTAGCTGACCATATAGAACCTTCTGTCAGCCCTTTCAATAGCCCAGTTTTCGTAATTAAGAAGAAAAATGGAAAATATAGATTTTTGCACGATCTAAGGTCCATAAATAGTATTCTTGAACCCATGGGGCCTTTGCAATGTGGTATGCCTAATCCAAATATGATTCCACATTCATATCAATTGGCTATAATAGATCTGCAGGATTGCTTCTTCTCTATTCCCCTGCATGAAAAGGATCGCAAATTTTTTGCTTTTACAATTCCAGAATTAAATAATTGTAGACCATCTAAAAGATACCACTGGAAGGTTTTGCCCCAAGGCATGATAAATTCCCCCACTATGTGCCAATATTTTGTGGATAAGGCACTTCAATCCTTCCGTCTTAAGTACCCACATCTTAAGATTCAGCATTATACGGACGATATCCTTTTCTACGCACCAGTCCTTCCCCCTAATTGGAAACATGATTTAATAACCAGTTTGTCTATGTATGGTTTAAAAATTGCACCAGAGAAGGTTCAGGAATCTCCCCCCTTTCAGTATCTAGGACATAAAATGATAGCTAGTTATTCTATTCCAATAATCCCAGAACTTCATGTTTCAAAAACAATGAAATATGTACAACTGCAACAATTGCTGGGAAATATTAATTGGATAAGGCCTTATTTTAAAATCCCTCTTGAAGTGCTAAGGCCACTGTTTTCAGCCTTAAAAGGCCATCAATCTCCAGGTGAGGAAATCACCTTGAACTTTGATCAACTGAAAACGGTTGCACAGTTGAGAGAAATCATGCGTATTCATTGGGTGGATCGAGCGATTCCTAATGTTATGCCTGATTTGGTCATAATGACAGATACTGTACAACCTTTTGCTGCAGTTATTCAGAAAGGTCCATCAAAAGTTCATATACTAGAATGGCTTTATTTACATCACGCACCACGAAACACAGTAAACCCTTTAGTGGATCTCCTTGCTCAGCTCATTAGCAAGGGACGACGACGTTGTAAGCATCTTTTTGGTGTTGATTGTAATCAAATTATTGTCCCTATGCCTTTAGAACAATGGGAAACAGCTCTCTCCACTAGCATGGATTTACAGTGTGCGTTCGCTGATTTTGTGGGTCAGGTGGATTGTCATATTCCACCCGATACTCGCCTGCAAATGAGCAAGCAATTTCCTATGTCTTTTTCTTCTATTTTGTCCCCTGTTCCTTTGAATGCCCTGACTGTTTTCACTGACGGGGCTCCTTCTAGGGGAGTTGTTGCTTGGCAACAGAACGAGGAGTGGCATAGCCTGTACACTCTCCCACAAAAGTCTGCTCAGCGTTCTGAACTTGCAGCTGCTGTAAAAGCTCTGCATCATTTTTCTTCACAACCAATTAACTTGATTGTTGACAGCTTGTATGTTTCAAACGTCATAAGCAGAATGCAAGGCAGTTATGTAAGTCCTTTATTGGATGATAATTTGTTGAGTCTCTTCCTGTCTTTGCAACTGCTTCTTTCTAATCGTTCTCACCCACTTTTTGTAGTGCACATTCGCTCTCACCAACCTTTTCCAGGTTTCATTTCAGATGGAAATGCAAAAGCAGATTCTTTGCTCAAGATTTTGCCTGTCTCTCCTATAGAAAGTCATGCTTTTCATCATCAAAATGCAAAAGCCCTTAGCCGCCAATTTCAAATTTCATTGGAAGAGGCGCGTGCAATTATTCAGCAGTGTCCTCAATGCTCCAATCAGATTGGCCATCCCAGCCCTGGTGTTAATCCCCGTGGACTGGAAGCCAATCAATTGTGGCAAATGGATGTAACCCATTTTGCCCCTTTTTCACCCTGGCAGTTTTTGCATGTCTGTATTGACACATTCTCAGGCTTCCTTTGGGTCACGCCTCAAAGAGGAGAGCAAGTAAAACATGTTTGCAATCATCTTGTTCGTGCAATGTCAGTTATGGGCAAGCCTCATTCTATAAAAACTGACAATGCCCCAGCGTATTGTGCAAAAGGCTTTGCTAAATTTTGTGAAACTTGGGATATTCATCATCTGTTTGGCATCCCTTATAATTCTCAAGGCCAAGCTATAGTTGAACGCTCTCATCGTACCCTGAAAACTGCACTGAACAGGCAGGAAAAGAAAGCAGGCATTCCAAACTCACTTTCAGAAAAGGAAAGTTGGTTGTCAAGTGTACTCTTTACTCTTAATCATTTGAATATCTCCATACAGGATCATCACTCTTACACACGTCTTCAAAAGCATTTCCAGCAAAAGGAAATTCTTCCAGCTCCACTGGTGCGCTATAAAATTCTACCCTCCAATGAGTGGAGTGAACCAGTGAAATTGATTACATGGGGTAAGGGTTACGCTGCAGTTTCTACTCCACAGGGTGCCCGGTGGGTTCCTGCACGTTGTATTCGGCTGCACCATGGCATGGCGACAGGCTCTTCTAGATCCACTGCCTCAATTCAACCACCAACTCCAGATCACCAGCGATGTGACGTCCAGCCCCCCCAGGATTCGTAAGCGGGGACATCGCAATCCCCCAGTGACGTGGGGCCAAATAAAATCGCTCTCTCTTCAAGCTGAACAGTATAGGAGAGAACAGCAGCTGGAAGCAAGCCCTACTAATCAGCTTCTATCCCTCATTGCTTGTCTTAATATGAATTCCATGATAATTCTCATTTTCAGTATTTTAATTTTGCCTCTCTCTACTTCAGCTCTCCCTATTGGTGATTCCACATCGTTAAATGTATGGGAATCGTTTGCAAGAACGCTCAATGTCTCAGCATTTTGCCTTACTCAGCAAGTAGCCATTGGTGATATCCTTGGCTCTTGTCTCATTCCTGTTTGCCATGATCCTCATGACATACAGAATGATACTTGGTTTTTCTCATTCCTACCTCAAAATGATTCACTTCGTACCCTTGGATATACTGGCTACCATAATTGGGGCACTCAAGTGCGTAAACGCCCACCTTTAGCTATTGATTTGACAACACCATATGTGGCCTCTTATAATGCTGTTTGTGCACGTATGGTCAACTGTACGAAACAAAACTGCGTGAAAATGGGCAAAAATAACTTTAATTGCTCTGATTATGTAAACATTTCTTATATATATAAGTACACAGAACTGCCAGCAGGCTGGTTTTGGTCCTGCCCAGGTTACACTTTCAATTACATTCCGGCAAACATTAGTCACGGTACACCTTGTTGTTTAAGCCGCCTGTCTATCATATTACCTGAAAAACATCATTTCTCTTACTCTAGACATCAGCGTAGTGTTGAATTGTCTGATGACTGCGATGATCTTGTCTCTCTCCCTAGCAGGTCTGAATACATCTCTTTAGCTGTCTCTCTCTTAGGTGTTCCAGGTTTGGCTGTGCGTAATAGCGCAAACATTAATTCCTTAGCTTGCTCTGCAGCAAAATCCCTGAACGTTACCTCTCAGGCGCTTCATCTTCTCAACACAGAGCAAGCCGAACTTCGCAACGGTTTTTTGAGATCGAAATCTACTTTGGACTACCTACTCATGGTCCATCATTATGGTTGCGAACAATTCAAGGAAATGTGCTGTTTTAACATCACTGACAATTCTAAGGCCGTTCAAAGGCAAATTTCTCATTTACAAAATCTCACTCACCACATTAAAAAGGATATCGGATTTTCAGGTCTCTGGGATTCCTTTTCCTTGTGGTCGACGGCGTGGCTACCTAATCTCAAATGGCTACGCGATGTCTTTTATTATACCATTGTTATTGTATGTATATTAATTTTGTTTTGTTGCCTTCTCCAATGCATTCCTAGCCTTACAAATCTTTTTTCTCGCCTTCTCTCTCCTCCACCACCACCTAGCGCGCTCCTTGCAGCCTATTATGCGAAATGGCAACGCCACCAGTAAGAAAAAACAAAAACAAAAGGGGAGATGTGGGTAAGATTATTTTGAGATTCGTTGGCACACCACTAATCTTGAAGTACTTTTGCCCCATCCACCCTAGCAGTTTTATTTCCGGCATTTGATGGCAAACCACTAATCCGGAAGTATTGTTGCTTTATTCACCTAGTTGCCTTACCTCGCAAAAAAGAAAAAAAAGGAGGAGATGTAGACATGTTATTTCTATGTCCCAGTGTAGTAAAACACGGGTTATTTTTCCCCCTGCATTTTGGGAATTCTTTCTAGCTCCTTTGCTTCTAAAACAGACTATAAGACCTGTTTATAATCAATCACGCTTCCTCTCTCTTGCATACACAGAGCTACAAGTCTGTGCCTGGCACAGATCTTTTTGTATATCATTCTTTGCATACCACACTTTTTTCTCTTCTAGTTCACCTTTAGTTCACAATGATGTGTAAATCACAATGATGTGTTAATCCTCAATGTATAATTAATTGTGTGAGTTTGTATAACAATCTAAACATTAGTAAATACCTTAGTTATAACATTATCAATCTTAGTCATAGGTGAATTAAGAGCTTATATGCCTGTCTAAATACAGCTCTAACATTCTGTCTTTCATGTGCCAAAGATCTATGAAGCTATGTAAGCCCGCCTTACATACAAATGAGCCAATAAGATTTCAGTTTCTTTGTCTTGTGTTAAGCCAATCAGCCACTAGCACATTCGTGGCCATGCTTTTGTAACTTTGAATAAAAGGAGATGCTGTGGGCTGGAGACAAAGGATCTCTCTCTCTCTCTCTCTCTCTCTCACCTTCATCCGGCACACACGCAAGCTCTCTGAAAGAAAACATCTCGTTGTCTGTCTTTATTCATCTCTGCAAACCTCCAAACCTACACACTGCCTCCCACAGTTTGGTCAGACTCATGTTTGTGGCCTCAAGAACACAGTCCAACCATCTCGTCCTCTGTCGTCCCCTTCTCCTTGTGTCCTCCATCTTTCCCAACATCAGGGTCTTTTCCAGGGAGTCTTCTCTTCTCATGAGGTGGCCAAAGTATTGGAGCCTCAGCTTCATGATCTGTCCTTCCAGTGACCACTCAGGGCTGATTTCCTTAAGAATGGATGCGTTTGATCTTCTTGCAGTCCATGGGACTCTCAAGAGTCTCCTCCAGCACCATAATTCAAAAGCATCAATTCTTCGGCGATCAGCCTTCTTTATGGTCCAGCTCTCACTTCCATACATCACTACTGGGAAAACCATGGCTTTAACTATACGGACCTTTGTTGGCAAGGTGATGTCTCTGCTTTTTAAGATGCTGTCTCCATGGACAAAGACAAAAGGCATTTTACATAATATGATGTAACAATTGACTTCCCTTCTTCCCCTTTCATGGTTCATTTTACTTATCATAGAATCATAGAATCATAGAATCATAGAGTTGGAAGAGACCACAAGGGCCATCGAGTCCAACCCCCTGCCAAGCAGGAAACACCATCAGAGCACTCCTGACATATGGTTGTCAAGCCTCTGCTTAAAGACCTCCAAAGTAGGAGACTCCACCACACTCCTTGGCAGCAAATTCCATTGTCGAACAGCTCTTACTGTCAGGAAGTTCTTCCGAATGTTTAGGTGGAATCTTCTTTCTTGTAGTTTGGATCATCTGTCAGGGAACTGATATCGGAGCTAGAGGCGGAGGGAAGGCTCTCAAATGATGCTGGAGAAGGGCCCAGCAGGGAGAGAGGCAGCTCAACAGATGGGGAAGCAAATCAGCGCAACACCAGGGATAAAGGGGGGCAGATGGGGGAATCGGCGAGAGGGCTCCAGGACTCTTCACCGGACACCAGCGGGGAGAGCACGGGTCCTCCGCTACCCACGCCCTCCCTGCGCAGAAGACTTCCGCGCAGGGAGAGTAGGAGGAGACTTGGCATCAAACAACTTTTATGTTGGAAAAGGTTTAAGAAATGCCCACTGACGGATTCTGCTAGCGACTGAGGCAGCCACGAAGTGAAGGGCTGCCCAGACAGAAAGGTTTAGCAAGGCAACATAGCCAGGAGTGGCGGCAACTTACGCACGAGCAACCCATACTCATTACATCATCATTCCTGCATATTTTACTATAGCAAATCTAATCATTTCTCCGTTTTACATCTTTCAAATATTTACCATACTGCTGAATTTATCTAAACACTACCAGCGTTTACAATTGTACACAATTATTTTCTAAAAATTCAGTAAAAACTTTCCACTCCGCTTTGAATAGATTCTTCTTGCCCTCTTATTCTATGTTAAACCTGCTGCTTCTGCAAATTCTGTCATCTTAAGTTGCCCGTTTTCCTTACTAGGGATCTCGCTCATTTTCCATCTTTGGGCTAGCAAAATTTGAGCTTCCGTGGTGTGTGGAGGTGGGGGTGGGTGTACAGTGGTGCCTCGCAAGACGAAATTAATTCGTTCCGCGAGTTTTGTCGTCTTGCGATTTTTTTCATCTTGCGAAGCATGGTGTCGGGAAAGTTTTGGAAAAGCTTCAAAAATCACCAAAGTCTTTAAAAACCTCAAAAAAAAAAGGCTACCACACCGTGTTCTATGAGTTGCTCCTCGAAGTCAAGTCACAACTGTATTAACGGTGTTAAGAAAAAGGAAACAAACTTGCAAGACGTTTCCATCTTGCGAAGCAAGCCCATAGGGAAAATCGTCTTGCGAAGCAACTCAAAAAACCGAAAACCCTTTCGTTTTGCGAGTTTTCCGTCTTGCGAGGCATTCGTCTTGCAAGGTACCACTGTATATGCATGCACTTTGTTTGATTAAAAAGCCTCTCATTACCGCCTTACTGGCATCCCAAACCATATTTAGATCTGTTCCTTTATTAACGTTGAGGTTGAAAAATTCTTGTAGGGAACATATTCCCTTATTAACAATTTCTATATGATGTAGTATCGTATCATTTAGCCTGCCATGGTCATCAGAATACCATTGTGATCTGATAACGTCCTTGGTTGGATCTCAACCTTTTTTTACTCTCGTTGTCAGGTCTTTCAAAGCCCATAACAAGTCTATTCTACTTGAAGAACTGAGACACCAAAGATCAGTTAGATCCATGTTGGCCACCATGTCGAAGAAAGCACTAGGTAGTTTCCCTTCTTTAGAGTCTGATTTTCTTATAGATCAGTCTAAATCTAGGGACACCACACCATTAACGTCACCCATCATTATTAATTTGCCGTCAAATATCAAACAGTTTCTCTTCTATAGTTTTGAAGAATTCAGCTTTCTGCTTGTTAGGAGCATATACCCGTATTTTTCGCTCTATAAGATGCACCAGACCATAAGACGCACCTAGTTTTTGGAGGAGGAAAACAAGAAAAAAAATATTCTGAATCCCAGAAGCCAGAACAGCAAGAGGGATCGCTGTGCAGCGAAAGCAGTGATCCCTCTTGCTGTTCTGGCTTCTGGGATAGCTGCGCAGCCTGCATTCGCTTCATAAGACGCACACACATTTCCCCTTACTTTTTAGGAGGGGAAAAGTGAGTCTTATAGAGCAAAAAATACAGTAGTTTCATAATGACCCTATGAGGAAGTTTAGGCTAAGAAGCAGGTTTTTAACATGGGCGAGTAGAGATTTGAATGTGGCAATGAAATTATTTCCCTGCAATGCCATGAGATGGCATCTCAGAGCTGAGGGCATAACAGCAGGAAAAGTTTGATTTATGTTTCTGTGCAGCCTCACATCCCTTGCATAGCTTTTGGGCGGGAATGGTGGGGTTTTCAGCTCATTTCCAGATTGCATAATACATTTCCAGTGCAATCCTATACATGCTTGCCCAGATATAAGGCCCAGTTACGTCCTGGTACGTGGGTATTGGATTGCACTGTTAGGCTGTACACACTTACCTGGGAGCAAATACCATTAAATTCAGTAGAGTAGAGATGTAAAGGATTGTGCTGAACAGAAATCTCTAAAGGTTAACAAAAAAAGCGGCTCTGGCGGAAATGACTGGCAGAATCAGAGACCAGGGAGAAGAGTCGGTGGAAGAAGATTGGAAGAAATTTAAAGACTATTTACAGAAATATTGCAAAATTAATGAATGTTAGAATGATGTCAGAATGAAGTTAAGTGGTTTAAACAGCAATGTTATAAAGGTGTATGTAAAAATGGATTGTTAACAGGTGAGAATCCAAAGTTATAATATATTATGTTAAAGGACTAAGATAAAAACAAAGAGGGAAAGAAATTGCTGAATTAACTAACTGAATTGGAATACAAAAAGGGAGGTGTGAGGAGGTCAGGGAAACAAGGAAATGAATGTAAGGTATGAAAGACTGATGTATTTTTTAAAGTGTTTTTTTATCTTTTTTGTATTTTCTACTTTTTCTTTTATTTTTATTCTTGTCTTTCTTTTTCTTCTTTTCTTTAATTCATGTAATTCTTTTCTTTGAAACTTTAATAAATATCATTTAAAAAACAAACAAACAAAAAAGCAGCTCTCCCACCTTTGTTCCTAGAAACTGTCTCGCTCAATCTATAATCGTCAGCTGCATTCTTTAGCTCCAGAGAAAAGAGAGCGATGATTTAAAAATAAGAAACAATGATTCGATTCGTAATGAGCTTTTTCTAAAGAGCAAACGATAATGTATTGAAATATGTATTCATAAACCGTGGAAATCATCTTGCATATATTTTGCACCTTCCCTCCCACGAGAGATCCCAAGGCCTTGTTGCTAACTGCATGAATCATACCACCAATCTTTGGGATACAGGGCCTAAATTCTCTCCACTAGGAAAGAGCCTGCTGACTCTGATAAACAATCAAAAGGGAGAAGATAGGTGTCCCCCCTCCCCATTTTTTAAGCTAACTACATATTCCATGCACATAACTGTAGCAGGGTCCCAGTCTTGTTTTTCAACAAAAATAAAAAATAAGTAGTTTTGATCAGAGGGAATTAGGCTATGCACACATTAGTGGTTTAAAATGAAGCCCATTCTGCATTCCAAGGCACATTGGGTGAAGTGGAAATGTCTTCACCCAATGCTTATTGCCTGTTTACATTCTCTGTGCGTGCATGCCATACCCTCCAACATTTCTCCGATGAAAATAGGAATGTCCTATTCCATCATCATCATCATCTCATCATCATCATATTTTTATTATCTATAGCCTGCCCCATCTGGCCGAGTTGCCCCAGCCACTCTGGTGGCTTCCAACATATATAAAAACATAATAAAATGTCAAACATTCTTTAAAAACACTTCCCTAGACAGGGCTGCCTTCAGATGTCTTCTAAGGGTTGTAATTTACTTATCTCCTTGGCTCGGGGGTTGCGTAACTCCAACTTTTCTCTGATGAAATTAGGGACATCCTAAGGAATAGTGGGACATTCCGGGATCAAATCAGAAACCAGGATAGCTTCTTTAAAATTGGGAGTGTCCCTGGAAAATAGAGACACTTGGAAGGTCTGGCATGGCCCCAACTCCTATTCGTGAAGCTGTCATCTGCACATGTGCAATGGCTATCTCAAACATACAGTGGTACCTCTGGTTAAGAACTTAATTCGTTCCGGAGGTCCATTCTTAACCTGAAACTGTTCTTAACCTGAGGTACCACTTTAGCTAATGGGGCCTTCTGCTGCCGGAGCCCGATTTCTGTTCTCATCCTGAAGCAAAGTTCTTAACCTGTGGTACAACTTCCGGGTTAGCGGAGTCTGTAACCTGAAGCGTTTGTAACCCGAAGCGTTTGTCAACTGAGGTACCACTGTACACACCTCGGCTTAGTTGCAGATTCTTTTCAAGTGGAGGCTGACATGAAGGAAAATGCATCAAACACCTGGAGTTCTCAAGAAGCTATGGAATTGAGACCAGGACACAGGACACAGACAGGTGGATCCTGCACACCTGTTGTCTGGGAGGGGGGCTGTAGAGGATGGGATGGAGGTAGCGTTTTTGGTGGCAAAACGTCCTGGGCTGGCCCTGTACAGGATAGAGATGGACTCAGGCTAATGTCATTTGAACACAGTTTCAATAACCAGCAGGCCATGAACATGCTTTACCTTTAAAACACATTCCCCCCAAGGAATTATGAGCACTGTAGTTTATCCCCAGAAACCCTTAACAAACAGAAAAGTCGAGCTCAACGTTTTATTGAAAGTACTAAGGCAGGTAAATTTGAACACAGCACCCCTGCCTTACATCTCTGATCTCGTGTATGGAAGTTCTGACACGACATATTTAGTATTCGCCGTGTAAACAACAAGCAACAGGAAAATAATATTTCTATTAAGCATTTGGCCAATTATCATGCCCTTATCTTTCTGTTGGATTATATTCTTTTCTGTTGTAGTGCACCAATGAAATCAGTATATCCTTGCTGTCATGGTGTGCTGGAAATCCCACAGGGACTAATTAGACATTGCTGATATGCCATAAAAGTGCAGAGGATTGTTGTCAATTCCTGTTTTTGCTTGTGTGAGTTTAACAAGACGCCTTGGATTAAGCATGCCCCCTAAAATGTAGACTTGGCCTCTGACATTTCCAACTACCTGATAACATACCACGCCATATTATAATTGAGCCTTACCATTCTGTGATTTGATATAAAGATCCATACTAGGTGAATAAGTTTGCTCTGAGAAATGAGTGTATTCTGGATTCCCCCCCCCCCCCCGATCTCCAAAGCTTTCTGTTTCCTTAAATGCCTGCTATCAGTTAACCCTGTTTTATCTAGTTACTGCTACTCCTTTATGAAGTGCTTCCTCTTCAACATATTCTGTCATTAGAGGACTGTGATACCACACTATAATAAATTAATAATAATAATTTATTATTTATATCCCGCCCATCTGGCTGGGCTTCTCCAGCCACTCTGCGCGGCTTCCAACCAAATATTAAAATACAGTAATACATCAAACATTAAAAGCTTCCCTAAACAGAGCTGCCTTCAGATGTCTTCTAAAAGCTTGGTAGTTGTTGTCCTCTTTGACATCTGGTGGGAGGGCGTTCCACAGGGCGGGGGCCACTACTGAGAAGGCCCTCTGCCTGATTCCCTGTAACTTGGCTTCTCACAGTGAGGGAACCACCAGAAGGCTCTCAGTGCTGGACCTCAGTGTCTGGGTAGAACGATGAGGGTGGAGACGCTCCTTTAGATATACTGGACCAATGCCATTTAGGGCTTTAAAGGTCAGCACCAACACTTTGAGTTGTGCTCAGAAATGGACTGGGAGCCAATGTAAGTCTTTCAGGACCAGTGTGATGTGGTTTCGGCGGCCATTACCAGTCACCAGTCTAGCTGCCGGATTCTGGATTAGTTGCAGTTTCCGGGTCACCTTCAAAGGTAGCCCCACATAGAGCATTCTAGTAGTCCAAGCAGGAGATAACCAGAACATGCACCACTCTGGCAAGATAGTCTGTGGACAGATAGGGTCTCAGCCTGCATACCAGATGGAGCTGGTAAACAGCTGCCCTGGACACAGAATTGACCTGTGCCTCCATGGACAGCTGTGAGTCCAAAATGACTCCCAGGCTGCGCACCTGGCCCTTTTAGAAGATGTGTTCTAAAAGTCAGGTAGTTGTTTATTTCCTTGACATCTGATGGGAGGGTGTTCCACAGGGCGGGTGCCACTACTGAGAAGGCCCTCTGCCTACTTCCCTGTAACCTCACTTCTTGCAGGGAGGGAACCGCCAGAAGGCCCTCGGTGCTGGACCTTGTGGTGTCCAGGCTTAACGATGGGGGTGGAGATCCTCCTTCAGGTGTACTAACACCATGGATTGGAGTTTGGCAGAGGAGATTCAACACAGCCACTACCCTGGTGAGTCGAATGCCCTCTGCCAAACGCTTGGCAGTGAGTTGGCATCACATCAGTGGTGACCAATCCCTACCTGCCCTCTGTGGAAAAATATTCTGCCCATGAAAGGAAAGAGATATCATTCAGACGTCGTTGCCGTCCTTGTCATTTTATTAGATCTATGTAGCAAAAATGGCACCATCTGTACTCAAGGTGCCAGCCAGTTCAGGGAAACCGCAGGGCTTGCAGAAGGAGCGAAGGAACGGGAGGAACGGAATAGATATGGGGGAACTCAAACTTTATACCCACAGGGCGCCCTTGAGACAGTGGAGAACTACGGATGCTCACCAGTCACAAAATGATGCCAGAGAGGAAGTTGGGCGGCTAGGCATTATAGAGACCACTTTCTACTGACCTCTAATCCTGCTTTACAAATTGCTAAATTGTGTGCCACAACATCTAAATTGTTTGTCCAAAATCTTCCTGATCCAGAGTTTGTGACTGGCAAATAAGAAGGTAGTGGCACTGAGACCCACCTGAAAGCACCCCCAAAACCTACTGTATGCTAAAAGAAGGCAGGGCTGTCTGGCTGTCACACTCCCAACATTTTAGTAAAATAAGCAAATGCACTTCTGAAATGTGAGAATGTGCATTGTAGCCTACCTAGGACTTTCATTAGTGTAAATATTCACGTTGGAAATGACTGAATGTGTGAGAATCCTAAATTTGCTTTGCTAACTGAAAAAGTCGAGGCAAGAAACCCCCACCGACAACTTTAAAAACTTGCAATTAAAATCGAGTAAACTTGTCTCAGCCTTAATTAAAGGCTGCTCCATAATAAACCCAGCCTTTGAAAGTATTCAAACAAATGAAGTTAAAGATGGTCGGTTATTGTAGCTTATATAACCACACATTTTTCCTTAAAAGTGCATTTGGAGAGCAGCTAGTGCCTTGTGAATAACAAGCTATTCAGAGAAAAGAAAAATCTGTCCTTGCCATGTTTTTCTCTTTCTGTTTTTCAATTCTTGATCACTAGGGGTATTTGCATAACAAGAGGAGGATGAACTTTGTTGCTGAAGGGATTACATTAAGTCTGTCCTTCACTGGCATATCAAAGAAACATTCTTCTTTCACTTGCACAGGTGTAAATTGGTATCCACTAAGATGAGAGCTGAAAGCATGTGTCATCTAGTCACTGTAAATCAGTTATTTCGTTAATTGCAGACTGAAAAGACCAATTGTTAATTGGATTTTGATCTGAGCTGTGAAATAACTAAAGGTTGTTTCTCCATTCAAGTGGATGAGAGACAGTGGGTGACTGAACCTCCTTGGTGCATTGATAGACCGGAGTGCTCTCTTAAATAATGAGGTTTGCCAATTGCAACACACAATCCACTGATTGCTGAGACTGATCAGTTTACACATTTTTAAAATTGATTTAATTGATTAAATCAATTGATTAATTGATTGATAAGTGACTATTTTGAAATATGAGCTCTACACACGACAAGCAGCATCTTAAAAAGCTGGAATCTTTGAACTTAAGAGAATGCCTGGAGCAGTGCCAGGAAACATTTGCTACCCATTAAGGCATTTGTTCCATGGATACTCTTAATTGGAATTCACACTTCTCTCAACCCATTATGACAAAATCCCAGTGCAATTGCTTATTTTCACAATGCAAGCATCTTGGCATGAAGTGTGTATCTCCTGTATGATTTTCTTCTTCTTACAAAGATGTACTTACAAAGCTTGCTGTGCCCCAAGGCATTTTGCACTCACCTGAACCCTTGCAGGGAAAGGGGCAGGGCACAATGGGAAGGGGTGAGGCGACCGGGCTGCTTAAACCACGCCCCTTTTCCAACGGAAGCAGCATGGGGGGGGTCAGTATCCAGCACCCCCTTCTCTGCTTCTTTTGAACTCCTTGACTCTAACCCTTCAGTGGTGTCCAAACTTTTTTCAAAGAGGGCCAGATTTGATGAAGTGAAGGGCCATGAGGGCCAACCAAAATTGCCGACCAAACCTTTTTTTAGGATTGAAGTTGTTCAGGTTTTTTAGGATTTTACCCCTAGGAAATAAACGCCACAGGGGCCGGATTAGGCCCCCAAAACGGACTTTGGACATGCCTGGTAGGCTCTCAGATAAGAGATCTGTTGTTCAAGCAGTCTGATCTTGTGCTCTTATGTTCTGAGATTATGAAATATATATTAGTGAAATTATTCACCAGGCAGTTCGAAAATGGGTTTCTTTTTCATGGCAAAATTTCCTTTTATTTCATTCCTAGAAAAGTGTGTCAGGGTTGGGTAGGCTAGGGAGATATTCACTAAGAGAATCGTGCAGTAATTACATAAGCCTTCAAATTATTATGCTAACCACAGTCAGTGAAATTCCACAGAAAGTATTATACTTCTACTTTATCAATACAAATGTATGGAGTCCAATAAATATTCTTTAAAATCTACAGGTTGAGATCAGCATTATATTATGATAAGCATTATATTAAGTGATGTAAAACCCAAGTTTGGTCATTCACACAACCTCTAGAACAAGTCGCCCTTACTCTTACACCATTGGAAAATAGATAATACTGTAATTCTATGCTCTTAGGCCCTTTGTCCAGTATTGTTAATAATCCTTTCACAAGTACATTTCTAGAGCTTTCTGGGGAAGGTTACGAAGAAGAAATTATGAGTAATTCTTCCGCTACAAAGAAATATGTCCAAAAGAGCACAAAAATTATAACATTGCTTCCTTACTAATGTAAGTCTAACATTAATTCAATTGCCAATGTTATTATTCTGGTAATTAATTGCATGTTTGAATCTCATATGCTGGAATTAATTGTTCTAGTACTCAGAGGCTCCAAAGATGAATCATAAATGAATGTACAATCTGCAAGGCAAAGGATAGGACTGTATGATCCTTAACAGCTCCTGGAACTATCATTTCTGAACAATATATTTCACAACAAGCTCTCTTTTCAGAAACAGATTTGTTTGAGAGAGAGAAAAGCCACAGAGTCATGAAGGCCTTCTTTGGCATTTTTATTCCATACAGAAAAAAGTATCCTCGGCTATCTGCTAATATTCAGAGTTTGCTGAATTGTCACATCATAGCTGTCAAGTGTCCCTTATTTGAAGGGACAGTCCCTTATTCCAGCGCCATGTCCCGCTGCTGTCCCTTATTGATAGATGTCCCTTAAATGATGTCCCTTAAATTTCAAAGGAAGCAGCTCCTCTCCCTCCCTCCCTGCCGGCCAGGGAGGAGGGAGGCTCCAACTGTGTTGCTTGGCTGTGTTGCTCACCCAATAAGAAGTCTAAGAACGACTGGGGGGGTGGAGCTTGCATGCCTTGTGTGTGGCTAGTTAATGCAAGCTGAGGGGGGTTTTGCATGCTGGACGCCATTTTGTTGCACGTGCTGTTGCAAACTTTGCAGTGCAAAGCCAGGCCGGGGAGCCATCTTAAGTTGAGGCTGCATAGGCCTTGTGGTGCGTGTGATTCAGATTCTATTCAGTTGAACCTCTGGTTACAAAGTTGGTTGGACAGTATTCTCGAAGCTACCAGCATGAGTTTGACCAGACTGCAGGAGGATAGGAAGACTGGAGTGCCTGGAACAGGTGAGGCTGCAGGTCCCTTATTTTGGCTGCTGGTCCCTTATTTTCAAGGCTGCTGGTCCCTTACTTTCAAATCTGTAAGTTGACAGCTATGTCACTTATGCATTCTTAAACCTATAGACCTGTTTGTTTGTTTGTTTGTTTGTTTGTTTGTTTCCTTCCTTCCTTCCCTCTTCCTGCAGGAAAGAGCTTATCTGCAGAAAAACTGATGTCCAAGCCTAGAGGTGGGCTTAAGCTGCAGCTGTGCAGCTGTGCAGGTTGCAACTTGCTCTTCTACAAGCCTCAGCCAAGTCTGGGAAGAGTGGGAGAGTCACTCAGCTCTTTTCCCTATCCCGAGGGAAGCGCCAGCCATCGGTTATTAATAGATAACTTGCATTGGCCTCTGTGTCTCTTTTGCACCTGTCAGATCTGTGCAAAGCTTTACGATGTAAAGACAAAAGTTGTACATTTAAATGAACTGAAGAAGATACTAAAAGAAGCAGCAAGGATGTTCAGTGCAAGGAGCATTTTCCATATGAAAATAGGCACAAACAATTAGACTTTGCAGCTCAAAATGAGAGGGAGGAGAGGGAGTTTAAGCAAGAAATGTACGAAGTCATAAATGGGTAGCAAACGTGTTTGAACTTAGGACATGATCATTTCGAGTAATCCAGTGATTCTGACGGTCGGTACGAACAGAAAGGAGACAGAGTTTTTCATCTAATGAACAATTAATTTATGGAATTCATTTCCGCAGGATGTTTCTGACGGAAACAAGCATAAGTGGCTGTTAAAGGCTTAATTAAATTTGTGGAGATAATGCCTATTAGCCATGATAGCTTAGGGTTATATTTGCATGTACATTAAAATTATCTCCTTTACATACATGTTTGAAGTAAATCTCTCTGTGTCGTCCCCTAATCTGCCAAAAAAAAAAAAAAGTCTCAGGATAGTCTAGGAACACAGTCTGGAAGGCAGTTTCTTGATGAGCAATGGGTGATGGCAAAAGACCCAATAGACAAAGTGTGTATCACCATCTGGATGTCTAGAAAGAGAGAAAACACAAAGCCATGTTCAAATATAACACTAAGCCAAACCATGGCTCTGTTGTTGGCAGGAGGGACCAAAGGGAAAAGCAAAGTGGCCTTTATTTTTTATATTGGCACCCACATGGACCAGGTCTACTTATGCGATTAACTGCACGCAGCTTACTTTAGTGCGGGGTCAAGATTTTAGGACAGTTCCTTTAATTTTATTTAGAGCTTTTGTACTGAAGTTCTAAACAAATGTAAGCAACTAAAAGACACTGTATATTTGTCTTTGATGTTTTGAATGTTTGCTGTAAGCTGCTTTGGCCACAGCTCATTGTGCAAAAGTGGCATATAACACAATCCATCAATCAGTGTTCAGCACAACAGCTCACTGAAACACAAAGTAGTCAGATATGAGAAGGGATCAAGGCCTTTATAAAGTATAAGCTGCACCTTTAGGCAGTCTAGCTTTCTTCCTTTCAGCAACGTAATGAATGGTCTGTCATGTCATGGTTGCCACTGGTCAATGTCGAAATCCAGCATCGCCTGAGCTCTGTGAGGGCAGCTTTCTCCTGATTGAAGTGCAGTGTTTGAGGACCGGGACATTCGCAGGGAAACCAGAATGCTTGTTTACAAAGCTATTGTACTACCAACCCTACTGTATGTTTGTGAAACATGGACCACTTATAAACACCATCTCCAAATCCTCCATCAACATCCCTGAAAATTTTTACACATCTTGGGAAGACAAGCGAACTCATGCCAGTGTACTGGAAGAAGCAAAGATCACCAGTGTTGAAGCAATGATTCTTCAACATCAACTTTGTTGGACTGATCATGTTGTGCGGATACCTGATGATCGTCTTCCAAAGCAACTACTCTATTCTGAACTGAAAAATGGAAAGCGTCAACAAAAGAGGTTTAAAGACTCTCTCCAGGCAAATCTAAAAAAATGTAGTATAAACACTGACAACTGGGAAACACTGGCCTGCAAGTGCTCCAACCGGAGAGCAGCCTTTACCAAAGGTGTTGTGGGCGTTGAAGATGCTTGAACTCAGGACGAAAGGGAGAAATGTGCTAAGAGGAAGGCATGTTTGGAAAACCCTCACCATGATCAACTTCCACCCGGAAACCTATGTCCCCACTGCGAAAGGATGCATGGATCCAGAACTGGCCTCCACAGTCACTTATGGACTCACTGTTAAGACTGTGTTCATGGACAATCATACTCAGCTACGAGTGATTGTCAAAGGGGGAGAAGAAGCCACTGGTAAACAATTGGGAATCAGAAATCTTTGCTGATCTTTTTCCAGGTGTGTCAATGTGACTAAAATATGGGGGGAGGCAGGGAAGCCTTGCCCAGCATAACTGATCACATGTGACACCCCCCCATTTGAATGGCAATGCCCATCAACTTTGGGCGCCTAGCTCCCTCAAATATTTTATCTGGGGGCCAAAACGACCTTGGCCTCTAGGAGTCGACTCATATACCCCAGAGACCTACACCATCTTTAAAGATATCAATGCTCCACTAATTGTTATTTTTTTACAGGAACAAGGAGAGGAGAGGAACTAGTGCCCGAAACATCCAGTGAGGCCAGATGTGGCAGATTAAAACAACATCCTCTCAAATGTTCTGCCCTGTTGCAAATATAATACAGTCATACTTCTTGTTATGTTTGCTTCAGGTTAAATCTTTTCAGGTTGCATCCCGCGGTGACCTGGAAGTACCGGAAAGGGTTACTTCCAGGTTTCACCGCTTGTGCAGATGCTCAAAATGACGTCGCACACATGCGCAGAAGTGGCGAATTGTGACCTGTGCATGCGCAGGTTGCGTTCTGCTCATGTTGCAAACAGGGCTCCGGAACGGATCCTGCTTGCAACCAGAGGTAGCACTGTATTCATTAATGGAGGAGTGAAAGAGTCCAGGGGGTTGTACAACTGCGGTGTCAAGATGACGGGGGCATCCCTGAGGCGAACGAGGGTTGGCATGCGAAAGAGAAGCGCATTAAAGATGAGCAATATAGAAAGGTGTGAGATGTAACATAAACAGTCAAATACAACATTTCCTGTTTGCCTAGAGTGGACATGCAGGGGAATGTTGGTCCAGGCAGTTGAACTTCCTGTTACACCTGGTCTGAAGCATCCTTCCTTTGTGTGTGACCAGGTAGGTGGGCATGAGCCTTTCAGACCCCACAAAAGGTCCAGTCACGCAGCCACCTTCCTCTTTTGATGCCTTTTCTTTGCTTGGACTGCACTGCTGGCTCTCAGCCAGTTCCCATATGGGATGAACTCAAACCCTCTTCTGTAACTCTAAGCTAAAGCCTGCGTTCAGGGATCCAAGTGTGAACTGAAAGTAAGTAAACTTCTTATTACTTTTAAAGGAAGACTGCTGTGCCTTTATTCTTTGAGGAGGGAATCAAAGGGGTCTTACCAGGAATCATAGAACTTAAGAGAATCTGCAACTAGCTTCCTGCTATTTAAAAGGGGGGGATGTACTCTGCTCTATGAACAAACTCACCAGCTGGAAGAGTGGCAGATGAAGATGATGGACTTTGCAGAACTGGTGAAGCTGACAGGAAAAATCTGAAACCAGCATGATCAAGTATTCCAAAAGGACTGGAGTAAATTTACACGATACCTGAAAGATTATTATAAGCAATTAACATCACTACCAGCATTATCTGAAGACTTGTAATGAGAAATTTCCTATCTATATTTATTTGAATTTTGAGCTATTTTCTAATCAGTGCAATTAGAACTGGAAAACCTACAAAATGCAATGATACAAAGGTTCATTTTGAAAGCCGTGAGGGAAGGAAGTGGATAGGCTCTAAAGAGCCAAAGTGGTGATGTGTATAATGGAAAATGGAAAAACAGTGAGGCGAAATGATCCTTTTTTGTGGGGGGAGGGGGAGCGACAAGCGAGGGACTTCGCTTCACGTGGGAGCGGGGGGGGGGCGCGCAGGGAGATCCTCCGGAGTGACGAAAGAAAGGGGAATCCTCGCCGGCTGAGGGAGCGAAGGGGAATCCTGTGGCGAGGGAGGAGGGACGGAGCGCGCGGGCTCTCGGGCCGCCGCCGCCCCCTCAGAAGATCCCCCACTCCACTCGCGCCTGGCGCAACGAGGCTGAGGCGGCTCCGGGCGCAGCGCGCGCGCCAGAGAGAAGCGGCTCGAAGTCGCTCCCGGCGGCCGCCTCGCTCGCTCGCTCCCACCCAGCCGCTCGTCTCCTCCCCGCTTTCCCGCCCTCTCTCCGCCGGGCCGGGGGGGGGGGGAAGCGTGCTCTCTCCGCGTTTCCCTCATGGCCACGAGCCGCGCCATGCAGCCTCCCCGGGCGCTGCTCTAAGCCATGCCGCTGCCGCTGGCGCTGCTCCTCCCGGCGCTGCTGGCCGCCTTGGCGCCTCCCTGCCGAGGCTGGTCCGCTTCGGAGCCTCCCGAGCTGGCGCTGCCGCCCGTCAACGCCTCTTCGGCGCCCTTGGCGGGCTCCTCAGGAGGGCGGGAAGCGGCCGCCGAGGGGGAAGCGCGCCCCACTGCCACGGCGGCCCCTTCGCCCCACCGCCGCCCTCCGGCGCCTCAGCCGCAGCAGCAGCCGCCGCCGCCGCCTCGCGAGGACCCTCCGTGCAACATCAGCGTGCAGCGCCAGATGCTGAGCTCGCTGCTGGTGCGCTGGAGCCCGCTGGGCTTCCAGTGCGACCTGGTGCTCTTCTCCACCAGCGGCCCCGGCGGGCGCGCCTTCTTCTCGGCCGCCTTCCACCGCGTGGGGCCGCCGCCGCTGCTCATCGAGCACGTCGGGCTGGCGGCCGGCGGCGTCCAGCAGGATCTGCGCCTGTGCGTGGGCTGCAGCTGGGCCCGGGGCAGGCGCGTGGGGCGCCTCCGCTCGGGGGTCGCCAACCCGGCGCCCGCCGCCGCAGCCTCCTCCTCCTCCTCCGCGCTCTCCTCCTCCTCCCTGCCCTTTCCGGAGCAGCAAGGCGACCGGCTGCATTTCTGCTGCCTCGATTTCAGCCTGGAAGAGCTGAAGGGGGACCCCGGCTGGAGGATGAACCGAAAGCCCATCGAGTCCACCTTGGTGGCTTGCTTCATGACGCTCGTCATCATCGTGTGGAGCGTGGCCGCCCTCATCTGGCCGGTGCCCATCATCGCCGGGTTCCTGCCCAACGGCATGGAGCAGAGGAGGAGCGCCGCTGCCGCCGCCGCCGCCGCCTCGGGAAGCACATCTGGAGCAGCTGCAGCAGCTACCGCCAAATGACCCCCCGTCCAGTACCGGATGAAACCCCGAAGAAGCCCATCGGCGATCGAAATCTTGCCGCCCTCCCAGTGGGATAACACTGAACTCAGAAAGCTGGATTTGTCATTTTCCTTCCAAGATCAAATCAATCTCGGGGCCCCCTAAAAGGCGTGGGGGGCTGCTCTGCCTATTTCTTAATCCAGCCTCACCCCTGTCTCCCTTTTGCTTCTTCCTCCTCGCTTCCTGGTCTAATCCAGGTCGTATCCATTGTCCTGGATGCTGCCCATCCCCTCTAGTGGGATAACACTGAACTCCGAAAGCTTGGTTTGTCATTTTCCTTCGAGATCAAATCAATCTTGTTTTGATCTCTGGGCCCCTAAAAGGCGTGGGGGGCCCTAGGTGTCTAACTCTGGCTATTTGGTAATCTGGCACCACTGCCCCATCCCTGCCTCCTCCTCGCTTCCTGATCTAATTCGGGTCGGATCCATTGCCGTGGATAGGCCTCTGATGTGGGCACTGACCTTGCTATGCTTTTTGGGGGTAGTGTTGAAAAGGAATATAGTTTGTAGATCACTGCAAAGCCATCTTCTGTTGCTGAAGTGGAGTGCTGATGAGAGTGGACTTGGGTGGAAATCTTGTAGCTGGGATCTTTGGGGGACCACCCCCCCTCCCCTGCTCGCTTAAGGGAGTTTATAGATCTATTTCTGGTGTGCTCAAAGTCATATCTTTTTTTTTTTAGAAAAATGACCAAAACCTGTGTATTGGCTTTATATATTTAAAACTCTTTTAAGTCAGTATTTTAGTAAAGACCACACACAAACAAACCCAGTGCACTTTGCAAGTAGCTGTGAATCAGAGTACTTATTTGTATATGAATACACTTTTGTCTCTGCAAGATTTTATTTACCAAAAGAGGGAACTTTTTTGGGGGCAGGGTTGAAACTTGCTAATACAATATATATTGTTCCTGGAGAACCGGGAGTTGAAACACTCTTTTACAATGTGTGTGTTTCTTATTAGAGAATGTGTGGTTACTATTGTAATTCTGTTGGGTTCTGAATACAGATATTTTCTTTGTCGAAGCGTTTTAAGACTTTGGTCTGCTTTTCTCAGAGTGGTTGACTTCACAGATCTCAGCAAGGAAATCAGATCTAGGGGTACGAACGAAGGCTTAAGACATGCTATCACACCCACCCAATAGAATTAAACCCTCAGTTCTTCTGTAATGACAAGTCACAACATTTGAACTCACTTTAACTTCTGATTTATTTACAAGTTCATGGAGTGGCTCAAAGGATTAAACAATCCTGTTTCTGGCGGGGACTCACCTATCTTTTATGCTAGTATCAGTAATAATGCAGTGCAAAAAATAATGCAGGGCAAATTAAATAGTGATACACATTGACCTGTGATTGACCCCAAGACACAGCCTAATACAAAATTTAATTTCAAAGTGAGTTTTGCTGCATTCTGTGAAAACTCATTGGCAGTTAACATCTTTGCTCCACCAAACGCCAACGGGGCCAGGACTGTGAGAGACCTCCGTAGTGTCTACCCAGTGAGGACATCCTAACCCTCTTCAACAGCCAGGCGATTCAGATGCAGAGGGGCATTTGCTGGAGAAGAAGAGGACTTACAAACTTGCTTTCCATTCATGCTTGTATCACCATCTATTTTAATTGTTATTTGAATATATACTGTGAGCCACCTCGAGAACTTTTTTTTTTTTTGAGAAATAGAATTTAACTTTTTAAAACAGTGTTTAGTTTAAGAGGACAGTCCTTCACATACTATCCTGCCCTTGGTTTGCCCTGGTACTTTGATAGTGCCATATGCTAGTAAGGGATTGCAAGATCGATCCTAGAGTACCTTCCAATAGCACAGCTATGTAAACTGCGAAAAGAAACTCCTGGTAGAGAACTGTTTTCCCACCCCAGAAAAGATCTTTGCTAGTAGCAGTGAAGGATGGATTCTAACCCCACTCCTACAAACATGCTTTTTTTGAATTCAGAAACAGCCAAAATTATATGGGTGCGCCTATATAAACACCTCCATATGCATTACAGCGATAATCTGATTTCTATCTGAACTGATAAACAGTGGTGCCTCGCAAGACGAAAAGAATCCGTTCTGTGATTCTCTTTGTCTAGCGGTTTTTTTGTCTTGCGAAGCAAGCCCATTAACGGATTAGAGGATTAGCGCTATTAGCGGCTTTTAGCGGCTTATCAGTTTATCGGATCAGCTGATAAGCGGCTTAGCGGCTTAGAAAAGGGGGGGGGAGGAAAAAACCCCGCAGGAACTCGCAAGACCTTTTCGTCTTGCGAAGCAAGCCCATAGGAGATTCGTTTTGCGAAGCACCTCCAAAACGGAAAACTCTTTCGCCTAGCGGGTTTTCCGTCTTGCGAGGCATTCGTCTTGCGGGACACCACTGTATGTACAACAAAGATGTACAGATACATCAAGCTTCAACAGTTTTGTGTGACTTGACTACATATTGATGACAGCTTGACTGGGATGTTTCTTGTTGTTTAGTCGTGTCCGACTCTTCGTGACCCCATGGACCAGAGCACGCCAGGCACTCCTGTCTTCCACTGCCTCCTGCAGTTTGGTCAAACTCATGCTGGTAGCTCCGAGAACACTGTCCAACCATCTCATCCTCTGTCGTCCCCTTCTCCTTGTGCCCTCAATCCTTCCCAACACCAGGGCCTTTTCCAGGGAGTCTTCTCTTCTCATGAGGTGGCCAAAGTATTGGAACCTCAGCTTCAGGATCTGTCCTTCCAGTGAGCACTCTGGGCTGATTTCCTTCAGAATGGATAGGTTTGATCTTCTTGCTGTCCATGGGACTCTCAAGAGTCTCCTCCAGCACCATAATTCAAAAGCATCAATTCTTCAGCTATCATCCTTCTTTGTGGTCCAGCTCTCACTTCCATACATCACTACTGGGAAAACCATAGCTTTAACTATAGGTAAAGGTACCCCTGCCTGTACGGGCCAGTCGTGTCCGACTCTGGGGTTGTGCGCCCATCTCACTTAAGAGGCCGGGGGCCAGCGCTGTCCGAAGACACTTCCGGGTCACGTGGCCAGTGTGACAAGCTGCATCTGGCGAGCCAGCGCAGCACACGGAAACGCTGTTTACCTTCCCTCTAATAAGCGGTCCCTATTTATCTACTTGCACCCGGGGGTGCTTTCGAACTGCTAGGTTGGCAGGCGCTGGGACCGAATGACGGGAGCGCACCCCGCCGCAGGGATTCGAACCGCAGACCATACAATCGGCAAGTCCTAGGCGCTGAGGTTTTACCCACAGCGCCACCCGCGTCCCTAGCTTTAACTATACAGACAGCCTAATCTTCAGACTTGGCAGATCCATTAGTCTATTGATAGTAAGGGAGGCATGTGTTCCTGATTAACCAGATTATAATCTGTCAAGTGTTAGAGCTATTTGCATCCTTCTACCAGAACGTAAGAAAAGCAAGCAATTTGCCTTTTTCACCTTCTATAATTGAGTTGATTGAGCAGCATCCAAAAATTAAAATGGTAGGGTCCCAGGAAATGGCATTTGCTTCAGACTAAATAGACAGAAGCTTCTAAATTCTGAATGCAAATTATAAACTTGTGTTGTTTTAGGGTGCGGTCCAATGAAGTAAAAATGTTGCAGTGAAACTGGACTGTGCTTTTTGAATTTCAAAGGAACAGCACTGTTTGTCACCTACGATTATCTTCCACCTTTCATGGGTAAAACTAACAGCCTGATTTGTTGCATGTTGGAGCTTCCATTTAATTTGGTGAACTGCCCACATAAATGTGCTTAGGCTGGAGTGCTAATTACGCTTTGAAATAAAAAACAACCAAATGCCACAATACTGCGGAGTACGTATAAATCCATAGTGTCAGGTTGTATGTAAGTAAACAATGTTTTGTAGAAGTTAAGAACACAATGTGAGGCTCAAACCCATGACCCCAAAATTAAGAGTCTTACACTCTACCAACTGAGCTATCCCAGGAAGAGCCAGATCAGTTTGCCTCATCCTGGAAAACCTTGCAAAAAGTGACATTGTAATCTGGATTTAGAACACTGAAGATTGGCTCAAAACCCACTTGAGTTGATAAAAGTTCCTAAAGCATGATTGTGCAGATCAAGCTTTATGCCTGTATGAAAATCACTTTCCTTAAATGGCCCTTCGTTAAAATGCCAGCTTAATTAGGTACTTGCTGAACCATGACCTCCAAATCCATTGTCTTTAACTTCTCTGTGAAGTTAAATTATATTTTGCTCAGTATAAAACAGGATTCCCTGGGAAAACCGGCGTGTCAGCTTACTGAGGGACGACTTGGTGTTGCTAAGCGATATGAAGTTAGAGAGATACAAAATGAGAATGCTAAAGACGATAATAAGCAACAGAAAACAGAAGAACTGTCATTCTTTGCCTTTTTCAAAAGAAAGCAGGCTGGAGGGAAAAGGGCATAAACAGCAAAAAGAAGTGAGAAGTGGGCAGAAAAGATTTGGCGATAAATGTCCTTTCCGTCGTCTAACAACAAAACAATATTCTCATCGCCATGGGAGGAGAACTTGGTGAAGCAGGCTGATTAGTACTGAAGCTGCTTTAGACTTCATCCTTTCCATTTTGTATTTTTTATTTATTTTTACTGAAGTGTGGCAAATTGCGCTGTTTCAAGAAGAGCACTTTACAATATCACAAATGGCTGTGTGGGCAAAAATATATGGAAATCTCTTGTGATTTTAGGCTTCATTTGCAACTGTTTTCTCAGAATAAAGCCTGCCATCTCTCTACTTCCATTCCTTTATTCAGTTCCCACAGTACAGAAGCAGAGGATCACCTTTTTTCTACTGGGTGCAGTAAGTCGAAGCAGGTGTAACGAAGTACAGAATCAGGCACAACCCATGAGAAGCAGCCAAGAGTGGGGATCAACACGGCAGTGTGGTGTAGTGGTCAGGGAGCTGAAATAGGTCCTGGGAGTCCTGGGTTCAGATCTCAGCCATGAAACTGACTGAGTGGCCTTGGGTCAGTCAGTCTTGTCTACCTGGTAAGGCTGTTTTGAGGGCCTCCAACTGTTTTTGGACTACAATTCCCATCACCCTTGACCACTGGTCCTGCTAGCTAGGGATGATGGGAGTTGTAGTCCAAAAACAGCTGGAGACCCAAGTTTGGGAAACACTGCTTTAGAGGAAAAGTGGAATATTAATGAAAAGAGAGGTAGGGGATTTTCCGTGTAAGGTAGGAACATTTCTGTGTTGTTGTTTTTGGAAGAAGTGGGCCCTGCCCCTCGCAATCATTATGTCCTGGCTTATTAAGGTTTGAACAGACGGAAGGCAAAACCAGAAGAAAACAAAGCTTATTAAATAAGAGGAAATTGGCTGTATTTATTATAGTAGTTGCCAGCAGGTTCAGTCATGAGTCACGGTCCCATTAAGGTTTATATTGCACACAGCAAAAAGAGAGAACTGTATCTACTTGAAAAGCCTTGTGGACTGAAATGTCCTTGTTGTGGAGGAAATGTCTCGAAGCAGAAGAAGTAAATCAAGACCAAAGAAATACGGCGGTGACAGCGAACAAGCAAAGCTAATAACTACAATCCCAAGGGAATACTGCGTGTGGAAATGTTCAAAAGTATTTTTTTCTATAAAGCAGCTCCCTGAAAAGGAGGTGAGCTAGAGAGTCATAATATGCCAACATCACATTGTACGGTTCTTTTAAGGTGGTGTTGAACAGACCAAGGCAGGGGTCAGCAAACTTACTGTGCCTTGGGCCGGTCTCTCCAGCGCTGATTGCGTGGCGGGCCAGAGAGCGGAGGAGCGCATGCCCATACGCGTGCGCACACGCTATTTCCAGCACACTTCCGGGTCGGAGGAGCACCGGAAATAGCTTGTGTGCATGTGCACGGGCCTCCTCCGACCCGGATGTGCACCAGAAACAACGCTTGCGCATGCGCACAAGCTATTTCTGGTGCTCCACTGACCCGGAAGTGGGCAGCTGCACAACACAGCAGCGGTAAGAGTGGGCGGTGGCAGCAGGTGGCGGGGGTTGCCGCGGGCTGGATAAACGAGTCCCTCGGGCCTCATCCGGCCCGCGGGCCTTAGTTTGGGGACCCCGGACCAAGGGATCCATGCAATTATTTTTACTCAGACCCAAGAGCTTGCAGAACAGGCTTTCTTTAAGTGGCACTAGGAAATATCAAGACATAATGAATAAAACCTTTGCTACGGCTGCCATGTGTTGGATTTTCCCAGACACAGCCAAGAAATGTGCTTGAAAATGATGTCCAGGCGGATTTTCGCTGAATTGGCAAAATGTCCAGGAAAACCCGGACATATGGCAAATAGGGTGTTCCATATGTATATATATAAAGCAGATGTTTCCCCAGGAAAGCTCAACAACTTTTCATATTCCTGGGAATATGGCAACCCTAAAAAAAAACCACCACTACTAATTTCTGTATGTGCCCAAAACAACACAGTCCATCTTTTGTTTTTAACAAGATCCTTTTGTTTTTACTTCATTGGCTGAAGTCTAGCGCAAGGAGTGGTGTTCATATGAAAAATGAAAGAGAATATTCAAGAAAACTTTAAAAGAGTCTTAGTCCAAAATTGTCTCCCGCACTGCCCATGCCAGCTTGGGATAAAGGTCGTTGCTTTAGAGCAGAGCTTTCCGAACGCTTTGTTGTGACACATGAGTGTGTCGGCTGCAGTGTATCGCGCAAACTCTACCCGCATTTCTCCCAGGGCTGGAAATGGGTTATTTTAACCTCCGGTTTGCTAGTCAAACTGATTTACTGTGTCGCGAAATGATGCATGTCTAAAAACTATGTCACGAACATGACAAGTTTGAAAAGCTCTGCTTTAGAGAGTGAGTGGCCCATGTATCTAGTTGAAGCCAGTTCTATTTAAATCTAGTTTATGAAATGGTAACAAATCTTTCCCCCTATTATTCTTTCTAAGAATTATTCCCCAGGAAAATTTATTCTGCTCTGGGTCATTATTGGAGAGAGAGAGAGAGAGATTTTACCTATACCCATGGATCTTAGGGCAGTTAACAGAATAAAATCAAAATATAAAATCACAAAATATATAATAAAAATAAAAACAACAATCCAATAGCACACCCCTACCTCACTCTTGTTCAGATGCAGAGAACTACAGCATACTGGCATTAGAAAGAATATTCATATTTCCCAGGGAAACCAGTTGTCTAAACATCACTTTTTATGTATAAACACAAATATTTGTGCTTCTTGAATTTTTCCATTGCCACCAATTCACTTAGAATGCTCTTGTTGCTTGGACATGTGATGGGCACCAACACAAGTGAAATGATGAGGTTTTAACGAAAGATTTATTAATGGGGAATATTGAAGCATTGGACACAGGTGGCGCTGTGGTCTAAACCACAGAGCCTAGGACTTGCCGATCAGAAGGTCGGCGGTCCGAATCCCCGCGACGGGGTGAGCTCCCGTTGCTCGATCCCTGCTCCTGTCAACCTAGCAGTTTGAAAGCACGTCAAAGTACAAGTAGATAAATAGGTACCGCTCTGGAGGGAAGGTAAATGGCGTTTCCGTGTGCTGCTCTGGTTCACCAGAAGCGGCTTAGTCGTGCTGGCCACATGACCCGGAAGCTGTTTGCGGACAAACGCTGGCTTTTGTTTTTTTGATATGGGTCTCAATGAGTACCAAAATGCATTTTAAAATGTGCATTTCAGGATAAAAATACATCTTTAAATACAAATTTCTGTGCAGGCTTTTTTAAAAATGCAGATAAATGTGGAAATAAAATTAATATATGCAAAATTGTCATGGACGGGAAATAAACTGATCTATCCATCTCTAGTTTTGTCCCACCACAGTGACAAAGTGAAAACACATACCGTATTTTGCAACTCCATTAGATGCATACAGCTTTGTCCAAACACCGTGTGCCCGTTTTATCTGAAAACAAATTTATTCTGATGACAGAAATAAGGCTTGCTAGGGTTGTGAATAGCACTACCAGTGAGGGAGGGATGCAGGTGGTGCTGTGGTCTAAACCACTGAGCCTCTTGGGCTTGCCGACAAGAAGGTTAGCAGTTGGAATCCCGCGATGGGGTGAGCTCCCGTTGCTCGGCCCCTGCTCCTGCCCACCTAGCAGTTCGAAAGCACGTCAAAGTGCAAGTAGATAAATAGGTACTGCTCTGGCGGGAAGGTAAACGGTGTTTCCGTGTGCTGCTCTGGTTCGCCAGAAGCTGCTTAGTCATGATGGCCACATGACCCGGAAGCTGTACGCCGGCTCCCTCGGCCAATAAAGCGAGATGAGTGCGCAGCCCCAGAGTCGTCTGCAACTGGACCTTACGGTCAGGGGTCCCTTTACCTTTACCTTTATTGAAGCATAGCCTTGAGGAAGAAAGCAGGAGCATACACTTCACTGTTGAACTACTTTAAGTGCTCTGCTACATCCAACCTTGGGACAACGATGGTTTGTTTAAACTATGGTTTGTGAACAAACTAGGATCATAAACTATGGCTTGATCCTGGCTTGTTTGAAGGGGGTAAATGAGTTTAATCCTACAGTTTACAGATAAAGTTACAGAAAAAGTTTACAGATCAAGTTACAGATTTAAAGTTACAGATAACTTGGGATTAGTTCTAAATTAGTTTAGAAGCAGAAATTGATGTTTCCAGTCTCTGTCTTCAGGGTTGGGGGCAGTGGGAGAAAGATACCAAGCCTCACTGTTGCTCATGTTTGTAGTGTTGCACTGCCACCAGCACTCTATGTGAAAATGGACCATTATGTGAAGGTCATAGATAGGAACCTGTGACCTGCTAGATGTTGCTGGATTACCCTTGACAACTGGCCATGCTGGCAAACTGGGGGGCCAATGGAAATTGAAGACCAAAAACATCTGGAAGACCTCGCTGCAGACTTTTTTTTAACAGTTAGAACAGAGGCAGAAAGTTTAGTCAGTTTGCTGATGTTTCAAGTACAGCAATAGCCATTAAATCAAGGCCTTTGTATCTTTTACATCTGACTAGCAAAATGATTGTAGAGGGCCCTTCATCTTAGTTAAATGCCCACTTCTTCCATTAATCAGAGGTCCTTAGTAGAAGGGCTACAAAGGCAGTGGTTGTCTCATATTGTAGCAGTATATCTGCATTTTTATTTCTACACAGGGCTGGGAAAGTGCCATTATCCTTTTTACTCTCTCCCACGAAGGCAGCAATCTCTTGCACACTTACAGACCCTCCAAGCGTTCCAATTTTCCAGGGACAGTCCCGGATTTACAGAAGCCGTCCCAGTTCTTGATTTGATCCTAGAATTTCCCGCTTTTCCTTAGGACGTCCCTATTTTCATCAGATAAATATTGGAGGGTATGGAGTTATGCAACCCCTGAGCCATCTGAAGACAGCCCAGTATAGGGAAGTTTTTTTGATGTTTAATGTTTTACTATTTTTTTATATGTTAGAAGCTCCCCAGTCAGGTGGGTGAGATATTATTATTATTATTATTATTATTATTATTATTTCTATTTCTATTTTCATTAGAGAAATATTGGAGGGTATTGCACTTGATTCAGTGGGACTTGTTTCCAGATAAGCATATATAAGATTGGGCTGCCCGTGGTACATCTTTCTAAAACAAGAACATGAGATCCGGTCTAACAGAGCTTGAGTGTGTCAGTTTCTCTGCTCATTTGGTCTCCAGGATTTTGGCCAATCAGCCTAATGTTCAGGTTCAGTGACACATCTTTACACCTACTTTTTATAATCCCTGGAAAGTAGAAACTGTTTACAGGCTGACACTTAGCTTAAATGTCAAAGCGGTGATTGGACTGCCATGTGTGTATCAACAGGCGCTGAGATCAAATGTAAGGACTTGCAGAGCAGAATATTTTAAGATCAAACTATTAAAAGCTGATACCTGAATGTCAGGAATGAGCCTGCTTCCAGCGAAGGTTTGCAGCCAACTGCAGAAAGCAGCCAGGAACAGAGAGGCTTAGATGTTAGTCAGGCAGGGGAGAGCCGGCAGCTGCAGACTCCGGCTCTTCCTGACCTGGATGGGCAGGCTGATAAGGCAGTAGCTGACAGCAGGCTGGAACACAGCCAAAGCTCGTAGGAAGCACATAAAGGCACAAACAAACAGTCTCAGATACAGCCTCTCAGAACAGGAAGAGATTGGCCCTGATCCACTATGTCCAAAGAGTCGTCGAATGGGAGGGCTGCTAGATAGGAAGCAAAACAAGAGACGTAAGGGTCGTAAGTTCAATATCTTCTGTCAATGCCGGAAGGAGTCTTCAGAAGGGTCATCTTGAGTAATGGTGCCGAAGGCTTTGTTAGAGCCGTCCGGAGCTATCTGTTTGTTTTTGAAATAAATCCACCTTTTAATTACCTCCCCTTACTGTGTTATCGTTAGGAACCTGGACTCCTGACACTGAATAAATTGTTTTAGATATTTTTTTCTGAAACCTTAGGGCTAAAGTATGCATGGATTGAGAAAAGTAGCCACATTTACTAATAAACCTGCACACCAGGTGGCATCCTGAGCCATTGTTGAAAGGGTGTCATTGCGAATGTGCATCCCATTAATAACAACAAACCAAGGATGTTGCTACAGATTGCAAATGTTAATTTGGCTGACTTGTCTTTGTTGTTTGTGGAGTCCATCTGCGCATTTCAGTACCCAGAACAATGCTTGTGAAGGATATGTCATACCACTTCAATTTACACGTCCAGGTTTGTGGGCAATGAAAGAATATGTCCAGTATATTGCATTGTCTTATGTATTGGGACTGTGTATATCATACCAACAATAAAACACCGTAACACAGTCTTCATCAACCTGGTTCTGTGTGGAATCACAGGAAATTTTGGGATTATCAATGCAGTGGAAAGAGGGATGGGAACATCAGAACTGCTTTCCATACTATTTTGAAAATTTCTCAATTATCCCTTGCAACATGGCTGCTTTGAGTCAGCTGTAGCAGGTTTATTTCCTTTATTTAATATCTTTTAAAAATCTCTTAGTGGGGTAAGCTCTCTTTAGAACCAAAGTGCAGCAAGACCAATAAAACACAGTGGGATAAAAGTGTATAAAAGAATATGAAGCAATAGCAGGGGATTCAAGCACACGAAACTGGGTCCGATCTAATGGATCAGGGAAAGCCCAGGTAAAAAGTCTTTCTAATGCATCTGATGCAGTGAATTGTTGTTGTTCCTTATAGTGTAGAGGGAGTTTATGCCATAATGCAGGAACAATAGCAGAACATGCCCATTCTTGGGTTATTGCCTTATGGTGTTCTGTAGGGTGCCATGAGTAGAATTTCCCCAGTTGATCTAAGTGGTCTTATGTGGGCCTATACAGGGACAGGTAACCTGGTTTGGTCACCCTCTGTAGTTAGAGCAGGAACAGGGAACTCCCAGGTGTTGCTGCACTACACTGTCCTTGACAGTGCTGGAATGGCACAGGGTCCTCATCACTGATCAAGAGGGAAGCAAGGTTATTATTGTTGCCAGTGGTGTAGCGTGGGTTGCCAGAGCCCATGCCATGCTTCTGATTGTTGCTCTGCCCGCTTCTCTTGCAGAGGATGCTAGGTTAAGTGTTGCAGAGGCGGCTCCAACAGCGAACACTTTGAGTAGGGCCACGCAAACCCTTTGATGCATTGGCACTGTGGAACTGCAAACACGGTGACTTGCTTTATACAAAAACAGGAGTGGGGATTCATTTCAGTACTAGGTGAGTACTGTACTGTACCACCAATATTGGGTGACCCTTGGGCTTGCTTGCTGGTACAGACCCCTCCTTTGTGTTCCCAAGAGCCCAGTGCAGAAGGCAGGAGGAGAGAGGTGGGATGTGACCCCATCTTCATAATGAGAAATGTATAAGGGTAAGTTCTTGAATAGAGCTAGAGTCACCCATCATTGTAGCTCACAATTGCACTTAAATTCCACAAATTATATGGAGCTATTTCACATGCAACTGTTCCTAATCCAAACCACACTTTAGGGCGGTGAATGACAGTTCTTTGAAGTTAAAATATGCACACCACAAGCCTGTAGCTTTTCTGTATTTTTTACCTACCCACCGACCCAGAAATCTGCAATGATTTTAGGCAATGCTCAATTCTATTAATTTCATTTTTATTGTAGATATCCTCAGATTAGTATTCAGATCATAAACATGAATATATGCACTTCAAGAACAGTTTGAATAGCCAGTGGACAATGTTTGTACTCATATTACACTTTGTATTTGTAGCAAACATCAATTTAATTGAGATTTACTTTCTGCCTACAGATCAGGAAAATCGAGTTTTGAAAGAGCAAATATAATTGGGTTATAGTTTTAATTTCAACTTACCAATGACCATAACTTTCCAACTGTAAATTCAGTTAATAAGATGTGCATTGTGTCTATTTACAATTGGAAATGAATGATGGGGCTCCATTACTCTTCAATGTTATTTACACCATTATAGGACAATTGCTTCCCCTAACTATTGGAGACTCTTCCTCCCATAAAGCTGCTGTCAATTCTCCAACCATTTGATGCATAACTTTAAAGAGCACTGGTGAATGCCCTAAGCATTCATTCTTCTCACACACATCAGCACATACAATATTTTGTTTTATTAATATATATTTTGTTACAACCTATCTTAAAATAAAATATTCCCAAGGCAGGGAACAACAATGCAAGCAAGCAAATCATCATCATAAAATGAATAGAACAAACCAAAGAATGCCAAGCAGCCATGGCAAACAGTAATAGTAGCGCCAATGGAAATATTCAGCAGACAAAATGCATTTTTTGCTTTCAGAGCTCCCTTAAATGAATCAAATTCCCAGGTCTGGCAGATTTCTTAGGGGGTGCGGTCGCGGTGGTTCACCCCAGGTGTCACCACTGAGGGGGGTGACAAAATGCCAGGTGGCACTTACTGCGGTTCCAGATTCTTGGGGCCATTAAAAAAAACAACCTTAATCATTGCCACTAATTTAACAGGAGTAGCCACTAAATTGTCAGTGTTACATCTGATTACATATGGAAGGTGGTCTCTCAAGTATGCTAGACTGTAAAGATGAGAGGCACTGCTGTGTGGTTCTCGGAGAACAGGAGTTACACAGCAACAGAGGAAGCTGCCATATACTAGGTGTCGAGGACGTGGCTGAATTGGACGCTTGGGAAGAGCGACTCTGGAGATGAGGGATTGCAGCCAAAGACAGAGCAGGAGTGGGTTAGTTTGGGGCCCCTTCATCAAGAGTTCCCAGACTCAGATAGAGCAGCAGACCAGAAAGCCCGCAGGCAGAGGGAGGGGAGGAGATAGATGGCTTTGAGGGGGTTGCTATGCAACCAGGAGGGAGGCAGCGTTTAGAGGGCTCTTCATCTGAGAGTGGGGGAGGGGAGTCTGCCCACCTTCTCCCCAAACCAGAAAATCTGAAAGGGTTAAAATGCAACGGAAGTACAAAAGAGGAAGGACTGGACTTTGGCGCCCTTCATGCTGTGAAAGGGGCGAAGAATCAGAATGACCAACTCTTAGTTAAGAGCAGCAGGCTCAGAGCCGCTCTCTGGATGTTAATTGTAAATAAATGTACCATAAAACTGCCAGAGACTCATTAATTCTTATCAGAGCTTGCTTGCCTGCCTGAAATCATTACACTATGTTAGAATTTTTGTCCATTGAGCCCAGTGTTGTCTACTTTGTCTACTGGCAGTGGCTCTCTGAGCTGGGGTGTATATATATGTGTGTGTGTGTGTGAGAGAGAGAGAGAGAATTTATATCCCACTGTTCTAATGCATACTTAACTCTCTGGACAGCTTACAATCGTTAAAAACTACAGCTGCGGAATAAAAAATACATAAAACAACATCATAAAATAGCATCACAATAAAAGAGACAGACATTGCAGATAAAGCAAAACAACAAATATAACCATGATGTTTCCGGTAAAATAAATGTCTGCTGATTTTTATTTTTTTAAAAAAGATATTCACTTTCCGAAAATAGCATGAGGGCTGATGACCAACCAAGGCTTACTGTGCATGGAGTCCCATTCTATTGGTGTGATCACTGAAAAGGTCCCTTCTATTGTCCCCATTGACTGTGCTTCCCTAGCAGATCCCTGGCAGCAGACAGGCAGGTATGGAAAGAGGTGGCCTCTAAGCAGGGGCAGGGGGTGTGGTGGGGGCGGTCCACCCGGATGTCATCATGGGACGTTCGCCCTGCCCCTGGGTGCACAGCCCTGGGTGTCCCTGTTGGGATATTTCCGTTCCACCTTAAAAGGGAGCAGGATGTTTGTGTCACAGCCTGCGCATTTCCTGTTCACAGGATGTTTATGTTTGCTATTGCTTTCGTTTCTCTCTCTGTCGAAGACACTGACGCAGAACAGTCATGTCTTTCTTTGTTCTGATCAACGCTGAATAAAAGCTTGTAAATAATGCTCTCCTGGGTGCGACTTCTGGCTCTGCATTATCTGCTGATAAGAGTGTGCATGAGCCCTGGAATGTGGCAAGGTATTTCCAGGAAACTCGTGTCGCTAATAGCTCATACTGCGTGACTACGGGAGGTCGATGGATCGTCCGGCAGCCGGCTTGGGGGCCATGATGGACTTTATCTCCCTGGCAGTATCCCACTGAGGGGGGTGACAAAATGCCAGGTGGCACTCCCTGTGAGGCCTGCAGCGCGCCTGAGCCACGTGTCTCTCCTGGGTGCCCGCAGGCTCCACGCTGCCCCAAATGGTCCACCCGCCGCCTCCCCCTAAGCTGTAGGGTGGCTGAGTGGGAGGAGGCAGGCAAACTCCTCAGAGGCGCTGCAGAGCGTACTGCCCCGGCTGGCCCCATCCCACAGACAGCTGGCCCTGCCCCCATGGGTGGCTGGCCTGCCCCTGGACGTAGGCCATGTGTGCCGCCTCAGGCGCCCAATCGGCTTGCTCCGCCGCTGTCTGGAAAGACTTAAAAAATGCACAATTGAATACTTGGCATAAAAAGAGTATGGCGCACTGCCCTTATGGAAAAGTTGATGCACCAGTTGAGACTGGCAAGAGGAATGTACCGAGATCCCAACAGATCAGAGGAAACTGTTCATGTATGCTACAACGGCCACTCGAATACTGCTAGCCCAGAGATGGAAGGAAGAGACAACCCCGACCAAAGAGGAACGGGAAATCAAGTTAATGGACTATGCCAAAACGGCAAAATTAACTGGGAAGCTCAGGAACCAAGAAGACAAGAAATTTGAAAATGGATGGGAAATGTTTATAACGTATATACAAAACCATTGCAAACTGGTTAAAACATTAGCAGGGTTCTAAATACACTTGTAATGTAATAGAAAGAACAGATAATTTAGGAAGATGAAAAATTGGAGAAAAAAATTATATGCAGTTTCAAAATAGAATTCAGAGGACCCAGGGATGGAGGTAAGATTCAGAGCAATCTCGATATGTGGAATGTCTATGATATTTCAATGTAACATTATTCTTTTTATCTCTTGTTCTTTTTCTTTCTTTATCTTTGAAAAAAAAATTTAAAAAAGAGACTGGCAAGAGGAATGGTAGAGGTTTATTTCGTTCACAAATACTCCAGAAAGACAAAGAACAGTCCCAAAGCTTTATTACTATTTTGTGGATTAAATAATAACATGTTTTACAGATGGATACTGTTATTTACAAAAGTACAGGCTTTAATAATGTGCTTCTGGGGCCTCTGGGGATAAACATGGGTAATCTTTGTTTCTAAAATGTATATAGAATGTGATGATTATGAAAATAATAAAATTAAGGGCAGGGAAAATGTGAGTTATCTTGCTGTGGGTTTTTTTCTTTCTTTTAAGGTAAGAGGGGCAGGAGTTGCACAAGTATGGATTGCTCTCCTTCAGCAATGTTGCCTGAAAATCATCATGCATATCTCTCTTTGTCAAACTTATCTCCATGGTAACAGATCTATGTTGACTGAACACCATAAAATATGGCATTTTCAGGTATTCCCCCCCCCCCGAGTTTTTGATGAGGGCTGCACTTACTTCTGTTCGGAATAACTCAAATTTCTGGTGAGACAGGAAATGCATAAAGTTGTGAAGAGGCTGCTACAAGGACTGTTCAACGTGTGTCGGTAACATTTCTGTAATTACACATTTTAAAGCACACTCCCAATTGCCTTAATTTTGAACAGCAGGCCTCTAAACATCGCTTTCTTCTTCTCCCTTAAAAAAATTCTCCCTTTCCCTGAAATTTGAAAGAGTCCTGGTTGCGTAAAGACACGCCAAGACAAAGAACAAAGCAACAGAAAACAGCAAAACTCTTTCAAACCCATATCATGGAAATACAAATTAGCTGTGTTTAGTAAATAATTTGCCAAATGTACACTTTGCTCAGATTTGTGGACCTCGAGCAATTGCAACCAGTTCCATTGCTATTAGCTGCTCTGATGCCTGCGAAGTAAAACTCTGCCAATAGCATTAGAGGCAGAGTAAGATGAGGAGCGTTGCTGTTCGGAAAATAATGACCAACAGGAGAAATTAAGAGTACTGTTATTCCCAGCATGCATTTCAATAGTGCTTATTTCCCAGAGTGCAATGTGTAAAGCGCTGCTTGTTCTCCAATTAGACAATTGGACTTTGCAGGGTATGATTATAGAGAGACTCATACTGTAATCAACATTCAGTTCCAAGGCTACATTTTCTTCCTACTTTACAGCAAACATTAATATGTGACTACTTTTATTTTGCAGAACAACTTGAAAGCTGCATCATAGGGAGTCTTTATCTGCCAATGAACTTTTTTTTTTAAGGACACACATGACTGTTACAGTAAGAGAGTCTCTATCTATGCTTCTAAAACTCTCTTATGGCACAGTATCTTGTTATTCAGCTAGCTATAATTTCCTCCTCAATAGAAGCACCCTCTAAAAGCCGAGTGGGGGGTGAGGAGAACATTCTGTTCTGCCTTGAAATGGGCTTTTCCCCCTCCTTTGAAACATGCAAATTTCCACTTGAATGCCACACTTTCTAAAATCCCAGATTTTGGAAATCCAGTTTGATGTTCAGGCAAAAATGCTTAGATGCCCGATTTTACAAAGAACTGTTCTGTACTGAAGAGAATTCTCTGGACATCAGCAATCCAAAGGGAAAAGTACGAAGCTATCAAAATATGAGAAAATACAGTGGTACCTCGGGTTACAGACGCTTCAGGTTACATACGCTTCAGGTTACAGACTCCACTAACCCAGAAATAGTGCTTCAGGTTAAGAACTTTGCTTCAGGATGAGAACAGAAATCGTGAAGCAGCAGCGCAGCGGCAGCAGGAGGTCCCTTTAGCTAAAGTGGTGCTTCAGGTTAAGAACAGTTTCAGGTTAAGTACGGACCTCCGGAACGAATTAAGTACTTAACCCAAGGTACCACTGTAGCAGAAAAACGTTCATAACAAAAAGATGACAGGAAAATTTAGAAACTAGATTTAAGGGACAAAAAACCTCCGAGTTCAGTGCTACCCTCCCAACTGCTGAGGAGAACATTATATATAAGCTACCTACAGGCCAGCTTACTCAGTCCAGGCCATGGACCGCCACATGCAGAGGAAGAGATCTGTTTCAGACAGACTACTGTGGGAAACTCCAGCAAGCAAGTAAAACCACAGGTGTCCATATCACATGCTTCTGGCCGCCATATCTGCTTACTCCATTTTTAAATTACGAGCTCAAATTTTATTTTTATTTATTCTATTAGTCGCCTTAAGAAACTGAAAGGTAGGATATATGCTACATTTAAATCAATAGTCCTTCTAGGGGCTGACGAAGCTCGCCCCCCTGGGAAAGTAGCCCCTCTAGAAGGAAAACTCTGATCCTCAACCTCTGGGAGCCAGTGTGGTGTAGTGGTTAAGAGCGATAGACTCGTAATCTGGTGAACGGGGTTCGATTCCCCGCTCCTCCACATGCAGCTGCTGGGTGACCTTGGGCTAGTCATACTTCTCTGAAGTCTCTCAGCCCCACTCACCTCACAGAGTGCTTGTTGTTGGGGGAGTGTGATGTACTGAGTGGAATAGGATCCAAAAGGCAGCAGTCTGATTGGTCCTAGAACAATAGGATTCAGAATGCCACAGTCTGATTGGTCCTAGAACAATAGGATCCATAATGCAGAAGTCTGATTAGTTCACAGGAGCCACCCAATCCAGCTCCAGGTGGAAGGGAATCCGCAACCTGATTGGCCTACAGGAGAATCCCGGAATTAGCCAATCACGTGGGGCCCATTGTGTAAATAATGTATATAAAGCAGACCTTCTGGGGGAACTTCCATTCCTCCTCACCACTATGAGCTGAATAAAGAGCATGAAATCCACTTTTGACTCCAAGGATATTTCAGGGAGGAAGGGAAAGGAGAATGCTAGCCGCTTTGAGACTCCTTTGGGTAGTGATAAAGCAGGATATCAAATCCAAACTCTTCTTGCCTTGTGGGATATCTTCAGGAGAAGAAAAGGCTAAGAAGTACAGAAACCTGGAGTAGAGACCCTAAGACAGTTGGATGGTGCCTTGAACGTCTCCTTCAAGCAACTCCTTCAGCCAAGATTGATTGCCCTCAGCAAGGCCAAGAATGGGGTCTTTGGTTATCTGGGCAGTCTAGAACCTCTTTACACAGGCTTGCCCCTGGGGAGGTCACTTTGGTGCTGCTAATGCCATGGTTTAACTTCACCCTCGGAGACACACTCCATTGTCTCTCGAGACAGACATATACCATAAATACTCAGTTACAGACTTGTCAGTGTGTGGAAAAAGGACCCCTGGACAGTTAAGTCCAGTCAAAGACGACTATGGGGTTGCAGCGCTCATCTTGCTTCAGGCCGAGGGAGCTGGCGTTTCCCCACAGACAGCTTTCCAGGTCATGTGGCCAGCATGACTAAACTACTTCTGGCATAATGGGACACCGTGATGGAAACCGGAGCGCACAGAAACGCCGTTTACCTTCCCGCCGCAGTGGTACTAATTTATCTACTTGCACTGGCGTGCTTCTGAACTGCTAGGTTGGCAGGAGCTGGGACGGAGCAACGGGAGCTCACCCCTTCGCACGGACTCGAACCGCCGACCTTCTGATCAGCAAGCCCAAGAGCTTTAGACCACAGCACCACCTGTGCTTCAACATACTGTGTCTTTGGTTTGATTTTGTGGAGAGACAGGGTAGTATCACGTCATGTGGACTGGGGCGTAAGTAAACCATGTGGTCTAGGAAGAGATGCTAGAATGATCATAGAATCATAGAGTTGGAAGAGACCACAAGGGCCATCGAGTCCAACCCCCTGCCAAGCAGGAAACACCATCAGAGCACTCTTGACATATGGTTGTCAAGCCTCTGCTTAAAGACCTCCAAAGTAGGAGACTCCACCACACTCCTTGGCAGCAAATTCCACTGTCGAACAGCTCTTACTGCCAGGAAGTTCTTCCTAATGTTTAGGTGGAATCTTCTTTCTCGTAGTTTGGATCCATTGCTCCGTGTCCGCTTCTCTGGAGCAGCAGAAAACAACCTTTCTCCCTCCTCTATGTGACATCCTTTTATATATTTGAACATGGCTATCATATCACCCCTTAACCTCCTCTTCTCCAGGCTAAACATGCCCAGCTCCCTTAGCCGTTCCTCATAAGGCATCGTTTCCAGGCCTTTGACCATTTTGGTTGCCCTCCTCTGGACACGTTTCAGTTTTTCAGTGTCCTTCTTGAATTGTGGTGCCCAGAACTGGACACAGTACTCCAGGTGAGGTCTGACCAGAGCAGAATACAGTGGCACTATTACTGGGCACTATTACTGATGTCTGGGCACTATTACTGAATACAATAATAGAATTCACTATTACTGAATACGGTGGCACTATTACTGATGTCTGGGAGCAGGATGGGTGGGTGGAAAACACAGCTGTCAACCTTCCCCTTTTTTGCGGGAAATTCCCTTATCCCAGCGCCGTTTCCCGCTGCTTCCCGCTGCTATCCAGGATTGTTAGATATCCTGTAGACCGTCCCCGGGACAGGTGAGGCTGCTGATCCCTTTCCAGGCTGCTGATCCCTTATTTTCCCTTATTTTCAAATCTGAAAGTTGACAGCTATGGTGGAAAGAAACAGCATGTGAATGCTCAGTTTGAATGCTCCAAGTTGCAATTTGAACCCTGTTTCACCCCTAATTGCCTGTTTTAGAGTTTCCACATTATTATTGTTGTTGTTGTTGTTATTATTGCTAATTAAATTACTATGCCAGACTTCATCCAAAGATCACAAGGCAGTAGACAATGTAAGTCCTATTTCACATTTGGATACAGTTTAGATGAAGTCTGATCCTTTTACTCTTCCCCAGTATACCTACAGTATAGGCATGCGAGTTTTGCGGCATTCAGTAACGTGTCTCTTCTCTGGCTCACGTCTGGAATAGCAACTTTAGCTCTGGTTTCCTAGACAACCTGCCTTTAGCAAGAGCCAAATCATCCTTTGTGCTCTGGAATAGTGTGCAAACGCATTTAACACCATCAACTCTCTAGGTGCACTTTGTGCAGCAACAGAGGTGGAAACTGCAATTTAAAGTCTGGGGAAGCCAGATCGTTTGAATTAAAACTTATGCTTTAAAACAAAGGACCCCTTCTGATGTCTTGGTCTACAATTGCCAGAAACTCTCTGCTGCCTGGAATGGAAAGGATTTTTTGTCCGGGACATCAAGAGGGTGCTAAGCTGGGGAAGCATATTTTAAAGTGATTTCCACATTTGTCATAGTTCAGAGGCCGCTTTGAATATACAGTCATACCTCATGTTACGGACGCTACAGGTTACGTGTTTTCGGGTTGCGGATTGAGGGAAACCTGGAAGTACCGGAACGGGTTTCGCCGCTCACGCATGCGCAGAAGCACTAAGTTGTGCTTCGCGCATGCACAGAAGCGCCAAATCGCACCAGCGCAGACGCGGCGCTTCAGGATGTGAATGCTTCGGGTTGTGGACATGCCTCCATCACGGATTACGTCCGCAACCTGAGGTTCCACTGTGTTCGCAAGTGTGTCACTGCTAGTGGAGGGAGATTAGCGCTTGTGAGTGGTGGTGAATAAGAAGAAGAAGAAGAAGAAGAAGAAGAAGAAGAAGAAGAGGAGGAGGAGAAGGAGGAGGAGGAGGAGGAGGAGGTGGAGGAGTTTGGATTTGATATCCCGCTTTATCACTACCCGAAGGAGTCTCAAAGCGGCTAACATTCTCCCTTCCCTTCCTCCCCCATAACAAACACTCTGTGAGGTGAGTGGGGCTGAGAGACTTCAAAGAAGTGTGACTCGCCCAAGGTCACCCAGCAGCTGCATGTGGAGGAGCGGGGAAGCGAACCCGGTTCACCAGATTACGAGCCTACAGCTCTTAACCACACCACCACACTGGCTTGAAATAAGAATAAAAACGGGGTCCCTTCAAGGGGTTCAGCTTCTTAAGGAAGACTGGACCCCAGAGACCAGACCAGGATATACAAAAGCAAAGCGACTATAAGCCTGATCTTTATTAAAGCTGTTGCAACAGGGTGCTCCCCCCACACACAGGAGAGAGGAGGACCCAGGACAAAGGTGTGCAAGCCCTTATATAGACTCTGAAATTGCCCACCCTGGAGCTCAAGACCACCCTGAGAAACATCATACATACATCACAGAAGGGGTGAAAATCTGGGCGTGTTGTTTCTTCCTGTCTGCCAGGTTACCTGATTGGATTACCTGGGCATCCTGGCCACTCTTTTGTTACTCAGTTCCTGAATCCAGGCCACAGGCCACAGGCTCACACCCTATTCATATCCTAAATGTGCCCTTAAGACAGGATTTGTGAAAGAGACAATGGGGAGATTTCCCCTTTCCTTCAGCCTTGCAGAGAAATATTTGAGGTCATTTTGGGAGAGAGAAAATGGTTTCAGGACTTTTCTGTGAGTTCCAGACATGTGGTTTACATATTTGTATGTGTTTGCTTGGTACATTTATGAACATCTATTTTATATATATAAGACCTTAAAATTATTATAACAGGCTGCATTCACAAAGTAATTTATTCTGTTTCCATGAATGTTTATTTCTGCATTGTATTTCAGCTTTCACGTGATGCAAAAGCTATTTCCAGTCGAATATAATGCATGTTTAACACTCATTTCTGTTTCACTTGATTTTTAAAAAAATCCACTTGAAGCCCCATTAGAATCAATTTGATTCCCTCCCCCTCTTTCTTTTTTCCATTCTCCTGCTGTAAAGAGGCCGCATTTTAATGTTTTAATGTTGTATTTTAATCTTGTTTTTTAAGCTGTATTTTAATCAACTTGTTTTTATTATTGATTGTTAGCCACCCTGAGCCCGGTCTTGGCTGGGGAGGGCAGGGTATAAATAAAATTTATTATTATTATTATTATTATTATTATTATTATTATTATTTATCATTAACCCAGAAAATTGTGGAAGTAAACTGATGAAATTTGGGGCATGCGCTGATCTGTGATGTCATCCAGTAACATTCATTGTCGTGTCACACTATGCCAGCTGGTGTGAATGAAATTTAATGCGACCTGCCAGTATATCGGTCAAAAAGCCACAATTCCATAACACAACAGGTACTGCCATGTGAAAGCAGCATTAGAAAACAAGACAGCACTAGTCAGGAAAACTAATGCAATATTCTCCACATCTGAATGCACTCCAAGGTTGTTCATATTTACAGCGCAATCCTACACTTATTTACTCAGATATAAGCCCTATTGGGTTCAATGGACTTACTCCCAGGTAGGGGTGTGTATAGTATTGCAACTTTAGCCCTGATTTTTTTCTATCTCCCTATTTATGAATGCTTGAATCTGAACAAACACAGACAGACAGGAGACTTTATTTATTGAGCACCTTTTTAAAAAACTTACCTTTCCTCTAATGGAGCTCAAAGTGAGCTCCAATTCCTGAGAGGAAATTTGACCCTGAATAAATTTCCTTTATTCCATATTTTGTTAACTGCCCTAGGACCAGCGGGTAATGGGGCGGTATATAAATTCAATCAACAAAACATAAAACAAAACAATAATAGTAATAAAAAATATCCCAGCCCAACACTCTTGTCTGCTACACCACACACTGACTTTGTGTGTCTACTTTGCAATGAAATACTGTATACAATCCAGAACAAATTTCCACAAAGTAAAACCAAGTGATTAAAGACAGATGAGGGAATTTTATGTTAGCTTTAAAAAAATGTGTTTTTTAAAAATAATTTAAGCAAGAAATATACTTCGGTGACATACAAGAATAAAGAAAATTGAACTGAATCAAGAATCTACTCTCACAATTATCTTTAGGTGGTACTATACCAATGTTTTTATCATGAATTAACCCCAATTTGTCCCCCAAATGCTGGCTCCATACAAAAAAGAAAGATACATATTTCCATTCCCAGTGACAACTTTTGGGGAGATGGTGTTCCTAGGAATTCATTTAATAACAAAACAAGAATTGATACCAATCCTTTAATTAGTGTTACTGGGGACATGAGATGAGCCAAATGAAGATGTTTCCAATAAGGAATTGATTCTATATTTGTTGTTTCCTGAGATTTATAAGTAAAACAAATATCTAAAAAACTATGACTACCCCCTAACACCAATAATAATCTTCTCATTTTCAGGGATTGTGAAGGAGACAACCCAAATCTGTAGTTTGTGTGGGGGTGTATGTTACATTTAAATTCTCTATTCTGGTCAGTGATCAAAATAAATTGATTCATTAATTCAAATTTAATTCTCATTTTGTTTTTTCATGTTCTTCTTCTTGTATGTCACTGATGTAGATGTTATTGGATTAAAGGAATTTAATGATAGCTGATATGGCTGTATGTACGTCTTCCAAGCTTTCCTCATGACTAATCTTGGTTATATGCCAGCCTTTAGTGGGTTGGCAGGAGTTTTGGCACTCCTTGTAAAACAAAGATCTATTCAGGGATAAACATGCCTTCAAGGTATTTGTTTAAAAGAGAGAGAACATTTTGGAATTCCAAAATAATCAATCAGCAATCCTTGTTCCCACTTAGGTAATCCTGGAACGGGGATGAAGGGAATATTTCACAATCATTTTAGAGCAAGCCAATCAACTACTCAAATGTCTGTCAGAAGGGGGAAAATATATTTTTGATAATAATTTTTATTAGTTTTCAGTTACAACATCCAATAAAAGCCTCATTACAACAATGCCAATTAAATTACAATTCCAAATACAAATAATTCCAATACCAAATTATATAATTTAGGAGCTGGTTTGATGATTTACTTTATTTCTGCGTTCCATAATCTTATTAATTTCAATGACCTTCCCGTCATAATATTTGTTATGTACTGAAGTTCTCACCCTGGGCCAGCAGGGGGATACTGTAGATAGTTCAGGTCCACATATGCAAATAAGGGATCAAAAGTGACATTCAGTGATTGGATAGTTACAGAAAGTGGTTACTGTTGCGTTCTAGTGGAGCTCTATATAAGCAGGCTGGCTGAACCCTTCAGTTCAGTCCTGTTCTGGCCTGTGAATAAACAAGAGCTGTTTGAAGAATCGCTGTGTCGTCTGATATGTTCACCCACAACAATATTAATCCCTTATACACCAGCTGCAATATTTTTTACTTCTATTTGAGTTAACACATGAAGTAATTTATAAACACTGCAAGTGAAGATCTCATACTGTACAGTGGTACCTCGCAAGGCGAATGCCTCGCAAGACGAAAAACGCGCAAGACGAAAGAGTTTTCCGTTTTTTGAGTCGTTCCGCAAGACGAATTTCCCTATGGGCTTGCTTCGGGGCTAAAGCAGCCTCCCGCGACCCTCTCCCAGCTGGAGAGGTGATGCGCAGCTATGGCAGAAGCCTCTATAGCAGTGCGTCACCTCCCCAGCCGGGAGAGCGCGCGCGGGGCTAAAGCAGCCTCCCGCGACCCTCTCCCAGCTGGAGAGGTGACACGCAGCTATGGCAGGAGCCTCTATAGCAGCGCGTCACCTCCCCAGCCGGGAGAGCACGCGCGGGGTGCTTCTTTAGCCCCGCGTGCGCTCTCCCGGCTGGAGAGGTGACGTGGGGCTGTAGAGGCTCCTGCCATAGCCGCACGTCACCTCTCCAGCCGGGAGAGGGTCGCGGGGCTACGGCGTCTTCGCTCCATAGGACGCACACACATTTCCCCTTCATTTTGGAAGGGGAAAAAGTGCGTCCTATAGAGCGAAAAATACGGTACAATATTTGATTGGGGAAAGAGATGGTCCTTTGGAATGATAAAAGCTTGTTTATTTAGGAAAGGATGGCAGGTTGCACCACAGAACAGCTATGGTAGTCTATTTCCACCTGGCTTTTCACTTGTGGGGTGCCTCAGGGTTCCGTCCTCTTTCCCATGCTCTTTAATATCTATATGATGAAGCCGCTGGGAGAGATCATCATGGGCTGGGTGTTCATCAGTATGCGGATGATACCCACCTCTACCTCTCTTTCAAATCAGAACCAGTGAAGGTGGTGAAGGTCCTGTGTGAGTGTCTGGAGGATGGATGGCAGCTAACAGATTGAGGCTGAATCCTGACAAGACAGAAGTCCTGTTTTGGGGGGGACAGGAGGCGGGCAGGTGTGGAGGACTCCCTGGTCCTGAATGGGGTAACTGTGCTCCTGAAGCACCCTGTGCGCAGCCTGGGAGTCATTCTGGACTCACAGCTGTCCATGGAGGCACAGGTCAATTCTGTCTCCAGGGCAGCTGTCTACCAGCTCCATCTGGTACGCAGGCTGAGACCCTACCTGCCCATGGACTGTCTTGCCAGTGGTGCATGCTCTGGTTATCTCCCACTTGGACTACTGCAATGCACTCTACGTGGGGCTACCTTTGAAGGTGGCCCAGAAACTACAACTAATCCAGAATGCGGCAGCTAGACTGGTGACTGGGAGTGGCCGCCAAGACCATATAACACTGGTCCTAAATGGCCTTTGGCCCAGTCTACCTGGCCAAGTACACCCCTATCATTCAGCCTGGACACTGAGATCCAGCGCCGAGGGCCTTCTGGCAGTTCCCTCACTGTGAGAAGTGAGGTTACAGTGAACCAGCCACAGGGCCTTCTCGGTAGTGGCGCCCTCCCTGTGGAACGCTCTCCCATCGGATGTCAAAGAAATAAACAACTATCTGACTTTTAGAAGACAGCCCTGTTTAGGGAAGTTTTTAATGTTTGATGTTTTATTGTGATTTTAATATTCTTTTGGAGCCTCCCAGGGTGGCTGGGAAAACCCAGCCAGATGGGCAGGGTATAAATAATAAATTATTATTGCGTATTATTATTATTATTATTATCAGCTATTGCGACAGATATGAGTTTCTGCTCTTTCTTTTAAATGCCTTCTGGGTTGAACATTTCTGGAGAAGGTAGCAGACATAAAACGCTCTTCCTGCGGCAACATGAAGTGGCTCTCTGGTTAGATATTAGATGACATTACTAGCAAATCCAGAGCAAATTACCACCTCCAGAGCTCTGCAACAAATAATGGAGGGAGGATTAGACTTGCATTAGGATAATCCTTGGTGGACTGTAGCTGGGTGTTTCCGTAGCTTTAAAAATGTGTCTGCACTATTGAAATGGGAATAAACATTTTAAAAGTGTTTTAAAAGTTAAGAAGCACTTGGCTGGTTAGGAAGCAACAGTCCTGATTCCAAACCTGTTCGCGTGGTTTGTGTGTTCGTAAGAATATTGTGGTTCCTGAGGGGGTGGTGGTAGAGGAAGGGAAAGCGGGCATTCGCCCATTCACATGGTTCTTTGTTACCTACCAGTCTCATGCAGCTGGTGGCGGGCATTTGCTTCATTATTGTCGGACTGGTGGTTGCTCAATAAAGTGTCTGTGTACACAACAGACTGAGAGACGGAGGAATGTATAAATGTGAAAGACTGCAAAAGAGCCTGAGGCACATATATATCCGTATTGGGGATGGGGAAGAATTTCAGTTCAATCGGCATTTAAAGCAAAATCTCTCCAATTCTCCAACAAAAGCAGCTCTCCAGCTGAATGCCAGCAACTTCGAGGAGGAATATTTTGAGGTTGAAACCCCCCGCAGCGTTCCGTCGGACTACAACTTCTGCATTTTACATCTGGCGGCTTGCAAAATAAGCAACATGCTTTGTGTTCTGAGCAAACCCTGCATCCGTTCAGGCCTCTTTCATCACATCCTTTCTTTAAGGCTTGCCTCATCATCTAACGAGCTTCTTACGTTACACACGCACAAGACTACATTGTTGCATGCCATGCAATTAATCCAATATAAATTAAGATCCCATGCTTCTGAATTCACAATTATTATATTCTCAGCTTCCTGTACAAAAGGATGTCTCACAAGGATTGGGGCGGAGTGGAAAAATCAGTGCTCTTACTGTAAATTTAGAGTAGCAGAGAAGGGTGTGTCTCAGAATGTACACCCCTGGTTTGAAATAGTGGTTTCAGCAGGGTCAGAGATGGGCTAGAAGCCAGCACAGCTGCTTAAGGACAGACAACTTGATGTATAGGACAAGTACACATATCTGCTGGAAATGTAAAGGGGAAAAAAGGTACCTTTTATCATACGTGGTGATAAAAGCTTTCTGGGAGATGATATATAACGAAATGAAAATAATGTTTAAAATAACTTTTGTTAAAAATCCAGAAGCTTTTTTATTAGGAATTACAGGTACCGACACTCCAAAGGACCAGAAAAGACTTTTTATGTACAGAACAACAGCTGCCCAGATGTTACTAGCCCAGAGATGGAAAGAAGACAAAGTTCCCTACCAGAGAAGAATGGCAAACCAAGCTGATGGACTATGTCAAGATGGCAAAGCTGACTGGAAAACTCAGGAACCAAGAGGACAAAAACTTTACAAAAGAATGGGAAAAATTTGTAAGTTATCTAAAGCAGGGCCTTCTCGGTAGTGGTACCTGCCCTGTGGAACACCCTCCCATCAGATGTCAAGGAAATAAACATCTATCTGACTTTGAGAAGACATCTGAAGGCAGCCCTGTTTAGGAAAGTTTTTAAAGTTTGAAGTTTTTTTCTGTTTTTAATGCTCATTTGAAAACCACCCAGAGTGTCTGGGGAAACCCAGCCAGATGGGCGGGGTAGAAATAATCAATTATTATTATTATTGTAGCTTAGAATATTCATAATATGCTTTACCTTTGGAGTAAACACAGTCTCTCTCATTGATGGAGGAAATTACAGTCATACCTTGGTTCTTGAACTTAATCCCCTGCTCAGTGCCTGAGGGCCCCAGTCCTGCCACTCACCACCTGGACCAGGGCAGGGCCGGACAGGCTCTATAAAGGGCTGCTGCCGCTGCCGCTGATGGGCAGAGAGGGCTCTGTTTAATTGCTGTTATTTTTTACCTATGTCATTTTAAACTGTGAGATTAATGCTGTATTCTTACTTTTAGATTTTGATTTATGTGGAAATTGTTTCCCATTTGGTTGTGTATTTTTTTTGTTGCAGTTTATTTATTGTTTATGACTTTTGTAAACCACAGAGCCTAGGACTTGCGGATGAGGTCGGTGGTTCGAATCCCTGCAACGGGGTGAGCTCCCGTTGCTCAGTCCCTGCTCCTGCCAACCTAGCAGTTTGAAAGCACGTTGAAGTGCAAGTAGATAAATAGGTACCACTCCGGCGGGAAGGTAAACAGCGTTTCCGTGCTTTGCTCTGGTTCACCAGAAGCGGCTTAGTCATGCTGGCCACATGACCTGGAAGCTGTAGGTCGGCTCCCTCAGCCAGTAAAGCGAGGTGAGCACCGCAACCCCAGAGTCGGCCACGACTGGACCTAATGGTCAGGGATCCCTTTACCTTTTTAAATCTTATTATGCTGTAAGCCGCCTTGAACATTGTTTTTTAACTGTGGAAAGGCGGCATACAAATAAAAAAAATGAATGAATGATCTGTCCGTTTGACTCCCAAACATAGCTGTCAACTTTTCCCTTTTCTTGCGAGGAATCCTATTCAGAATAAGGGAATTTCTCGTAAAAAAAGGGAAACGTTGACAGCTATGCTCCCGAAACCGTTCGAAAACCAAGGTGTGGCTTCCAGTTTGGCTGCAGGAGCTTCCTGCACTCAAGTGGAAGCCGCGTTGGACATCCGGCTTCCAAAGAACTTTCGAAAACTGGAACATTTACTTCCGGGTTTTCAGCGTTCAGGAGCTGATTTGTTCGACAGCTAAGCTGTTCAAGAACCAAAGTTTGTCGGTAGCCACAGTCATTTTCTGTACAGCGGTTTGAAGTGCAGAGCCCCTTTCTCCTTTACACCTGAACTCTCCTTTTATGCACTGAGTGCAGGAATCTGCTTTATATTGAAGAGGTACAGTTAGGGTTACCCCAGAAAGCCCTAAAAACTGTTTGTGAATCCCCCCCCCCCGCCAGGCCTCGGAGTACGCATTTTAAAAACTGCATTTTCCTCTAAGACAAAAAGCATGAGCTAAGCAGTCCTCTCTGTAACAAAAACGCTGTAACAAACCCAGAGCTGAGAACAGTAAAGCTTTTCGCTTCCCAGATCCAAGATAACCTTGTCCTGGTACATTGATTTGCAACATACTTCCAGGAACAGAGTCAGAGAACGAAAAGCAACATTTCTATGTAAGAATCTGTGAAGGGGGAGAGGAAAAAGGGGGTTTGAAAAAAGGATAAAACCTGCTTGTAAAATGTTTTCGGTGCGGCCTGTCTTTTGTGAACTGAATCACACAGGTGCCTCTGCCCCCCCCCCCAATGGCAGAATAAAACGCTCTTTCTCTGGATTAACCCCTTGGTGTCGTTTGGCTCCTTTTGTCTCTGCTTGGGTGCAACAATTATTCCTACCCATGGATTAATAAGGCTACAATATAAGGTGAGACCTATTAGTTAATCTCTTCAGTATTGTCTATCTGACAGCCGCTTACCTGGAGACGCCAGTGATTAATACTGACGCCCTTTGCATGCTAAGCATGCTCTCCACACCTGAGCTACAGTCCTTCCACCCTGTGCTGCTGGCTTAGTGTGACAAGACTCCTGTCTCTGGGGAAGAATCAACGATTACATAAGCTAGCAGTGCATGTGTAGACAAGTTGCGCACAAACCAGTTCTACTCAACCTCTGTATATAAGGCTTGAGCCATCATCCTAAAAACAACACGTAGGAAATACAGACTCTTGGAATTTTAACAGCAGGTAATGGTTGCCTCCAAAAAAGAAAAGCTTCTAACAGAAAAAAGAATAAACAATTTCAGTAAATGCGAACGATTCCTGTAATAGCCACAGCGAAGAAGCATGGGATTTTCAGCTGCATCAGGGAACAATGGGAACAAGTGTTGTTTGTAGCAATTTGTGCAGCTCAGCAGCACTCAAGTCTTGCAGATTTGAAGGTGCCATTCCTTTTATATAATCCTCTTTAATGATGCTTCCTTCCTTGTCTCAGACATGCAGTTGGAAAAGAAAACGAGGGGAAAATAAATCTCCGCAGAAAGTTCCAAACCCCAACTAATGCCTAATAAAGGATCATCTTCTGTCTACTTTAAAACCCAATCTATTATTAATTTAAGACTTTTGCTACTATTGGAGTTATATTTTTAAGTAAAAGCACAGAATAAGGCCTCAATCCAATACACACTTACTTGAGGGAAAAGCCCCATCAAACCCCTTTAACAACAGCTTGTTGTGCAGGAATTTTGAAATGCTGACAAATGTTGTAACAGCAGGGAGTTTTAAAAAAAACACATTATTATTGTTGTGCAGTGCCAGATCTACCATACAACAAAGTGCAGCAGGGAGAATAGGGACATGAAGTAAGAAACTGATGTCTTGCTGTGCTAGTCTAAAGCAGGGGGCAGCAACATTTTTCAGTAGGGGGCCGGTCCACTGTCCCTCAGACCATGTGAGGGGCCGAACTATATTTTTTTGGGGGAAATGAACGAATTCCTATGCCCCACAAATAATCCAGAGGTGCATTTTAAATAAAAGAACACCTTCTACTCATGTAAAAACACACTGATTCCTGGACCGTCCGAGGGCTGGATTGAGGAGGCGATTGGGCCGCATCTGGCCCCCAGGCCTTAGGTTGCCTACCCCCGGTCTAAAGTGTTGGCCCTGCTTGGGGACCATTTGAGCTCCCGCCCAGAGAGTAAAATGTGTCTGATCAACAGCAGCGTTGTGGCGAAAGCAGAACATACAGACATCACTGCTTCAAGGGGGACTATACAAACGCAGAATGGTGCAATACAATAATAAACAATAAAGATGTTTGGCAGATAAAGATGATGGACTTTTTGAAGCTACCCGACCTGACCGGAAGAGTCCGCGACCAGAATGAGGAGGAGTATCAGGAAGAATGGACGAAATTTAATGACTATTTGGCTAAATATGCTAAGTTAAATTAATTGGAAAAAGCTTGCCATTACTAGTTAGGCTTAGGATTTAGGCAAGTAATGTGATGAATTATTGTTTAATGCTGAACTGGGAAGAAAGAGCGATGTTAAGTGATTAAGTTAAGATTATAAGAACCTTGATTTGGAAAACCGTTAAAATGATTTGCATTGAAATTCAACTAGGGGGATATGAGGAAGTCACTTAACAATGTTAAGAAGTTTAGTTTCAATAAGGCTAGGATTTATGTTTGTTTATTTTTTAGTGTGTTTCTTAATTTTGTGAAAAATCAATAATTTTTTTTGGAAAAACAACAACAATAAAGATGTTAGTCTTTGGGCTAAGTGCTGCCTGTATTCTTGAAATGAAAGCAGTGCTGGCCTGAAAGACGGTGCTGCAAAAGTGCTCTGAAGCCATTTGAACTCTGGAGGTCTGGCATGAAGCCTTCAGATATCAAGCCGGACTTATCAGGCAGCTGCCTCAGGCGGCTGAATTTCGGTGTCAGGAAACAGCAGCAAATGACTTGTCATTTAATTTATTAGCATTGTATTTTTATAGCCGGGGATAGGAAGAAGCACTTGTGGGATTTTCTGCCTCGGGTACCAAAATAACTTGGCAGGCACTATGCGTCTTAAGGGGCGGGGAATCATTTGTCCGTTCGCCTCAGGCAGCAAAATGTCTTGGGCTTGCTCTGAGGGCTCAGATCAGTTCAACAGTTGCCATCTATAGCAGCAAGAGCACTCTATGGCACGGGTGAATAGCCAGGTTTAACCACAATTTGACCATATAAATGTGTGAATCACAAAACAGAGAAACCAGTAGGAGAACACTTCAATCTCCCAGGACATTCTATACAAGATCTCAAAGTAGCTGTTTTACTACAAAGGAATTTCAGAAATAGACTGGAAAGAGAAGCTGCAACTCATTACCAAACTCAAAACCATGGGGAGACCTGGTCTGAACAGAGACATTGGATTCTTATCTCATTATACATGACTAAGCCATTTCTCACCTTCTCACCCCTTGCCTTTTCCTGTAAGACCTATTACAGTCGTTAAGAGTCGTCAACAGGCTCATCTCAGCTATCTGCCAATCTCCCATTCCCACCACCCTTCTGAGTAATACCCCTCCCCACCTTCTCACTATATAGAAGGATCTGGCAACTTCTGTTTCAGTGTATCTGAAGAAGTGTGCATGCACACGAAAGCTCATACCAAGAACTAACTTAGTTGGTCTTTAAGGTGCTACTGGAAGGAATTTTTTTATTTTGACTATGGCTGACCAACACGGCTACCTATCTGTAATATAAATGTGTAGTTCAAGTCACCAGGAATATGTTGCAGGGGGCAGCAACTTTTTTCAGCCATGGGCCAGTCCACCATTCCTCAGACCTGTGATGGACCGGACTATATTTTGCAGGGGAAATGAACAAATTCCTAAGCTCCACAAATAACCCAGAGATGCATTTTAAATAAAAGGACACATTCTACTCATGTAAAAACACACTGATTCCTGGACCGTCCGTGGGCCGGATTGAGAAGGCGATTGGGCCGCATCCTGCCCCTGGGCTTTAGGTTGCGTACCCCTGCTCTAGTGCAACCAGAAACCATTTTTGCAAACACATTTGCACTCAAGCTGTTTTCACAGAATCAGAGAGGGGGAACGGCAGGGCATCTGTTCCAAAATAAACAATAAAAATTCAGAACTAGAGTACTGCATCCCTAATAGACTGTTGCTCAGCTTCTGTTGGAGGACCTCAACAAAGACCTCACCCCACTAGAGATTGGCTTCACTTTTACTATTGAAACTTTTCTCCTAATGTCCAACCTTCCTTTATTATACCATACCTTTAAAGCATATCACTTTAAAGACTCCCCGTTCCTTCAAAGAATCCTGAGAACTGTAGTTTGTTAAAGATGCTGAGAGTAGTAAGGAGACCCCTACTCCCCTCACACAGGCTTCCTCAACCTTGGCCCTCCAGATGTTTTGAGACTACAATTCCCATCATCCCTGACCACTGGTCCTGCTAGCTAGGGATCATGGGAGTTGTAGGCCAAAAACATCTGGAGGGTGATGCTGAGGAAGCCTGCCATTACAGAACTACAATTCTCAGAGTTTCCTGGGAAGATGGATTGCACCACTCTATAAACCAGGGGTCAGAAAACTTTTTTAGCAGGGGGCCGGTCCACTGTCCCTCAGACCTTATGGGGGGCCGGACTATATGGGGGGGGATGAATGAATTCCTATGCCCTACAAATACAGTAACCCAGAGATGTATTTTAAATAAAAGCACACATTCTACTCAAGTAAAAGCACCAGGCAGGCCCCACAAATAACCCAGAGATGAATTTTAAATAAAAGCACACATTCTACTCATAAAAACACGCTGATTCCTGGACCATCCATGGGCTGGATTTAGAAGGTGATTGGGCCAGATCTGGCCCCCGGGCCTTAGTTTGCTTTCCCTTCACAGTTTTTAGCCAAATGTAGGAGACAAAAGACACCAATGAAGTAACCCTTACAGGGCAATCCTTTATGTGTCTACTCAGAAGCAAATTCCACTTTGTTCACTAAGCCTTAAAGCCAGGTGTATTACTGTAAGATTGCAGCCTTGAACACAATTCTATTAAAACATCAATCCAATTAAAAACCTATTTACTGTACTGGAAGCAGATGCCATTAATTTCCATTGGGCTTTCTTTCTCAGGAAACAAGCTTAATACTGCAACAGGAACTCAGTCATTCATTGCCGTGGCTACCACTTCATCAGGCTCTAGTATTTTTGTACAGGAAATTATGCAGGACAATTCTATAAGGTGGTTATTTCTACATCATGGTGCTACCGGCCACACTTAGGGAGGTGGAACAAAGGTCAGACCATTGGTCTATCCAACTCCAGACTGTCAACAATGACACTGTCTACAACGTCATTAAGGACTTTAGAGAGGAGTCTTTTCCAGCCCAAATGCAGGACATTTGGAGAGAAAAACCACCCACAGGTTAGAAAACTGACATTTTATTTGAGTGTGAACAATTCTGCAAGCCGAATAGACTCTGTATGGACTTCTAGAGACTTGTATAGAAGGTAAAGAAGGTAGAAATTATACCACAAACATTATCAGACCACAACTCTATAATAGCGGAATGAAGAACAGGGAAAAGTTTCCCGATGAGATGGAGATGAAATGAAAATGTATTAAATGATCAATAAATATTAGAAAAGGGGGCAAAAAAATTAAAGGATTATTTTGAAATTAATTTAAACCATGAGACAGATTTAAAGGTGGTTTGGGATGCGAGTAAAGCGGTAGGGCTTTTTTTAAATACAGCTAAGCGTGAACCAGAGAAAGAGAGCAGGAAAAAAACAAAAATTTTTACAAAGAAAAGAATAAAAATAAAAAGAAAAGAAAAATAATTAATAAATTTCCCTCAAAAAGTGAAACAGGACCTTAAGGTACTGCAAACGCAACATTCAGTGATAATAACCCAGTAAATAGTGTGGAAAATGAGATATATTTGAGAATAGAGGAATAAAAGAATAAGTTAAGATCATTTAGAGGATGCAGCAAAGGACCAAAATAAATGTAAAGGACCGCAGAAAGAGGGGGAAGGGAGTCGAAGATGTTAAAATTATGGTTGAATAATTGTTGTAATGTATATAAATGAAAATTATAGATAAAATTATAGATCAATAGATCGATAGATAGAAAGATATAACAAATGCAGGGCATCCCTTCCCCCATTTAAAGGAAAGCAAGAGGGGAGTAACCAAGTCATTAAACTGGCTTAAGTAATCTCATGTACAAAGCAATTAACCAAAATGGCATGGAATAGAACCATGGGAAAAGGCAAACATCCCATCTCAGAAACCTTCTAAGGCCATCTTCATATATGCATAAACTTCATGGGATCTGCTTCCATACATTGTGATTCCATGCCACTGGATAGTGTGTATGGATGAAACCACTGCTTGTTTTGTGGGACCAGTCACGCAGCTCTTTCCCACCTGGTCAACATCTTTCCAGCAGAAAGGATGCCAGCCTAGTGTGACTTCTCCAAGTGGTTTCAGCCATGTGATTTAATTCACATAAATGGTCTCAGCAACATGGGGTCATAGAAAATGATGTAGCTCCCATGCCACACACACACCAGTGGAGAGCACTTCACAGCTGGAGGAAACGATTATGAATTAAACTGTTTGGGCAATATCCTTTATAAAATGCAGGAGTGGGGGGACCAATGTCCCTCCAGATGTTGGTAGATTCCAGCTCTCATTGGCTAGGTTGGCTAGAGCTTATGGGTGTTAGGATATATCATCATCTAGATGGTCAAAGGTTTCTTAGCCCTGATATAAATCTTTATATTCCAAATTGCACTGATATGCTTCTGAGCCCGATTTTAATCAAGCTGCCGCGTTTCGCTTGCTCCCATGAGAAATCATTACCCAGCCCAATACTTCCTACAATCTGTAATTGTTCCTGCATGTAAAAAGTTACCCTTTGCTCACTGTCGTCCTGCTGCCTGTAATTACAATATATTTCAACCTCCTGGGTCATTACTTTAGAACGATTTCCCGCATTCTGCTGCTTTAAGTCAAGTTTAATTGTCATTTTCCAGTGTTCATTAAAAGGTGAGAGATTGTATTCATCGACAATTTTCAGAAACGGTAAGCTAAAGGAAGTGATATTCTGTACCTCCCTTTAATGCTTAAAGAAGAGCCGGAATTATGTCCAGAGATCAAGAAGATTTGAGGTTTCCTCTTATTCAGGGATCGGCAAGGTTTACCTCGCCTGGGCCGGTTCACTCCAGCGGAGATCCCTCCATGGGCTGGATCGCACACACAACCGCAATTTCTGGCGTCTGTGCCTGCGCAGATGCAAATTTCAGCGTCTGAGCATGTGAAGGCACAATTTCTGGCACCGCGGAAGTAAGTCCCCACACTGTGCTGCGCCGGTTTAGTGCAGTGCACGGGGACTCTCTGAGTGGGCGGCTCTTTTCGGGGGCTGCTTGGGGGCTGGTTAAACGACCCCCGTAGGCTGCTTGTGGCCCATGGGCCTTAGGCTGCCTATCCCTGCTCTTATCCCTCCATTATTTGAAAATTTGCATTATTTTATCATCTAAAAACTGGGAGCCAGTGTGGTGTAGTGGTTAAGAGCGGTAGTCTCGTAATCTGGTGAACCGGGTTTGTGTCTCCACTCCTCCACATGCAGCTGCTGGGTGACCTTGGGCTATTCACACTTGTTTGAAGTCTCTCAGCCTCACTCACCTCACAGAGTGTTTGTTGTGGGGGAGGAAGGGAAAGGAGATTGTTAGCTGCTTTGAGACTCCTTAAAGGTAAAGGGTAAAGGACCCCTGACAGTTATGTCCAGTCGCAAACGACTCTGGGGTTGCGGCGCTCATCTCGCTTTACTGGCTGAGGGAGCCGATGTTTGTCCGCAAACAGTTTTTCTGGGTCATGTGGCCAGCATGACTAATACGCTTCTGGCAAAACCAGAGCAAAGCACGGAAATGCCGTTTACCTTCCCGCCAGAGTGGTACCTATTTATCTACTTGCACTTGATGTGCTTTTGAACTGCTAGGTTGGCAGGAGCTGGGACCGAGCAACAGGAGCTCACCCCGTTGCGGGGATTCAAGCCGCCAACCTTCCGATCGGCAAGCCCAAGAGGCTCAGTGGTTTAGACCACAGCACCACCCTTAGGGTGGTGATAAAGCGGGATATCAAATCCAAACTCTTCTTCTAAATATACTCCTGCCAGCCTAGACTTTAATTTCGTGACACCACTAGCCTCCACTGACTGAGCAGCTAATTTAATAATGCTCCGTGCAGAAACCCAAGAGGCACTGTCTCCTGCAGTGCTTTATCTTTCACCTGACACACCACCTGATACTCAATGCTTTTCCACGGAAACAACTCACAAGTTCAGCTAGGAGTCACCAAATGATGGCTTACCCTGTGATTTACATGCAAAAGTTACTCAATGGCTTCACATGCAGGTAAAATCCTTACATTTACAGTAAAAGCAGAGCAAGCGGAAGGCATGTCTTCCTTCATGGCTGGTCGAAGACAAAGGGGGTGGGGAGGAGTGGAACAGGAAATTAGATATGCTCCTTCCCTCCCAGTAGAGGAGGGGAAATGACATCACAGAGAGTCCTCTCTACCAATTACATTTCTATGAGCTGAGTCTTTGTCTATCAGCAATACAGCTCTATGGTTGTTGGTGCCTAAACTTACTAACTAGCAAGAATATGCATTGTTGGAGTTTGACTACTATCTCCCACAATATCTTGGGCTTTTTGACTTCCATTTCTCTGTCACTTAGGGAGATGCCTTAGACAGAGTCTAAGACAGTGTTTCCCAACCGGTGTTCCGCGGCACACTAGTGTGCCGTGAGACACCGGCTGGTGTGCCGTGGGAGGGAGGCGGGCGAGTCGGGCGGCGAGAGGCGGCGGCGGCGAGGATCCGCGTCGAGCCGGGGGCGGCTCCGCGGTGGTGGTGCCGAGCGGCGGGGCAGCGCGCGCAAAAGGGAGGAGCGCGAGACAGCGGAGGAGGAGGAGGCCGGCATGTCCGGGCAGCAGCAGCAACAGCAGCAGCAGCAACTCCCGGCGACGGCTCCTCCTCCGCCCGCTATCGCCGCCACCACCACAACAGCCGCCGCCGCCTCAGCTGCCGCTGTCCCTCAGTCCCTCGCTCTGCTGCCTCCTCCCACCCCGGCAAGGGGAAGGGAAAAAACGTTCACTTTTGTGCGTCCCTCCCGGCGTGACGCTGCGCGCTGACGTCACGGGGCGGGGCTTTAATGGTGGTGTGCCGCGAGATTTTTTTCCGGTAAACAGGTGTGCCGTTGCCCAAAAACGTTTGGGAAACACTGGTCTAAGACATTAGTTCCTTAGACATTAGTTCACCTAGCTCAGTATTGATGATTCTGACTGGCAATAGCTCTCCAAAGTTCAAGGTTGGGGAACATTCTTTTTTCTTTTTTCTAAATATTTTTATTGGTTTTTTCACAATTTTATACATTTTAACTTCACGATTTCAAATATTAAAAGGTTCTTTTGAACCTTCGGACCTCGTTCCCTCCCTCCATGGGTTCCATATTTAAGATTAAATTTACTGCATCTTTTACCATTGTCCATCTGTTATATATCCATAATTATCATAATCAATTCCACATTGCAAGTGTCATTACATCCCTGACAATGATTTTAACTGTTTACAGTGGTCTTTTAAGCAAATTAAGAATTTACTCCAGTCTTTTTAAAATACTTGATCTTCCTGGTTTCGGATCTTCCCCATCAGTTTCACCATCTCTGCATACTCCATCGGTTTCGTCTGCCATTCTTTTGTTGGTACTTCTCCCTCCTTCCTTCCTTCCATCTCTAGGCTACGAGTATTCTTGTTGCCATTGTTGCATATATAAGAAGGTCTTTTATCTTCTCTTGATACCTCTTCATCTATTATACCTAACGAAAAGGCTTCTGGTTGTTTTTTTTTACTTCCGGGTTGGCGCCATCGCCGAATGGCGGATTCCCTCCGAGCTCCGGAGGGAGTCTGCTCGACAGGGGCCGGGTTTTGCCGCGCCGGCAACGCGGGGACCCTTAAAAACCACGGGCGCGGATGCCCGTGGACATGGTGACTCGACGGGCACCATTAGCGCCCTCCCGACCCGCAAAGGAGCCTTTTTAAAGGCTACGGAACGGGGGACTGGGAGCGGCACGGTGCTGTGAGTCTACTGCTTCCCCTGCTGAGCGAAGCCGCATGCCATTCGTCGGAGAGTGCTGACTTCTTCCTTTAAAAATTTGGACTCAAAATCAAGAACAACAACCCGTGAGTAACCTGGAAATTGGACTAAGATTATTTTTTTTTTGTGGATTTGGCACGAGCGGGGGAGGTGCAAAGAGGAAGTCCGTCTCCCCCCCCCATTGTAAACATTTTAAAGCAAGGATTTGTCAACTAAGGTTGAGAGAAGTTTTTTTTCCCCCCTGATTGGATAAAAGTTATTAATTCCACGGATTTAAAAGTTTAAGTTACTGTGCTGGAGGATAAGAGTTTATTATTATTCTTCTTCTTATTATTATTATTAAGTGCCACTCTTCCCGAGACCGGGAGTAACCCTTGAAAGGAGCCTGCTGAGGAGTTACAGAAGATTTTGACAGCTGTCAAATTAGCTGTCAAAGTCGGAAAAAACTGAAAGTTTTGGTTTAGCCGGTTATATCGTTACAAGGTATTGAAAATAAAGAAAGATTGATACAAATTAATTTGACTTTTGGACTGGAAGTGAAAGGAATACTAAGTAACCAGAATCCCTCTAGAGGGGATTCACGGACATTACAAGAATGGAAATAGGTCGGAAAATATTGGCTGATTTGGATGAGGTTGTTTTTCTCATGGGAAAGCTGCGAAAGATGTACGAGCAAGGCCATGTTTTGTCTACAAGTCCTACAAAACCGAAGTCAACAGCAAATATATCTACTGAGTTGGAAAAGGACTTGATGTTCAAAACACAGGCAGCTGGACAAGAAAAGAAACCAGAGACTGAAGAGGAGGAAGAGATATTTGCTGAACAGGAGGAGCAGAAAGGAGGGGCGGCCGAAATGTCACAGAAGGTAAATGAGAGCCGGAGGCCTGCCAAGATATAAATCTGATTAAGGTGGAAGCTGGAGCTTTTGGGGTATTTGGACTTAAGAAACAGAACTTGAGCTCCACCTTTAAACAAGGAGGCCTGGCTGGAAGGAACATGGACATTATAGAGAGAGTGCCCCTTCGAGATTGGGTGTTAAACATAAGGGACTCTCAAAAAAGCCAGCAGAAAGGGACTGAGAGAGATTCAAGAGCCTCGGACGTGAGGTCACCAGGCTAAGTAGATGGACTAATGGACTATGGTTTGGGATTGAAACCGGGGAGAGAAGGGTGGGGTTTGGAAAACCAAAGGGGGCCTGATCTTTTTTACTTTGTGTTAAATTTTATGTTGTTATCACTATAAGAATGGGGAATTCGTGGAAAGGAAATAGGGTCAACCTTAGAAAAAGTTTTTTATAAATGATTAAGGTATATAAATTAAAAGTTGACATACAAATTGAACTAAATATAATAATGAATTAAGGGTTAAAATTTAACATAAATAAACATAATAACAAATTAAGGTTAAGAAATTAGAGATAAGAACTTGTTGGATAAATATTTGGATTTGGAATACAAGAAGGGGAGGTGAGGGGAAGTCGTGGAAAGAAGTTATTGAAAATGGGACTTTAAAGGTTGAATTCTTTTGTGTTTTCTTTTTTCTTTTTGTTTTTTTGTATCATTTGAAACTCTAATAAATATTACTTTAAAAAAGGCTTCTGGTTTTTTTAACAAATGTGTTTTTAAACATTTTCTTTAATTCGTTATATATCGTCTCCGAGAAAGCCACCTTCCACCTTCCTTCCAACATAAATTTGAGCTCGTTTTGTATATTTTTGCAATTTCACTCGGTGTTAAGTACCAGCAACACATCATTTTCATATAGTTTTCTTTCAACAAGCAGCATGCAGTAAATTTTATTTCCTCTTTCCATAACTTTTCCCAAGATGAAAGTTGAATATTGTACCCAAAATCTCTAGCCAAATGTATAATAACTGCTTTTGCTTCTTCATCAAGGTTGGGGACATTTCCTATCCTACTAGGAAATGTCTGGGAACGAACCAAAGACTTTACTCATGCAAAACAGATGCTCTGCCAGTGAGTTACACTTTCCCCTGAGGTCGCAACAGAAGCAGAACTTCTAGAAATAGAACATGCCAATTTGCACATGTCTACTTGGGGGCATGCGGGTGGCGCTGTGGGTTAAACCACAGAGCCTAGGGCTTGCCGATCAGAAGTTTGGCGGTTCGAATCCCCACGACGGGGTGAGCTCCCATTGCTCGGTCCCTGCTCCTGCCAACCTAGCAGTTTGAAAGCACATCATAGTGCAAGTAGATAAATAGGTACCGCTCCAGTGGGAAGGTAAATGGTGTTTCTGTGCACTGCTCTAGTTCGCCAGAAGCGGCTTAGTTTGCTGGCCACATGACTTGGAAGCTGTATGCCGGCTCCCTCGGCCAATAAAGCGAGATGAGCGCCGCAACCCCAGAGTCGGTCACGACTGGACCTAACGGTCAGGGGTCCCTTTACCTTTACCTGGGGGCAAGAGTGGTAGGAAGAGATGGCAAATTTCTGTTTTAGGCCTGTAGATAAGCACAGAGGAGGCAGGGCAGCATAAGGAACTTGCATTTTCTGCCTTCTGGCATCCCTGTCACATCTAAAGTCGTCCTCTCTTTCTCATGATATTGCTCAGTCAAAACTCAAAAAACCCACATACTATTTGCTAGTACGTCAGGTTGGATAATGACTCACATAATATCCCGCACCCCCCTTTGCTACTGTAAATCATGGTACAGTGTTACCTCGGGTTACATACACTTCAGGTTACAGACTCTGCTAACTCAGAAATAGTACCTCGGGTTAAGAACTTTGCTTCAGGATGAGAACAGAAATTGGGCTCCAGCGGCGCGGCGGCAACAGGAGGCCCCATTAGCTAAAGTGGTGCTTGAGGTTAAGAACAGTTTCAGGTTAAGAACAGACCTCCAAAACAAATTAAGTACTTAACCCGAGGTACCACTGTACATTTATTTCAGCAGTTTGTGTTTATTAAAATGTAAACAACACGCCCCTTATTTTAGAAGCTTATAGACTCTCTGCCTGATAAATGAGCATTCTTTTTTTTTAAAAAAGATATTTATTAAAGTTTTTAAAATATAACAATGAAAATGAAAAATAAAAAGAAACAAAATACAAAATACAACATAAAAACAGTTAAAAAGACAAATAATTTTCCATGACATATCTTCCTTACACTTATTTCCCCCAGACCTCCTCATACCTCCCTTCTTTGTATTCCACTTCAATTTGTTAGTTCAGCAAATCCTTACCATTAAGCTTTTACCCATTTGTAAACCTCCCCCCCCCCCGTATCTCCTAACGCATTACAGCTGGAAACCCCTTAGTTTCTATCCAACATCCTTCTAGCATTCATCAATTTTACAATATTTCTGTAAACAGTCTTTAAATTTCTTCCAGTCTTCTTTCACCATCTCTTCTCCCTGGTCTCGGATTCTGCCAGTCATTTCTGCCGATAAATGAGCATTCTTTGCTCCCATCACAGCAGACCATATTCTTCTAGGATAGGAAAGGCTCTGGACATGACAGATGTTGCCACCAAGAAGGGCTTTTGAACCAGATGACCGTGGATGTCGCTTCCATACCTCCAAAATCCCCCTTACAACACTTCCATTAATCATCCACTGTGTCACCCAGTCGGTTACTGATGATGACTGTGCATGTTTTTTCATTAGGTCAAAATTGCCTCATGACTTTTCTTTTTGTGGCAAGCGGAAGGGGTGAAGGGAGAGCTAAAAACAGCTAGGAAAATGCAGGAGCGACAGAGAGAAAAAGAGAAAAGAGTGAGAAATGAGAGAGAGAGAGAGAGAGAGAGAGAGAGAGAGAGGAGCAAGAAGGAGAGGGCAAGGAAAGGAGGAAGAGGGGACAAGCGAAAACTGAGCAACTATACTTTCACACAGTATCCAGGGGCTTGGAAAGGGAGTAGGGAATAATAATAAAAAAGGTAAAGGACCCCTGGATTAAGTCTAGTCAAAGGTGACTATGGGGTTGCAGCGCTCATCTCGCTTTCATGCCAAGGGAGCCGGCGTTTGTCCACAGACAGCATTCTGGGTCACGTGGCCAGCATGACTAAACTGCTTCTGGCACAACAGAACACCAGGACGGAAACCAGAGTGCACGGAAATGCCGTTTACCTTCCCACTGCATTGGTATCTATTTATCTACTTGCACTGGTGTGCTTTCGAAACTGCTAGGCTGGCAGGAGCTGGGAGAAAGCAACAAGAGCTCACTCTGTCGTGGGGATTCGAACCGGCAACCTTCTGACCGGCACACCCAAGAGGCTCAGAATGCACACTGCAACAAAGCGGGTTGACTTTAACAGTAACGGCAGATGAATTTTTTCATGGTGTGGCAGCTTAACCTGAGTATGTTAAAGGCACAAGCACAAAGGCAGTTTTAGAAAGCTGGCGAACATTAAAAAGCTGGCAAACCCACAGGGCATCTTCCTCACCACTGATCTCTGGGGAAAATTCTCTACCACTATAGCCCAAACAATGCTTCTGGTGCAGTCCTATTAATTTGTACAAGTTGGAGTGCAAAGGTGTGAATCCCCAACCCTCTAAGACAGATAAACTTCTGCTTAAAGTCAATTGCTCTGAAAATTATTTCAGTTTAAGATGCACACCTTGATCCTAAGGCCATGATTGGAAGAAATTAGCCCAGAACTTTTCTTACACGTTTGTAGGATAGTGGGTTGCAGTTAAAGTGCAAGCAGAACCAGGATTCACGGGGACTCCGCCCTGAAAGCTTATTTTCCAAGGTCAGAGCCTGGAAGCAAGGATGTAAAAAAAGAATGCCTCTGAGCACACACAGAGTGTCTTCTCACTTCTGAGGACAGCTTTGCATATTACACAGCAGAACCACACCTTTGCCCCTCTGTCCCCTACATCCAGTGGGGAGATCTGGAAAATCCTATCTCCCCAGCACATACACAAACAACCACACATATGCATACACCAGTGTTTCCCAACCGGTGTTCCGCGGCACACTAGTGTGCCGTGAGACACCGGCTGGTGTGCCGTGGGAGGGAGGCGGGCGAGTCGGGCGGCGAGAGGCGGCGGCGGCGAGGATCCGCGTCGAGCCGGGGGCGGCTCCGCGGTGGTGGTGCCGAGCGGCGGGGCAGCGCGCGCAAAAGGGAGGAGCGCGAGACAGCGGAGGAGGAGGAGGCCGGCATGTCCGGGCAGCAGCAGCAACAGCAGCAGCAGCAACTCCCGGCGACGGCTCCTCCTCCGCCCGCTATCGCCGCCACCACCACAACAGCCGCCGCCGCCTCAGCTGCCGTCGTCCCTCAGTCCCTCGCTCTGCTGCCTCCTCCCACCCCGGCAAGGGGAAGGGAAAAAACGTTCACTTTTGTGCGTCCCTCCCAGCGTGACGCTGCGCGCTGACGTCACGGGGCGGGGCTTTAATGGTGGTGTGCCGCGAGATTTTTTTCCGGTAAACAGGTGTGCCGTTGCCCAAAAACGTTTGGGAAACACTGGCATACACAACGGGCATTGAATTTGGGGCACCAGTGATGATAGCAGAGAAGAGAATAGGCCTGACCCACACGGCACTTCCACTTGCACAATCCCATTGAATTGAACGGGGTTCCTGTTGCATTGTGCTCTATGTGAATTAATGGGAAGCTGATCCCATCAGATACTCAAATCTCTCAAGCCACAGGGAGTAAGAACTTGGAAACTATAGTTCACCGGGCATGCACAGATGGAGGCCACACTTCTGAGATCCTCTTGGCTTTTTCACACACCCCATACTGCTGCTTTTTTTGGGAAGTGAGTCCCACTTTCTTCAGGGGGGCATAATTCCAATAATTGTGTAGCAATTTCTACACAAACAAACCGCATTCTACAAATATCAGTGCAGCCATGCAATCGCCCCACACTTTTCTCTGGCCAGTTGAGCCCACTCCTACTTAGGAAGCAAATATTTGGAGGGCTGGACCTTTAACACCCAGATTTATTCATGAAAAGCTCACCAGCAGCCCCCATCTTCACGCCCCCCCCATTGATAAAAAAGCAGGCAATTTGTTAAGAGCTAAGAAGTCGCTGGGGGTGTGGGTGGCGCTGTGGGTTAAACCAGAGAGCCTAGGACTTTGCCGATCAGAAGGTCGGCGGTTCGAAACCCCCAATGGGTGAGCTCCCGTTGCTCGGTCCCAGCTCCTGCCAACCTAGCAGTTCGAAAGCATGTCAAAGTGCAAGTAGATAAATAGGTACCGCTCCGGCGGGAAGGTAAACGGCATTTCCGTGCGCTGCTCTGGTTTGCCAGAAGCGGCACAGTCATGCTGGCCACATGACCTGGAAGCTGTATGCCGGCTCCCTCGGCCAATAAAGCGAGATGAGCGCCGCAACCCCAGAGTCAGCTACGACTGGACCTAATGGTCAGGGGTCTCTTTAAGAAGAGCCTGAGATTAGCTCAGCAGGTACGGCGGGAATCTGTTAATCTCAGGGTCCCAAGTTCGAGTCAAGAGATTTCTGCATCGCAGGGGGTTGGAACTCGAGGACCCTCGGGATTCCCCTTCCAAACCGACCATTCCATGATCCCTGCATTACAGTTCGTAGGATTTTGGGCAGTTAGTTAGATCTCCTGTCTTCCCCAGACAGGGCGCGCCCAGGCACATCAACAAGAGTAGGCGCATAAGTTGAAAATCCCACGGATCCTCTCCGACTAGGAAGCGCAAAGTGTGCACCCTCGAGGGGCACCCGACGCGGCAGCTCGTGGGTGGGAGACGCCGTTGAATCGGGACCTTCGACTTCCTCCCCGGGGCAGCCCAGGCCTTTTCCCACAAGCGCGCGCACCGGGGAAGAGGAGGAGTCCCTTTTTGCACCTGGGGATGGGCGGCAGGGAAAGGGAGGAGCCGTCGCCTCCCTCCTCCTGACCCGAGGCAGAGCAGGAAGAGGAGGGCGTCGCCACCAGATCAGCCACCCCGGAGGAGTCTCCTCCACGGTCCGGCGACCAGGGAGGAGAGAAACTACCCACCCCGCTCCTTGCAGGATCGCAGGGGGCGCAGATGCGCGGAGATGGCTGCGGGTCTCTGGATCGCTTTCCTGCCTCTGGCCCAACTCCTGCTGCTGGCGGCCGTGACCCTGCAGCGCGCAGGTAAGCGGCGATCGGGCGCCTGCGCCCCACGCGTGTTTTGGGTGGGGTCCGCGTAAGGTGCGCCCGGCGGATCGGAAGCGGGGAGTTCCTCCCCCCCCGGGTGTTAAGGCTTGTCCGAATCGCGGAGGGCGGGTTGGAGAGGTAACCGGAGAGCCCCGTGGGTTGCGCGTGGGACTGGGGGTCGTGGGTTCGAACCCAGAGTTGGGCGAAAGAGTCCTGCGTCTCGCGGGGTTGGGCTAGATGCCCACCGGGGTCCCTTCCAACTCTGCGAGTCTCCGATTCCACGAATAATCGACGTCGCGCCAGCCTGCGCGCCTTGGCAACTTCCTGGCCTTCGCCACCCGTGAGCGCGGGAGCCTGGAAAGTTTGAAAGCGACTTGGTGGGGACCTCTTTCGTTTCGGAGTTTTCTTTCTTTCCGTCTGAGGAAAGGGGATCGGGCTGGTTTGAAACTTGAAAGGGGTGCGGAGGAAATGAACGGGAATCTCTACTTATTCGCTCTGCCAAGGAAAACTTTCATGTCTCCTTTTGGTAGCTGGCGCAGTGAAACTGCGGAACTCGCTGCCACAAGAGATCGTGACGGCCACCAGCTTGGGTGGTTTTAAAAGAGGAGAAGGCAGATCCGTGGAGGACAGGCTGTATACGTGGCTGTTAGCCTTGATGAATGTGCTTTTGGTAGGCAACAGTTATGCTTCAGTTGCAGAGGAGAATGCTTTTGTGCTCAGGGCCTGCTTGCCGGTTTCCCATATAAGCTGGTTGGTCACTGTTGGACTGGTTAGTCACTGTGAGTACAGGATCCAGGACTAGATGCGCCCTTGGCTTGATCCTGGAGGGCTGTTCTTAAACTGCATGTCCTGAAGCTGAAGTGATTGGTGGCTGCTAGTGCGTTTGTTTGCTTGTTTTAATGAAACACTGCAATATTTTTCACTTCCACTATCGTTGCTTTTGGTATATCTGTGCTGCTTTGGGACGACTTATTAGTGCTGAAGACGTGATTCATGGCTCAATTGGGTAGAGCATGGTGCTGATAATGCCAAGGTTTGATCCCTGTATGGGACAGCTGTCTGTTTCTGCGTTGCAGGGGGTTGGACTACATGATCCTCAGGGTCTCTTCCAACTCTTCAATTCTATTATTCTATGTATATACTTCCAGTACTATCCCCGCATGTAGCAGCAAAACTGTACGCCTTTATCTGCCCCGCCTGCAGCGAAACATGTCTCTCCCATACCAGTCGCTGTAGCCACCGCAGGCGCCGTAACTCTCCAATGCAGTGTTTGAAACTTCCATTGTCCTAGGCGCATTTTGCGACAGGGACTTTCATTAGTGCAGGCAGTTTCTGAGCTCTGGGTGCCTAAGATTTCAGATTAAAACTGCAGAGTGGAAGGAAAGGAGGACTTTTTTCTGCCTCCCCACTTCCAGCTACTCTCTGAAGACTGGAGAAGAGACCTTCTTAAGAATAATTAGGGGGGCGGGCAGGGGAAGGACTAGACCATGTGAAAAATGAATTTTAGATGCAGTTCATTCATTTTCAGCTTTGTATTCTTGTTACAAAAAAAGTGCACCCAGACATTGTTGCACCCATAACTTAGGTTTAAGGTGCCAGACAGTGCCATTATCTGGAGGTGCATGACTGGGGATTATTACTGCCTTCACACACTAATACCACATCTTGTAGAATTCTATCAGTTATATTTTATCTGCACAATTGGAATGAATTTCAGGAACCAAAAAGCTTTTTTATGTGCAGAAAAAGAGGTTGGAATAGGCCAATATATATGTGGGCTGTCCCTGGATCAAGTGACTTTTATTCTTTATGTTCTCAAAGCTCTTAATGTAGCTCAAGGTTGTCATCGGAACTAGCCAGATGTTTAACTGATAATGAATCACAGTCAGTCCATCATTTGAAAAATAAGGCTTTTGAGCTGTCTTACGCGGGTGGTGCTGTGGTCTAAACCACTGAGCCTAGGGCTTGCCAATCAGAAGGTCAGCAGTTCGAATTCCCGGCGACAGGGTGAGCTCCCGTTGCTCGGTCCCTGCTCCTGCCAACCTAGCAGTTCGAAAGCATGCCAAAAAGTAAAGTTAAAGGTAAAGGTACCCCTGCCCGTATGGGCCAGTCTTGCCAGACTCTAGGGTTGTGTGCTCATCTCACTCTATAGGCCGGGAGCCAACGCTGTCCGCAGACACTTCCGGGTCACGTGGCCAGCGTGACAAGCTGCATCTGGCGAGCCAGTGCAGCACACGGAACGCTGTTTACCTTCCCGCTGGTAAGCGGTCCCTATTTATCTACTTGCACCCAAGGGTGCTTTCGAACTGCTAGGTTGGCATGCGATCGGCAAGTCCTAGGCACTGAGGTTTTACCCACAGCGCCACCCGCGCCCCAGATGCCAAAAAGTACAAGTAGATAAATAGGTACCACTCCGGTGGGAAGGTAAACGGCGCTTTCGTGTGCTGCTCTGGTTTCGCCAGAAGCAGTTTAGTCCTGCTGGCCACATGACCTGGAAAAATTGCCTGCGGACAAACGTCGGCTCCCTCGGCCAGTAAAGCGAGATGAGCGCAGCAACCCCAGAGTTGTTCGCGACTGGACTTAATTGTCAGGGGTCCTTACCCCCAAATGGCAACTTGACTTAGTTTAAGGAGAGTAATCCCTTTTATGAGAGGGTGGAGCACAGAGTTCTTCTTAGTTTGTGTGGAGTGACTCCATGCTTCGATGTATCTGCATGATGGTTAAAGGTAAGGGGACCCCTGACCATTAGGTCCAGTTGTGGCTGACTCTGGGGTTGCGGCGCTCATCTCGCACAACAAAATCCTGGTTGTGCTCATGGTACCAGCTTTTCTCAAGTTTGGGTCCCCAGATGTTGTTAGACTACAATTCCCATCATCCCCGACTGCTAGCATGGGTGGCTCCCAACATATATTTTTTGGCCATGTCCCCCGTAAAGGTAAAGGGACCCCTGACCATTAGGTCCAGATGCAGCAGATGCTGTATGTTCTATATACTGTATATAATGTAAAGGTAAAGGGACCCCTGGCCATCAGGTCCAGTCGTGGCCGACTCTGGGGGTTGCGGCGCTCATCTCGCTTTATTGGCCAAGGGAGCCAGCGTACAGCTTCCAGGTCATATGGCCAGCATGACTATGCCGCTTCTGGCGAACCAGAGCAGCGCACGGAAACGCCGTTTACCTTCCTGCCAAAGCAGTACCTATTTATCTACTTGCACTTTTGATGTGCTTTCGAACTGCTAGGTTGGCAGGAGCAGGGACCGAACAACGGGAGCTCACCCCATCACGGGGATTCAAACCGCCGACCTTCTAATCAGCAAGTCCTAGGCTCTGTGGTTCTGGTGTCAGGATATCATTCTGATGTTATTCTGCTGGCACAGCCAGGTTGTGACTGGGAACACTGTTGGTTGGCCATACTCTTCCAACAGTTTATCAGAAAGCAGCTTTTTAAGAAGTGTTGCAACACTGACCTAGAAAGTTGTCCGATCCGATCCCAACAATTCTGGTGTTGTCTGTGTAGTAGCTTTGATGCACTCACCCTCGATATTTGTGTTGTCAGAGCTTTTCCCCCAAAGCTTTAATTATACACAACTTATGCAAATGTTGCCGCATTTGAGCGAGTTAATGATTTGTGAAGGTGTTCCAGACACCAATGGAAAAGTAGTACGTCCAGTTTTTGTCCCGGCACACTTAAACATAATTTAATTCCCTGCTCCAGAATACAAGTGGTTTTTCCTTCCAAGCTCCTTCATGTCTTACTTCTTTTTGTTATAAAAAAGAGCGATCTTCTTACAACACGCAGCTGATGTTATTCATTCCACTAGGCCTCCCTGAGACAAGAGAGGCAGGAAATAGCAGTTATTAACTGGCTCCTTCTTAATGCTATATTTGCATCGCTGACGGTTCGGATGCTGTGCACAAAACATGATTGTTATCCTAAGCATTTCAAGTCAATTTTATTAGCTTATTGAGGAAATCCAGATTCTTGGTCCTTTAAGAGAAGTGGAGCTTCAATAAATCCCCAAAGCCTTTTTACTGATAAGAATGGAATAGGCCCAGTTGGTTTACTGGATTTGGATGTCAACAAATCTAAACAAAGCTACTAAGCTGACCAACAGAAATTCCGTAGAAGTATTATCTCTGAAGTTCCAATGCATCCTGTCCGTGTACTATAGCTGTAGAATTAGAAGCAGGGAAGATGGTATGGGCACGCTGTGTTCTAGAAAACAAAAAGGTGTGAATTAATGCTATTATTTTGATCTAGGGATGGGCTGTACTGTAGGAAGATTTGTCGCTTGTAGTCAGGCAACAGCATAGCTGAATGTTGACTAAATATCACCCAGACAGCATTGGAAGATAACTCTTGAATTATTGTGCATAAAAGAAAAGAAAAAATCCCTGAAGGATGTGACTTATCTTGCTGGAAGGTTTTGGATCTTCTCCCTAATGGTGATTAAATAAGAACATGAAATCTTGACTGGTTTACACCAAAGGTTCCACATCCGGCTTCCCATAGCTGCCTCTGGGAATCACACAAGGAAGAAACGAAGGCTGAAGAAGAAGAAGAGGAGGAGTTTGGATTTGATATCCCGCTTTATCACTACCTGAAGGAGTCTCAAAGCGGCTAACATTCTCCTTTCCCTTCCTCCCCCACAAGAAACACTCTGTGAGGTGAGTGGGGCTGAGAGACTTCAGAGAAGTGTGACTAGCCCAAGGTCACCCAGCAGCTGCATGTGGAGGAGCGGAGACTCGAACCCGGTCCCCCAGATTACAAATCTACCGCTCTTAACCTCTACAACACACTGGCTCTCAATGTTTCTCTCCCAACAACTGCCATTCAGTGATGTTCTGTTTCCAGACCTGAAGTTTCCACTTAGCCCTCGTGGTTCTATAGCCCCAACAAACAAACCTTCCATGGTTTTTGTCTAGTCCCCCTTTGGTGACCTTTGTTGTGCCTTGACTTTAAAGTAAAGGTAAAGGGACCCCTGACCATTAGGTCCAGTCGTGGCCGACTCTGGGGTTGTGGCACTCATCTCGCTTTATTGGCCGAGGGAGCCGGCGTACAGCATCCAGGTCATGTGGCCAGCATGACTAAGCCGCTTCTGGTGAACCAGAACAGCGCACGGAAATGGCGTTTACCTTCCTGCCAGAGCAGTACCTATTTATCTACTTGCACTTTGACGTGCTTTCGAACTGCTAGGTTGGCAGGAGCAAGGACCGAGCAACGGGAGCTCACCCCATCGCGGGGATTCGAACCACGGACCTTCTGATCGGCAAGTCCTAGGCTTTGTGGTTTAACCCGCAGCGCCACCCGCATCACGCCTTGACTTTACTGCTAACCAATTTCAGTGGACAACCCCCAAGCTCTAGAATTTTATGACTGGGAGAAAAACCTCTCCACGTGCTTTTTCCAAGACGCACAACATTTTATACACCTCTACCCTGTCACCATTTTTCTCAGCTAATTATCCCCAAATTTCCTCCTAGGGATAATTTTAGTTGCCCTTTCTCCCACCTTTTCCATATCCTTTTTGAAATGGGGTGACCAAAACAACCACATGGATTTGGTTTCTATAATGGCATGAATATATTAGCACTTTTATTATTTTTGGGCCCCTTTCTTCTTTTCCCACACAGAATTCATTTTTCTCCACAGCTGCCACACGCAGAGTTGCCATTCTCACACAGGGACCCATCACAGCCCAGTCATTACCAGTTCAGACTCCAGTAGTGTATATGTGAAGTTGGGGTTGTTGCTGTTCTTTTGTCCCCATGTGCTTGTGTTGAACTGCATTTACTATTTTAATGCCAGTTCAGCCAGTTTGGAGAGGTCGTTTTGGAGCTCCTTTAATACCTTGTTTTGTTTACCACCCTGAACAATATAGTATCATCGCCACACTTGAAATAGTGTGAATGAAGGTGCCTCACCCTTTTGATCGCTTTTTTCTGCACCTTTCCCCAGCCCTACAATATCTTTTTTGAAAATTGGAAAACCTATTGTGGCTTTGCTATTTATTTACAAACTCAGGTCTAGAGAATTACAGTATGAATCTCTTGGAGACAGCAGCAAGATTTTAGAAAACAGCATTATGCATATATATGGATCCAGATTTGCACAGAGGAAAAAAAGAGGTATTTCAAAATCCTATTGACCAACCAGGGTGGATAAAAATCAATGATTAAAAAAAAATCGGATTATTTTATTTAAATTGGATTTTTAAAATAAAAGGCTTTTGGAAGAAAAATCTTTCTAAAGATAGCTTTCTATTTAAGTTACATTATAGTCCAAAGGCTATTCATCAGGAAATAAGGATTTGTTTTAAGTTTTTCATGTGTGCTAAAACTCAGTCTGTTTTTGTTTTTTTTAAAGAATTGTTTAACCACATCAGTTAACAAACATGGATACATATGCTATAATGTTATTGTTTTAGTTAAATAAATTGTTTAAATTGTTATCAAGGAAATGATTATTTTTCCCCTTCTGATAAAGTACAGCAGAAAAGGTGTCCAAATATAAACAGTTAACTTATTAAACCTCACAATAATTTCATAATTATCTGTCTATGCATTTCTATTAGTATAACCAAATCAAAAATTTTTGATAGATCTGTAAAAACTACTCTGAAAATTTATTATTCCAAAGATGAAACCACCTTCTAGTTGTAAATATTAGGATTATACCAGCAAGAATGAGTCTTTCTGTAAAGATGAAGAAGAAGAAGAAGTCTTACTGACTAGTGATTTAAATCAATTTGATTTAAATAAAACCCACCCTGGTGCGTAGCAGCCGCCATTCATGTCTTTGTAAACTCAAAGCTAGACCACTGTAAAGCTCTCTACAGGGAACTGACCTTTATAATCCTTAAACAACAACAGGAAGTTCAGATCGCCATGGCCTTACTCCAGAAGTTAGATATGTCATTGGGAGTACATCCCTATGGTATCTAGAGTGGTGGTACCTCTGGTTACATACGCTTCAGGTTACAGACTCCGCTAACCCAGAAATAGTACCTCGGGTTAAGAACTTTGCTTCAGGGTGAGAACAGAAATCATGCGGCAGCGGGAGGCCCCATTAGCTAAAGTGGTACCTCAGGTTAAGAACAGTTTCAGGTTAAGAACAGACCTCCAGAACGAATTAAGTTCTTAACCCGAGGTACCACTGTATTATTCTTGCACCCTGTTGTTTTTCTATGTGCTTGTTTATATAGCTTGGACCCAACATTTGTTGCCATTCCTAAGACAGGAGAAGAGTTCTCTATCTTATATGTACTTAGCTATGTGCCAAGTTAGGGATGAGAAGGTCGGTGTGGAGAGGCGTTCTTGATAATGCCTCTTTAATTGCAGAATATTACATCTAGGAGACTTCATAAAGTCTGACGGCAAGCGTCTTCCTCCAGACGTGTTATCTTCAACTAGATTTTGATGACTGGTGTGAATGGTAAGATGTACCATGTGCAATTAATAAGGCTTAGTGTATTTTGTTTCAACTAGTTTGTTTTCGTTATCCACTCCAAACATTTGAGATGGGCTGAATTGCAAATCAAATGAATAAAAGCATTCCTTAAACCCTTGCAGAACTGGACAGCAGCTCTGTGCAATTCAGAGAACTTCCCTGGACTTACCAGCCAGCTGCTCCAAATCCAAAATCATTGACATCACAAAGCTGGCTCTGAGCAGTTTATGTTTGGTGGAATCATAGATGTGGACTGACCTGGTGATATTTGAAAGTGCCCAGCGTACTTCCTTCCTATGTAGCATATTTCATAGAATCACAGAATTGTGGAGTTGGAAGAGACCCAAGTGTCATCTGGTCCAACCATTAGCTAAAGCTGGAGATGGAGATTCCACAGGTGTGTCTCTTGTGGCTTTGTCACTTTCCACCTGCTCTGCGTTGGCAGCGAATCGTCTTCAGAAGCATGCTGCCTTTGAACGTGAACTGTTTAATAACTAGCACAATGGAGGCGACACCAGAAAAACTGAAACTGCCCTAAGATGTGATTAAGCGTTTCAGGTGACCACCTTTAGGAAGCTCCGCAGAGCTCTTTGGGTAACAGTATATTAGAAATATTCAGCCCCGTCATCCTTTTTTTCTCAAGAGTTTTAGCAATGTAGAGGCAGCAATTGCTGTTGAATTGTTGGGTTTTGCAATGGGAACATAAGAATCCGCCTTGTAATGAGACCAAGTAGCCTTGCTTTGACTTGCAGCTGCTCTCCAGGGTTTCAGAAAGAGTCTTAGCCCTGCTTGGAGATGCCAGGGCCTTTCCCGTATTTGCAACTACCCCAATAAATATTCTCCAAGTAAACCTGATGAAACAGAACCTTGGCTACTGGGAATACATGAGATGCTTATATCATAGCACCCAAAATTAACACGGCACACTCCTTTGGGTGTTGTTTACTGAATGCAAAGTCAAACATGTGAAATTGGGTCCTAAAATATTTAGAACATCAGAACATTTTCTGGAAATACAGTGGACGCTTGAGTTGCAAATATGATCTGTGTGGGATGCACGCTTGCAACCTGCAGCATCCATAACCCGCAGCTGCGCTTCTGCGCACCTGCGGGTTGTGATTCGGCGCTTCTGCGCATGCGCGCCCGCCAAAATCCGGAAGTAACCCGTTCTGGTACTTCTGGGTTTCAGCGGTCCGTTACCAGAAAAAACGCAACCTGAAGCATCTGTAACCTGAGGTGTGACTGTACATTGTCTGGAGCACCAGTATTACTAATAAACTGACTGATAACAATTTCCTGGACAAGCCACATCAATGGCTACAACTTGGTGGTAATGGCATTATAATGTTTTATTATGTAGCATTAGTCATCTGCTGATAAATTTTCCCAGTGTTTTGTTTGAAAGGCTCTACTATTGATCACTAGCCAGGATAGAGTGACATAGAAGCATATTCAAAGTATTCAGGAAGGGACAGCTGTAGCCTGTAGCCCTGTACCCATTTACTTGCGGGGAAGCCATACTGAACTCAGCGGGACTTTCTTTTGGGTGGATTTGTGTAGGACTACACCATAAACGAAGTATCAAAAGTATGACGTCTTGTTTCTTCGTGTACAATGCTCAATGTTTCTCCTGCTCCTCACCATCACCCCCACCCCCCTGTCTGGAGAAACAATGGAGTGCCACTCCGGGGGTGAAGTCCAGCCACTGTGTTAGTGTGAGGGGAAAGTTTGTTTTGCTGGGCAGGTTGGGTCAACAAGTGTTTTATTTTTCCTTTTTCCCTGTCAGCAAACAGTTAATGAATGGCAGCCTCTGATTGGCCGGGGTTCCAGGAGGGGGAGTTGAAAAGGAGAGGATTTGGAGAGACAGTTGAGGAGATAGGGAGTGAGAGGAGAGAGAGTTGGTTCTGGGTAGAAACATCCACTCTGAGGAATATATCATAAGCTAGAGAAAGGAGTCTCTGAGCTTAGCATGAAGGACAGTGTATGGTGTCCTGTGAGAGTAATAGGCCAGGAATTACCGTATTTTTCGCTCTATTAGACGCACAGGACCATAAGACGCACCTAGTTTTTAGGATAGGAAAACAAGAAATAAGAAAGCAACACAAAGCATCCTTAGCTAAGAGGGAGCGCTCCTCCATCTTCACTCAGGAGGCTTTGCAGAGCTATCCCTGAAACCAGGAGAGCAAGCGGGATCAGTGCACACCAATCCCTCTTGCCCTCCGCAAAAGCAAGCCTACTGGCTTTCCTCCCACCTCCCGCAAAAGCCAGGGATAGCCGCGCGAAGCCTCCGCAGGGCAGCGGATCCCACTCGCTGTCCTGGCTTCTTGTTTAGCCGTGCAGCCTCTCCCAGGCAAGGGGAGCCTTCATCCCCTGCCCTGGAGAGGCTGCGAGCGGCTAAGGCTCCCCCAAGAGCCGCACTCCCTTTAAAGAGCGTGCGGAGCGTGTGTGTGGTTCTTGGGGGCTTTTCCCCGAGGAGGGAGAAGGGCAGCCCTTCTCGGGGAAAAGCCCCGAAGAGCCACGCACACACTCCACACGGCTCTTTAAAGGGAGCGCTGAGCAGAGCCTCCTGCCTGCACTCGCTCCATAAGACGCACACACATTTCCCCTTACTTTTTAGGAGGGGGAAAGTGCGTCCTATAGAGTGAAAAATACGGTGACTGGGAGGCTGAGGCTCAACCAGGAGAAGTAGAAGCTGTAAAGAGACAGTCTACTTAGTGCTCATTCCAGTCAGGAGGGGAGAGATTCTTTTATGAAAAGTGAAGACTCCCAAACCAGTTAAGAGGGGTGGGGAGTTCCCTTGGGTCTGTTACTTGGAGTACCTCAGGAGTCGGGTTGTCAAAGGGGTGTGCAACTGACAGGAAGTACCACCTTGTTTAAGAACCAAAGTATCAGGCGGCAACAGTTGTGCAACAACTGAGAAAGAACTGAAGTGAAATAACATTATAATCTGAAGTATCCTATGTTTTACCCACTTTGTGTCATAAACTTCCTTTGTTTAATAAAATCATTCTTGCTTATTTGATCAAACCCTGCCTGAGACTCCAAATCATTAAGTTTTCCCTCACACACGTCCCCCACAAGATAGTTTGTGGGAATTTGTGGAAGTGGTGTTCCGTGAGGGGGGTGCACTATATTTAAGTGAGGGCCGGCCCAATGGTATCAGGGAAAAAGTGCCGTTGTGCCATTGCAGTTATCAGCACCAAAGTGACCTCCATGGGGCACAAGCTTGAGGAGCGTATATGGAAGTCCTGGGCTGCCTAGAAGACAAGATTCCCCTCTCAGCCTGACGTCACATTTGGCACCAGCTTGGCTGAAGAAGTTGCCAGAAGGAAGTGTACAAGGCACCATCCAACCATCTTAGGGACTCCACTCTGCATGGTGTTTACTCCTTAGCCCTTTCACCTCCAGAAGACAGCCTGCAAAGCTGCTGAGGTTTAAGATCAGAGTGATTTCAGAGGCACCATTTACCCGTGTGGTCTTGCTTTGCAGATTATTCAGGCATGCTGGCTACTAAAATCAGGCCTGTTCACTGGTACTGTGGGGTCTCAGGAAGAGCCACGGAGGCCTGTTCTTGTCCTGTTTTTGGGGGGTTAGCCTAACTGATGCCATTTTGCTTCTGTAGAAAACTGCCTGCTTTAGTATTTAGGAGGGTGAGCCACAAATATGTGAAGACCAGATAACGTTGCTAGGCGATTTTCAGGAAAACCTCCCTCTGCCAGGCAATTCTCCTCTTCAAGGTCTCCAGGCAGGGTGTCCTGTTTAGATCAGCGCAAGGAACCTCGAAAGAGGGAAAGGGAGGGGGGATACCTACAAAAAATATGAATAAAGGCTATTTGGGGCGGCTTCACCATCACACTGGTGGGTGTGGCTTGCCCGCTCTGTTTTACTCAGCTGAATAAAGGAGCGATTCTGGGAATCTCCTCTGCCTTTGGCATTTATTGGCTTTTCAGTGACCGAGGCGGCTTGGGCCCGATTAGCGGACCCCAACAGTCCCATGGACCTTACAGGAAGACCATGGGAAGAATTCACAGGAAAGTGCCTCCCTCAGCACTCTTGTAAGGCCTAAAGGCCACCTAAGCAATCTGGTCCAAGGTACGCAATCTAGGAGCAATGCATGCTTAGTTAGTCCCTTTGAAAGACAGGCTTAGCTTTGTAGCTCAATGTTTGCAGAAGCTTCATTTACCAGTGTAAACATGCGTCTTTGGACTGACTGGTTCTGCGTCCAGCTGACAACTTCCTTGTTCTTTTGTCGTGCCCTCGCTTTTGAGTGTTACGTGCTGGGTGTTGCGCAGCACCAAGCAGTGCCTTGCGGAAAATATTGGAATGGTGTGTGTGTGTGTGTTTTTCATGTCTGTTATCTTGCCTCACTCTCTTGCCCTTGTTTCACTTCTCATTTCAGCCCGGTGTGCGTATATCTCTTTGGGACAAGTTAGACACGGTGTTAATTGTATCTTTGCATCTAACCTGCTGATTTTTCAAAATGCAAATTGCACCAGCAGGTGTGGTTGGAAGGGTGAGAGCAGAGAGAGGGAATTTAATCCTTACTCTCCCCTGCTGTGGTCTGGAGGAAAATCCGCCTTGGGAAGGTGCTATTTGCCTTAAGGGGAAATGTCTCTTTGTGGCAAATTCTTCCCTCCCCCCCACATCAAAGGCAAATACCAGGTTCAGAAGAAGGATTTCCCCCAGGAGCACAGCAGGGAAGGGCAATTGTTTTGAAACAGAGTACTTTTAAAGTTTGTGTATTTTACAGATTTGTAAGTCGCTTTGGGGGGTGGGGGCGCTGTGGGTTAAACCACAGAGCCTAGGGCTTGCTGATCTCCGTGATAGGGTGAGCTCCTGTTGCTCAGTCCCTGCTCCTGCCAACCTAGCAGTTTGAGAGCACAGTCAAAGTGCAAGTAGATAAATAGGTACCGGTCTGGCGGGAAGGTAAACAGCATTTCCGTGCGCTGCTCTGGTTCGCCAGAAGCGGCTTAGTCATGCTGGCCACATGACCCGGAAGCCGTACGCAGGCTCCCTCAGCCAATAAAGCGAGATGAGCGCTGCAACCCCTAATGGTCAGGGGTCCCTTTACGTTTACCTTTAAGTCACTTTGAGGCATTTCTTGCACGAGAAGCAATTTTTTTAAAAAGGGAGTATTAATAATAATTAAATCCCCTTCCCGTGCCTGCTCTGATTCCATCAAATATCACACACACATATCCCAAATGCACAGGCAATACATTTTGAAAAACCTGCAGCTTAGCTGCAAAGATGTAGTTTGTCCCTTTTAATGCTGATTTGTGCAAACTTTCTGTTTGCAGTGGTTTCCTTGTCACAAACCCCCCATCTAAGATTCTGAGCTGCTGGGAATTAGGACACACATGTCCTCATGAAGTTCTCCAGACAAGGAGATAGGGAATGTAGAGGAAAGAATGTTGTTAGTTGCTACGTTTATGTCTACATAATTCCTCCTACTTCTGAACTCCTCCTCCATGTTCATTAATTCCCAGCTGGCTAGGTGCTTTTTAGCCCTTTCTGACTGTCATGAGCACTACTGAGCGCTATAAATTCTGCAATGTAGACAGCAGCCAATGGGGTTCAGATTTGGTCAACAGGCTGCCTGTTACTTCTTAGTACCTACTGCTGCCATCATTGGGGACCGGCTACAGTTTGTAGCTCTTATTGGCAATTTGTGTATTCCTTCTCAGACACACACCTCCCAACTAGTCCTGTCTGTACCAGGCTCATACCCAAATGATAATTCGAGAGCATTTGCAGTAGTTCTGAAAATCTGCTACATATCCCCAAATAAGAGTTCCTCTGTTGTGTTGAATGCGGAATGAAAACGAGGTTTTTTTTAATACTAGTTCATGAAGACCAAATCTCATTAGCGAGTGTGCACATACACAAGATTTCACAATATTCTTCCCACATTTGGTATTGTGGAATAAACTGTGAAAGTGATTTTGGAGTGTGGCAACCACTTCCTTTGCATTTGAAAGAAGAGCTAGACTTACGTATTTCCAAGAACAGGTCATTCATTTGCCTGCCTCCCTCTCATGTTTAGCAGTCTTCACACATCCACTGTTTTTGCTGGGCTTAATGTTGTACTGATACCCAAAAACTGGGGTGCATGTTTTAAAATTATTGTGCACCAAAGGCTATTCATGTTACTCTCTTCCATTCCTTTCATACTTGGCAGTAGTGGTAGAGCTTGTTTTTCAAAAGTCGTGTTGTATCGCCTTGATCTCTCAATGTAAAAGCAAATTTAAAAATATATAAAATGGATGGACACTGGAGGAAGGGGTTAGGTGGAAGGTGACCTCTTCACTGCTAAATCCTGTGGATCCAAAAAGTCCAGCCATCCAAAAGCCTCTCCTGAAGGTTAGATGGCTTTCTCCTGAATTGGATGAGCTCTTGTGTGAAATATGGAGGAAATATGGAGAGAAATATCTCTAAAAATCAGGCAAAGGCACATCATGTGCAGAACTTCAGTGAATATTGACTATATTGATTTTCCCAATTTTCGTAATTTCATTGTTGGAGTACCTGATTGTACAGTGGCCCCTTGGTTCTCAAACTTAATCTGTTCCGGAAGTCGGTTCCAAAACCAAAGCGTTCCAAAACCAAGGCACACTTTCCCGTAGAAAGGAATGCAAAATGGATGAATTCATCCCAGACTTAAAAAAACAACCCCTAAAACAGCAATTTCACATGAATTTTACTATCTAGTGAGACCACTGATCCATAAAATGAAAGCAATAATCAATGTATTGTACTATAAAATAAATAAGACAGTACTGTAGATGCTAAAAATTATTATTTTTTCTTTTCTTTTCTTACCTGCACTGATGATAGTTATTGTTTGGATGGGGGGCTTTTATCCATTTCCGCAGTCACACAATCAATCATTCAATCAATCAATCAATCAATCAGTAGCTGAACTGGGTTCCACACAGTCACGAAAACAAATTAACCAAAAAGCCTCAAAAACAAAAACGCGAAATAAATAGCAAAAACAAAAGAGCCAAACTTAATCTGTTCTGGAAGTCCATTTGACTTCCGAAATGATCAAAAACCAAGACAAAGCTTCTGATTGGTGCAGGCGCCCTGGAAACAATAGCCGACAGCCACATTGGATGTTCGGCTTCCAAAAAACGTTTGAAAACGAACACCTCTGGATCTTCGGCGTTTGAGAACCAAGGTGCCACTGTACTAAAAAGGGATTTTGTGCAGCAGCCAGTTACCATCAGTATTCCCTTTTTATGGACCCAAGAGAAGAGAGACATAAAATGCCTCCTTTGATGCTTTATCCACACATATATTGATTACGATTCTACAGTGCACTGCAGCTCTTATAAGCAATACTTCACATCAGTGCACACATCCCATTCTAATAATCTAATACCTTGGGCAAAGAGTTGATGCAATTTTTGAACGCAACATAAATCCTACTAATTGGTTGGTCAGGCCAATTAGTAAGGGAGAATCTTGCCAAGCCAGAAGATATTGTGGCCAGTTTAAATGTAGTCCCTGTTCAAGTGTGTGCATGTGTTTAACCGTGGACTTCTTATATGATTTTTCTCAAAATTTGTCGCCTGTGTGGGTCCTACCTTATATATACTAGGCATGGGTAGGCAAACTAAGGCCTGGGGGCCGGATCCGGCCCAATCACCTTCTAAATCCAGCCTGTGGACGGTCAGGAATCAGCGTGCTTTTACATTAGCAGAATGTGTCCTTTTATTTAAAATGCATCTCTGGGTTATTTGTGGGGCATAGGAATTCGTTCACCCCCTCCCCATATAGTCTGGCCCTCCACAAAGTCTGAGGAACGGTGAACCGGCCCCCTGCTGAAAAAGTTTGCTGACCCCTGTATTAGAGACCCAAGAGATCGCTTTCTGAAACCTTTGTTCTCGGAAGCATGCAGGCACACCCAGCACAGTGGCGTAGCGTGGGTTGTCAGCGCCCGGGGCAAGGCAAGTAATTTGCGCCCCCTAACCCGTGGATTTGCGCCCCCTAACCCTAACCCCCAGATGTTGCGCCCAGTGCGGCCGGCCACCCCTGCACCCCCCACGCTAAGCCACTGACCCCGCAGAAATGGTTCAGTTTCTTTTGAGTGACAATCATAGCTTCATAACACAGAGAGTGGCTCTCTTCTCCGGCTGGAAAAAAAAATCATTAAAAAGGAGTTAAGATAAAATCGCTATAAGTTGTTTTGCTGATTTGGAGGTTTAATCTGAGCTAGATTTAAGCTTTCTGCTTGCCTCTGGTACCTTATTTCTCTCACATCATGGATGTGGTATATGGATATTATGGGTATATGTTCTGTATTATTTTATTAATACTGTGGCTAGAACATATCAGGGGGTTGGACTAGATGACCCTTGGGTCCCTTCCAGCTCCCTTCTTTGATTCCAATGAATTTATGAACAACTTCAAAGGAACCTTATATATACCTTGTGGCGTGTTAGAGGCTTGTGATCAACTTGTGCCCGCCTAGTAAGCCATGTCTTCCTTCATAACTGAACTGTTGTGTTGTTTTTGCTGTATTGTTTGTATGCTTTCTCCCTATCATTTCATCACAAGTCATTACCATGCCTGCTATTTCTACTGCCTCTTTTTAACACTTTCAGTCAGCCTATTAATTCTACCATCAGCTGTTCAAAATGTTATGATTTAGCTTTTGCATCATTTAAGTTCCCCTCTTGTATATTAATATAATTCTCTATTCCGTTAAGCTATCTACGTTTCTGTCACGTATTAAAGCTCTTTCCCATAGCTGGTTTTCTTATCCAGTTTTATTTATTCAGAGGCTCTATCAAAGAGCATATTTCTGGAGTTCTTTCTTTCAAGTTTTGCCCAAAGGTATAAGCCTGGGAGAAACTCCTTTGTTTTTAATGTACTATTGCTGCTCTGGGCTGGCATTATAGTTATTGTATGTTACTGCTTTTGTGATACTTTGCTAGTTGAATATTGCTGTTGAAACTGTTTTATTCATTGGTTTGCCATTATGGATTTGGTATGGTATTGAACTATTTATTTTTTGTGTGTGTTTACACAGCTTGTGTGTTGATTCGTGTTTTATTTATTGTTAGCTGCTTTGGGCTTCTTTTCAGAAGGAAAAACAAGGTACAAATATGAATTCAAGCAGGAGAAATGTCGTGAAATTGTGCTTTTTAAAACAAAATTTACATATGGTGCTGGTAGAGAGAAAATGCTCTCTTTAATTCCTCCAAGTTGTTAGGCAGTAGCACCAGGGCAGACAAAATAATTCTTTGCACAGCACATTGTGAACTTACAAAATATGTTACCTGAAAATTCAGTGGTGACTCTCTTTCCTCTGCCATTCCTCTAATTAAATTCACAGCCTCCAGCATCTTCTTAAAAACCGTATCGGTTGCATGATTCTCCTGTGTAATGTCTAAATTTGTTTGGCCCATACACTACAAGGAATATTAAATAAGATAATTCTCACGGTCCTTAATAGCCTCTGCAAATAGCTCCAGTTTGGAGGCAATCTTTAAATTTCCTTGCATGTGATGTTAGCAACAGCCTAGAAGTAATTCATAGTGAGAACATGGAATATGATAAGAAAGAAAGGAGACTGGCTGAGCAAAGCCTATTAAGGCAAGAACTGCCTGAATCTGGGCAAGGGGGGGGTCTTAAATCAAAAGCAGCCGCGTCTGTCAACACCAGTTATTGCTAATGCAGGCCTGAACAAGAAGTAATGAACTCGCTGTTGCAGCAAGTTGAAATGAGTTGGGAATCCTGTACGGGGAATGATGAAGAATAAAATGAGCATCTCTGCCTAGAACCAGAATGCTTCTTGGCCATCCCTGAGGAGATGTGAATAAGTGGGTATGAGCCCTTCCCTGTTCCACATTTGAAGCACATAAACATCCCTCAAGGAATCCTTGGAACTATGGTTTGTTAAGGGTGCTGGGAACTGTAGCTCTGGGAAGGGTAAACTACAGAGGTTGAATCCTGACAAGTACAGTGGTACCTCGGGTTAAGTACTTAATTCGTTCTGGAGGTCTGTTCTTAACCTGAAACTGTTCTTAACCTGAAGCACCACTTTAGCTAATGGGGCCTCCTGCTGCTGCAGTGCCGCCGGAGCACGATTTCTGTTCTCATCCTGAAGCAAAATTCTTAACCCGAGGTACTATTTCTGGGTTAGCGGAGTCTGTAACCTGAAGCGTATGTAACCTGAAGTGTATGTAACCTGAGGTACCACAGTATTGTACTCCCACTTGGACTACTGCAATGTGCTCTATGTGGGGCTACCTTTGAAGGTGACACGGAAACTGCAGTTAATCCAGAATGTGGCAGCTAGACGGAGTGGCTGCCGAGACCACATAACTCCGGTCCTGAAAGACCTACATCGGCTCCCAGAATGTTTCTGAGCACAATTCAAAGTGTTGGTGCTGACCTTTAAAGCCCTAAATGGCCTCAGCCAGGTATACCTGAAGGAGCGTCTCCACCCCCATTGTTCAGCCCGGACACTGAGGTCCAGCTCCGAGGGCCGCCTGGCGGTTCCCTCACTGCGAGAAGCCAAGTTACAGGGAACCAGGCAGAGGGCCTTCTCAGTGGTGGCGTCCTGTGGAACTCCCTCCTGTCAGATGTCAAGGAAATAAAGAACTATCTGACTTTTAGAAGACATCTGAAGGCAGCCCTGTTTAGGGAAGTTTTTAATGTTTGATGTTTTATTGCTTTATTATTATTGTTGTTATTGTTGTTGTTGTTGTTGTTGTTATTCTGTTGGGAGCAGCCCACAGTGGTTGGGCAAACCCAGCCAGATGGGTGTGGTATATAATAATAATAATAATAATAATAATAATAATAATAATAATAATAATAATAATTCCCAGCATTCTTTGGGGAAGGTGATGTGCTTTCAGTGTACACTCAGCCTGCATCTTGTGCGTGTGTGTACCTCGACGGAGCAAGAAAGCACAGTGGGAGATTTTAGCTTGCCCTGCTTCACTTCATCGTCCGATGTGTCATCATGCTAAGACGAGGTTTTTACACGCAAAGAATTCCCCTCCTTATGAGCAAGTTTTGCATTTCTTGTAATCCTAACAAGGATACATGCAGAGAGACGCATAGGCTTAAGAAAGGAAAAAAGCAAGACATGAATCATTCCTATCACTGTGCTTGTGAACGGCACTGATAAATGAAATGTTATATATATATTTCTTTCACCATATCCTTCCTAAGCCATTTGACCCTCCTGAATGTTGAGTAAGTAATTATCTTTGCTTATGCAATGGGCCGTAATGTTTAGTGAGCGGAGATCTTTGCTTACAGTTTGCCTTACTTTGGGTAGATCTTTTGGCTTTTAAAGAGGTTTTGCTCATGCGACAGTGGAACTTTTTCTTCCTTTTGCCTAAACAAAAAGCAATTGCTTACTGTGCTATTTCCTGACAGAATGGTTGGCCCAAATTTATTTTGAAATCTTGCCCCCGCCTTGGACTCCACGAAGCAGTTCAGTGCGACTCCTCTGTCCAACATTAGGGGCTTCTCATAGTCTGGTGTGCCAGTACACATGTGGTTCCTTTTTGACTCTTTAAGCAACAAATGAGCAATAGTTAAAGTGGCTACAAATATGTAGTAGTAGTAGTAACAACAACAACAATAATAACAGTAATAATAATTTATTTATACTCTGCCCATCTGGCTGTGTTTCCCCAGCCACTCTGGGCGGCTCCCAACAGAATATTAAAAACACAATAAAACATTAAAAACTTTGCTGAACAGGGCTGCCTGCAGATGTCTTCTAAAAGTCAGATAGATGTTTATTTCTTTATCTGCTTGACATCTGATGCAAGAAGTGAGGTTACAGGGAACCAAGCAGAGGGCCTTCTCGGTAGTGGCACCCGCTCTGTGGAACACCCTCCCATCGCTTTTAATGGTTGATGTTTTACTGTGTTTTTAATATTTTCTTGGGAGCCTCCTAGAGTGGCTGGGGCACAGCCCAGTCAGATGGGGAGCATATATAATATATAATTATTATTTTTTCATCTTAAGAACATAAGCAGGACCTAAACACATGAGGACTCTCCTCCTGTGGTTTCCAGCAATTGATATTCAAAAGCATGACTACCTCATGGCAGTTTCATTAATTGATGACACTGGAAATAAATCTGCACATTACCAAAAGTGGTTTCTCACTTTCTTCGACAAAAAGGCTATGTTTAATATTTGAAAGCCAAAACCTTGTACAGTCGTACCTCGGAAGCAGAACGCCTTGCGACTCAAACGTTTCGGCTCCCGAACGATCGAAAATCGGAAGTGGGTGCTGCAGTTTTCGAACGATTTTCGGAAGCCAAACATCCGGCGCGGCTTCCGATTGAGTGCAGGAAGCTCCTGCAGCCAATCAGAAGCTGCGCCTTAGTTGTCAAATGTTTTCGGAAGTTGAACGGACTTCCGGGACAGATTCCGTTTGGCAACCAAGGTACGACTGTATGTGTTTGATAACCATTGCAAAACTCTCTCCAGTAACAAAAGTGCATATATGTGTGGCTCAGCATTTCTTTGTTGATCTGGAAATGGGGTGCTGGAAAAAAAAGACTGTGGGGTTCAAATGTACCCCCTTTTCCCAGTTAAATCAACTTTTGGTTTGGATCCAAAGGTTTCTGTGGCAGAGCGAAAACACCTTTTACTCAGGCAAGGAAAAGACAGGACATCTCTTTTCCTCTAGCCTCTGCCCTTACAATCTCTGGGAAAGATGCTCTATAGCAGAATGAGAAGTAATTTGGGGTGGTGATTTTCAGCTGTGTATGAATGTGTGTGTGTGTGACTAAATTCTTATCTCCAAGCCATTTATTATTATTATTATTAGACCTTTGCAACATTTCACCAATTGAAATTCTCATCAAATAATCACATTGACTTCTTCCCACCCGTACATCTGCAGTGTTTATGCTCAAAACCTTTTCTACTACATTATATATCAGACTCTTGTCAATTACAGCAGCAGCAACAACAAACACCCTCTGGTACAATTACCAGTATTTTATCAGTTGTTTTTCGCTCTTCCAATCTCAAATTCTGCCCGCCATTTCATTTGACTATAATACTTACTGTACTTTTCCGTGTATAAGACGAGGTTTTCTTATTTAAAAATTGGGGGTCATCTTATACACGGATAAAGGGGGGGGCGTGCGTTGGATTGGTTGCTTCCGCGAGCCGGAGATTGTAAGTGGCTATTGGGTGTGTTATTGGTTGGTGTGGCAAGGGCTGGTGTTGATGGGCAATTGGGTGGGTGATTGGCGGCTTCTGCCGGTGAGGGGACAGATGATAGGAGGCTTTAGTGACACGTGCGAGTGTCAGCATTGGTCTTGGCCCCCCCCCCGAAAAGCCCAACAACTCTGGGCCATCTCCCCCCCATTTTCTTAATTTGGAGTCCCCAAAAATAGGGGACGTCTTCTACATGGAGGCGTGTTATACATGGAAAAATACGGTATTTAAATAGTCCAAAAAAGGCCATACTTTTATTTTTTGAAGGCTTAAGACTAAAGTATTAAATAGTTAAAACATTAAGCAGGAAAATTGTATTTCCTTGGATTGGGGGAGGGTGGAATATGTACATGTATAGCTGACTATCCTTTTATCAAAGGCGTAATAGCGAAAGAATCCATTGCTCCCTAATGTATTACGGCATCAGTTTTCATAACCAATTGTCTGGTTCTTTGGATAAAGTGAACATTAATCTAGGAAAAGTTTATTCCAGTATAAATCTGCTTGTCTTGAAGTGTGTGTGTGTGGGGGGGGGGACGGACGACGACAAGCATCTTCGTTTGTTTTGCTGCAGCAGCCTAATATGGCTACCACTCTGGAACCAAAAACATAACCTGCATTTTTAACAATCGTTTCAGGTGCCTATGAAATCTCCCTTGAACGTCTTGACAACACATCAGTTAGGATTAAACCTGCAGCGCAGGGAAAGTGTGCAATGGTTGTAGGAGGAAACAAGTCTTATTCCGAAAGGAAAATAACCTCTGGGCAGTGGCTTCGTTTTGAATTTGATTGTGAAAGGCCGGAGAATTATTGGGAATTGGTGATTGAGAGGGACATTGGTAAGTTGTACTATGCTATCCAGTTTTTATGTGCTTCTAAAAGTAATTTGGATATTTGTCAACCTGAGCTGCATGCTGAAAGCCTAAATGACAAGGGTAAATATTATTTATCTTTTACTTGTTACAGTACCATCCTCTTTGTTGCTAAATAAGGGCTTGGGGCTGGCAACTGAACTGAAATAACTGTATAAATCATCTTCCTTTTAACTGATTATTTAGCTGTTTTTATACAGGGGTAGGTACGCGGGTGGCGGTATGGGTTAAACCACAGAGCCTAGGACTTGCTGATCAGAGGGTTGGCCTTGGGAGAAACCCGAATTACCACACTAGAATGTGACTGTTCACCGCTGGTTCTGCTCAGTCCTCTGCTTTTAATGCTGAGAGTGTGCTTCTGACCATGTATTCCTCCTGAGGAGCCCAATGTTCTTTAAAAAATGTCCCATTAAGATCTAAGCAACTGTGGGCTTTTATCTGCGACACGCAAAAAGGCCTGGCCAGTAAAATCCATACATTGTCAGAGAATCAGAATTGTAGGGCTGGAAGGGACCCCGTGGCTATCTAGTCCAACCCCTCAAATGCAAGAATCACAGAATAATATAATATAATATAATATAATATAATTATAATATAATATAATATAATATAATATAATAATATAATATAATATAATATAATATAATATAATATAATATAATATAATATAATATAATATAATATAATATAATATATTTGATTGATATGAAGCCCATTTCAAACAAGCTGCACTTACAGCTGGAGGTTCTAATCAATTTAATTGACAGATCAATCAACCAAAAACATAGTTGATTAAACCATGGGCCAAGAGTTCTTAAGTGGACATGATGGTTTATATGAACCATTCTCGTTTTGGTTTTCTCCTGTGAAAAGCAACGGTCTGTAATTCCGCTTGCCACCCCTGGCCATGATCCATCACCCTCCGGCAAGGGTGGGTAGAGAAGCTTTAGCCTTTTCCAGCTTGGAGTTGAGGGGGAAAGAGGAGGTCATCCCTGTGGCTGCATCACACTCAGATGTTGAGCTCAAATGCAGGCGAAAATAGCCAACCTGAGGCTGCCAGATGGAGGCCGGGGCAAGCTGCGATGGCACTTAGAGCATCTTGCATCCCAGCACCAAAGCAAGACCAAGCCTTCTCCTTCGGCTCCAAGAGAGAGGAGCTGAGATGCATAGCACCAAGCAAACCCATTTCTCCTCTTCCTCTTCGCCAACTGACAAATCTTGGAGAGGAGCAGTGGTGGGGGTGGTTGTTGCTGAACCCTATAAAAGTGCAGCAGAAAACCAGGAGAAAAAGGAAAGGGTGGGATTCTGACTTGGCAAACAAGGCCAAACAAAAACAAAAAAGGAAGCAGTGTTTCTTTTTTAATTTACAAGTTCTTTTACATTTCCCACAGTAGCTCAAAAAGCCCCTTGGTACGCGTACATTTTGGCTCCCGGACAATGGAAAACCAGAAGTGATTGTTCCGGTTTTCGAACATTCTTTGGAACCCGAACGTCTGATGCAACTTCCGTGGCTTCCGATTGGCCTCAGGAGCTCCCTGCAGCCAATCAGAAGCCTTGCCTTGGTTTCCAAACGTTTTGGAAGTCGAACGGACTTCCGGAACGGATTCCGTTTGACTTCTGAGGTACCCCTGTATAAAGGTAAAGGGACCCCTGACCATTAGGTCCAGTCGTGACTGACTCTGGGGTTGCGATGCTCATCTCACTTTATTGGCTGAGGGAGCCGGCATACAGCTTCCGGGTCATGTGATCATGTGACCTTCTGATTGGCAAGCCCTAGGCTCTGTGATTTAACCCACAGCGCCACCCGCATCCCTACGCAGTGCCACTATAGATAGCTACTATTCATTATTTAAGCCTACCCTCTGTCAAAGTCCAACTGATCTGAGTCTGTGACATTTATTTTCCTATATGATGTGAGCTCACAATAAAATATAATAGCACCTACTTCTCAAGTGAGAATGAGAGTGAGTTCCCATCAATGAACCCTCTCGTTATTGCAGCATTAATGCCGTGCTAATAAAATACCATTTCTCATCACTTCACATTCAAAGCCTTCAACTGTCACACATTTCCCAGAAGTTCTGAACACCACAATAGTGATTTTGGTAAAGACACAACCATGGATTTCAGTCTTCAAATAATAAACTAGGCTGGGTGGTTGTTAAAGAAAAAGAAACCGTAAAAAACGTGAGTGCCTTGTTTGCTTAGAACAGGGTTTCCCAAACTTGGGTGTCAGGGCTGCTTCCAGATCCCAGCTCACAGAGGATCACGCTAGCCAGCGTTCACTTTATAAAAGTCTTTATTAAGTTACAGTTTCCAATTCCAAGCTGCAGCGTGCCGCCCTACGTCTTATAAGCTAGACCGGCGTAGCTCCGTCTGAGTCTCCGCCTCCTGTACACCAACTTAATACCCTAGCCTTACTCCACCTTTTCCTCCTGGCCGTTCTCCTCTGGGTCCCTCTGCCCCCCGTGGTCTCTTCCTTCCGGGACTCTTCTGACGCTGACCCCCCGGACCCTTCTGTCTCCTTGCGTTGGGCTTTAGGACCTGGCTCCCTTTCCGGGCTGCTTACTGTGCCGCCTTCCTGTGTATTTGAACTTGGCGCGCGCGCCCAACCTTCCACTTTCCATTTGACCGTTTCTTCTCTCTCCGATGGAGGTGTGGCCACTCCTGACTCATGTCCTCCCCCCTGCGGCGAGCCGCCTGATCCCGATGCCTGGCGCCCTTCCTCCCCACTGCGCTCTGTTGGGGATGTTGGCCCCGATTTCCAACTGCTGCTCTCTGAACCCCCTTTTGTCCCTTCTTCCTGGGGTGTCCCCCTAAGCTCCCCCCTTGCTCTGGTCACTGGCGCTCCTTTCTGTGCATCTTCCGATTCACTGGAAAGACTCGGAGATCTCGGGTCGTCGTCATCGCTCATCTTTCCTTCGGACTCCTCCCCTTCACTCTCTGTTTCCTCCCTTGCTCTCGCCTCTGCTCCTGAACCCCTGACATTGGGTCTCCAGCTGCTGTTTTTGGACTACAAGTCCCATCATCCTTAGCTAGCAGGACCAGTGGTCCAGGATGATAGGAATTGTAGTCCAAAAACAGCTGGAGACCCGAGTTTGGGAAACCCTGGCTTAGAATGTGCATAGAGAATTACTGAAAGCTCTTAACATAAATGAAAGAGTAAACGGATTATGATTTAACTGGATGGTCTTGTGTGACGATCATTCTTACATTATGTGTGTCTGTGTGTTTCTAGATTGTATGAGAGGACCATGTCCCTTCGGAGATGTTCTGCTTCTGCCTTCTGGGTACCTGCCCTTTAACAAGACCTTCATATGGGACGTTAAAGCCAGAAGGTTAGATGGGCTTGAACTGAAGTTCTCTCCGTTCTTAAGACAAATTCTGCCTGGAGAGACTTGCCCCGACCAAGTTCTTTACAACATCGGCACCCTTCTTAATACGAACAGAGTCAACATCGGAAACTTCTGTGGAAATGGTACTGTGTCACGAATCAAGGTGCAAGGGGGAGTTATTATGACCCTGCAGCTTCCATGGAACTCTAATGTCCGTGTCTCTGGCTTTAAGCTTGAAGGCAGGTCTTCCATCCAAAGTGAGTATGATTTGCTTCTGTTGTCAGCAAAAAAATTAATGGTATTTTAACACACTATCTTTAAGTGTGGTTCTGTAGGCTTGCTTCCTTCTAAGTGGGTTGGAGGGGAAACTTTCTGGAGTAGGTTTCTCTCAAAGACATTTCTGGTTTTGCAGTGGGTGAGGGAGATCAGAGAAGGCGCTGAATGACGGGGTTGGAAGAAGATAGCTTTTTAAGGAAAGGAGGGAGAATCCTGACCTTCATTTAGCATCCCAAGCCTACTTGCGAGCAATGTGGAAGGGGCTAAATTAATGCACTGGGCTGTTTCTTAAATACAAGTGTGCATTTGTATATTAAATAATGTGCCAACATAACACAAGAATGGTATTACATGTATCTAGGGAAGATGTAGACTAGCTAAAATCCTAAAGGCCTGTCCAGAAGAATGGATGTGGGAAGGGATGAAGGCACATGTTACTTCTCACACTTTTAAAGAGGTGTGTGTGTGACCTATGTGCTCAAAAAGTAATGTGAGGAGTGGCCCTCCTATATACTTATTCTTTTTGTCATAACAGAAATTACCTGTTTCTTTCATGTTGCACGTTGCAGTTCTCTTTCACAACTATACAGTGGTACCTCGGGTTACATACGCTTCAGGTTACATACGCTTCAGGTTACAGACTCCACTAACCCAGAAATAGTGCTTCAGGTTAAGAACTTTGCTTCAGGATGAGAACAGAAATCATGCTCCGACAGCAGCGTGCGACAGCAGCAGGAGGCCCCATTAGCTAAAGTTGTGCTTCAGGTTAAGAACAGTTTCAGGTTAAGAACGGATCTCCGGAACGAATTAAGTACTTAACCCGAGGTACGACAGTATAACCTAAGGGCGAGGGTTGTTTGAAAGGGCCCTGTGACAAAATTGCTCTTCATAAAAAAAAGCAACTTTACCTGTGTAATGTGAGTGTGCTTTCAAACAACCTCCCTTGAACCAACTGAAAATCGTTTTAGCCAAATTGATAGTGGACAAATTCCCCCATATATATATATATATATATATATATATATATATATATATATATTCGTTGCCATCTGTATTGTTTGTTGACTGTGTATTGACCTATAATACTTCTGCCAAACTCCCATGGTTCAGTCTGCCCACCAGACTGTACAGAATGGGTTTTTCTTGTAAGCCAAAGCTGCTTAGTCAGAATAAAGAGTAAGTTAGCTTATACCAGTCCACATACACATAGAGGGATCCCAGGGTCGGGTTTAGGTTTTATCAGGCCCTGAGCTACTGAAGGTAATGGAGCCCTTTATATGTCCAGCTGTCCTTTGTCAGCAACAAATTGTCGCTGTTTTTTGTGTGTTGAATATATGCTATACAGTATGGTAATTTATGAACCTGCACAACACAAGACACTGTTGCTGTATGTGGGTTTTTTTATCTGTATGTTTTTTATCTTATATTTTGGAAATGTACATACAGTTTTCCCCCCTTTAATTTTTTCGGGGGCCCCCAAGAGAGTGGGGCCTATAGCTTGTTTAGCTTATATGTAAATCCGACACTGAGGGACCCCCAAAAAACCACAGTGTCACTGTCTTCACTTGAGCCAGAACTTGCAAGCTAAGAGAGAATACAACACACATATTGCCTTAAAAACTAAACCAGGCATAGACAAACTCAGCCCTCCACATCTTTTTGGGACTACAATTCCCATCATCCCTGACCACTGGTCCTGTTAGCTAGGGATCATGGGAGTTGTAGTTCGAAAACATCTGGATGGCCAAGTTTGCCTGTGCCTGAACTAAACACATAAGCTCTCTTTTATGCTCATAGTGGTCATGTCTGTCTGGGTATACTTTCTCAGTCAAAGGTAATTGAAACTCTTTTTCTTGGGGGCCTAATTCTGGCACCAGCTTGGCCTTGAGAGTAGTTCTAACAAGGCAAGGTTCACTATCCTGAGGTTTCTGGTAACTGCTGGGTTGGTAAGGACGACTGCAACGAAACCACTCTCTAGTTCAAACAAGTTTGTAATTTTGAGGTTCGCTGGTGATTGTATATGTTCACAAACGCTTGTCTCCCTTTGTGTTTAAAATAGGATTGTGCATTGTTGAATCCACATTTCAAACAGAGGGAGAAGCCACCTTGATATCTGCCAACTACCCGGTGGGGTTACCAGAAAACGAACTCGTGGCCTGGCAATTTGTCATTCCATTCAACTTAAGAGCACGTATCGCTATCCTCAACTACACCACCGCAAAATGTGAACGGAACTTTCAGACAGTCGAGTACCAATTACCCGGGCAGCACCCTCAAGAACTGACACCCAAAGAGGGGCAGTCTGTCGTTCTTGCTGGTAATTTCAACCTTTCCATGCAAGGCTGTAAGCAATATCAGCAGAACGCTGGGGCCCACAATTTGCATTTTAAAGTTTTTGTTCAGCGCCCTGAAAATGAAGAGAGTAAGTAACCAGTTCCCTCTTTTCCTTTTCTCTTTTCTTTGGTTCATGGGTGTGTGTGTGTGTGTGTAAAAGAGAGAGTGAGACCACATACCTCTGTGCACAGCAAAACTTAATGGGACAAAATATGCAGTATGGGTTAATAATACAGGTACCCTTTTTTCTTTTGGAAAAACACCACACTATATAGGAGCCGCGCTTTGGTTTCCGAACATTTTGGAAGTCGAATGGACTTCCGGAACGGATTCCGTTTGACTTCCAAGGTACAACTGTACTGGAAAAGATGGCTTCAATCAATCAATAAATAAATAAATAAATAAATAAATAAAAGTAAAGCATTGATTTCTGGTAATTTTCACGCCCGTAAGTAGGAATGGAGTTGGAGCTGTACCTTATATTGGTTACGATTAGAAATTGGATTTAATAGTAAATTCAGTTCCTGAATTTAGAAGGCCATTGTCGACATGACTTCCCTGTCAGAGATTAAGTTTAGACAGGGGCGTTGGACATCCATTCAGTATTTTGGGCTAACTGAAGTTTACTACGTTTGTCAGGTAATACCATTATGAAGAATAGCACGTTAAAGCAAACCTTGGGGCCGTCTCCTCTTCAGGGGTTACAATGGGATTGTTGCAAAGGAGATGGTTGCCAATGTCAGGAAACTGCTGTTGGAAGAAGGGGGAGCGAGTGAGTGGACATTTTTGTGGCTGTTGGTGGATTGAAGTCACTTAACTTTACAAAAGCACAAACTTAAAAGGAGGACCCACAATCGATGACACACTGATTGATAAAGTATTCCATTAATATGCCATGACAGTTGCTTATATGGAGAATTCAGGTAGTTCATAGTTCTATTCAAGAGAGGGGGTAACTTTCTTTACCTGTCCATGTAAATCAGAAATTGGTGAACAGCTTAACGGTTTCAAAACATAATGCCCCTAAGTAATTTAGATTCTTCTTTAGATCTTGCAAATCATGGAACAATAGCTGCACCATTTTCTTCTTTTTAAGAAAGGGACTAGGTGTTACACTTCTTCTAAATGATCTCTGTTTTCTTGTTTTCAGACGTGACCTACAGAGTTGACCTCATGAGAGAGAGGGACTTAAATCTTACGATATTTTCGAAGCCAACACAGCCTGGAAGTTTATGCTTGATCTGTATTAATCGTAGTAAAAAATGTGAGACCAACGTGACTTTAGTATCCGGTTCCAGTTACACTATCGCCTTACTGTGTAAAAATACAGAGAATGTGAGGGTAACGGCTGTGCAGTCTAAAGGTATGAACAAAATGCCTGGAATTTAGTTCCCTTAAAGTGTGTATTTGGTGGGGAGACATCTGGCAAGAATGTATTCCTATTTTTACTTGCCCTTGCAAATGCTGTTTGTTTTCGTCATCTGTCCTTTTGTTGCTCATTAGCCTTGACTAATTAGAAATAACATTTGAGTTTTTAGATGGGCAGATGGAGCTGAGGTAAATTGTCAATTGATGGGACCACCATCGTATGTTCTGCGAATTCAGATTGCAGAAAGTCTCACTTTCTTTTCAGGAGAACAAAAGTGTAGCTCAGTCTACACAGATGCCATTGCTTTTAAACTTAGTCTTCTGTCTTCATTATTTTTAAAAGCGTGGGGTTTTGACAAGGGAAGTGCTGTTATAAGTCGGGTGCCTATATAATCTTGCAGTGGGCCTTATTTTATCACACTGTTTCTTTTGTTTTATCTATCTCTTAATGAGAGCTGAAATGTTTTTCTTTAATTTTTTAAATAGAGTGAAATGCTCCTTAAACGAAACAGTATTACAGTCCTGTTATTAACTATAACCACTGTCATTTTAGTTAGATACTGCTCTTGCTCTCGATGAATGCAGGCCAGGGGGCACCATAATAAAACACAATAAATACATTCAGCAGTTGTTGTTTTTTTAAAAAGATAACATAGTAGTGTGACAACATAATAGCAACCTGTTCAGTAAAGGAAACTCATAACCTCAAAGCCTGGGGGAACAAATACCGGTATATATTTATTATATGTATTTAATTTGTATCTCACTCCACCTTGCTGATCACAGATCCATGACATTTTAATACTTAATAATAATAATAATAATAATAATAATAATACTTTATTGTTATACACCACCCATCTGACTGGGTTGCCCCAGCCACTCTGGGCGGCTCCCAACAGAATATTAAAAACACAACAAAACATCAAACATTAAAAACTTCCCTAAACAGGGCTGCCTTCAGATGTCGTCTAAAAGTCAGGTAGTTGTTTCTTTCCTTGACATCTGATGGGAGGGCGTTCCACAGGTACAGGCGCCACTACCGAGAAGGCCCTCTGCCTGGTTAAAAAATGACTTAACCCTTTTTGCTAGGTTCCATTTTTTAAAAAAGTATTATAACGCTATAACTATTTCACTGTTTTAATTCCCCCTTTAAATTAGTGGAGTTGACTGTTAAAAAACCAAATAAACTGAAATGACTCCGATCACAAATGTTGTAGTGAATGTGTGTTCGGCCTCAGGTTGTTCATGTGAAATGGACTTTCTCCATATTTTTCTTCTTCTTACCCATGTTTAGAGACCACAATAATAATAATAATTTATAATAATAATTTATTATTTATACCCCGCCCATCTGGCTGAGTTTCCCCAGCCACTCTGGGCGGCTCCCAATCAAGTGTTAAAAACAGTACAGCGTTAAATATTAAAAACTTCCCTGAACAGGGCTGCCTTCAGATGTCTTTTAAAGATAGGATAGCTGCTTATTTCCTTCACATCTGAAGGGAGGGTGTTCCACAGGGTGGGCGCCACCACCGAGAAGGCCCTCTGTCTGGTTCCCTGTAACTTAGCTTCTCACAGCGAGGGAACCGCCAGAAGGCCCTCGGCGCTGGATTTCAGTGTCTGGGCTAAACAATGGGGGTGGAGACGCTCCTTCAGGTATACTGGACTGAGGCTGTTTAGGGCTTTAAAGGTCAGCACCAACACTTTGAATTGTGCTCGGAAACGTACTGAGAGCCAATGCAGATCTCTCAGAACCGGTGTTATGTGGTCCCGGCGGCCACTCCCAGTCACCAGTTTAGTTGCCGCATTCTGGATTAATTGCAGTTTCCGGGTCACCTTCAAAGGTAGCCCCAATCACCTCCATGGGCCTATCTCCTGTGTAGGTGGTGATGACCACATTCCTAGGTACCTTTTTTCCTAGGGAAGGGAGACCTGGCCACCCGTCTTTTGTACACCCCCTGCCATTCTCTAGCCCTAGCCTACAACAGCCCCTTGGTTGACCAGACTCTTAGCAAAATTCGTGGCTCCCCAGGAGGCCTTTTCCCTTGACTCCTCTGTCCCAGACTCATCAAATTTCTGCATAGCTCTTTGATACCCCATATGTCTTCTATGGGTAGCCACCTGCCTGTTTCTCTGGCCCAGAGCCTATGGCTATAACCGTGTGTCTTTCTCATTGCAGTCTGTTGGAATTCCAAAGCCTGCCAGATGAGACCCTTCCATCTGCTTGTACCGCCGTTTCTTGCTGGGCTGCCAATCCTGCTTGACACGTTTACGTGGAAACTCCAGGCCCCGGCAGACACCCTCATAGAAATCAGGTCTCCAGCCTCGAAACTTAAGCAACATATCCCAAACCAGAATCAACTATGCTCTGGGGGTTATAGTTACTCCATTAATGGCAGCGCCCCGGAAAAGGCGTTGCGACTCGGTGTCTTCTGCCCTGGTGGAGCTATTGAGAAAATTCAGATGAAAGACAACATCACTGTAATGCTTAAGACGTATGGCAGAAGGTGGATCAGTGAGACTCTGAAACCGAACCTCACATTGTTTTTTATGCCCGTTATTCAAGGTGAGTTTATTCTGTTTCGCTCCTTCTCCGGCATTCAAAAAGTAAAGAAAGTTAAAATCTGGTATCAGCCCAGTGAAAGGCCCTTTCCCGAACTGATGTCAAATATCCCGAGGTTGAAATGTGGTTATTTTTTTTTTTTGGGGGGGGGGTGTAATATCTGAGATCTAGTAAAATTTGGATTATGGCAAGGAAGCCTAGGTGTTGTCATTCTAAAAGGGTTATATGGTTAAGGATCCACGAGCAAGAGAGGGAGCTTTCGTGGGGTCAAAGTCATCCCTGTGAAAATGTTTAAAACCACACCAAAATTCACTTCAGTTTGAGATTTCGGCAGATGTTGCCAGCAAGGATTTTGAAGCATTATCTGCAATGATTGTCCCTGGACATTTTGGAAAATAATAATAATAATAAAAATCAGATTGCCATAAAACAAAGGGGTGTGATTTGGTAAAGACAGAAGAAAAAATACGGACAAATAATTACTACACGCAGCAGCAAGGATAAAGATCTTCACTTGTGGACTAATAACTTATTGAATGTATTAATACGAATAGAAGTCATAAATATTGCAGCTGTTGAATAAGGGACTATTATTATGATTGGAATAGAATTGGATTAAATAAGACTTTGGAAGCAGAAATATTTTTTTTTAATTAAACCTGTAATTGTAGCATGAGGGGGGCTACCAAAATTATACAATTGGATATTGGATTAATTTATATTTGATTTGGTATTGTGATTTGATATGGATATAATGAAGCGTATTTTGGATTTTTGTAATTGAAAACTAATAAAAATTAATGGGGGGGTGCGGAGAAAAACGAATGGTCTGCTAAAGGGGCATGGGTTTATTTATCAAAGGAGAGTTTAGCATGTCTGCTTGCAGACAGGTTTTGTGGCAGGGCGAGTTTAGATCTTCCACAGCATGTTTCGCCGCAGCTCTAGGATGGCTGAAATAGAGAAGCAGGGAGAATGGAACATGGAAGGGAGAACAAGTTGATTTTCTCCTGCTCTGGAGGGTAGGACTCGAACCGGTTGCTTCGAGTTACAGGAAAGGAGATTCCGACTAAAGATTGGGGGTAACTTTCTGACATTAAGAGCTGTTCAGCAGTAGAATGGTCTCCCTCAGAAGGTAGTGGATTCTCCTACCTTGGAAGTTTTTAAGAAGAGGTTGGATGGCCGTTTGTCATGGATGCTTTAGCTGAGATTCCTGTATTTCAAGGGATTGGTGTTCTGTACATAGTATGCTTAGTGCTAAGGTTTAGTCTTATCAAGGGTGGATAAAAATCAAAGATTTTTTTTTAAATTGGATTTAAAAAAAATTGGATTTTAAAAAATTTAAATTGGATTTTTTTAAAAATTTAAATCGGATTTTAAAAATAAAATGCTTTTGGGGAAAAACCTTTCTAAAGATAGTTTTCTATTTAAGTTACATTATAGTCCAAAGGCTATTCATCAGGAAACAAGGATTTGTTTTAAGTTTTTCATGTGTGCTAAAACTCAGTCTATGGTTTTGTTTAAAAATTGTTTAACCACATCAGTTAACAAACATAGATACATATGCTATAATGTTATTGTTTTAGTTAAATAAATTGTTTAAATTGTTATTAAGGGAATGATTATTTTTCTCCTTCCAATAAAGTACAGCAGAAAAGTTGTCCAAATAATTTCATAATTACCTGTCTTTGTATTTCTACTAGTATAACCAAATCAGAAATTTTTGATATAAATGTAAAAACTACTCTGAAAATTTATTATTCCAAAAACGAAACCTTCATCTGGTTGTAAATATTAAGATTATACCAGCAAGAATGAGTCTTTCTGTAAAAAAATGATCTAAATCAAGTCTTACTGACAAGTGATTTAAATCTATTCGATTTAAATCAAATCCACCTTTGTCTTATCATAAGTTAAGTAATTGTAAGTTAGTTAAGTCTGCTGCAACTGGATTTTCTTATGGACTGTGCCAATCCTGAATGTTTTGGATTTGTGACCATTATGCTCATTTGCCTTCAGTAGCAGTAAAGCTCTGTACAATTGCCTCTGGTCTACTGTTTGGGAAATTCTGCTACATGTTTAAGCTTTTCCTCCACACGTATGACATAGGTGACCAACTCTACAATTCTATGACTCTGAGAAGTGATTCAGTGGGATGTGAAACCAGGCAGATTCCTTTGTGCACAATTTTTTTTAGCACAGCTTAAATTGCAGGATCTGCATGTCTTGGAGATGGCTAAGCTTTCTTTCACAAAGGGTTTATTTTCTCTTGCACGGGGAAGTAAAGGGCAGCAATGACTTTGCACATTTATGGGTTTTTTTGTGCCCCCGCAGAAGAGTGTGTATTCAGCGTTACTCCAGATCCGAAAACCGAAGTTTACCTGCAGACCCCTAACTGGCTGGAAGGTCTGCCTCCTTTCACGTCTGTGTATTGGAACATCACCGTCCCGGCAAAACAAGTTGCGCAGCTGTCGTTCCCAAAGGACCGTATGGGTGTTACTTGTGTACAGAGCCGGGCGAACATCTATATTCAGGAACAGAGACCAAATGCGGAAGAAACTGTACGCCGCGAAGATCAGAAACTACCTAAAACTCTCGATTTGAAGCATCATTTCTGGGTAAACATCACTAACTGTAAGCCAGCGACCAATCAACAACTGAGCATGCAGTTCAGGGTGAAGTTTGTTCAGAAAAAAGCAGGTGAGGTACCACATGTTGTGCGTTGTTTCACAATAGCCAAAGGGAGGTTCCGTCCTGACAATTGTTCATCTTTCAATTCTGTGTTCTTTTCCCATGAACCTACAGAGTTGGGGAAGAACTTTCTACCTGGTTTCAGTCACACAGGGGTTAATTTCCTGGGCTATAGACAGTACAGTGGTACCTTGGTTCTCAAACCTAATCTGTTCCAGAAGTCCGTTCCAAAACCAAAGCGTTCCAAAACCAAGGTGCGCTTTCCCATAGAAAGTGATGCAAAATGGATGAATCCGTTCCAGACTTTTAAAAAAGACCCCTAAAACAGCAATTTAACATGAATTTTACTATCTAACGAGACCATTGATCCATAAAATGAAAGCAATAATCAATGTACTGTGCCATAAAATAAACAAGACAGTGTAGATGATAAAAATTAAAATTCCTTTTTTTTCTTACTTGCACTGACGATAGTCATTGTTTGTATGGGGGGCTTTTATCCATTTCCACAGTCACGCAATCAATCAATCAATCAGTAGCTGAACTGGGTTCCACACAGTCGCAAAAACAAATGAACTGAAAAAGCCTCAAAAACAAAAATGTGAAATAAATGGCAAAAATGAAAGCACAAAACTTAATCCGTTCCGGAACTCCGTTTGACTTCCAAAATGTTCAAAAACTAAGACGCAGCTTCTGATTGGTGCAGGCACCCTGGAAACAATAGCTGGCAACCACATTCAACACTTGGCTTCCGAAAAACATTCGGAAACCGGAAACTTACTTCCGGGTTTTTGGTGTTTGGGAACCAAGGCATTTGAGAACCAAGGCACCACTGTAGTTCCTAGCTGTCAACATGGACTTCCTTCTGTTACGCACTTCTTCTACCTATGTTGAGCATCCTTTCAGCAAGCTTGTATCCCCCAGACCACTGGACCACTTCTCCTGCCAGCCCGCAAGGTGGGGGGGGGGGTGCCTACAAGGATTTGGGAAGGAGGTGTATGTGGGACTCTGTCAGCTCCCAGGGCCCTCGCACAACCTTCCCAGAGCCCTTTAAGCGAGGAAAACCTGTTGGGTGTAAGGTGTAAGGTGCAAGTTTACCTGTGCTTCATTTGTTACCATAAACTGTTAACTTTGTGTAAAATGGGATGGAGCTATCAGAGGACTCTGCTGTATTAGTAAAGAAACAGCGAATGGAACGCACTATAAACATGCAACACCAGATGGCGCCCGAGAGCAGGAAATTTTAGAACCCCGTTTTACATAGAGATTTTTTTCTTATGTTGAAACGATCTCATTTCTGTCTTATTTATGGCGTTTCCCTTGTGTTTATATCCACCCAAACAAAGTTCATATTTTCATGGCGCAACCATGGCAGAAATGTTCAGGGGTGCTTTTAGTGAAACTCCCCGTTAAAACATGGCAACTACTTGTGAACATTGCATATAGAAGGGAATAACTCTTTGCTTTTTTAGTGTATAAATATTCATGGTGCTGAAGAGCAAATCTGGAAGATATTTCCTGTCACAGCTGAACTTTTAAATGAGGCTAGATAGTCATAGCAGTTGAGAGATTATATTATCTAAATTTCTTTTTCTCTTCTATTTGGGATGTCATACGTGGGAACATTTTTTAAAAGAGAGAACATCTTGTGCATGACTCTTTTGCAGTTGCGTAACTTCTTGTGACTTCCCACCACTTCTATTTCTCTCTTCCCCTTCCCACCATCCAGCTGTTAACTACTGGATGGACCGTCTTGCATTTGTTGAAATTCTCCTGATTTACAAGTTGCTGTGTATTTCCTCCCCCTGCCTTCCCCCAGTGTGTGTACTAAATTGCAATAAAAAGGTAAAGGGACCCCTGACCATTAGGTCCAGTCGTGGCCAACTCTGGGGTTGCGACACTCATCTCGCTTTATTGGCCGAGGGAGCCGGCGTACAGCTTCCGGGTCATGTGGCCAGCATGACTAAGCCGCTTCTGGCAAACCAGAGCAGCGCACGGAAACACCGTTTACCTTCCCGCCGGAGCAGTACCTATTTATCTACTTGCACTTTGACATGCTTTCGAACTGCTAGGTGGGCAGGAGTAGGGACCGAGCAACTGGATCTCACCCCGTCACGGGGATTCGAACCGCCAACCTTCTGATCGGCAAGTCCTAGGCTCTGTGGTTTAACCCACAGCGCCACCCACGTCCCTGCTAAATTGCAATATATGGATTTTAGATTGTAAATCTCTCCCAAGTGTTAAATGCATGGCATGAAAGTTCAGTCAGGAGAGAACCCCGCAGCTTAACCCCTTCCCTTCCAGACCCCCTTCTATCTCTCTTTTTTTGTTCCTTTGGATTGTGTGTCTATGTGCACACGCTCATGAAAATCTGGAATGTTTCAGAAACGAGCGAATGCAGTGACTCTGAATCAGGACAAGATGAGCCACATCTCCGACTGTTTATCACTGAATGTCTCACTTTAACTTTTTGCAGGTTTGGCAGTCATCATTGGCGTTGTGGTTGGCGGACTCGCACTGCTATCAACTATCGGGCTTGCCATATTCTGCACTAAGAGGAAGAAGTAGGTATCTCTTGTTCTCAGAGGTTTTCGGCGCAGATTAAAATGTCCCATTTTTTGCCAGAGGCAGACCCAGGTTTTAACAAAGTATTGCAGGCTCCACACCAGGGAACCCTGAATGTTATTCCTTTGTGAACTGGAGCCTTGAACATGCTTCGATCTCTTCCTACTTAAGATGTGACCTGAGCTGTTAGAACTTGCTGTGCCGATGGCATCCGGGGCAGAAATTGCAGCAGGAAATTTGTCGTCCTGGCACACACACTGGCTGCATGTTAACTGGCGCAAGAGCTGTATTTGCACACCTTAAGGCAGGAATGGGCCACCTGTGGCCTAACATAAAGTGCCCTCTGTAAGCAATCAATTCAGACCCCTGGCAGCCTCCCCCAGAAGTCTGTTTTGTAGCAGGAGGTGACTAGCAATGATTTTTAAGGCTGAATTCTAATTGGTCCTCTTGAAAGACAAGTTCTTCCCCTGAGATTTATTTCTTAGTGCTTGAAAACTTGCCAAAACTGTTCCAACTTCTCTCTCCCAATAATGCCTGCTTGTTATGAATCATTTCTTCTCAAAGTAATTTTTTTCCTCATTCCCTGTTTAAGGCGACTCCAATTTAATATAGATGGTTGGTTGAACTTGATGGTTTCCACCACAGACTTGTTGACCTCTCTTCATGCAAGTTTCCCTTTACCAGCACCCACAAATGCCACCCCTCCAAAGCAACCCCCTTGGCTGTCTCGGTCAGAATACAGTCAGGAAGGGAGAGACCCAAGTTTCCCAATTCTCTTCTGCTTGTGGAAGTCACATCGTGATGAAGCAGTGATTCATGTCTGTAGTTTGCCCCCATTCAGAGGCACTTGGGCCAATGTCACAAAGACTTTAGCCTGTATGAACCCTTAGAGTTCTGAATCACGTTTATTTTTAAGATGTGTATATCTTCCTATACTATGTGAATGGGGAGACATATAAAATGAAGTTACACCAGAGGAAATGCTAAAATTAGGGAGTTATCTGACAGCAGCGTTTTTGCGGGGTGGCTATTTCACATGGTTCCCTGTGTGAATATAAAGTGGGAAATTCAACGCTCCATCTTGAGATTTATTATTATTATTATTATTATTATTATTATTATTATTATTATTATTATTAATACCCCACCAATCTAGCTGGGCTTCCCCAGCAACTCTGGACGGCTTCCAAAAGAATATTAAAATACTGTGATACATGTTAGGCTGAGATATGTTAGGCTGGCGGCCATGCAGCCCAAGGCCTTTTTAGCATAGTCCCCATAGCTGTAAAACTCCTTTCCTGTTAAGTTCAGTTCCTTTCCTTATAGTTGTTTTTATTCCACAAAGCTTCAGATCAGAAGAATCTTTATTTGCATCAGTCACTAGCCATAGCCATAGCAATAAAATAAAATAAAATGCACTAAAGATAAGGGTACAGGCTTAGCTATGCAAAATGCATTCTAGAGGTTTACATCAATAATCAAATAACAGATCTTATCCTAATTGCACCTGCTAAACAATTTGCAGATTTTGCTGTCACCTGGTTATCTTCAAGTTCAATTCCTCTCCCTTTAGCTATTTTTATTCCATGAAGCTTCTGGGCCAAATTGAGTGTTTTATACTTGCTGTTGTCTTGGTTAATATAGTCATACCTTGGATCCTGAACGCCTTTGTACTCAGAAATTTTGGCTCCTGAATGCTGCAAACCCGGAAGTGAGTGTTCTGGTTTGCGAATGTTCTTTGGAACCCGAACGTCCAGCGGGGCTCCCGATTGGCTGCAGGAGCTTCCTGCAGCCAGTCGGAAGCTGTGCCTTGGTTCCCGAACGTTTTGGAAGTCGAACAGACTTCCAGAATGGATTCCGTTTGACATCTGAGGTACCACTGTATAAAAACTGCTAATTTTTAAGTTAAAAGGAAGATGATTTATACAGTTAAGTTATTTCAGTTCAGTTGACAGTTGTAATTTCCTGTGCAACTTCAGACTCATCAAACGAGACTCAGCCTGCCAGCCTTTCCCAGTGGCCAGTGTTAGAAACTCAGATATATAAGCTAATTGCCGAATGACAACGTAAACCTTGACTACAGTCACCACAACAGAATGTCTGGGCACTGTTGCTATTAATAATAATAATAATTTCATTGCTATATCACTTTCTATTAAAAATAAAAACTCAAGGAGGTTTATAACACATTAAACCATCAAATAAAACAATCCAGAATAAACCAAACTCAAGTTTCAAGGAAAATGTTTCAGATCCTTCTCTAAGTGCCTTTTTGCTATCGCCATATATTTATATCGCCATATACCTACCTAATTTACATAGCAGAAATACTCTAGGAAGCCAGTGTGGTGTAGTGGTTAGAGTGTTGGACTGGGACCTGGGAGATCAGGGTTCAAGTCCCCACTCAGTCATGAAGTTCACGGAGTGACCTTGGGCCAGTCACAGCCTCTCAACAGGGTTGTTGTAGAGATTAACTGGCGAGGGGGTTGAGCCATGTACTTCTTGGAGAAAAAGGTGGGATATAAATGCAGTAAATAAGTTCTTCTGCTTAACCTTGTTTAAGAAAGCTGGAGGGGCCGGCCGGTTGCAAAACGCCCCTGGCGCCTGGCTAATTTCAAGCACTGCCAGTGACTCCCGAGGGCTAGAGTAAACTTCTTTCTGGACCTGCAAAACAACCAGTGAAACTATCAAGCCACTGGCAGGCTGCAATATGTACATATGAAAGGCAGAATAAATGATGTTCTAAACAAACTGGATCGGCTAACTGGCCAAATGAAAGTGGATATTACAGGGAGTAAAGGTAAACGTAAAGGGACCCCTGACCGTTAGGTCCAGTCGTGACTGACTCTGGGGTTGCAGTGCTCATCTCGCTTTATTGGCCGAGGGAGCCGGCGTACAGCTTCCGGGTCATGTGGCCAGCATGACTAAGCCGCTTCTGGCGAACCAGGGCAGCGCACGGAAATGCCATTTATCTTCCCGCCGGAGTGGTACCTATTTATCTACTTGCACTTTGACGTGCTTTTGAACTGCTAGGTTGGCAGGAGCAGGGACTGAGCAACAGGAGGTCACCCTGTCGCGGGGATTCGAACCGCCGACCTTCTGATCGGCAAGTTCTAGGCTCTGTGGTTTAACCCACAGCGCCACCCGCGTCCCTTCATTACAGGGGGTATTTAGATCTAAATGCCTACCTGGGAGTAGAGGTTGGAAAAGCAGGATTTGGGGTTAGGGTCTAGCGTTTGTCTAAGGTAACAGTTGATCACTCTGGCAAATGTCTGTAGATGTAGACCTAGCTCTTTTTGGGTGGCCGGGCAGAGAATGCAAGTTTATAATTAAACATGACCCTTTTTTATAACTGGTCAAACTAGCACATGCTTCCTAAGCTTTGCAGATCAAAATGATCAAAGAGAAAGTGTGTGTATGTGCAGTACAGTTGTACCTTGGTTTTCGAACAGCTTAGTTCCCAAACGTTTTGGCTCCCGAACGCCGCAAACCCAGAAGTGATCATTCCGGTTTACGAACTATTTTTGGAAGCCGAACGTCCGATGGGGCTTCTGATTGGCTACAGGAGCTTTCTGCAGCCAATCAGAAGCCGCCCTTTGGTCTCTGAATGTTTGGAAGTCGAACGGAGATACGGCTGTAAATGCAAAAACGGCGTTATTTCTAACGTTTCTTGCTTTGTTTCTTTTTTCCACCAGAAAAAAACGGGAAAGCCAGACTCCAGCCATAGGAGTGTATAACGGTAACATCAACACCCAGTTGCCCGGAAAGCAGGGCATATTCAAAAAGAGGAAAAAGAACGAGTCTCATATCTATGCAGTTATTGATGACACCATGGTTTATGGGCACTTGCTAGACGACTCTATGAAACCGGAAAATGCCGAAATAGGTGTGTACCAGCCTTTTACTGGGCCAGTGAGTACGGCCCCTTCACCGCCTCCGATCAGGAAAATATCCAAAGTGCCCAGCATGGAGGAGTCGTCTTTCACGATATTGACTGACAGTGAGATCTATACCTTTGCACAACACAAACCAGAAGAACTCCAGGCCAATGGTGACGTGACTTCGAGTGGTAATGGAAATGTCGGCAAGTCCTTGCTTGAGGAAAATGAACAGGAAAATTCAGAGCTCTAATGTTTATTCAACGGTTCAGATAAGAAACTAAATCTTGCACCCATTTTTCCGTGATTTACCTTTTACAAAAATATTAATAATGAAAACAAAATACTTTGGTTGCTGCAGCTCTGATCCGGTTTTCGAATGAACATGCTCAGACAGTGTATTTCCGTAGCATGTTTTGCAGGGATACAAGTAACTTTGAACATGGAAAAGGACAGCGAGGCTGTATTTTCAGTCGCCGTAATAGCAGACCTGTGTTTTTTAAAAGGCAAGAAGAGATTGCAGCTTAAACGAAGCTGGAGAACTAGGTTGCCAAAAATACCTTCCTGTGTTTCTTGTGAAGATTTCAGCCATACTACAGAATAAAAAATGTGGGTGTGCAGAATGGCATAGTCTGAAGATGGTTTTTTCACACCGTAGCCTTGTCATAGGAATATGACTTTTATTATTTACGTGGATTCACTTCCTAGGATGTGACGAGGATTACACCATTCCTTCAACGGACAATGCCTACAACAACTGAACAGCAAAAGTTATTGTGCTATTTGTGAAAAAGTATTCTACTTCTCTTTTCAATCAGTTGTATGGTGTATGTATATATACAGTTAAGGACATTTCATTTTCTTTCTTTTTTCATCTATAATTTTGTTGTGATTGTCCTCCAGTGATGTTTTTAAAACTAAGACCAGTGTGTCGTCCGGGTTCTTTTTTATTTTTATTTAAATAAAAACAATTATTTAATTTTTATTCATGCATATAACATAGCAGTTTCCACTTTGCCAGCAAATATGCAAATGAAATAATATTGCCAAGGTTCCTGTGCAAAGAAATGATTAGTTCAGCATGAAAGAGGTTTCTAATCTGCGCAACCCTTATAGTGTAAAAACGATAGACTTCAGTGTAAAAAATTCAAAATTATTTATGGGCTTGACCTCGATGGATGTTTGAACAATGTTATGCTCTGAAGACGCGTGAAAATATGCAACTTTTATGCATATGTGCAACCAATGGCTAAGTCCTTGCCTTCAAATATATAAGAACAAGGAAGACAACAATGCCATTTTCATGGCCTGTACAACTCTGGATTTTGGCAGCATAAATTGCCCCAAACCTATGTATTCAAGTGCCTGATTTTGTGGGTAGGTGAGCCGCTTTGTGGAACATAAATAATTGTTGCACACTGTGCTAGACTTCCAGAGAGGCGCCAGCTGGCTTAGTGTGAATTAACTCTTGCAAAGTGATGATTAAACAGAATGCAAGTTAGGAAAGGATGGAATGGCAAAGTTTGCATTTTTTTTAATTGACATAACACTATGTCACTTGACTGAATACGATTGCCATACACAGGCTTCACTCAGAAATATTCAGCAGTTAATACAATGTGGGGAAACATTTCCACTGGGCTTTGTGGCAGCTACTTGACATTAGCATTTCATCTTTGTACATAAGTGTTTGACTGTTGCGCAAGGCCTCTTGCAGAACTCCCATTTACCTCAGCAGTTCTTGAGCAAGGGCTGTGTCTGTGGGCGTGCGCGTGCATCATGCGCAGAGTTTTAACTAGTCACAGAAAACGGATAATAGTTAAAATCCAGAAGGCTGTTCAGTGATGCTGTGCGAAAGCAATGGGGCTTCCTGGGGCATCCTTCCCCAAAGAAGCTGCCTTAACAAGTTCAAGTTGCTCCTGAGACTCAGGTGAAATATCAGCAGTGACTTCTGAGCTGGCAAAAATGAGTAGTGCCTTTTAGTTTTATAAAGAACATTTCTGGATTCCTTCAGAATAACACATTCAGCAGATTTTGTGCCGCCATATAAATTTGTACCACCCAGTTCTTTTCACTCTGTTGTTTAAATGTGTATCAGTTGAAACCAGTAACTCCAGTTTCCATCATTAGCATTTAATTTTCGCATTAATAGTACTTCTAGTCTGTGCATTGGCTCTCGTCACTTAAATTACATACAGTAGTCAGGATGTCTTTTTGCAGTTCATTCTGTGGTCTGTGTGAAATATCTTGGCCTCGTGTTCACTGTTGGGCATCTCCCATTGCACGGTTGTGAAATGGATGAGGCTTGGGTCTCCGTAAACATCATTTTTGTATGCATATATCATACGAATTTGTCCTGGAAGGTTGGACCTATTTTATAAATGGGAAAGTATGTTATGACACTGGGCATTGTCTTGCTAAAGTTGCGTAAAACCTCGTTTCCTGGCAGTATGACTGTTTCTAAAATAATTCCGCCCCCCCCCCGAGTTGTATTTCTTGTAGTCTCTGTGAATGCAGAACACTATGCAATAAAACCTTCATGAGAATTGCAGGCACAGACTGGGGTTGCATAATTATCCCCCAAGTTATTTGTTTTGATGCCACTATTTCTATATGCCGCTCAATAACTTATTCACTGTATATAGTCCTCTTTTTTAATGCTCCATTTGAAGTGTTGTCTTACAAGATGCTGTCATTGTAAATATTTGTGACACCTTTGTACCTGACTGAAATCCACAGTGTTCCTGTTCCACAGTCTTAAAATGCTGTAATTTTTTAATTCCAGGCTGTTTTTTTAAAAAAAATAATAAAAAAAATTCATTTTCTGTGTTTAATGGAGAGGGACATGTTGATGATGCAAAGGGTCGTTTTTTACATGTCTGAGTTCTTCAAAACTGAAATAAAATGGTGTTTACAGTTAACCGCTGCTTACCTGCATCTTAAGTAACTACTGTACTTAACAGAAGGGCTTTTAAAAAAAAACTCCCTTTTTTGGTTTGCTGGTGGCCCCAGATTGGCAGGAATTGTGCTCAAAATGGCATCATTCTAGTGCTGCTTTATGTGAGTGTAATTGGTTATGAATCGTTGGTGAAAAAACAGGAATGACAGCGTACTGTTAACCCGTATCCTCCCTTCTGACAGGGCCATTTCTGCTTAGGGGCCAGCAGTGTTCGAAACTCCCATTGTTCTAGGCGCATTTTGTGACAAGGAAATTCATTAGTGCAAGCAGATTTTGAGCTCTGGGCGCCTAAGATTTCAGATTAAAAAACTGCAGAGTGGATGGAAATGGGGAGCTTTTTTCTGCCTCCCCACTTCCAGCCACACTCTGAAGACTGGAGAAGAGACCCTCTTAAGAATATTAGGGGGGTGGGCAGGGGAAGGACTAGACCATATGAAAAATGAACACAATATTTTAGCTGTAGTTAATTCATTTTCAGCACTGTATTCTTGTTCTAAAAAAGTGTGCCTAGACATTCCATTGTTGCACCCATAACCTCAGTTTCAGGTACCATTTAGCTCCTATCTTTCATAGCTCAGTTTCTAACAGTGGGAGCCAGATAGCTATAATTCCTGCCCTCCCAGAATTCCGTTTTTATTTTCCAACTGACCGTCCCATGGCTTCTAAGCAACCTCAGGCCTCATGCAATTTTCCCCCTAGGGTGTGTGTTCATGTTACCACCTTAGATTCGCATTTAAGACCCTTTTCCTAGTTTTGCTGATTCCTCTCTTGTTTCACAGTGGCCCTGTTATGTTTTCATCTGCTTGCTTATTCAGTGTCAAATTCTTACCTGTAAAGCAAACTGAAAAGTATCTACGAATATATTGGTCTTTCTTGAACAGACGACCGTTCGTCTCCTTGACATCTGAGAGGAAATTAGTCAGTAAAGGTGAAGAAAACCTCATTGTTAGTAATTCAGGTGAGCAAGGATCCACCTTCAGTTGCAGGTGCCCCAGAATCTAGCAGTCATCCAGTGGGTGATAGTCAACTAGGTTTTACTCAAAAGTAGGCCCAGGGAAATTAATAAACATGACTGAGGCCGGGGCGTACCAACCCAGAGGCACCGTCTTGCGCCCAAGATTTGGGGGGCAGCGGCACATGTTTTGTGCACATTGGGCGACGCGCCCTTGATGATGTGACATCATGCGTATGACATCACACACACATGGGTTGCATCGCCGGGAGGAGGCTTCCTCAGGACGAAACAGCCATTGAACTGCGCTGTGCTCGGCCCCTTCTGCCTGTTCAACATCAAGGGGGCCCAGCCCCCTGCCAGTAAATATTTAGGGGGCTGAAGACCTCTCCACCCCTAGGAGTTCACTGGTGTTCAAAGTCCAAGTGTGCATGTCATTCCATACTCAAACTCCATAGGTATTCTGTACCGTCTTGAGAAATACTCCTATTTGATGCATTTCCCCCACAAAGCAGTTTCCATCTGATTTGAAAATGGAAGCCTCGGCCCAGTATATCTGAAGGAGCGTTTCCACCCCCATCATTCTGACCGGACACTGAGGTCCAGTGCCGAGGGCCTTCTGGCGGTTCCCTCACTGCGAGAAGCAAAGCTACAGGGCCTTCTCGGTAGTGGCACCCGCCCTGTGGAACGCCCTCCCATCAGATGTCAAAGAGATAAACAACTACCTGACTTTTAGAAAACATCTGAAGGCAGCCCTGTTCAGGGAAGGTTTTAATGTGTGACATTTTGTGATGTATTTTTAATCTTTGTTGCAAGCTCCCCAGAGTGGCTGGGGGGAGGCCTAGCCAGGTGGGCGGGGTACAAATAATAATAATAATAATAATAATAATAATAATAATAATAATAATAATAGAATTTTAGAGTTGGAAGGGACCCGAGGGTCATCTAGCCCAACCCCCAGCAATGCAGGGATTCTGCCACCAACCATCCCTGGGCGGCCTCAAACCACCAACCTTCTTGTTAGCAGCCAAGACACACTGAGCCTTAAACTGAGATGTGTACATTTCAGGCTACCGTTGTCCATGTGCAGACACAGGTTAGGTCTGGGGAAGAAAGACATCCCTGCCACTTCTCTGGTCTGTACTGCCAGTGCTTTTTTTCCTTAAAAAGAAATGTTTAGGGGTACTCTCATTTTCCTACTCATATTGAAATATTGCCCCTCAATGAGGCCAAACTTAGATTCACAAAATGTTTAGGGGTATGCCTACCTGAGTCCCCTCCCAGAAAAAAAGCACCATGTACAGCAATGTACCCCTGAGGGTGAAAGAGGAGAGCGCAAAATATGGTCTGAAGCTCAACATAAAAAAAACACGAAGATCATGGCCACTGGGCCCTTCACCTCCTGGCAAATAGATGGGGAAGAAATGGAGGCAGTGAGAGATTTTACTTTCTTGGGCTCCATGATCACTTCAGATGGTGACATCAGCCACGAAATTAAAAGACGCCTGCTTCTTGGGAGAAAAGCAATGACAAACCTAGACAGCATCTTAAAAAGCAGAGACATCACCTTGCCAACAAAGGTCCGTATAGTTAAAGCTATAGTTTTCCCAGTAGTGATGTATGGAAGTGAGAGCGAGACCATAAAGAAGGCTGATCGCTGAAGAATTGATGCTTTTGAATTATGGTGCTGGAGGAGACTCTTGAGAGTTCCATGGACTGCAAGAAGATCAAACCTATCCATTCTGAAGGAAATCAGCCCTGAGTGCTCACTGGAAGGACAGATCCTGAAGCTGAGGCTGCAATACTTTGGCCACCTCATGAGAAGAGAGGACTCCCTGGAAAAGCCCCTGATGTTGGGAAAGATGGAGGGCACAAGGAGAAGGGGACGACAGAGAATGAGATGGTTGGACAGTGTTCTCGAAGCTACCAGCATGAGTTTGACCAAACTGCGGGAGGCAGTGGAAGACAGGAGTGCCTGGCGTGCTCTGGTCCATGGGGTCCAAAAAAGTCGGACACGACTAAACAACTAAACAACAGCAACAACAACAGCAATGTAAGAATGTGACTTGTAACGCAGCAGAGGATTGTGACCTTGCTGTGCTTCAAGCTGCCCATGTGAATTTCAGTAGATCTACTCAAAGTAAAAGTTAGCTAACTACCACCGTAGGTAACCTGGAAACGCCTAGTGTGTTCTTTAAAAATCCAGGCACATTCCTTTGACTTCTGTGACACATTCTTCCTCATACTGCTCTGTCTGCACCTGCTTGCTTGTGATTTAAATAACCTTGATGAATCAGACCCCATTCAACATCAACAAAGATTCTGATGAAGGCAAGGAATCACATTCCTTACCAGAGATTTAATGCATGCTTGTTAGGGCAAGCTGTGTGGTCCACCGTGACAATCCTAAAAGGAATAATAAATGAAAGCTGATTTTTAAGTTCCTGTTGGCCGCTTTTTCTTTTTTTAAAAAAAGAGGTGCCAGTTATTTTTTCCATCATATGCATCCTCTGTTGGCTACTAACTCCCAGAATTACATGATTAATGCCCAATTAAGGACTTGAGGCCAGACATAGGATAGCACATCTTCATTAATAGCTGTGTGAATAATGGCATTAATCATACATTTTTGTACACTTGTGGAAAACGAGCCCGTCTCTCCTCATACTCATGCCTGAAATTCAGACGCTGGAAATCACCACAAAGATTAACTCTGTCAGTGAAGGTGAGGATTGAGGTATTTATGTATTTTTATAATTTTTTTAAATTAAATTTTTGTTTTACAATTTCAAATACTCATTTTTACATCCTTGAAATATCAACGACTTCCCTTCTTCTCTTCATGTTTCCTCATAAATCCCTACATATTTTACAAAAACTATACCATTCAGTAATCCATTATTGCATCCATCAAAGACTATTTACACTGTTGAATTTATCTTTATGCTGCCAACGTTTTCAACTGTACACAATTATTTCCCATGTATTCAATAAACGCTTTCCAATTTTCTCTACCAAGGCAGTGGTAGACATGGCTCAGTTAAGACCCAGATTACTAGATTAAGACCCAGATTACTAGATTTGGTAAATATCTGATTGCACAGAATACGTCCGGTATTGATTTATTTGTTTTAAAACAGCAGATACAATTGATGGACTTCAGGACACAAGACAGGAAGTTAGTCATCTTTCATTGAAAATATTTCCCCCACCTGCTATTTTGACAGAAAAAGTGAAGGTGTTTTGGGGCCGTTTTCCTCCTGCAACATACAGTAACTTTAGGAGGCAAGAATTATGGCAGGAGAGAAAGAATTGCTACCCCTCACTAGATGCCATGACTTTCACCCTTTTAGACGTTCCCCACAGCTGGTTTTCTTTTGTAAGACCTCTTAAATGCAACCACTCGTGTGCAGTTTGGCCCTTGCAGCTTGATGCATGTTGCTGTTGTTTAGTCGTTTAGTCGTGCCCGACCCTTCGTGACCCCCTGGACCAGAGCACGCCAGGCACTCCTGTCTTCCGCTGCCTCCTGTAGACTCATGCTGGTAGCTTCGAGAACACTATCCAACCATCTCGTCCTCTGTCGTCCCTTTCTTCTTGTGTATTGGAGCCTCAGCTTCAGGATCTGTCCTTCCAGTGAGCACTCAGGACTGATTTCCTTCAGAATGGAGAGGTTTGATCTTCTTGCAGTCCATGGGACTCTCAAGAGTCTCCTCCAGTACCATAATTCAAAAGCATCAATTCTTCAGCGATCAGCCTTCTTTATGGTCCAGCTCTCACTTCCATACATCACTACTGGGAAAACCATAGCTTTAATTGATGCATACCAAAAACCAGATTGTTCAAAAGCCTGAAGTCTCCAGCTTTGCTTGGCTCCCTCCAGGTGGAGGGCTTGAATCTTCAGGTGAGTGAAAGTGTTGAAGGTTAAAAAACCTGTTCTTCCTGGATCTTGCCAATTAGACACAGGAGCCAGAGGAGAGAGAGAGAGTCCAGCAATTTTATTACTTTGCGCAAAGTAAGATGCAGTGGGATATTTCTCAAAAGCTGAACCCCTAAGTATTGTTCACCTGGAGTTTTTATAGGGTTTACACACACACACACACACACACACACAAAATACATATAAAATCCAATCAGAAGCCCCCAGACATCTGCAGAGGGCAACTGGCAAAAAAAGCCATTGGATGCAACTTTTTGCGATGTCCACGTCTGCACATTGATGTGTCAGCCCTTCGACGGCTTCTTGCTTTTTACTAAAAAATGCCTGCATGGATAAAGTTCTGAAGCCTACTGAAATAAAAAAATAAGGCTTTATATATATAATAAATGTTCATAAATGTACCAAGCAAACACGTACATAAATGTATAAACCACATGTCTGAAGCAGCACAGGAAAATGGCCCTGAAAACCATCTTGACTCCCAAACTGACCAAATGATTTCTCTGCAAGGTCAAGGAAAATGGAAAAGCCTCCCCATTGTCTTTTCGTTCACAAATCCCGTCTTAAGGGTATGTCTGTGTATGAATAGGGTGAGCCTGTGACCTGGCTCAGAAACTAAGTATTTATCATTACAAAAGACTGGCCAGGCTCCCCAGGGTATCCAATCAAGTAAGCATTAAGAGGTAACCTGCCAGACAGGAGGTAAACAACGCACTCAGATTTCTGTTGTAGACCGCCCTTTCTGTGATGTAGGTATGATGTGTCTGGGGGTGGTCTTGGGCTCCAAGGCGGGCAATTTAAAATGTTTGGGGTCCTCCTCCTTCTCCTGCGTGTGAAGGGGGCACCCTGTTGCAACAGTTCAATAAAGACCAGACTTACGAGCTGCTTTGCTTCTCAATATTCTCTGGTTGGCCTCTGCTATTTTCTCTGACCAATGGAGGACCTGCAAAGGACACTTGTGTCCCCCATAAGAGAATAAGGGCATATTTTCGTTTATTGCACTACATACTAAGGGTGAGTTGTCCTTGGTTTGGCTGGCATGGCCGGTTTACTCCCAAAAGTTTACTCTCAGAAGTTCACTCCCAAATGCCTCCACCAAGTGTCTCCAGCAACCAAGCAACAAATGGACTATGTGTCTTTTATGAACAAAAGGGAGCTTTGTGTCTCATTCAAAAAGGTCTCTTACCAGACTCCCAGATCCCCCTAGTGCAGAAGAAGAAGAAGAAGAAGAGTTTGGATTTGATATCCCGCCTTTCACTCCCCTTCAGGAGTCTCAAAGCGGCTAACATTCTCCTTTCCCTTCCTCCCCCACAACAAACACTCTGTGAGGTGAGTGGGGCTGAGAGACTTCACAGAAGTGTGACTGGCCCAAGGTCACCCAGCAGCTGCATGTGGAGGAGCGGAGACACGAACCCGGTTTCCCAGATTACGTGACTACCGCTCTTAACCACTACACCACACTGGCTCTCCAAAGTCTGTTTCGGTGTTTTTTGCCCACTAGCCGGTTTAATCCGGTTCCTGTGGCAGTTTATTTCCTGGAGTAAAATTCTAAAAAAAAAAACACCTCAACAACTTTGATCCTAAAAAAAAGGTCAACAATTTTGGTCGCCCTTTGGTCGCCACGGCCCTTCACTTCATCAAATCTGGCCCTCTTTGAAAACTGTTTGGACACCACTGCCCCAGTGCCTCAAGAGGACCTTTTAAAAAAAAATCACAAATATTAAGAAGACACTGCTTGCAGCTTGCAAACTTCAGACTGACTAGAACTGGCTGCAAATTATAACATAGACATTGGATATTTGTGGGGTCAGGGTGGGATCCTGCCATCCTCCACTCTCCTCTCCCAATTGCCCTTTGTCTTCGCTCCTGTGAAAACACCAGGGCCACAGGAATAAGATACTGTGGGTTCATGGGTGTTTTGAAAGCAAGTGTTCTGTTGCCATCCTCATGCAGCAAATACTACAAACTGCTGGCCTCTGTTTTCAAAACCAAGCATATTCATAGGACAACCTCCGCTTACTTCTCTGTTCTGTCTGTGGTTGGAAGAACAGCGACTCCTTGTGGAAATGCTCAGCAGTTAATAGGATTTTTAGATTTTTCTGCATGCATATTGTGCTGGCTTTCAAGTACAGTGGAACCACGGTTGTCGAACGCTTCAGAAACCAAACAATTCAGAACCCAAACACCTACAACCCAAAAGTGAATGCTTCCATTTTCAAACGATTTTTGGAAACCAAACAGCTTCCGAGGCGCATTTTTCATTTTTTCCCATTGACTTTGCAGTCGGCCCATCGAGCCTCTGTTTTTGAACTATTCGGAAACCGAATGGTCTTCCGGAACGGATTAAGTTTGAAAACTGAGGTTCCACTGTATTAACTTTATTAATAGGAGCCGAACCAAAATGTAAGCTGGACCATAAAGAAGGCTGATCGCTGAAGAATTGATGCTTTTGAATTATGGTGCTGGAGGAGACTCTTGAGAGTCCCATGGACTGCAAGAAGATCAAACCTATCCATTCTTAAGGAAGTCAGCCCTGAGTGCTCACTGGAAGGACAGATCCTGAAGCTGAGGCTCCAATACTTTGGCCACCTCATGAGAAGAGAAGACTCCCTGGAAAAGACCCTGATGTTGGGAAAGATGGAGGGCACAAGGAGAAGGGGACGACAGAGGACGAGATGGTTGGACAGTGTTCTCGAAGCTACAAACATGAGTTTGACCAAACTGCGGGAGGCAGTGGAAGACAGGAGTGCCTGGCGTGCTCTAGTCCATGGGGTCACAAAGAGTCGGACACGACTGAATGACTAAACAACAACAACAAATCTTTCCCAAATTGGGGGGGGGGCGTGAAGCAGTGACACATGCCCCCCCCTGCAGTGGCGATCCCAGGGTTGCCCATTAAAGGGGTTGTGTTGAGAGGAGTCACTGGCCAGACGCTGAAAGGTTGTCAGTGCACTCCCCTGTGTTGTGGTGAAATGGGGGGCAGGCTCTCTGCTTAAGCATATGTCTTCCAGAGCCAGCACAATCCCCAGACAGATTGGTTAACCCTGATGTGCGCCAGATCCCCGGCCGGGGACTGGGAGGGATAAATGCCCAATGCCTAAGCCAAGTTCTTCTTTCATCTGAAAGTTGAATAAAGTTGTGGCCAATTTTAATCCACATAAACACATTGTCACAAGTCATTATTCCACCCAGGTGTCGCCTGGGGTTGGGGGGTCTCCGCCTGGGCACACAAATGGATCACCCTAAATCTTTTGCAGGCCTAAGCAGTATTGAAAGCAGGATTATGTGGGCCTGTGCTTATGGCACGAATGAGCACAAATAATCACGCATGAGCCACGAAAAGTACATTTGGAGAGGGGGCGTACCAGAGCCTTGTGACACTCTTAAAGATGAACAAACTTGACAAAAGGTGATGCAACTCTCTCATCCTTTGGCAAGATCCCAGAACTTTAAATGGATTACCCCAACACATGCAATCGTGGAAAGCTTTTTTGTCCTGTTTCGGTGAGCAGTCGCTGCAAAACATCCACATAACCCAGCACACGCCATGTATTGCTTTAACATGTTTATAAGCAATGATGTTATATCTGGAATGTTTCCTAAAACCTGACATTTAAAAACAGCCTACAAGTTGTAGAATGGGATATGCCTGCCAAGACAAGAGTCGCTTAAGTCACCTCTTTAGCTGTTTGCTCAAATATTAGTCATAACCCAAGGCTATTTGTAATAAGTGTCCGTGGAGAATGGTGTGATCTTCCCAATTTGGCTCCTATGCACCCACAGACTCTCCAAATTGGAGAGTGTCCCAGTCTCTGGGCACAGCACTGGAAGGACAAACTGTTTTTAACACCCACCCCTTTCTTATTCTGATTCAAACTTCACCAAATCTGGTGCAAACACTGTACCAAATCCTGAAACCTAAGAGAACGCAGCTGTAGAGGAATTAATTTGCAGTCATTCTTCTGCTTAAACAGTTGGGTGTGCATAAAGTAAATCTAGGCCAAAGAACTCCACCCTTTTACAAAACAGAAGATGAGCTGTGAGTTAAATATTTTAACAAAACATAAAAATAACCAGATGTGGAATCTGTGGATGGAGCTTGAAACTTTATACAGTAATGTATTGTTTATTAGCCACAACTCTCACCATTTGATAAAACGCAACGATGACAAATAAAGTGTCAATTTGCTCCCTTTTCATGACACCCAAAATCTGCCACCCCAGAGTACTGCCTATGTCTGCCCTAATGGTAGAGGTTTACTTCATATGAAATATACCATAAAGGGCTTAACTGTACAACAGGATGAATGAAAAATGGAATTCAAATGTTATTTAAATGAATGTAACTAGAACTCTTGCTTTTTTAAAAACAACAACAAACCACAACCCTGCCAATGTATTCTGTAATGCTTCCTGTTCCTTCAAAGCTACATTGTCAAGGAAATAAACAACTATCTGACTTTTAGAAGACATCTGAAGGCAGCCCTGTATCGGGAAGTTTTTAATGTTTGATGTTTTATTATGCTTTTATTTTGCTGAAAGCCTCCCAGAGTGGCTGGGGCAACCCAGTCAGGTACAAGTATTATTATTATTATTATTATTATTATTATTATTATTATTATTATCCCTTGTTTGTAGATTGTAGGGCCTAACTGAAGCACTACTGGCACTGCAGCAGGTAAACACTGGTGGAATCATGCTGCAAGCAGAATTTTACTCACAAGGTACAGTGGTTTCCTTGGTTCTCAAACTTAATCCGTTCTGGAAGTCTGTTCCAAAACCAAAGCGTTCCAAAACCAAGACGTGCTTTCCATAGAAAGTAATGCAAAACAGATTAATCCGTTCCAGACTTTTAAAAACAATCTCTAAAACAGCAATTTAACATGAATTTTACTGTTTAACAAAACTATTGAACCATAAAATGAAAGCAATAATCAATGTACTGCACTATAAAATAATTAAGACAGTATTGTTGATGATAAAAATTGAAATTAACTTTTTTTCTTACCTGCACTGTTGATAGTCATTGTTTGGATGGGGGGCTTTTATCCATTTCTGCAGTCACACAATCAGTAGCTGAACTGGGTTCCACACAGTCGCACAAACAAATGAACCGAAAAAGCCACACAAACAAAAAAGCAAAACAAATAGCAAAAACAAAAGCACCCAACTTAATCTGTTCCAGAAGTCCGTTTGACTTCTGAAATGTTCGAAAACCAAAGCGCAGCTTCTGATTAGTGCAGGCGCCCCGGAAACAGTAGCCAACAGCCGCATTGGACACTTGGCTTCCGAAAAACGTTTTAAAAACGGAACACTTACTTCTGGGTTTTTGGCATTTGACAACCAAGGCGTTTTGACTACCAAGGTACCACTGTAATAGCAAAACCTTAGTTAGCATCTGACACAGTCCTTTATGTATGTTATGTACTGAAGTTCTCACCCTGGGCCAGCAGGGGGATACTGTAGATAGTTTTTACTCAGGTCCACATATGCAAATAAGGGATCGAAAGTGGCGTTCAGTGATTGGATAGTTATAGAAAGTTGTTACAGTTATGTTGTACTGGAGCTCTATATAAGCAGGCTGGCTGAGCCCTTCAGTTCAGTTCTGTTCTGGCCTGTGAATAAACAAGAGCTGTTTGAAGAATCGCTGTGTCGTCCGATATGTTCACCCACAACTTAACAATGTATAAGGGCCCAAGGCTTGATAAGGCTTTAAAACAGGGGTGAAGAATTGACGGATGTGGTTTGACTCCAATTTACAACTGCACAGCCAGCATAACCAATAGCCAGAGATTCTGAGAGCACCATCTGGAGGGCTCTCTATCCCTGATTTAAAGTCTGAAATATGTTATTCCTATCAGGTATTTTAAGTAGAGAAGCATGTGCTTAAATTGCTTAACAACAGGGGCTGTTTTCATTGAACAATCTCAAAATGTCACCTGAAGTGAGACTTTAATGCTAACTTAATTGGGTCAAATGAGGCCTCGTTAGCTGATTAAAAGAAATTTATCCGTTTAATATTCCCACTTCATCGTTCTGGAGTGCAGGCGGCGCTTCGCTTTCTTCGAACATCATAAAACCTAATTGGAAACATGCATTCTGTAAGAAATCTTTTAAATGTGCTTCAAATAATGTGTGTGGCTTTGATTTGAGAATGGTCTTGGCAGCAACTGGCTTGCCACAAATTGAACCACATGCTGAGGAAACCGTTCCTTTCTTGGTGGGCTTCAGTGTGTACAGAGAAGCTGGATCCAATTATTTGATTTGCTTGGACTTAGATTTATTGGCTGCTTTCCCACCCAAATAGCACCACAAAAGGGACTTGCAGCAAAAGAGTTGAGGCTCCAATCCTGTACCAATTCTGTACCCACTTAACCAGGGAGTAAGGAAGGAGGGAATTTAACAGCGAGGGCCATCCCTACCATTAGACAGAATGAGGCTACTGCCTCAGGTGGCAGGTCCTGTGGGGTAGCAGTAAAAGTGTTAGAAGGCAGAACTGGATGTGTTTCATGGTCTGTCTTGGGTCCGCTAAAGTTAACTTGCTGTCGCAACAACTGCAGCAAGAGTATTGTTAGCCCAGAAATGGAAACAAGAAGAAATTCCGACGAAAGAAGAATGGCAGATGAAATTAATGCACTATGCAGAATTGGACAAAATGACAGGAAGGATTCGAAACCCGAGGGACCAGAGATTTACAGAAGATTGGAAGAAGTACATGAATTATTTGAAGAGCAACTGTAATCAACAAATTACGCTAGTAGGACTACAAGAAGTTTTGTAAGGAGAAATATACGAAGTGTTACAAAGTAGAAAAAGATAGAGATATTGGTTTTGAGTTTGAAATGTAATAGGGAAGATAAGAAATGCATACTAAGAGATTAGATTGGAAAATTTTCAGACAGGATTGTTGGAAGTCAAAAAAATTGAATAAGATGTAAAAGTATGTTTAATTACTGTTGAAAATGATATGTTAAAAAAATTTATATGCAAAAAAAAAAAGTTAACTTGCTGTCAACTGGTGTTTAGGAGGAAAATATCCCATCAGCAGTGTTGATAAGATTCCTGACACCTTCGAGGAAGGCATTTTGTCATTTACCGTATTTTTCGCTCTATAACACGCACCCGACCATAACACGCACATAGTTTTTAGAGGAGGAAAACAAGAAAAAAATATTCTAAACGAAACAGTGGATGTATGATTTTTGTGGTTCATGCTGTGGCCACAGACATGTGATCTGACGGTGAGTTTGGGGTAGCCTAATGCAAAAATCCTGAGGATCCATGTGGATCCATGCCTTGTAACCACATTTTAAGTGGGGAGGGAAGGAAAAGCACTCAAGGGACAAGGAACACGCATGGGGTGGGTGGAGAAGGATGCTGTTAATAATACAGAAGAGGGGTATAAGAGGAGAAGGCTCCTCTCCTCTCCCGCTTTGCTCCTTTAAAGAAGCAGGCTCTCTGTCCCTCTCTCCTCCCCACTCAGCGGCTCTTCTCCTGCTTTGCTGTTTCAAAGCGAGCCACGAAGGAGGGAAGGAAGGGGAACCATGGATCCTCTGCTCATGACTGCAGCAGATCCCCCCGCCACCCATAGGCATTTGCTCCATAACACGCACAGACATTTCCCCTTACTTTCTAGGAGGAAAAAGGTGAGTGTTATGGTGCAAAAAATACGGTACCTCAAGCATTAAAAAAATATAATGGGCTGTCCTGGCTCACAATCTGAGCATCACAACTGAGTAAGCCCTATTCCATCGAACCACCAGCCGCACTTCTAACGGAGGTGGCAAATCAAGCAGGGCCTCATCCAAAGACCTTAGCGAGCAGGCAAGGTCATGCGGAAGAAGGCAGTTCTTTAAATATCCTAGTCCCAAATGAAATAGAGCTTTAAAGATAAAAAGCATAATAATAATAATTTTATTATCTCTACCCCGCCCATCTGGCTGGGTTTCCCCAGCCACTCTGGGCGGCTTTCAGCAGAACATTAAAAACAGAATAAAAACACCACAGGGCTGCCTTCAGATGTCTTCTAACAGTCAGGTGGTTGTTTATTTCCTTGACATCTGAAGGGAGGGCGTCCCACAGGGTGGGCACCACCACCGAGACGGCCCTCTGCCTGGTTCCCTGTAACCTCATTAACATAGACCTAGGAGCTGCTTTAAGATGGTTACCAGAGCCAGTGCTGAGCAGATGGGATTCATTTGTTTCTGATAATTGCCGCCTTCACAATTTTAAATAAAGCCAGGATTCTAGACATCAAAGCAAATACCACAGAATTCCGGACTGGGCTCAGACATCTCTCACAAAGGACCAGCACTATCCCCCTGTTGTTATGTCTTTTCTTTGCCTGTGTTGCTTTTGGAAATGGAGACAGAAGCTTCTGAGGGGCAGCTCCAGATGTTCTTTTTATGGTGCGTTCCTGATTATTTGCGCTGATAATAGTATTTGTGGGCTTGTATGCAATCTTGCTTTCAGTATTGTTTGCACCTGTTAACGTTTTGGGAAGGACCGACTGCAGTCGATGCATGTCCCTGCTGAAATCCTGTAACTTCTTCTACCATAAATTTTCTGGGGGGTTTTTTGTCCCACTTTTGTCATACTATAGCACAAGGGTGCCCTTCCAGATGGCAATGACATGACAATGTCGGAGGAGCACAACAGAATAATTAATAAAGCTGAATAATGTGTACAGTGGTACCTTGGTTCTTGAATATCTCCGTTGACAAACGTTTCGGGATGCGAACGCCAAAAACCCTGAAGTAAATGCTTCCTGTATTATTTATGCAAATTGATTTTCTCTGGAGTTAAAGATCTGACTGGGACAAACCTTGTTATGTTGAGCTCGTTTGTTACACAATTTGTATACGGTGTCTGTTTGATAATGTGTGGTTTGCTATGCCTAATAAAGGATCTTGATTGTTAAATACTTCCGTTTTCGAATGCGCCTCAGAAGTCAAACGGCTTCCACTGCCTCTTTTTCAATTTTCTCAATGGCATTTGCAGCCAGCTCTTTGTGCATTGGTTTTCGAACGTTTCGGAACTCGAACGGTCTTTCGGAACGGATTACGTCTGAGAACCGAGGTACCACTGTAATCCCATAAAGGTAAAGATAAAGGGACCCCTGACCATTAGGTCCAGTCGTGACCGACTCTGGGGTTGCGGCGCTCATCTCGGTTTATTGGCCAAGGGAGCCGGCGTACAGCTTCCAGGTCATGTGGCCAGCATGACTAAGCCGCTTCTGGTGAACCAGAGCAGCGCATGGAAATGCCGTTTACCTTCCCGCCGGAGCGGTACCTATTTATCTACTTGCACTTTGACGTGCTTTCGAACTGCTAGGTTGGCAGGAGCTGGGACCAAGCAACAGGAGCTCACCCCGTTGCGGGGATTCGAACAGTTGACCTTCTGATTGGCAAGTCCTAGACTCTGTGGTTTAACCCACAGCGCCACATGTAATCCCATAACGAATGCACTATTTTTGCACCCATCACATATCTGAAAGGCTGTCGTGGAAGATGGAGCAAGCTTGTTTTCTGCTGCTCCAGACAGGGGTCAACAAACTTTTTTCAGCAGGGGGCCGGTCCACTGTCCCTCAGACCTTGTGGGGGGCCGGACTATATTTTTTTGGGGGGGGATGAACGAATTCCTATGCCCCACAAATATCCCAGAGATGCATTTTAAATAAAAGCACACATTCTACTCATGTAAAAACACACTGATTCCCAGACCGTCTGCAGGCCAGATTTGGAAGGCGATTGGGCCAGATCTGGCCCCCGGGCCTTAGTTTGCCTCCCCATGCTTCAGAGATTAGGACCCAAAGCAGTGTTTCAAATTACAAGAAATGAGATTCTAACTAAGGACTAGGAGGGACTTTCTGACAGTAAGAGCTGTTCATCAGATTACCTTGGAAGGTGATGGACTCTCCTTCATTGGAGAGAAATGCAAAACAGAAAAAGAAAAGGGTGTTTGCAAGAGTAAGTTGCTGGGATAATATTATGACAGATTACTGAAGCATAGTTGCTGATTTTAGTGTATTTTTGGTCTCTGTGGAAGCTGCCCAGAGTGGCTGGGGAAACTCAGCCAGATGGGCGGGGTACAAATAATAAATTATTATTATTATTATTATTATTATTATTATTATTATTATTATTATTAGATGCTCCCCATCACAGACCTCCAAGTAGTTTAATAAAAGCACAAATGCTCTCAGGTTTTTCCATGTACTTTTCAATTTCAGAACTCAGCCCATTAATAAAAACGAAAAAAAGTTGTGAAAATAGCAAATCTTCAAGTATGTTTATTTGAAATCTAGGCCAGCCTTGAGTTTTTGGAGTCAAAGAGGTTGATGGTAAAACAATATTTTACAGCCCATATTTTTAGGGTGTATTGAAGTGAAGTGGAATGTTTTCCACAGTTCGCTGGGTGGAAATTGCTTTGGTGGTTGTTCAGATGGGGCTCATATACTTTGTCACCAAATATTTTTCTTGCACAGTTCTAAATGTGCTTTAATTTGCTCCCAGAGTTGTCGTCATCGCTATGGTACAAGTTACTAGAGAGAGGGCCTTTGCCAAGTTACATAACTGACATATGTAAGCACAAATTTTCAGCGACAGATTCATGAACAGCGATTTATAAATCAATGACTTTTGACACAACAGATTCTGTGATGTATATATAGATAGCTCATACATTTAAAAAACCCCAATTTGCTGAAATAGGTCCAGATTTTGTGAAATCCCAATATGTAAAAGAAAATTAAACAAATTTGACCACATTTGTGCATATATATTTCTGCATGCACGTTTTGTAAATTCATGACCTTGCCTCTCTTTCTTCCTCCTCACCGGTGACCCCAGTCTAAGTTACACTGACATCCAGCTGGAACCAATGGAAAATTACTGTATTTTTTGCTCTATAAGACTCACTTTTTCCCTCCTAAAAAGTAAGGGGAAATGTGTGTGTGTCTTATGGAGCGAATGCAGGCTGTGCAGCTATCACAGAAGCCAGAACAGCAAGAGGGATTGCTGCTTTCACTGCGCAGCGATCCCTCTTGCTGTTCTGGCTTCTGAGATTCAGAATAATTTTTTTATTGTTTTCCTCCTCCAAAAACTAGGTGCATCTTGTGTTCTGGTGCGTCTTATAGAGCGAAAAATACAGTATTTAATTCAGGGGTTGCCAGTCTGGTGCCCTGAGGCACCATGGCATCTGTGAGTGCTTTCAGTGGTGCCCTTGAACAGGTGCCTCAGACTTAGCTTTCATTTTTAAGGGAAAAAAGTCTCTAGAAAGAAAATTATGGGGCGAAATGTGCAGGTACCTTCTCAAAGTGTTTTCTGTGAAATGAATTGGTGTGGATACTTGGCTCTCTTTTCCTGCTGCTTTCAGACAGCTGCAGCTGATACACTGTGCAACAACCAGGACCAGCCGGGCACAGCTGATTTATCAAGCCTAAGCCTAAGCTTGCTGGAGGCATCGCTCTCATTTTCATAGCAGCCATTTTGTGATGGGTGCCCTCAGAACTCTGTCAAAATATGTGAATAGTGTCTAGGATGCTGTCAGAAAGTAAAACGGAAAAGGGTTGTTGCCTAAATGTGAAAGCAAGCTTACAGGGCTTAAATCAGTGTTTTCAACCTTTTCTGGTCCATGACCAACTACAGTGGTACCTCGGGTTACAGATGCTTCAGGTTACAGACGCTTCAGGTTACAGACTCCTCTAACCCAGAAATAGTACCTTGGGTTAAGAACTTTGCTTCAGGATGAGAACAGAAATCGCGCTCTGGGGGCGCGGTGGGAGGCCCCATTAGCTAAAGTGGTACCTCAGGTTAAGAACCGTTTCAGGTTAAGAACGGAATTAAGTTTCAGGTTAAGAACAGAATTGAGAATTAAGTTCAGAAGAAGAAGAAGAAGAAGAAGAAGAAGAAGAAGAAGAAGAAGAAGAAGAAGAAGAAGTAGTAGTAGTAGTAGTGGTGTTTGGATTTGATATCCCGCTTTATCACTACCCGAAGGAGTCTCAAAGCGGCTAACATTCCTCCTTTCCCTTCCTCCCCCACAACAAACACTCTGTGAGGTGAGTGGGGCTGAGAGACTTCAGAGAAGTGTGACTAGCCCAAAGTCACCCAGCAGCTGCATGTGGAGGAGCGGGGAATCGAACCCGGTTCACCAGATTACGAGACTACTACTCTTAACCACTACACCACACTGGTACAGGTACCGCTGTACATTCTTCCTGCAGCACCCCTTTAGGGCTCAGGAGCCCAGTTATGTCACCCCTTGCCTGCAGAGCTGGCAGTCTCACGCCCGTTTTCGAACACCCTCCCTTGTGGAGTATTCTCTCAGCCTCCTCTCCTCTCCCCTCTCCTCCTCTCTTCTCCCCTGGTCTCTGAGCTGCCCCCCACCACCGCCCCAGAGAGAGGTGCCCCCTCACACTGCTCCACAGGGGCCTGGGAAGCAACCCCTTGGCCAGGCACCATTCGCCTGGGGAGCTTGTAGCCAGGGCTGCTGCAACAAACAGCTGTGCAAGTCTTTGGGAGGCAGAGATGCAAGAGGGCATTGGAGGGAGGGAAGATTTTAATGATTAATGCTTTATTGTGTTTTTATATGTGTTGGAAGCCACCCAGCTAGATGGGCAGGGTACAAATATACTACTACGGTGGTACCTCGGGTTACATACGCTTCAGGTTACAGACTCTGCTAACCTAGAAATAGTACCTCGGGTTAAGAACTTTGCTTCAGGATGAGAACAGAAATTGTGCGGCGGCAGCGGGAGGCCCCATTAGCTAAAGTGGTGCTTCAGGTTAAGAACAGTTTCAGGTTAAGAACGGACCTCTGGAACGAATTAAGTACTTAACCTGAGGTACCACCGTACTACTAATACCTTTTGAAATTCCTTCCTTATATTTTCAGCCAATTGTGCCTAGAAGGAAGTTACTGTAGCTTGGAGATAGAGAGAGAGAGAACACACTTTGCCCCGTCAACATATGCAAGATGTCCTTTTTTTAAATAAAAAAATTATCTTTATTTTTCTGCACAACAGAGTGAAAGCTCTCGATAGCACCTCCCCTCCCTTCCTCTTTACACTAGCATTAGGCTGAGACAACTCTACTGAACTCTTATTTCAGTGGAACAAAAGGTGTGTGATGGATTTATTTGGGTTAATTTGGCCCTAAGGAGCTGTAACGTTTAATGAAAGGCAGCTGTGCTAAAGCACTTTCGGTTTGGCGTCCCCCCAAAGATGATAATAAGGACAATTCTGCAAAAACTGCTTTAATTTGGTGCAATCAGCAGGAAGGAAAAAGGGTCGGCAGGAAGAGTACATGCAACAACCAACTAATGAGTCTTAAGGATCGTATTATTTTGGCAAAGTTGAAACGCCGCCCGACTAATGAAGTCATCCTATTAGGCTTTGGTTGTAAAAAATATAGATATCTATAACTCATGCCTCAGTGAGAAAAACGTAGCTGCTACTGAGCGGAATGTAGTTTTTAGCCGATTAAAATGCAGCACAGATGTAACTCGTTCTGCCCAAGCCGTGTGTTTATCTGCCAAGAGTATATGAGGGTATGTATGAGTTGCATATTTTTGTGCAGCTCTGCTCCTGGGGCCAAGTGGAACGCCTTGACCCCCTTGTCCACAGCGGGAGTCCCACCGTTAAACTATCATGAACTGGCACACATAAGGCAACTTATCTCTGCACCTCTTGTCAAACCACTTGCCAGTGGCGACCCCCGACAACGTGGCGCAGTTTTCCAGTTTCCCACCATCAGGCTGAGTGGTGATCTCTGTTTCCCAGTTCTTGAAGCCGATGTTGGTACTTGTCATGTCCACCCATCTCCCTTCGGCGGCCATGTCGTTGATGCCGAGCCAGATTTCCGACTGGGCCCCGATGCTCTTCCTCATGTAGTCGTACAGAGCGTCGTTTTCGTCTCCCGTCTGAGGGGTGCTGAGGGTGCCGCCTTGAGAGATGCAATCTTCGCTGGCTTCGTGATAGGTCTTGGCGTTGGGGAAAGCCAGGAAACACTTCAGGTTGACCTTGGTGCCTTTCAGACAAACTAGCGAGAGACAAAAAGGGGAGGAGGTGGTGCGGGGAGACAGTGGAGTCAGAAAAGGAACCATGCGCTTTGGAGTGCAATGCAGTGGTACCTTGGTTCCTGAATGGCTTAGGTAAAGGTAAAGGGACCCCTGACCGTTAAGTGCAGTCGTGACTGACTCTGGGGTTGCAGCGCTCATCTCGCTTTACTGGCCGAGGGAGCCGGCGTACAGCTTCCGGGTCATGTGGCCAGCATGACTAAGCCACTCCTGGCGAACCAGAGCAGCGCACGGAAACGCCGTTTACCTTCCCACAGGAGCGGTACCTATTTATCTACTTGAACTTTGACATGCTTTCGAACTGCTAGGTTGGCAGGAGCAAGAACCGAGCAACGGGAGCTCACCCCATCACGGGGATTCGAACCGCCGACCTTCTGATCGGCAAGTCCTGGGCTCTGTGGTTTAACCCACAGCGCCACCCGCGTCCCCCCGAATGGCTTGGCTCCCAAACAAATCAGCTCCCAAACCCGGAAGTAAGTGTTCCAGTTTGCAATGTTTTTTGGAAGCCAAACGTCTGTTTTGGCTGTCGCCGTTGTTTCTGGGGCCAATCAGCTAAACAGAAGCCATCAACACCCCCCCCCCCCGGTTTACTATCCCTAGTACTGTACTTCAAGACTCCCATAAAAGTGCCTGGCTTAAAACCGTCTATCAAAAACTTCACTCTTGTGGCCTATCCCCGCAACACCTACTCACTATGGGCCCCACTAAAGCAAACAATCTAATTGGTCAACGTCTAAAAGATATTGAGCATCAGAATAACCTGTCCACTGTAAGGAAATTCTGCCCTTGGTATGTTCAGTTTCCACATCTCTATTTTGATTCTCTGGCCCCATATCTGCCCAAACTTATTATTCCAAAATACAGACGTGCTTTTACACTTTCAAGACTGGATGTTTGGCCATCTGCAGTACTTGAGGGTAGATTCCAAAAGATCCTGCCTGAGAAACGTCTTTGCCTCTGTGGAGATGGCAGCACTGAAACAGCGGCACACGTCCTCCTGTCCTATACTCTCTACAAAGACCTGAGGAATGAGATCGTCACCCCACTCATACTAACCATCCCAGGGCGCTGAACCACTGCCACAATGTCTTTTCTTCTATCACATCAAAATGAGCAGACAACAGCAAAGGTTGCTAGATTCATAGCAGGGGCAAGGACCACTAACTGACTGCTGATTCAGGACTTTAAATTGTGCTTTTATTTCAGATTTCCTTTTCTGCGTATACTGTAATGTTTTAATGTTGCTATGGCCATTGGCTAATGCGACTAAAGTTTTATCTATCTCTCTCTCAACCAGAAGCCACACCTTGGCTTGCAAACATTTCGGAAGTTGGACGGACTTCCAGAACGGATTGCGTTCACGAACCAAGGTACCACTGTACTAGCTCTGTTCGGTGTATCTGCAAGGAAAGCATTTCTTACTCTTTCCATTTGAGCAGGGTTTCCCAAAAACTTGGGTCTCCAGTTGTTTTTGAACTACAATTCCCATCATCCCAGTCTTGCTAGCTAGGGATGATGGCGGTTGTAGTCCAAAAACAACAAAATTTGAGAAACACTGCATTAGACTTAAAAAAGGATGCTGAGAGCAGTGGCGGACCTACATTTTTGGGGTGTGGAGCCCTGAAGCTTGAACTGTTCTGCGGGTCTCTTCGCAGCCAGCGATGAGGGGCAACTGCTGCCATCTTCTTCAACGGGGTTGTTCCACAACAGATCACTAAACCTTTATGATATCTGTTCTACTGACTCTCGAACTCTGGGATTGTTGACAACAAAAAAGTAACTCAACTCAAATAGCGACTCAAATAGGGTCTACTAGACCTTAAGCAATGTCGCTTCTGGGACCGCCCTAGAATGAGGGGCTTACGACTCATTCGTTTCAAAGTAGATCTGCCCATGGATGAGAGTCTTGGAATCACAGCTGTCCTTGTGAATGGTAGTCAGTGCCAGTTAGCTCTCCAAGTTTTGGGGAGGCCTTGGAGAAGAGTCCTTCAGCTGGCCACCTTTTCTGAATGGGTCCTTCTCCTCCACACTGCTGCTACTGCCCTATTCCTTTGGACCTAAACCACACAACCAGGCAGAGGGAGAAGATGAGGTGCCTCAAAGGTTGCGCCTCCTTGGTCTTCTCATTCCTCAGTCACTCAGCAGGGAGAGGAACAGGAATCAACATGAATGTGACAGAGTCAGAGGGATCTAGGGACCGGCCATGGTCTATCTGAAGAGGTGCAGTCCTCAGCATGTGCCATATGATGTTAGTGACCCCTGCTGCAGTACAGAGGGGGTGAAAACATTAATAATAATAATAATAATAATAATAATAATAATAATAATAATAATAATAATAATTTACTTATACCCCACCCATCTGGCTGGGCCTCCCCAACCACTCTGGGCGGCTTCCAACAGGATATTAAACACAGAATAAAACTTCAAACATTAAAAACTTCACTAAACAGGGCTGCCTTCAGATGTCTTCTGAAAGTCAGATAGTTGTTTATTTCCTTGACACCTGGAGGGAGGCCGTTCCACAGGATGGGCGCCACTACCGAGAAGGCCCTCTGTCTGGTTCTCTGTAGCTTCACTTCTCGCAGTGAGGGAACCGCCAGAAGGCCCTCAGAACTGGACCTCAGTGTCCGGCCTGAACAATGGAGGTGGTGACACTCCCTTAGGTATACTGGGCTGAGGCCATTTTGGGCTTTAAAGGTCAGCACCAACACTTAGAATTGTGCTCGGAAACGTACTGGGAGCCAATGAAGGTCTTTCAGGACCGGTGTTATATGGTCTCAGTGGCCACTCTCAGTCACCAGTCTAGCTGCAACATTCTGGATTAATTGTAGTTTTCGGGTCACCTTCAAAGGTAGCCCCACATAGAGCGCATTGCAGTAGTCCAAGCAGGAGATAACTAGAGCATGCACCACTCTGGCAAGACAGTCCGCAGGCAGGTAAGGTCTCAACCTGTGTACCAGGTGGAGCAGGTAAACAGCTGCCCTGGGACAATGTGGATCATTTGAGCCTGCTCCCTGGTCAATAAAGAATGGAGGACACAGCATATCACACATGTTTAGAGCACTGATTGAGAGGAAATGCAATGCAAGCTGCAAAATTGCCTTCAGCTGTTTGCATATGTCACTTCGAAAAATGCTATTCACTTCGCTCCTAGAGCGAGGATAACAACATTAAGCATTTGTCTACAAAAGCTCTTGTGCTTTTTCTGCGCTTGCAAGCTGGTTTCAGAGCTTGGATGCCTGACCGGCAGAGGCTGACATTAGGGAAGTGGACAGACAGAGTCTTTTAAAATGCTGGAGTGATTTTGTTTTCTAACCACTCTCCCTTTCCATCTCTGCAACCAGGCAGGGTGTGAGAATGCAGCAACAGAACAAATCAGTACATCTGAGCTTTATGGGAAACTAGTTAGTGCTATGGGAAACTATGGTGCTTCGTATGGGAAACTATGGTGCTTCGTATCGTAGTTTAAAATCCAGATTTATTGATCCCAAACAACCTATGGTTACTGAACAGTTAATGTTAATGTACTGGAAATACAAACAAGCCACATTTTAGCTAACACATCACGGCTTAATGTTATGTCATAAATAGCCTTATTTCACAAAGTGAGGCCATTTTGTGGCGTATGAAAAATTATGGCCATTGGGTTTTGTACCTGTTTGAAGTGCTTGCTTTTCCTTTAGCAGAGCCACCTCCTGGGAGATATTCTCTAGCTGCTCCTTCAGGTCTTCAAACATTTTGAGGCTTACAACATCTGCAGAGCAAACGAAGAGATTGATGATCATATCTGCCTATACAGAATGAATGCAATCGCATTTATGAATGGAACCAGAACTTCCTCCCTCATTGGCAATATAACAAAGAGTACAATGAACAAAGAAGAAAGCAGCGTATTATGCAGCGTTTGTTATAGAGAGAGTTCACAATAGATGGAATCAGCAATTCGTAACAGGTCCATGCAGTAAAATGTCCCACCTTTGCTGCGTATCACTTCCATGGAAGTTGGTTAGAAACTGGTATTCCTAGCAACTTTTCAACATTCCCTACTCTTTCTTTCCTTTCCTATTACTTTATATGCTTTCCCTCTTTTATATCAATATGCTTTATATTTGTAGCACAATGCCCTTATTTTAATATGTTCTGTTTCAATCATGCGGGTGGCACTGTGGTATAAACCACTGAGCCTGTTGGACTTGAGGATCAGAAGGTTGGCGGTTCGAATCCATAAGACGAGGTGAGCTCCCGTTGCTCTCTCAGCTCCTGCCAACCTCGCAGTTTGAAAGCACGCCAGTGCAAGTAGATAAATAGGTACCGCTGTGGCAGGAAGGTAAACGGCGTTTCTGTGCGCTCTGGCTTCGGTCACAATGTTCCGTTGCACCAGAAGCAATTTAGTCATGCTGGCCACTTGACCCGGAAAGCTGTCTGTGGACAAACACGGGCTCCCTTGGCCTGAAAGTGAGATTAGCGACGCAACCCCAGAGTCACCTTTGACTGGACTTAACCATCCAGGGGTCCTTTACCCTTTTTTACCTTCAGTAATGCTACATTAAGGGACGCGGGTGGCGCTGTGGTCTAAACCACTACTGAGCCTAGGGCTTGCCGATCAGAAGGTCGGCAGTTCGAATCCCTGCGACGGGGTGAACTCCCGTTGTTCGGTCCCTGCTCCTGCCCACCTAGCAGTTCGAAAGCACGTCAAAGTGCAAGTAGATAAGTAGGTACCACTACGGCGGGAAGGTAAACAGCGTTTCCATGCACTGCTCTGGTTCGCCAGAAGCAGCTTAGTCATGCTAGCCACATGACCCGGAAGCTGTACGCCGGCTCCCTCGGCCAATAAAGCGAGATGAGCACCGCAACCCCAGAGTCGTCCACGACTGGACCTAATGGTCAGGGGTCCCTTTACCTTTACCTAATGCTGCATTATGTTTTGTTGTTGTTGTTGGCATCTGTCTGTGCCTCCAGGGTGAAGTCAAACTGCTGGAGAATTACAGCACCTGCTTTGGAGGCAGAGACCAGAAATTTGTAACTGCTGCCTCCTGGGTAGTTTCTACTGCATTCATAGAATCATAGAATCATAGAGTTGGAAGAGACCACAAGGGCCATCGAGTCCAACCCCCTGCCAAGCAGGAAACACCATCAGAGCACTCCTGACATATGGTTGTCACGCCTCTGCTTAAAGACCTCCAAAGTAGGAGACTCCACCACACTCCTTGGCAGCAAATTCCACTGTCAAACAGCTCTTACTGTCAGGAAGTTCTTCCTAATGTTTAGGTGGAATCTTCTTTCTTGTAGTTTGGATCCATTGCTCCGTGTCCGCTTCTCTGGAGCAGCAGAAAACAACCTTTCTCCCTCCTCTATGTGACATCATTTTATATATTTGAACATGGCTACCATATCACCCCTTAACCTCCTCTTCTCCAGGCTAAACATGCCCAGCTCCCTTAACCGTTCCTCATAAGGCATCGTTTCCAGGCCTTTGACCATTTTGGTTGCCCTCCTGTGGACACGTTCCAGTTTGTCAGTGTCCTTCTTGAATTGTGGTGCCCAGAACTGGACACAGTACTCCAGGTGAGGTCTGACCAGAGCAGAATACAGTGGCACTATTACTTCCCTTGATCTAGATGCTATACTCCTATTGATGCAGCCCAGAATTGCATTGGCTTTTTTAGCATTATCAGCACTGAAGTGACCTTCCTGGGGTGCAAGCCTGGGCAGTGTGTGTGGATCTCCTGGGCTGTCCAGATAATCAGACCTCTTGGTCTCACTGATGTGGACCAAAGGAAACAGAGTGATATGTTTGGCACCAGCTTGGCTGCAGGAGTTGTCCAAGGGAGGCATAGAAGATGCCATCCAACTATCTTAGGGACTCCACTTCAGAATTGTGTTTACTCCTTCGCCTTTTCTTCTCCCGAAGATTTCCCACAAGGCAGCGGGTATGCTTTGTTCAATTACCGTATTTTTCGCTCTATAACACGCACCTGACCATAACACGCACATAGTTTATAGAGGAGGAAAACAAGAAAAAAAAATTCTGAATGAAACAGTGGATGTATCATTTTGGTGCTTCATGCTGTGGCCACAGACATGTGATTTGACGGTGAGTTTGGTGTAGGCCAATGCAAAAATTCTGAGAATCCATGTGGATCTGTGCTTTGTAACCACAGCAACTGAAAACAGCTTTTACAACTTTGTAAACAAAGCAACCGAAAACAGAAGAGGGTGGGCAATAAGACCCTGAGGCAGAATGCAGGAAAACAGCAGCCTCCTCTCTGCAGCGCGCGATCTGATTTTTGCCTGATTTTTGCCTCTGCACTCGGGCCAGTCGGCTCCAGGGACCACACATTCACTCAATAACACGCACAGACATTTCCCCTTCCTTTTCAGGAGAAAAAATGTGAGTGTTATAGAGAGAAAAATACGGTAAGTCCAGTGGTACCTCGGTTTTCGAACGTAATCCATTCTGGAAGTCCGTTCAAGTTCCGAAACGTTCAGAAACTGAAAGGGGAAGCCTCAATATGGAAAACTCAGAACGGAAACCATGTTTCCTGTTCGACTTCCCAGGCGCGTTCAAAAACTGAGGCACTTGCTTCCAGGTTTTTGGTGTTCGAGTTCCGAAATGTTCGACTATGGAAGCGTTCGAAAACCAAGGTACCACTGTATTCTACATCATGGTTCCTGCAAGACAACTGACCATTCCAAATAAATAAGGCCTGTGTAAAACAGTGGTCAGGAACTTGTAGGGTAACCGGCCTCATAGAACCCGCATGCTTGATTCTAATTAACACATGAAGGGGTTAATGCCATAGAGTAAGCTGACCTGCCAGGCTTAGCCTAGGTCACTTCCCCTCACCTCAGAAGGAAATGGGCAACCAAAGCTTTTGTTGTACTCAGTCTACATGTGGATTTGGTGTGTGAGGAGGTCTGAGCTGGTTGCTTCCGCTCAGCCGCATGGCTTTAACCAGCCTCTCTCGTTTCAGGCAAGAACGGAATATGAAACTAGTGTTTTTGTATACCTGTAGTTTAGGAACTTCTGCTATTTTGTAACCAAGCAACATTTTATTGCCTGTGTGTCTTTTCTGACTGCTGTATGGAAAAAACACAGGAATCTGAGCTTTGAAGAGTCTTGTAAGTAAAGCATTTTATGGCTTACTAAATGTGAAGTCTATCTGTGTGCTAGGGAAGTGGGATACTTTGGAAAGAACCATTAAAAGGGACAATTTTGGGGTTCACTGGAAATGCAGGCTTTACAGCCTATATTTCCATGCCTTCCTTTGCTGCATGTATTGCAATGTTAAATTTCTTCAGGAGTTCTTCTCACCAAAGACTATGTGCTCCAAACTTGGGTCTTGGATTCCAGGATTCCAACAGAACTTTCCAAGCTGGCCTCATCCTTTTAAAATTATTTTTACACTGCCTTTTGGCTCTTAAAAAAAAGGTTGCCTGAGGCGGTTTGTGCATGTGTGAACAACATCTGAATAGTTAATCCATGCAACATAAGAGCATGTGGAGAAATGTTGTTGTGGCAGGATGTTCCACAGACCCTGAAATATAAAAACCAAAGAAGCCCAAATATCTAAATGTGGTTATAAAAAGTACTGGGGGAACAGTTTCTGTATATGGTTCACATGGAACCTAAAATTTCCTCAAACTTGATAACCTTATTTTTATAATCATAGGCATCTATCAAATGTCAATTATCACCTGTTAAAAAGCAAGAATTACAAGTGGGTCTTAAAAATAGAAAAGCAAAGAATGAGATGTGGATGCTTTAAGTCATTGCTCAATTAACTTTAATGGGTTCCATTAACTTTAAATTTGTCATTATTAGTTTGGCTCCTCTTATCAAAACACATGTTTATCACATTATTATTATTATTATTATTATTATTATTATTATTATTATTATTATTATTTCTGTTGGGAGGCACCCAGAGTGAGAGTGGCTGGGGAAACCCAGCCAGATGGACAAGGTATTAATAATAATAATAATGATAATAATAATAATAATAATAATAATAATAATAATAATAATAAATGTCTACATTGCGGTGCCGTAGCCTAGCCATCATTCATCGCAATATTATCTGTTTTAAATCACACCCTGCTTGTCCCCAGTATGTGTGCAACTGTTCTAGCTACCAGCCTTAGGTGCAGCAATAAAACTGCTAGCACATTTGCAAAGCTAAGCAGGGTCTGGTCTGGTTTCAAATTGGATGGGAGACCGGGTGCTGAGATTCCTGCATTGCAGGGGGTTGGACGAGATGACCCTTGGGGACCCCTTCCGACTCTACCATTCTATGATTCTATGAATGCGACATGATCCTCGCCCTTCTTTCTTGTGGTTCTTCATTTTTAACCTGGACTTGGACCAGACCGCTTTTCAAAATAGACGACTACTCTCTGCAAAGCAGGTCACATGACCCCTCTAGTTAGTAATGCGATTTGCACATATTGTGCATGAGCTTATTTAAACACACACTAGTTGTGATCTGAAGGCTCTGCCACAAAACCAGAAAAAAAAATCTGCCTTGATCTCTTCCAGTCTGCCATGCAATACTGCAAAACCCAATTTAGATTACTGTCATATACAGTCATACCTGGAAGGTATGGGGCAACTCAGTTAGATGGTCAGGGTACAAATATTATTATTATTATTAATATTATTATTATTATTATTTTCAGTGGTTCCCAACTAGTGGTCCCGAGGACCCCAGGGGGTCTGCAAAACCCATTCACATAACAAAGAGTACCATAGATATATTGAAATTTTCAAAAGTAGGGGGCCCGTGGCTTGGCTTTTGAAAAAACAGGGGGTCTGTCAAAAAAAGGTTATTTATTTATGCCACTACTGCAGCCCGTGTTCTGTTAGCCCCAAAATGAAAATCGAGCAAAGTCCCAACTAAAAAAAATGACAACTTAAACTGATGGAATACGCTACAGCTTGCAGATTTAACATAAGAATAAGAGAACAAGAAGAGCATATGTTCAAAGAAGATTGGAAATGTTTACTGAATATATGGGTGAAACGCTGGTAGCATTAAGATAAATTCAACAGTGTAAATAAGTTTTGATGGATGTAACAACGGATTACCGAATGGTTTAGTTCATGTAGAACATGTATGGTATGCAAAATGAACCATGGAAAGAGAAGCAGGGAAGTCATTGATGTAAGGTGGTTTAAAAGATTATTTTGAAATGTGAATTAGAAATATTTAATAAAAATTATAGTAAAAAAAAAGAAAATAAAAACAGGGGGTCTGCAGTACTTAGCTAATTGGAAACCGCTGGGCTAGATAGCATGGATAAGGGAAAAGGGGTGATAATAAGTGTTACTGTTTCTTGACCTTTTAATAAACCCTGTTTGGAGAGTCATTTCAACACAGGAAAGGATGAAATAGACAGCAGGGCGCAGGTGACACCCATTTACACATGCAGCTTTTGCTAAACTATACAAACTCAGTGGGAGAAACACCGTTGAATGCTTGTGTGTGTGTGTGTGTGTATCTATCTATCTCTATCTATCTCTATCTATCTATCTATCATCTATCTATCTGTGTGTGTGTGTGTGTCTATCTATCTATCATCTATCTATCTATCTATCTATCTATCTATCATCTATCTATCTATCTATCATCTATCTATCTATCTATCTATCTATCTATCTATCTATCTATCTATCATCTATCTATCTTCTATCTATCTATCTATCATCTATCATCTATCTATCTATCTATCTATCTATCATCTATCTATCTATCATCTATCTATCTATCTATCTATCTATCTATCTATCATCTATCATCTATCTATCTATCTATCTATCTATCTATCTATCTATCATCTATCTCTATCATCTATCATCTATCTATCTATCTATCTATCATCTATCTATCTATCTATCATCTATCTATCTATCTATCTATCTATCTATCATCTATCAATCTATCTATCTATCTATCTATCTATCTATCTATCTATCTATCTATCTATCTATCTATCATCTATCTATCTATCTATCTATCTATCTATCTATCTATCTATCATCTATCTCTATCATCTATCTATCTATCTATCTATCTATCTATCTATCTATCTATCTATTGGGAAATTCCTTCTGGTTCTCTTACCTTTCTCTGGCTTCTTCTTGGGTCTGATGTTCTGCTGAGTTGTCAGCTGTACCACAGAAAAGAGGCACACCAGAAGGCAAACACCTCGTAGCTCCATCGTAGTCTGGCTGCTGTTCTCAAAGGGAGTGGAGGAGCTGAAGTGAATTTGAGCTGCCCTGAGTCGAGCTTCTTAACATGGGCTTTAACCAAAAATGTCTGGCCAAGAAATAAGTTCCAGATTATTCGGTAAGCAACGCAGTGACTGGAGCTTATTTTTACAGATTGTTGGGAGAGATCCAGTATCCTAAGAGCTTTCGGACTCTCCCATAATCACAGAGGGGAGTAGAATGGGATGGCTCTTTTTTAAGGTCTTGTACAAACTTGCAGATGAAATAAGAATGAAAATGTTCATTTCCAATGGATTTATTCGGGCTCCGAAAGTGTGCGGCCAACTTTTTTCCTGAACGAGTCTGTGCCTAACAGCCAAGGTTGCCAACTTTTGAGTCTGCCATGCTGCTGGTTTTCAGTAACCAACTTCGATGATTTTTCAAAGAGGATTGGACAAATTCGTGGAGGGCAAAGCTATCAGTGGCTACTAGTCATGCCTCCATGCAGTAATGTTTCTAGATATTAGGAGAGAGGGCTCAGGTCTTGGTTCCCAAAGGCATCTTTTTGGCCACTGTGAGAACAAAGATGCTGCACTAGATTGGCCATTGGCCCAATCTCGCAAACTCTTCTTACATTCTTAAAAGATAAAGGGACCCCTGACCATTAGGTCCAGTCATCGCCAACTCTCGGGTTGCGGCGCTCATCTCTCTTTATTGGCCGAGGGAGCTGGCGTACAGCTTCCAGGTGATGTGGCCAGCATGACTAAGCCACTTCTGGTGAACCAGAGCAGCGCACGGAAATGCCGTTTACCTTCCCACCGGAGTGGTACCTATTTATCTACTTGCACTTTGATGTGCTTTCGAACTGCTAGGTTGGCAGGAGCAGGGACCGAGCAACGGGAGCTCACCCCGTCGTGGGGATTTGAACCGCCGACCTTCTGATCGGCAAGTCCTAGGCTCTGTGGTTTAACCCACAGCGCCACCCGTGTCCCTTCTTACATTCTTAGGTGCTTTTAATATCACCCGGGCTATACGGAAATTCAGAGACACATTAGCAGTGTTCAGCTTCACGTGGTGCAGTGTTTCTCCTGCTGACTTCTGTAATCTGTTGGTAAAGGCACAACAGGAAGCTGAGCCACGTTTTTTTCCTTGTAAGCTGGAAAGCCTACTAATGGTTGAATTGGAAATTCAAAAGGTGTAAGGTGAAAAAAGGTAAAGAACCCCTGGACGATTAAGTCTAGTCAAAGGCGACTATGGGGTTGCGGTGCTCATCTCACTTTCAGGCCGAGGGAGCCAGTGTTGGTCCACAGACAGCTTTCCAGATCATGTGGCCAGCATGACTAAACTGCTTCTGGTACAACAGAACACCAAGGCGGAAACCAGAGCGCACGGAAAATGCCGTTTACCTTCCCACCACAGTGGTACCTAGTTATCTATTTGCACTGGCATGCTTTCAAACTGCTAGGTTGTCAAGAGCTGGGACAGGGCAATGGGAGCTCACCCCGTTGAAGGATTCGAACCGCCAACCTTCTGATCAGCAAACCCAAGAGGCTCAGTGGTTTAGACCACAGCGCCACCCTTTGAAAAAGGTGTAACAGCATGGAGATAAACTGGTGGGCATCATTTTGAGGCACACAACTCTACCTGTCACAGAGTAGTTAAAGGCAGGGGAACACTGCCATCGTGCTAGTAATCAAAGCCCTCACCTAGGAACTGAACCTACTTGGAGCAAGATTTTGCTGTTGGGCAATTTAGAGATGGCCCCTAAAGGCAGCCCCTAAAGAGTTGTTCGACAGTGCAACGGTCTTTCATGGGAGGTTACAGACTCTCCTTCCTTGGAGGTTTTTAAGCAGAGGTTGGATGGTCATCTGTCATGGATGCTGTAGTTGAGATTCCTGCATCCCTGGGAACTGGACTAGATGACTGTTGGGTCCCTCCCAGCTCTACAATTCTATAAGCAACCAGTTACATTTGTCACAATGCTTTTTGATGGCCAATGTATCCCTACAGCAATTTATAGGAACCAATGCAATCCAATGGCCACTTAGTGGCATTAATGTTATTATTAAAGATTTTCTTGATTTACAAGTGTGCAATGTCTCTCTCTTGTATTTTTCCCATGTAACATTTTTTCAAATCAGTTTCAGTTGTTGAGACATTAGGAAGAAAAGGGGAAAAGAGGTGTGGGGGGGAGGTGGGGTTGGGTGGCGATGTTTCTATTTTACTTAATGTATGTAGGGTTTGGTGTCAGCGTTGCTTGTGCAGGTTCTTTGCTGTTCGCTTGTGTTCCTTTGGTGGTGAGAGAGGTTGGGGTTGGCCTAGGCTGTGGTTGTTTGTTTGTGATTGGCTATGGTGATCTTTGTTTTCGTGTGTGAGTGTGGTGGGTGGGTGGGTGTTTTGGATCAGGTTAGCCATATTGATTTGTATGCTGTTGGTGGATTATTGTCATTGTCTTGTTGGGCTGTGTATGCGATAAAGGGGAGCCATACCGGGGTGAAGGTGTCTTCTTCTATTTGTCCCCATATCAGTTTCAGTTTATTGGTTAATTTTTCTAGTAGGGCTGTTTCCCATACTATTTGGTACCATTGGTCCATGCTTACTCCTGACACGTCTCTCCAGTGTCTGGCTATGATGCTTCTGGCTGCTGAAAGTAGGTGGGTTATGAGTTCTTTGTGGTGCAAGTGGGCATTATTGTCTTGGAAGATGTTTAGTAAGGTCAATTCTGGGGTGATTTCTAATACTTGCTTGGTTATTTTACTTATTTCTCGTATTTAGTGGCATTCTTTTTAGCAGGTCCCGAGTTGGAGCGCCTCACACTTCAGTATCCCAGGAAGCTCTGCAGATGCAGCCAGCAGGTAAAAAAGCACAGAATTGTCCCTAACACTACAGTGAATGGACACAGATCTCCATGTGGAAAATGGAATGGAGAGATGATGAATGGCTGGATATTTCAGGTCATGGAACAAGACAGATAGAACACCCAGTTGGAAGGAAAAACAAACAGTGACATCACTAACAATTCTGGGAAGACAGTGGAACCTCGGTTTTCAAGTGTCTCAGAAGCCGAACGCCAAAAACCTGGAAGTAATTGCACAGCTTCCGAGGCATGTTTCTCTACTTTTTCAGTGGATTTTGCTGAGCAGCCATTGATCCTCAGTTTTTGAACGTTTCGTAAGTTGAATGGTCTTCCAGAACGGATTGCGTTCAAAAACCGAGGTTCTATTGCAGTTCTAGGAAACAAGCAGGTATTGCAAAGTGGTTCAGTAGATGGGCACTAAAGAATAACTGTTGGAAGAAAGGAAAAGAAGCCGCAGAAAGGAAATAGAAGCAAGTTATGAGACAAGTCTTTTCAATTCCCATTTTGGACACAGCCAAATTCCATATCTGCAACAAATAAACACGATAACTTTGGTTGATTAGGAATTGCAATTCTTAAGGGCTGCATTATTAAGTTTAAATCTTATCTCTTAAAATGGAGATTCTATCCATACTCAATAGCTGGTTTATATATACAAGGATGATATCAAACTGACAGCTTTAAACTTCTGCTTACCTGCATTTATCCGTAGGAAGTAACATGTGAACCAGAAGCAAGCACTTACCTGGTTATAAAAGATTGCCCAAATCTGAATATTAATCTCTTGGTGACCTGAAATGCTAACTGAGTTATATTTAATTAGGTACAACTTGTCTCCTGCCTCCCATGAATATGCATGGATCTGGTGGCACTGCTGTTTGTGTAAACCAGTCTTGATATTCCACCTGGGAGTTATGATGGCCCCACAGGAGGAAAATTCTAAGGATTGGTTCATGTTACCCTCCTAATGGGGAGAAAATGAACTGAAAGAGCTTGGAATATGTGATTTGGGACACACTAACTAGCTACCTTGAAAATTGTGCAAAAATGAACAAGAGCAAAGATTTTGAAAGAATAAACAACCAACTGCTGCTCTTAAACAAGTTTTTTTTGTGTGTGGTGTTGATCTGCATTTCATCTCCCACTGTTTTGGGAAGAATGCTTCTACAGCTGACACAAAAATATTTCACAACCACCAGATAGGCTATTTCTTATACTCTCTTAAGCTCCGAGGAGCTGCTGAAATCCTTGGTTTATTCCACGAGGCTTTTAGAGCAAAAGCAATTTAATGTTTCTGGGACAAACACTCTTTGCTCCACAGATGTTTCCTTTTATTGCTCCACTGGACACATGACAATGAAAACGTGGCGATAAGTGTGCAGCAACACATGGAAATTTCCACCAGCCGCAATGGCAACAGCTGCCATGGCAAAAGCCTGTTCAAGAATCAGACAGGAATTCCGGTTGGGTGTGCAGGCTGTTGCCTGTCTGGAGCAACGTCTTCATGTATTTCTGTGCCAAGCAATGCAACTTGCCAACAAAGTGGGCACACCTCTCCTGGCAGTGCAGAACAGACAGTTCACCTCTGAGCCATTTAGCTTTGAGTGCAGTTCTTTAAACCGGAGCAAAAATCATTCTGATGTCTTTTCCTGGGCCTGCGAGTCCCCTCTCCCATCATCAGTCCTTTGTCATTTATCAGTTCTTTTGGGACAGGAGCAAACTGACTTTTGCCGTTTCACAAATCCACACTGGATCATTGTATTGTGTCAGTTCAATCGGCAGAGAAATGTATTAATCTAGGCAGAGGGGAACTGTTTACAATGTTTATTGACTTGAAAGAGGCTTTCGATTCCGTTTCAAGAAAGATACGGTGGGATTAAACTAGGATAGACATCCACAGACCAAAGTTTTCTTATTCGTGACTTGTATACTCAAACAACTGGTAAAGATGGGGCTGAGATCAAAGGCTTAGCCTGGTTGTCAAGAGCTTGGGAAGCACTGCTGAAAAGGTTCCCCACCCCAACCAAGATGTATGGGGCAAGGCAGAGATGCTAGGTGTTTTGGCCAGGCTAGAATGGGCCCTTGAACTCTGACATTGCTGCTTGCTTCCCTAGGTGGAATATAGCAAAGGACATCTACCTCCACCCCCATCATTCTGCCCAGACATTGAAGTCCAGCGCCGAGGGCCTTCTGGCTGTTCCCTCGCTGCGAGAAGCCAAGTTACAGGGAACCAGGCAGAGGGCCTTCTCGGTAGTGGCACCCTCCCTGTGGAACGCCCTCCCACCAGATGTCAAAGAGAAAAACAACTACCAGACTTTTAGAAGACATCTGAAGGCAGCCCTGTTTAGGGAAGCTTTTAATGTTTAACAGATTATTGTATTTTAATATTCTGTTGGAAGACCCCCAGAGTGGCTGGGGAATCCAAGCCAGATGGGCGGGGTATAAATAATAAATTGTTGTTGTTGTTGTTGTTAACGCGTAAAGAAGCATTAATTGCTTTGCCCCCTTTTGTTTCTGGTCCTTCCCACTGCCAGCATTTGGCCCTGTGAATAAAGAAAGCAACCCCTGGAAAGTTTCCTCTCGCCCCTAGGGTAAGTGAATACAACCACATAGCGGTCAACTTTCAGAAAATAAGGGATCAGCACCCTCAAAAATAAGGGATCAGCAGCCTCACCTATTCTGGGGACAGTTTACGGGATATCTAACAATCCAGGATAGCAGCGGGAAGCAGCGGGAAGCAGCGCTGGAATAAGGGAATTTCCCGCAAAAAAAAGGGAAGGTTGACAGCTATGCAACCATTTTACAATCCATTGCTTGCTTTTACATTTCTATCAAGGCGTAGATTAGGGCTAGGCAATATCTGGTTTCCAGCACCAGATAATCATTGCAATATGCCAATATATCACAATATCCGAAATAAGGATGGAGCTATGCAGAGACACTGGCTGGCTTCATGGTTTTTCCTGCATCCTGATTTTTCTAGTGCCTGCTTTTGTGATTTGCTGCCCCTTGCATGAGGCAGAGGAGAGTTGAGCTGGCAGAGTTAACAGGGGCTGCAGGAAGTGAGAGAAGCACTGGCTAGCTTCACATTTCCCCCCACATTGTGATTTTTGCATACCAAACACACACACACACACACACACACACACACACACACACGATTCACGATATATTGCCAGGTCAAAAATTATGAAACCGGTATCGCAATGTGGACTTCAAACTGGTTTTGGACGATATAGCAACATATCACTCAGCCCTAGTGTTGATCAAATCTTTTAATTTTGCCACCAACGCCCAGTGAGAAAAGAGCTGAAATGACAAGTGTGTGAGAGGAAACCACCTTTATTCAACAAATATATATCCAACTTTGTAAAAATAAAATAAAATCTGAACAACTAACTAACCAACCAACCAACCAACCAACCAACCCAGTCCTTGACAGATGTTCAATGTAACAATGAGGCTCATCCCAGGAATCCAACTTTTTTCCGTGTTGGTCCAAGACTTTCTTCTTTATCCAAGGCAGATTGCAAAGAGGTGTGCAACAACTTGCCCACCCTCTTTCCAGTCTGAAATGCAAATGAAAAGACAAAAACCAATGAGTGGCAGGAGAATTTACCTGTAAAAAAGAGGATCCGCATAGAAGCTTCCTTCTTTTGTGGAAACGTTTTTCTTTAAAAGTTAATACCTACCTCTCTGCTTTTTCTCTACTTTCTATTTGTTTTGGTGTTGGCGGGTGTAGAGATTTGGGGTTTGGTGGATCTGAGCATCACAAGTTTTTTCTACTGTGAAGTGGATATTTTGTGGTGCCCAGGACTTCTCAGATTTCCAAATATGTCCCCAGACCCCCCCCCAAAAAATTGGAGATCTCTGTCTAGCTGATGAAAAGTTCTACTTGCTAACAACCCAGTGGAGTTTTGAGTTATAGACTTGCACATTCCCCCTAGACCTTAGTGTCTAGCCTTTCAGACCAGAAGATGCTCTGGTGCTAACATTATCTCTGCAGATCTCGACAACGGTACTAAATCAGAAGGGTTAGCATGAAATACCCTAGCCTCCCACTGGAAGCAAAAAAATGTACTCTCTAACAGCATTTTAGCTTTCTTGATACCTGCAAAGATTATAGGGAAGATGCAGAAAATACTGCTAGAGGTCATGGAGGAAAAACAAAGCACAACAACTTTGTCAATGCTGTATGTCTTGGAATGGAAATAAAAGAATTTAACCTTTTGAATCTCTTGAATATCTTAAGAGGGAGGGAGTGTAAGCCATAGACATAAAAGTAATGGAACAAAGACATGACTACAATAAGTATGATATAGATTTGAAAACTATAGACAAACAATGGGTACTATAAATACACCCAACCTGGATTGTAATTCAATTGACTTTGCCAAAGCTATCTTGTACCTGTCATTTTGTGGGCTGTAGGGAATTATTGTCTGCCTCAAGGCTGGCAAACATAATAGAATTCATGACTTAGTGTCGATATGTTAGTGCATTTAAGAATGCTAAGGAGGAGTTATGAAACTGTTAAAAAACATGTTCTCCAGCATTTTCCTTTACATCTTGCGTGCCCCGGCAAAAATATTCATTCCATTTCCTATGAAAAGACTCTGATCACCATTTCAGATGAGTATGCAACACAATATATAAAAATATCTATATAAACACCATTTTTAAAACAGGAAACCTTGTTTGTTAACTGTAATAACTAAATGCTTTTGACTGATATAAACTGTCTTTCAGCTTTCTTTTGAGATATTTGGAGAAGTTAGATTTTTAAAACCAAAATAGGTTGATGCTGCACAGTGGTACCTTGTTTCTCAAACGCCTTGGTACTTGAACAACTTGGAACTTGAACGCTGCAAACCCGGAAATAAGTGTTCCGGTTTGTGAACTTTTTCCAGAAGTTGAATATGCTCCTTTCTAAGTGTTACACTTCCATTTTGAGTGCCACACTTCCATTTTGAGTGTTACGCTGAAGTCTGTCTGTTTTTGCTATTAATTTTGCATTTTTGTGGCTTTTTTGTTTTGTTTTTGTGACTGTGTGGAACCCAGTTCAGTTACTGATTGATTGATTGATTGCGTGACTGCAGTACATTGTTTATTGCTTTCATTTTATGGATCAATGGTCTCGTTAGATAGTAAAATTCATGTTAAATCGCTGTTGTTTTTAAAAATCTGGAACGGATTAATCCATTTTGCATTACTTTCTATGGGAAAGTGTGCCTTGGTTTTGGAACGCTTTGGTTTTGGAACAGACTTCCAGAAGGGATTAAGTTTGAGAACCAAGGCACCACTGTACTTATTAAGGTGCTAAAAAATCCCACTACGGCTTGATTTACAACAACCTGACCACATCTTACCTCCATCATCTCAAATATGCTTTCTGGATCAAGACTCCCCCTTCCCACTTTCTTCATACAGGTTAGGACACCTCGACTGGTCACAGAAATGAGGAGGCTAGCCAGAGAACACGCTTCCTCCTGAAGAGTAGCGTCCACTACATGCCTATAGCCAATCTGGAAAAGCAACGGCAAAAAAACGTAAGCTGCAATCCTATAGTCAGACCTCGGTTTCTGAATGGCTCCGTTTTGGAACGTTTCAGCTTCCGAACACCAAAAACACGTAAGTACAGTGGTGCCCCGCAAGACGAATGCCTCGCAAGACGAAAAACTCGCTAGACGAAAGAGTTTTCCGTTTTTTGAGTCGTTCTGCAAGATGAATTTCCCTATGGGCTTGCTTCCCAAGACGAAACGTCTTGTGAGTTATTGCGAGTTTGTTTCCTTTTTCTTAAAGCCGCTAAGCCGTTAATAGCCGCTAAGCCATTAATAGCCGCTAAGCCGCTAATAGCCGTGCTTCGCAAGACGAAAAAACCGCAAGACGAAGAGACTCGCGGAACGGATTAATTTCGTCTTGCGAGGCACCACTGTAAATGCTCCGGTTTTTGAACATTTTTCAGAAGCCGAATAGCTTCCAGGGAGTCCCCCCTCACTTTTCTCTCCATTTACTTTGCCGACACCCTTTGACCCTCGGTTGTCGAACAGTCTTCTGGAACGGATTACGTTCGACAACCGAAGTTTGACTATACAGTGGTACCTCGGGTTAAGAACTTAATTCGTTCTGGAGGTCCGTTCCTAACCTGAAACTGTTCTTAACCACTTTAGCTAATGGGGCCTTCTTGTAACCTGAAGCGCCTGTAACCCAAGGTACCACTGTACAGTTCTCTGCGAGTAAGGCAGGTGAACAAAGTGGGACTTACTTCCAAGTAAACATAGGGCTTGTCAGCATTATTTAGCTGTTAATCCATTCCCCATCCCCCTCATTCAAATTAGACCAGAGTAATCTACACCCTCACGTAATTGAATTTGTATACGCAGAGCAACTCTAGCCTTTCCTGTTCATATCTCTAGGCACTCCCTTTTGTGTTTATTCCTTCCTTATAATCTGTTGATTCTATTACACCAATTAAGTACAAAGTGTGCAAAGGGCTGCACATGCACCTTTGTGGGTTTTTGAAAAAAATCCCCACCCGAGAAGTGTGCGAAAACACAGGCAGGTGATTGCAAATTCGCTTGTGTGTTTGGTTTTTTGTGTGTGTGTGCAAATCCAAGGGGTAAAAGGAAAATATAAAAGGCTAAGTTCTTCACACAACCTTACTAAAATCCTGGAAAAGAAATGAAAGCAACTGAAAATGTATTTGCACCAGTGCTTTTTTTTCTAGAAAAATAGGTGCCGGTACTCACTATGAAGTTGTTAAGTAAGTGAAACACTTTTTAACAACAACAAAAAGAAGTGCCAGTATTGCATAGCTTTGAGTAACCCCTGAAAAAAACAATTGCCTAGCACTGCCTTTTCAGATCGCTGCCCAATATATCTGGTTTACAAATTTTATATGTGGTTTGCTTGTGCAACTTTCTGGTTTTGTGCAAATCTGAGGGAGGAAAGTTAGAACAATACTGAGAAATAACACGGGGAAGGAATTCTAGAACCGCAGCATTTTAATCCAGAATTCTCATACAATTAATTCACCAAAAGACCAAGCCAAGATGAAGAGAAGCCCCCGAAAGCGACTGTTTTCTGTAAACCTAACGTTTTCAAACCGCAAACCCTTTTTCCATACGTGTCAAAATGGCTTCTCAAATCACTGCTATAGAATAGTCAACCACGTTGTTAAAGGTGTTAATGGACAGAGTTCCATTTCTAAGCAGAGAAAGTATAATAATAATAATAATAGTAATAATAATAATAATACCACCACACATACACACAAACAAAATACCTAATCTCTCCCATACTGGAAACTCAAGAACCTAGAAAGAAATAGTGAAATAATCTGATGGTTTCCATGGCAGTGTCCACAATAAAAATGGCAAGTCCGCCTTCTGTATTAGAACTTTTCTCTCAAAACAAGCCCATAGGAGATAAGCTCAGAATTGTCAGTGACTTACTTTGCTTAGTGTGACAATACAAGGTACATTATCTACATTAAGTCGAATACAGTCAAAAGGATCATCAGAAAGTTCAATTTCCCGTCCACCTTCATCCTCCAAAACGCGTACTTTGGGTATTCTAAAGAAAGCAGAAGGTGATGTCAAATTAAGATGTCATTTCTGCACATATTGCCACGGGGAATCATTCCAATTCCTATTCATATGCTGAGATTAGTTTCCAAAGATAGATCCTATTAGCTTTCATACTCCAGAAGAGCATCTCACCCAACACCAAAACAATTAAGAAAACATTAGTTTGCAGAAGAAATATAGCTCAGTGATGGCGCATCTTTCTATGAGGTACAGCTTTTTAACCTGGCAACATGAGGGGGAAAGCCACACCATATTTATCGTTTTAAAAGGATATATTGTGATTGTAGCTAGTGCAGAAATGGCAATTATCTTTGTTGTCGTTGGTCAGTAAGCAGTTTAAACAATAAAAATAGGAAGAGACCCAATTCATTGTCCAAATAGGGAGTTTTTTCCACAAAATCGCAGGGTGTGTGTGTTCTTTTCCTTATCTGAACTTTTAAAAAATGGAAGCCGTATCTAAATGATTTAGAGCAGCTTCCCATCTGTAAAAAAGAAAAGGCACATTCCCAGCATAATACGGCTCATTCCATTCTAAAGCTGAGGTCATTTAAAATAAACAGCCGAGAAGCCTTTTGGACTGCTTTTCAAAGCAGCTGTGCCAAAGTGTTATGTAGGTTTTATATAATATAATGAGAAACAAAAAACAAGGCAAGATGTTTTCAACTAGGCTGTTTGGCAAAGTTAGGAAGCCTGATGGAGTTACAGCAGCTCTGAGATCTTATGACGAAGTATATAAGTCAATCAATCAGACAGACAGACAGACAGACAGACAGACAGACAAACAAACAAACAAACACTAAAGAAGGATGATGATGATGATGATGATGATAATAATAATAATTTTTATTTATACCCCGTCCCCAGCCAAGGCCGGGCTCAGGGCGGCTAACAAGCAGTAATAAAAACAAGTTGAATGAATACAACTTAAAAACAAGATTAAAATACAACATTAAAATATTGAAACATTAAAATATTAAAATGCAGCCTCATCACAGGAGGAGAAAGGAAAAAAGAAAGAGGGGGAGGGAATCAAATTGGCTCCAAGCCAAAGGCCAGGTGGAACAACTCTGTCTTACAGGCCCTGCAGAAAGAAATCAAATCCTGCAGGGCTCTGGTCTCATGAGGCAGAGCGTTCCACCAGGCCGGAGCCAGTGCTGAAAAGGCCCTGGCTCTGGCTGAGGCTAATCTAACTTCCTTAGGGCCCAGGATCTCTAGGGTGTTGCTATTTATGGACCTTGAGGTTCTCGGTGGGGCATACCGGGAGAGGCGGTCCCGTAGGTACGAGGGTCCTAAGCCGTGAGGAACACTGGAGAATTCCCCCTACCCCCTTCCTTGGGCTGGGCAATTATTTATATATTGATATATCATCAAAAACCAGTTTGAAGTCCATATATTGATACTGGTTTCATAATTTTTTGACCTGGCAACGTATCATGAATCATGGTGTGTGTGTGTGTGTGTGTGTGTGTGATGCACAAATCACAATATGGGAAAAACCGTGAAGCCAGCCAATGCTTGAGTCCTGCAGCCCCTGTTATCTCTGCTGGTTCCATTCTCCCCTGCCTCCTGCAGGGGACAGCGAATCTCAAGAGCAGGCGCCGGCAAAAAATCAGGATGCAGAAAAAACCATGATGCCAGCCAATGCCTCTACATAGCTCCATCCTTATTTCAGACATCGTGATGTATTGGTATATCACGATGTTGAAAACCAGCTAATACCCAGCCCTAGTGTTCACCTCTCCATCCTTATTTAAGACATCATGTTATATCAATATATCACACTGTTTCGCTGGTGTGATGGTGAAAACCAGCTATCGCCCAGCCCTACTCCAGCCCCTGCCATCCCTCCCAGCCCTTTCAAATTTATTCAGTCAAATGTACCTGAAATGACTAGAGATTAATTCTGGTGATAGGCATGTTTCCTGCTTGTCTGGATCTACCACAGCCATGTGTCTGCGCAACCAAGAGTACATTTTGTATCTAAGTTGAACCTGTTGTATCCTATCCAGCTGACCAACAGGAAGGGGTGCAAAGGCTAACACCCCAGAGGACAGGATCACACTTCAAAACGACCTTGACAGATTAGAGAACTGGGCCAAAACAAACAAGATGAATTTTAACAGGGAGAAATGTAAAGTATTGCACTTGGGCAAAAAAAATGAGAGGCCCAAATACAAGATGGGGGACACCCGGCTCGAGAGCAGTACATGTGAAAAGGATCTAGGAGTCTTGGTTGACCACAAACTTGACATGAGCCAACAGTGTGACGCGGCAGCTAAAAAAGCCAATGCAATTCTGGGCTGCATCAATAGGAGTATAGCATCTAGATCAAGGGAAGTAATAGTGCCACTGTATTCTGCTCTGGTCAGACCTCACCTGGAGTACTGTGTCCAGTTCTGGGCACCACAATTCAAGAAGGACACTGACAAACTGGAACGTGTCCAGAGGAGGGCAACCAAAATGGTCAAAGGCCTGGAAACGATGCCTTATGAGGAACGGCTAAGGGAGCTGGGCATGTTTAGCCTGGAGAAGAGGAGGTTAAGGGGCGATATGATAGCCATGTTCAAATATATAAAAGGATGTCACATAGAGGAGGGAGAAAGGTTGTTTTCTGCTGCTCCAGAGAAGCGGACACGGAGCAATGGATCCAAACTACAAGAAAGAAGATTCCACCTAAACATTAGGAAGAACTTCCTGGCAGTAAGAGCTGTTCGACAGTGGAATTTGCTGCCAAGGATTGTGGTGGAGTCTCCTGCTTTGGAGGTCTTTAAGCAGAGGCTTGACAACCATATGTCAGGAGTGCTCTGATGGTGTTTCCTGCTTGGCAGGGGGTTGGACTCGATGGGCCTTGTGGTCTCTTCCAACTCTATGATTCTATGAAAGGTGTGGGATGGGAACAGGGTCTCTGTTGCGGCGTTGGGGGATATCTACCCTGAAGCTACCACCACAATATTGGCTCGGGACTGTTTCAAATTGGGTGACTTTTGCTCAGCCCCGTGGGAGCTCTCTTGCAGGGTTCAACTTGGTCATGAATGTTATTCAACATCTATACAAAGCTGCTGAGAGCTGTCTCTGGGACATGAAGTGGCAAAGACGCACAGTTCTGTCTCTCGGTTCCACTGGTACCAAGTCCTGAACTAGCACTGGGAGTATATGGTGGTTGTGCAAGGTAATAAACCTTTTAAAAGGTAAAGGGACCCCTGAGTGACCATTAGGTCCAGTCGTGACCGACTCTGGGGTTGCGGCGCTCATCTCGCTTTATTGGCCGAGGGAGCTGGCGTACAGTTTCTGGGTCATGTGGCCAGCATGACTAAGCCGCTTCTGGCGAACCAGAGCAGTACACGGAAAAGCCGTTTACCTTCCCGCCGGAGCGGTACCTATTTATCTACTTGAACTTTGATGCGCTTTTGAACTGCTAGATTGGCAGGAGCAGGGACCGAACAACGGGAGCTCACCCCGGCGTGGGGATTCAAACTGCCGACCTTCTGATCGGCAAGTCCTAGGCTCTGTGGTTTAACCCACAGCGCCATCTGCGTCCCAAAAACCTTTTGGGAGATGATATATAATGAAATGAAAAAACATGTTCAAAATATTGTTTGTTTAAAAAACCAGATGCTTTTCTATTAGGAATTATAGGTACCTAGATTCCAAAGGCTCGGAAAAGACTATTTATGTATGCGACAACGGAATCACGGATGTTATTAGCCCAGAGGTGGAAAGAAGAAACAGTCCTGACCAGGGAAGAATGGCAAACCAAGTTGATGGAGTATGCTGAAATGGCAAAACTAACTGGAAAGCTCAGGAACCAAGAGGACAAGAACTTTGGGGGGAAATTTATAATTTATTTAAGAGACCATTGTAAGCAAATGGAAACATTGGCAGGATTTTAATCTCACTTGTAAGGTAACAAAGACTACGGATAAACTAGATGGACAAAAATGTGGGTGTGCAGTTGCAAGCGGTGAAATTACGACCCATGGAGGGGATGGGGGGAAGTCTCGAGAGTCAGAGCAATCTCTTTATATGGCTTTGTAACTGATTTTGTTGTAAATTTTTATTTTAAAATCAAATAAAAATTATTTTCAAAAAACAAAGAAACAGACAAAAAAACTAGCGTTGGGAGGTTGTAAAGGGCGAGTTAAAAACAAACTAGAGACAATCCAAACAAGACGGAAGTGCTATGCGTGGGAGACTGATGCATCCAGGAGTTAGGAAAACTACCTGTCCTTAATGAGGCTGCACTCTTGTTGAAGGAGCAGGTGTGTAGGTTTGAGGTGCTTGTGCAACCATCTTAGTCCATTGAGTCCCAGGTAGCCTCAGCGGACAGGAGTGTCTATACCCATTTTCAGCAGGTACACCAAATGGCTTGTGACATCCTAAAGCAGGCATAGGCAAACTCCAGCCCTCCAGATGTTTTGAGACTACAATTCCCATCATCCCTGGTCCTGCTAGCTAGGGATGATGGGAATTGTAGTTCCAAAACATCTGGAGGTCCGGAGTTTGCCTATGCCTGTCTTAAAGATTAACACATTTAATTATGGCATAAGCTTTCTTGGACGAGAGTCCACTTCGAAGAAGCGGGGGTGGTTTGCTGCAAGTAGTGAATTCAGAGATGAGTGGCATGCAAAAAATCACATACAGTGAGATTTCATTAGAACTGGACGGATGAAAAATAAGCAAAGTGACCTGTAACAGCAGCAGTGACAATGAAACAGCATTTGTGATTGTCTCTATTTGCCACTGTCTGTAGTTTTTGCACTTTATGTCCTTCTAATCTCACCGATTAAAAAGCAGAGACATCACCTTGCCAACAAAGGTCCGTATAGTTAAAGCTATGGTTTTCCCAGTAGTGATGTATGGAAGTGAGAGCTGGACCATAAAGAAGGCTGATCGCTGAAGAATTGATGCTTTTGAATTATGGTGCTGGAGGAGACTCTTGAGAGTCCCATGGACTGCAAGAAGATCAAACCTATCCATTCTTAGGGAAATCAGCCCTGAGTGCTCACTGGAAGGACAGATCCTGAAGCTGAGGCTCCAATACTTTGGCCACCTCATGAGAAAAGAAGACTCCCGGGAAAAGACCCTGATGTTGGGAAAAACTGAGGGCACAAGGAGAAGGGGACGACAGAGGACGAGATGGTTGGACAGTGTTCTTGAAGCTACCAGCATGAGTTTGACCAAACTGCGGGAGTCAGTGGAAGACAGGAGTGCCTGGCGTGCTCTGGTCCATGGGGTCACGAAGAGCCGGACACAACTAAACGACTAAACAACAACAACCTCACAGATTACACAAACACACACACAATATGCATATATAAATACGATTGAGGATTACACTTGACGTGTCTGATGAAGTGGACCCTAGTCCGCAAAAGCTTATACCATAATAAATTTGTTAACTTGTTATGGCGCCAGAACACATTGTTTTGGCTGCAACAGAGACCTTTCCATTTTCCTCCGCAAGTTTCTTTTAGAAAATTACGTGTGCCTTACCTGGTATTAAACAGTGCTGCCTTCACTGCGACAGAGATGGCATCAAACAAGTTTCCACCACACTCCAGTAACTGAAATGTTAAAAGAAGAAGTGTGTTTTACATGAATAGCCCATTCAGTTATATCAATCCTAGAACCTACTAGTGATAATCTGATTGTGGCAGATAGGCTTGTTCTTATCTTGACTATTAAAATCAAGATACAGTCCTGAATGAGCAAAGGCTGACATTGAGGTTCAGGGTTATGATGGCGTTTAAACTATCTGCCCTGACTTTGAGACAGAAACAATCTCATCAGAATTCAACCCGTCAACGGCACGAGGAAATCTCTGAATATCTAGTTTCGATTAAGCTGAAGTTTGTTTTACTTACCAGAACATCGACGTAAAGCACCCAGCAGTGCTCTCGGGGAGCAATGCAAAGCAACTTCAAGTCAATGCTGCTCTCGTTGTTAAAAATTCTGTAGAGGGTATTTGCTATTTCAGTGCCCAGCTCCTCTCCGCCGCGGCCCTCAAATTCGGGAGTGGCATTAGCTGAGCTGAAAGGAAGAAATAAAAAATCAAAGCAGTTTTCCCCTTTCAGGGATCTACGGCTCAGCATAGGACATTAAATCCTGCCCTTTCCTTAGGAATAAGACTTAATAAACCAAAATAATAAAGGGAACAGAGAGAGCTATAGATTACCTGAAACAGGCAACAATATAGTTTGGTATCTCAGCTCCAGTTCTTTGTTACAGTTTCACTACTGTGGTTTGATGGAAATTAAGAACAATTGCTTTCTTCAGGTTAAGAATAAGAAAAGAAAGTTGCATGGCTAACAATATAGCCTGTTAAACATGACAGGGGGAGAGAACAGATAACCTGACAGGAAGACTGGCATATTTTTAATTGGCCTTCCTGTCCTGGGTATTTCTCTACTGAAAAAGTCTCATTGCCTTCAACAAGCATCAGTCGTGATGGGCTCTAATCTTTTAAAAAATGCACACATGATTTCAAATATGCAAGGCAAAAATCAGCCTAATTAGAAGCTATTCCAGCAGAAGACACTGTGCAGCATACTAGAAGCCTACAGCTTTCAATGCTGCCCATCCTATTTCCTCCCATCTCCTACCTGGATTTAGAAGCTCTCAGGTCCACAACAGGTAGAAGTGGTTGCAAAGACCAGCTCCTTTTCCTCCTCTCTGTAGGGAGACAAGTCAACAGCCCCTAACCAGTGCTTGGCATCAATTTGAGTCTAAGTCGGGAAGAGTTATTGGGCTATTGTTTCGTTCTTGTTTTTGTTATGTATTTTGTGTTTTTATGCCACAAACCACCCTGAAATCTTTAGATGAAGGGCAGTATACAAATTTAACCAAAAACAAAACAAAACAAGAGAGTCACAAGCCATTGCAGCAGGAGAGGCACTGCAGCAACCCTCTATGAAGGAGGGTTTGAGTGCCTCTGGGGAAACAATCATAGCAGTCTTCATTAAGGGTATTAGTAAAAGTTTTATCGTATTTTTCGCTCTATAGGACGCACTGGGCCATAGGAGGGGGAGAACAGGGGAATTTTTTTTTTCTTGTTCTCCCCCTCTAAAACAAGGTGCGTTCAAGGTGCATTCACCCAAAGCCTCGGGAGTGCAACAGGAGTACCCGCTGCACTCTGAAGGCTTCAGGCGGCTACCTTGGAAGCCTGGAGAGTGAGCGGGGTCAGTGCGCACCGACCCCTCTCGCTCTCCAGGCTTCAGTGAAGGCAACCCGAAGCCTCTGGAGTACGGCAGGAGTTCCCGCTGGGCTCCGGAGGCTTCAGGTTCCTTTCGACCTGCTCTTTGGGGCTGGCGGGGGGAAGCGCTGCTTCCCTCCACTGCCAGCCCCAAAGACCAGGTCGGGGAGCAGCGCAAAGGCTGCGCACAGCCTTGCCGCTACCCCCCAAGCTTGTGGGGCTGGCGGTGGGGGGAAGCGCTGCTTTCGCCCACCGCCAGCCTCAAAGATCCCTGAAGCCTTTGGAGCACAGCGGGACCTTGCGCTGCACTCCCAAAGGCTTCGGGTTCCTTTCGCTGAAGCCGGGAGAGTCTTGTTCTCCCGACTTCAGCAAAAGGAACCCAAAGCCTTTGGAGCGCAGCGCGAGGTCCCGCTGTGCTCCAAAGGCTTCAGGGATAGTCATCCTGCTGAAGGCACACCCTCTGGGATGGCTGCGCAAAGCCCCGAGTGCTCACTGGAAGGACAGCTTGCGGACGGATGCACAAAGCCTTCACCCCGCTGCCCTGTGGAGGCTTTGCACAGCCATCCCCAAGCTAGAACAGCAAGACGGAGCACTCCGCAGTGCTTCGTCTCGCTGTTCTGGCTTGGGGACAGCCTTTGTAGCCTCCGCAGGGCAGCGGGGTGAAGGCTTTGTGCAGCCGTCCTCAAGCTGCCCTTCCAGTGAGCACTCGGGGCTGATTTCCTTCAGAATAGATAGGTTTGATCTTCTTGCAGTCCATGGGACTCTCAAGAGTCTCCTCCAGCACCATAATTCAAAAGCATCAATTCTTTGGTGATCAGCCTTCTTTATGGTCCAGCTCTCACTTCCATACATCACTACGATGTGGAAGCCCCAATCATAGCAAACCTTTAAGGGCAGGAGAAGCTGGTGTGGGAGGGATATGGAGGCAACCTCCTAACAGCAGCATCACCGCTACCGCTAGGACAATGTGGGGCAGGGCAGAAGCAAGCTGGGACTATGTGGGCACACTGGTGGATCCAATCCACTGATCCTGTTTGCTGTGCAGCCCCTACACTGGATCTTAGCCAAAAGGCCGAGAAGCGATGTGTGTAGCCCCTGCTTCACCACTGTCCTGCTTTGATAGTAAGCAACAGTGCCCCTACTGTTGGGAGGGCAGCATATAACTCTCAGTGCTCCCATTAAAGCGGGTCCTTAGGCATTTATCTTGTCCGCTTTCCTATAGCACGTGTGTTTCTCAAACTTGGGTCTCCAGCTGTTGTCAGACTACAGCTCCCATCATCTCTGGCCACTGGTCTAACAATAGCTGGTGACCTAAGTTTGATAAATGCTGGCATATATAGCTGAATGGCAGGTACAGGTACTATTTTTCATAATACAGAAAATAGGCAGGATCTTCGCAAAGCATTTATCTCACATTGATTCTTTTTGAGTCAGGCCACAAGCAATTAGTCAGAAATGGAACATTTCTTAATAGTATACTTACAAAGGATTCTTAAAGGTTTCCTAGGGAGAAGCAGCTTATATAAAAAACAAGTCCGACAATTATCTAATTTACCTGCACTATGCAAGTTAGCCTCCAAGCACACTTGATTTTTAAATTGTGGCAAAGTTTTAATAGCCAGTTTATATGAATATCAAATCACACAGTCATCTCTAGCGCACTGAGGGCGAGTTTGAAGTTATGTTTAATTAAAGGGAAGATTCACAGTTCTCATAGCAACACCTTGAGGTTGCCTCTTTGAACTTCGGCGTTTTAGAACTTTATTGCAGGATAACATTCCAATTAGAAAGCTAAGTAATACGCTACTCTGTGTCTGTTGCTGCTTCTGTCCATATCGTCCCCATTATAGACTTACATTTGGCCCCCCAAACCCACAATAGAATTTGTTTTTTAAAAAACAAAAAACTTTATAGGCAGAATCCTGCTCTGTATATGCATAAAAGCAGGATGCAGAGGCTTGGTGCAAGAGAGCAGGATGGATCAGCCTTCCTCTCCAAATCACAATGATTAAAAGCCAGACACAGTCGTATCTTAGTTTTCGAGAGCCTTGTGACTCAAACGTTTTGGCTCCTGAACGCCGCAAACTCAGAAGTGAGTGTTCCGGTTTGCAAACTTTTTTTGGGAAGCCAAACGTATGGCACGGCTTCCGAATGAGTGCAGGACGCTCCTGCAACCAATCAGAAGCTGTGCCTTGGTTTTCTAACGTTTTCAGAAGTCAGACTTCCTGAATGGATTCCGTTTGAGAACCAAGGTACGACTGTAGTCAAGCATCTCCCTCAACAGCCGTCATTGCCAAGTGGCAGGTACAAATAGGTTAGACTAGCCTATTAGCCCCATTTAGTTTTTTAAAATAAGTTTTATTAAAGATTGTCAATTTTATTCAACGTGAGACACTAATGCTATAGACCAGTGTTTCCCAACCGGTGTTCCGCGGCACACTACTGTGCCGTGAGACATTGGCTGGTGTGCCGTGGGAGGGAGGCGGGCGAGTCGGGCGGTGAGAGGCGGCGGCGGCGAGGATCCGCGTCGAGCCGGGGGCGGCTCCGCGGTGGTGGTGCCGAGCGGCGGGGCAGCGCGTGCAAAAGGGAGGAGCGCGAGACAGCGGAGGAGGAGGAGGCCGGCATGTCCGGGCAGCAGCAGCAACAACAGCAGCAGCAACTCCCGGCGACGGCTCCTCAAGCCCCGCCGCCGCCCCCTCCTCCGCCCGCTATCGCCGCCACCACCACAACAGCCGCCGCCGCCTCAGTTGCCGCCGTCCCTCAGTCCCTCACTCTGCTGCCTCCTCCCACCCCCAAAGCTTGGAGGTTCCCCGGCAAGGGGGAGGGAAAAAACTTTCACTTTCGTGCGTCCCTCCTGGTGTGACGCTGCGCGCTGACGTCACGGGGCTGTGCCGCGGTGGTGTGCCGCGAGATTTTTTTCATTAAACAGGTGTGCCGTTGCCCAAAAAAGTTTGGGAAACACTGCTATAGACCAGTGGGTCCCAACTTTTTTTTGACTCTAAAAACTCTAAAATCCTGATTGCACCCCCCCCCGGTGACATATAATTCTTATTATTCAAAAAGTGAACTCCTATTCACGTGGAGGAAGCCTAAAGTAACTGTTAATGACTCATTCTCGAATTGCCCCCCTTAAAAATCAAATTGCCCCTCTGTGGGGCATGTGCCCCATGTTGGGGACCACGACTATAGACAGTATAAAGCTGGGGGAGAAGACGGGTGAGGAGAAGGGGAATAGTACACTTCCATTCTTTTACAAAGTGCATGTGCAAGGTTTGTGTGTCCGCGTCACATGTGTAGGTTCCATTCATTCATTAGCTTTCATTGGCATGGTTGGTTGCCTCTGGTGGACTGAAGTGAGTTTTGTTTGAGTGTGTGAGCGGGAGGCTAGCCCCACCTAGTTCATTGAAAGCGGAGCTGTTCCACCATTCACGCTGCCCTTTCACTTTCACCACACAAGCTGCACTTTATCCATATTCTTTATCAATAACCACATCACGAGCAGTTGGAGTAACTATGAACATTCCAGGATACTGTAGCGCAGTGATGGCCAAACCTGGCCCTCCAGCTGTTTTGGGACCACAACTCCCATCATCCCTAGCTAACAGGACCAGTGGTCAGGGATGTTGGGAATTGTAGTCCCCAAACAGCTGGAAGGCCAAGTTTGGCCATCACTGCCAGCGGTTCTGCCAATGGTAGGGATTCTCACTGTCAGCCAGCTATTAGAAATTGGGCATGTGCGTCTATCTTATATATGAGTGCCTGGTCAAGGTTTTATGTGTGAAGGTTTAAGAAATCCAGAAAACGATTTCATCCCACCCTGTACCCCAAGATTTAGGAAAATTATATTAATTAGACCTAAATCAAGTTAGTATCAACCTTGTATGTGTTTGCCATGCTCTTCATAACTGGTTGCCCAGTCCCCTGGCACAGAGACATGCAACCACAAGCAAGAGTGCCAACCTCGTTTCTCATCTCAACAATGCGTATCAACTTACACATTAAAAATTCTAGTGGAAGACTCTGCTCCTCAATTTTATCTTACATTATCTCAGAAAGTGCAGGAGGGACCAGGACAGCAATTCAAAACGAGTTAATGATTTGACAACCCTTTAAAATGGAGAGGAGGAATTGTCAAAATGCTCCAGGTGTTCAAAAACGCTCAGTTAGCACCACCTAGCGGCAGGCCAATAATGTGCCAGAGATTGAAACCCCACCATTTCTAATTGTGGCAGAGAAGGCTCTACAGTTGCTTTTAGCATGCACAGTAAAAAATAAATAAAATGAAGTTTTTGAGCAATTTAAAGGAAATACGGACATTTTAATCGATTTTGGAAATTCCACCCAGATGCTATTTCCGATAGACAAATCCCAGATGTATGGCAAGGAATCCCAGATGTATGGCAGCCCTAACAGTACACCAGTAGCTATATGTGCAGATCTAAAACCACATATGTTCCTATTATAGCTCATAGTGCTCTTGCTGGCAATAGTCAGTGAAGGTCCTGTGTGAGTGCCTGGAGGCGGTTGGAGGATGGATGGCGGCTAACAGACTTAGGTTGAATCTTGACAAGACAGAAGTATTGTTTTGGGGGGATGGGTGGGTGAGTGTGGGGGACTCCCTGATCCTGAATGGGATAACTGTGCCCCTGAAGGATCAGGTGCACAGCCTGGGAGTCATTTTGGACTCACAGCTGTCCATGGAGGTGCAGGTCAATTCTGCGTCCAGGGCAGCTGTCTACCAGCTCCATCTGATATGCAGGCTGAGACCCTACCAGTCTGCAGACTGTCTCGCCAGAGTGGTGCATGCTCTAGTTATCTCCCGCTTGGACTATTGCAATGAGCTCTACGTGGGGCTACCTTTGAAAGTGACCTGGAAAGTACAACTAATCCAGAATGCGGCAGCTAGACTGCTGACTGGGAGTGGTTGCCAGACCATATAACACTGGACCTGAAAGACCTACATCGGCTTCCAGTACTTTTCCGAGCACAATTCAAAGTGTTGGTGCTGACCTTTCAAGCCCTAAACGGCCTTGGCCCAGTATACCTGAATAATAACAATTATTATTATTAGCTTTGCAAAGTGGTGTTATTGGGATGGGGCAAGGGTTTGGCCAACCATTGATTCACTGGTCCAGCTTCCAGAAAGGGACCTGAGATGGGAGTCATCTACTGTGCCAGCCTAGATCTGGCATAGCAAAAAGAAAGAAAGAAAAAACATGCCTCCTTTCAGTCTTGGTCTATAGCATCTGGCATGTCTTCAGAAGAAATGCTCTCTGAATCTCATTGGCTCCTCTGCCCAGGGCTTATTTAAATTTTTTTGACTGCATGTACATCTCTGGGCAGTATCTTGCTAACTACCAATGTCACCTTGAGAAATGCAAATTGCAGCAGAGAACTGAATGCAGTGTTCACTACTCTGGCGAAGAAGGCAAGGTCATCATGGTGAAGGAAACTAATGAGGTACCACCACCATCAGCAGCAGCAGCAGGCGAAAGGGATTTGCAGAAAGGAATAGCCTACAGAGATCTGGTGAGGACTAGAAGGTTCTGTGTGTCCATTTTAGGAAAGGGTGGGACACTGGCCATGAGCAGAAGTAAGTAAAGAAATGAACTGCCAAATGCAAAAGATGGGGAAGGAAAAGGCAAAAAGGCAGCCAAATTAATGATTCGTTATCTGGGATTCTGAAATCCTTGGGGGGGAAAGCAAACACAGAGCATATAGTCCTGCAACTAGCATCACATTAAGGTTGCTGGTATTATAGAAGACCCCCCCCCCCCGTGGCCCATTTTGCACTAACCAATCAACAAAGAATTCCAAGTATCCTTCATTTGGTCTATCCAGCTTCGGTGCTCCCATTTCTGCCTTGACTCCAACCAGGATGTCTGTGTGCCCCTGTTGAAATAACAGCACTCTGCTACAGATGTTTTCCAAGTCTTATGATCTTACCAGCACACCTCCCTTTACTTTCTGTGTCGGCCAGTACTATCCAGTATTTCTCCTTAAAAAAAAAACGCCTTGAAAACACAATGGCAAACCTTTGAAGCACCTTCAAAGCACCGAAAGGGCCAACCAACTTAATATCACAATCTGATGCGGACTACTGTAGACACACACTGCTAATAAACAGTACTGAGTCTGATAGACTGTGAGATTAAGATTGTGAATATTTGTTGTTCACAGTGCTTTTTTTCTAGAAAAACAGGTGCTGGCACTCATCATGAAATTGTTATAGTAAGTGCCACACTTTTTAACAACAAAAAGTGGTGCAGGTACTGCATATCCTTGAATACCCTGTAAAAAAGTACTGGTTGTTCAATATAATAATCCAGTCGCTTTTCTGACAATTTACTTCTTCAGTCCCCTTTCCTGCAAATCTGTCTCCTCCACTCCCTCCATTTTGATCCTTGCTTCTCACACCAATGCTTATTTTGTCTTCCTCCACTCACCCTTGCTTTTAGGTTTCCTGTTGCTTGGTTCCAAGACATTCTGGGTCTTCCTCTCACTGAGCTTGCCACCCCCTTAGCTTCCTTCTATGCTGGGCATTCAGCCAACTCTTTCCTCGTTTCCTCCAAGAGCAAACAACCCCTAAGCCAGGCCTCCTCAACCTTGGCCCTCCAGATATTTTTGAGACTACAATTCCCAGCATCCCTGATCACTGGTCCTGCTAGCTAGGGATCATGGGAGTTGTAGGCCAAAAACATCTGGAGGGCCGAGGTTGAGGAAGCCTGCCCTAAGCCAACGTCCTTTTCTCATTCATACTAACCTTTCATTTTCCATACTGTATGCCATCCTTCTATTCCTTAAATACTACTGGGTGTTTAAGAACACAATTTTGCCAACTCAGTACGAACTGGGGAGTAATGGGCCACAATAACAGAATTATTAGTCTTGCATCTGGCTCTCCTTTCTATTTGTGTTCTACATGTTAATGTGACAGATCTCTCTCCTGCACTGTAAATGAACAATACATTTCCTGTGCCACAAAAACGTATGCCACTATAAATGTGTTACTTTTTCAGGTGCCACCAGACTGCTAGGGCAGGGCAGACCCAAACCATGTTTTAGCACTGTGCAGAGTGAGCTTCAATGAAAAACACACAATATCATTAGCAATGTATAGAAGTCCCCGCAAGGCATACTTACAAGTTTTACTCTGGCAGACCCACTTGTATTAGATACTACATCTGTTTCCACTTCCATACATCTGTAATCTTCACAACCACGGCCATCCACCCGAAGATCCTCCTGAAACAGTCATTTATCACAATGTGTTACCTAATGCCATTAATTGATCACACAAATAAATGTTACTGAGCGAAGCAGACAAATGCATATTATTCACGAGCTTGTGATTATAAGTGAATGCCATCTCTCTCTCTCTAATTTTTATTAAATTTTCTAATGTACATTTCAAAATATGTTAAAAAACCTTAAATCAATGACTTCCCTTCTTCTCTTTCCATGGTTCATTTTGCACACCATATATCCCTGCATGTTTTACATGAACTAAACCATTCAGTAATCCACTGTTACAGGCATCGAAACTTATTTACACTGTTGAATTTATCTTAATGCTACCAGCGTTTTTAAATAAACACAATTTTCACCCATATATTCAATAAACATTTTCCAAACTTCTTTGAATGTACATTCTTGTTGTTCTCTTATTCTATAAATTAAATCTGCAAGCTGCGCGTATTCCATCAGTTTAAGTTGCCATTCTTCTTGGGACCTCACTCGTTTTCCATTTTTGGGCTAACAAAACACAGGCTGCAGTAGTACCATACATAAATATGCCACTACCCAGGGAAGTTTGCCTGGCGCCTTCACTATACACCTTTAGGCACCAGGCAAAAACGTTCCTTTTTAATCAGGCCTTTGCCTGATTTGATCTATATCCTATACAGTGGTGCCCCGCAAGACGAATGCCTCGCAAGACGGAAAACTCGCTAGACGAAAGAGTTTTCCGTTTTGGAGGTGCTTCGCAAAACGAATCTCCCATGGGCTTGCTTCACAAGACGACAATGTCTTGCGAGTTCCTGCGGGTTTTTTTCCTTCCCCCCTTTTTTCTAAGACGCTAAGCCGCTTATCAGCTGATCCGATAAGATGATAAGCCGCTAAAAGCGCTAATCCGCTAATCTGTCAATGGGCTTGCTTTGCAAGACGAAAAAACCGCTAGACGAAGAGAATCACAGGACGGATTCTTTTCGTCTTGCGAGGCACCACTGTACAGTGGTACCTCGGGTTACAGACGCTTCAGGTTACAGACACTTCAGGTTACAGACTCAGGTTCAGGTTATGTGAACCGCTCTGAGACCTTTGTGTATAGGGCGGTATAGAAATGAAATGAAATTAATAATAATAATAATAATAATAATAGTCTTTTTTTCAATTTTCCACCTTGGCTGGAAGAAAAATCCACATCTGGCAACCAATGCGCAACTTTGGTTTCTGATAGTACCAAAGGTCTAAGAAGCCTGAGATTTTCACAGTCCTCTCAGGGCCATGGCACTCATTTACCAAAAGCAATGTATTTAGCATTAACTTTGGAAGTGTATACTTGATTCTGACCAAACAAAGCCTCCTGGAGCAAAAGGCAGTGTGGTGCAGTGGTTAGAGCAGAGGTGCACAGCCTGCTGCCCTCCAGATGTTGTTGGACTACACCTCCCATCATCCCTGATCACTGGCTATGATGATGGGAGGTGTCAGACTAGGACCATGGTTCAAATCCCCATTCAGCCAGGAAGCTTACTGGGTGACCTGGAGCCAGTGACTGAACCTCAGTCTAACGTAGCTGACAGTAGTAGGGTTCCCATCTTTGTTCTGGCAAAATACAGGACGGGATGAGGTGGTCGAATTATTTTTTCAGCTGGTGCTGAAGCGACTTCAAAGCCATCCAATACAATCCATTGCAGCCTAACAGGATGGCCCCTCTGGAATTTGTCACAAACAAATACATGGATTTGTAAGTCTGTCTGTGCTTTGCTACCCAGAGCTTAAATACATAATCTTTCACACATCCTTGGAGACATGTGTATTTGGAGAGGCGAGAGAGAGAGAGAGAGAGAGAGAGAGAGAAGATCTGAAATAACAGGACAAACTGCACCCCGTATTAATCAGGACAGAGAATTTTCATTGAAACACTGGACAATCCTGAATTATACAGGGCAGGTGGCAGCCCAGCCTCACAGGTCGTTGTGGGGATTGAACCACCCCCCTTGAGCCCCATGGAGAAACAGGTGGGCTATAAATGCAATACATAAAATAATTAATAATAATAATAATAATAATAATAATAATAATAATTAATTAGTAACTGGGACAATCCTGTACAGGGCAGGTGGCAGCCCAGCCTCACAGCGTCGTTGTGAGGAATGGAATGAGGAGGGGAAGAACCACCCCCCTTGAGTCCCATGGAGAAAACAGGTGGGCTATAAATGCAATAAATAAAATTATTATTATTATTAAGCAACTAGGACAATCCTGTATTATACAAGGCAGCCCAGCCTCACAGGGTGTTTGTGGGGATTGAATGAGGAGGGGGAAGAACCATCCCCCTTGAGTCCCATGGAGAAAACAGGTGGGCTATAAATGAAATAAATAATAATAATAATAAAGTAACCGGCCCCAGACAGGCCTCCAGCCCCGCCTCAGTTACCTGGACGCCGTGCATGACGTACACTTTCTCCGCCTCGCTCAGCACCACCGACGCCATGGCGAGGACACCCTCACGCGTATGCTCCGCCCTCCGAACGCCGCGCGCCCGGCCGTCGCCATCAGCGAAAGGGCGCCCACTCCCTGCTTACCCACTTCTCCGGCGCTGTCTGATGACGCCCTCGCTCCTTCGCGCCCCCTCCACACCTGCTTCCTGACCGCGCAGGCGCAGGCGTCCTCGCCCCTTTCCCGCCGAGCGGCTGGGCTTACGCGCACGCGCGTTGCGGATGCCCGGAATAATCTCTTTTAAAAGTGAGCGGTTGTTTTTTGGGGGACGCTCGTGACCGGTCAGTTCGCTCGTGTTTACTCCCTCACGGTGGCTACAGCGCCTCAGCTGCTGTCGGACTACAACTTCCATCATCCCTCAGCGTTGGTCCTGCTCGCTAGGGATGATGGGAGTTGTAGTCTTAACAATGGCTGGGGACCCACGTTTGAGAAACGCTGCGAGTTTAATGCCCAGTTTTCAGTTCTCGAGAAATCCTATGCCAGCCAAGGGAATGGATTCAGGGCAAAGGCAAGAAACCTCAGCCTGCCCTCAGCAATACAGTGGTACCTTGGTTCTCAGACTTAATCCATTCCAGATGTCCATTCCAATACCAAAGCGTTCCAAAACCAAGGTGTGCTTTCCCATAGAAAGGAATGCAAAACAGCTTAATTCGTTCCAGACTTTTAAAAACAACCTCTAAAACAGCAATTTAACATGAATTTTACTATGTAATGAGACCATTGATCCATGAAATGAAATTAACAATCAATGTACTGTACTATAAAATAAACAAGACAGTATTGTATAGGATAAAAAATAAAATATTTCTTTTTTACCTGCACTGTTGATAGTCTTTGTTTGGATGGGGGGCTTTTATCCATTTCCGCAGTCACACAATCTATCAATCAACAGCTGAACTGGGTTCCACACAGTCACAAAAGCAAATTAACCAAAAAAGCCTCAAAAATGCAAAATAAATAGTAAAAACAAAATCGCCAAATACAGTGGTACCTTGTTTCTCGAACTTAATCCATTCCGGAAATCTGTTTGACTTTCGAAATGTTCAAAAACCAAGATGTGGCTTCCGATTGGCGCAGGCGCCCCAGAAACAATAACTGACAGCCACATCGGATGTTCGGCTTCTGAAAAGCATTGGAAAACCAGAACATTTTGTGTTGTCATTATTTTCCTATGCTGAACTGCCCTGGGATTCTTGGGTCATCAGTTTAACAAATAATACCAAATGCCTCTTTTTCTCCCTGGCATTTAGCTGATTAAGCATTTTGTGGCCTTTTAAATGTATTTGTGTGGTTTATTATTGGTTCATTATTATTATTGGTTTGTTTTTATTTTGTACTGTTTATTGTTAGATGATGATGATTGGTTTATTTTTGTTTTGTGCGGTTTATTATTGGATGATGATTAGTTTATTATCATTGGATTATTATTATTATCATTGGATTATTATTATTATTATTGGTTTATATTTTTATTATGTATTTTGTGATGCCATTGTTATTTTTCTATGGTGAACTGTCCTGGACTCTTCTGGCGAAGGGCGGTATAAATTTATAATATAAAACAAATAACAATGAAGCAACAAAACTTTTCTTTGTAACCAGGCCTTGGGCTAAAAAATGATAATAAACAATAGTAATAATAATAATAATAATAATACCAAATTACTTATACTCCGCCCATCTGACTGGGCCTCCCCAGCTACTCTGGGCGGCTTCCAACAGGATATTAAACCTCCTACAGCCTTTTCAATGTGTTTCTTGTGTGCGTGTGAGTTTCCCGCTGGTTTTTGCTTTTATTCCGTATTTTGCGTCTTTTCCCCTGTGGTAAACCGCCCTGGGATCTTCGAGCGATGGGCGGGAACTAAAGAAAGGGCGGCGCTCGGAGCAGCCCGGAACGTTGGACCCGCGCACAACGCCGGGCAGCGAAGGGACGCCGCCTCTCGGGCAAGAGGAGGAATCGGATGGGGAGGGCGTGGCCTCTCTTGGGAAGAGGAGGAAGCGGGTGGGGAGGGCGAGGCCTCTCTGGCAAGAGGAGGCATCGGAAGGAGAGAGGGCGTGGCCTCTAGGGAAGAGGAGGAATCGGATGGGGGTGGGCGTGGCCTCTCTGGCAAGAGGAGGAAGCGGATGGGGAGAGGGCGTGGCCTCTGCGCTGCTCACTTCCTGGTTCCCTCTCCTCCCCCGCCCGCCCCCGGGAGCGTGAATGTAGCGCGTTGGTGGGAGAGGAAGGTGTAGAGGCGCGCGCTTGCCGGGGCGTCGCGAGCTGCCTTCCGCCGCTGGCGGGGCGGATGGAACGTCTGGCTGGGCGCTGGAAGGTTGACCCGGGAGGCGCGAGCGGCGGCGGCGTGTTGCTTCATCCCCAGCCCTGGTAGGTTGAAGCGAGGCGAGTCTGGAGACCCCGGGGGCGAGGGAGGGGGTTTCGCGGGGAGGGGGAAAGAATTGGCAGGACCCGGGGGGGGGGGTTGGCAGCCGTGGGCTGCTCTGCAGCAAAGCAAATGCACGCAAGGTGTGGGTGCGCGTGTCGCGCGTGCACGTGTGAATGTGGCTCAGGAAGCCGCGGGCAGGTCCTGGGATGCCGCTTCCTGCAAGGTGAGTCGAGTGTCACACGAAGGGACCTCGCGGGCCATCTAGCCCAACCCCTTGCAAAGGCAGGGTTCTTTTGGCCGATGTGGAACTCGAACCCACGACCCTGAGAATGGAAATATGCTCCCCATACTGATATATGCTCCCCATACAAGGCCTCTCGCGGCATTTGCAGGCAGTCTTGGGGGCTACTGTGCCAAGTATATGCTGTACAAAACCACAAAATACATAATAAAAACAAAAAACACCAACCCAATAACCACCCCCTCAAAACCCCACATTTTAAAAGGGCATAGGATTTTAATGTGAACCTACCTAATAGGAACTGTTTGAATCAATATGCCCCCCCAAGCCCCATGTGTAGAATTGTAGAGTTAATCATCATCACCAGTGCTTTTTTCTGGGGGGCTCAGGGGGACGCATACCCCTAAACATTTTGTGAATCTTTGTACTTTTGTCCGTTGGCTATATTTGCTTTTCCCGATTTGAACTATAAAATGGTGATTTTCTTGAGTCAAAATGAGAGTACCCCTAAACATTTTTTCGGAAAAAAGCAGGGGCCCTGAACATTTTGTGAATCTAAGTTTGGCCTCATTGAGGGGCAGTATTTCAATATGAGTAGGAAAAGGAGAGTATACCCCTAAACATTTTTAAAGAAGAAAAAAAGCACGGATATACCCTGCCCATCTGGCTGAGTTTCCCCTGAAGGGAGCTGAGGGTCATCTATCTCAACCCCCTGCAATACAGGAGGCCCGTACAGGGGATCAAACCCACGACCTTGGCGTTCTCAGCCCTGTGCTCTTAAACCATCTGAGCTAACCGGTTGGATTGTACTTGTTTTGGATGAAGTTTAATGGGGAAAGGGGTTGGATGAAACACTTGAACCGCAGGCTGCTGGGCTGCGTTTGCTGGGCTACATTGCTTGCAATAATAATACCAGTAAGAATAATTTTATTATTTATACCCCACCCATCGGGCTGGGTTGCCCCAGCCACTCTGGGCAGCTTCCAACACATACAAAAACGGAATAAAACACAAGAGTTATATTCTTTGGAAAAATACAGAACTACTCTGTTTCCTTTGCTAATTTCTGTTAACAGAAGTTCACGTTTACCTGCTTGGTGATCCTGGTGGAACTATGCTACCATACAAATCTACCATCTATCTGTGTTGTGTTAGTTGGTGAAGCGCTGGAATTTGGGAAGACTTTGGGTCAAACAGGGTTCAAAATTATCAAGGCGCATTTTGCACCTAAAGATTCTCCATTTGTGAGCGCCTCCAAAAGTCTGGGTGCCGTTTTTGCGCTTGGCTGACACTCAAGAATTACTGAAATGTACGGTATGTGCTTTGAAGCTTCCAAGTTAAGGATAAACAATATATTAAGGAGTTTAACAATAAAGAGTGTTTTGAAAACTCAAGGACGGTACCAATATTTTTATTGTAAACACCAAATTAAACATGTATTAACAATTTCTGAAAAAAACGTATTAACAATGTGTCACTTATGTGAATTGCATAGTAGTTCCTGCTTAGTAAAATAATAAATAAAAAGTGTTGCCAATTCTCCTGCCCTCGGTGGCGACTAGACATTCAGTTTTGGCACCTACAACCCAGGTCCGAGAAACCATTTGGCTCCTAGCTTTTCTATTCCGGGTTCTAACACTCGGGTCAAATATCTGCATATTTATGAAGTTCCTTTTTATTTATTTTTCATTTTTAAAACAATATTCTTATACATTCACACCCCAACCCCCAGTTTCCAATTTCTCCCTATTTTTTGCATCTAATTACATTTGTCCAATCCATATTATCTCCTTTTTTACCTTCAGTCATATTGCAAGTGCTATAACAATCCTCCTAATGTTTTTAAGTATACACAGCGGTTCTTAAGGTATTCTGTAAACTTTTCCCGCTCTTGACTGAATTTCTTGTCCTCTTGGTGCCTGATCCTCACGGTCATCTTTGCCATTTTGGCCTAGTCCATCATCTTTGTTACTCACTCTTCTTTAGTTTGGACTTTTTATGTATGAAGTTCTCTTGAGTGATGTTGGACTGGTTATCTCTCAGCCTGTCTTGCAGGGTAACTGCGGGGATAAGGGATGGACTCATATGTGCCAACCTGAGATCCTTGTTCAGAGGGCAGGAGGAAAACATAATAAACTATGTTATTAGCCCTTTAAATTCAGCATGCTCTCAAATGGAGAAGTGTAACAATCAACATTAAGTATTGCGGTGATGCTGGAACTGAAAAAAGCTAAGCCTGAATTTACTGGCAGAGGAATTGCATGTGTGCATACACACGTGACGAATTCTGTGGGACAAAAAGGACATTTCTATGAGACAAGAGCTCCAATCTCGACACGCCCTTATTGCGTAGAGGAGTGTTGCAACATTATTCGGTCTCTGCAAAGAAGAAGCCTTCTCTTCATGTACTAAGTCTATGAAGTTACTCTCTTATTTTTGAGGACCTGGGCAAATACTTAGAATGGTCAGGTCTGATTTTCCTGCTGCAGTAAATTCCAGAAGATAAAAGTTAAACACGGCATATTTTCCTGATAATCGGACAGCAACATGTTGCTTGAAGGGTAATTTTGTTAAATATATTCTGGATGGTGAGGTTTTTGTGTCCTCAAGGTTTGCCTGGTAAATGAATGTGTGGACCCGATAAAAGATTTCTCCTGCGTGGGCTTTTTCCTTCGTTGTTAAATTGGTGGTGTTTGAGATGGATGGAAGGCTTCAATAACTCAAGCAATGTTTGCAGTGCTAAGCAGTGCTTTTCTTTTATAATGCTAGGGTCAGTATTCAGATCTTGATTTGTAAACGGTTAATTGACCAGTAACCTAAATTCTAAGAGGAATGTAGAAGTTTGTCACTGTAACCAACAGTTCTTTGTTAAATGTACAGTACTCTGTAGTGCAGCCTTGAATTACCGTATTTTTTGCACCATAACACTCACTTTTTTCCTCCTAAAAAGTAAGGAGAAATGTCTGTGCGTGTTATGGAGGGAATGCCTGCGGGTGGCATTCCTACGGATTTTCCTCCTCTAAAAACTATATGCTTGTTATGGTCGGGTGCGTGTTATAGAGCGAAAAATACGGTATTTTTTGTTAGCATTCTTCAATATCTCAACAAAAGGTGGGGATATTACTCTTTGGCCTCAACACTTAAAACAAATAGAAAGTTTCAGAAAACACTTTTTTTAGATTGTTTCATCTCTCGGATCAATTTGTGATTTTTAAAGCTACGTAAATTAGTTTATTGCAATGTTTTTCAAAAGGAGACAGTTGCATAAATTTGCAGTAGGAGTACATTTTAAGTGGTGAAATAGGTACTTATTTTTCCATTAAGTTTAGCAATATATAGCTGTAACTTTTCTTACTTGTACAGAGCTGTTTTATTCTTTGTCACATCCTGTTCATGCTATCTAGACTGTGAGTAACCTTTAGTTACAGGACTTAAAATTTGCCTTTGTGTGGGATAGTAAATAACTTTATTCTGATCATCTGTTTGCTCTTTTACACGAGAGTTATTTCTTATCTGAGGTTGCAGTCCTGTGATAACACATTCTTAACCTGGGAGCAACTCTCATTGCACTTGAATTTGCATTTCAGGAGGCCATGCCTAGGATTGTGCTGTTAAGAAACGACAGTATTCATTTTATACAGACGTTCTGTTTTTGTCATTCTCCTCTAAGGTGTATTCCTGTTTTAAGTTAATTGGTTAATCGCATGAATGCAAAGAGAGAGTAGTGATCCAAAACAGGGATAGCAGAAGCATTGCATCTGCATAATCTGGTTTAGTGTAACTTGATCACACGCAAATTAAAGTACAGTAAAAGCATGTCTGCCCTGAATTGTGATACCATAAGTGTATCACCTTTGCAAATTCTGCTGAACTAGTAGTTCCAAAAAACCTTCAGTCGACTGGTTCTGGCAGCTCCAACAGTAAACAGTTTCATATCTAGGATCACGGATAGAGTTGAAGCATGTTTGGGAACAGAAGAGAAGCTACGCAGGATTTAACATATTTCGAGCCATAAATTTCCCTTGATTTGCCTATTAGAAGCAAATTTTAAGTCCCAAGACATGTTGTCTAAGGTCACATATCACTTTCCTGCAGTTCGCTTCACATCTGTTAGCCACAATAACAGTATTTGAAGGAAATTTATGTGCTGTAGTTAGTGGATGAGGCCACAACCGGAGAGGCCAAGCTCACTAGATCTCTTGGCCTGTCCTGTTTCACAGGGATGTTGTGAGGCTGCCTCGAATTCTCAGCGGGAAAAGTAGGATCTAGGATGCAAATGGAACTAACAAATGTATGGAAATTAAAACAATGGAAAATAAGATTGAGAGCTCATTTTGTTCCAGGCTTTGCGTGCTGGCGAAGTTCTAAATGACCCCTATAGTATTGCACAAATACACAGATACACCAGTTTTCGTGTTGTGGCGCAGAGTTGGCCAGGGGAAAGACCGCCGTCTTGACAAACCCTCAGGCTCCTTTGGTACTTGTTCTTTGGCTTTACAATGGCTTCACAGAGCAGTTTCACAGGATAGTTACTGTGCGAAGCCACAGCGTATGAATTAATAGATTTTAGTATCTTAAGGCGAGAGTAAGCGTTAAATGAGATGAGTACGACGAGTAAATTGCTTTTCATTTGGCTGTACACTGTGTTTGCATAGAAGTAGCTAGGCGGTATTTTGTATCCTCATTATCTTTAATTTCACTCCGTTAAAGCAATTTCTGCTTGCAGGAATGTGTTTACAGTGGTACCTTGGGTTAAGTACTTAATACGTTCTGGAGGTCCGTTCTTAACCTGAAACTGTTCTTAACCTGAAGCACCACTTTAGCTAATGGGGCCCCCTGCTGCTGCCGCGCCGCCGCAGCACGATTTCTGTTCTCATCCTGAAGCAAAGTTCTTAACCCAAGGTACTATTTCTGGGTCTGTTACCTGAAGCATATGTAACCTGAAGCGTGTGTGTAACCTGAGGTACCACTGTACTGCCTTTTCAGCCCAGTTATGGCAATCGGATGAAATAGGACGTTTCTTATGATCCCTCCGGTAGTCATAAACCAGTAGGTTTCTGAAGTAACACAGTGATTTCTTCTGAAGCTACAGGTGAATATACAGTGGTGCCCCGCAAGACGAATGCCTCGCAAGACGGAAAACCCGCTAGACGAAAGGGTTTTCCGTTTTGGAGGTGCTTCGCAAAACGAATTTCCTATGGGCTTGCTTTGCAAGACGAAAATGTATTGCGAGTTCCTGCGGGGGTTTTTCCTTTCCCCCCCTTTTCCCCAAGCTGCTAAGCCGCTTATCAGCTGATGCTAAGCCGCTTAACAGCTGATCCGCTAAGCCGCTAAACCGCTTATCAGCTGATCCGCTAATAGCGCTAAGCCGCTAATGGGGTTGCTTCGCAAGACGAAAAAACTGCAAGACGAAGAGACTCGCGGAACGGATTCTTTTCGTCTTGCGAGGCACCACTGTAGTAGTTTTTCTGAAAGATAGTGACCATTCCTGTATGTGGCATAACCTAATATGCAAAGAAACACATAGCGTGAGACTTCTCATAAAAAGTAGCAGTGATGGAAATTTGCCAGGCGTGTTTTGCGACTGGCGCTGGTCCAGTTTTGACTACGTGTAGATCTCTGGATGCCAGGTTGCCGAATCACATCTCCCTCTGGCCGGCCCCTCTATCTTTCTTCAGCAGGTCAGCAGAAGAGCTTACTTACTGCGTTTATATAACAACAACAACAACAACAACAACAACAACAATTTATTATTTATACCCCACCCATCTGGCTGGGCTTCCCCAGCCACTCTGGGCGGCTTCCAAAAAAAATTAAAATACTGCAATACATCAAACACTAAATGCTTCCCTAAAGACGGCTACCTTCAGATGTCTTCTAAAAGTCTGGTAGTTGTTCTCTTTGACATCTGGTGGGAGGGCGTTCCACAGAGCGGGTGCCACTACCGAGAAGGCCCTCTGTCTGGTTCCCTGTAACTTGGCTTCTCGCAGTGACGAAACCACCAAAAGGCCCTCGGTGCTGGACCTCAGTGTCCGGGCAGAACGATGGGGGTGGAGACGCTCCTTCAGGTATACTGGACCGAGGCCGTTTAGGGCTTTAAAGGTCAGCACCAACACTTTGAGTTGTGCTCGAAACTGTACTGGGAGCCAATGTAGGTCTTTCAAGACCGGTGTTATATGGTTATATATCCCGCCTTTTTCTCCAAGGAGTACATGGTTCACCCCACTTCTCAGTTAATACCTAGAAAAACCCTGCGAGGTAAGTTAAAAGACTGCGACTGGAGAAACGTCACCCTCAGTTTCACGGCTGAGTGGGGATTTGAACCCGGGTCTCCCAGGTCCTACTTCGACACTCTAACCCAGGGGTCAGCAACCTTTTTCAGCCGTGGGCCGGTCCACTATCCCTCAGACCATGTGGCAGGGCTGGACTATATTTTGAAAAATAATAATGAGCGAATTCCTATACCTCCCATTCCAACGAAAAAAATTCACTCCCTCACTATCGCTGCTGCAAACAGTTACCGATGCAGCATAAAGGGATAATTGAAGAGAGGCAAGGTTATTTTTATTTATTATTTACTCAATTTATACAATTGCGCTAACGTACTGAGAGTTAAATACCAATGGTACATCATCTTCATATAATTTTATTTCAGCGTACAACGGTGCCTTGTGACGCTTTCATTCTGGCAGGTGTTTGAGCTGAAAGCCCGGATGCAAACTGCCCATAAGCTTTAAGACAGGGGTCAGCAACCTTTTTCAGCCGTGGGCCGGTCCACCGTCCCTCAGACCATGTGAGGGGCCAGACTATATTTTGAAAAGGAAAAAAAAATGAATGAATTCCTACGCCCCACAAATAACCCAGAGATGCATTTTAAATAAAAGCACAAATTCTGTTCATGTAAAAACACACTGGTTCCCGGACCGTCCACGGGCCGGATTGAGAAGGCGATTGGGCCGCATCCTGCCCCTGAGCCTTAGGTTGCCTATCTCTGCTCTAACCACTACAATACACTGGCTTCCTGGAGCACTTTTGCTATGGGGCAGCTCTATAAATTAAGTAGGTGAATAAACACGGGGAAAGCAAAATGTCACTTAGAGAAGGATCTGAAATATTTTCCTTGAAGCTTGAGTTTGGTTTATTCTGGGTTGTTTAAATGTGTTGTAAACCACTTTTGAGTTTTTTTCTTTAAAATATAAAGCAATATAGAAATGAACACTATTATTAGTATTATTGTTGTTGTCATTATTATTATGGCAGCACCTAGACATTCCGTTGTGGCAGCTGGAACCTAGGTTTAAGGTACCATTTGGTGGATTAGCTTATATATCTAACACTGATCAGTAAACAGATTCAGTAAAAGCTACAAAGCAGTATATGATTTTTAGGGGGGTGGGATTAGCAAAGAACTAGGGAAGGAGTGGGGAGTGCAGTTGGACAAAGATAAACAGGCAGTTGATGATAAAGGATGATTCAGCAGTACAATGCATTATGTACCAATGGAAATCTACATACAGCCACACCTTGGAAGTTGAACGGAATCTGTTCCGGAAGTCCGTTCGACTTCCAAAATGTTCAGAAACTAAAGCACGGCTTCTGATTGGCTGCAGGAAGCTCCTGCAGCCAATCAGAGGCCCTTTCAGACGTTTGGGTTCCAAAGAATGTTCGCAAACCGGAACAGTTTGCGGCGTTCGGGAGCCAAAACATTTGACTTGCAAGGCGTTCGGGATCCAAGGTATGACTGTATGCGGACATGGTCTCAGAACACTTGATCAATATTTTGGACATCGCCTTAAATCACACAGATGTGTCAAACCCTGGTTAGCAGATTCTGCAGAAGAGTTGAGAATTCAAGGAGCCAGGATAGAGAGCACCTTTGTGATTCTTGCTTCGCCCTCAGAAGGCAGGTGAATAGAGGAGATTTAATTACAGGAGATAACTTATCTCTGGTCTTCTCCACAACTCTGGACAATGAAGGCTTTATTACCTTGCTTTGCTATGACTGGTTAAGAGATATACCAGTGGCTAGATGTTATACCCTGCGGCATCTGTTTCCAATTGCAATAGTTTGGAAAACAGGGTTTTCTGTTTCTGATAAATCCAGGAGCACAGGGAGAAGATATCCTCCTGTGTTTTTAAACTGCTCATTTCGATCATGTTTTTGTCTCGCCAGAGTGGTGCATGCTCTGGTTATCTCCTGCTTGGACTACTGCAATGTGTTCTACGTGGGGCTACCTTTGAAACTGCAACTAATCCAGAATGTGGCAGCCAGACTGGTGACTGGGAGTGGCCGCCGAGACCATATAACACCGGTCCTAAAAGACCTATATTGGCTCCTAGTACATTTCCAAGCACAGTTCAAAGTGTTGGTGCTGACCTTTAAAGCCCTAAACGACTTTGGCCTTGTATAGCTGAAGGAGCATCACACCCATCGTTCAGCCCGGACACTGAGGTCCAGCGCCGAGGGCCTTCTGGCGGTTCCCTCCCTGCGAGAAGTGAGGCTACAGGGAACCAGAGAGAGGGCCTTCTTGGTAGTGGCGCCCGCCCTGTGGAACGCCCTTCCATCAGATGTCAAGGAAATAAAGAACTACCTGACTTTTAGAAGACATCTGAAGGCAGCCCTGTTTAGGGAAGCTTTTAATGTTTGATGTTTTATTGTGTTTTTAATATTTGGTTGGAAGCCGCCCAGAGTGGCTGGGGAAACCCAGTCAGATGGGTGGGGTATGTATGTATGTATGTATGTATGTATGTATAAATATTCTTCTTCTTCATGACAGTTGAGTTTACATATACAGTCATGCCTTGGGTTACAGCCGCTTCAGGTTGCGTTTTTTTGGGGGTTACGCACCCGCTGAAACCCGGAAGTACCAGAACGGGTTACTTCCGGGTTTCGGCTGTCGCGCATTCACAGAAGCACTAAATTACGCTTTGCGCATGTGCAGAAGCGCCAAATTGCAACCCATGCGCGCGCAGATGCGGTTTGCGAACGTGCATCCCACATGGATCATGTTCGCAACCAGAGCATCCACTGTACAGTGTTACCTCGGGTTACAGACGCTTCAGGTTACAGACTCCGCTAATCCAGAAATATTACCTTGGGTTAAGAACTTTGCTTCAGGATGAGAACAGAAATTGTGCAGCGGCAGATGAAGTGGTACCTCAGGTTAAGAACAGTTTCAGGTTAAGAACGGACCTCCAGAACGAATTAAGTTCTTAACCCGAGGTACAGCTGTATTATACTGATTCTCCAACGGCACACATGGAATACATAGCAGTCTTGCCCGCATGGCAGTTTTCCTGCCACTCTGTATGAAAAATACATAATTCCAAAACCTTTCATTTACTACTTAACCCCAACTACAGGGCGTAGGTTATTAACCTAGGAGATAACAGTTTGCATTGGTGATCCCAAGGGCTAATATTTAATTCTAACCTCCTACTCAAGAAGTACAGCTTTCCAAACGTCTTGTTAAAAAATGGGTACGTTCTGCAACTTGCTTCTGCTAGGGATTATTCTGTTACTGCTTTGTGTGCTTCTAGCACATGACTGAATCATTTACAGGCATTTCAGAGGCACCACGAGTCTTGTTTTCTGATGCTTTTTGCGTTGTTGTGTGTAACTGCGTCTTTTGAAGTAATAAAACTCAAACCCTGTCCTATAAAAATGCGGCACTCATGCATCTAGCTGCGCAACTGTCTGAATGTGCCTGAAATACCAGAATCGTTGTGGTACAAGAAGACCTTAGCATTAAGCTGTATGTTATACAGTGCAGAAAACAATGTATTTGGGTGGCAGGTGTTTTTTTTTTTTTTTTAAAGAAAATTGGTCCTCATCCTTATGCTGTTAATTTCTCCACTTCCTTCAAAGTTTTATCTGTGGAAATGAGGAGAAGTAGTGTTTGTGCAGTGGAAATCAGTTTTCTACAGCTTGTCGCATCATAGCCATATTTCCTGCTCCCAGTCTGTTGATTAGACAATTAAACTTGGAGGCTAAGTAGAATAACGCTTGACTCTGAAGTCCAAAGATTTAAAAATCTTTTTTTCCCCCTTAAGGGTTGTTACTTTTAAATACAGTGCTTCTGTTTGCATGCTTCCTTCAGAAATACTGTATACGTGTTTTATTTTTTATTTTTTACCCCAAGCTTGTTGCTACATAGCAACAATCACAAAGTTATATTCTGCCTCTATAGAGTATTGGCTTGAGAGTAGATTTATATGCACAAATGTTGGCTCTAGGTCTGTCTGATTTATGAAGATAAGCAGATCTGTTCAGATAGCACAGCAGTATTCATGTGGGCAAATAGAAAAAAATAAACTGTAGCATCTTGCTTGTGTGAGTTTTCTCAGGCAACAAGTGTTGCATCAAATGCATGATTATACTTTTACAGACATAAATTATGGCTATTGATTTTGTTTATTATAGGTGGTGTGTTAGACTCTCATTACTTTTTAAATACTTTTGATTTGAGAGCCAGTGTGGTGTAGTGGTTAAGAGCGGTAGTCACGTAATCTGGGGAACCGGGTTCGCGTCTCCGCTCCTCCACATGCAGCTGCTGGGTGACCTTGGGCTAGTCACACTTCCCTGAAGTCTCTCAGCCCCACTCACCTCACAGAGTGTTTGTTGTGGGGGAGGAAGGGAAAGGAGATTGTTAGCCGCTTTGAGACTCCTGAAGGGGAGTGAAAGGCGGGATATCAAATCCAAACTCTTCTTCTTCTTCTTCTTCCTTTTGTAAATATACTGGAGTGGTTTAATGTTACTTCCAAGACTACGCACATGTTGATTGTATAGATTACGTATTTGAATGTCTGAGACCAGTTTTCTGAATTCTATAGTAGTCTGACTTAATCTACTCCCTTCACTTAAAAAATAATTAAAGTCAAGGGGACAAAATAGAATGCTCCAGGGTTGCCGAAACTTGGTTTTTTGACTATGGTTCTCATCATCCTTGACCACTGTTCCTGGATGATGGGAGTTGTAGTCCAACAACAGCTGGAGACCCAAGTTTGGGAAACTCTGCTAGCTTCTGCATACTTAACTGGAAGTAATTCCAATTGAAAAAAGGGAGTGAATATGTATACAATCTGCTGTATGTCCTTGAACCAGTCCAGGATTTAATCCCGAGTGATGCTAGAATCTAGTGCAAGATGCAACCAATGTCACTCTGCTTGCAAACAAGGGCCACACTGTCAAATTCAACTGCAATGAAAGTGGAAGCTTGCCTAGAAAGTCCGACAGGCTAACACTGAATTTCTAAAGGAGTCATTTGTAAAAAAATATATCAGAGGGTTAGTTTAAAGCAAGTTGAAGTCAGGATGATTGAATATCCTCGGGACATTTGGAAGAAACCAGTATTAATATTATTTTTTAAAAAATAATTTTTATTGAATGATTTTATGTTACAAAAAACATTACAACCATACTACCACAACATATAATTGAGAAAGAAAAATGACACACATCAATATTTTGTTTGTTATTTGTTATTTACCATATTTCCTCCCAAACATTCCATAGAAAACACACACCCGCACAAACACATAGTAATAATAATAATGAAAATAAATATTTCTCCTTTTATCTTACTTCTATTTTGACTTCCTGTCAAGTCCCTTTGCATATATTTTATCTTACAATTGAATGTACACAAAACAAGTATTAACAAGGCTCAGATAAAATGAGCGATTGCATGAATATGGCATAGAGCAGAGTGTGGACTGAGCGAAATCGCATTTTATTGCGTGATTTAAATCACCAACCGAAGGTTTGTCTTTGGCTGCAGCTTGCAGCTGGGTTGGAGAACTCTTGAGTTTTGAAGCCATGCTAAACCAAACCTTGGCTTAGCTGGGTGCTGAACAGGGACAAAAAGGATCGAGGAAGCGTAGGGTGGCTACACACTCCTCCTCTGGAGACAACATATTCCAGTAAGCTTGCCTTCTCATTTTTTGCCAACAAGACCAGCGACTATTAGCCATGAATAGAACATGTTTCTGAATACAGTGGTTCCTTGGTACTCAAATGCCTTGGTTCTCAAACGCTGAAAACCCAGAAGTAAGTGTTCCGGTTTTTGAACGTTTTTTGGAAGCTGAACATTTGATGCGGCTGTCGGCTATTGTTTCTGGGGCACCTGCACCAATCATAAGCTGTGCCTTGGTTTTTGAACATATCGGAAGTCAAACGGACTTTCGGAACGGATAAAGTTTGGCACATTTGTTTTTGCTATTTATTTTGCATTTTTGTTTTTTGGGTTTTTCTGGTTCATTTGTTTTTGTGCCTGTGTGGAACCCAGTTCAGCTACTGATTGATTGATTGATTGATTGATTGATTGACTGTGTGGCTGTGGAAATGGATAAAAGCCCCCCCATCCAAACAATGACTATCAGTGCAGGTAAGGGGGAAAATGAATTTTATTTTTTATCATCTACAGCACTGTTTAATTTATTTTATAGTACAGTACATTGTTTATTGATTTCATTTTATGGATCCATGGTCTCGTTAAATAGTAAAATTCATGTTAAATTGCTGTTTTAGGGGTTGTTTTTAAAAGACTGGAACACGTTGATCCATTTTGCATTACAGTGGTACCTCAGGTTAAGTACTTAATTCGTCCCGGAGGTCCGTTCTTAACCTGAAACTGTTCTTAACCTGAAGCACCACTTTAGCTAATGGGGCCTCCCGCTGGTGCTGCGCCTCCAGAGCACAATTTCTGTTCTCATCCTGAAGCATAATTCTTAACCCGAGGTACTACTTCTGGGTTAGCGGAGCCTGTAACCTGAAGCGTATGTAACCCGAGGTACCACTGTACTTTCTATGGGAAAGTGCGCTTTGGTTTTGGAACGGACTCCAGGAACGGATTAAGTTTGAGAACTAAGGTACCACTGTACTAGTTGTTGGAGCTTGAATACAAAGGAAAGTTGTCTATCCTCTGACTGGCTGCTGTGAGAAACTTGATGCTAGACTAGATGTTCTGATACAGTAGGATTGCTGTTATGCCTAAAAAAAAGCACACACATTTGAGCTATTGGCACCGTTCACAAACTCTTGGTGGATCACAGAGTTTGGGGCGTTTCTTAAATGTAAATGAAGGCACCTGCCTCAACTTGAGGTATATTTATGGGGATGTTTGCTCTGCTGGGCTCTCTCTCTCTCTCTCTCTCTCTCTCTCTAGTGGTTGGAATAATTAGTTGTACCGACAAGTAATGAGTTGCTGCTACACTTGCATCTCATTTTATGGTGGTTTCCCATTCCGTTTTGCACAATTCGGAGGTTAAGGGAGTGTCCTGGCAAGCTCATGGTTCACCTGCCAGCCATAGGCACCTGGAAATCCCACGAAGACAAGCAGGTTGGCAAAAGAGAGATGAAATCTGTATTAGCCGTGTTAGAAGCAAAGCCCTTTCCTCTGCAGCCGGCCCAGAAATGGAGCAGATTTGCAGAATATTGCTCTGTTGCTTCGCCACTAATCCACTTGGTAGAAGACTCTTTCATGTTGACTGTAGAGAAGGAAGACAGGTTCCCTTTCTCCATATTCAGCATGGAAACACAGGCTGCTAATCCCTTGGTAGGCTAGAGAAGTTGTTTGCAGGCTAGTTATCTTCTTTTGGCTTATTCGCAAGGTTTGATTTTGGCTTATTCGCAAGGTTATGCTCTGGCGATGCCCTCAGGACCTGGAGTCCTAGAGGATAAAGCTTTTTACCAAAACACCTGCCCAGGAGAGTGGGATTCAATGTGCAATATAGGAGCAACAAAGCCAAGGACAAGCACAGAGAATTACCGTATTTTTTGCTCTATAAGACTTACTTTTTCCCTCCTAAAAAGTAAGGGGAAATGTGTGTGTGTGTGTGTGTGTGTGTGTGTGTGTGTGTGTGTTATGGAGCGAATGCAGGCTGCGCAGCTATCCCAGAAGCCAGAACAGCAAGAGGGATTGCTGCTTTCGCTGTGCAGCGATCCCTCTTGTTCTGGCTTCTGAGATTCAGAATTTTTTTTTCTTGTTTTCCTCCTCCAAAAACTAGGTGCGTCTTATGGTCTGGTGCGTCTTATAGAGCGAAAAATACGGTACTGTAGTTCCCAGATATTATCGGAAGAAGAGCCCAAGGCATTATGGAGAACAGCAACAACTGACCAAAGATAGACATAATATTTTACAAGGACAGGGAGAAACATCAAGGGCAGAATAAATTGCCACACACAAGAACAACAAAGAGAGAGTTTGAATACCTTACCTCTAGGACTATAAATCATTTAAGGTGTTAATGCGAATGGAAGTCGTTAAAATTGCAGCTGCGGTATAAGGGATTGTGATTCTGACTGGAAGTGTAATGGAAATTTATAAGATTTTGGAACGCAGAAATAGAGTAAATCGCCAAACCATCAATTCTCCCACCTAAATTGTACAATTTGGCTTTTGAGTGATTGGCATTATTAATGGTAGCATCATTTGGCATTGTTGTAATGGGGCTTTTATTGCACTATTGTAATTGAAAACTAATAAAAAATATTTTTTTAAAAAACAGAAAACAAAACATGATCGGGAAACAATCTAATATTTCACCAAGAAGTGAAAGACTTATGTTGTTTCTAGCAACTGGAAAGTTCAAGAGGGAGGCTTTATTTTTTAAATTTTGTTTTTTATTAAAGAAGTTCATAGAGTTCTTTCTACAGATCATTCATGTTTGATGTGAGTCACCAGTGTTATAGGCAGTATAAAGTTGGGGGAGAAGACAGGTGGAGAAGTAAACTTTCATTCTTCTACATAGTGTATGCGTAAGGTTTTGTGTCAGTGTCACATGGGTAGGTTCTATTCATTTGTTGGTTTTTGTTGAAGAGGGAGGCGTTATACCAGAGGTCAGGAACCTAAGGCCCATGGGCCGGAAGCGCCCTGTGGAGGTCGTTTGACTGGCCCACGAGCCACCCCTGAACCGAGTTTCCCGCTCATGCACAGCGCTAAACCGGCGCGGCGCAGCACGGGGATTCGCTTCTGCAGTGCCGAAAATCGCATCTGTGCATGCACAGACACTGAAAATCACACCTGCGCAGATGCCGAAAAACATGCACGCGCAATCTCCACGGGACTGATCGGCCCAGGCATAATAAACCCTGCTTTATACAGTCGTACCTTGGAAGTCGAACGGAATCCGTTCTGGAAGTCGGTTCGACTTCCAAAACGTTTGGAAACCAAAGTGCGGCTTCTCATTGGCTGCAGGAAGCTCCTGCAGCCAATCAGAAGCCGCGGAAGCTGCGTTGGATGTTTGGCTTCCAAAAGAAGGTTTGCAAACCGGAACACTCACTTCTGGGTTTGCGGCATTTGGGAGCCAAAATGTACGAGTTCCAAGGCATTCGGGATCCAAGGTACGACTGTATATTCTTACTGCCTAAGTCACACCTCCTGGCAGAGAAGGCACACCAGGGATTGCTTATTCATAAGCAGACATCTTACTCATTGACCCGGATGACCCATCAAGTGGATCCTCAGCACGCAAGACATGTTTTTGACATGTTTGATGTCTGGTTTGCCCTCTGAGGACTCAGCATCTGATCCCAGGTCAAGGTTACATATGGCATCCAGTATGAATTCAAGTACAGTGGTATCTTGGTTCTCAAATGCCTTGGTACTCAAACAACTTGGAACCCAAACACTGCAAACTTTTTTCAGAAGCTGAACATGCTCCGTTTGAGTGTCATACTGAGGTCTGTCTTTTTTTGCTATTTATTTTGTATTTTTGCGGCTCTTTTCGTTTTGTTTTGTGAATGTGTGGAAACCAGTTCAGCTACTGATTGATGGATTGTATGACTGCAGTACATTGTTTATTGCTTTCATTTTATGGATACATGGTCTCGTTAGATAGTAAAATTCATGTTAAATTCATGCTTTGGTGGTTGTTTTTAAAAGACTGGAGCGGATTAATCCATTTTGCATTACTTTGTATGGGAAAGCACGCCTTGGTTTTGGAACGCTTTGCTTTTGGAACGGACTTCTGGAAGGGATTAAGTTTGAGAACCACTGTACCACTGTACCATATAAGTGAACACAGTTTATACCAAGCACCCTGTTCTGGGCTGCTACGCATTTTACAGAAAAAACTAGTCCCTGTATTTATGCCATAGATTTTCTGCGATTTGTTTTGAGTTTTTTTGAAGGATCTGAACAATCTTGTACGTGGGAGTCGTGTTTGCTCGAGGCCTCTTGAGTAAATTTATTTTCAGACAAAATGTTCTTTAAATTTTACAGAAAAGACACGATCATTTCGTAGTGGAGTATAGGAACCCCATCTTTTTCTGTGCCCTATGAAGCACTTCTTAATTCCAAGCAGATTATTATTTTATATTGTACATAAGAAATTTAAATACTGAACGTATAAAAAGCCATTTAAAAATAAAATAAAAGGCCAACTAGCACAGAGGGGGGAAACCGTGTACATGAAAATGGGGAGCTTGTGTCTCTTAACACAGCATTGATCTCGGAGTCAGTAAAAGCAAATTTCAACTAGCTGTTCTTAAAAAGCAGATGGAAGGGATTATTATTATTATTTGCACGGGCCACCCTGTGTGTTTTTGCAGCAGAAAAATAAAACAGATTTTCCTATAGACAAGCTGACGTTTACCCACTGAGTCTGTTCTAAAATGAAGCAAAGAAGCAGGACACTGTTAATTAAGCTATAAATATCTAGACTGCTTGGGGAGGACTCAAGCTACAAAGCAGTGATTGGGAAAGTAGGTGAGCATCTTTGGAAATATGAAAAATCAAAGAGCAGGAGACTTCTGCATCTTCAGGACTTGAGCTGGCAATGGGATTGGCCCTGATACGTTGGAGTTGTTGTCGTTTAGTTGTGTCCAACCAGTGGCGTAGCGTGGGTTGTCAGCACCCGGGGCAAGGCAAGTAATTTGCGCCCCCTAACCCCTAACCTGCCGCCGCTGCCAGCTTCTTCTTGCTGCTGCCTGGTCTGGTCTGGTGTGGTTCTCTCCCGCGCTCAGCGCTGTGCTGGGCGGCCGCTGCACTGTCCCTCCCCCAGATAGTCCCTCGCTCTCTCCGCACCGCACGCCTGGCACCCCCCCCCCCTCCACAGTGGGCAGCGACCCGGCGGCTTGGATCGGATTCGCACAGCCAGCACAGCAGTGAGAGAGAGTGAGTGAGCCAGGTAGGGGCAGAGAGCTGCAAGTGCGAGCGCGCCCCCCCAAATGTTGTGGCCGGTGCGGCCGGCCCCCCCTGCACCCCCCACGCTAAGCCACTGTGTCCAACTCCTTGTGACCCTATGGACCAGAGCACGCCAGGCACTCCTGTCTTCCACTGCCTCCCGCAGTTTGGTCAAACTCATGCTGGTAGCTTCGAGAACACTATCCAACCATCTCGTCCTCTGTCATCCCCTTCTCCTTGTGCCCTCCATCTTTCCCAACATCAGGGTCTTTTCCAGGGAGTATTCTCTTCTCATGAGGTGGCCAAAGAATTGGAGCCTCAGCTTCAGGATCTGTCCTTCCAGTGAACACTCAGGGCTGATTTCCTTAAGAATGGATAGGTTTGATCTTCTTGCAGTCCATGGGACTCTCAAGAGTCTCCTCCAGCACCATAATTCAAAAGCATCAATTCTTCAGTGATCAGCCTTCTTTAAGGTCCAGCTCTCACTTCCATACATCACTACTGGGAAAACCATGGCTTTAATGATACCTTGGAGAGCTGCCACTAACTAAGCATAGACAATATTGGGTTGAGTGGTAGAGCAGTACTTTAATATAAGGTGCTTTTGTGCGTTCATTCTTGAAGATGGAACTAAGTAGGGGTCAAGTTACTTGTTACATTAGCTGCATGGTTAGTAGCCACATCAGGAGGTTTACATTTTTTAAAACCTAGATGTGTCGATTTCCCAATTTTCATTGGCCCTGTAGCACACCAGGTCCCTTCCCAGCCACGATCCCAACTAAAATCACCTCCTCCTTTCCCACTGCAGTTAATCTTTTTAAAAAAATCTCTTAACAGTATAGCCAACTGAAGACTTATTCTGTGGCACTGCATATCAGACGACGGGTTCTGTGATTTTCCTATACCTGGCTTTCTGGGAAAAGGAAGTGACTACAATAGAAAGGGAGGCAGCACCCAAAATAGCAAAAACCCTAAATAAATAAAACAAAAGAGAGAGAGATATTACCCTCTGTTGGATATTAAAGGAGAGTTTATTGATATATTTGCTATGTTAACTAATACCTTTGCAAGCACCTGTTGCTATTTGTGAATTTGTTACTCTTGGCTGAATCACCAAATTCGGCGATGCAGAGATTCTGGATTCTTGAATGCAAGCAGTTGGTCTCAGAAAAGTTTAAGCATGCATGCTAGTGGCAAAACTGACTTACCGTATTTTTTGGACCATAACACTCACTTTTTTCCTCCTAGAAAGTAAGGGGAAATGTCTGTGCGTGTTATGGAGGGAATGCCTACGGGTGGCATGCCTACGGATTTTCCTCCTCTAAAAACTATGTGCGTGTTATGGTCGGGTGCGTGTTATAGAGCGAAAAATACGGTATTTAAAAGCAAATTGGCTTTAGTTCCAAGCCGGCCGACTATTTGGGCATCCGTGTGCGCGCACCTATGTTATGTCAACAAAGGCGCTGTTGAAGGCTAACAGTTGCAGGAAAGGAAATACCTTGGGGAACATTTAGATCATTTTTATATCTTCTCAGGAATGGCCAGCTTCTCCCCAGCCAAGATGCGGAGGATCAAAGGCTCCTTGGTGATATTATCCTTATCAGGCCCAGAAGTTTGATGCCCCCTTCTCCCAATCCCACAGCCAAAGGTCCTAGCTGGCCCTGTATCCTGGTTGCTAGGTAACCCTTTACATTCGGTTTTGTACTATATTTTGGAGGCTGGATGTTTGTGGTTAATTGGTAGTGGCTTTTAGCGATATTAAAATGTTTTGGTTGTTTTTTTTTTAAAGACATGAGAGTAGGTTCCAGACTTGCAGCCATTACCTACTGAGCCTTGAATTAATTTGCTTTTACTCAGTGTAATTGGAAAAAGCAAGGTTTATACGGTGACTAGGAATGTCTGTCTTTCTTCTGGCATTCCACACAGGTGGTTGTTTTTTTTAAGCTGGTGGTTGTATTTGAATTCCTAGCCCCTAACCTTCATGTTTGCGAGGAGATACGGTGAAAAATATACAGGAATCCCAGTATTCCACAAGCAGGATGTAAGTGCTACAAATGTTTGATGTATTACGGTATTTTAATATTTTGTTGGAAGCCGCCCAGAGTGGCTGGGGAAGCCCAGCCAGATGGGCGGGGTAGAAATATTTTATTTATTTATTTATTTATTTATACATACCCCGCCCATCTGGCTGAGTTTCCCCAGCCACTCTGGGCAGCTCCCAATCAAGTGTTAAAAACAATACAGCGTTACATCTTAAAAACCTCCCTGAACAGGGCTGCCTTAAGATGTCTTCTGAATGTCAGGTGGTTGTTTATCTCTTTGACATCTGGTGGGAGGGCGTTCCACAGGGAGGGCGCCACTACCGAGAAGGCCCTCTGTCTGGTTCCCTGTAATCTCACTTCTCACAATGAGGGAACCGCCAGAAGGCCCTCGGCGCTGGTTCTCAGTGTTGTTGTTGTTATTACAGTTGTACCTCGGGTTACATACGCTTCAGGTTACAGACTCTGCTACCCCAGAAATATTGCTTCAGGTTAAGAACTTTGCTTCAGGATGAGAACAGAAATCGTGCTCTGGTGGCACGGCAGCAGTGGGGGGCCCCATTAGCTAAAGTGGTGCTTCAGGTTAAGAACAGTTTCAGGTTAAGTACAGACCTCCGGAACGAATTAAGTACTTAACCCGAGGTACAACTGTACTACTACAGCACCCTCTCTACAGGCGATTGTGCAAAAATCACCTTTGTTGTATTCTGGCTTTTCCAGCTTCTTTAGATGATTCTAAGTTCTACTGTTATATGAGAGGAAGAAAAACTCCCTTCTCCCTACACCATGGAAAATTTTATACGCTTCTCTCATAGCCCGCACTTAAGTCCAAATGTTGTAACCTTTCCTCATAGGGGAGTTGCTCCAGCCCCTCGTTTGGGCTACCCTTTTCTGAAACTTTCCAGCTTTTACAACAGCCATTTTGAGATGCAGCAACCGGAGCAAAACACAATATTCACAGCGCAGTCACACCATGAATATTGGCAGTTTTACTTTCAATCTAATGATCCCTAATGTGGAATCTTTTCACGGCTGCCATTCACTTGGTCGACATCTTCATCAAGTGATCTGCCACAACTCCAAGATACTTTCCCTGGCGACTTCATATGCCGGAAGCGTCTAGGTGAAGTCATGTGTTATTTGCCCTAGTGAACACCAGTTTGCACTCTCTTACATTGAACTGCATTTCTGATTTTAGTGCCCATTCATCCAGTTTGGAGAGGTCCTTTTTGGATTAAACCACCCAGAACAGCAAACCAAGCTATCCCATTCCTAACCCCCAAATGCCAATCATTTGAAAACAAGTTTAAAAAGCACCAGCCCCAATACAGACCCTTGGGAACCCCAATTCTCACACCTCTCCTTTGAGAGAACTGCCATTTTCTCCCTACTCTTCAGACTTCCAATTCTTTAACCAGTTACTGCACCACCCCTATTGATGTGCTTATTGATACTCTAAAAGTACAGTGGAACCTCGGGTTATGTTACCCTCAGGTAACGCAAACTTTGGGTTGCAAAAGAGGCAAACCCAAAAGTGTTTGGCCGCTGGTGCATGCGCAGAAGCGGTCCTCCGGTTGCAAAAACATCGGGATACGGCCAGACCTCCAGAACGGATCCCGTTCGCAACCAGAGGTACCACTGTACTCTGAAAGAACAAGACCTAACTCTGTGTAAGCCACGATGTTTCTTCTCCTGCAAGACATTTTCTACATGCTTGCTGATTATGTCTTTAATAATGCTTTCCACCAGTTTTCCTGGAACAAACATCAAGCTAATGCCTGTAATTTCCTGGGATCCACTTCTAAAAGTTGGTGTTCCGCCACTGGTTTTTAGTCCTTGCCAGTCGTAGGGGCGAATGACATATTTTTGTTAGATAATGAGCAATTTCACATTTGAGTTCCTTTAAGAACTCTTGCGAGAATATCATCTGGAACTGTTGATTTGTTGGTTTTTAATTTGTCAGCAAGGCCTGGAATTCTGTCTCGATCGTCACTAATTCCTCTTGAGAAAATTAGGCATGGAGATTTCACTGTCGGCTTTCTCAGTTGGGGATATTGTAGGTGCATCATAATGATTTGTCGGATGGAAAGGGACGGTTATTATCCCAATAATTTCAGTCACTTTTAAGGCACTTTCGGCTACGGTCAATACGTACCCTGACTTTTTGAAAAGTCATTAAAATGCTTGCTGCCTAGAGACAGGCACTGCTTTCAATTGAGACTGTTCGTTCTTCTGCCAAGATTTTCTGATTTTCTTTTCTCTTCCTCTTAAAGAAGTCTTTGCTCTTCATGACTGTGTTATTTGATTATAGGCAGCTCTGCCCTTCAAAGTGCATTATCTTGATGTTACTCATTCTTACAGCAGCTCTGTGTGAGGTGTTACATAACTAATACTGCAGTATTCATATAGGTGAAGGAACAGGAATGAGTTCCAGTGATTTGCTCCAACCACAAAGTGCTTCTTGCTTCTCGCTTTAAGAATTGGTGCTCCCAGAAGGTCACCCTTGTATTTTGACACCATAAAGTGAAACGGTTGATAATCCATAACTGGATCGGAGAAGGACTACGGCGCTGTAAGGCTAAAAGCAGGCAAGAGTTTGAAACAATGGTTTGAAGGCACTTTGCTTACCCACACCTACGGCATTTTCCCCCAGTGTTGAATCTGGTCAAACAGGTTGGGGAGGTTTTGGGGAAAGAGCCCCAGCTCCCTTCATTGGCTTGGTAGATGATTTCCTGATTGTTAGGTTTATAGCTTTGGAGTCTCCAGACAAGAGACTGGAGACACCTTTTCCCAGCCTTGGCTTTCCCAGATGTTCTTGGAAGTGCAGCTCACAGCCGACATGGTCAGTGGCAGGGGGTTATGGGCATTTTGGTCAAGCAACACCCAGAGGAGCCAAGGTTGGGGAAGGCTGATTTAGAGTAGTGGTAGTAGTGGGACGCGGGTGGCGCTGTGGGTTAAACCACAGAGCCTAGGACTTGCCGATCAGAAGGTCAGCGGTTCGAATCCCCGCAACGGGGTGAGCTCCCATTGCTCGGTCCCTGCTCCTACCAACCTAGCAGTTCAAAAGCACGTCAAAGTGCAAGTAGATAAATAGGTACCGCTCCAGCGGGAAGGTAAACGGTGTTTCAGTGTGCTGCTCTGGTTCGCCAGAAGTGGCTTAGTCATGCTGGCCACATGCCAGCCAATAAAGCGAGATGAGCGCCGCAACCCCAGAGTCGGTCACGACTGGACCTAATGGTCAGGGGTCCCTTTACCTTTAGTAGTAGTAGTAGAGGAGCCAAGGTTGGGGAAGGCTGATTTAGAGGAGTAATAAATAAATATTTATTTATTTATTTATTTATTTATTTATTTATACCCCTCCCATCTGGATGGGTTTCCCCAGCCACTCTGGGCGGCTTCCAACCGAATATTACAAACAATACAGCATCAGACATTAAAAACTTCCCTTCAGTTGTCTTTTAAAACACTTTGAATTGTGCTTGGAAACATACTGGGAGCAAATAAAGATCTTTCAGGACCAGTGTTATATGGTCTCAGTGGCCACTTCCAGTCACCAGTCTATCTGCTGCATTCTGGATTAGTTGCAGTTTCCGAATCACCTTCAAAGGTAGCCCCACATAGAGCGCATTGCAGTAGTCCAAGCGGGAGATAACCAGAGCATGCACCACTCTGGCAAGACAGTCTGCGGGCAGGTAGGGTCTCAGCCTGCGTACCAGATATGGAGCTAATAAATAGCTGCCCTGGACACAGAATTGACCTGTACCTCCATGGACAGCTGTGAGTCCAGAATGACTCCCAGGCTGCACACCTGGTCCTTCAGGGGCACAGTTATCCCATTCAGGATCAAATCGATTTAAATCACTAGTTGGTAAGACTTGATTTAAATCAATTTTTTACAGAAAGGCTCAGTCTTCCTGGTATAATCTTAATATTTACAGCCAGATGAAGGTTTCATTTTTTGGAATAATAAATTTTCAGAGTAGTTTTTACAGTTATATAAAAAAATACTGATTTGGTTGTACTATTAGAAACACATAGACCGATAATTATGAAATTATTGCGAGGTTTATTAAGTTAACTGTTTATATTTGGGCAACTTTTCTGCTGTACTTTATTGGAAGGAGAAAAAGAATCATTTCCTTAATAACAATTTAAACAATTTATTTAACTAAAATAGATTCTGTGTATATAAATTTGCAGAGGAACAATGGGATTAAGGTTTTTCCTCCACTCTGTATGTTTATTTTATAACATTTTTCCTGTGAAGAAAAGGCATGTTATCTCTGCAGACACAAATTCACACTTTTGAGAACTGCAAAAACAAGCATCTGTGATATCTTCTTGTTAGAAAAACTGCCCCAAATAATCTTTGAGAATAATGTAATTTAAATAGAAAATCTTTAGAAAGATTTTTCCTCCAAAAGCATTTTATTTTTAAAAACCCGATTTGAATAAAAAATATATATCCGATTTTTAATTTTTATTTTTTTAAAATAAAAAAAGTCATTCATTTTTATCCTCTCTGGGATGGAGGCAAATGTAGTTCTGGTTGGCTTCAGGAATAGGAAGCTGCCATCACTGTGGTTATCACTGCAGATGAAGTGTTGCCATCCGTGGGGGGTTGCGAAGCTGCAAAGGTGGAGTGTTCTGATCTTTAATTTTCAGCATTCGGACATTTGCTGAGTATGGGGAGTGGGGGGGGGGCAATGCAAGTCTGTAAAGCCGTTAGCAACAATACCATCCGTATCCCAGATTCCGAACGGAAGTCAGTGATTTGTTGTTGTTTAGTCGTGTCTGACTCTTCATGACCCCCTGGACCAGAGCACGCCAGGCACTCCTGTCTTCCACTGCCTCCCGCAGTTTGGTCAAACTCATGCTGGTAGCTTTGAGAACACTGTCCAACCATCTCGTCCTCTGTCGTCCCCTTCTCCTTGTGCCCTCCATCTTTCCCAACATCAGGGTCTTTTCCAGGGAGTCTTCTCTTCTCATGAGGTGGCCAAAGTATTGGAGCCTCAGCTTCAGGATCTGTCCTTCCAGTGAGCACTCAGGGCTGATTTCCTTAAGAACTGATCCTCTTGCAGTCCATGGAACTCTCAAGAGTCTCCTCCAGCACCATAATTCAAAAGCATCAATTATTCGGCAATCAGCCCTCTTTATGGTCCAGCTTTCACTTCCATACATAAGTCAGTGATAAACCTGTTTAATTGCTGAGTCTCACTTGTTGGATCATCACCTGGTCACGGTGAGTGGGCTTGCACATTCCTATGACCCTTGTGAGCAAAGCTGTCGGGAATCTCGTAAAGAAGCAAAGATCACCAGTGTTGATTCTTCAACATCAGCTTTGTTGGACTGGTGGTCATCTTGTTCGGATACCTGATGATTGCCTTCCAAAGCAACTACTCTATTCCACTTAAAAATGGAAAGCGTAATGCTGGTGGTCAACAAAAGAGGTTTAAAGACAGTCTCAAGGCAAATTTTAAAAAATGTAGTATAAACACCAACAATTGGGAAACACTTGCCTGCGAGCGCCCCAATTGGAGAACAGCTTTTACCAAAGGTGTTGTGGGCTTTGAAGACACCCAAACTCAGGGTGCAAGGGAGAAACGCGCTAAGAGGAAGGCACGCTTGGCAAACCCTCACCGTGATCAACTCCCACCCGGAAACCCATGTCCCCACTGTGGAAGGACATGTGGATCCAGAATTGGCCTCCATAGTCACTTGCAGACTCATTGTTAAAACCATTTTTATGGAAGACAATCTTCCTCAGCTACGAGTGATTGCCAGAGAAGAAAGAATTGCTGTGTTTAATGTTTTCCCCATTGGCAATTGGAAATTACAGGTTTTTAAAAAATCCATTGAATATTTAAAGTGGTGGGTAGAAGGGAGGTTACTGGATTTCTAGGGCTTTTTGCAATTTAAGTCTTGAATATGATTAACGCATTGAAAACTAGCGTGAAGCTGTAGCACAGAAGAGTCTCTTCACAGAATGTAATTTCTTTGTCTTGGTTAAGATGCCAAAATAATGCAGAAATAGGTATTTCAGTAATCCAGCAACTTTCTTCCTCATACACTAGATTTGTTTTCAGGAGTGTCGTAGTCATATTTTGTTGGAAATTGATTAAAAACAAAACACAAAAACCCAACCTATTCCAGCTAAAAATAAATATCCTCTTGGTAACCATTCCCTCCCGGCCTTCTCTAAATGGTAGTAAATGCAGAATACTTACTTGTGCATAATGTAGCCCATGCTCTGTTCAACTAGTTTTTAATTTGTGGACCTTGAGCAATTTCCATTTATGTGTTTGCTCCATCTGAACAGTGATAATTAGAATAATCAACTCACGGTTTTGCAATGAGATTGTCATTAATTACATATAACCCATATTAAGGAATAGAATTCCTCATTTGAATTTTTAGAACGTTCTCAGGAACTGATTCTGTATGTGGATATAGTTTTGTGTGTCTCTCTGTGTGTAATACAACATGGAACATTTCTTTATGGATTCTACTTGCGTATCCAAACAGCCTGAGAACTCATCTCAATTGTACCTATACTGTAAAATAAAACTTGTTGCCATCAACCTCTACAAGGAAAAGAAGCCAGTTGTGGTTTGGAAATTACAATTCCTTCTAGCATGTGTGGTAGAATAGTAGGTGCTTGTAGCATTCGTAGACGAACTCAAGTTTCATTAACAATTTCCCCTTATATCCCTGTGCAATATTGATCTTTTAAACTTAAAAAAGAATCAGTCCAAAATGGTCTATATATAAAAACCCAAATTTATTCATATTAATTTTAATGTTAATGCATCATACCAAAATGTGTTTGGTCGTGAAGTGTTACGTACATAACATTGGGTTGTTGTTTTTATTTTTATTAGGTATTTTGTGGTTTTATATCTTGATGTTCTAAGACCCCCGGGTATAGGGCGGTATATTAAATAAATTCAATAAATCACCACCTTTTTGTTTTTTTAAACAGGCCCCCCAATGAATCTCCCTTTAAGAGTTCCCTCATGAGAATTGCATGACCTATAGGCGATCCCCTCTGACGAAGTTCATGAGACAAAAGACCGTTATTTATTTTTAATCTTTTTTCCAGATCCAAGAATGGACATTATAGCCTATGATGATTACTCCAATCCACCGATGCAGAGATATTGAGAGGAAACCGGAATACCTTCAACCGGACCAGTGCGTTCCACCTCCCAGCCGCGGTTCCTCGGGAACAATGTGGTTTATCCGTGATGGCTGTGGTATTGCCTGTGCGGTCGTCACTTGGTTCCTGGTCTTCTATGCCGACTTTGTGGTCATCCTTGTGATGCTGCTTCCCTCCAGAGACTATATTTACAGCGTGATCAACGCCATAGTTTTCAACACATTGGCGTTCCTGGCTCTGGCTTCGCACATGAGAGCTATGGTAACAGATCCAGTAAGTTTCCTCTTGGAATATATTAACCAGCTGCTGGCTAGTTCTCTTGTTCTTTTGAGGGTGATTTAGGGACTAAATATTCTAGAACCTATTGAACACACGCAAACACGATACGGCGGAACATTGGTTCTCAAACGGCTTAGTTGACGAACAAATCAACACCGAAAACCCGGAAGTAAGTGTTCTGGTTTTTGAACATTTTTCGGAAGCCGAACATCCGACGCGGCTTCCACTTGAGTGCAGGAAGCTCCTGCAGCCAATCAGAAGCCGCGCCTTGGTTTTTGTACGGTTTTGGGAGTTGAACGGACTTCTGGAATGGATTGAGTTTGAGAACCAAGGTTCCACTGTGTTGATAAAATGTCTGGGTTTCTATCAACCTGTCCCCATGAGTGGGAAGAACTTGATTTATTTGAAACATTGTCCCTTTATATGCATTTTTGTGGGGGTGGGGCAGATCATAATACCGGAGTCATGATTAGGAGAAGCTATGGAGGGGCAATAAGGCATCATTTGAATAAGATATGAAGGAGGATGGAGAAGAAATCTGTCCTTTTCTCTCTCAGTAGTATGTGCAATGTTGCTGACATGTCGTGGCATGAAAAGCTGGGGAAAGCCTGTCTTGCATTCCATTCCTGTTTCTTTGGGAAAGTTCCACCACGACTAAAATCTATTCTGAATAAAAGCGTTTCGTGTTAGCACTGGCTGGTGGCTATTGAAGGACGCCCAAGTTTTATCCAAGTGTATTTTAACTGTGGTCCTGTCTAAAGTACTTTTTCAAGCTTTCAGCTCTTCAGAGGGCTGCGAGATTGAAATTTTCGGGAAAAAGCAGCTTTCCCCTTTGCGTGTAAGTCTTGACTTATGTTCTTATCTGGATTATTGCCCAAATGTTATCTATTCAGCTTGCAAATTTGTAACAGATGACATAGATGGGAATCTCCCAGTCTAGCAAAATGGGTGGGTCTGTTTTCGTTTTCCTAAACTTTTATTTGGCGTTCTAGCCGACCTCGAAAGAGGCATACAAATCCATGGTCTTCCCTCTAACCCTGTATTGTTTCACATTTCAAATGAACAGGACTTCCATTAACTATAGCTTCCCATTACACTTGAACAGGGAAAGTGTGACTGATGGCGTCAGAATAAGGAGCCATGGTTTGAAGTTGTCTTAGTTTCCTGCCTTGCTCTGAAGTCGTTAACCAGAGTTACCCAGTTTGGACATACGGTGGTACCCTGGTTCTCAAACTTAATCTCTTCCGGAAGTCCGTTCCAAAAGCAAAACATTCCAAAACCAAGGCACGCTTTGCCATAGAAAGTAATGCAAAACAGATTAATCCGTTCCAGATTTTTAAAAACAACCCCTAAAACATGAATTTAACATGAATTTTACTATCTAACAAGACCATGGATCCATAAAATGAAAGCAATAAACAATGTACTGCAGTCACACAATCAATCAATCAATCAATCAATCGGTGAACTGGGTTCCACATAGTCACAAAAACAAAACAAAAAAGAGCTGCAAAAACGCAAAATAAATAGCAAAAACAGACAGACCTCAGTGTAACACCCAAAACGGAAGTATGGCACTCAAATTGGAAGTGTAACCTTCAAAACGGAGCACGTTCAGCTTCCAAAAAAAGTTCGCAAACCGGAACACTTACTTCCAGGTTTGCAGTGTTTGGGTTCCAAGTTGTGTGAGTACCAAGGCGTTTGAGAACCAAGGCCCCACTGTAATGGGAAACTATAGTTAATGGCAGAGTTCGAGGCTGGCTGTGCCAACCGTGGAGGGGAGAGTGAAGGCCCTGTGTTTTTTAACTTCTCAAAACTTTTGCACTGGTCTTGAATATCATTTCAACAAAACTCTGTTAATGTACAGTGGTGCCTCGCAAGACGAAAAGAATCCGTTCTGTGATTCTCTTCGTCTAGCGGTTTTTTCGTCTTGCGAAGCAAGCCCATTAGCGGATTAGCGCTATTAGCGGCTTATCTGCTGATCGGATCAGCTGATAAGCGGCTTAGCGGCTTAGAAAAAGGGGGGGGGAGGAAAGAAACCCAGCAGGAACTCGCAAGACATTGTCGTCTTGCGAAGCAAGCCCATAGGAGATTTGTTTTGTGAAGCACCTCCAAAACGGAAAACTCTTTCGTCTAGCGAGTTTTCCGTCTTGCGAGGCATTCGTCTTGCGGGGCACCACTGTACGTAGGAGAGCGAAGTTTAACTTACCCTGTATAATCAGCAGTCCTGTGATGGGGCCTATTGAGGGTTTTTCCCCTGATAGTGACTGAAAGCGCTCCGAAACCCTTATATTTTCGTTTGCAGGGTGCAGTCCCCAAAGGTAATGCCACAAAAGAGTTCATAGAAAGTTTGCAGCTGAAGCCGGGGCAAGTAGTTTACAAGTGTCCAAAATGCTGTAGCATCAAACCTGACAGAGCGCATCACTGCAGGTACGGGCACATTCTTTCGTTTATGGTTTACTTATGATGATGGGCTAGATGGCTTGATGCATTACATTTGCAGTAATCCAATATAGGGCGGGTTGTACCTGTCATTATTGTGATGCAAGCACATTTCCATCTTTCATTTGCACCTTAGCTTCACTTCGGCTCTTGTGACCTCAAGCTTTTGGCCAAGTGGAAATAGTTCTATTGCGATCTGGTGTCTGGAGAAAACATGGGTCTTTGAAGCGGATGGGATTCCACTTTTGATTTATATACTGTTGGAAGTCGAATGGAATCCGTTCTGGAAGTCAGTTTGACTTCCAAAACGTTGGAAAACCAAAGCGCGGCTTCTGATTGGCTGCAGGAAGCTCCTGCAGCCAATCAGAAGCCGTGGAAGCCCCCTCAGACATCCAGCTTCCGAAAATAGTTCACTAACCGGAACAGTGACTTCTGGGTTTGCGACATTTGGGAGCCAAAACGTTTGAGAACTAGGCTGTTCGAAAGCCAAGGTACGACTGTATAATTTTATTAGGTTTTCTGTTTTACAATTCACAGTCGTACCTCGGGTTAAGTACTTAATTCGTTCCGGAGGTCCGTACTTAACCTGAAACTGTTCTTAACCTGAAGCACGACTTTAGCTAATGGGGCCTCCTGCTGCTGCCGTGCTGCCGGAGCACGATTTCTGTTCTCATCCTGAAGCAAGGTTCTTAACCTGAAGCACTATTTCTGGGTTAGCGGAGTCTGTAACCTGAAGTGTATGTAACCCGAGGTACCACTGTAAAGCACTCATTTTTACATCCTTAAGATATCAGTGACTTCCCTTCTTCTCTTTCCATGGTTCATTTTACACATCATAAATCCGTGCATTATTTTACAAAAACTACACCATTCAGTATTCCATTACTGCATGCACCAAAACTTGTTTGCACTGTTGAATTTATCTTAATGCTTCCATCGTTTTCAGCAGTACACAATTATTTCCCATATATTCAGTAAACGTTTTCCAATCTTCTTTAAATGTATGCTCTTCTTGTTCTCTTATTCTATATGTTAAGTCTGCGAGTTGTGCATATTCTGTCAGCTTAAGTTGCCATTCTTTAGTTGGGACCTCGCTCGTTTTCTATTTTTGGGCTAACAAAACACCGGCCGCAGTAGTAGCATACCATTTTTGACACCTGGGAATTTCAGTCTGAATTATCCCCAACAGAAAGGACTGGGGTTTTTTGGGAAAGTACTTGTAAACACTTTTTTCTTCCTTCATTGTGGATCATTTCCCAATCCTCATTTACCCTTTTACAAGTCCACAAGGATTTTCCGTGTGCATTTGATTTACAGTGCGCATTTCTCTTTTAGTGTTTGCAAGAGGTGTATACGGAAAATGGATCACCACTGCCCATGGGTTAACAACTGCGTGGGAGAGAACAACCAGAAGTACTTTGTACTGTTTACAGTAAGTAGTTCATTGTGTGGATTTTTCCTGGAATTCATAAAGGGGCCTTGAAACGTCAAGTGGGACTTCTATGGTTATCAGTATAATTACACTGCAATTCTTATGGGAAAGTAATGGATTGTTAACACTGCAAAATGTCCGGGGCAAAGTAGTTTAAAAGGATAAAAGCAAGCTGGCAAAGGTATCCATTATTACCTATTTAAAGCATCCCATTTTGGATTGGATCAGATTTCACAGTGGTGGGCAACACACATAGATATATGTATATTTATGTACATATATATGTGTACACACACACACACACACGAAAAAGAAGGTATACACTCTTTGAATTCTGTGATTTTACATATCAGGACATAATAACAATTATCCATTCCTTAGCAGGAATGTTTGTTCTGTGTCTGCAGAAGTGTGCATGTTTGTTTGTGTATCTGAAGAAGTGTGCATGCACACGAAAGCTTATAACCAGAACAAATTTAGCTGGTCTCTAAGGTGCTACTGGACAATTATTTAATTTTATTAAGTTTTTATTTATTTATTTTGACTGCATCAGACCAACACGGCTACCTACCTGAATTAAAAAATTTAAGTTCACCTTATGATTAAATAGCTTGTAGAACCACCTTTAGCAGCAATAATTTGAAGTAATGGTTTTCTGTATGTCTTTATCAGTCTCTCACATCGCTGTGGAGGAATTTTGGCCGATGTTAGAACCCGGGATGGAAAAGCTAGGAGCAAAATGGCTTTTAGGACCTGGGGTGGGGGGGCCAAAAAATGTCTAGTCACCACTGGGGTGTGTGTGGGCAACACTTTTTATTTATTAATTTGATGAGCATGAACTAATATGCATTCAAATAAGTGACACATTGTTAATACCACATTTTTAGCAGAAAAATTGACACGTTTAATTTGGTGTTTACAATAAAAATATTGGTACCGTACTTGAGTTTTCAAAACACTCCGTAACATATTATCTATTCTTAACGTATACATTAAGGCTTCAGATCACATACATTTCAGTAATCCTTGAGTGTCAGCCAGGTGCAAAAACCGGCACCCCGACTTTTTGAGGTGCTCGAAAATGGAGAATCTTTAGGTGCAAAATGCACCTAGCACCCTGCTAATATCGAACCCTGATTTTGGCCTGCTTTTTACAATGCACTCTACGTGGGGCTACCTTTGAAGGTGACCCAGAAACTACAACTAATCCAGAATGTGGCAGCTAGACTGGTGGCTGGGAGTGGCCACCGAGACCATATAACACTGGTCCTGAAAGACCTACATTGGCTCCCAATGCGTTTCCAAGCACAATAAGTGTTGGTGTTGACCTTTAAAGCCCTAAATGGCCTCAGCCCAGTATACCTGAAGGAGCGTCTCCATCCCCACTGTTCAGCCCGGACACTGAGGTCCAGCTCCAAGGGCCTTCTGACAGTTCATTCCCTGCGAGAAGTGAGGTTACAGGGAACCAGGCAGAGGGCCTTCTCAGTGGTGGCGCCCACCCTGTGGAACGCCCTTCCATGAGATGTCAAGGAAGTAAACTGTAAAAACTACGCTGAAAAAAATATTATTCCAAAAATGAAACCTTCATCTGGTTGTAAATATTACGATTATACCGGCAAGAATGACTCTTTCTGTAAAAAATAATAATGATTTAAATCAAGTCTATCTTCTACAGATTATTTTGCTTGCTTGATAAACCATCATATTTCAAAAGGGTTTGACCAGGCTTTGGGGGGGGGGGGAAACACCCTGCTATTATTGCATGGAAGAATAGATCCCCTCTTACCCTTGCCGTTATCTCATAATTCAGTATTGTTAGAGAAGAATAGACCTCTTGTTCAGTCAGTTTACTCCAGGTATTTTTCCACTGGATATAGCTAGGCCTGTTAATTCTTTGGCTGAAGTAATTTAGGAGATGAGGTTGAGGATAAGGCTATCTCTATAAGCATGTGAGCTTGAATATATTTATCTGTCCTGAATGCCATGTCTTTGATTTCGGCTTCAGCTTAAAACCGGCAAACAAATTTGGGGCATGCAAAAATGCGCCTTGAAGTCTGTGTGTCTTCATAGTTCAAAATCCTATTGTGTTTCAGATGTATATAGCACTTATTTCCCTGCATGCCCTGATCATGGTTGGATTTCACTTCCTGTATTGCTTTGAAGAAGACTGGACAAGTGAGTATATTGACAAATGCCATGCTTTCTCGTGAACTGGATCCGATTCTTTTCGAGCTAGCAAATTGCTTCGTGCCCCCGATCCACAAAGTTGCTTTGTGCAGGATTTGCCAAATCAGGATGGTATCCAGACCATAGCTGTCAACCGTCCCTTATTTGGCGGGAAACTCCCTTATCCCAGCGCCGTGTCCCGCTGCTGTCCCTTATTGATGATGTCCCTTAAATTTCCCGGGTTTCATGCTTGCCCGGCTCGGGAGGGAAGCAGTGGCTCGGGGTCCTCCGCCACGCGAGAGTGCGCGCGCATGAGCTGCCACGTCTCCGTCTTTCCCTTTTCCCCCTCAGGGGCGCATCGTGAGGAGACTGGTGGCAGGCAGCCTCTCTCTTGTGAGACTTCCACCGCGCTGCTAGGGGAAGCCAGAGGCGGCAGCGGCTGAGGAGGCGGCCTGAGAGAGGAGGAAGAGGAGGGGATGGGGAGGGACGCAGAAGGGCGGCGCTTCAGCGCCGCCGCAATCACAGTACAAGAAGGACGCTGACAAACTGGAACGTGTCCAGAGGAGGGCAACCAAAATGGTCAAAGGCCTGGAAACGATGCCTTATGAGGAATGGCTAAGGGAGCTGGGCATGTTTAGCCTGGAGAAGAGGAGGTTAAGGGGTGATATGATAGCCATGTTCAAGTATATAAAAGGATGTCACATAGAGGAGGGAGAAAGGTTGTTTTCTGCTGCTCCGGAGAAGCGGACACGGAGCAATGGATCCAAACTACAAGAAAGAAGATTCCACCTAAACATTAGGAAGAACTTCCTGACAGTAAGAGCTGTTCGACAGTGGAATTTGCTGCCAAGGAGTGTGGTGGAGTCTCCTACTTTGGAGGTCTTTAAGCAGAGGCTTGACAACCATATGTCAGGAGTGCTCTGATGGTGTTTCCTGCTTGGCAGGGGGTTGGACTCGATGGCCCTTGTGGTCTCTTCCAACTCTATGATTCTATGATTCATGCCGGGCTCGCGGGCGCGTGGGCGAGAGTCTCTCTCCCTCCCCCCCCCTCGGGCAGGGAAGGGCCGATGGAACTCCTTGCGCCAGGACGACCGCAGCCCCAACGTGCTGCTTAGCATCCCCTCCAACCAGTGCTGCTTCTTAATGTAGTGATTTCCCCCTCTGCATCCCTTTCATAACTCTATTTTTATAAATCATTTGTCCACCCAGAGTTCAAATTTTAACTACAAGTTTGCTGTCAATCCTACCAATGTATGTAACTCTTGACAATAGCTTTTCAACTAAATTATAAACTTTCCCCCTTCTTTATTAAAGAGGTCCTCTGCCTGGTTTCTAATTCTGCCTGTAAGCTTTGCCATCTGGACGTCGTTCATCAGTTTTGTCTGCCACTCTTCTTTGGTGGGAGTTGTAGACCCTTAGAATCATCTAGTCCAACTCCCTGCAAAACACAGTCAGTCGCAGCCAAAGCAGCAGGGCTCCATCAGTGCCGGATTTCTGCATAAGCTAAGCCAAAATCCCTTATTTTGGCTGCTGATCCCTTGTTTTTGAGGCTGCTGGTCCCTTATTTTCAAATCTGTAAGTTGATAGCTATGATCCAGACATGCAGAATGGTCTCTTCCTACTGTGGTTTTGTGCATGAATCAGCCCGTATAAGTTCGCTGGACTCTCAGAGGCAAGGGACTGTTAATAGTTCGTGTTCAGCATCTTTTGTTCTTGAGCCAAGGCTCTGAAGTGACACATTTTTAAAAAGCTGTTTCCCATCCTACTCAGATTTGGGTAAAACTGTCCCGTTGGAGGCCATCTGCATGATGCAGCCCTCACAGACATGTGTTTAAGAAATAGAGAGTATTTCATGTTTCAGTGAACCCCCAAAATAAGAAATAATCTCTCCTTGTGTGAAGCTAGCTAGGCTGACTGAGAAGGAGCCTATTTTCTAAGGCTCTGAAAAATTCACCTAAATAGTTTAATCTATGTACTGTGACTTACTTGTTTTATATTAATTTTCTCCCTCTCTTATGCATAAAAATAAATTTAAAGCAGAGCATCAGTTGCGCTTTGTGTTTTATTTATTTTTGAGATTAATTTCCTGCCCTTCACCCTAAGGTCGCAGAGTGGGTTACATAGATGATGATGAATGTATTAAAGACAACCATGTATATTAGTCATCTCCAGCTGTCAGAATGCACAAGAGCTCAGGGCTAGGTAAAAGCTCTGGAGAGATACAGTGATACCTTGGTTGTCAAACTTAATCTGTTCCAGAAGTCCGTTCCAAAACCAAGGTGCGCTTTCCCATAGAAAGTAATTCAAAACGGATTAATCCATTCCAGACTTTTAAAAACAACCCCTAAGACAGCAAATTAACATGAATTTTACTATGTAACGAGACCATTGATCCATAAAATGACAGCAACAATCAATGGACTTTATTGTAAAATAAGACAGTATTGTAAATGACAAAAATTAAAATTAATTTCTTTTCTTACCTGAACTGACAATAGTCATTGTTTGGATGGGGGCTTTTATCCATTTCCGCAGTCACACAATCTATCAATCAGTAGCTGAACTGGGTTCCACACAGTCGCAAAAATAAATGAACTGAAAAAGCCTCAAAAATAAATAGCAAAAATAAAACGCCAAACTTAATCCATTCTGGAAGTCTGTTTTACTCCTGAAATGTTCGGAAACCAAGGCTCAGCTTCTGATTGGTGCTGGTGCCCCCGGAAACAATAGCCAACAGCCACATTGGATGTTCGGCTTCCAAAAAACGTTTGAAAACCGGAACACTTCCGGGTTTTTGGCGTTTGGGAACCAAGGCGTTTGAGAACCAAGGTACCACTGTACTTGATTGGAAGAGGAATCCAGATGCTATGAATTTGGGTAGTCTTTAGGGTGCCACAATACTTTTTTGTTCATGTTGCAAGAGGACCAACACAGCTACTTCCCTTAAAAATGTCTTCAGATCAATAAAACTAACACTTGCCTAAATTTCTCACATCCTTTCCACAAAAGTGTAGTGTGTTCTAACTTTGGCAGTTGAACAGGTATATATGTATATGTATATGTATATGTATATGTATATGTATATGTATATAATACCATGCCTCCATTTAGTGCACAATGCTTAAAGCTAAAGTGCAAGCCAAAATCTATATAATCTATACAAGAACCTTCTAGGAAGTGTATAAATTGTGCGTTCTATATTTGTTTTGCTTAAGCTCCTGCAAAGAGCTACATGCTGAAACGATGTCTCTGGCTGCCAGCTTTCTGCTCATATTCCCCCCCCTACCCCCCCAAACAGAAACAAACTTTTGCTACTGAGATTTCACCATGCTTTGTGCATTCAGACAATCGGAACAAAAGAGCTAGAAGCATTTATTTTTAAGAAACTGGAAGCTGAGGTTTTGACAAAGCTGAATTTCCAGTTCTACACTTGACTAAAAATGCAAATGACTTTGATTATTCCTAAAACTATTATTTACACAGGCTTTTAAGACTCAATTCTGTTCTTAACTATTTTTATTGCAGGCTTTTATGATGGGTTGAAAATATGTATTTCTCTAGCCTATTGTTTTGTGTATTGCATTATTTCTTACTTGTAAGTCACTCTGAATTCAGTGGAACCTCGGAAGCCGAACGCCTTTGAACTTGAACGTTTTAGCCCCTGAACGATAGAAAACCGGAAGTGATTGTTCCGATTTTCAGAAGCCAAACATCGGGTGCGGCTTCCAGTTGGCTGCAGGACAGTTCTGCAGCCAATCAGAATCTGTACCTTGGTTTTCGAACTGTTCCGGGAGTTGAACAGACTCCCAGAACGGATTAAATTCGAAAACCAAGGTACAACTGTACAGATAATTCCCATTTCGCACAAGGATTTCATTGCAGACCCCCACTCACCTAAATCTGCCCCGCCCTGTTCCGTCCCTTTTCATGACATCTTTATGATGTCATAAAGGCTACAGGCTACTTCCGGGTCCGGCGCTGTCATTCGGATGCGCCTAAACAGGGAGTTGCCTGTATTTATAACAACATCCATTGGCTCCTGCTTCTGCCTGGAATACCGTATCACACTTTGTTTTTGCAGAGTGCAGTTCCTTCTCTCCGCCGACGACTGTGATCCTTCTTATCCTCTTGTGTTTTGAGGCTCTCCTCTTCCTAATCTTCACGTCTGTAATGTTTGGAACGCAGGTACACTCCATCTGCACTGATGAAACGGTGAGTGTTTTCCTGATCTCTTGCTCCCATCCCCAATTCCGTACAGCGCGTGAATTTGCTTTATTCTATTGGATGAATGCCGCTTTTAAGAAAAATGCTTTTCTCACTTTCGTGAGCGTGTTCCCCAGGCAGGTGTAAAAATATTTTATGAATGGTAATCGGAATCACCTTGCAGTTCTCTTTCACTGCACCAAATAGACTAGAATCTCACACAGCAGTCTGGTATCTTAACGGCTTCTGTAATTCCAAGTTCCCAGTTTTCACTGGGTTGTAGCAAAAGTCAGTTCTACTCAGAGTAAACCCATTGACATTAATAAACATGACTTAACTATACCAGTTTGTCTACACTAAGCAGAACTTTGTTGGGTACAACCTATTGTCTCTTATTACTGTTCACACCTTGACATGCAAAGACAATATGAGATACATGGTAGAAAGCCGTTTTTATTCACGAGCAGCCTGTAGAGGAGCTGTATCCTAAAATAACAATCTTCACCATCCAATTAGGTGGGAAACATGCAAATTGTTAAGACTATATTTAGTTGGACCATAAGGTAAAGGTAAAGGGACCCCTGACCATTAGGTCCAGTCGTGGCCGACTCTGGGGTTGCGGCGCTCATCTCGCTTTATTGGCCAAGGGAGCCAACGTACAGCTTCCGGGTCATGTGGCCAGCATGACTAAGCCGCTTCTGGCGAAACCAGAGCAGCACACGGAAATGCCATTTACCTTCCCACCGGAGTGGTACCTATTTATTTACTTGCACTTTGCTGTGCTTTTGAACTGCTAGGTTGGCAGGAGCAGGGACTGAGCAACGAGAGCTCACCCTGTCATGGGGATTCAAACCGCCAACCTTCTGATCGGCAGGTCCTAGGCTCTGTGGTTTAACCCACAGTGCCACCCGCGTTGGACCATAGTGTTTCATTAAAGTGGATGTCTTGGGTCTCTGCTTTCTGCCCCTTTCAAAGGAGAATTGTGAGGAACTATTATGTTGTACTATTGACCTTCGCTTGACACACCTGAAGGAAACCTGTAGTCTCAGCATCCTTTCACAACTTCTGTGTCGCAGGACGGATGTGTCTGTGTTCCGACATGGCTGCTGGGGGGTGCACTCCCTAGTTAGTAGGATGTTCTTTTATTGTGAATTGACAGCTGTAAATAGATGCCACTCTGACCCAACAGAGTCATTTTTGTCCTCTGCTTGTTTTCCCGAAAGGAAACAAGGCCTGTTTGTTTCCTTTGTTGATATCCATTATCAACGCGGGTTGCGCTGTGGTCTAACCACTGAGCCTCTTGGGCTTGCCAATCGGAAGGTCGGCAGTTTGAATCCACACAACGGGGTGAGCTCCCGTTGCTCTGTCCCAGCTCCTGCCAACCTAGCAATCCCAAAGCATGCCAGTGCAAGTAGATAAATAGGTACCGCTCCAGCGGGAAGGTAAATGGTGTTTCCGTATGCTCTGCTTTCCGCCACGGTGTCCCGTTGCGCCAGAAGCGGTTTAGTCCTGCTGGCCACATGACCCGGGAAGCTGTGTGCAGACAAACACTGGCTCCCTTGGCCTGAAAGCGAGATGAGCGCCGCAACCCCATAGTCGCTTTTGACTGGACTTAACCGTCCAGGGGTCCTTTACCTTTACCTTATATAAAAAGGTTGTCATGCAGGTGTGCTTGGCAACTTAGTAGTATCTTTTAAAAAGCAACTTCTGCAAAGGGCATTTCCTATAGATGATGAACAAATATTTAACTATCCATTGCTATGTGTGGGAAGTAAATACTTCGTTCCTGGATTAAACAGCTTTGAACTAATGAGGTCATATATACCTGAAAGTGCATCCGTGGAGTCAGAACCTGTAGTGTCACTACTTAATCTCCCCACCACACCCACATCCTACCAGGTGAACATGTCTAAGTTCAGCTGCCTAAACCTACATGTCATACTTTGCAATCCTAAGCAGCCTTACTGAGGTCCATATTTCACTTCGTTATGTGGGGCTTGATCCTTAGTAAGCATGCTTAGGACCGCAGCCCCAGGCTGCAGAGGGTTTTGCTTAAGCATAAACCTTCCAAGAACTCTATGCTCGCTTTCAGGTTAACCGCTTTGCTCTTACCCATGTTTTCTTGGGAGCTAAAAGTACGTAATTTGAATGCCAAAGCAGAAAGGGTTAAAAATGAACAATCTCCGAAGAAGAAACTGTTCTACCCTGGTTTTCGGACAGCTTGGTTCTTGAACGTTTTGGCTCTCAAACACCACAAACCCAGAAGTGACTGTTCTGGTTTGTGAACTATTTTTGGAAGCCGAATGTCCCATGGCTTCTGATTGGCTGCAGGAGCCTCCTGCAGCCAATCAGAAGCTGTGCTTTGGTTTCCAAAAGTTTTGGAAGTCGAACGGACTTCCGGAATGGATTCTGTTCGACTTCCAAGGTACGACTGTACAGGTTATCTACCTACCATATTTTTCGCTCCATAAGACGCACTTTTTTTCCTCCTAAAAAGTAAGGGGAAATGTCTGTGCGTCTTATGGAGTGAATGCCTACAGATGGCGGGGGGGATCTGCTGCAGTCGTGAGCAGAGGATCCATGGTTCCCCTTCCTTCCCTCCTCCGTGGCTTTGAAGCAGCAAAGCGGGAGAGGAGCCGCTTACACAGGTAGGTATAAGCGGCTCCTGTCCGGTTGGCTCCTTTAAAGCAATTGTGCTCTTTCCCTCCCTCCCTCCCCGCTCAGCTCGCTGAAAAGCTCCTTCTCCACACCCCACGCATGCTCCTTGTCCCTTCAGTGTTTTTCCTTCCCTCCTCACTTAAAACGTGGCTACAGAGCACGGATCCACATGGATCCTCAGGATTTTTGCATTGGGCTACCCCAAACTCACCGTCAAATCACATGTCTGCGGCCACAGCATGAACCACAAAAATCATACACCCACTGTTTCTTTCAGAATATTTTTTTCTTGTTTTCCTCCTCTAAAAACTAGGTGCATCTTACGGAGCAAAAAATACGGTAGTCACTGCTTCCAATGTCACTCACATTTGCTGCCGCTACAAAATTTTAATTGGGTGCTCTTATTTATTCAAACTATTTGTATACCACTTGACTACCATTGGCTCTAAGTGCTTTACAAGGATACAGTAAAAAAAAGGTAAAAATCAGTTAAAACTGCAAAATTAAACTTCAATTAAAATGTCTGCTGGAATATAAAAGTCTTCAGTAGGTGCCAGAAGTTCAATAACAGAACAGCATACAAATGTCCAGCAGCGGCGGGCAGGAGTTAAAACACAACAAAATGATTCTGTATAAAAATGGCAAATTACTAACTGATGGCAGCAAGCAGAAGGCTGAGAGCTTCACAGTTCTAAAAGGTATTAAATGACTCGAGCAAAACAAAGTTGTTCACTGGTGCCAAAGGGACGTCAGATTCAGTAGCCAGTCAGTTTCCCTGGGGAAGGCATTCCAAAGCCATGATGCCATAGCAGAGAAGACCTCGCCTGTGTGTGTGTGTGTGTGTGTGTGTGTGTGTGTGTGTGTGTAGAGGGAGTGACATGGAAAAGCACATTGGAGGGAGATCTTCATACCTGGAAAGGTCTATGCAGAAGGCAGTCCATAAGGTACTCAGACCCTAAGCCAATTGCATCTAGAAAAGTTACAACTTGCATTTTGAATATAGATGCTCATATATGCGGTCAGCTGTAGAATGGCTTAACGTAAATCTTGACAAATTGCTGTCAACACATACACATACACACAGTTGGACCTTGGTTTTCGAATGCCTTGTGACTCAAACGTTTTGGCTCCCGAACGCCGCAAACCCAGAAGTGAGTGTTTGAGAACTTTTTTTGGAAGCCGAATGTCCGGCGCGGCTTCCGATTGCATGCAGGAAGCTCTCGCAGCCAATCAGAAGCCATGCCTTGGTTTTCAAACATTTTCGGAAGTCAAACTTCCAAAATGGATTCCATTCAAGAACCAAGGTACAACTATATTTTACTACATGCTAAGCTGACGTTTTGTATGCACAGTCCTCCAGAACTACAAAATCTCTTTTCTGGGTAGTTGCATGTAAATTCAGATCCCACCGATGTAAATATGAAGGTAGACTTTGGGTCTTTTTTTTTTTTTTTGCCCTGAGTATCACTTTGCACTTACTTGAATATTGTTTTGCCCTTTTGTTGCTCATCACCCAGTTTGGAGAGATGCTCCAAAACTTCTCCATTCTGCTTTAGATTCCACCATCCTTAGTGCATCCTGCCAAACTTCGTTAAAAGCTTCACGTTATGCTTCCAGGCATGATGGCAAACAGTACTTTACCTTCACAAGCATCAAGGCAAAGCCAGGATTTCAAACTGTGGCCTAATCCTGCTTTGCATAAACCACAGTTTACTAGGTTTGCTGCAAGCAGAAGTTCTGAATTCCTCCTCTGTTTGAATGCCATAGGAGAGAAGGGTATGTGCAGACCCCATGTTTATAGCTGTTCATAACAGTAAATCATGTTTTGCTGTTACAACTGAATGCATTCAGTATCTACTGGCTCACACACCTGTTGAGACTCAAAGGATTCTCAAAATATTGTTAAGGCAGAAGTTGTCTTTCCAGAAGCCGTGCTACTTCATTCTCAGCGAGGCTTATTCTTCGATACGCTTCATAATTTTATCTTACCTGGCTCAGAAATTAGGCTGATGAGTCTGCCGTTACCCCAATTTGCCTCCGAATCTCCCTTTAAAAAAAAAAAAAGTGTTATATTTGTCGGTGATGAGGTTGATTTTGTAAGTAGACTATTTAGATGAGCAATTTTACATTTGCATATGAATGTCATCCAGATCCAGCGATCGTTAGTTGAAAACACATTGCCTTTCTCGGTTTGACTCGGATGTGTCAGATGTTGGCATCGCTAACATCTTCTGCGGTGTAAGCAGATGAAAATAATCCACCTTGCTCTCTGCTGTCGCCAGGTCCTCCTTCAGATGACCCTTTTATATATTATCCAGAGGTCCTGCCATCTCCCTGACTTCTTGCCTATAATAATAATAATAATTTTTTATTTGTACTCCGCCCATCTGGCTGGGTTTCCCCAGCCACTCTGGGCGGCTTCCAACAAAGATGAAAAATACACTAAAATGTCACATATTAAAAACTTCCCTGAACAGGGCTGCCTTCAGATGTCTTCTGAATGTCAGGTAGTTGTTTATCGCTTTGACATCTGATGGGAGGGCGTTCCACAGGGCGGGCGCCACTACCGAGAAGGCCCTCTGCCTGGTTCCCTGTAACTTGGCTTCTCGCAGCAAGGGAACCGCCAGAAGGCCCTCGGCGCTGGACCTCAGTGTCCGGGCAGAACGATGGGGGTGGAGAAGCTCCTTCAGATATACTGGACCGAGGCCGTTTAGGGCTTTAAAGGTCAGCACCAACACTTTGAATTGTGCTCGGAAACGTACTGGGAGCCAATGCAGATCTCTCAGAACCGGTGTTATATGGTCTTGGCGGCCGCTCCCAGTCACCAGTCTAGCTGCCAAATTCTGGATTAGTTGTAGTTTCCGGGTCACCTTCAAAGGTAGCCCCACGTAGAGCGCGTTGCAGTAGTCCAAGCAGGAGATAGCCAGAGCATGCACCACTCTGGCGAGACAGTCTGCAGGCAGGTAGGGTCTCAGCCTACATACCAGATGGAGCTGGTAAATATTTCTTAAAGAAATATTTAGCTGTATCTGTGCCTCCAGCAATTTGCTCCTCACCTCTCTTCTCTCTATGCCTTAGCGATTTCCGCATTTTGCCAGAGCTCTTTCTCCCCACCCGCCCATTTCCTTCAGTTTAACAAGATTTCTGTTTTATTAAAGAAACACATTTGCAGCTCTTTTCGTATCCATACCAGTTCTGATGTATTTATTGATTAGTATAATTTTCTGTACTGCCTTTGACTCCAGGAAGGGCCACAAAAAGACCCCAGCGAGGACTAATCTCTCCCCCAAATCATAAAACATCTATAAAAACCTTTCAGTAAAATACAGGATTCCGGCATTAATGACCTGGAAAAGCCTGAGCAAATAAGTTTTTGAAGCGTTCCGGAAGCACCCATCCGTTGATGCCTGCCTAAATTGGGAGTTTTATGTTCTGTTGGATCATTTTTTATATTGGCTATAAAGCAATTTTGGGGCTTCCCGACTCTCCCCTCCAACTTCCTTTTTAACTTATCTCCACCCCACCCCCCTTTTTTGAGGAATGGATGCTTCTGGAAATGCATTTGACTGGGGGGGGGACTTTCTAGGCAATTCTCTTCTGGTGTGTATATGATGAATTTGATACTGTTTTCGTTTCTCTTCAAGTGGCTTGAAATTGCTCATTGCTCAGATGAGAGCCATTCACTGCTGAGCATTTAAATCAAGGATCACCTTATCTCTCCTTAGCTTGCATGGCTATTTTTAGGCACAGTCATTTTTGTGTGTGCGTGCGTAGAAATATTTAGAAATATAGGAATTTTTTTTTTTTCCCACAGTGTGTACACTTAACCACCATTCTGCATAATTAACACCTGTTATCACATGATCCCTTCTGGCTGTACCCAAGATTCCAATATATTTCCAGGTCACCATTTTGATAAATGTGACAACTGTAGTTCCTCTGTGTTTGACCTGGTATTGTGAGTGGCCCCCCCGCCCCAGCTTCCTTTGGCTCTGTGACTTGGTTCTCCCTAGAGTTTCTCATTTCATTGCACTCTGTCCTTCCTACCTTTCTAAATGTCAGTGTGAAAAATGGGCCTCAAATCTTTGACACGGCATACAGTGATACCTTGGTTCTCAAACATAATCCGTTCCGGAAGTCCGTTCCAAAACCAAAGCGTTCCAAAACCAAGGCGTGCTTTCCCATACAAAGTAATGCAAAATGGATTAATCTGTTTCAGACTTTTTGAAACAACCCCTAAAACAGCAATTTAACATGAATTTTACTATCCATTGGTCCATAAAATGAAAGCAATAAACAACGTACTGCAGTCACACAATCCATCAATCAGTAGCTGAACTGGGTTCCACACAGTCACAAAAACAAAACAAAAAACAAGCCACAAAGACGCAAAATAAATAGCAAAAACAGGTAGACCTCAGCGTGGCGCTCAAATTGGAAGCGTGTCACTCAAATCAGAAGCATAACACTCAAAACAGAGCATGTTCCGCTTCCCAAAAAACTTTGCAAACTAGAGCACGCACTTCCGGGTTTGCTGTGCTTGGGTTCCAAGTTGTTTGAGTACCAAAGCGTTTGAGAACCAAGGTAGCGCTGTATTTTGGAAAACCGATTCATTTCCCAGTGTTCAACTCTACACTCCGTGCCGGTGTTATTTCAGATTTGGAGTCGTGATTGCAAACGCTAACATGGAAGTGGTCAGCAAACAAATGATGTGTTATCGAAAGTGTCTCAGTTCGCTCTCTCCCTAACCGTTCCTAAACTAATGGGGTAGCTTTTTTCACTTTGATATATGCACCGTCTTTATCCTGCAACTCTTTCCCCCTGCTGACACAGCCTGTAGCTTGCTAGTCAGAAGATTCAGTGGGGCTTAAAAAGCGGGCATTTCTTGAACTTCTTTGTGGAGAACTTGGAAGTGGTTGGAGGGATTAACCATTTGCACAAACCTTTTTGGCTCCCATATCCAATGCTTTTATTTGGAGACTTCCTAAAACTTTCATAACACGTTCTATGACTTCCTCTTGGTTCATCAATTTGCTGCTGGTTTGTGTTCGTTCTTTTTCTCTCCTTTTGCAAACTCACAAAGTGGGGAGTGTTCAGGGAATTGGTTATTTTCCTGCTGCAGCCATTTGATAAAAGCGTAGGGACCCTTTTTCCCCCGAAACCAGAACTACCAAGTTAAGTTCCTGACTGAAAATGTCATGTTTCTGTTTTCAGGGAATAGAACAGTTGAAAAAAGAAGAGAGAAGATGGGCTAAAAAAACAAAATGGATGAACATGAAAGCAGTATTTGGCCACCCGTTCTCTATAGTTTGGCTTAGCCCATTTGCCACTCCTGATCAAGGGAAAGCAGACCCCTATCAGTATGTGGTCTAAGAATCCATGAACAGCATTTCCACTAAAACACAAAAACCACATTTACAGCACTACTGTTATTCTACATGAATGTTTCAAATGAATTTTTTTAAAGAAAAAAATGCCTATTAAATGGCTGATGATGGCAGAGAAAAGACAAAAAAAAAAGCACCCTGTAGTCTAAAAACAACTAAAAAAGAGAACTTTTCGGTCATTCTTTGTCTCTGGTGGCTAAAGCTTTTTTTTCTTTTCTTTTTTAACCTGTTAACTTGATGGGTCTGTTTTGGTTTCCTGTCTGCTTTCTGTATGACATAACTAATGGAAAAGGGGGGGGTCTCTCTTTTCTTGGCGCCCACCTCCAGTCTTTACACACCCTGACTGGCACCCGAGTGACAGTCTGTGCCAACAGTGCCATCTCGTTGCGTAACAAATTATGGACTTTGGGATGGCAGCTGACGCTTTCGGTGGGCTATGGGGGCCTCTTTGTGTTGCGATATTCCCTTCCACCCCCACCCTGAGCTTTTAAGCCTCGCTAAGAACCGAAAGATGGAAGAACAAAAGTCCGAGCCTGTCAAAGGGTCCGTTAATAACAAAATTGCCTAGCTTTTAATGTCTCAAACGTATTGCCGACATTACCGTACTTTGGGAAGCTACAGAAAGGATTCCATCTCCTCCCCCCTTTTTTCACTTTTTTTACGCTGTTTGGTTCCATCCTCTCCCTGGTTCCTGGGCTAAACGGCGGAAGGTTTTTGTCGGCGTGTGTGGGTTTTGATGCCTTACGACTGGAGGAGGGAGAAATCTTTATTTCAATGTATAGAATAGCAAGATGATGTCTGTCTTTGTTTTGGAAAATAAAAGGAGGGATTCAACAGTGTTCATATGTATGTAGGCTTGCCGGTCCAAATGAGAACCTAAGCACAGAATGTTTCCGTAGATGCGTTGTCTTTTTTTAAAAGAAATATTGCCACCTTTTTTATATCTCTGTAAATGTCTTTTCTCCTTTATATTTATACATATTATATATTTTACATTGGGGAGATGTCAAGTGTTAAAGGATCATGCATGCCTTCTGTCACGGCTTTGTGGACGGCAAACTCTATATGTAGTAAGATCTGGGAAACGGGGACTTGAGTAGAGGGCATTCTGTATAAAACAAAAGCGAGTAGAATTAACTAGATTGCACCCGAAATGACTTGAGTCTGTAGAATTATTATTTTTTGGGTATCTCGACAGGGATTTTATTGTATATTTTGGATCCAAAAAACTACTGATTAGAGCCATCATAGTAATTGCAAAAAACAAAACAAGACCCAGCACTATAAGATGGTAGAACTGCAAATAAGCTACGCTCCTGAATTAATTCTCTTGACTGAATCAAAGCCGGGGTGGGAATCAGTGAAGGAGGCTAAGACTTGTCTCGTTTCAAAACTATGTAAATGCTGCATCTTTTTCAATTCTGTCAATGCTTCCATATGGGAAACAAATGCAATAAACCTTTTCTGAACACTGTTCCTGTGCCTTTTTATATTGTTGTTGTTGTTAAACATCTTTGAACAACCACATGCACCCAAGGAGGAAGAAAGTTGAATACCAGAATTTGGGTTTAAATCATGTCTTTAAAAAAAAATGTTTGAAATCAACCGTACAGCGACCACTCATTTAAATTAGTTCCCACCAACTTGGTTCAATGAGTAAGCAGATATTTCTGTAACAAAATCTGTTTCGCTGCTCAACAGTTGGGTGTAGAAGTGTCTCTGTTGCTATAGGAATGCACAAAGTGGATTAGCCGATCTCACTGTGTGCTTGAAGTAGAGCAATTTATTCAGATGAAAGATGCCTTTAGCAATTGCATGCTTTTTAACGGTTAGGAAAGAAGGAGAGGGTATTTTTTTCTTTCATAAGATAGTTCCTTCCTGCATTGAGCCTGAGGCCTTTTTGGGCGGCCCTAAGCAACATTCAAGAAAAAGCATCTTAAAAAAAAAAAAATTGGGGTGTCATGCCCTGTTAGTGTATAATACACACTGTTTTTCTCTCAGTAGAGAGAAATATATCACAATGGTTTATTTATCAAGTTCCTTTCAGCTGGGGGAAAAAATCTTCAGGAGTCTTCACAGCCCTAACTAGAAAATTCTTTTTATGCTGTTATTAGCAGGTGATTAGTTAGCAGTGTCCCAAGTTCTGTGGTTTTTAACTGCCGGCGATGAATAAACCCCAAACTTTTCTCTTCTGCAGGGCATAGAGCGGCTTAAAAAACAGGAGCCGACGTGGGAAAAAGTCAGCGGCTGGGAAGGGATGAAACTGGCTTTCGGGGGTGATCTTTCACCCAGGTGGTTCAATCCTTTTTCAGACCTGAGTTGCAAGAAGGCTCCTCCAGCCGGCACGGCAACAGTGGCTCCATCTGAGATGGCGGTCCAGGAAGCTTTCGAGCAGCTTTCTCCTCAAGAGGTTGTTGTGGGTGTGCTAGACGAATAAGGTGCCCTTGCAGATCTCCGTATGCTTCTGTAGCTCGAGCGCTCGAGCCGTAGCTTTTTAAGAGATTGTGACGCATGAAACCAACGAGGCTTCCCTGTTCCTTTAGCCAAGGACCTCACTTGACAAGAAGAGGTACATTCCTGCAATGGTGACCTACTGATGGCGATGAGGATTTTAACCAAGCTTCTGTAACTCAAAAAACAAAACATTAACGGGTTGTCCAAAGTTGACCATGCCTAAAAATATGCAATAACGAAAACTTAGCTTAACTCTTACTTACCCATCAGATCTGGTGGTGAGCGCTCGTGAAAGACCGGCCAAGAAAATGGATTCAAGGACAAAAATCTAAGCCCAGTATTGGACTCTCGGAGAGCAATGAAACCACATTGTTCCCGCTCGTGCTATTGAACATATGTAAGTGGATTCCTCAGGAAGTATTAATGTGCTATAAAAGGTTGGGTTTTGCCGCATTTTTTGTGGCACAATAACTATAAACATTAGGTGTAACAGCCTCCTCACCCCCCCATAAAAAAACCAGCATTAGCACAGCTAAGCTGTAGATATGTAGTTTCTAAAAACTACATTTTGGGTTTTGGTCTTTTGTGGTTTGGAATCTGGCATTAGAGCATTTACAGTGGACCCTTGGGTTATGTTACCTTCGGGTAACATAACTTTCGGGTTGCGAACGCAGCAAAACTGGAAGTGTATACTTCCAGGTCTCACCGCATGCACAGAAGCGGCACCTCTAGATGCAGACTTTTTGGGGTACGGACGGACCCCCAAAATGAATTACCGTATTTTTTGCTCTATAACACGCACCAGACCATAACACGCACATAGTTTTTAGAGGAAGAAAACAAGAAAAAAAATATTCTAAATGAAATAGTGGATATATGATTTTTGTGGTTCATGCTGTGGCCACAGACATGTGATCTGACAGTGAGTTTGGAGTAGCCCAATGCAAAAATCCTGAGGATCCATGTGGATCCATGCTTTGTAACCACAGAGGAGGGAAGGAAGGGGAGCCATGGATCCTCTGCTCACGACTGCAGCAGATCCCCACCACCACCCGCAGGCATTCGCTCCATAACACGCACAGACATTTCCCCTTACTTTCTAGGAGGAAAAAAGTGAGTGTTATGGTGCAAAAAATACGGTAAGTTCGTATCCGGAGGGTCCACTGTACTTACAGATGCCCCATTGATCTACATTTATTTCAAAGAGTACCGTATTTTTTGCTCTTTGTAAGACTCACTTTTTCCCTCCTAAAAAGTAAGGGGAACTGTGTGTGCGTCTTATGGAGCGAATGCAGGCTGCGCGGCTATCCCAGAAGCCAGAACAGCAAGAGGGATTTCTGCTTTCGCTGTGCAGCGATCCCTCTTGCTGTTCTGGCTTCTGAGATTCAGAATATTTTTTTTCTTGTTTCCCTCCTCCAAAAACTAGGTGCGTCTTGTGGTCTGGTGCGTCTTATAGAGCGAAAAATACGGTAATTTGCAGCACAGAGAGTCTCTGGCTCTGAAAGAGAACTGTTGCACTTGTGGTTCTGGCCTGGTGTAGAAGCTTGAAGGCCAAAGCACATCTTTTTGTACAGTGTGTTCATGAGGCTGGTTTATCATAGCGACTTGGCTGATCGCTTTGAATGGCAGAGCCTTTAGTGAATATTCTCGTGTATCTCAAAAGGGTTAACTTTCAGTGTTGAGGATACTGAGCATCTCTGATAAAAACAGAGAAGGGTTACTTTGCAGCTGTAGGGCCTAGTGAGCGGTCTGGGAACAACAAGTGCTGCAGCGTTATTGAATCTGGATCCCATGCAAGAGAACATACATGTAATGCAGTGTTTCTAAGAACAAGAATGTTTCTGGAAGCAAAGACTTAAGAAAGAGACAAATAGCTTCTTCAATCTTCCCTTTCAATACCAGGTGCTATAAAAAAATAATAATTTACCAAGGGGATTTTTGCGTTTTTTGTTGTTTATCAGTTGGGAGAGCCCATTTAGCACCTTATCTGTTGTCTTTTTGTAAAAATAGAGGGAACAGGCAGAGCTCTATGATGGATGAGCTCAGTATAGCTAGGATCTAAAAAAACAACAACCTGTGTTCTTTGTGCTCTGGGGTTTTGTGTTGCTTTTAAGTGTCAGCTCCCACTGCCTATTAGGGCATAGCAAGCCACTTTTTTGAAACTGAAGGGAGTTTCTAAAGCAGCTTACGAGGAGGAGAACGTCCTGATCAAAGGAGCTGTGTGACATTTAAAGAAAAAAACAATTATCCTGGAGTAGCTCTTTGGATCCTAGGACGCGGGTGGCGCTGTGGGTTAAAGCCTCAGCGCCTAGGGCTTGCCGATCGAAAGGTCGGCAGTTCGAATCCCCGCGGCGGGGTGCGCTCCCGTCGTTCGGTCCCAGCGCCTGCCAACCTAGCAGTTCGAAAGCACCCCCGGGTGCAAGTAGATAAATAGGGACCGCTTACCAGCGGGAAGGTAAACGGCGTTCCGTGTGCTGCGCTGGCTCGCCAGATGCAGCTTTGTCACGCTGGCCACGTGACCCGGAAGTGTCTCCGGACAGCGCTGGCCCCCGGCCTATAGATGTGAGATGGGCGCACAAACCCCAGAGTCTGTCAAGACTGGCCCGTTCGGGCAGGGGTACCTTTACCTTTACCTTTAGCTCTTTGGATCCTAGCCTATTAGAGTGGTACCTTGGTTCTCAAACAGCTTGGCTCCTGAACAAATTGGCTGCCGAACACTGCAAACCTGGAGGTAAGTGTTCGGGTTTGCGAACATTTTTCAGAAGCCAAACATCCGACGCAGCTTTCGATTGAGCGCAGCCAATCGGAAGCCGCGCCTTGGTTTCAGGAGTTGAACGGATTAAGTTTGAGAATCAAGGTAGCAATGTATTAGGACTTAAAGCTTTATAGATAACAAAATATAATCGAAATATAGCTAATTTTAAAACGGGAAGCTAATTTTCAGGTGTCAAAAAGGGAACTGAAAAGCTCTCAGAGATTCCCACCATTTTGGGACTAGGGATTGAAGTTAAGCTAGGGCTGTCTCGTAACTGGGAGCATATGCGTTCGTACCTTTTTAAACTCCTGCTCATTCCTCCCCGGTCCTTTTTGCCTATACTCTTCCCCCCACCCCTTACAGGACATGGGCAGGGGTCTGTGATGCTGTCAAACCACTGGTTCATGTAGCCCATATTGTCAAATCTGACTGGCAGGGACTCTCCCAAGATTTCAGGCAGAGGTCTTGCTTATCACCTGGTCCTTTTTAAACTAGCTGAGCCGGGGATTGAACTTGCATGCAAGGCCATGTGTTCTGCCGCTGAACTATGGCTCTTTCTCCGTTGCAGTTGAGAGAGTTAGGCAAACAAAGGGGAAGGAAAATCTAGGAGCAGTTATACCTTCACTCCCTCCGCACGCTGTCCAAGTTACAACTTGCCAGCCTTCAGTTAAATACCTGCTTGATTCTAAAGCAGTATATCATTTTAGAAGGGATAATGGAGCTATATAATTGGAGGAAGTGAGACATTGTAGTTATATAAATGGAAATTGATAAAATATATATATCAAAATGGCAGCTGTCAAAATATTTGGAATTCCACAGTACATAATATGTGAGTCCCTAATTCAAACCTGAGGACTCAGTGAAGAAAAGAAGCACAGACGGTCATGATTGTTATGTGCCTATTAAGTGTGTGGAATTCTTTTCTGGCGGGATTTAATAAGCATAAAAGCAACGGCCAAATAGAATGGATAGATCTGCAATGATGATTCTTGGCAACCTCTCCTGCTACATGGCAAAATTTTCCAACTCACCTTCTGGCTTTGTGTCTGGGAGTTGCATTAAAAAAAAAAAAAGTCTCTTGAATTGGAATAAGACAAGGAATTCTTTGAGACAGGCTATGTATTCCTACCCGCCCATGTTTGACGGCTAAAGTGTCAAATAAATATGGGAAAATAGCAACTTGCTACTCAACAGTGATCCTAACTCATATTTACCGGTTGTCTTAGAGAGGGACCATCGCAATCCGCTCAGTAATCCATATTTTTCTATGAGGAGCCTCTCCACTGCTATCAGTAGAGCACCTATTAGCAAAATGCCTAACAAAAATTCTAATTTTATTGCCCTAATAAATAGTCCTGAGCATGGGGAATAAATAGGAAAATAATGTGTGGCCTTTAATATGAATTCCTACCCGTGAACAGTTCAGGAAATGCTAATTACTCAAATTCTTTAGCTCGCCATCCGTGTGGGAAAACATGCCTTTTCGAAATGGACCTATGTCGTGCCTTTGCTGGCAGGATTGGGGTGGTTTTCGTGTTTTTTTGCATTCCAAAGTACTAGTGTTAAATCGTAATAGCGACTATTGCAACATTCGGCTGCAGTGCTAAGGGCCTAAAGTGAGAACTGCCTAACAATTGGCAGATTTCTGCTTTGATGCTGCCTGCGTAAGGTAAATGAAGGAAGAGACAGGCTCCCAGTGGCTTGGGCTCCAAAGCGGGGGCTCCGTGAGTGGAAAGCAATTCCACTCACACAAATTACACACAATTTCTCCTTCCCATGGTTGCCAGAGGATTGAAGGTGAAAGCAAGAGAGCCCTTTTCTGTGAAGGGAGCTGGGTTGTGTTCTCTGAATACAAGTTAAAATCCAAGACATTGAAGTCTTGTGACATTTATTAGTTTTTGACAGAGGGGTGCTGCTGTGCCTACCTGTCCTGTTGGCACAGGGGTGCCAACTTGGATAAAATACAGTCGTAACCTTGGTTGTCGAATGCCTTGGTACTCGGACATTTTGGCTCCCGAACGCCGCAAACCCGGAAGTGACTGTTGCAGTTTGCAGACTATTTTTGGAAGCCGAACGTCCAACAGGGCTTCCAATTGGCTGCAGGAGCGTCCTGCAGCCAATCAGAAGCTGCGCTTTGGTTTTGGAAGTCGAACGGGCTTGTGGAACAGGTTCTGACTTCCAAGGTATGACTGTATTGGGGGGCCCATGTAAGCCCCAACCTGCGCAACCCACCACAAGACTCACGGCATGCACACCATTTGAATAGCAACGCCCAGCAACTGTGGAGGGGCTCAGCCACCTCAAATATTTTATTGGGGGTGGGGGTTTGAAGGGACCTTGGACCATGGGAATTGGCTACTATGGTCATATACCCTCTAGCAATGGATTTCCATTCTTCCCCTTCCATCCTTTTTTTTAAAATTAAAACCAGGAAAAATCGAGGAATAAATGCAATTTGGGATTCAATATTTTGGCAGGAGCTATCTCCCTTACATTGAATAAAAGTGCCTTACTCAGGTCCCCAGGCCATTTTATAAAGCTTTACGGTTTTACAGAATACCAAGGTTAACTGACCAAAGCTTCTAATCTTGCCTTCCCCCTTTCCGAACCCAAATGAATTTGGACACTGTTCTGTTCATTTATCGGAGAGACTTTTAGGCTTGAGCCCAAGAAGGTACTTCACACCAAATGAGCTTCTTGATCTGAGATCCAGTGTTTACATTTCTAGGTGTATTTCCACCTACTGTGAATAGCTCAGTTGAAGCCAGCAGAATATCCTGCCTTAAGCGAAGTATCTTAAGTATTTTGCACAAGTGGCACCTCAGCTGTGTTGAAAGTGCTCTTGTGCATTAAACTCATCATGTACTGCAATATTGTGCAACCAATGACCCCAGTGTTTGCGTGAAACCAGAAGTACGTCTTAAATAAGAAATGCATCTGTTCTGGAAGCTAAAGGTGCCTTCGTTTCAGAGGCTTTAAATAAATGATGGGCTGGGAGCCAGCATGCAAGAAAATATTTTTTTATTTTCACAAGCAGACTGTGCACTAGCCTATTCTATGCAACTAAAGAGTGTGTACATTTACAAATCTCACGTGTTCTATTTTTTGCTCTTTGTACCTCGTTTTCCGACTTCGACTGTGTAACAGTACTTATTAAAGAATCAATATTTTCATCTCACACCTGCTGTTTTGTCTTTAGTTGCTGGTGGTTGTGATGATCTTTTTACCCCTCTGTATTTTGGGGCTCAGTTTATAGCTGCACTAGTTTGCTGTCACATTTGTAATGTACTGCAGTTGGGCCTACAAATGATGTGAAGTAAGAAAATGGCAGAAGTAGCCACATACGCCAAAAGGAATAAGAAGTCAACAAGGATTGCTGACGTTACACAAAGCTCAGACGTGCAGGCAAAAGGAAAACAGAGACAGCTCTAACCCACTCCAGAGTTCACAGATCATGCTTTTAGTTACGATAAGCTGCTAAATCGCCACACATGCAAGAATAGATTTGAATAATCTCTATTAAATTCCCATTAGCTAGAATCAAAACAGCTTAAGCCACTTTAAACTCCCTTAATATTGCATTTATGTCTCTCACTCTCCTATGTTTGGGCACATAATCAAGACTTCAGGCAGCGTCAACAAGGCTCTTTCATTGCACACACCGCCACTGACAGCGCCTGATGGCGTTTTGGAATGACAGCTACTCTGTGATTGAAATAATCTTTTCCGCAGTTATTCCTTTCAGCTGGGTGGAGTTCAGTTTGGCCACAATCTTCTTCAGCCCGGCTCTCCTTGGGGCGCACACAATTTTTGATTTAAAGATTCCACCCGGCGCTATGTCCCTACAAAGGATTAAAAAATAAAATGACCAAGAGTCACATATCATAGCTCTATGTGTGCTAGATTCCTTGGGGGAGTGTATCCACAATCAAAAGCCCATGTGAAGGAGCTCCTACACAAGTAGGATTGCCCTTTTGGTGCTCTCCTCGAATCAGGAGAGGAATGAAGAGGAAAATGCCTGGAAGTGGCTTCATGAATTGCCAGACTTACAACACTGGGCTTGGTTGGTAATGAGGTGGGCAAAACTGATTGAGGGCTCCACGTCATGCCTACCAGCTACGTGGCAACCACAACATGGTGTGCATGAATTGTGTGAGATATTTGTAGATATGTGGATCTGTCAAACGGGGTACCTTCCAGTCTAGGAAAGGATGAATGAGAGATGTTGCATTGAATAAAAAAGATAAAGGACCCCTGGACAGTTAAGTCCAGGCAAAGGCAACTCTGGAGTTGTGGTGCTCATCTCACTTTCAGGCCAAGGGAGCCTGTGTTTGTCCACAGACAGCTTGCCGGGTCATGTGGCCAGCAGGACTAAACCGCTTCTGGTGCAACGGAACACAGTGGTGGAAACCAGAGCACATGGAAACGCCGTTTACCTCCGCACCACAGCAGTACCTATTTACATGCTTTCTAACTGCTAGGTTGGCAGGAGCTGGGACAGAGCAATGGGAGCTCACCCTGTTCTGTGGATTTGAACTGCCGACCTGATCGGCAAGCCCAAGAGGCTCAGTGGTTTAGACCAGGCATGTCCAACAGGTAGATTGTGATCTACTGGTAGAACGCGGGGTGTTCCTGGTAGATCTCTGGCCCCTCAGTGTTCCCCTCCCCTTCCCCCCCCAAAAAATGCTCAACAACTTCGGCTTTCCCAAAAAAGCTCAAAATGTTGGCTTCCCAAAAAAACCTCCACAACTCTGGCTTCCTAAAAGAAGCTCAACAACTTGGCCTTTCCAAAACAAGATCAACAGCTTTGCCTTTCCAGAAAAAGCTCAACCACCTCAACAACTCTGGCAGATCACTGCCAGTTTTTTTATGTTGTGAGTAGATCGCTGGCTATTGGGAGTTGGACGTCCCTTGTTTAGACCACAGCACCACCTGCATCCCTTTTTAATGGCTGTATGCAGCTCAAACAAATGATCAACAGTCTGGCTAGTCTTGGAGAGATGATGCTAGACAATTCCAACATGGCGGTTCTTTGGCTCTTAATGGTCCAACCTCCTGTTCTCACAGGGAGCATCCAGATGCCTTTGGGAAGATGCAAGCAGGACCGGAGGGCGACAGCATTCTCCCCTCCTGCAATTCCCAGAAATTGGTACCGAGAGGCATACTGCCTCTGATGGAGACAGAACATAGGCATCATCTTGATAGCCTTGTACTCCATGAATTTGAGCAATCCTGTGAGTGATTACTGCAATAGAAGGGGGGACGGGGACTCTTACAATTTGAAGTTCTAGACTGAACTTCTCCTTTAAGGTCCAGGGGAGGAGGTCAGAGAGACTGCCAGCAAAACAGTGCACAGCATGTCGCCCCCTTTTAGCTACATGCATCTTACCCTTGATCAAACGTTTCCATCGTAAAGATGCCAAGGCCTTCCACGTGCAGTTTGCAGTTTTCCAAGGGAATGCACAGGGTGTTCTTGAAAATAAACGCACAGGTAAAATCCTGGTTGATCTTTGCAGTGTCTGCCATCTGCAAAAGAAAGAAGGGCCGCTGAAGAACGGATTCGAGATGACGAAAGGAAACGTCAAGTGCATGCAATCCATGTTCATGTAAAAGCAATAGTAAGGTTATGATTGTGAATATTCACCATCCACAGACAGGTGCTGAAGGCACAATATTGCAGGGAAAGGGAGATGGGTTAGGGTAGGAGAAAAATTGTGGGGAGTTCAAACCATCCCCTTGCTTGTGTTACATTAATTTTAAGGTCTCAAATATAGAATATTCATAAGTGTACACATATCTAAATATATGAACCATGTGTCTGAAATAGTGTGGGGGAGCAATCCTGAAGCCATTTTGACTCTCCCAGTGACCTCAAATATTCCTCTGCAGTAAGGGAGGCAAATGGGGAAAGCCTTCCCATTTGTGTTTTTTTGCTTGCAAATCCTTTCTTAAGAGCACATTTGTGTATAAATAGGGTAAGCCTGTGACCTGGATTCAGGAACTAAAGTATTAACCATCACAAAATCATGGCCAGACTGGCCAGGTAATACAATCAGTGACCATTATCAGGTATCCTGGCAGGCAGGATTTCTGCTGTAGACCACCTCCTTCTGTGATGTCTTTCTGCTGTAGACCGCCTCCTTCTGTGATGTATGTATGATGTTTTGGGGGGGGTGGTCTTGGGCTACAGGGTGGGCAATTTCAAAAGTCTATATATGGGCTTGCACACCATTGTCCGGGGTTCTCCTCCCTCCTGCGTGTGGTGAGTGGGACCCTGTTGCGACAGTTCCTTTAATAAAGATCAGGCTTACTAGCCGCTTTGCTTCTCAATATATACTCTGGCTGGCCTCTGTTTTCTTCTACCAATAAGAAAGCCACTTAAGGACTCTATACAGGCTCTGGAATACCCCATAAGGGAAAGGGAGCGCTTTTTCTTATAACACTTGCCTTTCTTTCCCCTCCAGTCACCCTCCTGGATGGCCAGGTAAGTATTGTAAGTGTGTGATTTCCTTGTTCTGACAATGTATAGATGCAAGGTCTGCTATGGAAGGGAGTTCCACTGGTTTGGGGAGAACTGTAACCTAGCAGACGTCAGTTCCTAGTGGCCATTTCTGGGACCTAGACTGACCAGGTGCACTGAGCCACCGTCACTCCAGAAGTAAAACTTGGAATTTATTATGGGTCTTGGGGCCACAACACACTTCCTGAGCCCAATTCCTGCCCCATCTGAACAGATGAGGTAAGTGGAGCCCTAAGGCAGCAGTGTTTGCCCTGCTAGCTAATATACCACATTTTTCGCTCTATAAGATGCACTTTTCCCCTTCTAAAAAGTAAGTGGAAATGTGTGTACGTCTTACGGGGTGAATGCGGGCTGTGCAGCTATCCCAGAAGCCAGAACAGCGAGAGGGAGCGCTGCACAGTGCTCCCTCTCGCTGTTCTAGCTTCTGGGATAGCAGCGTGAAGCGTGTTCAGGGCAGCGGGATGAAGGCTCCCCTGCCCTGAAGAGGCTTCACGCGGTTATACCAGAAGCCTGCACAGCAATCCCTCTCGCTGTTCTGGCTTCTGGGATTCAGAATATTTTTTCTTCTTCTTTTCCTCCTCCAAAAACTAGGTGCATCTTATGGTCTGGTGCATCTTATAGAGCGAAAAATACGGTATATAATTCAGTGGAGCCCATTCTCCATTCACCTATTTATTTATTTATTTTCTCCTTCCAGCTCATCTGCTCTTGGGTTTTACATAAACTGACCACCCTGCACCGAGCTAATATTATTTAACTTCTTACCTCCACTTTCAGAGGTGGGTACTTGAAGGTTAAAGACAGCTCTTCTGTGAGCTTCTCGTTCGTTTCTTGAACCTCAGCAATCATGTTGACCCTGACCAGAAGTTCATCTTCTATTGACATCAGTGCTTTCAGGTAAGCATCAACTGCTATTTTCAGAGGAATGGAAATAACTGCACCAACAGAAAGAAGAGACAGCTAGGAAGAGGAACAATGCAGAAGGAGGAAGCCCGCGGGCCTTGCATATGGGATGGTGTTATCGAGTCACAGTTATAGAATTTTTAGAGATGGAAGGGACCAGACGGATCATCTTTTTTGCCCAACTTGGAGCTCAAACCCATTTTCAGAGTCGTGAAAAAATAAAATCAGCACTAGTTTCCTCCTTTGTGTTGAGCCCACCCCCTCCAAAGCTGGCTGATTGATGCCCCAGGCTAGCCAATAGAGCTGACTAGCAGCCTCTTCTGAGTTGGGCCAAACTCTTACCAATGGCTCTAAGAAGAAATGTTTCCTAGAGCAACAGCCTCAGCCCCTTCAAAGCTAAGAATTTGTTGCTATCTGTCCCCACCTTCCTTCCTTTTTTGTTTTGACTGGGTTTCTACATTTATCCTCCTCCTGGCAGGCAGAAATTCAGCAGGTGGGGAGCACTGCCTTTCAGGATTGTTGCTGGATTGTTTGCAGGTACTGGCAGCTTCCATTTGATGATTGTAATGGGTCGCTTTGAAGTCATTTCTTTACCAGGTAAAGCACCGTATTTTTTGCTCTATAGTATGCACCCGACCATAGGATGCGCCTTGTTTTAGAGGAGGAGAACAAGGAAAAAAAATTCTCCCCCTCTCTGCTCAGCGCCCCTTCAGCGAAGCGGCAGGAGAAACGGAGCCCCTTCCATTTCTCCTCCCGCTTGGCTGAAGGGGCGCTGCGCAGCTCTCCATCTCTGCTGAAGCCAGGAGAGTCTTGCTCTCCCGGCTTCAGCAAAAGGAAGCCGAAGCCTTTGGAGCGCGGAGGGAGCGCTCCCTCTGTGCTTCGGAGGCTTCGCGTTGCTATCGCTGAAGCCAAGGAGCCTGTATTCGCTCCATAGGACGCACAAACATTCCCCCTTAATTTTTGGAGGGGAAAATGGAAGGGGCTCCGTTTCTCCTGCCGCTTCGCAAAAAATACAGTAATCTTTAGCTTCCCAATCCCGCACACACCCCATCCTGTCCCTTATTTTGCCCAAAGGTGACAACCCTATTCCTCAGTGCCTCCCACTTCCAACTGGAAAACACTACAAATAAACCAGTGAGAGAGTGAAAGACCTGGAGAGAGAAGGGATTTAGCTACAGTGGTAGAGCCTTGTGCCTGCAGAAGAACCTAGGCTCATTCTCTGGCATCTACAGAACCCTGCCAGAAACCCTGCAGGACCACTGCAAGTCAGTGTAGACCATGGGTAGGCAAACTAAGGCCCAGGGGCCGGATCCGGCCCAATCACCTCCTAAATCCGGCCCGCCAACGGTCCGGGAATCAGCATGTTTTTACATGAGTAGAATGTGTCCTTTTATTTAGAATGCATCTCTGGGTTATTTGTGGGGCATAGGAATTCATTCATTTCCCCCTAAAAAATATAGTCTGGCCCCCCACAAGGTCTGAGGGACAGTGGACTGGTCCCCTGCTGAAAAAGTTTCCTGACCCCTGGGTGTATTACTGAGCTAAATATAAAAGGTAAAGGACCCCTGGACGGTTAAGTGGTGACTCGGGTTGTGGCACTCATCTCACTTTCAGGCCGACGGAGCTGGCGTTTGCCCACAGACAGCTTTCCGGGTCATGTGGCCAGCGTGACTAAATGGCTTCTGGCGCAACGGAACACCGTGACGGAAACCAGAGCACATTAAAATGCCGTTTACTTTACCGCCACAGCGGTACCTATTTATCTACTTGCACTGGTGTGCTTTCGAACGGCTATGTTGGCAGGAGCCGGGACAGAGCAACGGGAGCTCACTCCGTCACGGGGATTCAAACCGCCGACCTTTCGATTGGCAAGCCCAAGAGGCTCAGTGGCTTAGACCACAACGCCACCCGCGTCCCTTTTGAGATAGATATACCAATGGTCTGACATGGCATAAGGCAGTTCTCAATGTTCTAACTCTGCAAAAGGAGCTCTGTACATTGCTCAAAACAGCTCTCCTCCTGTAGGGAAGTGGGCAGTGATCATGGCATCAAAAAGCACGTGGTTTAGAACAGCCGTTTTCAGGTATACACACCTGTCTTGTCTTTTGTTTGGACAGTCTGTTTGATGGTGGCAAGGCTGGCCTCGACTTTCCCAGTATATGATTCTAACTGGCACGATGCTGCAAGGTTGACTGTCCAGGCACCTGCAGACTCGTTGGTTATAATAAGATTCAACTCAATCGGCTGCCCCGGCCACAATTCTTTCTCTCCTTCCATTCCAAGTTTCAAGTTAGCCTTGAGGGGTTCAGGGGGAGGTGTCACTTCACAGATCCCCAGATTGTTAGACTGCAGATAGGAACAAGCCGTCTCCACAGCTTTCCTTTCCTCTGGACTCTCTGCAAAAACAGGAAAGCGGGGAAACAATTGACCATGGCGTCATTGGAAACATTTTCCGTTGTCAGCTGCATGGCATGGCCAGAGCAAAAATATCCTTTGTTTTTGTTTTGGTCAAATATAAAGAGCATGGCAGGCCATGTTCACTCTCTCAGGATGAAGACATGGCGTCTGAATCTCTAGCCAAAATATTTTATGAGTGTGTATAATTTCTGACTAAGGGCACTTCAAACACTACCTGTTAGCCAGGTTTCTGTGAAGTCTAGAGGATGGCAAACCGAAATTAGTTACCTGACAAGCATGAGATATATGGGTTTCCAAACCTGTTTGCCTCATGAATCCATTACATTTTAGGTGTACACTTTGCAAACCTGAAGGTTCTGTTTTGTTTGTTTTACTCGTTTAAGGCAAAAAATGCAACCCATTTCTGAGACTGAGGTTGAATCCTGACAAGACAGAAATACTGTTTTAGGGGGACATGGGCTGGCAGGTGTGGGGGACTCCCGGGTCCTAAATGGGTAACTGTGTCCATGAAGGACCAGGTGTGCAGCCTGGGAGTCATTTTGGACTCATAGCTGTCCATGGAGGCGCAGGTCAATTCTGCATCCAGGGCAGTTGTCTACCAGCTCCATCTGGTATGGAGGCTGAGACCCTACCTGCCCGCAGACTGCCTCGCCAGAGTGGTGCATGCTCTGGTTATATCTCGCTTGGACTACTGCAATGCGCTCTACATGGGGCGACCTTTGAAGGTGACCCGGAAACTACAACTAATCCGGAATGCAGCAGCTAGACTGGTGACTGGTAGTGGCCACAGAGACCATATAATACCAGTCCTGAAAGACCTACATTGGCTCCCAGTACATTTCCAAGCACAAAGTGCTGGTGTTGACCTTTAAAGCCCTAAACATCCTCGGTCCAGTATACTTGAAGGAGCATCTCCACCCCCACTGAGGTCCAGCTCTGAGGGCCTTCTGGCAGTTCCCTCACTGCAAGAAGCAAGGTTACAGGGAACCAGGCAGAGGGCCTTCTCAGTAGTGGCACCCGCCCTGTGGATCGCCTTCCCATCAGATGTCAAGGAAATAAACAAGTATCTGACTTTTAGAAGGCATCTGAAGGCAGCCCTGTATTGGGAAGTTATTGATGTTTGATGTTTTATCGTGTTTTTAATATTCTGTTGGGAGCTGCCCAGAGTGGCTGGGGAAACCCAGCCAGATGGGCAGGGTATAAATTGTTATTTATTATTATTATTATTATTACCCAAGAAGCCTCCATCTGAAATTACTAGTCCGTGTGGAAAATAATCATTTCCTCCCCTGACAGAAAATACTTTGTGTTTTGGTCACCTTCAGGAAATTTGTATTGGCCTGTGATGTCTTCACGAGTGTCCTTCCCAACAGCTTTGGTGCTGATGCTCTTCCCTATTACTTTGGTTTCTTCACGCAGCTTGGTGTATGTTTCCTTGCCATCCACATTCTTTACGAGCCAAAAGACTCTGTCTGCATTCACTTCAGCAAACACAAACTTGGAGTCATAGGGAAGATAGACTTCTCCCTTTCTGATTGCATTTACTGGAGTAGGGCCACACTGGTAAATCCCTGTAAAAAACACACACATACACAACCTACACCAGCTGTTTTACTATTTGTATGTTCACCCAGAATTCCCAGAATTCAATGACAGCTAAATAATAGCAATAACTAATCTAAAATCGCAGCTCCTGGTGTGCTATGTTTTCAATTAACCTTCACGGTCATTTGCAGGTCTTTGTCACCTGCAGTTTTGCGTCTATGAAAATACTTGGATCATGTCAGGAAGTCCATAGAAGTTGTCTGTTCTAAGATTATACTGAGCTGGGTCTCAGCGTGGTAGAAAAGGTGGATATTAGAATATGTTGTTGGGACACACCACTGTACCACATTTTCATAATTCATGTGACTAAACAAAACTTCTTGCATGGAATCATATGGTGTATTGGGTTGTGAATTCAATTCTGACAAATCCCAAATTCTGAGACAAACTGGGTGACTTTGGAGAAATTCAGTGATCCATGCGATGGTCACCTCCAGGCTTGACTACTGTAATTCGCTCTACGCGGGGCTGCCCTTGAAGCTGTCCCAGAAACTCCAGCGGGTGCAGAATGCTGCAGCGAGGCTCCTCACGGGGTCCCTGCCATGGGAGCATATTCACCCAGTGCTTTACCAACTGCACTGGCTCCCGGTGGAGTACAGGGTCAGGTTTAAGGTGCTGGTTTTGACCTTTAAAGCCCTATGCGGCCTCGGACCCTCGTACCTATGGGACCACCTTTCCTGGTATGCTCCGCGGAGGACCTTAAAGTCCATAAATAACAACACTTTGGAGGTCCCGAACCTCAAGGAGGTCAGATTGGTTTCAATTTGGGCCAGGGCCTTTTCAGCACTGGCCCCAACTTGGTGGAACGCTCTGTCACAAGAGACCAGGGCCCTGTGAGATTTGACATCTTTCTGCAGGGCCTGCAAGACGGAGCTGTTCTGCCTGGCCTTCGGCTTAGACTTATTCCAAGATGAATCAAATGCACTCCAAGGCATCTGCAACTCACTAAATCTGTTAGCTAAACTTCAGGGCCGCCTTGAAACTGCAGCAGTCCAGAGAATTCAAGACTGTTTCTTTAAAATTGTTACGTGTGCCCAAGCTCTCCATATAATGAAAACACCAGAAGAGAAGATGAGAAAGAAGGGGGGTTTAGTTTTGGGACTGACAGCTTTAATTTTCCACCAGGAAATATTCATACGTGGTATTTTCAAATAAAAACACTGAACAAATCTCTTTACTTCCAAACTTTAAAGAGTTCCCTTGCTTGCGCATGCACACCACACACACAGCACCTGTCTGTCTGAAATTTGGCAGGCTTCATCTGCACAGAAGACATCCATTCCTGCAAATTTCAGCCAAGTCTTACCTTGGCTCTTTTCCTGAGGGGTGGCATCAATCGCCTGCCAGCCATCAAAGCCCTTTGGTAAGTCCGGCCTTTTCATCCAGACATCGTTCCATACGTGGAAGTTCCTGTATTCAGTCAGGTTTCAGAATTAAAATCAAAAATTATCATCAGCTGTACTTTCATGATCAAACAGATATTAGAACTGGACAGTATAGGAAGGCATAAATAGTAACTGGCCATCGATTTAACAATTCAGTGTAATCTGATGAATTTCTAGGCATCTCAATATATGAAACTAGACCAAGGATGGGGTGGAGAGGATCATATTAAATGCAATAAGGGTTAGGCTCTCAACTTGCTCCTTACAACCATTTTTTCCCCACGAGTGGGAATTTCAGAAAGAGTTAGTAATCTGTAGCGATGATTACCAAATCGAGTCTGTTGTCAGATTCTCCATTTTTCCTCCACTTTCATTCAAGTAAATGTCAACTTTAAGATTTTCCTCTGTGTCGTGAGCTGAAGCAAAATTGGTCACGCTCCTGGCTGGAATCCCCAGGCTGCGCATAACTGAAATACAGAGAAGGATGTCAGCTCTACATTCACTTGGCTCCTTTCAGCCACACTCAACACCCATTAGAGTTCAGAATTTAATCAGGGGAAATATTCCAAGGGATAAGAATGAGCTCAGTTCCCAGAAGGAGATATGAGGTTGGGCTGGAATAGGAGGGCAAATGGTGCCGTAATCTCAAATGTGCAGTTGTGCAACAGTTTGAAGACCCACAAAGGTCTTCCTTGCTGCTGTTGGGCACTGGGGAGGGAGTTGGCAAGAGTGGATCCCTGCTTGTTTAGTGGCCCATCTTATTTCATTGTTTGTTGCCCACCAGGTCTGTGGAGCTGGCAGCAGGCACCACCATGAAGGGAAGGACAGGAAGAGATGTGTGTGTATTTGAGTGAGAAGCAGAGACGCTTGCGTGTCTCTGACCTGCAAATGTGCAGCAAGTGAGTCCGTGTGCAAGAGAGATAGCAATGCGGCTACCTTGTATATTTTTCCTGGTACAAGGGAATGATCCCCTTTGATCTCTACAATCAGGACCAGTGGACATAACTGACTTGTCACAGAAAGCATGAGATAGTCCTTGGGTTAATGGAACAGTAGTAATGGTATACTATGTGCAGTTCCCCTCACAGCAGCCATTTTGTGGCACAACCTGGCAGCCATTTTGTGACTGGCGCCCACAGCACTTCCTCAAAATTTGAAATGTGCCCACTGGGGTCCAAAAGGTGGGCGACCCCTGACCTAGTGCAACACCCCAAGATATTAGTGGGGAGCCTGCAAGCTTGGTTTGAGGGAAACAGCCCCACTCTTATTTATTGTATTCTATCCATCAAAAGCAGGCTGCTCGTGAAGATGGAGGATTTGGTTAGTTGAATTCCCTCCAAGATGCATGCCTCACCTGTGGTAAGCACTCCAGAGAAAACCCAGCACTGACCATACAAGACACTTTTTTTGGTTCTGTAATACTGCTGCAAAATGGGGGCACTTCCTGTCCAGGCTAGAGGCGGCGTACCACCAGTATATTTCCCTGACCAGCTTGCAAACACCACTCCACGATCATCCTCGGAGTTAACCTAAAAAACAAACGAAGATGGCAGAACCATACAGCAAAACTCCTAAATGGCTTTGTTTACCTGAAGGAGTGTCTCCACTCCCATTGTTCAGCCCAGAAACTGAGGTCCAGCTCCGAGGGCCTTCTGGCGGTTCCCTCCCTGCGAGAAGTGAGGTTACAGGGAACCAGGTAGAGGGCCTTCTTGGTGGTGGCACCCGCCTTGTGGAACGCCCTCCCATCAGATGCCAAGGAAATAAACTATCTGACTTTTAGAAGACACCTGAAGTTTTTAACGTTTGATGTTGTGTTTTAATTTGCTGGAAGCCGCGCAGTGGAAGTGATATACAATGAATTGGGGGGGAAATGTTTAAAATAACATTTGTCGAAAAACCAGAAGCTTTTTTACTAGGAATTACATGTTCTGACATTTCAAAAGACCAGAAAAGACTGTTTATATATGTGACAACAGCTGCAAGGATACTACTAGTCCAAAGATGGAAAGAACCAGCAGTCCCAACTAGGGAAGAATGGCAAGCCAAACTGCTGGACTATGCTGAAATGGCAAAACTGACTGGGAGACTCAGGAATCAAGAAGATAACGACTTTAAAAAAGAACTGGGAAAATTCATAACTTACTTAGGAGACCATTGTAAACAAATAAAAACATTAGCTGGACTTTAAAAATGACTTTCAAAGAAACGAAAGACATGGATAATTTAGAGAGATGAAAACTGTGGAGAACGTAATGATATTTAGCTTTTAAAAAATTATTTTAAGGACCCATGCAGGGGGATGGGGGAAGTCACGAGATTCAGAGAATCTCATATATGGATATTTTAAGAGTTTTTTCTTTTTATTATTTTAAATTTGTTCTTGTGAAAACGAATAACAAATATTTCCGAAAAAGAAAAATGGGGGGGGGGGGAAGCAAGCCGTACAGAGTGGCTGGGGTAAACCAGTCAGATGGGCGACATATAAGTTTATTATTATTAATTAATTAAATTTCTACCACTGAGCTATAGCTCTGGAAGGCCACACACTCCCTTTCTCTGTATTATGCTATGGCCACAACAGGTGTACAAGGCATGATCTGAAGGTATTGGTTCAGATTTCTTGTCCTAACCCCAAAGAATCCAATCTTGAGTTAAAAGATACATTTAAGGACTTACCAATGCTGACATGACCCTGGAGATGATCACGGGATCTTTCTTCGCCTTTGGTTTGAGCTGGCTTTTGTCCAGAAGGTACATGCAACAGTCCAGAACATCTTCCTCAAACTGTTTTGAGACAGAAAGCAAAGTCTTACATTTAAGCTGTGCACCGCAGGAAAAACAAACTAACACATTTTCCTTCAATTAACACAGCATAAAACTGCTGCTGAGATGTCAATACGTCATACGCAAACTTCAAATGAATTCAATGCTTGCGAAATGTGCGGTGTTGACATGCAGAAGGAAAAATGGGACTGTCTCTGAAATCATTGCTGCTGTTCGGCAGTGAATGATATTTAATTGGCGGCCTTGGCAGAGAACAGCGGTGTCTGGAGACAGACAGCAGTGACCAGAGGAGAAATGACTGCTGGGAGGAGTACAGAGAGAAGAAATGCCATGTTGCATCCGTAGCTGTTAAACCAGATGCTTTCATCTGCCCCAGCTGCAACGAAACATGTCCCTCCCGTATCAGTCTCTATAGCCACACCAGGTGCTACAACTCTCCAATGGTTTGACTTCACCCCCCAAAAGTAGGTTGCCATTGGGGGCCGAGGGCTCTTCTTGGATTTTTTAAGCATTAAAAAATAACAATTGCCCGAACATTTTGCAGATTGACCGAAAATCTGCCCAGATAGCATTTTGCAGCCAGATTCCTGGGAAAACCCAGACATATGGCAGCCCTACACAAAGGCATACTCCTCCATTGTCTCTTGAGGCAGACGGATGCCAACAGATGCCTACATAAAGCATTTGAGACACACAACATCTATGAATTTATAAAGGGGTCTTTTTTTTGATGCACAAAATACAGCAGTGCATCACACAAATTCTGTCTCTAAAGGCTTTCGAAAAGCCTGCTGAGAATTGTTGGGTGTATGTCAGTATGCTACTGCCCTCCACTGGTAGGAATACAATCTGTTTAAATGCAAGTTTTCAGAGTTGCAGAGTGACCCTAAGGGTCATCTAGTCCAACCCCCTGCAATTCAGGAATCTCAACATGCGGTCCCCCATCCAGCTGATATGGTATTGTGTAGATGTGGTACAAAAGCAAGACACTGGTGAGTGTCAGAGGCCAAAGCCTATTGTTTACCCTCAACACATCCTCTATTGTCCTCACTGGCAGGGCATAATACTAATAATGATAATGATGATGATGATGATGATGATGATGATAATAATAATAATAGTAATAATAATAATAATACAGTGGTACCTCGGGTTACAGATGCTTCAGGTTACAGACACTTCAGGTTACAGACTCCGCTAACCCAGAAATAGTACCTCAGGTTAAGAACTTTACCTCAGAATGAGAACAGAAATCGTGCAGCGGCAGCGGGAGGCCCCATTAGCTAAAGTGGTACCTCAGGTTAAGAATAGTTTCAGGTTAAGAACGGACCTCCAGAACGAATTAAGTTCTTAACCCGAGGTAAAAAGGTAAAGGGACCCCTGACCATTAGGTCCAGTCGTGACCGACTCTGGGGTTGTGGCACTCAACTCACTTTATTGGCCAAGGGAGCCGGCATACAGCTTCCGGGTCATGTGGCCAGCATGACTAAGCCGCTTCTGGCAAACTAGAGTAGCGCACGGAAACGCCGTTTACCTTCCCGCCAGAGTGGTACCTATTAATCTACTTGCACTTTGATGTGCTTTCGAACTGCTAGGTTGGCAGGAGCAGGGACCGAGCAACGGGAGCTCACCCCGTCGCGGGGATTCGAACCACCGACCTTCTGATTGGCAAGTCCTAGGCTCTGTGGTTTGACCCACAGCGCCTGTAATAATAAATAAATAAATAAATAAATAAATAATAGTTGCTGTTCTATCAATAATGCCGAGGCGTTATTTCTCTGGGCTGCGTACAAAATTGTAAGTTGCTCAGGGGGTCAGGGGATGCTGATCAAATGTTAGGAGGAAAAACAGAAAACGGGTTGGTGGGGTTGGAATGAAATACCCTGAAAAGCAAGGCGTGGCTCCTCCGTGTCTGCAACATTGAGCAAGAGCACTCCAAAATGCTCTTTTGTTGTTGCAGGCTTCTCTAATAGAGGACTTAGGTTTTTGAGTGCCTGGAAGTAACTTGGGGCTACCCTAAAAACAGGGGCAAACGAAGGCGTTGTGACACCCGGGGTGGGGCGTCGCTACGTAGGGCGCATGTGCAACATCGCTATGCATGACGCATGCACCGTACATAGCGACGCCACACATGCGCTGCACATAGCGGTTTGCCGGCGCCGCCGCTCCAGGAATCCCTCCGTCGCTACTACAGCCGCGGAGGTTCCTCTACATGCGGCTGTAGTGGCGACGGAGGGATCCCACCGCTGTCCGTACGGCGCTTGAGCAGCGCCAGCAACAAACCACTATGCACGGTGCATGTGCAGCATTGTTACAGTGCATGGGTGCGACGCCGTACATGCGCTGTACATAGTGGTTTGCCGCTGGCGCCGGGATCCTCTGCTCGCGACTATTGGAATTTAGATATTATATTTTATGTGAGGAATCATTGGGCAACTGATCGTTTTAGTGCAACAAGTGAAGATGTCCTTTCCCCCCCCTCCCCATGCCCCCGCTCCTGAAATTCCTCTCCTCCCATCTCAAAAAAACAAACAACCCCAAGCCTAAACAGGATTCCAAGGCTTTGTTTGCGGTTGCTGGAACCTCACACAGAAATTGCAACCTGCTTACATCCAGACAGAAAGAGAAACATGCGAGTCTTTACCTGCCCAAAATTCCAAGGTCTTCCACGTATCATTTTTGTTGATCCAACGTAGAGATAGCCGGTGTCGTTGAGCACGTACTCTGCTCTTTCAGCATCACCAGGCATGAAGACAGAATCCGCTAAAGAAAATGTGTGTGTGTGTTAATTCTTTTTTTCAGGAAGTCTAACTGGGGAGAAACTGGGCAAACGACATACTTGCGGCTTTCAGACAGTAAGAAACTGATGGATAGACAGATAAGAACACTGATGGGCTCAAAACTATCAATTTGCGTTCTGGCTTTCCAGTCCCAGCTATGGATCCCACCCACATTAAAAAAATGGCCCGCTATATGTATTTCTTCTTCTCATTATAAAGTATGTTCAGTGCTTTTTTTCTGGGGATACTCAACGGTATGAAGTACCAACATGTTTTTCTAGAAGAAAAGCATTTAATAACAAAGATAAAGGACCCCTGGACAGTTAAGTCCAGGAAAAGAGCTCACCCTGTTGAGTGGATCTGAACCGCAGACCTTCAGATTAGCAAGCCCAAGAGACACTGACTCTTTTTTCTTTACTTTCCCCTCTTTTTTTGCCCTTAACTTAGCTGGTTTTATTTTTAACTTTTAGAAGTCCTCTATCTTGGACTGACAAAGACATACACATAGAGACGACAAGGGGAATGATGAGGGGCTTAGTGTGGGAGACAGAGAAAAAGGGATCCCCCAGGGTGGGAGGCTGGGGGGAGAAACAGAAGTTCCCAGGTGAGAGCTGAGAAAGGTCTACTTTTCCGTATATGGATAAATTATATTGTGATAGAGAGTTAGTTAGAAGAAGAAGAGTTTGGATTTGATATCCCACTTTATCACTACCCGAAGGAATCTCAAAGCGGTTAACGTTCTCCTTTCCCTTCCTCCCCCACAACAAACACTCTGTGAGGTGAGTGGGGCTGAGAGACTTCAGAGAAGTGTGACTGGCCCAAGGTCACCCAGCAGCTGCATGTGGAGGAGCGGAAACGCGAACCCGGTTCACCAGATTACAAGACTACCGCTCTTAACCACTACACCACACTGGTTAGTTAGTTAGTTACAGTCATACCTTGGGTACAGACGCTTCAGGTTTTTTTGGGTTGCGGACCACCAAAACCTGGAAGTACCGGAACGGGTTACTTCTGGGTTTCGGTGGTTGTGCATACTCAGAAGCGCTAAATCCCGCTTTGGACATGCGCAGTTGCACCGAATCGCTACCCACGTGTGCGCAGACCCGCTGCTGCGGGTTGCGGATACTGCGGGTTGCGGACATGCATCCCGCACGGATCACTTTCGCAACCTGAGCATCCACTGTAGTTTCTTTCTTTCTTTCTTTCTTTTTCTTTCTTTTTCATTCTCTTTCTCTCTCTCTGTTTCTTTTATCCCTTGCCTCTTTATTTTTTGGTTTTTGATCTTTCTTTCTTTTGTTTGGCTTTTCTGTATCTTTCCCCTTTTATAAAGATTTGTTTGGCTTTATTGTACCTCACGTTGAAAACTTTCTATAAAAATATTTGCCCAAAAAGAAAAGGAAAAAAGAATCTGCCTCTGCTGGACTCACTCCATCCATGACTCGGGGAACAGGCTGCCTAACTCACTCCTGTGCGCACACACGGGACGTGGCTTTTCTCCAGAAACAGCTCCCATCTGGGTAAGGGCTGAGCCTTAGTTTGACCAGGGCTTTTTTCCCCAAGCCGGAACTCTCTGGAACTCAGTTCTGGCACCTCTCAGGTGGGCGCCATTGCCATTATAGCAAGGGAGCCGTTCATGGTGAATTATGGCACCTATTTTTCTAGAAAAACACCACTGAGTTTGAGAGTGGGTGAATGGGAGCATGCACACCAGAAAGAGGGGGAAATATTGCTGCTTTTCAGAACTATTTCTGCCAACTGTTGTGCATGCTGAAAGCATGACCCTTTTGTGGCGGTTTAACGTGAGGTAAATTTGGCTGCGAAGCAGACAGCCAATAAAACAGATCAGATCCCCAGTAGCAACTATGCCATTTATACCCGCCTCCTACTACTGGCTCTGTTCATTCACAAGCACAATATTTTCAAACACATTATTGGAACAGAGCGGTTGTTATCCACTCATCCCAAGAGAATGCTAAATAAAACTCTTGTCTCCACAGCATTCAAAGCAGATGAATGTTGGGAACTGTAGTTTCTTAATGGTTCTAGGAATGGTGGCCCTGTGAGGGGAAAGATTCCATGAGAGACATCATGTGCTTTAAATGTCCCACAGGCAGGGTTTTATGGGCAATTTTTCAGGGTGTTGAAATGTACCCCTGCTTACGTTTAAACTGGGTTGCAATAATTATACTGTGAGCATCAACAGAAGGAAGTTTCATAACCTGATGACCTCATTAAAAAATATCATACACCTCATAGAATCACTGCAAAACCAGCTTTCATTGCATTTATGAGGAAAAGAGCTAAACAAGAGACACATTTTTAAAAGTTAACCTTCTATTATAGCAATATGAATGAAATCTCATTAGGTCACATGAATTACCTTCGCACCAGGGATTGAACAAAACGTAGACACATTTTTTATCAGGAGTATAAACGCTAGGTCCCGTGATCACATTTAGAAGATATTTTCCAATAATTGCATCTGCTGGACTGGTTACAACTATGCGGCACTAAGAAAAACACAAGAACATCATAGGGCTATAATAGTGTACATGATAATTAAGTATCCCCATTATTCCATTTAAATGTGAACACACCCTAGTCCATATGGTCTAGTGTCTTAGTTATTAAACAAACAGCTTCCAGAAAATACGGAACAAGTAAAACTAACATTAAACACATCTGCCCAATTTATTTATTTCATAAACTTCACACACCAATTGATTGTAAAACAAAAAACAAAAACACCTCAAAGCAGATTACAAAAATATTCTGGTTAAAGAGAGAAGAAACTGTTCTACTGAACCTCTTCTACAGGAGATGCAAATAATGGAAGCTGGAAAGTGGGATGGCAGAGCTCACCCCATTGCAGGGATTCAAACCGCCGACCTTCTGATCGGCAAGTCCTAGGCTCTGTGGTTTAACCCACAGCGCCACCCTGAGTACTCACGTGTAACTTACAGAAGGGACATCTCTCAGAAGTCCTACCACACATAGAAACAGGGCTCCCCCCCCCCCAAGTTGAAACGCAACTGAACTCAGGGTCTTGATTACCTGGGTCCCTTGAACACCCCTATAACACATTCTGGATATCATGAAGGGTATCACAAATAAAATACCGTAGTGAAACGTCTGGACCGGAAATGACATTCACCCTGAAGAGCAATTTAAACCACCTTCTGTGTGGTGGCCATAAAATGTAAATGGCCATTTCAGTCTAGGCTATCCCAAACATATGTACCTCCTTCCCATTTGTTTGACAAATCTTGGCATTCCAGGATTGATCTGTCTGTCCTGATCTTGCATTCATGGATAGAAGAGTCCCATTGGACTGCATTGGTTTTTCACCTGGAAGGACATAAATTCAAAAAGAACAACATCAATAAATTCCAAAAAAGTGTCAGCAGTGAATATGACAATAGCCTTTGGTTTTAGGCCCCATCTCTGAAGCATTTTCTAATGCGCAGAGAAGGGTGCAAAATAATTTTGCTAAGTGGCTTGTGTGTTTCCTCTAATACAACAGTCCCAGGAGGTAAGCAGTACATTGTATTCACCATCTCTTTACCACACAATTTGGCATCTGATGTAGAATCACAAAACCCTCAATTAAACAAAGCGTTCCTGTTTCTAATCCTTAGAAAAATTAAAAGCTTAGCAGTGTGTGTTGTTCTTTCTGTACTCAAGGAGTAGCGTGGCTTCAAAGATTATGATATTGTTACATTGCTAAAGCCAAGCAACTCTCAATGTGATCAGTTCCTGGAAGAGATTTAGTTGAGATTCCCACATTGGACTAGAAGACCCTTGGGATCTGTTAAGTTGTGGGTGAACATATCAGACGACACAGCTGTTATGTAGTGTAGTTTCACCCTGGGCCAACAGGGGGATACTGTATATAGTTTTCACTCAGGTCTGTAGATAGTTTTCACTCAGGTCCGCGTCCGTTATTTTAGGCGGGAACTCTGAGCTGTTATTGTTACAATGTTGACAGCCGGCTGACTATAAATACAGGCCGGCTGAGCTGTTCGCAGGCAGTTTATTTCCAGCTTACCAGAATAAAAGAGCTACTTGAAGAAATCGCTGTGCCGGCTGCTATGTCAACCCACAACTTAACACTGGCGACGAGGATGGGATGGATGGACATCAGAGCACAGCCAGATGCGGCCAGCCTCTGAACTGAGCTGAATCACAGAGCGAAATCACTGAGCGAAATCACTGGGCAGAACCAATTCAGAGCTGACTGTTCTGGCTGGAGCACTGTGTTCCATCCATCGCCCTTCACGCCGGCATCGGAATCATGGCTTCACTTGTGCCTCTACCGCCGTTTATGCCAGCATCTGAATCATGGGACTCCTACCTCGCTCGGTTCGACTGCTACCTCCAAGCCAACGAGCTGACAGCAGTATCAAAGGATCGGAAGCGGGGCCTATTCCTCAGCCTCTGTGGGCCTGAGGTGTTTGAGACGGCCTGAGCATTGGTTGCGCCTGAAGCAGTCCAGGAAACACCATGGGACACGATCCAAGAGAAGCTCCGCAGCCACTACGCACCAAAGCCGTCCAAGATTGCTGCCCGCCATGCGTTCTACCACCGGAACCAGGCAGAGGGGGAGTCAATCAACAACTACACCACCGCCCTGCGACAGGCTGCAATGCACTGTGAGTTCCGAGACTTAGACGATGCCCTGATGGATCGAATCGTCTGCGGGGTCCGGGACATCCATCTGCAACGGCGTCTCCTAGCCAAGCCAGACCTCACGCTACAGAAAGCCATTGAGGAGGCTGTGGCCTCAGAAGCTGCTGAACGCTCCGCTCAGGAGATCCGCAAGTCCAGCAGCCCGCGTCTTGCTAGGGAGCCAGTTCCGGTGCATCATGAAGAGGCCAGCAGTGATGAGGCATCCTCCAGTGAAGACGATGATGTGCACCAGACAAAGCGGGAGCGCAGGAAGTTCCAACAGAACTCCAAGGGCCAACCGGAATGTGCTGGCTGCGGAGGCAACCATTCCCGTGCCAAGTGTCGATTCAGAGACGCCATCTGTAGGAAGTGTTCCAGAAGGGGCCACATCGCTAAGGTCTGCCGATCGGCTCCGTCTGACACCCCCCCTTCATCGACTTGCAAGTCCAAGTCTTCACTCCAGTCTGCCAAGGAAAGTTGTTTCGCTCTCATCAACTGCCGCTGCCCGTCTGGAACCACAATTGGCCAAACCGACTCGTCGACGCGACGCAAGCTGAATGTCACGGTGCTCATTGAAGGAGCTCCATGTGACATGGAGATCGACACCGGGTCTGCCCTGTCCATCGTGTCATGGAGCACCCTCAAAAGAATGGTACCCAGAGTGTCCAAAAGGCAACTCGACTCTCACCGCGTACACCTGAGAGACTACCAGGGAAACGACATTCCCGTGGTAGGCGTTGGCCGGTTCCGGATTGCCTTCAAGGATTTTTCGGGCCTGCTCCGGTTGGTGGTGGTCGAAGGTCAGCGGCCAAGCCTCCTAGGGCTAGACTGGTTTGATGCCCTCGGCCTGGAAATCACCGGCATCAACTGCATCTCTAACGCAGAGACTGAGGGTCTGGTCAAAGACTTTGCCGAGGTTTTTGACGGCACCTTGGGGCAATATACAGGTACGCCCATCTCCTTTAGCCTTGATCCACAAGTCGCCCCCATCAAGCTAAAGCCACGCCGGGTTCCCTTTGCTCTCAAGGCTAAGGTGGACGAACAACTGGACAAACTGATCGCCCAAGGAGTTTTGGAGCCGGTTGACCACGCAAAGTGGGAAACCCCCATCGTCACGCCTGTCAAGCCAGATGGGTCGGTGAGAATCTGCGCTGACTACAAGTGCACGATTAACAAGGCACTTCAGCAGCACGCTTATCCGGTTCCTGTTGTCCACCACCTGCTGCATTCCTTGGGTGAGGGTAAGGTCTTCGCTAAGCTGGACCTTGCCCAAGCCTATCAACAACTGCCTGTCGATGATGCCACTGCTGAGGCCCAGACGATCGTCACCCACCGGGGGGCATTCCGTTGCCGCCGGTTGCAGTTCGGGGTGAGTGTGGCTCCTGGCATCTTCCAAAGCCTTATGGAGCGTCTCCTGCAAGGGCTTCCGGGCGTGGTACCATATTTTGATGATGTCTTGGTGTCTGCAGACTCACACCAGCAGCTGTTCGAGCGCCTCCGTGCCGTGCTGACCAGGTTCCAGGAGGCCGGGCTCAAGGTAAAGAGGGAGAAGTGCCAGATTGCCGTTTCACAGGTAGAGTTCCTGGGCTATCTTATCGATGCCTCCGGCCTTCATCCAACCACATCCAAGATCCGCGCTATCCAGCAGGCCCCCACCCCAAAAAACAAAACGGAGTTGCAGGCATTCCTGGGGCTGCTGAACTTTTATAACATGTTCCTGCCCCACAAAGCCACAGTGGCTGAGCCTCTTCACCGACTCCTTAGCACTAAGACGCCTTGGGCCTGGGGTCATCGGGAGACGACGGCCTTCAGCGCGGTCAAGGCTCTCCTTTCTTCAGACAGTGTGCTGGTACAGTACAGTGAATCCAGGCCGCTGGTCCTTGCCTGCGACGCCTCACCTTTTGGCATCGGTGCTGTCCTTAGTCACCGTTTTCCAGATGGAAGAGAAGCACCGCTCGCCTACTTTTCCAGGACACTATCTCCGACGGAACGGAATTACAGCCAGCTCGACAAGGAGGCATTGGCACTTGTGGCTGGAGTGAAGAGGTTCCATGAATACCTCTATGGCAGGACTTTTGACCTCATCACTGACCACAAGCCACTCCTGGGCCTCCTCGCCGGTGATCGTCCAACTCCACCGGTCCTCTCACCACGCATGCTGCGATGGACTGTTTTCCTGGCTGCCTACCACTACCGGCTCATCCATCGCCCGGGGAAATCGATGGGCCATGCCGACGCCCTCAGCCGTTGCCCTCTTCCAGCATTTGTGGAAGACCCGGCTCCAGCTTCATCGCTCCTTCTGATTGAGGATCTTCCGACAGCGCCTGTATCGGCTGCCACTGTGGCCTCCGCGTCTGCCCAGGATCGCACCATCAGCCGGGTGCTCAACTGGGTGTGGAGGGGGTGGCCACAAGGGCCTTTTGCATCGGAGTTCCAGCCCTTCGCAACCAGACAACATGAACTCTCAGCTCATCGCGGCTGTCTGCTGTGGGGAGACCGCGTCGTGATTCCCCAGGGACTCCGTCAGCGCGTCCTGGAGGCTCTGCACGTTGGCCACCCGGGAATTGTCAAAATGAAGGCGTTGGCTCGGTGTTACGTCTGGTGGCCTAATATGGACGATGCCATCACTGCCTGGGTGTCCGCCTGCCAAGCGTGCCAAGAGTCGAGGCCTGCACCACCGGCAGCTAAGGGACACACCTGGGAGACGCCAAAGACACCCTGGTCGAGGGTGCACATCGATCTGGCTGGCCCCTTTCACGGCCGGACCTTTATGGTAGTGGTGGACGCCTATTCCAAATGGCTGGAGGTCGCCCTGATGCCCTCCACCACTACCGAAGCTGTCATCCGGGTGCTGCGAGGCCTGTTTGCAACGCATGGGTGTCCTGATGTCCTGGTCTCTGACAACGGACCACAGTTCACGTCAGGCACGTTTGAGCGGTATCTTTTGGGACTGGGCATCCGCCATGCCCTAACGGCACCTTTTCATCCATCCAGCAACGGGCAAGCAGAAAGAATGGTGCGCTCGACAAAAGAGGCACTGGCGCGCCTGGACCGGGGAGACTGGCATGAGCGGGTCGCCGAATACTTGTTCGTGCAACACATCACCCCTCATGCGGCCACAGGGAGGAGCCCTGCTGAACTGCTTATGGGCCGCCGCCTCAGGTCACCGCTCGACCGGCTACACCCAGACTTTGCCGTGGCTGAACCCCCAGGCTGTGCCAACGCACCACGGTCATTTGTCCCAGGAAACCAGGTCTTTGCCCGGAACTATGTGGGGGACATCCCTTGGGTGCCAGCCACAGTAGTGGGAGTCACTGGACCTCGCTCATACCAGGTGGCACTCGAAGACGGACGCTTGTGGCGACGGCACATAGACCAGCTTAGGCGCAGGGTTGGGGACTTGGACACTACCGAGGTGCCCCCAACTGCGCTTGCGGCTCCGGAAGAGACACGTACAGATGGCGAGGCCCCACCTACACCTCCCTCGCAAACTGCCAGCGTGGAGCCGAACCAAGCCGTTTCAGAACAGACTCAGACCACTCCACTTGCGGAGGCTCCACCCACAGCAGCGGATCCAGGGGAGTTGGTTCCAACGCCACCTAGGGTCGCACCACAGCCTCAGCGAGAACTGTGTGGCCCTCCGGACTTGGCTACCAGTCCCCGGCGGTCTGGCAGAGTTTCCAAGCGCCCAACTTATTTAAAGGACTATGTTGTTGGACAGGTATCACTGTTGGTCTAAGTAGGGGAAATGTAACCGATATGCTTTTGTGCCTAATTGAACCATTACGCGTAGTGCTGTATATAAGGAAACCATTACGATTGTAACTAACGCCTTATCTCGGTGGGGAGGGGTGTTATGTAGTGTAGTTTCACCCTGGGCCAACAGGGGGATACTGTATATAGTTTTCACTCAGGTCTGTAGATAGTTTTCACTCAGGTCCGCGTCCGTTATTTTAGGCGGGAACTCTGAGCTGTTATTGTTACAATGTTGACAGCCGGCTGACTATAAATACAGGCCGGCTGAGCTGTTCGCAGGCAGTTTATTTCCAGCTTACCAGAATAAAAGAGCTACTTGAAGAAATCGCTGTGCCGGCTGCTATGTCAACCCACAACTTAACAACAGCGATTCTTCAAACAGCTCTTGTTTATTCACAGGCCAGTACAGAACTCAACTGAAGGGTTCAGTCAGCCTGCTTATATAGAGCTCCAGTACAATGTAACTGTAACAATTTTCTAAAACTATCCAATCACTGAACGTCACTTTCGATCCCTTATTTGCATAACTATCTACAGTATCCCCCTGCTGGCCCAGGGTGAGAACTTCCGTACATAACAGGATCCCTTCCAATCTATGATTCTATGGTAGTCTACCTGGAAGAGATTACCTGGGAAATCAGTGGAATAATAAACGACAACATGGATCTCCCGCTCTGGTTCCCCGCTTGAGTTCCATTTCTCTTCTCAAAACATATAAAAATATCCGCCTTGGAAGCCATTCAGGAAACCAAACAAATACTTTCAAATTTTATTGAACTTGCCCACCTTGTCTGCCTGACCCTGATAGCATCTCTGAAGGATAAATGTCTGAATTACTCTGCTGTATTCCTAGACAACCTGGGATGAATCAAGCCATGTTTTGCTCGCTTACCAATTCTGAGCTGCAGTGTGACTTTGTCATTGTTGTTCAGCTCCCTGCTTAAAGTCAGCTTCAACTCAAAAGATTGCCCACGTCTCACAATCAGGCTGCTATTGTTGTAGTCGCTGGTGTGATGGAGGCGGGTATTCTGCTCTCGGAGAAAATCGATTCCAGTAACCTTCAGCGGATCACCTGGAAAGGATGGCAAAGAAGGCAGCAATCAATCAATCAATCAATCAATCAATCAATCAATCAACAATAATAATTTATTTATACCCCGCCCATCTGACTGGGTCTCCCCAGCCACTCTACGTGGCTTCCAATAAAATATTAAAAATACAATAAAACACCAGATATTAAAAATTCCCTGTGCAGGGCTGACTTCAGATGTCTTCTAAAAGTCGGATAGTTGTTTATCTCCTTGACATCTGGTGGGGGGGGCGTTCCACAGGGCGGGTGCCACTACTGAGAAGGCCCTCTGCCTGGTTCCCTGTAACCTCACTTCTCACAATGAGGGTACCGCTAAAAGGCCCTCAGAGGTGGACCTCAGCCTGAACGATGGGTGGAGATGCTCCTTCAGGTATACTGGGCCGAGGCCATTTAGGGCAATGGTTTTCATGTTTGCCTGCGTATTAGAGGAGGCTGGCGTCTCATTCAGCTTGGTGGTTTCTGAAGTTTAAAGGCAATGTTAATGCTACAACATGTATAAACTTACAAAAGGTAAAGGACCCCAGGATGGTTAAGTCTAGTCAAAGGCAACTATGGGGTTGCGGCGCTCATCTCGCTTTCAGGCCAAGTGAGCCAGCGTTTATCCAAAGACAGCTTTCCAAGTCATGTGGCCAGCATGACTAAACTGCTTCTGGTGCAATGGGACACAGTGATGGAAACCAGAGCACACAGAAACACCATTTATCTTCCCACCACAGTGGTACCTATTTATCTACTTGCACTGGTGTGCTTTCGAACTGCTAGGTTGGCAGGAGCTGGAACAGAGCAACGAGAGCTTACCCTGTTGCAGGGATTTGAACCGCCGACCTTCTGATCGGCAAGCCCTAGGCTCTGTGGTTTAAAACCTGCATCCCTTCTTTGTACCCAGCATGGAAACGCAGGACGCCAGCGGAGGAGAGATGCAGCAACCCCTCACCATTAGGTCCAGTCGTGTGACTCTGGGGTTGCGCCACTCATCTTGCTTTATTGGCTGAGGGAGCCGGCGTACAGCTTCCGGGTCATGTGGCCAGCATGACTAAGCCACTTCTGGCGAACCAGAGCAGCGCACGGAAACACCGTTTACCTTCCCGCCAGAGTGGCACCTATTGATCTACTTGCACTTTGACGTGCTTTCGAACTGCTAGGTTGGCAGGAGCAGGGACCGAGCAACGGGAGCTCACCCCGTTGTGGGGATTCAAACTGCCAACCTTCTGATCAGCAAGTCCTAGGCTCTGTGGTTTAACCCACAGCGCCACCCACGTCCCATGCCAGTCTGCTTAGGAGAAGGCAAATATTTTTACTACCCTGCTAGCAGCCTGTGTTTCTGTGCTGGCCGCAGAGGAAGGGGCTTCCTCTCCACTGCATAAAAACAGAGACTACTATCAGTGTATCAGTGCCTTAGTACTGAAATTACAAACCTGCGTAAGAAACATGACACAGGTTTGTAGTTTTTGATGCCACCTTTACGAGGCTGTCTTAATATCAAAGGAGAGAGAAATGATCCCATGCCATCTTTGTGCTTACACCTAACAGGTGATGTTGTATTAGGTCTGCCCAAACTTGCATTCTGATTCCCCAAGGAGCTGGTTGCAGAAGTGGCCATGGAAAAACAATACAAAAGCACCATGGCCTTATTTCTCATTTCTGGATGAGCAATTTCCTGCTTCTTAGAGCTGTACCTGTCCAGGGCACTTAAGACGTGTACAGAGAGAGAGAGAGGGAGTGGGGACAGCAAACACTTTCTTTTTTAAACTATTGTTGCATTGATGTGATGACAGATGTGCTAACTATTGCGTGTCTCCCTGCCGTACAGTTACTAAAAGACACAGGCACACCTTTGCAGGCAAATATTGACCATTCTAACTTTGAAAGGCTACCTCTTACCTCCCATTAATAAATCTCTCAATCTGACCTTGAGTTGGCTGTGAGTTAGACACATTATTTTTTTACAGTGGGGTTTGGAAAAGTGGATTAGTCAGGGTGAAATATATGTTGGAAATGTAAGGAAAAAGAAGGCACCTTCCATCATATGTGGTGGACATGTAAGGTAGTAAAAGAATTTTGGGAAATGATATATAATTAATTGGAAAAAATGTTTAAAGTAACTTTTTCTACAAAACCCTATCTTTTAGGAATTCTAGGTGCCGAAATCCCAATGGAGCAGAAAAGACTATTTATGTATGCGACCGAAGCTGCGCAGATATTATTGGCCATGGGATGGAAAGAGGACAAAGTCCTGGCCGGAGAAGAGTGGCAGATTAAGTTGATAGATTATGCCGAAATGGCAAAAATGATCCTGTAGAATCAGAAATCAGGAAGACCAAAATTTTAATAAGGAATGGGGGGGATTATAATTGAGTCAAAATGAGAGTACCCCTAAACATTTTTTTTAGAAAAAAAGCACTGCATTAAATTACCAATAAAACCAGATGTTAGAAACAAGTTAACCACCCCCACCAAATATAAATAAAATTAGCAGTTTTCAAAAATACGTGCTATAAAACAGATTTACCTATTAAAACATCTCTCAAAGTTACATTTCTAGGCAATATTTATGACATCTTTGGATAGAATCTTAGGTTCTACTTTAACATAGTGGATCGATGGGGACAGAAAGTATGATTTGCTTGTGTCACTCAATCAAAGACAGAATATAAATCTTTCATTCCGTTTACGATGACATTTATTAACACTAGCAGAAAGTTTAAGCATGCTTTCTATTTTTATGGGCAAAGACTGACTCGCTGTCTTTAGCAGCAGAAACCTACAGGAGTAGGTTTTAGCAATGCAATGCAATGAATGAATGAATCTTTATTTGCATCAGCCTTCAGCCATAGCAATAGAACAAACAAAATGTGGTATACAGAAGATAAAGGTAAAAAGTCAATTATATAAAATACATTTTTGGGGTTTGGATCAATAGTCAAATAATGGATCTTATTCGAATTGCCCTGACTAAAAGCCTTGCAACCTTTGCTGTCACCTGTTCATCCTGATCTGCCAAGAGAAAGGACGCTGTGGCAGTGGTTGGGCGACCCGGAATGGACAGTAAAAGAGGGGTGATAATCTCATTCCTCAAATCTTTATAAAAAGTGCAAGCCAGAAGGACATGCGCCACCAAATCGGTACTGCCATCTCCACAGGGACATAATCGTTTTTCCAGTGTAATTTTTTGGAATCGTCCCTCAAGTACAGCTGAAGGCAGTGTAGTCAATCTTGCAAGAGTAAAAGCGCAACTATATTTTTGAATTATTATCACTTGTGCCTCTACTGCTGTTTGCACCAGCCTCTGAATCATGCGACTCCTACCTCGCTCGGTTCGACTGCTACCTCCAAGCCAACGAGCTGACGCAAGTATCACAGGAGCGTAAGCGGGGCCTATTCCTCAGCCTCTGTGGGCCTGAGGTGTTTGAGACAGCCCGAGCATTGGTTGCGCCTGAAGCTGTCCAGGCAACACCATGGGACACGATCCAAGAAAATGGCAATAGTTACATTGTTCTGGAGCTCTATATAAGCAGGCTGACTGAGCTCCTCAGTTTAGTTGTGTTCCAGCTTACAAATAGAGAGCTGCTTTGGAAGAATCGCTGTGTCGTCTGATATGTTTGCCCACAACTTAACAAGCCCATTTTTGCAAGGTTGTGAATTTAAGCTGCACTTTTACGTTTCACGGTCGGAATTTTTGAAAAAAGAAGTAGTAAGGCTTATATTCAGGCCAATATGGTAATATCACCACAGCTGAAGGAACGCAGAAAATAATAAAGGTGCCCCAGAAATATCCTCTAATCAAATGCCTACCGCAATTGTTTGCTCATTACAAAGTGGAGAAGTTCCTTTTAAAGGAAATAAAAAGGCTTTCTTCTCTGTTAAGCAAACAAGAACAGGAAACAAGGGGTAATAATTTGGCAGGGGGAAATGTGTACAAGAGGAATTTATTCTCTATGGCTAGTCATGCATGATCTGCTCCTCAAAAACTGCGTACACTGTCAACACCGGGAAATTATTTTCTACGTCAATGGACGCTTAAGCTTGTATTCTCCATGGGCAGATTTCAGGTGTGCTTTTGAGCCTCTCTTCATCTTTTGATGTGCTTATGTGAAAGACAGGTTACTTCTACTCTAGCCATTTCTCTGGAATTGCCACAACCGGCTCCTAATTTTTTTACAGAAAATCCACGCAATGTCATTGTGACAATTATAGTGTTTTCTGCATCCCCCCCCCAATTCTCCCCTCCAAAAAACCCTGATTTTATTTTTGCAATAAAACACAGCAGTAGTATGTACAGGAAAGCACTACTGCAGTTTCAAAGAGCAACTGTGCCTTTAATTAAATGCTTCCTGTTTTCTTTTTTGCTTTTTACTTGGCATGCATGCTCATAAAACCATTAAAAACCTATTAGTCATGCTGATAAGAAAATAGGACCTTTACCCTGTTTCCTTTATAGTACAAGGATGGAAGAACGAGGAAATCCCAACAAACAGTGGCCATAAAAATTGATGAGCTACGCAGAGCTGGCTAAATTGACATACAAATTGCGGGACGAGGACTACTGTGACTTTAAGAATGGGAGCTTTTTTACAAATTATCTAAAAGGCAACAAAATGAATTTGATTCCTTGGCAGGTCTTGAATAAACATACACAAATTTATTGGTTGATAACATGGCAGATAGATAATGTAAGGAGATGTATAATTTCATAACATGCAGAGAATAATATGTGCTGAGAAATCAGAGAGAGGCGCTGAGGGAAGTTTTTTGGGGGGAGGGAGGGCTTGAGGGGGGAGGGGGAAAATAATGTATATGATATGTTTTGATAATTTGTTATGTTGAAATGGCTAATAAAAACATTAAAAAAGAAAAAGAAAATAGGACCTTTACTACATAGTAATATACATGAAGGGACGCAGGTGGCGCTGTGGGTTAAACCACATAGCCTAGGGCTTGCCAATCAGAAGGTCGGCGGTTCGAATCCCTGCGACGGGGTGAGCTCCCGTTGCTCAGTCCCTGCTCCTGCCAACTTAGTCAAAGTGCAAGTAGATAAATAGGTACCTCTCTGGTGGGAAGGTAAACGGCGTTTCAGTGTGCTGCTCTGGTTCGCCAGAAGCGGCTTAGTCATGCTGGCCACATGACCCGGAAGCTGTACGCCGGCTCCCTCGGTCAATAAAGTGAGATGAGCGCCGCAACCCCAGAGTCGGTCACGACTGGACCTAATGGTCAGGGGTCCCTTTACCTTTAATATACATGAACCCAGTGCTTTTTTTTCTTGGGGAATGTGGGTGTACACATACCCCTAAACATTTTGTGGATCTAAGTTTGGCCTCATTGAGGGGCAGTATTTCAACAAGAGTAGGAAAAGGAGAGTACCCTTCAACAATTTTTAAGGGGAAAAAAGCACTGCATGAACCTCACAGGCTTTTTAATGGGTCTGTTAGTTCTTGTAGAGTATATAGCATAGGGACACAAACGTAAAGGGCATTATACCCATGTTATCTGAAGATCAAAGAGCAGCACTCCAACATTTATTAAACAATTATAGGTATTGGCTCTAAATCTCAGGGGCTGATGTGCCCATAAATCCTCAGCAGTAAACTCATAAAATCATTTCATTGCAGGTTGTGTTACCCAGGGCTATCAGATAGAAGAAATCAATTCGAGGAGAACTAAACATCCTTTATGTACTTACCAGCTGCTTTGCTCATGGTTTCTCCTGGGTTTTTGCTTCTGTAAGATTTGCACAGGCAGGAGCGGCCGGTCCCACGTTTTTCTGACTGGGCTGAAGGAAGCTGCCTCCTATTTATCAGGTTCTTTGAGGTGTGAGAATGCACATTGCAAGGGGGTGGGGCTAGGAAAGAGGAAATTGAAATGCAAGAACAACTTTCAAAATTTGCAACGAGAATTAAACCATCCTAAGTAGCCAAAAAAAAAACATGTGCCAATTAATGCCATGACAGGTGGCTTATCTGAAATCAAGTGAACATCAGTCACATGCCTTGTTTCTTCATTCACAATTTGGATGAAATGGACTGTATCAAAATGGCCATCAGAAGAACTTTACTCCTTAAGCGAACACTGTTTCTCACATTCAGTCAAAGGTTTGGACAAGTTATTAGTTTAATCAACTGCTCTGGTCATGGATTTTAGTGGCGTCAGGATCAAGGACTCACTAAAACTTGATCATCCTCATCTGTAGCCTGTTGAGGCTGAAAGCAGAGGAAACCTGCACTGATATTTATTTAAGGTTGGCATTTTGAAATGCATAATATTTTATTCATTTATTAAGTTTCTTAGTTGCTTTGTCTTGCCCAGGGCAACCCAAAGTGACTTACAACCAAACAGACAAATGACCCATGCATAGATACTTTAAAACTAGGAGGTGGTGGGAATAAAAATTAATTTCTTCTTCCCTGAGTAGTTCAAATTTTCTGCTCAACCCAAACAAAATACAATGAGGTGGTAAAATCATGATGTTGTTAAGCTTGATCCACTTCTCAAGAGCAGTAAGAAACACAAGGGCTGCAACGATTACCTGAGTTTTATGTGGTTTTCTTTGGAAGAGAGTTATGGAGGTGTTAGAAGTGTTAGAAGCTCAGATATATCATCTAGGCGCCAAATGGCTCCTTAAACCAGGGTTACAGTTGCCATGTTTGGGCCAGACGGCTTGAACGTTGTATTTTTCAATACGACATTGGGTTCCTGAAATTCATTCTGATTGTGTAGATAAAGTACCACAGATAGAATTCGAAAGGATGTGATGCTAGTGTGTGGAAGCAGTCAAGATCCAAGAATGTCCAGGCATGCGCCTCCAGATGGTGGAGACGTCGGGCACAATCCTGGCGCCTGGCGATCTTCACTTGGTCGCAAGTGGCTGAAAGCAAGATTCAGAATGTACTTGGTGAATTTCGAACCCTGTTGTTGTTGTGGTTTAGTCGTGTCTCACTCTTTGAGCGCTCCAGTTGGAGAGCAGCCTTTACCCGAGGTGTCGTGGGCTTTGAAGACACTCAAATTCAAGATGAAAGGGAGAAACGTGCTAAGAGGAAGGCACGCTTGGCAAACACTCACTGTGATCAACTCCTGCCCAGAAACCTATGTCCCCACTGTGGAAGGATGTGTGGATCCAGAAGAAGAAGAAGGAGGAGGAGGAGGAGGAGGAGGAGGAGGAGGAGGAGGAGGAGAAGCTAGTTTCTCTGCTGTGTGCTGAAAACAGGCAGCCCCTTTCTTAGCTCAGTGAGGAAACACTGCAAACTCTTCTGGCATGGCCAGGTTATTGTGTCATTTGTGTGCTTTGGTCTTTGGGGCTCACCCACCACTGGTAATGTGGCCCCCACTTGCCCCTGAGAAAAAAATCAAACAGATGTAACCATTAGTCTCCATGGAAGCACAACAATTGTCATTCCCCTTACAACAGGAGGATGTGCCTGGCTGAAGCCTCGCCAGCCAGATTGACCAACTTTAAGCAGCTCATCCAAAACCATTTTCTTTCTTTTTTGTATATATTTTTTTTCTATTTTACATTTTAGAATACTCATTTGAACAACCTTAAAACAGCAATGACTTCCCTTCTTCTCCTTCCATGGTTCAATTTGCATGCCATAGATCTATGCATATTTTACATAAACTAAGCCAGGCATAGGCAAACTCCGGCCCTCCAGATGTTTGGGACTACAATTCCATCATCCCTGACCACTGGTCCTGTTAGCTAGGGATGATAGGAATTATAGTCCCAAACATCTGGAGAGCAGGAGTTTGCCTGTGCCTGAACTAAGCCATTCAGTATTCCATTTTTACATCCATCAAAACTTATTTACACTGTTGAATTTTTCTTAATGCTGCCAACGTTTTCAAATGTCACAAACTTCAACCATATATACATTAAACATTCTCCAATCTTCTTTAAACGTATATTCTTCTTGTTCTGTTATTGTATAAGTTAAGTCTGCGAGCTGCGTGTGTTCAATCAGTTTAAGCTGTCATTCTTCTTTAGTTGGGACCTCCCTCATTTTCCATTTTTGGACTAACAAAACACGGTCCACAGTAGTGGCATACATAAATAGTCTTTTTTGACACCTGGGAATTTCCATCTGAATTATCTGAATTATCCCCAACAAAAAGGACTTTATTTTTGGGGGGAAAGTACTTTAAAACGTTCTTTTTTCCAATTCATTATAAATTATTTCCCAATATTCTTTTACCCTTTTACAAGTCCATCGTCTGAAACCATTTTCAGCAGAATAGCAACACAAAGAGAAAGGGTTAATTGCCTTTGCATAAACACTGAAATTATGCTTCCTGCTTGGGCCTTACAGCAGCTGATAGTTTAAGGACACACACAAAAAAATGTGTGAGTGTCTGGAGATGGTTGGAGGATGGATGGCGGCTAACAGATTGAAGTTGAATCCTGAAGAGACAGAAGTCCTGTTTCTGGGGGATGGGGGTGGGCGGGGGTGGAGGACTCCCTGGTCCTGAATGGGGTAACCTTGCCCCTAAAGGACCAGGTGCGTAGCCTGGGAGTCATTCTGGACTCACAGCTGTCTATGGAGGCACAGGTCAATTCTGTGTCCAGGGCAGCTGTTTACCAGCTCCATCTGGTACGCAGGCTGAGACCCTACCTGCCCACAGACTGTCTCACCAGAGTGGTGCATGCTCTAGTTATCACCTGCTTAGACTACTGCCATGCGCTCTATGTGGGGCTACCTTTGAAGGTGACCCGGAAACTACAACTAATCCAGAATGTGGCAGCTAGACTGGTGACTGGGAGCGACTGCCGAGACCATATAACACCAGCTGAGACCCTTCTTGCCAGAATGGTGCATGCGCTGGTTATCTCCTGCTCGGACTATTGCAATGCGCTCTATGTTAATCGTCTCTATTTTAAGGAAGTGTTTGGTAAAAAAGAAGCATTCGTTCATAGCATTTGCCATTCATGATCTTTAAAAGGGTAAAGAAGAAGAAAAATAACCATTAAGTTGAAGGGTGCTAATTTCAGTCCTGACTTTCAAAGGACTATTGCTGAAAAAGTGTTTTATTGCCCATTTCAACCTAGAGAGTTTTTACTATATAAAGTTAGTTACCTGTTTCTTTACACTGCAGAGATTACAGAAACAGACACCACCTTTTTTCTGAACCAGTCAACACCTAAAGCAAATAATAATGTTTCAGCGGTCATAAGTTGTGGACTGCTGAGTACAGCAAATATTGATTGGGAGTAAACATATCTAAAACCCATAATTGTCCAAGAGAAGAAGAAAAATTATTGACCTAACACCTCTCCACCTTTGGTATATGACTCCACAAAGTGGCTGGTTTGTGAAGCCTCAAGGCTAGGATTTCCAAGGCCAGCTCTTCGGAAACAATTACGTTCCCACTGCTGGGATATAGGTTTAATTTAACGCATATAGACATAGCATATAGGTAGCACGTTTTCTGTGATACAAGTTGGCATAGATAGCTGGTTCTAACATGGCTTCCCCCACCATCACACAGTTAAAAGTGGTAATTAGTAAAAAAAAAAGGGGGGGAGGTAAAGGACCCCTTGATGGTGAGTCCAGTCAAAGGCGACTATGGAGTTGCAGCACTCATCTCGCTTTCAGGCCAAGGGAGCTGGTGTTTGTCCACAGACAGCTTTCTGGGTCATGTGGCCAGCAGGACTAAACCGCTTCTGGTGCAATGGTGCACCGTGACGGAAACTAGAGCACATGGAAACACTGTTTACCTTACCGCCACAGTGGTATCTATTTACCGTATTTTGCGCCCCATAGGACGCTCCGGCCCATAGGACGCACCTAGTTTTTTGGGGGGGAAATAAAGGGGAAAAAAATTATTCCCCCCCCAGGTGTGGGGCTGGAAGAACCAGGTCGGGGAACAGCGGGAAGGTGCGCTCTGCCTCCCCGCTGTCCCCCGAGCTTGTGGGGCTGGCTATGGGGAGAAGTGCGCTGATCCCGGGACTGCAGGCAGCTCTGCGCAGCCATCGGGAGCGGGGCGGGACTTCGCGCCCCGCTCCCAGTGACCGCGCAGAGCTGCGCTGATCCCGAGACTGCAGGCAGCTCTGCGCAACCCTCGGAGCCGGTCTCCCGAGGGTTGCGCAGAGCTTCCTGAAGCCTGGAGAGCGAGAGGGGTCGGTGCGCACCGACCCCTCTCACTCTCTAGGCTTCAGCGAAAGCCTGCATTCGCCCCATAGGATGCACACACACATTCCCCTTCATTTTTGGAGGGGAAAAGGTGCGTCCTATAGGGCGAAAAATACAGTATCTACTTGCACTGGCATGCTTTCAAATGGCTAGGTTGGCAGGAGCTGGGACAGAGTAACGAGAGCTCACTCCGTTGTTGGGATTTGAACTGCCGACCTTCTGATCAGCAAGCCCAAGAGGCTCAGTGGTTTAGACAACAGCGCCACCTGCGTCCCTTAGATACAATTAGATACAAATGTTGACTGGGGTTGCTAGTTTGGGTAACTACATCTGCCAAGCAGTTAGTGGTATTAATGCTTTTAATTTGAACATCCTAGGGGCAAGGATGGATAACATGTGGCCCTTCAGCAGGCTGGTGGTGATGAAAGTTGAAACCTAACAACTAAGTTGTGTCTCCCTTTTTTTAGGAGAAAAGTTAAAATTCCCACCCTCCTTTCACCACAAGTTTGTATTGTGGGAATTGGGAATATGAGTGATGTGCTCCCTCTCACAATTGCTGCATTATGTGACAGACAATATAAGAAACCTGGGAATCCTAATAGTTTTTTCTAAGCCTTAGTGGAGGAAATTCACCCAGGAAAACCTATTTCTGCACAAGCAATAGAAGCTCCCCCAGGCTTCTATTTTTGCAATTTTCAACCCCCCCCCCAGGCTTAGGGTACTGTTGTTGGGAAACTGCCGTTTTCTATATGCTCATTTGGCAATGAGCTACCTCAAACTAAGTAGAACTTACTTCAGAGTAAAGGAGTTTTATCGGAAGTCAACTTCTGCAAAAGAAGAAATGTGCATGAAGAGGTATAAGAATTTTTATGCAGACCGTTTCTAAATATTAAAAACTGATGCAGAGATGGCGAGATCTAAATTGAAGATAGGCAAAACAGAAAAAAGACAGAAAGCAAAAATATAAGGTTTATCCATCCCTAGTCTTTAGGGTGTAGCACAGCTCTCCTCCCCAATGCCCGTTTTAAAATTCTGGTTTCTTTTTTTAAAAACCTGAACCAAACTTGAAATGGGCCATCTTTTTATTTTTTTTTAAAAAACATTTTTGATTTTCCAACACAAAATTATAAAAAAAATTAAAATACATATACAGAGATTCCTCAGAATCTTAGGATTTCCCCCCACCCCACCCCACCCCTGGAGCCCCATTTTAAACATTTTAAACAGCACCTTCTTCCAAACTCTAGCTATTATGTCAGTCCATATTTTCCATGGTAACCGTTACACGACGAATGAAATCAAAATCCTGCCAATGGTCCCATCTGCTTACAGTGCTTGGTTTGCCATTCTTCTCTGATAGGGACTTCATCTTCTTTCCAACTCTGGGCTAATAACATCTGAGCGGCTGTTGTTCCATACATAGAGTCTTTCCTGCTCCTTTGGTATATTGGTACCTGTAATTCCTAATAACAAGTTTCTGTTTTTTTAACAAAAGTTGTTTTAAACATTTTTTTTCCAATTCATTATATATCATCTCCCAGAAAGTGTTTACCACCTTACAGGTCCACCACGTATGATAAAAAGTACCTTCTTTTTCTTTACATTTCCATCAGGTACCATATTTTTCGCCCTATAGGACGCACTTTTCCCCCTCCAAAAATGAAGGGGAAATGTGTGTGCGTCCTATGGGGCGAATGCAGGCTTTCGCTGAAGCCTGGAGAGCGAGAGGGGTCGGTGTGCACCGACCCCTCTCGCTCTCCAGGCTTTGCGCAGCTCTCCGCAAGCCTTGAGAGCCCGCGGGAGTTCCCGTCGGGCTCCCTAGGCTTGCGGATAGCAGCCTGCATCTCGAAGTCTCGGTTCCCTGAACTGGTTTGGAGGCTGGCGGCGGGGAAAAGCGTGCTTCTCCCCACCACCAGCCCCACAAGCTCGGGGGACAGCGGGGAGGTGGAGCGCCGCCATCCCGCTGTTCCCCGACCTGGTTTGAAAGCTGGCAGCGGGGAAAAGCGTGCTTCTCCCCAGAGCCAGCCCCACAAGCTCGGGGGACAGCGGGGAGGCGGAGCGCCGCCATCCCGCTGTTCCCCGACCTGGTTTGGATTCCCTGACCTGGTTTTGGGGGGGAAAATAAAGGAAATTTCCCCCCCTTTATTTCCCCCCCCAAAAAAACTAGGTGCGTCCTTTGGGCCGGTGCGCCCTATGGGACGAAAAGTACGGTATTTGTACTTGTCCTATACGTTTTTGCCAGCTTGGTAGGAGTCAAATACCACTGTGTACATCATTTTCATGTAATTCTCTTTCCAAGTACAACAGGTGTGCTGGGCCCGGGGATAACCTGTGAAACGCGGTCCAGGACAGGTCCAGAATCCCAAGGTTCCGCTAGGAGTCAGTCCGATAGGGCCAAGGCAGGGCATGAGGCAGGAAACCAGGCAAGGACAGGTACAGGATCTCAGGCAGGATCTAGCATACGGCAATGTTGCTCCCGCAACCTGGCGTGGGGTCCGACAACCTTTTATCTTTGTTGGGGTAGCGGCTGGTCTTGATTCCCCTGCGACTCACCTCCCTGTTTCGCCCAAAGGCGAGCACTCCTCCTGCGAGTATCAGGTCTCTCCTTCTCTCAGACCTCAGTCTCTGCAGCTCGGGAGACGTCGGTGGTTACTAGACCCAGGGGCCGCCTCAGCCTCCCCTGACCAAACCGGTAGTGGAGCAGCTGTAAGCGATGACCCAGCTGGAGGCAACGAGGTAATCCCCGCATCTGGAGCCCGGGCAGGCTCAGGCCCGACTCGGCCCACCTGGTGTTTGTTGCAGGCGAACCTGTGTAGACTGGGACTCTTCAGGATCAGGCCCCAGACTTGGTTCAGATGACGCCTGAGGCAAAGGATCTGGTGCAGACTGAGACTCCTCTGGTTCGAAGTCCAAGCCCGAGCCCCAGGCCATCACAACACGCTGTGAATTTCAGGTCATCCTAAACCAAAGGGAATTTCACTGGGTAACAATGGTGAGGATGCCACTACTGTTGTTGTTGTTTAGTTGTTTAGTCGTGTCCGACTCTTCATGACCCCATGGATCAGAGCACACCAGGCACTTCCACTGCCTCCCTCAGTTTGGTCAGGCTCATGTTTGTAGCTTCAAGAACACTGTCCAACCATCTCATCCTCTGTCATCCCCTTCTCCTTGTGCCCTCCATCTTTCCCAACATCAGGGTCTTTTCCAGGGAGTCTTCTCTTCTCATGAGGTGGCCAAAGTATTGGAGCCTCAGCTTCAGGATCTGTCCTTCCAGTGAGCACTCAGGGCTGATTTCCTTCAGAATGGAGAGGTTTGATCTTCTTGCCACTACTGTACAAAGGTTTATTTTTGTAAGTCCTGGCTTCACTTGGAGGAAACCCACATTTGGGAACCTGCAAAGACTATGGTCTGACATGCCTGGAAGAAAGCATCATCAACTGGACTTTCTGGTTTATCTTTCACGCAAGAATACACTGCCAGAAAAAGAGAGAGGGGTGATTTTGGGTCTCAGCAGAGAAAAAGATGCCAGTGTCTCCATCGACTGCATGAGTGCAAGTCAAAAGGCAATGCTAGGTGTTTGTGGCAGCCAAAGGATTAAGGCTTTTGTCAATACAAATGCCGTTTTTCAAGAGACCGGTTCTCCACAGACCTAACCTGGGGAGTAAACAGTAAAGACCTAATGCAGAGAGCACAGCACAGGTTATATTTTCTGAGAATCCCCCGGAAAACAATCTCTCAAAGGACCTGTTGGTGGCATTTTACCATTGCACTGTCGAGAATGTATTAACTTATGGTCTCTGTGTGTGGTTTGGGAGCTGCACGGTCAGGGAAAAAACAATGCTGTCCAGGGTTGTAAAGACTGCGGAGAGAATAACTGGGTGCACTCTTCCCACCTTGGATCAAATCTATGCTTCCAGGTGTCACAAGAAAGCTGCAGAGATATTGCAGGATAGTGCGCATCCCGGAAATGATCTCTTTCAGCTTCTGCCTTCTGGAAGAAGGTGTTGTTGTTGTTTAGTCATGTCCGACTCTTCGTTACCCCATGGACCAGAGCACACCAGGCACTCCTGTCTTCCACTGCCTCATACTGTTTGGTCAAACTCATGCTGGTAGCATCGAGAACACTGCCCAACCATCTCATCCTCTGTCGTCCCCTTCTCCTTGTGCCCTCCATCTTTCCCAACTTCAGGGTCTTTTCCAGGGAGTCTTCTCTTCTCATGAGGTGGCCAAAGTATTGGAGCTTCAGCTTCATGATCTGTCCTTCCAATGAGCACTCAGGGCTAATTTCCTTAAGAATGGATCGGTTTGATCATCTTGCAGTCCATGGGACTCTCAAGTGTCTCCTCCAGCACCATAATTCAAAAGCATAAATTCTTTGGTGATCAGCCTTCTTTATGGTCCAGCTCTCACTTCCATACATCACTACTGGGAAAACCATAGCTTTAACTACACGGACCTTTGTTGGCAAGGTGATGTCTCTGCTTTTTAAGATGCTGTCTGGAAGAAGGTACAGGGTTATAAAGACTAGGACTAGCCACCTGAGAAACAGTTTCTATCCAAATGCGATTTTGGTTTTAAACATAGTGTAAGGTAGTCTCTATGGGAGTCTATTGTATTTAATTATGGGGTATCAGAGTTTTTAGGGGATTAACCAGGCTGGGATAGATGGGATAGCAGGCTTGTTGGTTTCTGAATGTTGATTTTTTTCAGTTTTGTTGTTCTGTATGGGACAATGACAATAAAGATTACTGTATCGTATTATAGACTCGGCACAATAGCCCCCAGGACAGGCTGCAAAGTACATATGCCAAGAGAGGCCTTGTACAGGGAGCATATCTCAATCGGTAGAGCACAAGACTCTTAAATCTCAGGGTCGTGAGACTCACATTGGGCAAAAGATTCTTGCATTGCAGAGAGTTGGGCTAATTCTTCCAACTCTACCATCCTATTATTCTACTCCTGCCTTTCGCCTCCCAAGGGCTGGCAGGCTAAGGATGCATTCAGAGAAATCATTTAATTTTTTAATTTATAAGACACTTTATAAACCAGCGACACATTAAACAGTATCATGGTGGAGGGTGAAAATATCAGCGAGCCACAAAACCCTGAACAGATCACCAACACTGATTCAAATAAACTGTCAATGCTATCCTTTATCAAAATGGCTTTTCGGGCAGTTTACAAGCTAAATGCAGCCTTATAGTATCTTCTCCTTTTCCATTAAAATGCTGGTGTTCCTAAAGAGCAAATTTTATTCATTTATTTTATCTCAGCAAATCTCTGTTTCACTTCCCCATCAAATAGATGCCCAAGGCTTTTAACAATATACGGTAAGTATCAGTGATTTGGCAACGTATGAGAATTGCTTATAATGGCCAAAATATCTATGGAAATATTTCAGGGGGAAATGTTTCTGATGGCCAATATATGCCGACTCTAAAACAACGATGCCCTGTTAAAACTCTCTCCTGTGTGATTTTTCATGCACAACCTGTTCCACTTTCAACAAATTTGATCTCTAGTGACTTTGAAGAGAGAATATTTGATGGTTACACTTGTAATGGGTACAATGTGATGCTTGTTAATGTATTCTGCTCTCTCCTGTAATGGAAAAGTCTTCAAACTAATACATTAATTACCCCCATGATGTTTTCGAAAACAAAAAACCAGAAGCAGCGTTGTATTTTCAAACAATATATTTGTGTTTTTCTTCCCACAGAGTGTTAGCAGGCCAAATAAAAATATGTGTCTCCTCATTTCTCTCTCTCTCCATGCTGTCAAAATCTTGCCAACAATTCTTTCATCATCTATATTCTTCCAAGACAAGCAAAAGCCTGAATAGCTTTGTGAGAGAATCAGGAACTGAAAAGGAGGTGCTCTTTGTCACCCGAGGAAGGTGACAAATGGCACAAGTCCAACTCCCTACTTTGCTTTTTGTAGGTCACCTTTAAGCTTTTGTCAGAGATGGAGGAGTCTTGCCAACCACGACAAGCCCAGGAGCTCTTGCTGGTAAGGCTTCTAGCTGTGGGACTGGCACAGAAAGGAACTTGGTTGAAAAACGATGTTCCAATTTGCTGAGATTGCCCAAACGTCTTTAAAATGTCAAATAACGGATGGGCTGCCAATCTGCAAACGGCTCGATTGGAGTGATAGAGCAACAGAGTCTCTTCTCCAAAATCACTGAAGCAACTGTGTTACTTAACCTTTCTTATATTCTTACATTCACAGCTCACTCCTAAACACATTTATTTGAAAGGAAGCTCCACCGTTTCAGCGGAATTTACTTTTTGATCAATTTGCAAGCAGAGATAGAAAGAAGAGAGGAAGCAGAGAAGTAGCAAACAGGCCATAGCTCAATTGGGAACAAGTCAGGGTGCCAGGCTGTCAAGCTAGTTAGCAGGAAAGACTGATGTGGTGGTCTGGGTGGCACTGTGGTCTAAACCACTGAGCCTCTTGGGCTTGACAATCAGAAGGTTGGGAGTTTGAATCCCCACGACAGAGTGAGCTCCTGCTGCTCTGTCCCAGCTCCTTCCAACCTAGCAGTTCGAAAGCACACCAATGCAAGTAGATAAATAGGTACCACTGCGGCGGGAAGGTAAACGGCATTTCCGTGAGCTCTGGTTTCTATCACGGTGTTCCGTTGTGCCAGTAGCAATTTAGTCATATTAGCCACATGACCCGAAAGCTGTCTGTGGACAAACACCATCTCCCTCGGCCTGAAAGCGAGATGAGCGCTGCAACTCCATAGTCACCTTTGACTGGACTCACCATCCAGGGGTTCTTTACCTTTTTTTTTTCTTTTTCTTTTTGTACTAATTATACTTTTAACTGATCAATTTACAAGCAGAGATAGAAAGAAGAGAGGAAGCAGACAAGTAGCAAACAGGCCATAGCTCAATTGGGAACACGTCAAGGTGCCAGGCTGTCAAGTTAGTTAGCAGGAAAGACTGATGTCTGGGTGGCGCTGTGGTCTAAACCACTGAGCCTCTTGGGCTTGCCAATCAGAAGGTTGGCAGTTCGAATCCCCACGATGGAGTTAGCTCCCGTTGCTCTGTCCCAGCTCCTGCCAACCTAGCAGTTCGAAAGCACACCAGTGCAAGTAGACAAATAGGTACCACTGCAGCGGGAAGGTAAACGGAGTTTCCATGCGCTCTGGTTTCCATCACGGTGTTCTGTTGCACCAGTAGCGATTTAGTCATATTGGCCACATGACCCAGAAAGCTGTTTGTGGACAAACACCATCTCCCTTGGCCTGAAAGTGAGATGAGCGCCTCAACCCCAGAGTCCCCTTTTAACTGGACTTAACTGTCCAGGGGTCCTTTACCAGTTTTTAAGCTACAATTTGGTCAAGCAGCAGAGTCAGTCATTGGCCTCTTGTGCTACCGGACCCTGGTGAATTGGTACTTTTGATACCAACCTTTTGGTGATCTACAGTGATGGGACTTAAAGCAAACCAGAGATCAGACCAGCTGCTCCTTCCTCGAGTGAGCAACAATTATTTTTGCATTTTCCTTTTCTGTAAATCAGTTTCCCAAAGTGGGCGATACCGCCCCCCTGGGGGACTCTGGAATGATCCTGGGGGGCAGGGCAGTAGTAGCCTTGTGTGCAATTGGGGGGCAATGAATAAAAATAAGGGGTGTGTGTGGAAGCATAAAGAAAGAATTTCTTGAAAATTCACAACGTTTCACCTGTTGCGTAATGACGCTTACCAATGTAATGCAGAGTTGAAGTTGAAGTGATTACTTTATTTTCCAAACACACACAAAATGCAAGTTAAAACTGATCTGTGGTCAAGTCCGTCGACAGCATCTTTCTTTCCTATGTTGTAGGATGTAGGTAGAAATATAGATACATAAAAAGAACACCAATTTGTCATTGCATCTTTGTTCACTTAAAGAAGGTAGATTTCCAGGGGTGCGCTGGGTAATTATTATTTTTTTCTGAGAAAGGTGCGACAGACCCTGATGTAGTGTGTTCTATGGAAGAACAGAACAGACACAAGAAGTCTTATGAACAGGCAAACAGTGGTGTCACAGAAAATTAGGTGCTTTTGAGATCCCTGTGCTTTGAGATCTTTTGCTTTGAGATACCTGTACTTTCCTTTAAGATTCTTGAGTTCTGATCGCGGCAAAATGGAAGAGTAATGAAATCCCCTCTATTCAAGATTGGATCCAAAAGCTGACAGAATATGCCAAATTAGATGGTCTATCAGAAAAAATAAAGAATAAATCAAAACAGGAATTTGTTTCAAAATGGGAGGTTTTCAAAGAATATCTGAAAAATAAATATAGTAGTTTAAATTCTGTTGCAGCATTCGAGGAACTTCAGTAATAGTTGCAAGGTAGATATAAGAAATTAGATATATTAAGAAAAAGTTTGATTATGATAAAAGTGTGTATTGGCAATAAGTAATATGAAATCAAAATATGGAATAGACAGGAGGTCAGGTCTTTAGTGTTAAGACCAATATATGTTTTATTGTTTGCTAAGAAAATTATGTCTCTATGGTTATTCCTGTGTGTAATTTGGTATTTGTGTTTTTTTCTTTTTTCTTGCTGTATCAATAAAAATCTTTTTTTAAAAAAGATTCCTTAAGATTCCAGCCTAAACCACACTTCCTTGTTGCATTTATTCTTTACCACTTGCATGAAATGAAGACCATGTTCCCCACACCTGGTCTACCACAAACCCTAAGGAGGTCACATACTCTTTCCATTTCACAGATGGGCAAATGGGCATCACGGTTGGTGGTTAGCTCAGTGACTCTGGCTGAATTTGGGTTCAAATTCAGCCTTATCAGGGTCTGATTACATTTGAACAAATGAAGGTTAGGTGCCGAGAAGACAAAAAAGGTTTGCTAACAGTTGCTACGGGATTATACCAAGCAATGTTCCCAGAAACATCAATCCATGTGTTTTCAAGTTTGGCTCTGTCATTTAAAGCCTATTACGTGCAGTTAAACTGGAACAGATAAAAGAAAGACTAGGTGTAAAATACATACACAATCTGTGAAGTGGGAGAGGCAAGCAAATGTAGAATTAGTGTGAAGAGGTGTGTGTCCATCTGAACTTTTTCTATTGTTTATTACCGTAGATCATGACATGAGTAAAGGCTGGCATAACTTAATATGAGTAAAGATCTCCATTATGAACTTTTCTTGAACCTGGTGCCAGTCTTATCTCAAACCTGTCCTGGAAGGCATCAAGGAGACATTTTGAGCTCCTAACACTTGTGTGTCAAGATCACCACATGCAATCTAGTTACTGGCCAAATTTAATCAACACCTCCTGTAGAAGAATGGTTCCCACCTAGATAAATAGCAAGATAAGTTTAAGACAGCAAACAAACAAGGATAACCAGTTTAGTCATTTAGCTCACCAGGATTATATTCTTTCAACTTTTAATTAAGCAGAATAAACAAAACGGGAAACAGGCAGGGAACTCTAGGAGGAGACAACAGAACGATAGAAATATTGAAATTTTGCTGTCTGAAGCAGCGTTCGTATATTCTGTCACTTTCATTTCATGTAATAAACCAGTCTTCCTTTATTTCAGAGGTGCCCAAACCTTTTCCAAAGAGGGCCAGATTTGATGAAGTGAACATGCGTGAGGGCTGACCAAAGTTGACCTTTTTTTTGGATTGAAGTTGTTCAGCTTTTTTTAGGGCTTACCCCAGGAAATAAACTGCCACAGGGGCAGGATTGAACCGAATGGCGGGCTGGATTAGGCCCCCAAAATGGACTTTGGGCATGCCTGCTTTATTATTTCTTCTGTGTGAGAACTTCTTGTGGGCATTAAGATTACAGGTAAACACACATTTGTAACAAATGCATGCTAGCAGACAGGGCTTTTCTTCAGCCAGAACTCAGTTCTGGCACCTCTCAGGTGGGCGCCATTGCCATTCTAAGAGAACAAAGGAGGTGTTCATGGTGAGCTCTGGCACCTCTTTTTCTAGAAAAATGGCACTGCTAGCCGAAGAGCCTAAGCCTCTGGGTAGTGCATGTATGAATACATGTCAGTGCTCAACACGCATGTTGGTCCAGACAAATGCATTGACTTGTCAGCCTAGCCAAAGGAACCAATGGCATCCCCTTTAGAAACTGTGAAAGAAGATTTGCTTCAAGAAGTCCTGATAGCTCTGGGCCACATTTGAAGTCTAGCTCTGTGGTTAACTGCCATTTACCAAATGCCCCAAAGTGTTACCTCAGAGGCCAGGGAGACGCCAATGTCTCTCCTCAAATGCCCTCCTCCTTCATACTATGTTGCACTGTCACCTTGTCCCCGTAGTCCAGGGGTCAGCAAACCTTTTTAGCAGGGGGCCGGCCCAGTGTCCCTCAGACCTTGTGAGGGGCCGGACTATATTTTGGAGAAAAAATATGAACAAATTCCTATGCCCCGCAAATAACCCAGAGATGCATTTTAAATAAAAGGGCACATTCTACCCATGTAAAAACATGCTGATTCCTGGACCATCCGCGGGCCGGATTTAGAAGGCGATTGGGCCGCATCCGGCCCCCGGGCCTTAGTTTGCCTACCCATGCCGTAGTCTTTGCAGTACGACGACGCTATTGGCTCAAAATCCATCCCAATGAAGAAACGTGAGAGGTAACAGGCTAGGTAAAGCAAGCCGGAAGGCCCGGGTGGTGGTTGTTTTAACCCACAGGTGAGTTTTCATCTCTTCTTTTCCTTCTTTTCTTCTGCTAAGGGTGGTGTCGTGTGGAGCAGCAAAAGTCCGAGAAGGGTTAAGGATATTCCTATCCACCACAACAGGGCATGAGTCTCTCCAAAGAGCAACTTGCCAAGAAAAGCCTGAAAAGACAAGAAGGAGACTTCTGCTCAAGCAACTGCCACCCTGTACTCCTTCGGAAGGAAGAGAAGAAGATAGACATAGTAATAATAGCAACGAACTTGGCCCACTGGCTGGATGTTCCCCACCCCTGGGGTCTGGGCAGCTGAATACAGTGGTACCCTGGTTCTCAAACTTAATCCGTTCCGGAAGTCTGTTCCAAAACCAAGGCGTGCTTACCATTGAAAGTAATGCAAAATGGATCAATCCGTTCCATACTTTTAAAAACAACCCTTAAAACAGCAATTTAACATGAATTTTACTACGAGACCATTGATCCATAAAACGAAAGCAATAAACAACGTACTGCAGGTCACACAATCAATCAATCTGTAGCTGAACACAGCCACAAAAAGAACCAGAAAAAAAGCAAAATAAATGCCCCAAACAGACAGACCTCAGAGTAACACTCATAACAGAAGCGTGGCATTCAAATTGGAAGCATAACACATTTGGCTTCTGAAAAATGTTCGCAAACTGGAACACTTACTTCAGGTTTGCAGTGTCTGGGTTCCAAGTTGTTTGGAAGCAAGGTGTTTGAGAACCAAGGTATCACTGTACGTTGAAATCGGAGAAAAATAGGTGCTTTAATCCCAAAATTTTACGTTGCATTTACATCTGGACGTTTCATTTTCCTTCTTAGGAACAAACAGCTTCTTTTTAAAGATTCCCTCTGCTAGAGTGCCTCACAAGCACTCGCAAGTCTCGCAAGCACCTATTAAAGGGGTTCCAGAAAGCGAGTTCTTGAAGCAAGGACTTTACAAGAAGACACTATTAAATTAGGACTGACTTATCAGAGGTTCGGTTAAAAGCAACTCTGAAAGGTGGCACTGAGCGAAGTTGCCAACCTGGATTCATGTACGTGCTCAGAGACATTTTTTTTTAAAGTAAGGAACACCACTAAAAATACCATTTTCTCCTCCAGCAGCAACGCCTCACTATTTTGTGCTGGTTTAACGTATTATATTATTAGCAGCATTGGGGTTCAATTCTTAAATTTCATTGCGCGGCTCTTTCTCCTAGCCTGATTTATGTTACAAAAGTAGAGAACGGAGTACAGTACCCAAGAACAGAAAAAGTGTACAGTGGTACCTCGGGTTAAGTACTTAATTCGTTCTGGAGGTCTGTTCTTAACCTGAAACTGTTCTTAACCTGAAGCACCACTTTAGCTAATGGGGCCTCCTGCTGCCGCCGCGCCGCCGGAGCATGATTTCTGTTCTCATCCTGAAGCAAAGTTCTTAACCCAAGGTACTATTCCTGGGTTAGCGGAGTCTATAACCTGAATTGTATGTAACCTGAAGCGTATGTAACCTGAGGTACCACTGTATAGGAATTTCCTGCCAATTCATCATTTCACTCAAAAACTGGTCTTCCAAAAGTATCATGCAAATGTACGTACAGTGGTGCCCCGCAAGACGAATGCCTCGCAAGACAGAAAACTCGCTAGATGAAAGAGTTTTCCGTTTTGGAGGTGCTTCGCAAAACAAATTTCCTATGGGCTTGCTTCGCAAGACGACAATGTCTTGCGAGTTCCTGCGGGTTTTTTCCCCTTTCCCCCCCTTTTTCTAAGCCGCTAAGCCGCTTATCAGCTGATCCGATATGCTGATAAGCCGCTAAAAGCCGCTAAAAGCTGCTAATAGCGCTAATAGCACTAATCCTCTATTCCGTCAATGGGTTTGCTTCGCAAGACAAAAAAACCGCTAGACGAAGAGAATCACAGAACGGATTCTTTTCGTCTTGCGAGGCACCACTGTAATTCAAGAAAATCTTTAATAAAAACAATAATAATTTTTTTAAAAAAGCAGTCAGGACATGCTTTGACCGATCACACTGGCTGTCCCTAAGGCGTCACTTGTACTTACGGAAGAGATGAAGTTAGACGCTGTTGAGGTCAAAGTTGCTGTAGCCGAGGAGGAGGAGTACCTTAAGGCTTTGGCAAAGAAAGTCCACATGACTGCGTTGCATGCAAGGACAAGGCCACCACATCCAATGCGAAGCATCATGGGCAACTGTGGAACAATTGGGGAGGGACATTTTAACCGCACTGCATTTCCCACCCATTTCATGAGATGGAGATCTGAGGGAATTGCATTGCTAAAATAGGGAGCTCTGCGGAGGCAGAAAACATGTTCTGGATCTGCTGTGCCAATGGCGACAGAGCAATTTCCATTCTTCATTTTCAATCAATCAAATCTTTATTACGGTCACAGACCAGCATGAGTAGCGTGGGGTACATTCATTTTGGAAAGCTAAAAAGTATTAAAACAGAAGGTATATAAAAAACACTAAAAGAATCTAAAAGAAGGGTTAGGAGCATTAAACGGATGTGGAAGAGCATAAAAGTTTAGTATATAAAAGACGATAGGTATCACTTTACAGCGCGCTCTGATATGAGTGTGCATTAAATCTAGTTTGTGGCACAGGTCAATTCTTCGTTTTGTATGAAGTTCTTCAGGGGAAGAATGAATGAATGAATCTTTATTTGCGTCAGCCATCGGCTATAGCAATAAAAAAACAATACGATATACAAAGAATAGAAAAAGTCAATTATATAAAATACATTTTAGGGTTTTGAATCCATAGTCAAATAGTGGACCTTATTCTGATTGCCCCAGCTAAAAACCTTGCAACCTTTGCTGTCACCTGTTCATCCTGATCTGCCAAGAGAAAGGGCACTGTGGCGGTGGTTGGGCGACCCGGAATGGACAATAAAAGAGGGGTGATAATCTCATCCATCAAGTCTTTATACAGAGAACGAGAGAAATGAATGAATGAATGAATGAAGGAGAACTCCAGAAGAGGCCAAGAAAATAGTAGTAGTATGTCTTCATACTACTCCATTCTTCATACTGCTATCCATTCTGAAGGAAATTAGCCCTGAGTGCTCCCCAGAAGGACAGATCCTGAAGCTGAGGCTCCAATACTTTGGCCACCTCATGAGAAGAGAAGACTCCCTGGAAAAGACCCTGATGTTGGGAAAGATGGAGGGCACAAGGAGAAGGGGACGACAGAGGACGAGATGGTTGGACAGTGTTCTTGAAGCTACAAACATGAGTTTGGCCAAACTGCAGGAGGCAGTGGAAGACAGGAGTGCCTGGCGTGCTCTGGTCCATGGGGTCACAAAGAGTCGGACATGACTAAACGACTAAACAACAACAACATATCTTCCTCCATACAATTTAGGATCACAGAGGCGATGGCTGGAGTTTGGAGGAAAAGAAGGCATATCCTTATGGGCTCTAGGAGCCAGAGCTACAGTCAACTTCTATAGTCTATCCTTCTGGAAGAACAAACTCATAGCTGTGCGTGATGGCATAAATTTCAGAAGGTACAAACAGACACTGGTCAACTTTATTCAGATGGTTATGATGCATCTGACGGAGCCTTGTTTTTAACCACTCATTTGGTCACCGCTGGCGACCAGGAATTCCCTCCAGGTAAGTGACTGAGCTGGCCAAGCAGGGACAAAGCGCTCTGCCTTGCTAGCTCCATCGGCTTCTGTCCTGTGGAGGAAATGGTTTCACTTCTTCTGCAACAGCTACGGAAACAGGCTTGCTTGGGTAGGGGGGAAAATCAACTGCTTTTTACGCATAAGTGTAAAGAAAGCAAAATGGGTCAGTAGAAACAAGACCACTCTGGCCCCAGTTCAGATCTTTGTTGGTGTATTATATATAATTACCTATGTGCCCCATATTTCCTCAGAGTTAGCTAAAGCCAAGTTCTGATCTGGATTCACTCTGGTTCAGAAGCCGGTGATATAAACAACTCAGAGCGGAATACTAAAAGATTATGGATGAGCCTGTCAAGAGTTTTAAATGTGAGGAGACATCACCCAATTCAAGCATTCTTGAGCAGGATCTTTCTTCTACAATTCAGGAAACAGCTTAGCCAAATGAAAAAAAAAAAACTGACTGAGCATTTCTCAACTAAATTTAGCATTCCAAGGAACCCTTCTTCAAACAAACTCTGATTGGCAAGTTCTGAAGTATTTACTCTGAGCGAAGTCCGATTGCGCTTGGCAAATAATCTTTCCTATTAGCAAATAGCTTTTGCAACTTCAGGTGAGATTTGCATGCTTATTGCCCTGTTGCGGGGGACAGAGATATCCGTACGCATGCCACACGCACACAGAGCAAATTGATTTAAACAGAACCACACATGTAGAGCCAAAGCAGCTTACACCCTCACACAGGCCCGAGGGAGCACTGGACACATGTCAAGGGCACTTTCCAGGCAATGCAACTCTTTGTCAACTCTTTATTGACAAAGATAACACAGTCGCTTCTACAGCTCTGGATTCCTACACACACCAATCTAGCGACTAGGCAGCCGTTCCCAGATCTGCACTCTGTGGACCAATTGCAGCAACAGGGGACCACTCTCCCTCCACCAGTTTATGTACCTTCCCCTGTTGGGCTGCATGCAGGCAGCCAGAGACTGTGCCTGTGTGGCAACGTCCTCTGCTCATCCCTTTTCAGCCCCCTTCTGGTTCTAGGAAACGGTGGTGCGGGAGAGGGTGGGGAAACACTTCCGTTTGCCCGGCCTGCCTCTCCCTCCAGCTCCGAAGCTTCTCCTGCCTGACTCTTGTCTCCCGGCTGGTACTGTTCCCCACAGACCACTGCCCCCCTCTCCCCGGTGTGCTCACTGTCAGAATCCTGCCAGTTCATGACTACACAGCATCTTAGGCTGGCCCGAAGCAAATGGGTGTGAGGAAGAGTGGTAGCTTGTCATGCAATTCCCTCTTCCACACTGCTATTTTAAGGTGCAGGATCCCTACTCTGGCCACCATAATATAAATGCAAAGACACAGGGGAATACGATTGTATATCCATCTTCATGGATGGTCTAAAAGATCATTTCCCTTTCTTGAATGGTAATGTGAAGGCAGCCCTGTTTAGGGAAGTTTTTAATGTTGGATGTTTTATCACTTCTTTATTATTATTATTATTATTATTATTCTGTTGCGAGCCACCCAGAGTGGCTGGGAAAACCCAGTCAGATGGCTGGGATATGAATAAAATAAATAAATAAATAAATAAATAAATAAATATTTATTTATTTATTTATTTATAGCCCGGAAGGGACGCGGGTGGCGCTGTGGGTTAAACCACAGAGCCTAGGACTTGCTGATCAGAAGGTCGGCAGTTCGAATCCCTGCGACGGGGTGAGCTCCCTTTGCTCAGACCCTGCTCCTGCCAACCGAGCAGTTCGAAAGCACAAAGTGCAAGTAGATAAATAGGTACCGCTCCGGCGGGAAGGTAAATGGCGTTTCTGTGCGCTGCTCTAGTTCGCCAGAAGCGGCTTAGTCATGCTGGCCACATGACCTGGGAAAAACTGTCTGCAGAAGCAGACAAACACCGGCTCCCTCGGCCTGTAAAGCGAGATGAGCGCTGCAACCCTAGAGTTGGCCACGACTGGACCTAATGGTCAGGGGTCCCTTTACCTATTTATAGCCCACCCATCTGGCAGGGTTTCCCCAGCCACTCTGGGAGGCTCCCAACAAAATATTAAACAGAATAAAACTTCAAACATTAAAAACTTCCCTAAACAGGGCTGCTTCAGATGTCTTCTAAAAGTCAATAAATTATTATGATTTACAATTATTATGGACTTGCAGCATGACCCAAACCTTGCCTCAGGCATTTCCCACTGCATCTTTGGGTCCCAAGTGTGTCTGTCAAGGATGAAACTCCACGGGCAAATGACCCTGAAAATCTCCGTGAATATGTACAGGGACATGTGGTTTCTGTTGTTAATGCAAATCCTGCCTTTGTGGGTCTGCCCTACGCAGCAGGCAGCTTACATAAGGTGGACCTGACAGAATACCAGAAGGAAAAGAAATGGGTGCGGGTGGGAGAATCAAGCACGGAATGGGCACAAATAAATGGTCCTTTGAATAAACAGAGAAGAGAAAGGCGTTGCTTCACCGTGGGGATTAACTGGCCTCTGCCACACCTTTGGGTGCCTTCGGTTACCCGGTGGCCACCCAGGCAGGCTTTTGTGTTGTACCTTAAAGATGAATGGGGAAGCAATCCATTTCCCACTGTGTGCCAAGAGAGGAGGAAAAAAGCATCTTCCAGGAGGATCTAAGGACAAACTACATGTTACACAGGAGACCTGTGGCTGGGTCTCCCAATGGGCGCATTCCTAAGGAAATTCAGACTACAAAATTGTAGTTCTGGGGTATTTCACCCTCTCCCACGTACAGTGGAACCTCGGGTTGCGAACGTGATCTGTGCGGGAGGCACGTTCGCAACCTGCCGCGTCTGTGCACGCGCGGGTCACAATTTGGTGCTTCTGCGCATGCACAAAGCGTGATTTAGTGCTGCTGCGCATGCGCAGAAACCTGGAAGTAACCCATTCTGGTACTTCCGGGTTTGGTGCAGTGCGCAACCCAAAATCGCATAACCAGAAGCGTCTGTAACCCGAGGAACCACTGTATTGATTTTCTGATTTGCCCTCCTCCACACTTACTGTTTGCCGCATAATTTTAGTTATGATTTTTTTAAGTACAGCATTTATACCCTCTGAGAAGCTGAAGGCAGAGTGATGCTTCCTTGTCCTCCAACTACAGGGCAAACATACGGAAGAGGAGGGCAATTCTGTGCTGGAAGGAAAGAATGAAGAAGCTGGTGGCCCACGGTGGCTGCATTTCATCTATTTATTTTTTAAAGAAAAGATCAGGAGATCCACCCAACTTTACTTTGATCCTTAAATTTACCTTTGCAGGTAAGCTGCACTGTGGGAGCTGGAGTCCTGTGAAAAGCTCAAGGCAATGCAGCCCAAACTGTAACTCCTTCCAGCACCACAACCATCAGGAAGCTGGCTGGCTGGGGAGAAGCCACAGAATGGGGGCCTCACAATGCTCAGGTTTCTTATGGCATCTGCAAAAAAAGGGATACCATTTCCCACAAGCTGCAGCACTTGTGCACTCTGTGTTTGGACGCCCTTAGCAGAAGACTTAGCAGAAGGTTCATATAGTAAAAGCTATAGTTTTCCCAGTAGTGATGTATGGAAGTGAGAGCTGGACCATAAAGAAAGCTGATCGCCAAAGAATGGATGCTTTTGAATTATGGTGCTGGAGGAGACTCTTGAGAGTCCCATGGACTGCAAGAAGATCAAACGTATCCATTCTTAAGGAAATCAGCCCTGAGTGCTCACTGGAAGGACAGATTGTGAAGCTGAAGCTCCAATACTTTGGCCACCTCATGAGAAGAGAAGACTCCCTGGAAAAGACCCTGATGTTGGGAAAGATGGAGGGCACAAGGAGAAGGGGACGACAGAGGATGAGATGGTTGGACGGTATTCTTGAAGCTACCAGCATTAGTTTGACCAAACTGCGGGAGGCAGTGGAAGACAGGAGTGCCTGGTGTGCTCTGGTCCATGGGGTCACGAAGAGTCGGACACAACTAAACGACTAAACAACAACAAAGCAGAAGACACTACGGTTCTTATTTCTGAAAGCTGGAGTTGACTTGACCAGTGGCAGACTTGGTAATATGGTGCCCTGAGCAAAGACCTTTGCCACTCCCCCTAGATATTTCTTATTTTCACAATAGTTCCTTTTGGTAAGTTCCTTTTTTAAAGGATTTTCTTCTTCTTATTATTATTATTCTGATCCCTGTCAGAAAGGTGCCCTATGCACCCACAGCTCCCTAAATTCGGGGTTGACTTTACAGCAAGGTTCCCCATCTCTGATCAAATTGCAGACCTACAAGAACCTCGGTATTACGATTCTTCACCATATTGCAGCTGGAGAGCGAGAACTCGAGAGCCGCCTCATGGCAAAGGTGAGATTTGCACATGAGATTTCCCAACGCACAGCTCAGTCTCTGAAGCTCCAATGTGATGCTTTTGTTTCACTGAAAAGCCACGACTCCCCTCTGCCTTAGAAAATTGCCTCCCGGCCGGAAATTTAATTCCTAAGACACCCCAAACCCCAGACAAGACTGGCAATTCTGGCGCGCGCAAAGCAAAGACGTCTCCAAAACTTTGCACAAACCGGGACCATCGGGGCGCTTGCCGTGTTTCTTTTAAATCTCTGCTTTCCCCTATGTAAAACCGTGTGTGTGTGTGTGTGTGTGTGTGTACGCGCGCGATCCGTGGCCAGGAAACGGATCAGACCCCGAGACACTAAAAGCACAGCGTAGGATGAGACGCACGGATGAAAACTGATGCGCTTTCGGAAGGTCGCTTGGAGAGGTTTCCCAGCTGCTTTTGCGCGCGTCGCTACATCCATCCATTAATTTTTTTTCGTCTCTTCCGGGACAAACGGGCCACAAATCCCTCCCCAGCTGCCCAAACGTAGCGCTGCTGCGCCCGATCCTGCCCTCGGGAGGGAGCAGAGGCCGCGTCTTACCCAGGAGCAGGCACCAGAGGCCGCCTCCTCGCCTCCGACGACCGCGGCGCAGGCTCCCCGCAGGTAATCCGCCCCCAGGGCCAGCTTTGCGGAGCAGGCGGCCAGCGCCCCCAACAGACCGGCCCCGGCGGCGAAGGCAGCCCCCCAGCCGGCTGGCATGGCGACTCCGACGCGCCAAACACACGTGCGCAAGGGGACGCCCACCACGTGGCTCCCAAACACGCTCTTCCGGGTTGGGTCAGCTCACGTGACAGCCCTGCTCCGCCCTCTTTTAAGAAGTGGCTGCGATCGTAGACAGAGTGTATTTAGTTTTATTATATTTCTGTACCACTTTATTTTTAAGGGGGGAAAATCCCTTTAAAAAATGCCCAACATGCGCAGAGGGAGGGAGAAGGTGGAAGAAATATATATACTGAGGAGAAACAAGGGGGAGGGCAGAGAACACACGCACAAAAAAAATGGAAAAGGAGCCCAGGTAAAAAACTCCACCCCCTAAGCAGGAACAGTACTAGCTACCAACTAGCAGTAAGGAAGTTGAAAAGAGGGGGGAATTCATTATTTTAGAAACAAGTTATAAGAGCCGATAGCTATGCAAATGGCTTAAAAAGAACAGAGGGATGAGAAGAGGATTGAAAAAGAGCCATGAAGCAGCTACATTAGGAAGATTTGGACATGTGTATAAGAATTTTAAGGTCAAAGTGGGAAACCTCCCCATTGTCTCTTTCCTCACAAATCCTGTCTTAAGGGCACATTCAAGATATGAACAGGGTGTGAGCCTGTGACTTAGATTCAGGAATTAAGTAGTTCTAATGACAAAAGGGGATGCTGGTGTCGCTGTGGGTTAAACCACAGAGCCTAAGGCTTGGTCGGCAGTTTGAATCCCTATGAAGGGGTGAGCTCCTGTTGCTCGGTCCCAGCTCCTGCCAACCTAGCAGTTCGAAAGCACATCAAAGTGCAAGCAGATAAATAGGTACCGCTCTGGCGGGAAGGTAAACAGTGTTTCCGTGAGCTGCTCTGGTTTGCCAGAAGCGGCTTAGTCATACTGGCCACATGACCCGGAAGCTGTACGCTGGCTCCCTCGGCCAGTAAAGCGAGATGAGCACCGCAACCCCAGAGTCGTCCGTGATTGGACTTAACGGTCAGGGGTCCCTTTACCTTTAATAACAAAAGAGTGGCCAAAACCCAGATAATGCAATCAGGTAACTTGCCAGACAGGAGATAAACAATGCACTCAGATTTCTGTTGTTCACCGCCTTTTCTGTGATGTAGGTATGACATTTCTGGGGGTGGTCTTGGACTCCAGGGCAAGCAATTTTAAATGTATATATAAGGGCTTGTGCACCTGTGCTCAAGGTCTCTCTCCCCCCCCCCCTTGTGTGGGGAACACCCTGTTGCAACAGCTTTAATAAAGATCAGGCTTACTAGCTGCCTTGCTTCTCAATATTCTCTGGTTGGCCTCTGTTATTTTCTCCTACCGATAGAGAACTTAAATAGAGGACTCTATATGGGCTCTTGGGTACCCCATAAGGGAAAAAGAGGTTTTTTTTTTCTTATAACATGTATGCAACAGGAGCGGAAAACCTAATCATTTTTAAAAAATGTTTAATTAATTTGGATTTATTTGTTAAAATTTGGAAAACTAGTAAAAATTAAATACAAAAAGAAAAGAAAAAGAAACAAGTTATTATCCAGGTCAATTTCTGCAGAGCCAACTTAATTTCACAACATATTTTCGTTTATTGCCTCTGGTGCCCGTGCACCAGTTTTAAATTCTAACGTTCCCAGTCTTCTGTAATAGGCATCCATGAATTTTATTCCGTCTGATTAGTAATGTTTGTTGTGATCTTCCAGGATGAGCTGGGTACAGTTGACACACACAACCACTGCTAGTTAGATGGCAATGCTGGCAATTATGTTTAATATTGGTCTTGGACCGTTTACAGGAATGTTTTTATATTATAGGGTGTTTCGCTAAAAATGACCATTAATTACAAATAAAAAAGCAGTTCACACTGCCTATAGTATCAAATATAAACTTAGTTTTATAAGAAAAACCTACTAGTAGAAAAATTAACAATTAAACAATTCATCTAATTTCCCTCACATTCAGTATATACACATTCTGAAAGAAGTGCTAAAGGGATTCATCTAGGAAAGGTAAGGAACTTAAAAATTCGTACGAATACAGTACATCAATAAGGAGTCATGGTGATAATCCCAGCACCTACAACACGAGACTGAATTAGCACCATGGCTTGGTAAGAAAGGAGAATTTCACTGAGGCAGAAGGTCTACCTGCAGCAAGAAGGCTTTACTCAGAATTTGTAACATAATTCGCAGCAACCCTGATTGAGACGTTTCGCTAGGAAGGATGAAGCCCAGTCGCATGTCTTTGTGAGTAGAATTAAAACTCTTGGTGCCGTTTCAGGATGGATCTTGATCAAATTCACTCTTTCTTTTCAAAAAAGCGTTTTCAACACGAAGCACTTGAACTGTCTGCAAAAGAGAGAACAACACTCAACGAGAATTGCAAGGGTTAAATGCAGACACCCAGGCATGCTTACATATTTAGAAACTCGGATCTGTGAACCAAGCTACTTGAGTCTGGGCTCAAGAAACTAGAAAGAAGAGCTCCTATCTCAAAGTAGGAACTCCAGAGAATGTTGAATGGAAAGGCCGAAAATTAGATCTATTAAGTGTACAAAAGTATTTTCTTCATCAAGTATTTGTTCCAGCTCCCATCGGAAGCTAAATTGATTCTCATCTCATTTTACCTCCATCAGTTTAGCATTATCTTTCTTCAACTTCACAAGGTACTGGATCTTCTGGTTTAAATTCTGGTGACCCACCAACTTCCCGTTCTCTTCTGCAAGATACTCAATCTGCTTCCTTAGCGAGGACATCTCCTGTATTTCAAGAGAAGCACCAGAGCAATAGTGAATGGAGCTTAAATGGCAAAGAATTCAACCCAGGGGTCAGCAACCTTTTTCAGCCGTGGGCCGGTCCACTGTCCCTCAGACCTTGTGGGGGGCTGGACTATATTTTGGAGGGGGGGAAATAAACGAATTCCTATGCCCCACAAATAACCCAGAGATGCATTTTAAATAAAAGCACACATTCTACTCATGTAAAAACACACTGATTCCCGGACCGTCCGTGGGCTGGATTTAGAAGGCGATTGGGCCGGATCTGGCCCCCAGGCCTTAGTTTGCCTACCCATGAACTATAGCTTTAATGCTTTCTTTAAAGCAAGGGTGGCTATCTTGTGGTCCTTCTCCAGATTTTGCTGGACTGCAAATCTCATCATCCCCTGACCATTTGACTACGCTTCTGGGGGTCATGGACTTAAGACAACCCCACATTTAAGCCTACTTGAAAATCTCTCACACGTGGTACGAACTTGCTCTATTTTTGTTCAAACTCACAACCCAACTCACAGCAAACAAACCTTTTCAATTTTTGCCCTCTCTTCGTAGGTTTCCTCCAGTTTTGATCTCATTTCTTCTTTCTCGGTGAAGGCCTTAAACTCCAAAGCTCTTGTCCGTTCCACCTCTTGAAGCATTCCCTGAAAAGCAGCCTCCTTGTTTCTAAGTTCCCTCCTGGCTTCTTCTAACCTGCCAAAAGTGATTGTACATTGTGAATCTGACTGCCCCTCTAAGAAGTTTATTCACCACTATTTATTCTGCAGCAGGAGTTTCCAACTTTTCTTTTTCCAAATGCAGAATTTTACACTTTTAAAATATAGCTGGGAATTTATCACCAACTAGAATTTAATGAGAGTCCCATGGACTGCAAGAAGATCAAACCTCTCCATTCTTAAGGAAATCAGCCCTGAGTGCTCACTCGAAGGACAGATCCTGAAGCTGAGGCTCCAATACTTTGGCCACCTCATGAGAAGAGAAGACTCCCTGGAAAAGACCCTGATGTTGGGAAAGATGGAGGGCACAAGGAGAAGGAGACGACAGAGGATGAGATGGTTGGATAGTTTTGTCGAAGCTACCAGCATGAGTTTGACCAAAGTGCGGGAGGCAGTGGAAGACAGAAGTGCCTGGCGTGCTCTGGTCCAGGGGGTCACGAAGAGTCGGACACGACTAAACAACAACAACAACAACAACAACTTAATTGCCTGATCTTCCAGTGTTTGCTACTTGGAAGTAGATGATACTTCGTATCCTGAACTCTCACCCTCGTTTGGGTCATGGGAGTGCGGGGAGGAAAGCGCAACTCTTTTATTTGAGAATAATTTGGTGAACTGACACACTATTAGCTCAATTGGTTAGAATGTGGTAACGCCAAGGTTGCAGTTTCAATCCACGCATTTTCCTGCACTGCGGGGGGTTGGACTAGATAATCACCAGGTTCCCTTCCCACTCTACAAGTCTATGATTCTAATCCCTTCATCTGCCCTCATGATCACTAAGGTAATTCTACCACATCACACTGCAGCTTTACAGACCAAGGATGAGCTTTACCACACATTTGTTCACACAATAGATAAAAGTAAAAGGGTGGATTTTCTCCTCTTTCAAAGTAATATCACGGAAGCATGTAGATTCTCAGTTATTCTGAATCACTTCTCTGCTCTTTAGGGAAAAGATCTGTGTGATCACTGGAACATTTCCGACAGGGCTGGAGAATCAATGGCCAAGGGGGTCAAATTGGACCATTGCTTCATTTTATCCAGCCTCAGATACCCTTGAAAAGTGTGGATCAGGTGTTACGTCAGCTGACCTGATCTGCACCTTCAAAGCTCACTTCAGGTGAGGAGGAATGCCGTTGAAAAGCCGCCAGCACTTTCAAAGCTTTCTGCAGGTACTGTTTGTGTGTGGACCCCAACTGGTGTGTGTGTGTGTGTGTGTGTGTGTGTGTGTGAGAGAGAGAGAGAGAGAGAGAGTGTGTGTGTGTGTGTGTGTGTGTCACGGGGCCCTGATAGGAAAAAAAAATGTTTCCCACCCCAGGTTTAAGATGTTGCTTTAAAATGAAAATGAAAAAGATTGGCAAGCTATGCAAGATAAAAATCTCAATTCTTATGACAAAAGATGTAGCAGAATTATCATTATCAATCGCGGAATAAGGACACAATCTAGCCAAAGCTATGTTGTTGTTCTTTACACACCTCCAATCCCTGTTGAGTGATTGTGATCTTAAAATTAGGACAGCAAAAAACCCAGTGTCATTATTTCACTGGTCACCCCAGGTGCATTAGAAATTTTCACTTTGATTGGAACTTACACCGGAGACAGAAAAAAGTCAGTACCTTCAATAGGGTTTAGCGCTGTGTCCTAAATCAGACAATGATGCTTAGTTGCATACTTAGTAGCAACTTTCACTAACTGAGATTACAGTCCTGTCCTATTCTAGTTTCAGGCAAGTCCCACTGAGCTCAGGGAGACTTATTTCTGAAAAAACATGTGTAGAATTGGATTGCATGTCCCCCATATTCTGCTGGAAGAAGAAACCACATAGGTTTTATAAACTAATGCAAGTATAACAATATTTAAACTTCAGAGGACACTGAAGTGCTTAGGTCAATAGGCAGATGATTTGTACCTCTGTATGGCTTTCATTAAACATTGATTGACTAGACTAAAAAAATTGCAACACACATTGATTTAAGTTTTAATTAGAAACTTCCTTTGCTGTTGATGTTGACAATCCTGGAAAGAGGAAAGGAGTAGAACAGCATGTTCCATGTCCAAGAAAAATGTTTGAAATCAGAATCAGGCCCTCAAATAGAGAAGACTGCACCGACAGAAAATAATGCAGGCATCTTGATAATTGCCTGTCACTATAATCTACTATTTCATTACTTTACAGCTATGTTATTTTCACTTCAACTTTTCTTAACAGTACTCCAATTATTCTACTTGCCCCTCCATCTGAAAACTGATGCCATGAATTCCTGTTTGCCGGAAATAATTTCTGAAAGTAGCTAACAGCTCTTGGATTTTTTTGTCAGTTTCTCACATCAGTTATGAAAGTGATTTGAGACTTCTTGTGCATAAAACCCTAATAATTGCAACTGACTGATTACTGTTTTTGCCATGTAGGCTATCATTTATAGTGTTGTAATCCAGGGAATTTTCAACATAAGCATTAAGGTGTGAATTGTAACAACGCCTGCTAACTGCCAGAAATACTTGCCTCCATCATTTATTGTGAGAACCTTTTGAAAGCTGCTTTGAGGGCTATAATGCAGGATATAAACATTATAAATCAATCAGTTTAAAACACATTTCCTTCCTTGTAATCTGGTTCTACTGTACTCAGTTCAATCTTCGGTTCCAAACCAGCTTCGTGTGATTTAAATTTGTAAAAAGTACTTAATTAGAAAGCAGCCTTGTGGCAAATATGCAAGTTTTCTGCTGCCATCTGCCGGCTAAAAGCAAGGAAGAAATTGATGTTTCAGAAAGCCAAGTCACTCCATTTGGAACCCTTGTTTCTTAATCTTAAAAGTGAGTATTTCGTGCTATGCATACTTAGATAAGCTGTGTAATTGAATGATTAATATCTGTGCAAATGGTTAATGTTTTTAATCAATTCAGAAATTGTCAGCTTACTCTGATGTAACTTTCAGTGTTTCTTCCAGTGCTTTACTCTGGGGGGAAAAGAAAGGAAATAGAACTGTACTTAACTGCGGTATTTAGAAGTTATAGCAGCAATGATACAACGTTATTCAGCAACAGTCAAGTACAGTGGTGCCTCGCAAGACGAAAAGAATCCGTTCTGTGATTCTCTTCGTCTAGCGGTTTTTTCGTCTTGCGAAGCAAGCCCATTGACGGATTAGTGGATTAGCGCTATTAGCGGCTTAGCGGATAAGCAGCTTAGAAAAAGGGGGGGGGGAGGAAAAAAAACCCACAGGAACTCGCAAGACATTTTCGTCTTGCGAAGCAAGCCCATAGGAGATTTGTTTTGCGAAGCACCTCCAAAACGGAAAACTCTTTCGTCTAGCGAGTTTTCCGCCTTGCAAGGCATTCGTCTTGCGGGGCACCACTGTAATCTGAAATTGGCAATGACCAATTTATGCATGTCCATGCACAAAATCCATGTGACTTTTAAAATGGCCCTAAATGAGCCCAGAAAGGGCAAAAGGGGCACGAGAACAGTGCCTAGCAATCCCACGAGCCTTTGCAAATGCAGTCCCAGGAGCCCTTGCGTTGCAGCCTGTGGAGAGCAAGGTTTAGAGGGAGCAATTGTGGTGGAGTTTGGAATCTGGTAAGTGCTGCTGGTTTTTTTAAGGGTTTTTTAAAGGTTTCCAGAGGTTTAGATGGCATTTACAGGCTTTTTCCAATGGTGTTTCAAATGTACAGTGGTACCTCGGGTTACATACACTTCAGGTTACATACAGACTCCGCTAATAGTACTTCAGGTTAAGAACTTTGCTTCAGGATGAGAACAGAAATCGTGCTCCGGTGGCGTAGCGGCAGGCCCCATTAGCTAAAGTGGTGTTTCAGGTTAAGAACAGACCTCCAGAACGAATTAAGTACTTAACCCGAGGTACCACTGTATGTGATTTTACTTAAAAGCACTGTGTCGTGGAACGTAACTCCCGTGTAAATGGGGAGTTGCCTGTATCTGTAACTATAGCCACCTATAGAACCTTGTTATATTCTTGAAGAAAAATGCAATTTACAGTGGTACTTTAGGTTACATATGCTTCAGGTTACATACACTTTAGGTTACAGACTCCGCTAACCCAGAAATAGTGCTTCAGGTTAAGAACTTTGCTTCAGGATGACAACAGAAATCGTGCTCCAGCGGCCCGGCGGCAGCAGGAGGCCCCATTAGCTAAAGTGGTGCTTCAGGTTAAGAACAGTTTCGGGTTAAGTACGGACCTCCGGAAGGAATGAAGTACTTAACCCGAGGTACCACTGTATCTCCATTTCAGTGCTTGCTGTTAGCTCTGCAACTGTTAAAAGACTTGATGTTGATAGAAAGTACATTGTAAAGATAAGTTTCCATAGTAATAACATTGCTTTTTTCAGCATATGGCTGTGATATATGCAACTACCAGGGATTGTGGTTAGGACAACCCCCCCCCCCCTGCACCGCCCGGAAAGTCATGGCGGAGCAAGCAGGGAGTTGAATCCAGAGCAATTCACCCGAATTAACTAATTTCTTTTTTTACTTTTTCTGTATAATAAACTTGACTGAAATAACATAATCAAAATAGTCAAAGTTAAACCAATAGTTCAAGTAAACAAATTCAAAACAAGACAGCCATAATTAAACCAAAAGATGCAAGTACCTTTGCTAGTTTTCCTTCCGCAATTTCCTTATCTCTTTCCCTTAGGTCTTTAATATCTGGATACTTTGTGCCGCTGTCAAGAAACCCAAGGATGAGAAATAGTTTATTTTGTTTTATTTCTTTATAAATAAGAATTCTTGCCCACCGTTTGCAAGGTCCCAGGGCAGATCACAACGTTACAATCAACGGCAACTTAAAACATGCAAAACAGTATATACAATTTTAACAAGTAATTATCAATTACCATTTAAATATCGGGTTTTTAAAAAAGTATTTGGAGCATGTGAAATACAAGATCTTCCAATATCACTATTCCCCATATTGCAGATGGATTAGGTACGCTATACCACAAAGACAAAGGAATGTAAAAAGGCCAGGAAATTGGTCGCGATCCCACGACACCATGTCTCAACTGCAGCTCCAAAGCATCTGTGGAAACAGAGGAGTGTTGCCAGCTCACCTCCATTTTGGGTCCCTACAGGACCACCTTGGCTCAAGTTTCCATTTAGTTTGCATATGTAAATTGGCAAAATCTAGTAAGCTAGGACAAAATGCTTTTGCAGTTTCCTGCCAGCATTCTATATCAAGATGGGCATAGGAGTGTCTATACATTGGCTTGGGACCTCTTGGAATCACCTCTGCTTAGTCTCCTCAATTTTCTTATTTAAATAAGGCAATATGTATTGCTTCTCAGTTGTATATGGAGAAACTTGGGTGTTTTAAGTGTCCTTACAAGAAGTAAGCCCACATAGAATCCACACCTCCTTCTCTGTAAGTTCAGGGCAGAAAGACAAAGATAATCATACCCCCATTGTTCCCCAGGAAATTCCAGGACCCAATCTACTCTTTAGTATTGTTTTCAAAGACTGTAACTGGTCTTAGACCTTGAAACTTGGTGTGAGATTCAAGCAAGACTCCGAGATCCAAGAGTAGCCTTGCTGGGAACAGTTCAGTCTGGCTGGCTCTTGAGCTTGGCGCCCAAACTCACACCTTTAAGCCCCTAAACTCTAGGTGATTCCTGAAGACGTCTTACTGCAACTTGACTGACTCTGAACTCCTAGCTCTAGGTGGCTTGTTCTGTACTCCTGCACCCAGTAGGTTCTAGCTGTGGTTGAGAATAGTCTTTTCCCTTTTGCCCTAACACTATGGTCCACACACTTCTGGGGTTTTGACAGGGCATAAGGAAAGGGGTCAACTTTCCAGCTGCCACCAGTTCAATCTCACCCCCTGCCCTGCAAACACTGACGCCTCCTCCTCTTCCTCCTTATTGTCCCTACCAGTCCTTTTTCTGGGACAGTCTTCAGTGTTAACCTGCAAATGGCCTGTGTTTTATTTTCTGAAGAAAAGCTCAAATTCTGGAAAAGCTCTCATCTTTTCTCTTTTGTTCCCTCCAGGGCATCTTAGAAGGGCACACGGATACCTAGGCCACATTCCTATGATTATGCATGCTGTGCTGCTGCATATTTTGAAACATGTGCTGGTTTCTGAGCTAGCTCTACCAGACTGATAGTTGCCTGTCCTCTGGCAGAACAGAACCAGTGCCACAATGGGGGAAAGCCCCGAATCCAAGTGCTTGAGCGATCTACACCCCTCGCCTCTCATTTGTGCTGCAGAAAGACTTGCTCCCTGAACAGGGGAAAATAGGTATGTTGGAAGGCAAATATCCTTGGAAAACACAACAATAAAGTTTTAAAAGTCAACTGTAATAATGTGCAAAGTCCAGTAGCATTTCAAACTACTGGTTCAAATTCTGCAAAACAAAAGAAAAAATGTTCCCTTTAGTTGTTACTGAAGAATTGTACACAAGCCATCCTATTATTTGGCACTGATTTGTACCTCATCTTTCTTCCTCTCTTCACTTCTTCAAGCTGGCTCTGCAGATTTCTGTTGCTTTCCATTAATTCCTGCATTTCCAGACGGAGGTTTTCCAGTTCACATAACTGAGCCTAAACAAGAGGACAATAGGATTCCGTTGATTTGAAATAAGCGTTTCATAACAGTTCCAGGTATTCTTGAAGTCCGTACCAAATTTGCATGCTTCACATCAACAAAAAAAGTCACAAAACTCTCTCCAATCTCTGTTTGCCCAATGGCATGTTTGCTCTCCACTCCTTTTAAAAATACGCTCCATCAAGATTATTAAGATCATATTTTCAAAATGGCAGCACTTTAAGCATGTACACTACAATACTTCACAAATGATCAGATTCAATGTACAAAATGCTTGGAGCATTTACCTTTAGTCTTAGAATTTCACTATTTTTAGCATCTCTTTCTTCATTTAATTCGGATACAAGACATTCCAGGGTAATTGCAGAAGCTGTCCTATCTGCTATCTCCTGCTCGTGTGTTTCGAACAATCTTGCCAGACTGTTGGGAGGAGTTCGAGGGCTCTATCAAGGAAACACAAAACCATTTGAACAGTTAAGCAGGAAACTCTTTTAGAATATACGACAAGTGCTTATGGGACAAATTTATGAAACCTTTGTACAGGCATTGCTCAGTCAAAACAACACAAATTCTCGCCGATTTTTGCAGCCACTTAGTCCAAAGGCTCAAATTACCATTTTATTTGATTGGCAATGAAAAAGGGCATTCACAACAGGGGCAATAATGAACAGCCTTTTACCTCTAGCACAGCTCTTTGCCTAGTTATAGATCAGGACCTCTCTTTTGACAGACAAACTTGCAGGTATACATTTCACGGAAGTAACTGCAGGTAATAATAATAAAAAATGATTTCCTAAGAACAATCATACCTGTGGAAGGGTTGTGACTGCAGAGTCCATAAACTGGTCTATTTGGCGCACTTTAGCTTCATATTCACTTCTCCTGTTTTCCAATTCTCCTGTCCTTTTATCCAGCTGTAGAAAACGGCAACACATCAAAATACTGGTATTCAAAGGTCACAAATTGTTGCCTATCTTGACTGACATAGGCAGCAAACATGGTTCTAGATATTTCTCCTGAGAATCTGGAATATTTCCAAATGTTTCATACTGCTAGTTCCTAAGTCTACCGTGTATTATAAAACAATACACATCTGCAAAGGTCTCTGGGAGCACAGGTTAGACTTTTATACTGAGGTAGCATGAAAGCATTTCAATCTGGATAACACATCTTCAGCTGCTAATGGGTTTCCTCTGTATCCTTAGAGTCTGTTGTGACATTTGAACTGATGTATATTCATAGCCTACTTACACTAGTAAGGAACCGATATCGAAAGGGACTGCATTTGGGTTTCTAGCCATAGCCAGTGCAAGCTGCAATGATGGGCTATGGTTGCAATGGCGGAAGAACTTAAAGGGTGTGTGAGAGAGGAGAAACCCCATATTGCAAACTTGCTACTGCAGTTACTGGACCTCATGGTGCAAGAAGCACCATAGGTGGGGTTCTGGGGAAAATGACTTTGGCAATCCCACCCACCCCTGGTGGACTGGCACAGAAAAAATAATCTGGTGCTTGCCATGAGCTTAAAAAAAAAGAAGGGGGAAAAAAGACCCTAGGCTGGGAGCCACCATTTCAAAACTACCAACAGAGTTGGCCTGTGATTTGGTGGCTGTTTTGAGGACACCACACAATGGTAAAAATAATGGCAATCCATGAGATCCTGAAGTGGGAGCTCAGTCTTGGCAGGAACTAGGAGAAAACCTCAAAAGTGCCACTGTGCCCACATTAGTGACCCCAGTCCTAAATCATAGTTGAGCATTATGTCTAAACATAGACACTCTTATAACAACACAAAAGCAACCAGTCTGGGCTAGGATAGGTCGGGCCAGGTCAATAAGCTTATTTTTCCTCTTCCACTATTTCTCAGAGGTGGCAATGTTCATATTTACCTGTTCCTGAAGTTCTTGGATCAATGCTTCTTTCCTAATTAGGTCTTCTTGTGCAGACTGAAGAAGCACCGCATGTTTTTTAGAAGCTTCTGTTAAACTGCTCAGCTGCTCAGTAGTATGTTGTAGTTCTTCACAAATAATCTCTTTCTACGTAAAGCAAAGAACAGCAGCAGCAACAAATAGCCTAGTGATTATATGGCCAATGGTATAATTAACATGGTAATATACACAGCCTTCACTGCCCCTCTATTTTTCCTCAGCTGCCCTTTAAAAATAAATGCAATAGTTGCCATAACTGCAGTCCGTTATCCAGAATTATAAACACAAAACTAGGATGATAAGTGGTACCTTGGTTCTCGAACATAATCCGTTCTGGGAGTCTGGTTGACTCCCGAAACCGTTTGAAAACCAAGGCGTGACTTCTGATTGGCTGCAGGAGCTTCCTGCACTGAAGCGGAAGCTGCGTCGGATGTTTGGCTTTCGAAAAACGCTCGCAAACTGGAACACTTACTTCCGGGTTTGCAGTGTTTGGGAGTCGATTTGTTTGGCAACTAAGCTGTTCAGGAACCAAGGTACGACTGTAGATTGTATTGCATATCTAGGAAAAGTGATCTTATTCTAAAGTAGATGAGTGCAGTACATCACTATCTTATTTCTTCCCCATCCCGGGACTATTTTTAACCACACAACTCAAATATACTTTAAATTGAGGCAGAATCCAGAAAAAGTGTGCAAAATGAAATCCGTAACCTACTATGGAGTTATGAATCTAAACTAGATTTATTTATGTGGTGGTGAGAGCACTGATAATTCTGAGTCAGTTTAGGAAAGAAGAAAAGGATGTACAAACAGATACATTTATTTTTAAAAAGCTACTCCTTGTGGGAGGACGACAAAGTTACCCAGAATCTGCGCAGAAAGCTAGGCAGTGGGAAAAGGGAAGGGGTTATCTGCCCACATGTTGAGATAAGGGTGTGTGATTTGTGTTCATAAAGGAGGGGCAATATTTCCAAGGATCCACTACAGGAACATAAATCTAAACATCATCACTTTCAGTGTGGCAACTCTGGTAAAGGTAAAGGGACCCCTGACTGTTAGGTCCAGTCGTGGGTGACTCTGGGGTTGTGGCGTTCATCTCACTTTATTGGCCGAGGGAGCCGGCGTACAGCTTCCGGGTCATGTGGCCAGCATGACAAAGTCGCTTCTGGTGAACCAGAGCAGTGCACAGAAATGCCGTTTACCTTCCTGCCGGAGCGGTACCTATTTATCGACTTGCACTTTGACGTGCTTTCGAACTGCTAGGTTGGCAGGAGCAGGGACCGAGAAACAGGAGCTCACACCATCACAGGGATTCGAACCGCTGACCTTCTGATCGGCAAGCTCTAGGCTCTGTGGTTTAACCCACAGTGCCACCTGCATCCCAATGGAACGCAGCCTAAATGTCTCTTCACTGGTTTCCAACCACCACCACTGACGAAACCATTATTCCACACGGCAAGGATTCAAAATTTGATTGTTTAAAGCAGGGGTAGTCAACATTTTTTTTATACCTACCGCCCACTAATGCATCTTTCTTGATGGTAAAATTTCCTTACCGCCCACCAGTGCTCGATGGAAGGAGGATTTAGCTTGTGCTGTAGAACCTGACCGCCCACCTAGAATCCTGAAACGCCAACAACTGGGCGGTAGGGACCGGGTTGACAACCCCTGGTTTAAAGGGTGGCAGTTGAGATTCGATCAACAGCACTCACATCAGGAAATAGTATGTTCATTCCCAATTCTTGCTAAACGATTGTACAAATATATCATACATGCTATAGGCAGCTTTCAACAGGGATACAATATGAAATAGCACCATACACAAAGACTTTACCTCAATTCTGTCAGCGGCTTGTGCTCTCTCCAAGGCCTCTCTCAACTCCTCAATTTGCTTCTCCTGATCTTCTATAATTGCTCTGCTTTCCTCTTTTGCAGCCAAAGCAGAATTATATTTACACTAAGAAAGCAGGAATGTAGAGATGTCAGGAAAACAACGTATATTAGATCTATATTTCTACAGGTCAGTGAAGATAATTGCTGACTACATCCATTCTGATACACATCACAAAGTCCACCAGTTCTTCATAATTAGTATAAAGTAGGTGAATAAATGAGCAAATTGAGTTAATTTGGATATGCAGAGGATATTAAAAATAAACTTAAGGAACCGCAGAAAGAAGGGGAAGGAAGTCAAGTTTTGAAATGTTAAAATGATTGTAAAATTAGTGAAATGTATAAACTTGAAAAGTATAAATAAAATTTGAAAAACTGGAAAAAACCACAACTCTTCATAATTAGAAGACTAAGGGGGAATAAAAAAATCGAGTGACTCAAAAAATACCACAAAATAATTCACCCAAGATGATGACCATCCAACAACATTAGTTATTTACTCAGTTAAAGACCATCAGCTAGAATCTCCTATTAACTGTTAACGTTTTCTCCATGCTCTGTCACTAGACTTCTTTTTCTGACTTTTGAAACATCTAGGTTACTGCTCTAGCATGTACATTTCAAAGCTGGTTTTCTGGTCTATGGAGGTGATACACACAGTTCAGTTTTCAGCCCGGCCAAAGAAACCAGAAGCACTCAGCACAACCTACTGTTGATCTGTTACTCCACATTGACACATCGCTCTGGGTTCCCTATGGGAAAGAATGGAACATACTTTTATGTCCTCCAGCTCACTTGTAAGCCCTTCTATGCACTCTGTCTTCCGGCTAATGGATAGCCTCATGTCCTGGATCTGGTTCATCAGGTCTGACACAACTTCCTACAACAAAAAGAACAACGTTGTATTGATCTTGATTTGTTAAGGCATATAATTCCATATAGCAACTATGTCACAAGGTATTATTGTGTTTTTAATATTCTGTTGGAAGCCCCGGCCAGATGGGTGGGGTATAAGTAGTAGTAGTAGTAGTAATAATAATAATAAGTTTTTAAACTCCTTGGACCAGTATCAGGATGGTGTTTGTAAATGACTCTCTCATATACCCACAAATGTATCAACCCTTTAACCAAAACTTTACCTTTAAAAAGTGTCAAGTTTGTGAGAAAACATTTTTCTCTCTCATTAGGTTCCACACATCTAAATAAATTAAGTAAATGAAAGTTTTTTTAACTGGGATCGCAAAACTTTGATTTACTGTATACAGAATGCCTGCTACAGCAGGGGAACCTTTTCTTTCCTGAAGAACAAACTTATTACCCAAACAACAATATCAACTCTCTCTCTCTTGCTCACACACACACACACACACACACACACACTTAGGCTATTTTGTGCACAAGTTGTATCCATACCTTATCAGCAGCATTTGTTTTCTGCAGAGAAACAATAACTTCCTCAGAAGCAGTTAGATTTTGCTCCAAATTCTGCAACTTTATTTCCTAAAGGGAAAAAAATGGCTTCAAATTAACTCTCCTTGGATTTGCAAATATAGCAGTCAACTACATTTACCGAAAATCTAATTTTAAAATGCTCCATTTGTAAGCACACGCGGCTGTACCTGCTGCTCACATCTTGACACAATTTCGGAATATTGCTTCTCTAGCTCCACGATTTCACTAATTTTCAGGTGTTCCCTAGCAGAGAACAAATACAATCACTTATAAGGGACAGAAGAAAAGGCACTAACCCAAGTAAACTTTGCAAGTTTGTCTTGTGCTATAATTTTAATTCAGTTATGCTCTATAGTATGAAAATGGCACTACAATTGTTGTCTGAAGAAAGCTCTTCCCCAAACTTACTGGAATTGCTGTTAGCTATCACTTACTACTTCTTGTGGCAAATCTTCCACAAAGAAATGCCATTTAATAATGAGAGCAATTAAATTTCTATTTCTAGTTTGCAAGTGCAAACAAACAAAACTTTGGTTGATTTAATTTTCAACTATTTTGATTCAGGTTCATTATTAGGGAACCAAAAAAATTTAACGATAACCCATTCCTTCTAACTATATAGAGTAGCTTTAATTGCTTTTGAAACACTGTCTCATTTTGCTGCCCAGCATCTTAAAACAGCTAACCCACAATAGGGTGTTACTGTACACCATCTTGGGAAGGGTGGGATAAGACTAAAAATAGTGGGCATTTCGGAATTGGTAGAGTAGAACATCTAATGTACAGGGCATATTTCAATTACTTCCTCCACAAAAAAGGGATACTAATCAAAAATGTTAAAATGATGCAACCACCAGCCCAAAATTGAACTCTGTGATTTCATACGGTTAAGACTTACTTGGAATTATGCTCTTTATCTTCTTGTAATTGCATTGTTAATTTTTGATTATGTTCTTTTTCACTTTCCAACAGGCCCAATGCATTCTAAAAGATAAAAGATGTACAAACATTTGGCAAACGGTTGCAGTATTTTCAGTTCTTTCTTTAACGTTCCTAAGTACTTCAGTAAATATATAATATTATTAACCTTAGGAAAGCCTCATTAATGAGACAGCAGCGCAAGGCTGCCAGTCCTGGCGTGTGCTCCCTCATTTTGCCAGTCATTGCAAGGGCAGTTAGGGGGTTTATTTGTTGATAAAAACCCTGAGCAATTTCATAAGGATCCAAATCGCTGCTGAGATACAGCCCCTGCACCCGTGTCTGATCTAACACAGGGTGAACACAGAGCTTCTAAAAGCTTTAGACAGGAAGTCAGTGAAGGAAATTTGTTCTGAAGGCCAAGCTTATAGAATTAGTGAATTTTTGCAGAAATACATAGGCTCATCTTCAGTTCCACCAAAGAATTAACTGCCTGTGACAGTAGTAGCTGTTTTAACATAAGAGGGTATTGTTAGGGTGTGAAACCTAAGACGCTGGCAAGTTAGCAATGTCATGTAACTTTAAGTAGTCAAGCTCGTTAAGTTGTTAAGTTGCTCAGTATATAAAGAGTGTTTGTTTTCTCTGCCTGTTGTGGGGCGTGAAGCAAAATGTCCGAAAGCTCCGGAGGTGTTTCTGTTATCTTTCTGCAATAAACCTGTCTTTGGAAAGACAGGCTTCCCTGTGTCGTTATTTCTTTGCTGCTGAGACTCTGAAGCTTGTACTGCAACAAGAATCTCTGCACTGGACTTAATTAATGCTCTGTAAAGAGAGCTGTTGCTGGTGGCGCAGCGGAAGCATTTACTGGACCAGTACAAACTCTCTTAGGTATTCCTTAGAAGCAGATAGACAAGTAAAGGTAAAGGGTAAAGGGACCCCTGACCATTAGGTCCAGTTGTGGCCGACTCTGGGGTTGCGGCACTCATCTCACTTTATTGGCCAAGGGAGCCGGCGTACAGCTTCCAGGTCATGTGGCCAGCATGACTAAGCCGCTTCTGGCGAACCAGAGCAGCGCACGGAAACGCCATTTACCTTCCCACCGGTGCGGTACCTATTTATCTACTTGCACTTTGACGTGCTTTTGAACTGCTAGGTTGGCAGGAGCAGGGACCGAGCAACGGGAGCTCACCCCGTCGCGGGGATTTGAACCGCCGACCTTCTGATCGGCAAGCCCTAGGCTCTGTGATTTAACCCACAGCACCACCTGCGTCCCGATAGACAAGTAGAAGCCTGGAAATGCAATGGCTCTCCCTCCTTGTCTTCACCTGTGTAATGCATGTTGCATAAATGTTTACACTTATATGTGTCCAATCCGATCTTGCAGTAGGTGGAGGGATTGGGGCAAATTGATAGTTTGCTCCTTTCTCACTGCCACGAATCTTTTCATTATGCTGATCTATACAATGTACAGTTAAAGGTGAAATCCTTTTCGTATTCATTACTTACCCAAAGCTCAGTTTTCAGTGCTTCAGTTTCTTGCTTGCTATCAGTGAGCTGCTGCGTTAGCTGGTCAGTCTCAAATTTCAGTATTTCCTGCAGGTTGTCATAGTCATCTTGCAGGCTTGTCTTTCTTTCAAGAATGTTTTCGTATTCGAGCCTTCGGTGAAAGAATATTACATTACTCATAATGCATCTGGTTTTGTCTTGCACGTTTCAAGTTTCAAAACAAAGTTAGTACATCACCTCAAGGATTAGTGCGGGGCCAAAAGACGGCTGGAGGAGAGAGAAATACAGAGCAAGAGGCCAAAGCAAGTAGACCTAGGCACACTGGTGAAGTCACATCATACAGATATATTTTATATCTTTCAAGTACTAGAAATCCTTTTGATATAGGCCAGAAAAAGACTAACACCACTTCCAGAATGCAGCTAATTAATAAGACTAAACTGGCTGTTGGTATCCGTTTTTTACACAATACCGTGGTACCTCAGTTTTCGAACATAATCCATTCCGGAAGACCATTTGACTTCTAAAAGGTTTGAAAACCGAGGCGCAAAGGGCGGTCTGCCAATTCAGTAGAGAAAATTGTGAAAAATAGATACACACAGTGGAAGCCGTTCAACTTCCGAAGGGCTTTCGAAAATGGTAACATTTACTTCTGGATTTTTGGCATTCAAAAATGGAAACGTTAAGCAACAGATGTCCGAAAACCGAGGTACCATTATAGACCAAAAGGAGGCCTTTCTATATGATGCAGTCTAAAATCAGTGGTTTTCAATGTCCTTCCAGGAACTCTTTCTACTTCAACAAATACTGATTTCCAGATTCTGGGCCATTTTGTGGGAGGTACCCTGTCAAACAAGGCAAGACCCTCACAATTGCCTCATGTGAATTGAGGACATACCCTAAAGCACAGCCAGACTCCCCTGTAGCTGTGCAGTGTAAGAGAAGATTTCTCTGCCACTACAGATCTTCTCACTGGCAAGTCCCTGACAAGTTGCCAAAGGACCCCTAGGTGTCCTAGAACACAACTTGAAAAATCAGATGTAGACTGTCATCTTAGCTTATTTTCTGATAAAGGAATAGTTTCTTGTGAATATAAGCCCAATTGTTGAAATAAATTACTGTATAGACACCCCGTAAGGTTCATTTTATTTTAGCAATCTTCTGCTAATTTGAGCCTGTGGAACTTGAAGTTAGCATTTTAATCCCCCCACAAACCAAGGAGACAGTAAAAGGAATAGCACATAACCAAATCTTCCTCTTGAAAATATTACACAGCTGGTACTTCAGTGTAGGAGACAGCAGTTCATGTGAATATCATGACATATGTAGATGGTTCAGCAGTCACCACACGTGGCAGCTTACACAGAGACATTTGTGCACATTTTCTCTTATTCAGAGGTGCTGTTCATATGGAAATATATCAAGTTTGAAATAGCCCTTATTCTCATGTATTTAAGAAGCTTTTGTTAAAATAACGGCATACCTTACGTTATCAAGCTGCAGTTGTACATTCATATGTCTGCTAGAGAGTTCACCCATTTCTTTTTCTTGAGTCCTTCTGAAATGGTCATATTCCATTTTTACAGCAGACAGATCCTTGTCTGCAGACTGCAGGACTATTCGTAAGTCACGAACCTCAGTGTTTAACACTGTTTGGAAAAAACAAACAAAATCCTTGTAAAATGCACTTGTAAAAAATTCCATTATTACATACCAATATTCACTTGATGTAATACCAAATATTCCAGTCTTCCCTGAAAGCTAAAGAAATATGCGAAAGTTCCAACTAAAGCCATTCTTGGTTTTCAGAAGAAAAATACTCAGTAAGTAGTAAAGTCAAATTATAAATTTGGGGCAGCTATGAAAGGCAAAACCCTACGAAGATCACAAAAGCACTTCAGTAAGTAAAGAATTCAAGGAATGATGCCAAACCCTTTTTCATGTCCAGTTGTATTGACTTGGGATTAAGCTGTGCTTTTTAGCATATACTTCAGAAAGCATTTACTGCCATAAAAATTGTTTTATCATACTAGCTGAGGCACATTCATTATGCAAGCAGAGATTCGTTCCTCCACTATTAGCAGTGTTTAGAGAAGCAACCAATCTTCAAGAACCCAATATTCCATTCCATATGTGGTTGTTTCTATTCTATGTGATATTCTAGGGGAAATGTCACGCTTTGAGAGAAAGAAGTGCCTACGTCCTCTTTTCAGATTTTTCTGATTAATGGTGTGCCTCAGACTCTGTGTATAGCAGATTTCAGAGCTTTAGCAAATGCACTACAGTGGTGCCTCGCAAGACGAAAATAATCCGTTCCGCGATTCTCTTCGTCTAGCGGTTTTTTCGTCTTGCGAAGCAACCCTATTAGCGGCTTAGCGCTATTAGCAGCTATTAAAGGCTTAGCGGATTAGCGGCTAAAAGGCTATTAGCGGCTTAGAAAAAGGGGGGGAAAGTGAAAAAAATCACAAGACTCGCAAGACATTTTCGTCTTGCGAAGCAAGCCCATAGGGAAATTCATCTTGCGAAGCGCATTGAAAAACGGAAAACCCTTTTGTCTAGCGGGTTTTTCGTCTTGCGAGGCATTCGTCTTGCGGGGCACCACTGCAATAATTCTGAGTGAAGCCCAATAACTCTCATTGATTTAAATTCTTTTCTGTCTTTCTACCCAGAAAGCAGCATGGCAGCTTCCAACAAATGCATACACATACATGGAGGCAACATCTATCTCTCTACCATTTAGGGGAACATATTTTCCTCTCTCCACCCAATTCTATTGGCTGTGCCCACTGACTCCCATTCCATTGCAATTTTCAGACTAAAGACAACTAAATGGTCCGCTATGGGGTTACCTACAAAGAACAGTGACCCATAGCTCTACAGAAAAATTGAATTAATTTTGAAAAGATGAAGGTAGTGGACCTATTTACCCCATCTCAGCAAAAGACAATTTTCAGCCATACATTTTGGTCACATGAAGGTAGTAAAAACAGTGCACAAAATGGGACTGTTTTGTGCTGTACTAGAAAAAAAATACATCTTTGGTAAAAAATCAGGCAGAAATCTATTGTTATCCAAACTTACTGTCCGCTTTGCTCTGAGTGTCTTGGTATTGTTTCTCAAGATAGTCTAGCTTTTCAAGAAGCCCTTGCTTTTCAGTCTGCCAATTGCTTCTTTCCGAGGCAAAGAGCTTCAGTTGGAAAAAGAAGAAGTCAAACAATGAGTGCTTGAGTATGATAATGGATATGTGTATGAATGCCTAGGATGTACAAGTTACAAAGGAACATTGCCCGGCTCTTGTTGTTCTGACTGGATGGTTAAGTCTTGGATTCTGTTAAGTCTTAAAATGGTATAAGCAGCCATGGACACTTCAAGAAAAATCTTTGCATGCAGTTAAAGTAAATAATGAAGTATTATGTCAGATAGTAACAATAACTGAGCTAAGCTTTCTGCTTCCTCCTACAAGAGTCCTTGCACTAGTTCTTTTACCTCTTGCACTTGTGAAGAATGGTGCTCCAATTTATTAATATGCTGCTGAAGTTTTACAGTTTTACTTTCTTCGGCATCTAGTTTGATCTGAAGAGTGCTTAATTCTTCCTGCAACAGGACAAATAGGGAAAACTAAGCAAATTTATAATCGTACTAGCAACTGCTTTGCCGCTACTAAGTATTTTCTTCTAATGCATTTATATATTCCTGCACAAGCTTATGGGGTATGTAAATACATTGTAAATCTACAGGAAGAGTTCTAAAGCCCTAGCTTTACTGTATTGTAAATGCAGTCAGAATCCCAATGTCCAAATACAGCTAAACGGCTAAAGAGGAAAGTTTCCATAGAAAGATGAACAGCGTCAGATAGCTCTCTCATTTGAACAGCCTTTGCACGCATTTTCTAAAAGCACTCAAGTAAAATCTGAGCATAAGTAGTCCCTGCTGGATCAGACTAAAGGTCTATCTAGTCTAGCAACCAGCCATTGTCTCCTTCATTATTAATTTTCAGGAAGAAATTAAAAAAAATACTGTTTACCCAGGCATTAGATGGCTCAAAGGTTCCTGGCAACCTTGAAATTATTAGCTTAGATGCTTAAAATATTTTAAAATTTATTTTTAATGGTATTGTTTTACTATGTTGGTGTTTGCTACTCTGAGCTTCTTTGAGAAGAAGAGTAGCAACTTAATAAATAAAATGAAGTTATCCAAGTTGGTGGACATCGCCACCTCTTGCAGGAGCAAATTCTATAGTTTAACTATGTCTGGTGCGGAGAAGCATTTTCTTCTTTTCTCCTGAATCTTCCAACATTGTTTTATTAGATGGCCCTGGGTTTTACTATTACGAGGGAGGAAAACGTTTTCCTATCTACACCATGCCAAATCTTATGCACCTCTATCATGTCCCTCCCTTACACACCTTTGTTCTAAACCAAAAAGACCAAAATATTGTAAACTTTCCTCACAGGAGTCACTTCAAGCCCTCGATCATTTTGATTGCCTTTTTCTGAACCTTTTCCAGTTCTTTTTGAGCAGAAGCGAGTAGAACTATACGCGGTATTCCAAGTGCAATCTCACCACAGGTTTGTAGATCTGCCTGAGACTGTTGACTTAACTCATACCTCCTAGCTCACAGCATCTTGATGAAACAATTATAGAAATCTGCATTTTGCATCCTGAAACTTCACCTGTGCCACTCTCAGCTCTTCTGCAACAGCCTCATAGGCTTGTTCATTCATCTCAGGAGGCATGGGCTCATTAAAAATATAATCGTTATCGCCTGAGCTTTGAATATCAACAGACTCCGGGCTCAAGGTTTCAGGGGTAAATCGTGCCACTAGTCGAGATCTTAGCTGATAAGCCTTTGTTGGGGTAGCGATATTCTGTAATAGAAATGATTTTTTTTTTTTTAAACACACACACCATATACATAGGTAGAAATACAGGAATAACATGGAAGTAAATTTAGAGGATTTGCGTCATATGGTAAGTAAACTTAAGGAACTTCATGAGATGAAAATGTTCCTGCCTTGCCTCCTCTTGCAGCCACTTATTCCTGCCCCCTGCCTCTCTGGTGGGTTAGGAAGCCCTCCTGAACAGAGCATATGGGGTTGCTGAGGGAGGGGGAAATCACCCCAAATTGTATGTAAATAAATTTGAGCCCAGCTTCAGCTGGGGAGGGTGGGATATAAATAAAAATTTATTATTATTATTTTATTATTAAGTGCAATCACTTTCAGTTTGCTTGAATCTCTCTCCTTAGCTCTTTTGTAGCATTCAGACGTCTGAATTCCAGGTTCCTTTCCTTATTTTTCTCAAACAGCATTCATCTATGAAACAGTGCATCCCTATTATAAAACATGGATTTTAATGCATGCACTCCCTAAGTGAGAATTTTCTTTTTGCACAAAGATCATTAACATTCCTTCTATTTTAAACAGCTAAATTAGCTTTCCTTATCATAGCCTCATACCTTTAAAGTTTCTCGGTGTATTTTATTAAGATGGGAGACTTCCTGGCGTTTACATGCCTTAGTTGCCTCTAAAATTTTCTCAAGGTGCTGGTTCGCCTTCTGCAGAGACAGAAGTTCCGACTCAAGCTCTATCTGTTTTTTCCTGTTAAAAGAAACAAATGCATCATAAAATCAAACATGGTTATCTTATTAAAATGACTCTCATTAAGAAAAAAAAATCCCAAAAAAGAAAAACACAGCAAGATTCAAGCTTAGATTGGAAACATCCCAAAAAAACTCCTCCCACGCATTTGTTAGATACAAGGCTTGTTGATGCTTTTAACTTCTGTCTCAAGAGGAAACCATACTTTTAGAAATATGGTTTTAGAAATTCTGGTTGGAACCAGAATTTTGCCCTTGATAAACAGCTGCTTATATTTTCAGGGAAGGGTATTTCGTGGAAGAATGTTAGGGCGCAGATCCATCTTACTTTGTTAGCTCTTTAAATTCTTCATGTTCCTGTTTGGAACTTGCCAGTTCACTCTGTGTAGTGAGGAGGCGTTCCTTCAGCTTTTCACTAGAGCTGCTGTCTGTTGACGAGGCGGTAGAACACATCTGCTGACCTGTTTGGGATTTAAAAATTTACGCTTTCTTAGATGTGCGAAAGCGAACACCTTCACCTGTCCATGCAGCATATGAAAGCTGCAATGATTTTTATTTTTTTAATGTTTAAACTTGCATAAAATCAAAGATTGCTCTCTTTACAGAATGTATTGGATTTTGTTTCTGAATGCATATTGAACAATTGTCACGTGTTTTTTTTATATCTATAGCTTTGCTGTCCTGCACCACTGGCTAATTAAGTCAAAAAGGTGCTCAGCGTGTGCTTTCACTTTGATACGATAGCCTTGAGCCTAGTTCTCAGAAACAGCCGGTAAGTACGCCCAGGTTATACCACATGGCAGTGTAAGATGGGCTATGCCCACACCCGTACAGACACTCCCTTCAGATAGATGGATGGGGTATAAATAATAAAATTACTATTATTTCTTTGAAACCTTGTAATACTTTTGTGAAATAAAAACTTAGGATATTTATATTTTAAGTAATGCTTTTTCATAGTAGGAAGTTCAAATGAATCAGTTTTGTTCCTGCAAGGAGCTGTGATGACATTCCATCTCCAAAGGAAATATTTCCCATGATGGAGTTAATAGTGCAGAGTTCATCTGTGCAGCCGTGTTCTAGGCCAGGCATAGGCAAACTCGGCCCTCCAGATGTTTTGGGAATACAACTCCCATCACCCCTAGCTAATAGGACCAGTGGTCAGGGATGGTGGGAGTTGTAGTCCCAAAACATCTGGAGGGCAGAGTTTGCCTATGCCTGTTCTAGGCCATATTATGCCAGACACCGGTTATGCAACTGCATAGCTCAGCTGGTCAGAGCATGGTGCTAGTAACACCAAGGTTGCAGGTTCGATCCCTGTATTGGGACAGCTTCCTATTCCTGCAGTGCAGGGGGTTAGACTAAATGATCCTCAAGGTCCCTTCCAACTCTACTGTTCTATATTTCAGGCAGCCGTTACTAACTTTCCTTCATTGTATGCATAAAATTTGATTCTATCGGCAACTAGCTCCTATTAATTCACAAGATCTTCAACATGATGCCAGGCAGACAATTGCCTTTTAAAATATGCAGAAAGCATTGCAGAGGGAGATCAGCCCAACTGCAGTATGTTCATTTGAAGCAGTCTGTCTTGACAAGAACTGCCGCCACAGTTACTAATCACAATGTTTATCAGTATATGACTCATTCAGCCTAGTAACGTCCTCCAAAGGAACAGACATAAAATCCATCAAACCTGAAAACAAAATGCCAGTGAATTTATTGGGCACTGCTTTGGAGGAGAAAAATGTTAAAACAGCATTGCTTTAAGTATGAGATCAGAGTAGAGAACCTTTAAAGAAAATATAACTTCATATATGAAAAACGTATTTCAGCTTTTTCATACCTCTTTTATTGCTTTCTCTACCTGAAGCTTCTAAAAATATTTTTTCCAACTCGGCCATTGCCTGAGCATCAATATCCTGGGCACTTTTCACTGACTGCAGGGAGCGAAGTCGTTTGTTCTCCTCTCGAAGGGCATGGTTCTCCATAGCATATTTTGCAACACGTGGATGCTGTTCCACCTTAACATAACACATATTCTGTTAATTCATGATATAAACAATCCTCAAAACCTGAACAGGTGTGTTGCTATATTAGTACAGGAAATTTTAATTTTTAAAAATCCTGATTACTTTTATTAGGCTCTCTTTAAAAGTTTCCTAGCACACAAAAGGGAACGAACATCAAAACTAAATACAGTGGAACCTCAGTTGTTGAATGTAATCTGTTCCGGAAGATGGCTCGACTTCTGAAACGTTCAACAACCAAGGCACAGTGGGTGGTCGGAGAATTCAATTGAAAAAATAGAGAAATGCGCCTTGGAAGCCGTTGGACTTCCGAGGCGTGTTTGAAAATGGAAGCAATTACATCTGGGTTTTCGGTGTTCGGGTTCCGAAACGTTCAGCTTCTGAGACGCTTGAAAACCAAGGTTCCACTGTATTTACACATATCTGCTTTAAATAGTGATGCTTTTCCTTGCACATTTTTACACTATGGCCCACATGACATTTCTGAAAGGCTTGTGTCCTATTTGATTCTATTATAATTATTAATTTCATTTCTATACCACTTTGTATGTAAAAGAAAAAGGATCTCAAAGGAGTTTACAACCCACATTAAAGCATCAAACCAAACAATTGACAACAAAATATTACAGAAGAAAGTCAAATACAAGGTGAGTCCTTTAAAAGAGGCCCCGTGGATACAGAGTACAGTGGTGACTCGCAAAACGAAAAGAATCCGTTCTGTGATTATCTTCGTCTAGCGGTTTTTTTGTCTTGCGAAGCAAGCCCATTGACGGATTAGCGCTATTAGCGGCTTATCGGATCAGCTGATAAGCGGCTTAGCGGCTTAGAAAAAGGGGGGGGGGAACCGCAGGAACTCGCAAGACATTTTCGTCTTGCGAAGCAAGCCCATAGGAGATTTGTTTTGCGAAGCACCTCCAAAACAGAAAACTCTTTCGTCTAGCGAGTTTTCCGTCTTGCGAGGCATTCGTCTTGCGGGGCAACACTGTACATATGTTCCATGGGGCCTCCTTTTAAAGACTCATCCTGTATAAAGTGTATATCCAAAACAATATATGTAACAATCCTTAAATATTGTCTTTAAGGATTTCAAAAGAAAACATCACAAAGGAGGCCAACTACAGAATGCATATTGAATGCAGCAAAGTTAACAAAACAAAACAGTCTTGAAACATTTCAAAAGAAAACATTACTAAAGGAAGTCAAATATAAAATGCACAAGTACATCCTTCTGTGGAACATTCTGCATTGGAACATACTTGGTTAAGTAGTTCAGATTAGCTTGGATGAAATTGTTTGCTGCATCCAGCTGAAGTCAATACATATGTTAATAAAAACAGAAGCTGATTTTCAATAAGTGCTTTCAGAATTATATAGATTATAAATTATAAAATCAACTCAACAACCATAAAAAGAAATGCAAAACCTTCAAAATCAATTAAGATCCATGAGTTACGGAAGACTGCTGAAATCAGCTTAAAAGTTTTTCATCCAAGATTAATACCCGGGAAAGCGTAAAAGTGTGTCTCTTTTTGGTTCAGCTGTGTACATTGGCCAAGAAACCTACTTACAATTTGTGTGTAGAGGTTTTAAGGGCTACTAACCACAACAGCTAACCTCCATGTTTAGAGAAGTACACTTCTCAATAACAGATGTAGGAAGACAAGAACAGAAGAGGACTGTTGCTCAATTAATGTGCTTTCTGGGGGCATCTGGCTTGCCAGAGAATGCCGGAGTAGACATATGTTTGGCCTGATCCGGGTAATACATTAAACAAAAATACAGCTACCTGTTCTCTGAGAATCTTCAGCTCCTCCTTCAGCTCCCCAAAGAGCTTCTCTTGTTCACTGGGCAAAAAGCTGCCATGAGCCTCTTTATGTAGTTTTTCCAGGCGAGTTATATGATCCTCTCTGAATTTAACTATCATTTTATTGGACTGAATGAACTTCTCCTTTTTGACACAGAGATCTTCTAGTTGGGCAACTTTTTCTAACAGCATCTTGAAAATAAAAGCAGCCGATTAAGCAGGAAGCAATAGCATCATGACACATACATAATGAAAAGTATACTTGTCCAACCCTCACTTGGATGTGATCAACAGAAATCATTAAATGAAGGCACAAACTTATGTTAATTTGCTATTCACACACTCTCAACATTTATGTTCTACTGATTTGGGGTGCGTGGAGCCATATAAATAAATTAGATCAACTTTTAAGAAAGGGACAAATTATTGTTCCAGGGCAAATATTTTTGTTAATTGGACCTTTCCTAACACTATACCATAGTGTTCCTATTCTTACCTTTCTTTCACTTTCAGCTTTTTCCAATAACAGCATTGCTTCAAGAAAATGGTTCAGATAATCTGCATTTCCCACATCACGTGTGAGGGTAGCTTAGAGAGAATGTAGAACAAAATACATTAGGTTAACACTTCCTTAGATTTATTTGTCTATTTTGTGTGTCAACTGAGATATTTAGCACTGGTTTTTAATATGTTATAGCTGAAGTAGACATTATCATTTTATGATTATGGCTAAACTTTCTTATCTAAAACTGCATTTAAAAGAGATTCAGGATAAAGAGGTTTGGGTTTTTTATATTTTTAAAAAATGTTTAAATACAAAAGCTTGTTGAACATTTCAGTTAAGCATAACTGAAATACAAAAGAATGCTAAATGTGTTTACTAAGAAGTCAGTTCCAAAGGATTCAGTTTGACTCTGTGCAGAATTTGGGATCCTTGCATTTGCACAGAATTGGCCATTAAAGCAACAATCATACCCACATTTAGTTGAGGATAAGTTTCACAAACATTGTTGCTTGGTTCAATATCATGGTTATAATTCCAACCATGTCTACCTTGTGGTACATGCCACTGAATTCAATAGGCCTTACTTCCAGGTGGAGAATTGCGGCCTATGTTCGTTACTTATTAACTATAGAAATGAATGGGAATTGCGAATGTAATTTAGTCCCAAAGATTTGGATCCAGACTAACTTTCAAGGTGACATGCACAGATCAGACTGTTACTTCCTAGCAAATATGCAGAGGATTTCACTGTAAGCTTCTGCATTGTCTGAGCTGTAGTAATAGATATTTACAGTTTACACACATTAAAGGTATAGTGACCCCTGACCATTAGGTCCAGTTGTGGACAACTCTGGGGTTGCGGCGCTCATCTCGCTTTATTGGCTGAGGAAGCCGGCGTACAGCTTCCGGGTCATGTGGCCAGCATGACTAAGCCGCTTCTGGCGAACCAGAGCAGCGCACGGAAACGGCGTTTACCTTCCCGCCGGAGAGGTAGCTATTTATCTACTTGCACTTTGACGTGCTTTCCAACTGCTAGGTTGGCAGGAGCAGGGACCGAGCAACGGGAGCTCACCCCGTCATGGGGATTCGAACCGCCGACCTTCTGATCGGCAAGTCCTAGGCTCTGTGGTTTACCCCAAAGCGCCACCCACGTCCCGATCAGACTGTTACTCCCTAGCAAATATACAGAGGATTTCACTGTAAGCTTCTGCATTGTCAGAGCTGTAGTGATAGACATCTACAGTTTAATTCTGTGTTAATAACCATAGTGAAAACAAAAGGTTAGCTATTAAAGGATTCTACCAAATCGTGATCTGAAAATGGGACTTGCAATAACATGTTGTGGTATTGAATGTTTCTGTTCAGAATTCTAGTCAACTAGTCATATTCTCTTCTAGTACACCATTCTATCCACCTCATTTCCCCCTCTTCCTCCAACACCGGCCAGAATTCTGTGTCTACTGAGCACAGATCCAGGTTCACTTATTCATGATGCTCACTGGGTGACTTGCCTCATGGGGTTATTATGAGGATAATATGGGAGCTCAGGAAGAGAGAGACTTTGAAAACCACCGTCACCAATTTGGAAGGTTTGGTAAGAATATAAATACACTCAGTCCTCAACGGACTGTTTTGGTTTCCCCCACTAAAGATTTATTTGTAGTTCTGCAAACTTTGGTTCTCTGAAGCTTGCTGATACCTCCGCTCTTGTGTTTGTGGAAGGTGCCATTTTGGCATACAGAGAACCAGTCTTCTATTATGACATTCTGCTTCTGCGATATATTTGGAGCATGAATTAAGTTTGTCCTGTACAAAAGTCATGTTTTTTTAAAAAAAAAACATTGAGGGGTTTTTTAAAATGGAAAACAAATGGAGTGCTTAAACAAATCATCCTGAAACACCAGTTTTAAGGGAGGAAAGGGGATAGGCTTTACCTGTAGGTAGAGAAGCATCTTGCAGAGACTGCCCTGAATTAAGCAGAGCAAGCTGCTCTTTCAGTTTCTTCACTTCAGACTGCAACTGCTTCACGTTTCCTTGGGTGTCTTCATTTATCACAGCCTTAAACAGAAAATTTAAAATATTGAAACACACACGCCTGATGATCGGATAATTCAAATCCTACTGACAAAGCCAACTAAAATGCGTTGTTCTCACTTTCAAACATCATAGGTTAAAAAGAAAATAATATTGCAAAAGAAGACTATATGATACTAGCATGGCAGCATATATTCTATGCATTTACAAAAGCAGGTGTAGAATTTAGCCTCCCCCTGATCTCAGCTCTCTTTTCTTTTAGAAAAGCATGTTCTTAACGCAAGGCTTCATGTGAGGAGTGAAAAATGTATAGGTTTGCTTTGTGAAGGCGCAGAAACAAGTTTAGGGAGTCTTTTTCTGTTTTCCTACATGCTGCCCCTACTCATGACTAATACTACTGACTCCCCCCACCCCCATTTCTCGCTACCTGTTGGTGTTTTGCAACTTTCTGACCTGTTGCAGGAGCTTAGCCAGACCTTAGCAGAGTATACGCAGAGTTCACAAAAGCAATCGGTTGCAGGCAGGATGGACGACGAAGGAACCAGTAACTTGTTACTTATAGGTGTTTATTATATACAGTGGACTTCAAGTTACTATTTACAGGAACAGAACAGAACACGGATCTTTAACTAGCTCTCTCACCACACGACTCGTAGACAACACCCTGACCAACACTAACACCTAACTCCCAACTAACACATAGAATCATAGAGTTGGAAGAGACCACAAGGGCCATCGAGTCCAACCCCCTGCCAAGCAGGAAACACCATCAGAGCACTCCTGACATGTGGTTGTCAAGCCTCTGCTTAAAGACCTCCAAAGGAGGAGACTCCACCACACTCCTTGGCAGCAAATTCCACTGTCAAACAGCTCTTACTGTCAGGAAGTTCTTCCTAATGTTTAGGTGGAATCTTCTTTCTTGTAGTTTGGATCAATTGCTCCGTGTACGCTTCTCTGGAGCAGCAGAAAACCACCTTTCTCCCTCCTCTATGTGACATCCCTTTATATATTTGAACATGGCTATCATATCACCCCTTAACCTCCTCTTCTCCAGGCTAAACATGCCCAGCTCCCTTAGCCGTTCCTCATAAGGCATCGTTTCCAGGCCTTTGACCATTTTGGTTGCCCTCCTCTGGACACGTTCCAGTTTGTCAGTGTCCTTCTTGAATTGTGGTGCCCAGAACTGGACACAGTACTCCAGGTGAGGTCTGACCAGAGCAGAATACAGTGGCACATTCCAGTCAGTAGGCCATAAATCATTATGCCTGTGAGAGACCCCGACCAATGGTAGAGCTGTTTCCAGGCCTCTATATCTCCAGGCAGATTTTACTCCTTTACTTGGCCTTGGCTGTCGGCCAACTCTTAATTGACTCTGTATGACGCTGCACGTATTCAAAAACCCAACACTACCGTCACCCCCTTAACTTATGGCCCTATTTCTCTTTGCAACCCAGGAAGGCTTTGAAAGTTGATGTTGGCAGAAGCAATAGTACACATATGCACATTTATAAATTTGTGAATCGTGTTTGCATAAGATGCACATAGCTCTGCCTATCAGTTTTGATTCTTCTAGCTTGGGAGTTCTTAATAGATGCACACTGTAAAGGTTTAGCACAGAGAGTTGTTCTAGGCCAGGAAGCTTGTGTGTCTTGGTTGTGAGAACTGCGAGAAGGGAACTTCAGACAGTTTCTTCATTTTTACACAAGTTCCACAATGTCTGATACTGTTTTAAAAGTCCAAAGTGAATAGAAGTTACTTTTATCTCATGTAATTAACATTGAATTGTATGTTGCACATACAGCTAAAAAATGTGAAACATACCTCACGTATTCTAGAAAGGAATGCAACCCATTTCCTAATACAGCAAATGATAGAATTTTCAGTAATTTGAAGGAGACAGGGTATTTGTTAAATGTCTGCAACTGCAGTCTCTCCCTCTCCCTGTTGGTCTATCCAGTTTCACGACTGGAATGTTAAGACTTAGCAAGATCACAGTATTATAAGAGTTGAAATAGATGAGAAATACTCACAATATTTATTTTGATTTAGCAAACCTTTTTTCTGCCAAAGAACCCTTTCAGACAAAGAAATTGCTTACAACTATGTACATTTGTGAAGAAAAATAAGGTGACTGAATAGCCAATGTAATATTCTGTCCCAATTAAATACCTTGTTTTTTATCAGTTTGGCTCTCTGAGCAAAATTAAGGGTGGACAAGGTTTCACCAAAACATCTGGAACCTGGATTAATGTTTGCTATGATGCAAGTTTTGGCATTACCTCCAAGTGAATCCTGTTTGAAGACATGAAAATTACTTTGAGATACAGCACTTTTAAAAGCACATAGTTTAACTAATTCTAGTGTTTATAGGAACACAAACTATTTCCTCTTCTACTAACCCTTGTTTTGGGGAGGATAACGCCCTCCTCGTAAGACCACTGTTTTAGGCGACTGTGTTGCTTCAGGACTTAACATTCTGATGGGGCACTTTCAATAGAACAGTGTGACAAGATGCTCTAAAGCAAGATTAATATCACCACATACATATGTATTGCCACTATGTTTGGTTTATGATGATACTGCATGTTAGTGCAAGCAGCCTGAATACTTACGTAAGCAGGTAAAGAAACCACAAAGGGGCTAGTTTAGCAGTATATCCAAACCTGGAATCATGGCTTGTTTCTCCATAACAAACCACAATTGCTAGCCCGCTTTAGACAAAAGCTTGTTGTTGGATTATCACGTGATTTATTATGATCAAACAATCCATGACTCCAGATTCAGACATAACACTAAAGTAGCCTGTTTGCAATTTGTTTACTAGCTTGTATGAAGGAGGAGCGAGGGAAACACTCTTTGGCTGTGTAAATCTACATGCAGCTTGTGTACAGAATAGCTTAATAAGCAAAACTTTGTGGCTTAGCATTATGTGGCCAACGACAACAGATTGTTGTAATCATTGATTTTCCAGGACAGCATACCGCAAGTAAGACATCTGAATAATATAAAAGTCAAAAGCATTTTGTCTTTTGAAAGCCAATGTCCTAAAAATTAATGGTACACATTACCCGTAGCAGAAAAGTGAGCCTGGAGTCCCTGTAACAGATGTGCCTCTGTTTTCCATTGCCCACATCAACAAGTGCAGTAATCACTTGGCCCAGACAACTTAATGAACGGTTTATGTTCCCTGCTTCCTAGAACAAAAAAGAAAATAAAAGTGAATGCCAAGTTGGCTACTGTGAAGTGTGCTTGAGCATGCATTATACAAGCGTATGGACTCTGTCTCCAGGAGGAGTTAACCCTTTTCTGCATGCTCCAATTCCCACTGACCAAGAAGGCACCGTTTCGCCACTAACCTTTAACCTAACTCCCTCTGTGTGAGTATCTTTTTGTCTCTCTGATCCAGCCAAATCTACCAAATTCAGCAGAGATGATCGAATATTCATAACGTCATTGGTTTTCTCCATTGATTCGACCGTGATAGTAAAAACAGCATGAGACCTTGAGGACTCTCTGTTCATTGAGGTAGACGCTACGCGACGATTTCTCCAGCCCGTTGTTAACACCTAGTCAGAATAAGATACGAGTAGCATTTACAATATATTATGGAACAGGCTGAACAACTTTATCTTAAGCTATTTTGAAGTCACAACTGGGATTGTAGTGCTAATCTTAAATGTGTTAACGAAAGATCCCCTCTAATCCTAATCTGCAAGAAGTGTTAAATTAACATCTTACTTGTAGGCAATGATGCATGTTTTACACATCCCTGTTCAAAAGGAATTTATAACATGGTCTCCCAAGTCTCCCATCCTATTTTTTTTAAAAAAATTTATACTTGTACTTTTGATGTACCTATGTGTATATTGATGTACACATGAGCCAGGCTGATGATTTCTCCTTCCAGAGACAGTCTTTCACACCTTGTGAAATACTGTTCCAGATAGGCCCAATTTGTGGAGTGGATTTTGGTGCAAGAGTGTTTCTGCTGCTGGAAAGGCGAACGTGAAAAGTTCTCATGCACACTTAATGCATTGCACATGCCTTCTGCACGCCGGGCACTGGAAGCTGAGCTGCAGGAATGAGTGTTTATTGCAGAACATAAATAGCCCAACATAAGGGAGCTGAAGGGCAAAAGGTACAAAACAAGCATAAGAAGCCCAAGTTATTTCTTTTAGTTAAGCTCTTCAAATAATAATACTGCTACTTCAATGAGTGCTGCCTCTATTACAACATGCAAGGATGTCTACCTCTACTTATCAAAACAGCATACTTTATATGCTTCAGCAGCTGAAGTCAACACTTGCTCCACTGCACCAACAACAAATACTCCTTTTGTGATGTGCTCTCTGAGGAAGAGTCCAGCTGAGGCAGAATCCAGCAAGTCAAATAGCTGCTCATTGTAGATTTCAATAAACGAACACTTGCAGAGAAAACTCTTCTCTGTACCAGCCTATAAGAAACATTAACATTTGTGTTACAGAAAATGCTGTTTTAATTTTATCTGGCCTCTAACGTCATTACAAGGTTTTCACAGCAACTATGAAGGCATGCCTTTATTGATCTCTTACAGTTTACAAAAAGACATATTTTACCACCCAACTCCTACTTTCACTTTACATATTTGGAGCCTTTATCGTACGAACTTCAAGCCCTTCAAGAAACAGTTTACCCACCTACTTCCCTGCCCCATCACACCACCTTTGGTCCTGTTCATAACCAGCTGTCCTTCTGCTGTTACCCACTGAACCCATTTCAGCTATTAAAAGCTGGGGCAAACTGAATGGATTGTCCAGCTCTTCTATTTGCAGCCTGGAAAGAGGAGCACTGTACTACATTTACTACTGATGCAACTCTGTATCCTTTTTGCCTTTAAGGGCCAACAGAGCTTTATCAGTGCAATATTGTAGCAGCTCAGCCCTAGCAATTAACTCTGGTTGGAAGAGAACAGTGAGCACAAGCAATAAGGCACAACACAGTATTCTGAAACAGATAAATTTACGCTTGAAATTGGACAGATGGCTGGGAGGGTCAACTAGGGTAGAAATGAAGTCTACCATTTCACTTGCACATTGGAAGCCAATTGCTACTCACCATGCGTAAGTAGCAAGCTAGCATAGCTGCTTGCCTGTATGAAATAGTGTGATCCCAAGCTATACAATCATTCTAAACATGCAAGTTATTTTCTTCCAAATGAATGAAGGGCACCCAAGAGCTGGATGCCATTGCTACTAATTAAAACGAACCCTCAAGGACTTTTACCACAATCTTCATTAAGAAAAGGATTTACCTTTTCTTTTTCACGTTCAATTAGAAAAAACAGATATTCAAAACTCCGTGGTATTACTCCTCTCAGATTATGAGTAAAGTTATCAGAGTCAGGAGGACCTTGAAAAAAGAAAGAAAGAAAGAATTGCTTGGATAGAAATCTAAAAATATCTAGCAGAAATAAGGTGGTTTACATTATTAGTATTAGTAGCATACAATGTTTCTGAAATAGGAAGGAAGCCTTATTGAATAGATAAAGGCCATGGTTAAGAGCAGGCTTCGTCAAACTTGGCCCTCCAGATGTTTTTGGCCTACAACTCCCATGATCCCTAGCCAGCAAGACCAGTGATCAGGGCCAAGTTTGAGGAAGCCTGGTTAAGTGATACAGTGGTACCTTGGTTCTCAAACTTAATCAGTTCCAGAACTCCCTTCCAAAACCAAGGTACACTTTCCCATAAAAAGTAATGCAAAATGGATTAATCCATTCCAGACTTTTAAAAACAACCCTTAAAACAGCAATTTAACATAAATTTTATTATCTAATGAGACCATTGATCCATAAAATGAAAGCAATAAACAATGTTCTGCAGTCACACAATCAATCAGTAAGTAGCTGAACTGGGTTCCACAGTCACAAAAAAAGAGCCGCAAAAATGCAAAATAAATAGCAAAAACAGGCAGACCTCAGTGTAAAACTCAAATCAGAAGCGTAACACTCAAAACGGAGCACGTCTGGCTTCTGAAAAAAGTTCACAAGCCGCAACACTTACTGCCAGGTTTGCAATGTTTGGGTTCCAAGGTGTCTGAGAACCAAGGTACCACTGCACAATATTCCCCCCCTCAAGATGCTGATGCCTGATTAGTCTAACTTCCAAGACTCTTCCAAGTATCTTTTTCACCTGTCCCTTTGATGAAGGCTTTGGCTATCTCTTAGAGTCAGGAACACTGCAGTTCCTTGATCTATGTTGTTAGATCATAGACTATGGCAAAATTAATGATATCCTAATATGAAACTAGCCCTAGATTTGGGAAATACTGCGTTAGAAGTTAATATTACACAATGCAAAGCGGTGGGGAAAGAGGATCCCACACTGCGATCTAAAATGAGATAAACAACTGTGAACACAAATCGGTATGTGTTGTACTTACCCATCATCGTAAAGGTTTTCCCTGAACCAGTTTGGCCACTAAAGAGAAAAAGAAGCAGCACACACGTATAATTATATCTCAGTAATCAGAACTTACTCATTTAGTCATATATATATATATTTGCTAGGGTTAATTCTGTACCACTAAGAGGGTTAAATGTAGAGAGACCAGACTGTGGCAGAGCACATGTGTTGCATGCAGAGATTTCCAGGTTCAACTCCTGGCATCTCAAGTTAAACAGGATTGAGTAGCAGGCGACGTGGAAGATGCTGGGCCCCAGACACTGGAAAGCTAATGCCACACATGGATGAATGGACTAGATGAATTCATGCTTTAAAATTTACAGTCCTTAGAATGGTCTGACCAGGTAATGTATTTCTCAAACAGAGCAGTTCATATAATTCAAATCAGATATTTTACTATTTGCATGAAATAAAAAGGTTAAAAGCTTACTATGCAAAAATGGTTCCATTGTAGCCATTCATGCATGATTCTACTATCTTTTTGGCCACACTTGAGAACACTGATTCCTAGGCAGAAAAGATTTTAAAAAATAGTTTTAATATGTTATAATTATAAAAACAGCTTGACTTCATAGTATTCACAAACATATAACCACACACTGTGCACTATTCATTAAACAATACACATACCCTGACATTAAGGAATACTTTTCATTAAACACAAGCAATTCCACTGATACTAAAGAACCATTATTATGCACGAAATAATGAAATCAATGAGACTCACTTCCAAGTAATAGGTTGGAACCATTATGAGAATATATCTAATGAATATGGCTATTACTAAAAGAGAAATTGTTAATATATCATAAATCTTAGCACATAGCAGTCAGCTAGCAATTGTTTCCTTACTTTCATCTTCTTCCCTTTCCCCTTTTTTTCTCAACATTCTTAGATTGCAAGCTCACATAAAGGGGCTATTTATTATCTATGTATAATTCTTAGCTATTTTAGGCACTTTAAAGCAGTGTTAGAAAATGAAAGCTAGGAGCTAAATGGCATCTTAAACCCTAGGTTATGGGTGCAACAACAGAACGTCTAGGCACGCTTTTTTAAAACAAGAGTAGAAAGCTGAAAATGAATGAACGGCAGCCAAAATATTATGTTCATTTTTCTCATTGTCTAGTCCAGGGGTTAGCAAACATAGCCTCGGACGATGGGCTGCAGAGCATGGTGCACGCCACCTGGGAGCTCCGCGGGGATGGGCCAATGGAGCGTCGAGATGCACTCTTGAGCGTGTGCAGAGTGTGTTCCTCCTCCAGGTCCGGAGGCAGCTGCAGGACCGGCTTGCAGGGTATTTATATTTTTCAAAATATAGTCTGGCCCCCCACAAGGTTTGAGGGACAGTGGACCGGCTCCCTGATGAAAAAGTTTGCTGACCCCTGGTTTAGTCCTTCCCCAGCCCAGCCCCCTAATATTCTTAAAAGGGTCTCTTCTCCAGAGAGTAGCTAGAAGTGGGGGGGGGGGGGGCAGAACTTACCCCTCAATAAGTGTGAATAGGATTGCAGCCTAAGGTAGGTGGGTAACAATTTTAATAACCTGTGTTATACCAGCCCCTTAAATAAAAGCACCTAGCTGCAATTTTAGTTGAAAAATTTAATGTTAATTTAGATGGCTCAATGCAAACTATTTTCTATTACAAATGAGAACATGGCCAAAGCAGTCTCTTTTCTTTCTTTTTTAAAAAATTAGGAACTAACTTATCTGTTGAATTACCTGGGTTGTGTCCACATCTGCCACATGATCAAAGGTAAAAATCTTAGGTTCAGGCTTTGAATTCAGGCGTATAGTGTTTGATGAAAGAACAGATAAGCACAAGCCATTGTCAGCAAGCACAGTTCCTTCTTCTAGAGGGCGCACCCTCACAAAAACCTTGATAGCATCACCTTCAGCACTAAAACAAAGCAACAGCTACATTAGTATACTAGTAACCAGCTGTAACATGTTTGTAAAGTCATTTTATTTTTGTCTCGTTCTTATGACACAATATGCAGACACAACTAGATAAACATATTTATCTTACGTTACACCATACATGCAACTGCTGTGGAAACGTTATTGTTTTAACCTGCACCATCAATTCATCTGATTTTGTTGCAGGTTGACAGTCATCCATGCCTTTTTAAAAAATTATTTATTTTGGAAAAGTCAGGATTGTAAATTAAGATCAAATTGTAAATCTCTTGATCACACAACGAAGTTGCCCAATCTGATGTTTAATTCTTGCACACGGTAATTAATAGATTCTTACCTGGAGGCTGCTAACGCTGTGTCACCTAAAAAACGAAAGTGAGAACGTGATAATTTAAAAACTGTATGTAAGACATCTATCTACTGCTAATTATTCACATTTCTATGGAGTGTCTACAAAAACAAGCTACAGAAAATGGGGTGACAAAAAAAAACTGAAGCAATGACAGACAGCTGCTAGCTATGATGTCACACATAATGCAAACACCTTGTATTGCCAAAGGTCTGGTACCCATACTCTGGTACACCTGGAAGGTGTGTAATGTGAACACCCCAGAGGTGTAAACTCCACAGAAAGTGGGCTTAGAATAACCCCCCCTTTTTGTCCTAAGTGGACACGCATTACTTATTGCATGCACATTCATATTGATCAATTTACTTGAGGTGTTTGCATGTGAACCCCTGTATCTGTTCCCTAACCATAGAACTGGAAAGAGGATGCGGGAATCGCAACCAAGTGTCCATCCAATCTCTGAAACCACGATTTATTTATTTTTTTAACTTATCGCTTTTTCATGAAAATGCTCTTTGCTAACTGCGCCATCCGATTCACATCTCAAGCCATGGGTAGGCAAACTAAGGCACAGGGGCTGAATCCAGCCCAAATGCCTTCTAAATCCAGCCTGCGGTCAGTCCGGTAATGTGTGCTTTTACCGTATTTTTCGCCCCATAAGACGCACTTTTCCCCCTCCAAAAATGAAGGGGAAATCGGGGTGCGTCTTATGGGGCGAATGCCTGCAAGCCTCGCGCGCCCGGCAGGAGGTCCCACCGGGTGCGCGAGTCTTGGGGCGGCAGCCTGTCGCCCGAAGCACGGGGTGCCCTCGGGAGGGCTCCCCCTGCTTCGGGCGAGTGTCTGCAAGCCTCGCGCACCCGGCAGGAGGTCCCACCGGGTGCGCGAGGCTTGGGGCGGCAGCGGACTGCTTGCGCGCACCTAGAAGCTTGGGGCGCGCTGAGCTCAGCACGCCCCAAGCTCCTGGTGTAGCGCAGCGATCCGCTAGCCCTGGGAGAGCCCAGCGGCTCTCCCAAGGCTAGCGGATTGCTTGCGCGCACCTAGAAGCTTGGGGCGCGCTGAGCTCAGCACGCCCCAAGCTCCTGGTGTAGCGCAGCGATCCGCTAGCCCTGGGAGAGCCCAGCGGCTCTCCCAAGGCTAGCGGACTGCTTGCCGGCACGCAGAAGCTTGGGGCGCGCTGACCTCAGCTCGCCCCAAGCTTCTGGATTAGCGCAGGGGTCCGCTAGCCCTGGGAGAGGCGCCCGGCTCTCCCACGCTAGCGGAGACCTTGCCGGCACGCAGAAGCTTGGGGCGCGCTGAGCTCCGCACGCCCCAAGCTCCTGGTGTAGCGCAGCGCACCTGGGGGGAAATAATTTTTTTCCCCTTTATTTCCCCCCTAAAAATCTAGGTGCGTCTTATGGGCCGGTGCGTCTTATGGGGCGAAAAATACGGTATTTAAAATGCATTTCTGGGTTATTTGTGGGGCATAGGAATTCATTCATTTTTTTCTCTCCAAAATATAGTCCGGCCCCCCACAAGGTCTGAGGGACAGTGGACCGGCCCCCCACAAGGTCTGAGGGACAGTGGACCAGCCCCCTGCTGAAAAAGTTTGCTGACCCAAAGAAAAAGAAGGAACATTTTATCATATGTGGTGGGAACGTAAGAAAGTAAAAAACTTCTGGGAAATGATATATGAAATGAAAAAGATGTTGAAATATACATTTTTTTAAAAAAATCAGAAGCATTTTTACTTGGCATTATATTAATAGACAAGATGTTAAATTGTTTTTATATGCAACAACAGCAGCAAGAGTATTGTTAGCCCAGAAATGGAAGCAAGAAGAAATTCTGACGAAAGAAGGGCAGACGAAATTAATGGACTATGCAGAATTAGATAAAATGACAGGAAGGATTTGAAACCTGTGGGACCAGAGATTCACAGAAGATTGGAAGAAATATACGAATTATTTGAAGAGCAACTGTAATCAACAAATTACGCTAGTAGTACTACAAGAAGTTTTGTAAGGAGAAATATATGAAAGATTGCAAAGTAGAGAAAGAATAGAGATATTAGTCATGAGATTTAAATGTAATAGTGAAAGTAAGAAATGTATATTAAGTGAATAGATTGGAAAATTTTCAGATGTGATTGATGCAAGTCAAAAAACTGTATAAGATGTAAAAGTATGTTAAATTAGCGTTGAAAATGCTATGTTAAAAAACTAATAAAAAATTATATATATATATATATAAAAAGAAAAAGTTTGCTGACCGCCCCCCCCCCCGCGTCTTAAGCAGAAACAGATCCTGCCGAGTTAGGTGGGGCTTATCCTTAGATAACTTAAGAGTTGGAAAGGGACCATGAGGGTCATCTAGTCCAACCCCCCTGCCATGTAGGAACCTTTCCCCCCCCACCAAAGTGGGGCTCAAACCCCACAACCCCGAGATGAAAATTCTCACGCTCTACCAACCGAGCCATCCTTTCAGCACTACCTTGCCAAAGTGAAGATCCCAATAAGCAACTTAGGAAAGGGCATGGTTGTTTAGTCGTGTGCGACTCTTCGTGACCCCCTGGACCAGAGCACGCCAGGCACTCCTGTCTTCCACTGCCTCCCGCAGTTTGGTCAAACTCATGCTGGTAGCTTTGAGAACACTGTCCAACCATCTCGTCCTCTGTCATCTCCTTCTCCTTGTGCCCTCCATCTTTCCCAACATCAGGGTCTTTTCCAGGGAGTCTTCTCTTCTCACAAGGTGGCCAAAGTATGGGAGCCTCAGCTTCATGATCTGTCCTTCCAGTGAGCACTCAGGGCTGATTTCCTTCAGAATGGAGAGGTTTGATCTTCTTGCAGTCCATGGGGCTCTCAAGAGTCTCCTCCAGCACCAGAATTCATAAGCATCCATTCTTTGGCGATCAGCCTTCTTTATGGTCCAGCTCTCACTTCCATACATCACTACTGGGAAAACTATAGCTTTAACTATGGACCTTTGTCGGCCAGGTGATGTCCCTGCTTTTTAAGATGCTGTCTAGGTTTGTCATCGCTTTTCTCCCAAGAAGCAGGCATCTTTTAATTTTGTGACTGCTGTCACCATCTGCAGTGATCATGGAGCCCAAGAAAGTAAAATCTCTCACTGCCTCCATTTCTTCCCCTTCTATTTGCCAGGAGGTGATGGGACCAGTGGCCATGATCTTCGGTTTTTTGATGTTGAGCTTCAGACCATATTTTGCGCTCTCCTCTTTCACCCTCAATAAAAGGTTCTTTAATTCCTCCTCAATTTCTGCCATCAAGGTTGTGTCATCTGTATATCTGAGGTTGTTGATATTTCTTCCGGCAATCTTAATTCCGTTTTGGGATTCATCCAGCCCCGCCTTTCGCATGATGAATTCTGCATATAGTATTCCTTTTTTTTACCTATTTCTAAAAAGGAGGCGAATAGCCTCCTTCAGTTGCAAGGCACCCCACATAACCGTGTGTAGAGAGAGCGAGCCTCGGAACCTCCCCGCGCCTTCGGGGCTTGAGCTGCGTGTGCGGGTCCGACCCCATCCCGTCGCAGGGAGTTCCGCGGACCCCGCCCGCCTCCCGCCAAGAGTTCTCCTGCTCGCATGCAGAGTTCCCGAGCCCCAGCCGGCTCTGCCTTCCTCAGCGCCGACTCCCGACAGCAGCTGCTGTGGGGGAAACCCCGCGGCCGCTAAATAAATGCATAGGGCGAAAGAGCTTTTCCCTCACAGCTCCCATCCCACCTCCCTCCCTCGAAGCCCCATTTCGCCCCCACCGCCGGTTTTCCTTACCTTTCGACCCGGGGGCCATTCTCCGCCCCGATATTCCCCCCTCAGCAACGTCGACTCCTCTGAGGGCTTAAAAGCCTGAAAATGGCGCCCTGTTTAAATTTGGCGCGAACGAAGCTTCCGCGGGGGCAGCCATTGTGGGGGCGGGGAAAAGGGAAGGCCTCCGTCACGTGACGCGGGGAGAGAGGGCGGGAAGGGAAAGAAAGATGGCGGGGAGTGGGGTGGGCGGGGCGTCGGCGTGACGTGACGCGAGGCGCCGTCGCTCGGCGTTCGCGCAAGCCTAGGTTTACCTCAGCGGCACCATGAGCAAAAAGAACCAGGTTTCGTACGTGCGGCCGGCCGAGCCCGCCTTCCTGAGCCGCTTCAAGGCGCGAGTCGGCTACCGGGAGGGGCCCACGGTGGACACCAAGGTAACGGCGACGAGCGCCCGCCCCGGGGCCCTTCCCTGGCCAGGCGGGGGAAGGCGGCGAGAGGGTCGCCCTGGTGTCCGGGCTTCCGCGCTTCATAGAAACGGAAGGGCCCACCGAGGTCGTCTATAGTCAGCGCAGGGATCTTTTGCCCAGAGTAGGATTCGAACCCACGACCTTGAGCGTAAGGGTCTCGTACTCTACCCGGCTTCGTATTAGGGTTGCAGCCTCTGTTCTGGCAAAAGGCTATTCCAACCCCCCCCCCAAAAAAAAATAAATATCTGGTGCTGAAGTGACTTCAAAGCTTTGCCTAACATCATAGCCCCTCTGGAAATGCCACAATTTGAAGAGACCCAAAGCTTGAGTACATGGCCTTTTGCACACCGTTTCAAACACATGCGTTTGGAGAGGGTCCCTAACTTGCATCCTTGCTTAGGGATCCTCTCCCTAACAAGTTAGGGATTCCTAATTTGGCAAAGATAGAGAGAAGATTTGAAATAACAGGACAAAACTGTATCAATAAGGGATGTAGTGTTTTTATTTATTTATTTATTATTAATAAATATTTTTATTTGAATAAAAATCTCCCCTTGAATAACTTTCTTTCCCTGGAGTATCTTTCTCCCCCTGCATCCTGTTCTCTTCTCTTAGGGAACATCCTAACTAATGAGATCCCAAATCTTTCACTCTCAGGTGCAGTTTTATTCTTTAGCCAGGGTGGATCCATCAGATTGTGCGAGAAAGAGATGGGGATAGGAAAATACCTGCTTTCTTGAGAAAGGAAGGATCTGGCACAATGACTGGTGTGCTATTTTTGCAGAAACAAACAGCAGAGGGAGTGCAAGCTAAACTGAATGAATCTTACTCCTTGCACTTGCAGCATAAATGGCCACTTTGACCAACGATCCCAAACTACCATGCATGGAATGGCATTGCTGGCTTTTGATCTGGTGTCAAACCCTTAACCTGTGCTTCATTTGATAAGAGAAGTTATAGGTTGATACCCCCCCCCCAAAAAAAAACACTCTAAATGCCTACGATTTAAATAGGAACATAAGAAGAGCTTGTGGGATCGTACCAATGGCCCATTTCATCAGGGTCCGAAATTAGCAGGCGCCAGGCACATTTTGTGCCTAAATATTCTCCATTCCATTTGCGAGCACCTCAAAAAGTCTGGCTGCCATTTTTTGCGCCTGGCTGACACTCAAGGATTACTGGAATGTATGTGCTTTGAAAAGGGACACGGGTGGCGCTGTGGGTTAAACCGCAGAGCCTAGGACTTGCCAATCAGGAGGTCGGCGGTTCGAATCCCCGCGATGGGGTGAGCTCCCGTTGCTCAGTCCCTGCTCCTGCCAACCTAGCAGTTCAAAAGCACGCCAGTGCAAGTAGATTAATAGGTATTGCTCCGGCGGGAAGGTAAACGACGTTTCTGTGCACTGCTCTTTTCACCAGAAGCGGCTTTGTCATGCTGGCCACATGACCCGGAAGCTGTACGCCGGCTCCCTTGGCCAGTAAAGCGAGATGAGCGCCGCAACCCCTGAGTCGGCCACGACTGGACCTAATGGTCAGGGGTCCCTTTATCTTTATCTTTATGTGCTTTGAAGCCTCAAAGTATATATTAAGGATAGACAATATGTTAAGGTGTTTAACAATAAAGAGCCGTTTTGAAAACTGAAGTTTGGTACCAATATTTTTATTGTAAACACCAAATTAAACATGTATTAACAATTTCTGTTAAAAATGTGATATTAGCAATGTGTCACTTATGTGAATTGCATCTTAATTCATGCTTATCAAAATAATAAATAAAAAGTGTTGCCGACCACCCCCCATGGCAACTAGACGTTCTGTTTTGGCGCCCACAACCTAGACCCCCAAAGCCACTTGGCACCTACCTTTTCTGTCCCAGTTTCTAACACTGCATCTCATCCATCATCCACAGTAGCCAACCAGATGCCTGTGGGAACCCCCAAAGCATGACTTCAGCACAACAGCCCTTTCTCCACTTGAGATTTCCAGCAACTGGCATTCAGAAGCATCACCGCTTCAAACAATTGGTTCTAAACCCAGAGAAGTGCCTATGTCAGATTTGCATGCATAGCTAGGCTCTTTGTCTCTCTTGACATTGCAGCCCTTGGGCTTTGCGCCACCAGTTGTTTGCGAAAGAAGTGGGTGAAGACTGAGGTTTGAAAGTGGTTCGTGTGAGTGAGACACAGTCCCAAAACAGATATGAAAAGCCCCACTGCTCGTGCCCAGCCCTCGAGTGCATGCAAATAAGCTTGTATTGAATCTCTGTAGGCCTCTCTTGCTCTGTATGAGGGTGACACACAAATTCACACAAGCAATCCATATTTTTCATATTTAGGCTGTTGAAGAAGGCTTCTGCTGAAGTCATTCTAGAAATTAATAATTGTACGATTGTAGAAGTCTGGATGAGCCCTGAGAATGCCAGAGATCTTGATGGATCAGCTGCAAATCCAGAAATATACATACGTTCTTGTGCACATGCCGTAATTTTTTATGTGTGCATCTGTGTTACATCTGTGTTTCAATATGAAAATTGTACGATTGTAGAAGTCGACCGTGCTGGTTTGGTTGTGAAGCAGTTGATAAATAAATTAAAGCCAAATAAATAAATATTGCAGCCACTCCAGACTTGTGCATGTTTATTAAACACGTGACTACCCCTTTGGCTATAAAGCAAGGGTAGGAGTTAACCTTTTACCCTTAAAAGGAGCATGTTGATGGAGGGGGGGAGTGAAACTTGCCCACCCCCCACTCAGCCTTACCCTGCCATGCTCCTTTGCTTTACGTAGTTTTTTCCTTGCCAGTAGTGGAGCCAGGCAGGGAGGGGCAGCTTTAAGCAGCAGAGAACAGGGAAGTCAAGATTGGGTGGGTGGGTTTGCCTCCCCTCCCCTGTGGGCTTTTTAAAGTATAGATACATTACCCCCCCCCCACTGTGTGGACAGAGCATGGATCACTCACTTGGTTAGAGTGTGGTGCTGATAATTCCAAGGTTGCAGGTTCGATCCCCATAAGGGAAAGCTGCATATTCCTGCCTTGCCAGGGGTTGGTCTGATCATTAGGGTCTCTTCCAATTTCATGATTCTATGTCTATGTGAATTTGCATACAATTATTCTCTCTACCCAAAAGCAAAGTCCAAAAGACTCAAGCCATGCAGCGGTCTTGCTGGTGTTAATCAGGTCTGGGTCTAGTCGCAGAGCAGACCTTCTGGGAAGCCTACACACGCTGCCTTGGCAGGGCAAAAATCTAACAAATAGTATTTTGCACGTGGAGCTTGCAGCAAGACGTTGGAGTATGGAATGCTCCTGTTCAGGGTTCCAGCCTGCCTTCCAGCCATGCCCTTTTGCAAGATGGACCTTTTCTGCAGTGGCTCCCCATTTGTGGAATCCTCTTCTCAGGGAGGTTTGGCTGAGATAGATGATAGATGATAGCTAGATAGATGAAGGGCTGTATACTAGATAGATAGATAGATAGATAGATAGATAGATAGATAGATAGATGAAGGGCCGTATACAAGATAGATAGATAGATAGATAGATAGATAGATAGCAAGCAGGTTTAGTTTGGACAAACCAGGCGAGATCCTTTCTTAATGAACAAATTGTCAAAGGGGGAAAAGGCAGGAGAGTATGATAAAGAGGAGGAAAAGTAATATTTCCTTTTGTCCTTAGTAACAACGCTTCTCTGACAGTTTCATGCAGTGTGATGGAAACCAATTTGTAGCTCTGCATTTGATGTCTCGTAGGTTTGATTGTTTTCCTATTCTGCCTGCGCTGGTGAGTGTTCTGGGGCTGCAGAAATGAGAAGCAGTACAAACCTTCAAGCTGGGTTGCTTTGCGTAGATAAAAAGCTGTCACATTTTGTATTTTAGATGCAAGCTGACTGACTAGTTGCACTTCACAGAAATCTGAAAGCATTTGAGTTGCTTTCGGTATAAGCTGTCTTTGAAAATCACAGATTCGCAAATCTAGACTGGATTCCAGAAAGATTGGGTGGATTCCCATTGGGCTCCCGGAAGGGCATATATACACTCACGGGGTCTGAGCTGGTGCTGACAGGAATATGAGACCTTGGGTTGTACTGGATAGCTCCATGAAAATGTCAACCCTGTGTGCGGCAGCTGTGAAAAAGGCAAATTCCATGTTATGAATTGCTAAGAAAGAAATGGAAAAGAAAGCTGTTGATATCCTAATGCCACTATATAAACTTGTGTGACCACATTTCAGATACACTGGGTACAGTTCTGTTCACCTCACTTCAAAAAAGATATTGTAGAGCTGGAAAAGATTCAGAAAAGGACGCCTAAATGATCAAGAGAATGGAGCAACTCCCTAAGAGTAAAGGTTGCAGCATTTTTGGTGACTAAGAGGTGAACATGGTAGAATTTTATAAAATTATGCATGGCAAGGAGAAAGTGGATAGAAAAAGCTTTTCTCCCTCTCTCATAACAGGAGAACCTTGTGGTTGTAGGGGTAGAGGGTAAAAATCAGCAAAAATCACCTGTTCTGTTCTGTTAGTGGAGGCGTCTAGATCCAAAGGTCTTGTGTGAGTGCAAGGGCACCAGTTGGATTCTACCTGTTCATTCCTGGAAGCAAGTTTTGTGTAAGATTTTTGCAATCTGTAGCTGTAAAGCAGCTCAAGAACATTACATCTTTTGCCTAAAAGGTAAAGGGACTCCTGACCATTAGGTCCAATCATGACCGACTCAGGGGTTGCGGCGCTCATCTCGCTTTATTGGCCGAGGGAGCCAGCGTACATCTTCTGGGTCATATGGCCAGCATGACTAAGCCACTTCTGGCGAACCAGAGCAGCGCATGGAAACGCTATTTACCTTCCCGCCGGAGTGGTACCTATTTATCTACTTGCACTTTGACATGCTTTCGAACTGCTAGGTTGGCAGGAGCAGGGACCGAGCAACAGGAGCTCACCCCATCGCGGGGATTCGAACCGCTGACCTTCTGATCGGCAAGTCCTAGGCTCTGTGGTTTAATCCACAGCGCCACCCGCGCCCCACACACATCTTTTGCCTACTAATTTTCAATTAATGCTGCAATCCTAAGCATACTTACCTGGGGAAATAACATTGATTCCTGTAAGACTTTCCAGTGAAAATGGCTAGGATTAGGCACGAGTGACGTGGTGTGTTCAAAAGTCCTTTAAACAGCAATCCTCAATACCCGCTCAATTGGAATTACTCCTGTTTAGGATTGGGCCTTTATGTTTTATCTCAGCAAAACCTTGAACGGCAGGTCACTATTTATCCCAATCGACAACTGAAAAATTAACTGAGGCAATGAAGGTGTAGTTTGTCCACAGGCTAACTTCACGGCAGAGGTAGGACCTGAATGCCGCTTCATGTTTAACCAACACCAGACTGCACTGACTGTTAACTGTCTGGAAGTTTTGTTTTCTTTCCTTTTCTTTTTATTAGAAAAGTATTGGTTTCTTACTTGCTGGACATAGTACATAATTAAATGCATGGTTTGCCTCAAAGTGGCCTTCTTACAATAAAACTAAATGATGTGTGGGATTCAGGTGATGTAGTTGTTATTGGAATTATTTTACTATATAAAAGAAGACCCTTCAGAAAGAACAAGACTCAGGAACCTTTGACCCTCCAAGTGTTGCAGAACTACAAGTCCGTTCAACCCTGATCATTGGCTATGATGGCTGGGGGTGATGGGAGTTGCAGTCCAATAATGTCAGTAGGGCCAGAGGTTCTCCACTCCCGACATAGAAGATAACAGGGAGAAGCTGTTCCAGCCAGCCTTCTTCCTGACATTTTATAATTTCATGTTCTGCCAATTCCGATTATTGTTTTGTCTTTTCCTTAACCCAAAAGAACTGGTCAGATGGTAGTAGATGACTGCAAAGCTTCCTTTTCTTACCTTAAAATTATTTTGGGAATTACCATCTGAGTAGCTTAGCTTTCCTCCTTTCTTCCAGAGAGAACAGCTCCCAGCTGTTGACGATGAGGATGGAAGCGACAAAGAGGATGAACAGCCGCAGGTGATTGTTTTGAAAAAAGGGGACCTGAGTGCCGAAGAAGTGATGAAGATTAAAAAGGAGGTTAAAGAGACTCCCAAAGCCACAGGTACGTTTTGTAAATACTAAGTTCAGCATTCTTTACTAAGCAGAAGGACAGTTTCTATCAAGCAGCTTTCTAATTTGTCAGTTACTTTAGATACGATGCCTATCCAACCCCCTGCTCTGCTCACTTTGATTTGCTTATTGCCCCTCTCCCTAACACTCTCTCTGTGTTGATCTTCCAGTACTGCCACCAATTCCCATTTCCCTGGTTTGCCATTGCAAGTCGCTACCTTTCTCCTTTCTGCATTACAGCTGCTTCCTCTCTCTAGGGGCTCCTTTGGGTGTGCTTTCTCTCTCTCCTCCTGGCTTTAGTTAGAGATAATAAGGTTAGAGATGCAAGGTGGAACTTAACAGCACAAGTGTGACAGCCACGGCAAAGGGACAGAAAGGCATAACCACGTTTAAGGCAACTTCGTACTGTTGGCATCCTTCTGTCTCGAGGGACAATGGAGTGTGCCTCCTGGGGTGAAATCAAACAGCTGGAGAGTCACAGTCGCTGTGGCTGCAGAGACCGATAACTTGTAACTGCTGCCTCCTGCATTGCTTTTGCTGCGTTAGCAGCACCAAAGTGGCCTCTCTAAGGTGCAAACCTGGGCAGCATGTATGGAGGTCATGGGCTGCTTAGATTAGTGTTTCCCAACCTTTTCCCAACCATGGCCCCCTTCTGAACTTGTTTCCTTCCTGTGCCCCCCATGGACACAATACAAATCTGAGGTTCTGCCCCATTAACAAAAGCCTGCCCCCGACAAAAATCCTGGCTACGCCCTTGCCCCCCCTTGTCCTACTGGTAGAAAGGTAGCTATTTAAATGTTTTGTTTGTAAACAGTTATTTGACACACAGGGGGAACGGATTAAGTACATAACACGAGGTACCACTGTATATGGGAGGAATATTAAAAGCAAGTGGTCCTCACTGACCTGGTGCAAAAAGATCTTATCAAGCAGCTTGGGCTTGCCCAGCCCTACCCATTGATGCCCCACCACCGCGCTTACCTGACCTGGGGGTTCTGGATCGTGGGCTCTACTTATCAAAATGGGAGTCTCCGTGATCGCCCTCTCCTGCCGGAAACAAACCAGAACTGCTCCAAGAAGACACACATGGCAAAAAGGTGCGCTAAGGCCCTGCTGAGCCGCCTCCTTACTTGCTTGTGATTGGCCAAGCGGATAGCCAGCTGATCAGGATTTTTTTAAAAACGAAATTGATTCCTCCCCTTCACTTCTCACTTCCCTCTGTGGCCCCCTAGCCTCGTGCTGTGGCCCCCCATTTATGCACTTTTCACCTATGCCCCTCCTGTTGGGAAACACTGGCCTAGATAACAAGACACCTCACTGATGTGGTCCAAAGGAAAGCAGACCAATACATTTGGCACCAGCTTGGCTGCAGGAGTTGGTGGAAAGAGGTGTACAAGACACCACCCTCAGGGTTTACTTCTGAAGCTTTTCTCACAATTGAGTACAGCCACAAAGCAGTGGAGGTTTACGATCAGTTTTCCTTCTCTAAGATGGTGTACCTGCCTGATTGACAAACCCCATCTGCCCCTCACTTCCCTCTACAGCATGCGCAGAAACTGCCTTCTTGACCATTTGGACCCGCTCTTGGTCTCACCCGCTCAATCCACCAGAGCCTGTATTCGCATGCAGGGAAGTCCCTAACTCACAAAAGGTTTGGGACCCATCAGCTACCCTCACCTGGTTTAGCCATCCAGTTGAAGCTGTCCCCAGGGTGTGGCTGCTGACAGCATATATATCTCAATCACAATGCACACAAAGGAGATAGACAGAAACACACAAACATCAGTTTGGCAGTGATGGCATCAACCACATTTCTTCAGTGTTAAAGCAGATCTCTCTTAACAGAATTGTTTTTAGCCACAATCTAAATATTTTCACTTAACCTTAATTTATTGGTAGAAGCTAAATTAGTTTCTAAAAATGAAAAGAGCTTAAGTCTGCCTCTGCGCAATATTTTTCTGTAAACCTTCCGCTTGAATCCTAGAGAGAATTACTGTCCTGTCAAAGGTAATTTTTTCTGAGATAAAATTTCATAGAAGCAGAAAATGGTAATTGGTGTATAATGCCTTTTTCATGTATTCATTATAATCTCTAGAATTGATTTTTTCTGCTCCTTTTCTAGTACATCTGGCCTCTGGGACATCGTAATGTATGCACAAGTCCAAAAACTTGGCAGCGAGTGTCCTTACTCATTCAAACTGTAATATTATTCTAGTCTTGTTCAATTTGCTTGGTTTCTCTCTCTCTCTCTTGTTTAGTTTTTTTTTTTTAAGCCATATGCCACACATTATCTGCTTGGGCATCAAAGTACACTTTCTACATCCCAAAGTGCTGCTTTAGCACTTTGTGAGTTTGTGCTGACGTGTAGCTGATCGGCAGCCTTACTGACTTGCTGTTATTTCAATAACCTTGTGTACCACTTGACTTTCAACACCGGGACAATAGATTGGTTTCCATCGCTCTTTATTTCAATACTTTTTTCAGGGGAGAAAGAGAGACATATTTAGTTTAATGATGCCGGTGGTCTGAGAATTGTGAGGTACCATACCAGTGGGAACATTAGAGCGATGCCTTTCTGAATAAGTGGCTAGAGGAACATGTACAGTGGTGCTGGAGAAAGCCAAAAGGTTTGCAGTTAAGCTATTCAGTCTTCTGCCTTTAGTGAGTAAAGATCATGTTGATGAGCCCTCAGCCCTGCCGCGGTGACAGATCTACATGGCTTTCCCTCTTCCGTCTTGAATTGCTGGCAGGCAAAGGAATCCTGGAAGAAAGCTCCGTTTAATATGGGACTCCATTATGGAGAAAGAAACTGAGCTCTGTGTTGTGTCTCTTAAGTTCTGCACAGCATTGTGGAAACTGAGGATTGTATAGATGCCTTTGCAATCTCACAGTACCCCTATTGAAATAGACTGTTAAGAGGGTAGCTTCACAATATAGGTTTTTAAAACATACCCCTCCCCAAAGCATAATGTGTGTGTGAAACAGATGCATGTTTTCAGTCACACCAGGATCCCACCATGTGTGCATTTATTGCCATATAATGTAAAGGTGCCCTGACACATGAAATAATTACATCTGATCCCTAGTACAGTCGTACCCTGGTTTTCAGTCACCTTTGGAGTCAAATGTTTTGGCTCCCGAACGATTGAAAACCAGAAGTGATTGTTCCAGTTTTCGAATGTTCTTTGAAACCCGAACGTCCAACGTAACTTCCTGCAGCCAACTGGAAGCTGTGCCTTGGTTTCTGAATGTTTTAGAAGTCAAACGGACTTTTGAAATGGATTCCGTTCGACTTCCAAGGCACCACTGTAATTTTTTGATTTTTAATATAAAACAACAACCTATCAACTTTCTGTGAAGAACCCACACAGATAAAGAAATGACAATTCTGGGAACTGAATTTGTGTGTGTATGCATATAGAACTGTGATTTACCTCTTTTAAAACAAGGTTTTTCTTTTTCCCTTTTGAAATTGTCTTAATAAGATTCAAAGTGGAGAATAAAGATATCTTTGGAATGGCTGCATTTTATTCAGCTAAGTCGTACTCAGAGTAGACGCATAGAAATCAATGGACCTCAGTTGGTCATGCCCATGAACTTCAATGAGTGAACCTTGAATGACATACCTTCAAAGTGCTCCCACAGGAACCCCACCCCCAAACCACTTTCTCCAAGGCTTCCTTTTTTAAAAAAAGTTTTTATTTATACTTTTCAAATTTATACATTTCATTAGTTTTACAATCAGTTTAACATTTCAGAGTTTGACTTCCTTCCCCCTCTTTCTGCAGTTCCTTAAATTTATTTTTTAATCTCTTCCGCATATCCAAATTCATTTAATTTGCTCATTTAATTATCTACTTTAAATATATGAGACTGCAGGTTATTACAATAATCCTGCTACTGTTCTTATCTGTTTGCAATTTATCTGTAAGTATTCAACAAACCATTTCCATTCTTATATAAAAAGTTTGTTATCTTGATTTCTTATTTTCCGGTAAGTTCCACGATTTCTGCATATTCCATAAGTTTTTGTATCCATTCTTCCTTTGCTGGGACTTCTGCTTCTTTCCACTTTTGGGCGAGTGGCATTCTTGCTGCTGTAGTAGCATACATACCGGTAAATAAATTTCTATACAATTTAGCTAGTTCTGTCCCTATAATTCCCAAAAGAAAAGCTTCTGGTTTTTTTTACAAAAGTTATTTTGAACATCCTTTTCATTTCATTGTATATAATTTTTCAGTAAGCTTCCTCCAAGGCTTTCTTAATCACTGGAGGAATATGAAGTTAGTTCCCCATCATCTGGAACTTCTCCAGGTTTTCGTGGCCAGGGTTCAAAATCCAAGGCGGAGGACTTTATTTGGGAAGGACCAGGAAACTAGTAAGATCCTTCCTTAGAGCCGCTGCTGGAGAGCTCAGCCTCTGAAAGTTCTTGTTCCAGGACCACAGCAATGACACAAACAGTATTTGTTTAAAGGATTTTAAATAACGTCATTTGTTTAGCATTGTCCCCAGTAACATTGCCAGCTATTTTTAAAACATTTGTTTCCTTGTTTGTGCCAAATATGTTCTTCCTGGGCAGTCTTAGCTGTGCTGATCTGTTAAAGTTTTAATGTTGTTATTAATGTTTGATTTCTCTTTCTGTCAAAATTAACTTCTGCTTCATTTCTGTAAAAGCTAAACCATTCACCGGCCTACAACTGTCAGCTCACTTTCGATAAAAAGCAATTCCTCTCAAATTCCTGGCTTTGGCTGTTCTCAGGCTTCTAACAGCATTTGTTTCTTTTACAAATCCCTCTCTGAACTTTTCAAAGATAGATAGCTCATCAGTTTCTGGAGGTCATTGTCCCAACTGTAGGATGCAGTAGAAATCCATCACTCTTGTATCTCAGAATGGGTGAGATGTATTTTGTTCCTAGCTAAAGGAAAAGTATCCTTTTTTCCCCTTTGCTTTTTTTGCAGGCCCTCACAAATCAAAGTTGCTTTCCTTCAACATGTTAGCCAAGCTGATTTAGGACTTCATCTCCTCTTTCTCATTCTTCCTGCAAACTGCTTGCACAAGACTTTACCTGTAGTCATTCCTCGCTGATTTATTCCCCAGTTCACCACTGCTGACAATGTGGAGCGGAGTCAAGGGCTCCCAAAATTGGTTGGTGTTGTTGATTGAAAGGCTTTGATCTCTGTGAGCCAGTGTATCTTATCCTAAGGGTAAGGAGAATGTTAGCCGCTTTGAGACTCCTGAAGGGGAGTGAAAGGCGGGATATCAAATCCAAACTCTTCTTCTTCTTCTTCATCTCTCTCTGCTGGCAGGTTTTCTTTTCTTCTGTAGATAATCTATGAGTCAAGGTCTGATTTTTTGGGTGTGTATTTGTGTGTGTGTGTTTCATTAAAAACATTGTTAGGTAAAGGTAAAGGTACCCCTGCCCGAACGGGCCAGTCTTGACAGACTGTGGGGTTTGTGCGCCCATCTCACATTTATTGGCCGGGGGCCAGCGCTGTCCGGGGACACTTCCGGGTCACGTGGCCAGCGTGACATCGCTGCTCTGGCGAGCCAGAGCCGCACACGGAACGCCGTTTACCTTCCCGCTGGTAAGCGGTACCTATTTATCTACTTGCACCCGGGGGTGCTTTCGAACTGCTAGGTGGGCAGGCGCTGGGACCGAACAGCGGGAGCGCACCCCGCCGCGGGGATTCGAACCGCCGACCTTTCGATCGGCAAGCCCTAGGCGCTGAGGCTTTAGCCCACAGCGCCACCCGCGTCCCTTAAACATTGTTACAGCATATTTATACTAGTCCCTCTGATTTCCACATCATCAGAAAGATCAACCCTTTCTCAGTGCCACTTTAATTAACACACCGCCATATGATCTAGAAAATCCACCATCCCAAAATGGTGTACGCCCCCTCAGGCATTGACATCTGTCTGCTCTGCATCTTCTACAATCATGAGCAGGGTGGATAAAAATCAATGTTTGTTTTTTTAAAAAAAAAATTAAAAAATAAGATTTTTTAAAATTTAAATTGGATTTTTTAAAATTTAAAATGGATTTTTAAAATAAAATGCTTTTGGAGGAAAAATATTTCTAAAGGTAGTTTTCTGTTTAAGTTACATTATAGTCCAAAAGCTAGTCATCAGGAAATAAGGATTTGTTTTAAGTTTTTCATGTGTGCTAAAACTCAAAGGTTTTTTTAAAAAATTGTTTAACCAAATCAGTTAACAAACATGGATACATATGCTATAATGTTATTGTTTTAGTTAAATAAATTGTTTAAATTGTTATTAAGGAAATGATTCTTTTTCTCCTTCCAGTAAAGCACAGCCAAATATAAACAGTTAACTTATTAAATCTCACGATAATTTCATAATTATCTGTCTATGTATTTCTAATAGTATAACCAAATCAGTAAATTTTGATACAACTGTAAAAACTACTCTGAAAATTTATTATTCCAAAAATGAAACTGTCATCTGGTTGTAAATATTAAGATTATACCAGCAAGAATGAGTCTTTCTGTAAAAAAGAAAAGAAAAAAAGATTAAAATCAAGTCTTACTGACTAGTGATTTGAATCTATTTGATTTAAATCAAATCCACCCTGATCATGAGCTTTCTTTTGAGTCAACTTTCTGCTCATCACCTACTCTTCCTGCCAGCCCTTGGAGTCAGCCACTTTCTCCCAGGGCTGGGAGAGGCCATAGTAGCTGTGCTGTACCATTAATTTTGTTTGGAGTTCTGGCAGCTTTCAGTGGAGACAAGGAGCGAAGTGGGAGTCTTGGCCAGTCCATGGGTAGTAAGCCATAAAATGAGACCTTGTACGGGAGAGTAGAGAGAAAGAGAGAACATCAGCCCAGCTCACTCCTGCCCTACCTGTTCTGCCTTATTTTATTCAAAAAGGCAGCGGCGTCGAGCAGTAATGGAGAACCAACTCTTGTCTTTGCTGAGGTCTGAATGCGAAACTCTTAGAATACATAGCTGAGTTTGCTTGGATCCCAGAACTGATTTTAAATAGTGTAATTGTTACAACAGGAGTGCATTCTACATTCCACTTTGTTCATATTGAATCCACCTTTGCACTGCTTTCCATGACAGCCTTGATGGAAAAGGTACCATGTACCATCACAGCTGTGGCTTATTATAAATCTCAAGATAATGGTGTTGCAAGGGCACAGAGTAAGTTATTAAATGAAGATCAATCAACCACAGTGTTTCTGGCAAGTTTCTATTAGAAAATTGATTTTTAAAACATTCTGTTACTTAGTTAAGAAAAATGTGTTGCCGAGGAGAAGCTTAGATTTTTCTTTCAATGCTCCGCCACGTATAAATTATCAAAATTGCAAGCCATCTCAGCATAAGGCTTTGCTTGTGATTCATGACGCTAGCTTTCATAACCTAGCAAAACAGTTTTGAGATGCTTCAATCTTGCCGATGATCTTCATCTCGCACATTACCAGTCTCAAGAGTTTGTCTTTATCGACTTCCTCAAGCAACATTTACTAGCCTTCACATACTGCATTATGATCCCCTTTATGCACCGTGGTTGCAATCCATCAGTCAGTGCCTCTTATGCAACCACCATTTATTTCATTGTGTGTTTCACCTAAGCTGTGCTGCAGGGTTTGGTAGGTTATATGCCTTGTATGTGCACAACGACATAGTTTAAATGTGTTGACCAGACCATGATTTGGCTGTTGTGAATGGGCTATATTCTGTCCTTCCAATAATAATAATAATAATAATAATAATAATAATAATAATAATACCTTTATTGTCATTGTACAACCTGCGTACAATGAAATTAAACGAGCCTTCCTCCCTTTACGTACTCAGGATCCCCTTCCTGGTCTGTGGTAACTATATTATTTTATTTATTAATTGCATTTATACCCCACCCTTTTCTTCAACGAGCTCAAGGCGGCATACATTGTTCTCCCTCTCCACTTTTAACCACACAACAACCCTGTGGGGGTAGGCTAGACTGAGAAGCAGTGATTGGCCCAAGGTCACCCGGTGAAATTCATGGCTAATTTGGGGATTTGAACTCTAGCCTTCCAGGTCAGAGTCTATTAAATCGGGCAAGAGGCAGTCCTTAATTTCAGTGGGTCTGCTCTTACAGTAGTTAAGCTTGTTTGGATACCATCCATCCTGATAGTACCTGAAAAAAATAAGGAAACTTTCACATTTAGGGTCGTTTTTGTTTTGTTTTTTAATTTTCATTTATCAATGCTATTTAAGTTAACTGTGTGCTTACCTATTACATTAGTTATGAAGGTTCTTTGTAACGTTTGCCAGTTTCCTTCAAATAGTTGCATCAGATTTCTTCCACTCTTGCTTCTTTTGGAGTCAGGCGATCCTGGGCTTTCATATATGAAATTTTGAGAAATTTCATTAGAGTAACTCAGATCAACATATTACAGTGGCAACACATCACTGAGCCAACCTGACCTTGTTATGACTTCCACCACATATAGTGTAACTAAGACAGAATTTGGGGGTGGGGTGGCGTATTTAGACAAATTAATACTGAGAAAGACGGAAGGCTACCTTATAATGGCTTAGACAGCCTTTCTCAACCTGTGGGTCCCCAGATCTTGTTGGACTACAACTCCCATCACCCCTAGCTAGCAAGGCCAGAGCTCAGGGATCATGGGAGTTGTAGTCCAACAACATCTGGGGACCCATAGGTTGAGAACCACTGTCTTAGACCATTGCTTCATTTTAATATTGTCTGCAGTGGCTCTCAGAGTTTCAGATTGTGGTGTCTCTCAGCCTTTGCCTGAAGATACTGCAGAATAAGCTTATCCACTGCTGCAGCCTTTTCCCAGGATACTTGAGCTATCCGGTAGGATTATCATACTTTTTTGAAACTCAGAAGGTGGGAAAGTAGAGATGCGAGAGTGTGCACATAAAGGACTATTTGCATTCTTACCCTAGATGAAGAAGCTGACTCTGGAGATGGAAAGATTATGTTTAGGAAACCTTCTAAGCGTTCATCAGAAGAGAAGTACTCCGGTTTGACGGCCACATCAAGTAAGAAGAGAAAAGAGACAAAGAGGATTTCTCCACCCTCCCAAAATACAACCAAGCAAGTAAAAAATAGCAGCTTGCTTTCGTTTGATGAAGACGAGAGTGAAGATTAGGAGCAGATTTGGATAGGCATACAGTTTTTCCTCACAGGCAGAAAGTTGCGCTGAGCGCACCATGGAAACAGAATGGGACTTTTAATTTTATTTTATGCACATCTATAGTCATGAAAGATCTTTGAACAAAACTATGGGAAAAAATGAAATCTGTACAAGTTTAATATTCCACATAATGGAATCTTTATTGGTGCACACATAAATTTTCAGAGCGATTTATCTGCCAGCCAGTCCCCTTATTTTGTTTCCACAAGAATTTAGTGTCAAAAGACGGCATCTGTATGTGCATATTTACTCAATTACACCTGATTACCCAAACGGAGGAATGTAAGGTCTGTTTACTGTGGACTAAAAATGTATAATGTTGCTTTGGCAAAGCTGTCTGTCGTATCTCAAAAGGACCGAAAGAATTGCTGGGATTCTGATCACACTGGGCATATTGATTTCAAAAGAAGAAACCCAGCCGCAGAGTGTCCTTTAGTGGAAAAATATTTGGAAGTTCAGTGTGTTCTGTAACCAGGAATGGATTGTGTGTTGCTACAAAACATGTAGCAGGATTAACAATGTAAAGCTTCATCAAGGAGCTGGTCCGATGTGCAACAGCTGTTTTTAGTATAGCTGATATTTTAATGCCACGATTAAATGGCTGCGTGAAATTATTTTCTGTGATTCCGTTTTTACCCACTGTTCTTGAGAGAATAAAACTGTTTCTCCCCAGGCTATACCTTAAACTTTCTTAGCAGTATTTTCCTCAAATTATAAATACTTATCCTTTAATCTAGAAGGTAACAGAGGCTCCAAACATATGGAGACTGAAAAGACCCCAGTGAATGGATTATCCAGTCTCACTCTGAGTCTTAAGAAAGGATATCCTGTTTCCAAAGCATTCGGGACAGATGCTTAGGTACAGCCCACTTCTTTCTTATATGACCTCACATCATCTCTGATAACTAAGAGTACAAACTGTGGTTATGCCATTGAGTTTCACTTCCTCCTTCCCCTTTTGTCTTAGTGACAGCAGTTAAGCATAGCATCCTTTCCCCTTGGAGCAGACTGTGAAGCTACTCAGCATGTGCAAAGGTCCCATGTGGAGAGGCAACACAACGCCTTCCTCAATTTATTTCACTAATCCAGAGAAGGGGACATCACCCAGTTAAAGAGTTAAGGACTTCAGTGGGCTTATGCCAACTGTGATATTCAGAAAAATGTCTATGACAGGCATCTTCCCATATGGGATTTGTGGGTGCATATATCTGCATGTAGTCGGCACCACATACCACTGGAAGTTCCTGTCAGGATCCGTCCTACTCTGGAGTAGAACCCTGATAGAGACACATGCCCGACTGGCATGTTCTCTCCCTCCTGGTCATTCGTTCAGGAGATTCAAAAGCTTTCTTCAGCCCAAACATCACAGTGACCAATGCCAACAGACATCGGCACACTTAGGGATCTGCAGAGTGTTTGCAGCTTGCATAACAGACCTCAGCAACTCAGCATTTTGGCTAATTACTTTATTTACATATTAACACACACAGAACATTCTGACTTAGCTCCTTCCTCTTTCTCATCAGACAACAAAGAGAAAGAACAAAGGACAATACAGTGGTGCCTCGCAAGACGAAAAGAATCCGTTCTGTGATTCTCTTTGTCTAGCGGTTTTTTTGTCTTGCGAAGCAAGCCCATTGACGGATTAGAGGATTAGCGCTAGTAGCGGCTTTTAGCAGCTTATCAGCTTATCGGATCAGCTGATAAGCGGCTTAGCGGCTTAGAAAAAGGGGGGAAGGGGAAAAAACCCGCAGGAACTCGCAAGACATTTTCGTCTTGCGAAGGAAGCCCATAGGAGATTTGTTTTGCGAAGCACCTCCAAAACGGAAAACTCTTTCGTCTAGCAAGTTTTCCGTCTTGTGAGGCATTCGTCTTGCGGGGCACCACTGTAGTCCCACTTCACGGAACACAGTAACACAATCATCCTTTCTCCGTCACTTCCCACTCTGTGGAGTCAAAACATACACCATCATGTGATAGACAACAATCCCATGACTGCAATCATGGAGCAGGAATCTTAACAGTTCCTAGATTCATAAGAGAGGAGGTGCAGAATTATCATCTTTGGTGCCTGTTTAGCCATGGCCACTGTGGTGATCAGACTACTGCAGCAGCTGAATGGCTGATAGTAGCAACTGCCTTTACTTCCCTTCCTGATATCCCAGGGCTACAGCAACACATAACATCGCCATGTGCAAATCCTCCTCCTGACAATGTGACACATTCTCACACACTTGGTAGAATAGAGTATGGTGAAGAGGAGACCTTCTGTGCCCGGGTGTCCTCTGGACAGAAAGAGTGACTGATTTCTTGGATAGTTTATGAACCAAAGAGTAGCTCCATCTTTCTGCAGATCAGTTTGTGTATTGGAATGCATATCTCTGAAATGCAGCTTTCTCAAGATACAGTGGTACCTCGGTTTTTGAGCATCTCGGAAACCGAACGTTTTGGTTTTTGAACGCCGGAAACCTGGAAGTAATTGCTTCCGTTTTTGAACGCGTCTTGGAAGTTGGACGTGCTTTTCAATTTTTCCAATTGATCTTGCAGCCAGCCCTTTGCTCCTCGGTTTTTCAAACGTTTCAGAAGTTGAACGGTCTTCTGGAAAGGATTACATTCGAGAACCTAAAGTACCACTGTACCACAATTACAGAAACTGCTAATGCAGACAAATAATAAACAAACAAATAAAGAAATAGTTTATATGAACTGCCCTTGGATTTGGCTAAAATGGAGCTTACATATACACACACTTCCTGGTTGGTTCCACTGCCATTTCCCCTTTTCAGCAGGGTTGAAAGTAATAAGGATACAGTAATAAGGGACAGTTGATGGAGCAGAAGCTTTGGTCCAAAAGAAGGTTTGGCCTGCAGGTCATGGTAAGAGACCGGGCCTGGATTTGAGAGAGATGGAAGATGGCATGCTGAAAGGAGGGAAGAACTTTAAGGATGGAGTTCTATTAGAGAGAAAACAGTTTAGATTCAGGCTGAAGAAGTGGTTGGGGTTATTTGGAGTGGGATGGAACTCACCCGTAACACAAAAGCACACACTGAAGTTGCTGAACTACAACTCCCATCATCCCAGACCATTGGCTATACTGACTGGGGCTGATGGTAACTGGGTTCCAAGAACATCCATAGACTCCATACTGCTATAGTAAGCCTAAACAGGTATGCACATTGTGCAGGTGGGTTATATGCATGATTGTAGACTTCTGTTGCTAAACTAAAAGGAAAACTAATGTTCACTTCCAGAAGAAAAAGGGCAATGAGAATTTTGTGTTTCTGGGATGTGACTGTTGTCAAATATTGTTTATGCTGATCACCGTAGTGTATAGCTGTTTGCCTGCTTAACCAATGAATAAATGTACTCTCCAAGGAACTGGAAGTGCGCCAGAAATCCTCTGGACTCTGTTTTCTACACAGAAATGCTCCCTGTGCATTTTTTCCCACACAGTCGGCAAAGCAACTCACATTAGCTGAAAGGTAATTCCAGCGCTGTGTTTATCAAGGTGGTGAATGATGCCCAAAAGATCAAAGAGAATTAAATTGACCTTGAAAGCAGGAAGGGGGCTGGCGAGAGAGAGAAACCGTCGAGCTGATTCTACATAGGCAGAAACAGTTGTTAGGAGCATAGTAAGCAATTGTATTTAAGACCCGTCCTTTTTGAGAGTCCTACTAGGGTTCAGTGAACAGAGCATGCAGGCCACTTGCCTACTGTTTTCTTTGCTGTGCTGCCCCATGTACAATCTGCCTTCAACAGGTTCATTATTGGCTTGGTGGCTTTTCCTCTGTCTGTACACAGTTCAGCAGGGACAAAAAAAGCACTCAGAGTAGGGCAAACCTCCCAGTCGGTTCTGAATCCTAACCTGTCCTCCACAGGGATAGTTTTCAGCAAAACCTGCCTAGAGCTAGGACTGGGCAATATATCTATATATCGTCCCAAACTGGTTTGAAGTCCATATCATGATAATTGGCATCATAATTTTTGACCTGACAATATATTGTGAATCGTGTGTGTGTTTATGTGCTATGCAAAAATCACGATGCAGGAAAAACCATGAAGCCACCCAATGCCTCTACATAAAGCTCCATCCTTGTTTCAGACATCGTGATATATCAATATACAGTCGTACCTTGGAAGTCAAACGGAATCTGTTCTGGAAGTCCGTTCCAAAAGGACTTCCAAAAACGTTCTTCCAAAGCCAATCGGAAGCCGCAGAAGCCCTATTGGACGTTCGGCTTCCAAAAATAGTTCGCAAACCGGAACAGTCACTTCTGGGTTTGTGACGTTCAGGAGCCAAAAGGTTTGGGAGCTAAGCTGTTCACCTTCCAAGGTGTGACTATTGCATTGTTTAGCTGTGATATATTGTGATGGTGAAAACCAAATATCGCCCAGCCCTACCTAGAGCCCTGTGAGTGAGTTGGGCTGGATCTACAAATATCATAGCTATCAATCCTGGGGAAGTGAGGGGAAAGGGCCAGGGTGCAGGGAGAAATAACAGTTGTTGGAAGAAGGGTGATGGATCTCAAAGGGCTAAGCTTCCGGGATTCTTAAATAGGTGTCTTTGGCAAACCCTGGTTCAGAAATCATATGCAAAGATGCCTCTCCATGCTAAAAAGAGCGACAACAGGCTCAAGGGCTGTAAGTGAAGAAGCTGTCAGAGACTTTTCAGGGTCTCCAAGAATTAAGACCCACGGCTCCTGCTTCCTTGTCAACGAAGAATTGCTCACAGAACCTTATCACTCGCCTCCTCCCCTCCTTACTGTCCCATCAGAGAAATTCCATTCAACAAGGAGAAGTTAGATCCAAAGTGGCTGTGACAGTGGTTTGGCTCATATACCGCAGTACTGTTTTGGGGGGACTGGGCGAGCAGGTGTGGAGGACTCCCTGGTCCTGAATGGGGTAACTGTGCCCCTGAAGGATTAGGTGTGCAGCCTGGGAGTCATTTTGGACTCACAGCTGTCCATGGAGGCGCAGGTCAATTCTGTGTCCAGGGCAGCTGTCTGCCAGCTCCATCTGGTACGCAGGCTGAGACCCTATCTGCCTGCGGACTGTCTTGCCAGAGTGATGCATGCTCTGGTTATCTCCCGCTTGGACTACTGCAATGTGCTCCACATGGGGCTACCTTTGAAGGTGACCCGGAAACTACAACTAATCCAGAATGCAGCAGATAGATTGGTGATTGGGAGTGGCTGCCGAGGCCATTGGCTCCCATAAATCCTGCATGAGCTGCATGAGCGAGATGAGCGCCGCAACCCCAGAGTCGGCCATGACTGGACCTAATGGTCAGGAGTCCCTTTACCTTTAAGGAAAAGCAGGGCATTCCAGAAACTGGGACGGCATCTGTAAATCTGGGGCTGTCCCTGGAAAATAGGGACACTTGGAGAATCTGGAGTCGCACTGTTCTGTCATTCTCTATAACTGGAAGGAGAGAAGACCTCAACTTGGAAGTGATCAAACTGTTCTTGGGGCCTGGTCTGCAAGAGCAAGGGCTCTCATAATTATTTTGACGACTACTTTATATAACTAAAATGTTTTTTGTCACCAAGCTGGTGCCCTTGGCTACTACACTGTTCACCGCACAGCTTTGCTTTCGGAGACACAGAATGGATGACGGGTGTTAAGCCCAAACGCCGTACGCTGTGTGTACCGATAGTGCCTTGAACAGAGAACACCGGTCCCGAGCTGCGATTTTGAACGCTTAAACAGAATGTTTAATGAAAAACATGCTATACCGACAGGGTCTCTTTTAATGGATAATCCTGTTATGATTTGCAGTGAACCAGCGTTGGCAGTTGTTTCGGCTGATTATTTTCCTTGTGTCACAGTGTATTAACAAAGTAATGCTTCACTCAGCTACGTGGGGACAATTTCGCTCTCAAGGACACTAGGCATGCCTTTGGCACAGCGCAAGAGAGATGATAATGCAGCCTCACTGAGTATTTTGAAATGGAGCCAGTTAATAACTTCGGCGCGGATCGTATTACCTGTTTCTCCCTCCCTTCTCGCAGAAATGCGTAGGCTTCATTGATTCCACACATAGGCCCCAGACACACGTATAATGAAAAGGCAGAGCCGTTTTGCCTCGTGTCATTGGCCTATTCCCAACCCTACAGCAATGGGATATATTTCTGAAGAGTCACTTCATGGTATAGAATTACCTGCTGTTTCTTGAACTTCTCGTACATGCTGTTTCTCAAACCTCATGTAGGCCATCACAAGAGGGCTCTCTTTACTACCAGTATAGCTTCTAGTAGCCTTTCTGGTGCACTCTGAAGGTTTTGGACTGTAGCCCCAACTAGCACAGCCAACGTCAGGGACATAGCTGTCAACTTACAGATTTGAAAATAAGGGACCTGCAGCCTCACCTGTTCCAGGCACTCCAGTCTTCCTGTCCTCCTGCAGTGTGGTCAAACTAATGTTGGTAGCTTCGAGAACACTGTCCAACCAACAAAATGGCGTCCGGCATTCAACCCCCCCCCAGCTTGCATTAACTAGCCACACACACACAGCCTCCCCCCTCACCATGAGATCGCCAGTCACCCACCATTTTAGTCAACCTTTCTTTCCCCCCATAAGTCAGTCGAAGGAGCCTCCAAAACAAATTCAAAAGCCCCCCCACGAGATCTCCTTTCCTTTCCCCCCACCATGTGCCCCCGCTCCCGAGAGACCTTTTCACCGGCAAGGATGAGTGGGCCGTCAACGACGTATCCATCTGATTCCGATCCGAGCACTCAGCACAGGTATGTTCAACTTCTGAGCCCCTCTGAGCCAAAGGCAGAAAGCCCAGCCAGCAGCCAAACGAAGCCTCAAGGAAAACCACCGTCACCTCTCCGCTGGGAAGCGCTGAGCAAAGGCGAGTCCCCAGGCAACGCAGCCGATTTGATCAGCACAAGGCATGCAAGCTCCAACCCCCAGTCGTTCTTAGACTTCTTATTGGGTAAGCAACGCAGCCAAGCAACACAGTTGGAGCCTCCCTTCTCCCTGGCTGACAGGGAGGGAGGGAGAGGAGCTGCTTCCTTTGAAATTTAAGGGACATCATTTAAGGGACATCCATCAATAAGGGACAGCAGCGGGACATGGCACTGGAATAAGGGATTGTCCCTCCAAATAAGGGACGCTTGACAGTTATGGTCAGGGACAATGGGACTCGTAGTCCCAAATATCTGGAGGGTGGCAGGGTGAGGAAGGCCGGTCTGTAGCAACAGTTATTAACATCTCTAGCATCAGAGGGAACTTCCCTCCCCAGTGGAGATTGAGGACTTTAGATACCGATCTAGGTCAGTGTTTCCCAGACCTGGGTCTCCAGCTATTTTGGACTACAATTCCCATCATCCCTGACCACTGGTCCTGCTAGCTACGAAGGATGGGAGTTGTGGTTCAAAAACAACTGGAGATCCACTTTGGGGGAAAACTGGTCCAGATGGAATTGCTGTGGAGACTCAACCATGCCAAATAGATTACAGCTGGCTCAGGGGTCCAGAAAGATAGCTGCCACTTCCTTGTTCCGATTGACATGGTGTTATCTCCCGCTTGGACTATTGCGTGGGGCTACCTTTGAAGGTGACCCAGAAACTACAACTAATCCAGAATGCTGCAGCTAGACTGGTGACTGGGGGTGGTTGCTGAGACCATATAACACCAGTCCTGAAAGACCTACATTGGCTCCCAGTGCGTTTCCGAGCACAATTCAAAGTGTTGGTGCTGACCTTTCAAGCCCTAAACAGCCTTGACCCAGTATATCTGTAGGAGCGTCTCCACCCCCATCGTTCTGCCTGGACATTGAGGTCCAGCTCCGAGGGCCTTCTGGCGGTTCCCTCACTGCATGAAGTCAAGTTATAGGGAACCAGGCAGAGGGCCTTTTCAGTAGTGGCGCCCACCCTGTGGAACGCCCTCCCATCAGATGTGAAGGTGTAGCCTTATGAGGCTTTGCCCTCGGGTGGGAAAAATATTGCACCTGGGAAAGGGAAAATGGGAGTCAACAGACACTCAAGGAATAGCTTCAGAGAAAAAGCTTTTATTTCTACCATCCATGAACTGGTAGAAGGAGCAAGTGTGATAGTTCACAAAAAGCATGCACGAGTTCACAGTCATGTGCACAGAGTATATATTCCCATTCCAGTTCCCTCCCCTTTCTCCTCCTTTTCCAGGAGTCCTGCCCATGAGTTCCTCTGAGCATGAACAGAAAGCTGTCTTGGGACTATTGTGGACTCTTGGCACCCTTCCCAGGAAAAGGGGAATGAGAGTGGTTCAGCATGTCCAAAGACGTTGCAACTAGAATGAGATAAAAGTCAGTTCTCAGGCTGCTCTGACAGTCTATTCATTAGCTTTTTGAAGCCTTCTCGTGCTGATAACAGTAACGGTTTTGCCCTTGCCACAGCATCTTGTGAGAGAAGCAGAGAAGAGCAGAGAAAAGCTGTTTTGGATTTTTTAGAAGACAAAAGGAATTTTGGACAGTTTTGAGGCCTGGTTGGGGGGGGGACTTCGGGCCTAGGTGGGGTCACCTGTCCTCACCTCCTACAAAGGAAATAAACAGCTATCTGATTCCTGGAAGACATCTGAAGGCAGCCCTGTTTAGGGAAGTTTTTAATGTCTGATATTTTATTGTGCTTTCAATTCTGTTGGGAGCTGCTCAGAGTGGCTGGGGGTACCTGGCCATGTCCAGGGATCAAACCCTTCAAGATCAGTGCATGATAGCAGAAGGGGGAATTTAGTCTGGTATAAGGTGGACCTCTTCCTCTGTGGCCCGCGGCCCTTTCAGCCAGAGGCAGACTGGTATCATCCCAGTGGAGCTGTCCTCTAAACTAGCACATCTGCTGAATTAATAGGAGCACAAGACAGGTAACGTAAGCTATTTGGCCTGGATAGTGGAACGTCCTCGTGAGGATCCCGGAAGGGAAAAGGGAGCTGAGACTTTGGGATTTAACCAAGAAGGCAAGTTTCAATTACAATACAATGCAACCATCGATAGGCTATCCCAGGACAGAGGAAGTAGCGCCAACTAAGGTGCGCTAAACTATGGTCTAGTGTTTTGTGTGAACACAGCTGCTGTATCCCATGTAGCAGAATGCAATATGGGCACCTATTTCCCCTAATCTGATTTATTTCATTTCCATAAAGTCAGAGCAAACAAAATCAAGGAGAATTACACGAGTCTGAATTAAATGAATTTAATTATGGCAAGTTAAACTAATCTAAATTGGAAATATAGCTCTCAGGAGGTACCAGTCAGAATGAGAAGAGGCATTAAATGCTGAGATGTGCAACACACAGCTCATAAGCAGAACATTTTGTTCTGGGCTGTCCCCTACCCACCCACATTAGAAAAATGCCGTATTATCCCACATTTCCACCCAGGAGATTTTGGACTGACAAAAGCACAATTTGCTAGCAGATTATGATATATCACTAAACCATAACACTCTCTAGAGTGGAAAGTCACAGGAAAGCTTTTCAGCCCTCTATATGATTATTTAGTGAGGGCATTTCTAAGCTACCACCACACACCCTAATTTACAGCTTTGTGATCTCATAGCTGGTTTCCATTCTAGACCAGGTACGCCATTGTCCTTGTCAGACAACACTCACATGACCCAGCTCCTGCCAAAGTCTTCCTTCTTCCCTTCCCAAAGGGAAAGCAATATTTAGATTTGGATATGTGAAATTAGAAACCCACATATTGTCAACAACATGCTAAAATGAGTAGCGTATCAGTTTATATTGGCAAAACTCCATAGAAAACAAAGAATCGCTGCATATTTTTCATTTTGACACGGCATTAGTGACTATAAAAAATGGAGAAGTGGTTAGTTATCAGTAGGCTGCCAAGATAAACAACAGAAGACCCACAGATCCTGCCTGATGGCTGTTTACGAATATTACATACAGGGGTGGCAACTTGAATAAAGTATTGGGGGGGGGGGTCAGGTAAGCCCCACCCCACATAATTGATCACAAGGCACACCATTTGAATGACACTGCCCATCAACTTGGAGGGGAGCTAGATCCCTCATTTTTTTATTAGGGGGGGCGCGAAGGGACCTCAGCACCTAGGAGTTGTCTCCTGTGACTACATGGGGGGCACAAATGGTGTATAGCTGAGGGGAGAAAAATTGTTGGAGGCAAGAAAAATTGGACTATGACTGGTGAGACTCAGGTTCAAACCCCTATCTATTGTGAAATGCCCTGAGACTCCTGGGTATAGGGCGGTATATAAATTCAAGCAAGCAAGCAAGCAACATAATACAGTAATAATAATAAAATACTACTACTACTAATAATAATACTAATAATACTAATACTAATACTAATACTAATAATAATTAAAAATAATAATAATACTAATAATACTACTACTACTACTACTAATAATAATAATACCAAGCAAAAAGGCCATGGGCCTGTCACTCTTTCTCAACCTACCTCACACGGGCTTTGTGAGAGTTACCACAAAGTGGGGAAGTGGGGGGATATGTGAAGGAACATAGTCTAAAAGTGCATAACTGAGAACCCCATGACTCTAAAAGGAAGCATAAAGGTAAAAGTAAAGGGACCCCTGACCATTAGGTCCAGTCGTGGGTGACTCTGGGTTGCGGCGTTCATCTCGCTTTATTGGCCGAGGGAGCCGGCGTACAGCTTCTGGGTCATGTGGCCAGCATGACTAAGCTGCTTCTGGCAAAACAGAGCAGCGCACGGAAACACCATTTACCTTCCCACCGGAGTGGTACCTATTTATCTACTTGCACTTTGACGTGCTTTCAAACTGCTAGGTTGGCAGGAGCAGAGACCGAGCAACGGGAGTTCACCCTGTCACGGGGATTCGAACTGCCAACCTTCTGATTGGCAAGCTCTAGGCTCTGTGGTTTAACCCACAGCGCCACCCGTGTCCCTAAAAGGAAGCATACATTGGTGCATATAGACTGAATTGTGCCATGCTTGTGTAATATCCTGTCTTACTGGGGGGAAAGGGTGAATCTGAGCACAATACCAGATCCCTAGACCTGTGGTTAGGAACTTGATCTTGCATGGACTAGGAGGCCCTCTAAGTGTCCTGGATTTACAGAAGCCGTTTTGATTTCTGATTTGATCCTGGAACGTCCCGCTTTTCCTTAGGACATCCTTGTTCTCATCGGAGAAATGTTGGAGGGTATGGAGCTTTGCGACCCCCCAAGCCAAGGAGGCAAGTAACTCTAGAACCTTTAGAAGACATCTGACGGCAGCCTGCTCGGCTGCAATGGTCCTGGCACTGAGAAAGCTATTAGCCACTTCCTGATATTCTCTGAATGTCAGCTGATAGGGATTCTGAGCAACATCGCGCACAGCTGCCTCCACTCTTTCAGTGGATGCATTTATTTATTTAGAAGATCTGTATCTTGGCTTTCAGTCAAATGATTGTCAAGGTGACTTACAAACCACAGGTAAACACACACACACACACACACACACACACACATGCTCCAGAACATGCTTCCGTTTCCTTTTTTGCAGTCTAAATGCAAAATGCTGTGGAAAACAAACTCACTTCAGCCACTTCTTCTTTGTCCAACTGCTGAGGTCAGGCTGACTCCGTTTCTGCCATGGTGTTTTTCCTCATTTGTACAGCTCACATCTAGGTGTGGAGGCACATTTCCTTTTCGTACACTGGTCAACTTCCAGGACAAGGGATGCGGGTGGCGCTGTGGGTTAAACCACAGAGCCTAGGACTTGCCGATCAGAAGGTCGGTGGTTCGAATCCCCGCAACGGGGTGAGCTCCCGTTGCTCGGCCCCTGCTCCTGCCAACCTAGCAGTTCGAAAGCACGTCAAAGTGCAAGTAGATAAATAGGTACCGCTCCGGCAGGAAGGTAAACGGCGTTTCCGTGCGCTGCTCTGGTTCACCAGAACCGGCTTAGTCATGCGGGCCACGTGACCCGGAAGCTGGACGCCAGCTCCCTTGGCCAGTAAAGTGAGATGAGCGCCACAACCCCAGAGTCGGCCACGACTGGACCTAATGGTCAGGGGTCCCTTTACCTTTACCTTACAGCTTCCAGGACAATGCAAAGGAAAAAAGGCAGCACTGCTTTCTCTGTGTTTCCGTCACACGCATGCCAAGAGCTTCTGGATTCCGGGAATGAATGTTTGCACTGAAAATTGATCAATTATACACAACAGCAACTGGCACAATTACACATATCAGCTTGATTTATTGTGGTAAACAACCAAGCCACAGAAACAATAGATGGGAGAGCAGACTTCTCATTTTACGTATGACTCGCTCATTCTTATAAAGCCGTCAGTCTAATTTCACAAATGCTCACTTCTTATAAACTGCTAACATATTTCCATCATCTTCCCTTTGCCAGCAGCTGTGTGGAAATATGTATGGAGTTGTATGGCACTGTCTTCCAAAGGGGCTTTTATCACTTCGCAAGGACAAACTAGCATAAGAGCTAAACATGAAAACAGCCCGCAACAAACATCAAAATCTACCCAATGAAATCTTGCTGTGTCATACGTAAATGAGAACGCGTTATGAAAGCCATGCGCAGAGCAAACTGGAACAACTTTTGAAAATTCTCATGGAGTTGAGACCGAAAAGATGAACCACATGCTATGCATTTCGCAGAATCACAAAATTGTAGATTTGGAAGGGACCGTGTGACAGGGACTGGACTGAGGAGGAAGGGTGGAGACCTACCCCTCCTCCTCCTGCAATTTCCAGAAGAGAGGGAGACAGTATAGATTTAGATCAGTGGTTTGCAGAAGGTCACAGTTCAGAGGCTGCAGAGGGGAGAAGCTGGGAAATATTGGGAGAGGAGCAGGAAGCAGCAGCAGCACCAGGAGAAAGACAGCAGACAGACTCAGTGTCTTTAGAAAGCATTCCAGAACCCACTTCTCCCAGGACCAGACAGGCATTGAAAGTAGGAGAACAGAAAACTCAGAGGCAGAAAGCACAGATCAACCAATGTAGGAATGACGTATAATAGGAGAGACAGAGAGTGTGGGACTTTACCCAGAGCAACGCCATTATCCAAGAGAGACTGCATTTCTACTGTTAACGGAGAAATCCGAGGGCTCCCTTGGACAAAAAAAACAAGGACACCAGCCATGAATACCAGAGCAAAACAGCAGCCAGTAGGCTTGGCCTTTATTAAAGACTGTCGCGACAGGACTCCCACCTGCCACCAGGCGAAACAAAATGGAAGCCCCGAACAAAAGAAGACCCCAACTTTTATTAGCTACTAATCCCCCAAGCTACACCCCTAGAACTACATCATGACTACATCATTGACACATCACAAAAGGGAGGGGTTGAGGGAGGGGTTGTGGAAGTAACCTGAGTATCTTGTCACCTGGCTGGTTCCCCCTTTCCCCCTCCCCATGAGCCATTTCCAGAGGACAAAGGGGAGTTGGCAGTTTCCTGTCCCCAGAGGGGAGAGCTGATCATTGTCCTTTGTTCCAGTCCGTGTTGAATCCACTCCCATATGCAAGTCCATTGTGTCCTTGATGGTCTTCTGTCTGGGACCATCAAGGTTGGCATGCCAACTGGGTAGGGGTCTTGTGGACATGTTGGTACGGTTAAGGGATTATGACCGTCCTGTATCAAACCATCCCCCTTTGATAGTCCTTCCTTCATGGAGCAAGATAAAAGTGGACCGGTGTAAATCCGATGTATGGTTGATTTACTAAGAATTTATAACAGAAATGTTGTGTATGTTGTGTGTGTGTGTGTGAGTGTGTGTCGTGTTTGTACAAACCGAATGATTGGGGGGGGGGTGTTTCCTGCAACACTACGTCTCTCTGTGTGAATAATGAATAAAAGAGTTTCTTGTCTTTCCGTTACTGCCAGACAGCCATGAGGGAGGGGTTCAGATTCCTTGAAGCATAACACCATGAGGGTCATCTAGACAAACTCTCTTCAATGCAGGAATATTTTGCTTGAGATGGAGCTCCAACTCACAACCCCTGGATTAAGAGTTGCATGTTTTACCAATTGAGCTACCTCAGTGTTTACCATTCAACAGGGCCTTGCAGAGCCAGGCAGAGGCCCGGGCCAGGTAGATAATGTGGGCCCCCCTTTTTTTTACCCTAGGGATAACTGAAGTCTTATAAATAAGTATATAAATAATTTTCACAAAAGTTATGCTGACAAATAATTTTATTTCAAGGCTTGAACCGTATCTGCATATAAAGACAAAATGGAAAACATACAGTGGTACCTCGGGTTAAGTACTTCATTCGTTCCGGAGGTCCGTTCTTAACCTGAAACTGTTCTTAACCTGAAGCACCACTTTAGCTAATGGGGCCTCCTGCTGCCGCTGCACCACTGGAGCCCGATTTCTGTTCTTATCCTGAAGCAAAGTTCTTAACCTGAGGCACTATTTCTGGGTTAGCGGGGTGTGTAACCTGAAGCGTATGTAACCTGAAGCGTATGTAACCCGAGGTACCACTGTAGATATACATTGCTGACCGAGGCCCCCTTTGGAATCAGAGGCCCGGGCCAAGTAGCCCTAACGCCCCCCCCCCGTCTGGGCCTGCCATTCAAATGTGTAAGGGATGCTTCGCCATAATGCTGGTTGTTCAGTCATCTCTGCATGTTTACAACCGGCTAGCCCTGAGTTTTTAAAATATAAAAACTGAACATCCATGTGCTCATTCAAGGGCTCATCTGTAAATCTGTGGGATCTTCATATGACCAAGCTATTGTGAGGACAGCATTCCAAAACGTTGGTCCGATAATATAGGGCAGAAAACATCTCTAGGGATTCCTTGCCAGTTGATACCATCTTGTGCATCACAGCTATGAGAAGGAATACTCCATCCATTCACCTCCAACTGAATATTGAAAGTGGAAGGGAGGGGTGCTAATTGTGAACAGTCATGAAAATACTGACTGCAGACAGTTTTTAGAGTTGAGGTGGGGGAATGACACCGTCTACTACGTGAGGTCCAGCTCCAACCTCACTGTGAGAAGTGAGGTTGCAGGGAACCAGGCAGAGGGCCTTCTTGGTGGTGGCACCCGCCCTGTGGAATGCCCTCCCACCAAATGTCAAGGAAAGAAACAACTATCTGACTTTTAGAAGACACCTGAAGGCAGCCCTGTTTAGGGAAGTTATGTATTGGTATAATTTGGATTAACTAATGTGATATGATTGGATTGTTAAATGGAAAACTTAATAAAAATTATTTCAAAAAAAGCGAAGTTATTAATTGAAGTTTTATTCTGTTTTTACTGTTCTGTTGGCAGCAGCCCAGAGTAGCTGGGAAAACCCATGCAGATGGGCTGGGTATAAATAATAAAATCATCATCATCATCATCATCATCATCATCATCATTATTGTCACACATTGAAGCAACAAAATGCCCATTGATAAGGTTTCTGGGAGGAAATAGGCAAGGCTGCAGTTTTTTGTCTTGGCAGCTGTTGCAAACCACTGTGTCAAAAGAGTGAAGGAGAAGAACAAAGAAAGGTTACAATTCTGAGCAGCTTTTTATTCTAGAATTTAATCCAGAATGTGGCTGCCAGACTGGTGATTGGGAGCCGCCGCTGATACCATATAACACTGGTCCTAAAGGATCTGCATTGTGTATGTTTCAGAGCCCAATTCAAATTCTCCACCCCCATCGTTCTGCCCGGACACTGAGGTCCAGCTCCGAGGGCCTTCTTGCAGTTGCCTCATTGAAAGAAGTGAGGCTACAGGGAACCAGGCAGAGGGCCTTCTTGGTGGTGGCACCTGCCCTGTGGAACGCCCTCCCATCAGATGTCAAGGAAATAAACAACTACCTGACTTTTAGAAGACATCTGAAGGCAGCCCTGTTTAGGGAAGTTTTTGATGTTTGATGTTTTATTGTGTTTTTAGTATTCGGTTGGAAGCTGCCCAGAATAGCTGGGGAAGCCCAGCCAGATGGGTGGGGTATAAATAATAAAATTATTATGATTATTATTCTAAGGGCTCATCCACACTGCTGTTTGCCCTGCTGCTTCCCCCCAGGGAAACCTGTGTTTTAGCGCTACCTCATGCAGAGGGAGGTGGTCTGAAGCTATTTTTGAAGTCAGGAAATCTTAAGCGCTATTTAGCAGGGCCTTTCTCTGGCACTTACTGGTAGTTACCATGAAAATCAATGGGATGTACACGGGGAAAGAAAACTATATTGTGACCAAGGTGGATAAAAATCAATTTTTTTAAAAAATCAATAAAATCAGATTTTTAAAATTTAAACCATATATAAATATATCATTTAAATTGGATTTTTAAAATAAAATGCTTTTGGAGGAAAAATATTTCTAAAGATAATTTTCTATTTAAGTTATATTATAGTCCAAAAGCTATTCATCAGGAAATAAGGATTTGTTTTAAGTTTTTCATGTGTGCTAAAACTCAGTCTAAGGTTTTTTTTTTAATTGTTTACCCACATCAGTTAACTAACATGGATACATATGCTATAATGTTCTTGTTTTAGTTAAATAAATTGTTTAAATTGTTATTAAGGAAATAATTCAGCAGTACAGCAGAAAAGTTACCCCAAATAAAGAGTTAACTTATTAAACCTCACAATAATTTCATAATTATCGGTCTATGAATTTCTAATGGTATAACCAAATCAGTAATTTTTGATACAACCAGTGTTTTTTTTCGGGGGGGGGCTGGGACGGGACGGGATGCAGAAACGTTTTGCAAACCTTTGTACTTTTGTCCATTTGCTGTATTTATTTTCCCCAATCTGAACTATATAATGGTGGTTTTCTTGAGTCAAAATGAGAGCACCCCTAAACACTTTTTAAGAAAAGAAAAGAAAGCACCGGATATAACTGCAAAAACTACTCTGAACCTAATGTAACCCTAATGCCTCAACAAACGAAACTGACCTATGGAAAATGTAACTTGAAAAAAGAGACATTGCGCATACCTTTGTAAACCAAGAAAACTTTAATAAAATGTTTTTAAACCACTCTGAAAATTTATTATTCCAAAAATGAAACCTTCACCTGGTCTTTCTGTAAAAAAATAAAATAAAAATGATTGAAACCAAGTCTTACTGGCTAGTGATTTAAATCGTGATTTAATTCGATTTGATTCAAATCAAACCCACCCTTATGGTGATCCTTCTAAAAGCATCCGGAGAGGAAGGGCTGCTGTTGAAAGGTGAAGAAGTCGGAAGCGAGATGGAGATCTGAAGGGAATGAGTTGCACACTTGTGGGTGGGGTGGGGTGGGGGAGAACGCTGCAGCAAAGATCACCTGCTGGCTGCAGGCGGGACACTCAGATTCCCCAAGAACAGGTGGTGTCTGAGTGCGTCTGTGCCATCAGGTCAAGATTCCAGGAGGAGGCCTTGAATACAGGCCGTCCTGTTGAGGGTCCCAAATACCCAAACAGTGATCTCTTACATTCGAGCCTCTTGCTCTGAAAGCAGCTAGTGTACTAAAGGACAACAGGATGGGCGGTAATGCGATCGGGAGACACCCGGACCAACTGTGTGGCTGCTTTCTGCGTAAGCTGCAAACAGCAGAGGAGCACAGCGGGAGGTCGGTATCAAAGGGAACGGCTGGGGAAAATAAAATAAGATTTCTCGTGGTCACCGAGGCACGGTCAGCCTAAAATGGCACAGCTGGGGGAAAAATAAGAGAGGGCCACAGATTGGGTGAACGCGAAGAAGAGGTCATGCGTATGTGACTACAAATGAAGGACACCTATTAAAGCCGCACTAATCCTGCCAACCTAGCATGCTCAAAAGTGCAAAAACTGTCTGCGGACAAACTCCCTCGGCCAGTAAAGCGAGATGAGCGCCGCAACCCCAGAGTCGTTCGCGACTGGACCTAATGGTCAGGGGTACCTTTACCTTTTTAATCCCGCCGTAAGGAGGTGTAAGTTAAGAGTAATTTATATGTGAAGGGCACAGAAGGGGAATAAGTTTTGAGATGAGGACACACGAGGAAAGCGTATCATGCCAAGCAGTGGCAGAGTTTTTTTACTTGGAAGGGCTCCTGTTCTTTCTGAACTGCCATTAGAATTTCATAGAATTGTAGAAGGGACCCCAAGGGGTCGTCGTCTTCTTCTTCTTCTTCTTCTTCTTCTTCTTCTTCTTCTTCTTCTTCTTCTTCTTCTTTTTCTTCTTCTTCTTCCTCTTCTTCCTCCTCCTCTTCTTCTTCTTCTTCTTCTTCTTCTTCTTCTTCTTCTTCCTCTTCCGCTTCTTCCGCTTCTTCCGCTTCTTCTTCCTCCTCCTCCTCCTCTTCTTCTTCTTCTTCTTCTTCTTCTTCTTCTTCTTCTTCTTCTTCTTCTTCTTCTTCTTCCTCCTCTTCTTCTTCTTCCTCTTCTTCTTCTTCTTCTTCTTCTTCTTCTTCTTCTTCTGCCTCTTCTTCTTCTTCTTCTTCTTCTTCTTCTTCTTCTTCTTCTTCTTCTTCTTCTTCTCTAGTCCAACCCCCTGCAATGCAGAAATCTCAGCTAAAGCATCCATGGCAGATGGCCTCCCAACCTCTGCTTAAAGATCTCCAAGGAAGGAGAGTCCACAACCTCCCGAGGGAGACTGTTCCATTGTCAAACAGCTCTTTCTGTCAGAAAATTCTTACTGATGTTTAGCCGGAATCTTCCTCCTTGTAACGTGAAGCCATTGATTCGAGTCCTACCCTCCAGAGCAGGAGGAAACGCGCTTGTTCCCTCTTCCATGTGGCAGCCGTTGGACAGACTTTGCTTGTGTGCTCAAGACATCGATTCTATAAAACATATTTTGCTGCACTGTGCGAAATATGAGCAAGCCAGGGCTGAACTGATATTACCCTTGCTGGTAGCTTTCCTGAGAAAAGCAGAGGCTCACTATGTCAGGTTCCTATTGGAAGACCGGACAAACGCTAGAACATTAGCAGTGGCAAAGTTTTTATCGGTGGTTGCAAGAACCAATGATCCCTATCTTTAAGTCTGAACAAAATGCTTGTTTAACCTGGAGGTAGGCTGTCTGAATTGTGCGTTGCTTTGTAAGGATTTGTTGGGTCTCTGGACCATAATAAAGATTGATTGATTGATTGATGGATTGATTGATTGATTGATATTTTAAGACAGCTATCATATCTCCTCTCAGTCTCCTCCTTTCCAAGTTAAACATACCCAACTCCTTCAACCGTTCCTCATAAAGGCTTGGTTTCCAGACCCTTAATTATTTTGATTGCCTTCCTCTGCACACATTCCAAGTTGTCAGCATCCTTCTTAAATTGTGGTCACTCAAAATTGGACACAGAACTCCAGGTACCATTACTTCCCTTGATCTGTCTCTTCGGTTCTGTGGTTATAATTTTTTTCTTCCTTCTTAGCAAGGTGCAGGGTGGCCTAGAAGAATGTCCCAGTACATTATAAAGGTAAGGGGACCCCTGACCATTAGGTCCAGTCGTGACCGACTCTGGGGTTGGGGCGCTCATCTCGCTTTATTGGCCGAGGGAGCCAGCATACAGCTTCTGGGTCATGTGGCCAGCATGGCTAAGCCACTTCTGGCGAACCAGAGCAGCGCACGGAAACGCCGTTTACCTTCCCGCCAGAGCGGTACCTATTTATCTACTTGCACTTTTGACATGCTTTCGAACTGCTAGGTTGGCAGGAGCAGGGTCCGAGAAATGGGAGCTCACCCCGTTGCGGGGATTCGAACTGTCGACCTTCTGATCGGCAAGTCCTAGGCTCTGTGGTTTAACCCACAGCGCCACCCGCATCCCCAGTACATTATAAACTTGTGTAAATGACCAGTAGCCCCTGGAAGACTTGACAAGACTTGTTTTTTTTGGCTCTTACCCAGAGCGGGGGAAAGGACATTTGCACCATACAGGAAAAGAACTGCATATTTTTTCCTTCTGCGCATGTGATAACTCACATGCCATCGCCGTCGTCATTTATTTGTATGCCACTTTCCCATAATTAAAACCATGCTCATTGTGTAAGCGCCAGTTGCACAGATGTATCTGCAAATGAACACAGGAACACACATGCCTGTTTTTTTCTAATCGCAGATTCTGCCGGATCATCCTTAAAGTCAGCAGGAGACACTGGGAAGAGTGTCTGGAGCATGGCAGCAATGATTGGCAGGAAAATATGCACAGTTGGGGATGAGGCATCCAGCACTGCGCAATCTGCATCCCTGAGTGTTTGCCAGGGACCCCCACACAGCTGCAATCGCACAAAGTGTTTTAGCAGCTATCCTGCTGTGCAAGGAAAGGAATCCTCCCATCCTGTCTGCTAGGATTCCCTGCTCCCCTGCTGAGATGCTTAGACTAGAGGCTGGATTGCTTGTTTGCCTTTATGCAAAAGAGCCTAGCAGATGTCATCACCTAAAAACAAAATGGTGAGAGAGAGAGAGAGAGAGAGAGAGAGAGAGAGAGAGAGAGAGCGCACACACACAATGCGTTCAGAGTGAAGGTAATTTTGCCAGGCACATTTTCTCACTTTGCTTGCCGCACAAGGATCAGGGTTCTGCGTGATTTTAAGCCTAAAATCCATATTTGATTTGTTTTGTGCCTTGGTTAGGACTTAGGCATCTGAATGTATCGCAGTTCCACTCTAATTACCAGCATGAGGTGCAATTGAGTTGGAAAGAGAGGATTGTATTTTGATCCCTCTCTCCTAATGGCTATTTCTCCTTTAAATATAAGCAGATAATTGACGCATAGACCTACCTGAGTGCTTCCTTCCTTTAGCACAATCTTAGATTTGCTCTCTCGCCTCATAGCTTGTCGTATCAACAGTTATTCATCAACCCATTAAAGAGCTTAGAGTGCTTTAGAAAACGACTGGGGGGAAACCCCAACATTAGTAATGCACATTTAGCCATTTTCCATTTTAAACCTTCTTTCAAACACATACATTTTTCAGGTCTGTGTAAATTACATCAATTGTATTTAACAGCCCTGAACCAGTCCTGTTCCCAACAACCTCCCTGTAGTTGCTCCCGAAATCTCGTGCACTATTTTGCGATGTTTTGGTTGGCCAAACCAAGGTATTGCCCTAAAAATGCACTTTGGAATAAAGTAGGTCCAGTCAAAGGCAACTATGGGGTTGAGGCACTCATCTCACTTTCAGGCCGAGGGAGCTGGCGTTTGTCCACAGACAGCTTTCTGGGTCATATGGCCAGCAGGACTAAACCGCTTCTGGCACAACAGAACACCGTGACGGAAACCAGACTACACGGCAATGCTGTTTATCTTCCCGTCGCAGCAGTACCTATTTATCTACTTGTGCTGGGGTTCTTTTGAACTGCTAGGTGGGCAGGAGCAGTGACTGAGCAACAGGAGCTCACTCCGTTGTGGGGATTCAAACCATTGTTATAAGAATTTTAAGGTCATATATAAGAAAATTAATATTCATAACTGTAAACAACAGCAGCAGCAGCAACAACAACAACAACATCATACTATTTATACCCCGCCCATCTGGCTGGGCTTCCCCAGACACTCTGGGCGGCTTCCAACAAAATATTAAAATACTGTAATGCATCATACATTAAACCACATGTCTGAAACCCCACAGAAAAGGTCCTGAACAAACTGACCTCAAATATTTCTCTGCAAGTTCAAAGTGGGAAACCTCCCCATTGTCTCTTTCCTCACAAATCCTGTCTTAAGGGCATATTCAAGATATGAACAGGGTGTGAGCCTGTGGCCTGTTACCTAGATTCAAGAATTAGTTATCATAACAAAAGAGCGGCCAGGATGCCATTTAATCCAATCAACTAACCTGCCAGACAGGAAGAAACAACACACCCAGATTTCTGCTCCTTCTCTGGTGTATTAAGGGGATGGTCTGGGCTACACCCCTTCTGTGATGTACCGTATTTGTGATGCTTCTAGGGGTGGTCTTGTTCTTCAGGACGGGCAATGTCAAATGTCTATATAAGGGCTTGCCCACCTGTGCTCGAGGTCTCTCCCCCCCCATGTGTGTGGGGGCACCTTGTTGCAACAGCTGTAATAAAGATCAGGCTTACTAGCTGCCTTGCTTCTCACTATTCTCTGGTTGGCCTCTGTTATTTTCTCCTACTGATAGAGAACCTAAAAAGAGGTCTCTATATGGGCTCTTGGGTACCCCATAAGGGAAAAGGAGCAGGTTTTTTCTTATAACACCCTCGACCTTCCAATTGGCAAGCCCAAAAGGCTCAGTGGTTTAGACCACAGCGCCACCTGCATCCCTTCTGACTTCTAGAACCCATCTTCCAGCACATGTGAGAGCTGGACCATAAAGAAGGCTGATCGCTGAAGAATTGATGCTTTTGAATTATGGTGCTGGAGGAGACACTTGAGAGTCCCATGGACTGCAAGAAGATCAAACCTCTCCATTCTGAAGGAAATCAGCCCTGAGAGCTCACTGGAAGGACAGATCCTGAAGCTGAGGCGCCAATACTTTGGCCACTTCATGAGAAGAGAAGACTCCTTGGAAAAGACTCTGATGTTGGGAAAGATGGAGGACACAAGGAGAAGGAGACGACAGAAGACAAGATGGTTGGACAGTGTTCTCGAAGCTACCAGCATGAGTTTGACCAAACTGCGGGAGGCAGTGGAAGACAGAAGTGCCTGGCGTGCTCTGGTCCAGAGGGTCACGAAGAGTCAGACACAACTAAACAACAACAACAACAAGCTATCACGGCAAGATGGTAGAGCATGAGACTCTTGATCTCAGGGTCGTTTCGTTTTGAGCCCCACATCGATTCCTGCTTTGCAGGGGGTTGGACTAGATGACCCTCGCGATCCCTTGTAATACGATTCTAAGAGCCCCGGCTGCTTTGTCCAGAGATCCTTTTCTCCTTCTTCCTTCTTGCTATGAAACTGAGAAACTGCAGGGGGCAGTAATACGTCATTGGAGAGTGGGGTCCTCTTGCATCTCCCCCCCCCCCCATTTCCCCTCAAAGAACACACTGCAAAGCTTCCCAAACTTCTCTTCTGCAGCGAGGGAAATCTATCTGGGCTCTATTTGTTTTTAAATGGATTATATCTGGGCTTCTTTTATGAAAGCGCCTAACATCTGGCATTCAAAGAATATAATCACTCCGGACTATCAGCGCCGGTATTGGCTTGTATTAAATTTTCGCTTGTCTTCCCAGTCAAATACCTTCCCTCCCCCTTCCCTCGCTTTCCTTTCCTGACCTTTCATCTTAGCAGGGGGTCTGACAAGAAAGCAGCTTCTAGAAGCACAGTGTGTTTTTCATTTGCTTTTCCAGCCTCAGAGTTGCAGGCTACCTAATTCCACTCTCCGCCCTTCCAGCCACATATCTATTGTTGCACCTGCCGCCTGGGTTTTTATTAAATTTGAGAGGCGCAAGGCACAAAGCGCTGGGGACGGCGAGATAAAAAAACGCCACTTTTAATGCAGATTACTATTATTAATATTAATATCATTATTATTTCCCTCTTTTCGGTTGCGACAAAAAAAGAGAAGGCATTCCGAGGATGGCTGCTGCCTTTGCTTCATGTCAGATTGTTCTCAGCGCCGACATATGTTGCAGCAAGTTTCTGACCATATGGGTGGCTTGTGTAGAGGGGTTAAAGGTATCTGTTCTCTCTCTGTAAGGAGACAAAGATGAATGTGAGAGAAGGAAACCAAGTGTATTGTGCTTTGTCATTCCCCACAATTGGGCAGCTTCCCAAAAAGCTGGGCGCTGCTGCTTTCTGGTGGTTCAGTCACCGCTTTTCTGTCATGGAATAGGCACCACGTAATATTAGAACGTAATATTACAACTGGACCTGAGCTCGACAGCTTGATGCTCCTCAGATAATTGAGGGCCTGTGGTAGATTAAACACAGAGAGTAAGGATGCCAGCAATGGCTGGGCCAAAAGTCTTTATGCTATGTTTTTAAAAAATTTCAATTGAATATATATATGGATGAAGCTTTCTGGAATGAGAAAGCCAAAGGTTAACATATGGAACAATATGTAGCTTCTCTGTTTCACAGGGTCGTATTTACCACATTTGATTTCTAGGTAAGGTAAACAAATGGTAAAGGACCCCTGGACGGTTAAGTCGAGTCAAAGGTGACTATGGGATTGCGGGGCTCATTTTGCTTTCAGGCCGAATGAGCCAGCGTTTTTCCACAGACAGCTTTCCAGGATATGTGGTCAGCATGACTAAACCGCTTCTGGCACAACGGAACACCGGGACGGAAACCAGAGCGCACGGAAACACCATTTACCTTCCCGCCACAGCAGTACCTATTTATCTACTTGCACTGGCATGCTTTCAAACTGCTAGGTTGGCAGGAGCTGGGCCAGAACAACGGGAGCTCACCCCGACATGCGGGTTTGAACCACCAACCTTCCAATTGGCAAGCCCAAGAGGCTCAGTGGTTTAGACCAGTGTTTCCCAACCCGTGTTCCGCGGCACACTAGTGTGCCGTGGAACGTTGCCTTGTGTTCCGTGGGAGGGAGGCGGGCGAGTCGGGCGGTGAGAGGCGGGGCAGCGGCGGCGAGCACACGCGGGGCGGCGAGCGAGCGAGCTCCCACATCCCATCGCCGCTCGCTACTGGGCCTGCACTTCCGGGCCTGCCCCAGGAGGTGGGGTTGCGGGCATCACGCCCTTCCCCACGTGAGCGGGGAATCCCATCCGCCCCCACGTGAGCGGGGAATCCCATCTCAGCCCCCGCGAGAGCTGGGGAATCCCATCCGGCCACGCCTCCTGGCCAGCCAATCGGCTGGCTGGAGGGGGCGTGGCTTGCCCTATTTAGGGCCGGAGCGGAGGGGGCTCGCCCTCTCTTCTCCGGCTAGCCCCATCGCCGCTCGCTACTGGGCCTGCGCATGCTCGGCGAGCACACGCGGGGCGGCGAGCGAGCGAATCCCATCCGCCCCCACATGAGCGGGGAATCCCATCTCAGCCCCCGCGAGAGCAGGGGAATCCCATCCGGCCACGCCTCCTGGCCAGCCAATCAGCTGGCTGGAGGGGGCGTGGCTTGCCCTATTTAGGGCCGGAGCGGGTGTGCCGCGAGATTTTTTTCATGAAACAAGTGTGCCTTTGCCCAAAAAAGGTTGGGAAACACTGGTTTAGACCACAGTCCCACCCGCGTCCCTTCTGATTTCTAGGACCCATCTTCCAGCACAACATCTGGAGCATAGGATTGAACTCCTAGGCACCGAGGGGTCTTCAGCTCCCTCAATAAAATATGTGAGGCTGCTGGGTCCCCCAAAGTTGATGGGCATTGCCATTCAAATGGTGTGAATGCACTGCGTCATGTGATCAGTTATGCAGGGCGGGGCTTACCTGGGCCCTCCCAATATTTTATTCAAGTTGGCACTCCTGATCTGGAGTAAGGAACCACCTCTGCTAGCAATTCCTCAAGAATGTCTATTGCACTGGGACTTTCCAGAACTTCCCCGCTCCCAATGTATACGGAATAAAATTAAGCCGTACTGAATAATACATGTCTTGCTCTGTTGGCTCTTGAGTGAGTGAAGCTTTTGTGCCAGCTTCTCAGACTTCGTGAGGAACCAAACCTAATTATGCCAGGCTTGCTCAAAATACCTCCAGACTGAATTGAGTAATTCCATGAAAATGTCAACCTACAGACCCATTTTCACTTTCTTATATCGTTAACACGTTTTATATCACTATTAAAGAGAATTTCACGAAGTTTCATTATTTGGCAATGGTTTCTCAAAATGACAACTGCTGGGGAGCTGAGGAACACTCTCCCAGTGTCACTCTCTAAACATGGCCCTGAAAGTAATCACAGAACTGCCATAACATTGGGCCTCTGACACCCATCCCATGGGTGAGGATGCCATGGTCAATGGTCTCAGAAGCCGCTGAGAGGTCAAGCAAAAAGGCTCACACTCCCTTCTCTCACAATAAAGATTGGGGTGCCCAGGGCTGATTTGGTGCCCAAACTGTGTCTGAACCCAGATTGTACTGTACAGTGCTACCTTGCTTCTCAAATGCCTTGGTTCTCAAACGCTTTGGTTCTCAAACTCCAAAAGCCTGGAAGTAAATGTTCCAGTTTTCGAACAATTTTTGGAAGCCAAACATCTGATGCAGTTGTCGGCTATTGTTTCCAGGGCACCTGCACCAATCAGAAGCTGTGCCTTGGTTTTCGAACATTTTGGAAGTCAAATGGACTTCCGGAACAGATGCTTTTGTGGGGCTTTTGTGTTTTTTGTTTTTGAGGCTTTTCGGTTAATTTGTTTTTGTGACTGTGTGGAACCCAGTTCAGCTACTGATTGATTGATTGATTGATTGATTGTGTGACTGCCAAAATGGATAAAAGCCCCCCATCCAAACAATGCCTATCATCAGTGCAGGGAAGAAAAAATAATAATTTTTATTTTTATCATCTACAACAATGTCTTATTTATTTCATAGCACAGTGCATTGATTATTGCTTTCATGTTATGGATCAATGGTCCTGTTAGATAGTAAAATTCATGTTAAATTGATGTTTTAGGGGTTGTTTTTAAAAGTCTTGAACGGATTACAGTGGTACCTCGGGTTACAGATGCTTCAGGTTACAGACTCCCCTAACCCAGAAATAGTACCTTGGGTTAAGAACTTTACTTCAGGATGAAAACAGAAATTGTGTGGCGGCAGCGGGAGGCCTGATTAGCTAAAGTGGTACCTCAGGTTAAGAACAGTTTCAGGTTAAGAACGGACCTCCAGAATGAATTAAGTTCTTAACCTGAGGTACCACTGTAATTCCTTTTGCATTACTTTCTATGGGAAAGCACGCTTTGTTTTTGGAATGCTTTGGTTTTGGAATGGACTTCTGGAACGTATTAAGTTTGAGAACCAAGGTACCACATTCCTGATGACTAAACATCAGGAAAAACTTTCTGACAGTAAGAGCTGTTTGACAGTGGAACGGTCTCCCCTAGAAGGTGGTGGTGAAATCTCCTTCCTTGGAGCTTTTTAAGCAGAGGTTGGATAGATATTTTAGCTGAGATTCCTGCATTGCAGGGGGTTGGACTAGATAACCCTTGGGGACCCTCCAACTCTACAATTATATGATTTTATGATAACGAATTTTATCCAGGAATACTTGCAATTGCACCTCAAACACCCGCTCCACCATCTTTGTCAAGAAAGGCGTGTCAGTGACCGTTCCATAGTTATTATTCTCCATTGGGTCTAGAGTGGACTCACTACCTCAAAAGAAGTTTTGGTTAATTTTCCCCCCCTCCTGCCAAGTGTATGTTTCCTCCAAGCATACTGATACTTCATTGTTTCTTAGTGACCCTGCTTTGGGTCCAGTGCTGGCAATCCCTTCCTGAGTCCACTGTTGGAGTGATGATGCCTTTGTACAAGTCCAAAACATAGGAGAACTTCTTTAGAATGCACCTGTCTAGGTCTTAACAGTATAAATATCCAAAGTAAACCCCTTTGATTATTACGGCGGTGCCTCACAAGACGAAAAGAATCCGTTCTGTGATTCTCTTCGTCTAGCGGTTTTTTTGTCTTGCGAAGCAAGCCCATTGACGGATTAGCGGATTAGCGCTATTAGCACTATTAGCGGCTTTTAGCAGCTTATCAGCTTATCGGATCAGCTGATAAGCGGCTTAGCGGCTTAGAAAAAGGGGGGAGGGAAAAAAACCAGCAGGAACTCGCAAGGCATTATCATCTTGCGAAGCAAGCCCATAGGAAATTCGTTTTGCGAAGCACCTCCAAAACGGAAAACTCTTTCGTCTAGCGAGTTTTCCGTCTTGCGAGGCATTCGTCTTGCGGGGCACCACTGTATATACAAGGGATGACCAGAAAGTTCGGTGAATGGTCACAGAAATCGGGCAGCGAGAAATATTTGAACATACATACCTTAAAGGTAAAGGTAAAGGGACCCCTGACCATTAGGTCCAGTCATAGCCAACTCTGGGGTTGCGGCGCTCATCTCGCTTTATTGGCCGAGGGAGCCGGCGTACAGCTTCCGGGTCATGTGGCTAGCATGATTAAGAGCGAACCAGAGCAGTGCATGGAAACACTGTTTACCTTCCCGCCGGAGCGGTACCTATTTATCTACTTGCACTTTGACGTGCTTTTGAACTGCTAGGTTGGCAGGAGCAGGGACCGAGCAATGGGAGCTCACCCTGTCATGGGGATTCGAACCGTCAACCTTTTGATCGGCAAGTCCTAGGCTCCGTGGTTTAACCCACAGCACCACCCGCGTCCTTACAGGACTTCAAATTAGGCCGCCTCTGATACAATGCACTGTTGACAACGTCCATAGAACTGGTGGAAAAGTCTGGAGAAGTCCTCTTTTTGTACTGCTTTCAGTTCCCTCATCACAGCAACTTAGACGTGTGAAATGTTGGGAAATTGTGCCCTTTCAGTGCAAATTTCAGATTTGGAATAAGAAAGAAATCAGGTGGGGCCAGATCAGGAGAATATGCAGGGTGGGACAACTCAGTAATGATTTCATGTGGAATATGCAATTCTTCCGCCATCATTCGGACGGATAAATGCGGATCCCACATCAGTAATTCACGAACGCTTCGACGTTTGCCGCCATTCTGATTGTCAACGGTCTCCCATACTGAGGGTTATCTTTGATGGTTTGCCGCCCTTCACGCAAACACTTAAACCACTCACACACTGTATTTTGAGTTACAGCTGCGTCTCCGTACACAATTATGGGCATTTCGTGGGTTTCCGACGCCGATTTATCCAATTTGAAACAGAATTTCATATTGACTCTCTGCTCCATTTTCAATCACAATGCTGCCACATGAACATAGGCCTGTCAACAAATGCTGAGGCACAGGCGCATAAGTGAGCTGAGATACAGACGAACGCCTCCCATGTGTCTCCGCGAATACGGCAGTTCCCATTATCCCATGCTGGGGTGATTCACCCTACTTTCTGGTCACACCTTGTAGGTTATGTTTCTGGCATAGACCTATCCTTAATTATCATGACTGAGCACCACAGAGCTCACCACAGATCAGCATTAAGCAACATCAACATGAGTTTAGAGCCTTGGCAGGAGTGCTCTTAGTATTGCAAAAGGCAAAGGTCTAATAAAATGTGATGTATAGTATATATCAAAAAGAACCGCGGAGTTCAGATCAATTAATCAATATTTGAAAAATTACCAAGCTAAATAGCTAACCACCAGGCATTTGATAAAAGGATATTTGATTTTCATACTTTAGCATGCTTACAGAAAAACATGCGAGACAAATTTTTTACAATTCTGGACTGGTGAGATGGAGATTATAATGTGGGGTGCAGGCATGCTCCAGAATTTTGCTTCGCTGGCTGCACATTAAATATGGGATGTGTGGTGGAGTGTGAGTTGTAGCTGGAGTAATGAAATGGTAACCAGAGATGTTGTTCCCTAAGACTGCCTGTGAAAGATACATTTCCCAATATTTAATTCTTTTTTATAATACTGTGAGAGCTGCAGACCTTCCTAATGTCCCAATTTTCCAGGGACAGCCCCAGATTTACAGAAATTCCTGATCTGATCCCAGAATGTCCCACTTTTCCTTAAAAAGGTAAAGGGACCCCTGACCATTAGGTCCAGTCGTGGCCGAGTCTGGGGTTGCGGCACTCATCTCGCTTTATTGGCCGAGGGAGCCGGCGTACAGCTTCCGGGTCATGTGGCCAGCATGACTAAGCTGCTTCTGGCGAACCAGAGCAGCACATGGAAACGCCTTTTACCTTCCTGCCAGAGTGGTACCTATTTATCTACTTACACTTTGACGTGCTTTCGAACTGCTAGGTGGGCAGGAGCAGGGACCGAGCAACAGGAGCTCACGCCGTCGCAGGGATTTGAACCGCCGACCTTCTGATCGGCAAGTCCTAGGCTCTGTGGTTTAACCCACAGCGCCACCCACGCCCCTCTCACTTTTCCTTAGGCTGTCCCTCTTTTCATTAGAGGAATGTTAGAGGGTATGGAGTTATGTGACTCCTGAGCCAAGGAGAATAATTATGTAACCTTTAGAAGACATTTGAAGGCAGCTCTGTATAGGGAAGTTTTTTAATGTTTATTTTTTAAATTATCTTTTTATATATGTTGGAAGCTGGCCAGAGTGGCAACCCAGTCAGATGGGTGGTGTAAGTAAGTAAATAAATAAATAAATAAATAATAATAATAATAATAATAATAATAATAATAATATGTTTGTGTGTGTTGGGTAGATATTGGAATGGATAATAAAGCACCCAGTTTCTGGAACTGTGGAGTATCCAACTTCTGGGACTGTGAGTGGTAGCCAGATTTTGAGCCTTTGCTAGCACAATAAAGTAAGCAATGTGATGTGGGTACATGCATAAGTACAGCAGCAGCAGCAGCAGCAGCAACAACAACAACAATAATAATTTATTATTTGTACCCCGCCCATCTGGCTGGGTTTCCCCAGCCACTCTGGGCGGCTTCCACAGAAACCAAAAATACACTGAAATATCACACATTAAAAACCTCCCTGAACAGGGCTGCCTTAAGATGTCTTCTGAATGTCAGGTAGTTGTTTATCGCTTTGACATCTGGTGGGAGGGCGTTCCACAGGGCGGGCGCCACTACCGAGAAGGCCCTCTGCCTGGTTCCCTGTACAGGGAGAGAGGCAGGGTATGATTTCGTTTGCATCAAATACACACCAGTTACACACAATACACAAACACACACAGACACAGACATTTGTCAACTACATCATTTTTCATGAGTCTTCAGCTAACGGGATGTGAAAAGAGAAGATACGAGGTACAGATCTCACCATCTCTCTTTCCGGAAATAATACCAGCTGGCTCTATGAACAACTGCTGACCCCATGCAGACTAAATAATGGCTTAATGAAGAATTTGCCCATGGAAAGTGTCATTTGCTTTTACGGAAAGCCAAAATTCTTTTCTAGCTCACTTCTAGCTGAACTCCCATCTTTTCTGGAAAATGTGAGCCAGCACACCTCATTTTCCCATGCAGAACCAGTTGTCACAACCTAATTACTCAGAGCGAGATTTTAACTTGGTGCCTTCTTTCTTTTTCTGCTGTTTCCCCCACGGCTGCTTCCTTCTCAAGGCAACAGTGTCTCGCAGAAACAAATCGTTCCATGTGACCCGACAGAGTCGTTTGGTTGTAATTAATTCAGGGGGTCTGTTCTGTTGCTGATTCCCTTGCAAAACTTCGATTAACATTAATAGGGGCTATGCGTGCATGTCCAGAGCAAAGCAACCCCTTTAATAACGTTTCACGGAATGTTATTATATTACTGCTGTAATTACATCCTGCATGCACATCACTTTTACTTTACTTCACGACATGCCCTTCAGCTGCAGTTGGAGGCCATCTATTATATTGCCCACCCTGACGGTGAGGCTGCCATAAACATCCTCAGTCATCGTCCCGTGTCTTTTGGGCCAACTTGATGATGAGGAGCTATGGCAGAAGTAAAATATTTTGCAATCTATTACTTTCAAAGGCTGGAAATGTTCTGTTTGGTACTTTTGCCTCTCCCTTCTCTTGAAACTCTTTGGGGAATCCTAGTATCAGAAACCTAGACAGCATCTTAAAAAGCAGAGACATCACCTTGCCAACAAAAGTCTGTATAGTAAAAGCTATGGTTTTCCCAGTAGTGATGCATGGAAGTGAGAGCTGGACCATAAAGAAGGCTGATCGCCGAAGAATTGATGCTTTTGAATTATGGTGCTGGAGGAGACCCTTGAGAGTCCCATGGACTGCAAGAAGATCAAATCTCTCCATTCTGAAGGAAATCAGCCCTGAGTGCTCACTGGAAGGACAGATCCTGAAGCTGAGGCTCCAATACTTTGGCCACCTCATGAGAAGAGAAGACTCCCTGGAAAAGACCCTGATGTTGGGAAAGATGGAGGGCACAAGGAGAAGGGGACAACAGAGGACGAGATGGTTGGATAGTGTTCTTGAAGCTACCAGCATGAGTTTGACCAAACTGCGGGAGGCAGTGGAAGACAGGAGTGCCTGGCGTGCTCTGGTCCATGGGGTCACGAAGAGTCGGACACTACTAAACGACTAAACAACAACAACAGTATCAGAAAGGAGAATGAAGACGAGATCTTCTGTTCCTGCCTCATCGCAATGTAAACTTCCATGGAGGGTGATAACAATTGGTTTTATCCAATTTGTGCTTCTGTAAATCACGTCAAGATGAGGAACTAAATTTTTGCCAATACTACTATTGCTACTACTACTAATAAGTCTACTCCCCCTTCCCTAGGGGGGTGGCATTGCGGGAGGACACCCTCCAAGTGACAGCCGTTTGCGGAGGGATGCCACCAGCATCATAGGGACTCCTGGCTGTGTCACCCCCCGAGCTGATCAATCGGGATAGCTGGGGGCGTGGCTGTTTGCCATTTAAACTGTGGTGCGGCTGGGGGGGGGGGTGACATCCTTTCGCCTCCTTGCCAGATCTCCCAGCCCACCTGCCCTCTTTTTTATGCGTTACTTGGCAGCGGCCTTGCTATGGACTATGTTGGCCGCCATATTGTTGGGGCCAGGTAGAAATTTTTCTACTTGGCACATTGGCACCAGCCATTTGGTTTTCACCTACCTTGTAGCAATGGTCACAACTTTGTAAGGTTAGGCATTGGGTAAGCCTTGTTTATGGGAGGGGAGGTTGTAGCCTCCGCCTGCCCATCCTCGATAACGGTATCCTGTTAAAGGGATCTGGGTGTGTGGATCTTGTCCATGCCACGATCCAGTCGGGGACTCTGGGGGTGCCCCAATTTGATGTATATCATAGGGCTCCCCCTACCGGTGGTTTACCCTTATGGGACTCTGTGCAGATGGGCAGGACTCAGAATATAGTCTAGTTTCACCCAATGCCTAAGCCAAACCACTCACATCTGTAGCCAGTAAAGTTGTGGCCTATTTTATCCCATTAACCTAAACATTTGTGTCCATGTGTTTATTATCTAAGGGAATAATAATGATGATGATGATAATAATTTATTATTTATACCCCACCCATCTGGCTGGGTTTCCCCAGCCACTTTGGGCGGCTTCCAACAAAACACTGAAATACAATAACCTATTAAACACTAAAAGCTTCCCTAAACAGGGCTGCCTTTAGCTGTCTTCTAAAAGTTTGGTAGTTATTTTTCTCTTTGACATCTGGTGGGAGGGCATTCCACAGGGAGGGCGCCACTACCGAGAAGGCCCTCTGCCTGGTTCCCTGTAACTTGGCTTCTCGCAGGGAGGGAACTGCCAGAAGGCCCTCGGCGCTGGACTTCAGTGTCTGGGCAGAATGATGGAGGTGGAGACACTCCTTCAGGTATATTGGACCGAGGCCATTTAGGGCTTTAAAGGTCAGCACCAAAACTTTGAATTGTGCTTGGAAACATACTGGGAGCCAGTGTAGGTCTTTTAAGACTGGTGTTATATGGTCTCGGCGGCCGCTCCCAGTCACCAGTCTAGCTCCCACATTCTGGATTAGTTGTAGTTTCCGGGTCACCTTCAAAGGTAGCCCCACATAGAGTGCATTGCAGTAGTCCAAGCGAGAGATAACCAGAGCATGTACCACTCTGGCGAGACAGTCTGTGGGCAGGTAGGGTCTCAGCCTGCGTACCAGATGGAGCTGATAAACAGCTGCCCTGGACACAGATTTGACCTGTGCCTCCATGGACAGCTGTGAGTCCAGAATGACTCCCAGGCTGCGCACCTGGTCCTTCAGGGAGCACAGTTACCCCATTCAGGACCAGGGAGTCTTCCACACCTGTCCGCCTCCTGTCCCCCCAAAACAGTACTTCTATCTTGTCAGGATTCAGCCTCAATTTGTTAACCGCCATCCATCCTCCAACCGCCTCCAGACACTCACACAGGACCTTCACCGTCTTCACTGGTTCCGATTTGAAAGAGAGATAGAGCTGGGTATCATCTGCATACTGATGAACACCCAGCCCAAACTCCCTGATGATCTCTCCCAGTGGCTGCATGTAGATGTTGAAAAGCATGGGGGGGCCTTGCCACTCAATAGGCACTACCCATGGACCAGAGGGAGTTTTCAGCAAACTTGGAGGGACCCAAACACAACAAAAGCACACATTCTCCACCTGGGTCACCCCTGAACACTTGGTGGCTATGGAAGGCTGACTGACTGCTGGGGTGGAGGATAGAAAAAAATGGTACAGGAATAGGAAATGGAATGTAGCTGAAATCTTGAACAGTAGTACTCTGCGCACTGCAATATTTTGTTGCTGATCCCACTTTCATTTTGTGAATGAAAGATGAATGGAAATATTTATTTGCCATTTGATCAAAAGCCCGTTGGGTAGGAACTCGTATACTGCTTGATTACAAATCATTTTGGCACGTAATAAGAATAAGAATGCCTATGCTGTAAAGGTGTTTGCTTTCAGTGTGATATTCAGATGGAAGCAAAAAGTCACATCTTGAATGAGGCATGAAAGTGTCCAGTGAAAATGCTCACACCCCAATAAACCACACAAAATATACCAGCCTTCCTCAACACGGTGCCCTCTGGATATTTTGAAATACAGTTTTCACCATCCCTGGTCAAGGATTACAGTAGACCAAAACATATTGAGGTCACCGCATAATACCCACCAAATCGTGCCAATTATATGTCAGCTCAAAGAATTTGAGCTGACATATAATTTGTCAATGTTTCCAGAACACGCTCGGGGTTCGGTCACTCCCTCAGGGAAAGGTCAATAACTGTGAAGAATCCAAACAGAATTCCTTGACACAACCTTGCAGCCTGAACATACATCAAGAGAAGGCACTCAGCCAATTGTAAAGGCTGAAACAGGGCCAGAAAATAGAGGCAGCCTTTTATTTGTGGTAGTGATTATATGGCAAATATAGAATGGTTTCAGGCATTAAGCCCTCACAATTTTGCTCATGTGCATTGCTGTGGAGAAGGTAAAGGTAAAGGATCCCTGGTAAAGTCCAGTCAAAAGCGATTATGGGGTTGCGGCACTCATCTCGCTTTCAGGCCAAGGGAGCTGGCGTTTGTCCACAGACAGCTTTCCGGGTCATGTGGCCAGCATGACTAAACCTCTGCTGGCACAACAGGACACCGTGACGGAAACCAGAGCACACGGAAACACCGTTTACCTTCCCGCCAGAGTGGTACCTATTTATCTACTTGCACTGGCATGCTTTCGAACTGCTAGTTTGGCAGAAGCTGGGACAGAGCAACGGGAGCTCACTCCGTCGTGCGGATTCAAACCACCAACCTTCCACTCAGCAAGCCCAAGGGGCTCACTCTGCCAAGTTGTGGTGTAGCAAGGGATTATGAAGTGTATGTGAGTTTCTACTTATATATATTTCTGAAGGCCTGGGCCACTCCCACTCTCAACGTGATTGGCTGCCTAAACCCCCAAGCTGCGAGTCGTAACCCAGAGCCAATGCCAGTAGCCCTAACCCTGAGAATGCTACGTGATTGGATATCATGTATCGAATCAAAACACAGGCTTCAAAATCCTAGTCCAGACTCAAAACCAGGTGAACAGAGACCACTGCAAACAGCATAGATGCACCTCAAAGATGCTGTCTTATGAAGCGGGAGCCAAAACAGGACATCCCAGGATCCAGTCAGAAGGTGAGATGGCTTCTGGGATGGCCAGCTCCCAAAGTGTATCCACACAACAGAACTATCGCCCCATCTCACTCCTAAATGTGGATTACAAAATATTTGCGGACGTTTTGGCTAACAGATTTAAAAAAGTATTAAATGAAGTAATTCATAAGGACCAAGCAGGCTTTCTCCCAGGTAGACATTTGTATGATAATACCAGGAACATTATCGATATTTTGGAACTTTTACAAACAAATATTAACACCAAAGCGGTGTTAATCTTTATCGACGCGGAGAAGGCCTTTGATAATATTTCTTGGAAATTTATGAAGAAAAACTTGGAAGGGATGGGAGTGGGAAGGGAGTTTGAGAACGGAATAGAGGCAATCTATTCTGAACAAAAAGCTAAGTTGATAGTGAACAACGTGGTGACAGAAGAACTTCATATTGAAAAAGGAACACGCCAAGGGTGCCCCCTATCCCCTCTGTTGTTTATCTCAGTCCTGGAGGTTTTGCTGAACATGATAAGGGAGGATCGGCAGGTACAAGGAATACGGGTCGGAGCGAAACAATATAAACTGAAAGCATTTGCAGATGACTTGGTCTTAACATTACAGGAGCCAGAACCTAGTACAAAAAGAGTTTTGGAATTGATTCAGAAATTTGGTCGGGTGGCGGGTTTTAAGCTGAACAAACAAAAAACTAAGGTGTTAGGGAAAAACCTGACGGTTATTGAAACAGAGGAGTTTCAGAAAGAAACAGAACTAAACATTGTTAAAAAAGTGAAATACCTGGGGGTCAATCTGTCTTCTAAGAATTTGAATCTATTTAAAGATAATTATGAAAAATGTTGGTCAGAAGTTAAAAAAGACTTAGAAATTTGGTCAAGATTGAAACTATCCTTGTTAGGCCGAATCGCAGCTATAAAAATGAACGTTTTGCCAAAAATGTTGTTTTTGTTCCAGGCCTTGCAGATTGTGGACAGAGTGGATTGTTTTGGAAAGTGGCAGAAGGACATTTCTAAATTTGTCTGGCAGGGCAAAAAGCCCCGAATAAAGTTTAAAATATTAACTGATGCAAAGGAGAGAGGGGGGTTTGCCCTGCCGGACTTAAGGTTATACTACGAAGCTGCGGCCTTCTGCTGGATGAAAGATTGGATTTTATTGGAAAACACTGATGTCCTAGATCTGGAAGGCTTCAACAATTCGCTAGGTTGGCATGCGTATTTGTGGTATGACAAGGGGAAAACACATGGAATGTTCAAAAACCATATTGTCAGGAAAGCAATATACATGGTCTGGAAAAAATACAAAGACTTATTGGAAAGTAAAACTCCGAGGTGGATTTCACCAATAGAGGCCAAAGCTCGGAAAACATCCAATATGGAGGCATATTGGCCGAAATATTGGGAAATAATAGAGAATATTGGAGGTAATTGGAGATTGCAGAGCTTTGAAAAACTAAAAGATAAGGTGCAAAATTGGCTACATTATGCCCAAATTAATGAGGTTTTCAAGCTAGATAAAAAAATAGGATTCCAGGTGGAAAAATCGAAACTTGAGACAGAGCTATTAGAACCAAAGACCAAGGTAATATCGAGAATGTACAACTTGCTGCTTAAATGGAACACTCAGGATGAGACAGTTAAATCAGCCATGATAAAATGGGCTCAAGACATTGGTTATAACATCATGTCAGAAGACTGGGAAAAGTTATGGACCACCGGTATGAAGTTCACGGCATGTAATGCCTTGAAAGAAAATATTATGAAAATGGTGTACAGGTGGTACATGACCCCAGTCAAACTTGCTAAGATATACCATTTGTCTGACAATAAATGTTGGAAATGCAAGGAGGCTGAAGGGACATTCTTCCACCTCTGGTGGACGTGCCCAAGATTGAAGGCCTTTTGGGAAATGATCTATAATGAGTTAAAGAAGGTGTTTAAGTACACCTTCCCCAAGAAACCAGAGGCCTTTCTTCTGGGCATTGTCGGCCAGAAGGTGTTAAAAAAGGACAGAACTTTCTTTATGTACGCTACAACTGCAGCAAGAATCCTTATCGCCAAATATTGGAAGACCCAAGATTTGCCCACACTGGAGGAGTGGCAGACGCAACTGATGAACTATATGGAACTGGCTGAGATGACTGCAAGAATCCGGGACCTGGGAGAAGAGGCAATGGAGGAGGACTGGAAAAAATTTAAAGACTATTTGCAAAAGTATTATAAGTTGTATGAAACATAAGATGACGTATGATTCAGAACGCTAGCCCCAGCAACGAAATTTAATTATTTATGAAATTGTTAATATTTGTGAAAGAACCAAAGTTTAAATGGGTTAAAATGATATTAGGTTATATTTTTAGAATAAATGGAGAACAAGAGATTTAAACTTAAATTGCAATTGAAAATATAAAGAAATATATGAAATAAGGGTATAATTTGCTGATGATTTTATTATCAAGAATGCATTATCCGGGGGATGTGGGGAAGTCCAATGGAAATTTGAAAAAAAGTTATTGAAATGGAATCCTTTGTTTTCTTTTCTTATCTTTTCTTTTGTTCTGTTTTTTCTTCTGTTTTACTTGTAATTTGGAAAAATGCAATAAAATTATTATAAAAAAAAAACAAAGTGTATCCACACAATAGCAGTGCTGTGGGCCATCCCTAACAGAAGTGTGCAGTGACAATTCAGAGAGTTGTAGTTATATGTGGTGGGTATTCAAGTTCTGTGCGGATTTCTCCTGTTAGAAGGTACCCACTCCATTAAAAGCAGCATGTGACAGTCTCTCCTCTTCATTTCGGCTCGTGGATGTCTGGCCTATATTCCAAACAGACTTTCCTCTAAACCATCTTTGATTCCGCAGCTTCACTTTGGCATACCATCAACAGGCAACGGCGGGAGGAAAGTGACGGGTACACCGTTAAGTTGATGTCTTAAATGTACGCAAATCCCACATGCTGTGGCAACAACAAAACGAATAACAAATATGCTGCATGAAAATCCTCTTAAGTTTGCTTTCTTATTTTCATTTTGAGCCTCACCTACAACAAGGAGACGTCTTAAAAAATAATCCCCTAATATTCCTGGAATTCACAGTGTCTGTACAAGGCACAGAATGATTTTCTTAAGCTTTTCCCGCTGTAGCTTCAGACAATCGCAGCTGTTACTAGTAAATTAAATGCTGCTGGTGTGTGCGGGGGGGGGGGGGAGAAGAAACCAGGTATGTATACGTGACTTCCTTCCTATCACTGGAAAAAACTAATTGGAGTCTTCTCCTGTTCAGCAGTTGACAGCTGTACAGGACAATTCAGAGATGGAGGAATGTATTATTTTCTTTCCGGATGATGGATATGGTCACTTTTATGATAAATGTTGCTTGTGGCTTTAGCGTACAATGATAATCTGAGTTGCTTTGTTATTTGATACATTTTATGATGCCTTGGGTGGTACCCGACTAAATAAACCCACTAACAAAAAGACCTTGAGTTGAGCGACAGAACTTACCCTTCCTCCCTCTCCATGTTTCCCTCATGGTCCTCTAAATCTGTTATCGGGGTTCCTTCGACCCTCCACTGCAATTTTGGAAAATGTAGGGGATGCACAGAAAGAGGAGACGGAAGGGAACTCCCATTGCACAAACAGAAATCCTTGAGCTAGGAGATCTGTTTAGTTGAATACTGCCTCTTGAGTACTCTACTTTAATAGAAACTATTGAGGTGGCTATCAGACCCTCCAAATGTCCCCATTTTCCAAGGGCAGTCCCAGATTTACAGAAGTCATCCCAGTTTCTTATTTGATCCCAGAATGTCCCACTTTTCCTTAAAGGTAAAGGTAAAGGTATTCCTGACTGTTAGGTCCAGTTGCAGACAACTCTGGGGTTGAGGCGCTCATCTCGCTCTATGGGCCGAGGGAGCCAGCGTACAGCTTCCGGGTCATGTGGCCAGCATGACTAAGCTGCTTCTGGTCAACCAGAGCAGCGCACGGAAACGCCGTTTACCTTCCCGCAGGGGTGGTACCTATTTATCTACTTGCACTAGCATGCTTTTGAACTGCTAGGTTGGCAGGAGCAGGGACCGAGCAACGGGAGCTCACCCTGTCACTGGGATTTGAACTGCCGACCTTCTGATAGGCAACTCCTAGGCTCTGTGGTTTAGACCACAGCGCCACCTGCGTCCCTCCGCTTTTCTTAGGACATCCCTATTTTCATTGGAGAAATGTTGGAGGGTATGGAGTTATGCGACCCCCGAGGAGATAAGTAACTCTACAACCTTTAGATGACATCTGAAGGCAACCCTGTAAAGGGAAATTTTAAAATGTTTAAAATGTTATTATGCTTTTATATATGTTGGAAGTCGCCCAGAGTGGCTGCTGGAACCTAGTCAGATGGGCGGGTTATAGATAATAAAGAGAGAGAAAAAGGGTGATCTCACCCATGTCTAACTACTGTTTCCCCATGGCCAATCCATTCCTTGAGGGAATGTGTCCTTAACAAACAAAATGGGGGGCTTCCTCCTCAACTCTTTGCCTTATCTGATTGCAGAGGTGATAACTTGCTGGGATCCTAGGTGCCCGAGCACCCACAAAATTCCCCATGAAGAGGCCGGGCACCCACGAATTTCAGTGCCAGGGCCATGCACACTGCATGGCACCCACTGCCCCGGGCACCCATGGTCAAGTTGGCACTCCTGATTGCACACATGAAACCAGTGATGGTTCAATGACGCTTTTACTCATCAGAATGCAGCATAATTTGTTGGCACGTCATAAGGCAATATAGGATCTGGACGATGTGAGGCATTTTTGCTCATCTCAAGCTCATCTCAAGCATCCCATCATCTTTTTCTGGATATGTGCTGGGGTGGGTGAGGTGTGGGTGCATTGAAGGGAAGTTGTAAACAAGCATAATTTGTGACACTGCACAACATCATTGCAGATCACAAGGAACGTCTGCAAGGCATGACCCTTGCTATTGAATGACATCTCGCAGGCAAACAAAATCTTTTATGCAATGCTCAGATGACCAGTTTCTAAAGAGCCTGGGTGCAAATGAAATAGGACATATAGATGGATACGATAGCGTTAACCAAACACCTTGACTTCCTCCAGCATGTTTTAGCAGAGGATTTTCACAACATTCTCCCGAAGAGATGGGTACTCAATCATTAATATCAAAAACTCCCATTGACTTTAATGGACTGGGATTGCAACTCATATTGTGCCCTGTTGAAATCAAACTGGACCCATTATTCTGGTTTGGTTCCTAAGCTCTTTACACTCAGTCGGAAGCAATTTTATGTGCCTCTGGCTACATGAGATTTCTCAGTGTCCATTCCTACATGTTCCTTTTGTTAAGGAACTAGCATGTCATTGTTGTGTCAAGATAGCTCCATTGCTTTGCTGGCCTTTAAGAGCCGAAGGAATGATACAAAATTGGTAAGAGGAAACCTTTTATTGAATCCATTTCTTTTGGTGAAAGAGTTTCCAAGGTGTACAACAGGGGGGGAAAATGCTGTGACTCTAGCTAATCCTCCTAGGATTCAAGGCTATATTGGATGCTTGTATAAAATGCAGATTTCTCTGAAGAATCAGAATTCCTGTTGATTGCATTTCTCAATAACTGAATGTGGATTTTGAATGGTTCGTTTGGTAGAAAAAGCTGCAGTTGTTCATTTGGGTAGGCGTTGCATTCCAGTGTAGTGTTTTAATATAGCAGTTGTGCTTAAGGCTCCTTTTATATATATTGCAATTGTACTCCAATAGCCCAAATGTTGCTTCCTATTCCTATAGTGGTACCTCAGATTAAGTACTTAATTCGTTCCAGAGGTCCGTTCTTAACCTGAAACTGTTCTTAACCTGAAGCACCACTTTAGCTAATGGAGCCTCCTGCTGCTGCCATACCGCCGGAGCACGATTTCTGTTCTCATCCTGAAGCAAAGTTCTTAACCTGAAGCACTATTTCTGGGTTAGTGGAGTCTGTAACCTGAAGCGTATGTAACCCAAGGTACCACTGTATTTTTGTTTTTAAAAACTCACCTCAATAGCATGACATGTGCTCCTGCATTCTTCAATTTATGTGGACCTATACCACCTGCAACGCACTTGATAAAATATGTCGAAGGCCATAAAAATACACGCCAAATAACAGATTTAGAGGTGAACAACAAAATGACTCTGCTGCGTTGATGCTTCCCTCTGCAACCACAAGGCATTTCCAGATAGTGTCTATATTCAGGCGGGATTCAATCGCACACCAGCACATTCGGGCTGCGCCATTGAAATTGATTTAGAGCACAAGCAACCTGCTTCTCCCACTCCCACAAGAGACCTGGACTTTTCATAATAAGGAACGCGCCAGGAAGGTGCAGTACAGCACTTGAGGCTATGTCATATAATATCTCTGCAAACAGATCAGAATGTTGTTGGCATCCGTCTGCCTCGAGAGACAATGGAGTGCGCCTCCAGGGGTGAAGTCCAACCACAGCAGTTGCAGCACCTCCCTGGGGCACAGCCTAGACAATTTGTATGGAGACTGACAGATGCCAAGACACCCCCTTCCTGGCCTTGCCGATGTGGTCCAAAGGAAAGCAGAGCAATACATTTGGCACCGACTTGGCTGCAGGAGTTGCCTTTACAAGGTACCATCTGTCACTGTCCGGTCTACGGGCGCTCAAAGTCCTGGCTGAGGACGTCGGGACCGGGGGCAAGATGGCAGGGCTGGAGCAGGAACGAGAGTCCAGAAGCCAGGGGTCCGAGGGTCAGGAAGCAGGGAGTCACGAAGTCAATGGTCTGAGGGTCGAGAAGCAAGGAGTCACGAAGTCAAGGGTCTGAAGGTCAAGAAGCCGAGGCCCAAGGATCAGGAAACAAGAAACCAAATGCAGCAAGGCAGGAAACGTGTTGCTGTGGCAAAGAGCCAAAGGGAAATGCTGACCTTATATCCCTTCCGGCTCTAGCCACCAGGTGCAGTGAGTTACCAAGCAGCCTCACCTGTGCGGCCGCTCCTTGCCTCTCCAGAACAAACTTAGGAAGGCCCCAGTCCTGCGAAGCCCTACTGGTCACAGGGCTTGGCTCCTGCACGCACTCCTGACACCATCCAACCGTCTTTGGGATTCCACTCTGGATTTGTGTAGGTTTTCCTCCCTAGCCTTTCCTTCTCCTGCAAGATGTCCTGCAAGGCAGTGGAAGTTTAGGATGAGAGTTCTCTTTCTCTCAGATGGGCTACCTTTCCAGGTGGACAATCCCCATCTGCCCCTCATTTCCCTCTACAGAACGTGAAGAGGTTGACTTCTTGTTGGACCGGCAATTGGTCTCCTCTGCTCAGTGTGCCAGAGCCTGTCTTTTCATGCAGGGGAAGTCCCTGACTCAAGGAGGGTTTGAGACCCATCAGCTGCCCTCACCTGGTTTAGCTGGCCAGTCAAAGCCATTTCCTGGGATGTGGCTGCTGTCACATGCTGACAGCTTCTAGGAGCCACGGGTGAGAGCTGAGTGCATGATGGAGACCAAAGGTGGACAAACTACTCCAGAAGGAGCATGGTGTGCCCCCCACTAGAAGAACTACCTCCAACACCTCATAAACAGGTGTGTGATGTAATGTTCTGAATAAACAAAACTACTGACACAAAAGTAGACGTGGAAGTTGGAAATCCTCAGGCATTATGACCTATCAAGGATTAGGGATTGATTTCTATTTCAAAGTTGTGAAGTAGCAGGACAGGGAGAAAGCCTCCACCTGAGACCCCAGGCATCAAGACTCGCAGTTTTCAAACTTTCTGTCAGTTTGCATTTCTTAGTGCAGAAAATATTGATCTGATGTGTAGAGATCTTTCCTATTCTACTTAATTCAAGAGGGTTCTGGAAGCTTCTCTGTGTGAAAGAAACAAGAAGGTTCATGATGTTTGGGTTATACCTTCTGAGAAGCTGAGTACAGCTGGCTTAAACTGGTTCTCTTATCTCTTCTGTCAAGGACATGCTGACCATAATAATAAGGCCAGAAGAAGCCTGGGGTTCACTTTTTCATAGAATCATAGAATCATAGAGTTGGAAGAGACCACAAGGGCCATCGAGTCCAACCCCCTGCCAAGCAGGAAACACCATCAGAACACTCCTGACATATGGTTGTCAAGCCTCTGCTTAAAGACCTCCAAAGCAGGAGACTCCACCACACTCCTTGGCAGCAAATTCCACTGTCAAACAGCTCTTACTGTCAGGAAGTTCTTCCTAATGTTTAGGTGGAATCTTCTTTCTTGTAGTTTGGATCCATTGCTCCGTGTCCGCTTCTCTGGAGCAGCAGAAAACAACCTTTCTCCCTCCTCTATGTGACATCCTTTTATATATTTGAACATGGCTATCATATCACCCCTTAACCTCCTCTTCTCCAGGCTAAACATGCCCAGCTCCCTTAGCCGTTCCTCATAAGGCATCGTTTCCAGGCCTTTGACCATTTTGGTTGCCCTCCTCTGGACACGTTCCAGTTTGTCAGTGTCCTTCTTGAACTGTGGTGCCCAGAACTGGACACAGTACTCCAGGTGAGGTCTGACCAGAGCAGAATACAGTGGCACTATTACTTCCCTTGATCTAGATGCTATACTCCTATTGATGCAGCCCAGAATTGCATTGGCTTTTTTAGCTGCCGCGTCACACTGTTGGCTGATGTCAAGTTTGTGGTCAACAAAGACTCCTAGATCCTTTTCACATGTACTGCTCTCAAGCCATCTCTTTTCTATCTCTTTCTATCTCTTTTCATTCTGGTGCGGTGTTCTGTACATAGTATGCTTAGCGTTAAGGTTTAGACTTATTGTAAGTTGTTGTAATTTAAAGTTACCGTATTTTTCGCCCCATAGGGCGCACCGGCCCATAGGACGCACCTAGGGTTTTTTTTGGGGGGGAATAAAGAAAAAAAAATATTTTCCCCCCAGGTGCGGAGCCCGAGCTTCCCCCGACCCCAGTCCCCAGAACAGGCTGCTATCTGCTAGCCGTGGGAGAGCTGCACGAAGTCGCGCAGCTCTCCCACGGCTTGCAGAGAGCTGCGCTAAGCCCGAAGCCTGGGGGGGCGCTGAGCTCAGCGCGCCCCCAGGCTTCGGGTGCAGGCACCTCTCCCCAAGCCGTGTGAGAGCTGCGCGAGTCTTCTCTTCTCATGAGGTGGCCAAAGTATTGGAGCCTCAGCTTCAGGATCTGTCCTTCCAGTGACCCCATGGACCAGAGCACACCGGCACTCCTGTCTTCCACTGCCTCCCGCAGTTTGGTCAAACTCATGCTGGTAGCTTCGAGAACACTGTCCCACCATCTTGTCTTCTGTCGTCCCCTTCTCCTTGTGCCCTCCATCTTTCCCAACATCAGGGTCTTTTCCAGGGAGTCTTCTCTTCTCATGAGGTGGCCAAAGTATTGGAGCCTCAGCTTCAGGATCTGTCCTTCCAGTGAGCACTCAGGGCTGATTTCCTTCAGAATGGAGAGGTTTGATCTTCTTGCAGTCCATGGGACTCTCAAGAGTCTCCTCCAGCACCATAATTCAAAAGCATCAATTCTTCGGCGATCAGCCTTCTTTATGGTTCAGCTCTCACTTCCATACATCACTACTGGGAAAACCATAGCTTTTACTATACGGACCTTTGTCGGCAAGGTGATGTCTCGGCTTTTTAAGATGCTGTCTCTCCACAAAACCTCTCCTCTTTCTTTCCTCTTTGTAGGACACCTTGGGTACAGTAAGCAGCGCCTAACACAGAAATGCTCACAGGAAGTATGTTTCTCATATGACGCGAGCATTTCCCTGCAATGGGTTTGCTGTGATTCACTACAGAAAGGACTCAGATAGAGGCAGCGGCATGGTGAAGTCATTCTGCCTCCAGTAACACTCTTATTTGTTAGAAGCCAGATGTTTCCAATGAATTTTATTGTCAGCAGCATCTGATTTAAAATATATGGCCCATCTTGGAAAGAGAATGACCACGGGGATCGAAAGAGCTGTTGAAGCTAAAGACAAATAATAATGTATAAAAGCACCATATTTATAGCTGTTGGTTATAGATTGATTTCCTTTTAATCCCTGGAGGAGGAGAACTAACTCGAGATGAATCAGAGGTCCCAATGGCTTTCAGATGCTTCACTTTGCTGCTTTGTCTTCATTTCCAAATACCTCCAGGTAGAAACAAAATATTTCTTTCTGAACACGCCGGTCGGACTTTCGTCGGCAGTCTCGGGCAAGCCATTTCTTCCTGAGCTGTGCAACGAGGATGATTTACATAGCAGTTTGGAGAATCGGTGACCCTTGCTATGTTTTTTGATATGTGTAATAAAGAGGCTATTGTGTTTGGGCAGGGGATACCATAAAACAGATGGGGCTTGTTTACTCTGGAATCCTGTGCTGCAAGACAGCTTCCATCGCTGTGTTGCTTTAGCCCTGTGGCATTCTCCTTGCTCCATCTTTGCTGTTCTTTTCCAACGCTGTGAGAAAAGCTCCTGTTTGGCGCTGCTTTCCTCAGCCTGTGAGGTTGCGGCGACAGGAAGCAGGTGACCGCACATTTGACTGTCATCCTTTGGCCTGGCCGGGCTGCGCATGTGACAGGTTTTGACAGAGATCTGTGCTGGGCTGTATCAATATCACTTGAGAGCTCCATGTGGCCTGTTGGCTGCACTTTAGTCACCCTCCGCTGCAGTTTGTGTTGAAAGGAAACGTCAACGGTGCCATTTTATCGAGAGCACCCTGTGAAATTTCAAGCTTGCGTTTCATCCAGACAGGCCACTTATGCTATAGCAGATGCTACTGGCATAACCCGACAGCCTTGACGTAACCCAAAAGGCATCTGTCTGCAAATGGGAACACTTTTTCACAGCTCATTGTCCGGTTCCACAATGAGGCACGGGATAGAGAGAGAGAGAAGTGAAACGCAGCGTGAGAGAAGTGATTCAGTGACCGCTCAGGACTTATTTCGCCTTGACAGGGCGGCGCTGAAGGAGATTTAACACGCAGTTGACCTGCAGTTTCTCTTTTGCCCTTCAAAGGCTTCACACATTATTCACATTTTGTACACTCAAGTATTTGCTTCCCATGCCCGCCAACATTTCTGGCCTTCCCATACCCTCCAACATTTCTCCGATGAAAATAGGAATGCTCCCCAATGAATAATAATGTTCCCTAGTGAAAACTGCCAATAGCTTCAGCATGCTCAAAAGTCCTTAGGCCTCGTTTGAAAAGCAGCATTTCCTGAACTTTAGTTTAAAAACAAGAACATAAAAAATCATGTCTAACTCTGCCTCTTTAGGGATGGGAGGGAAAAATTTGATTGTCTTCAATTTCTGAAGCGCATACCCTACAACATTTCTCCTATGAAAATAATGATGTCGGTTGTTGTTGTTTTGCTATTTATACCCCACCATCTGACCGGGTTGCCCCAGTCGCTCTGGGTGGTTTCCAACATATAAAATAACATAATAAAACATTTAAAAACTTCTGTATACAGAGCTGCCTTCAGATTTCTTCTAATGGTTGTAAAGTTGCTTATCTCCTTGGCTTGGAGGTTGCATAGCTCCATAATCTCCAACTTTTTTCTGATGAAAATAGGGATGTTCTAAGGAAAAGCAGGATGTTCCGGAATAAAATCAGAAACTGGGATGGCTGCTGTAAATCCGGGACTATCCCTGAAAAATTGGGAAACTTGGAGGCTCTGTCTTCCCACTCACCCCAGACATCCCAGGCTGGTGGTGATTACTTAGTGTTGGGGGATGGGGGAATATCTGCAAATACCAACTTTGGCAACGAAAGCCAGAGGTTGATTTTCTGAGGGACAAATGGCACTGAACAAGAGTTACCATGCATCCCTCATAAGTACCTCGGGTTACATATGCTTCAGGTTACAGACTCCACTAACCCAGAAATAGTACCTTGGGTTAAGAACTTTGCTTCAGGATGAGAATAGAAATCGTTCTCCGGCAGCACGGCAGCAGCAGGAGGCCTCATTAGCTAAAGTGGTGCTTCAGGTTAAGAACAGTTTCAGGTTAAGAACAGACCTCCGGAATGAATTAAGTACTTAACCCGAGGTACCACTGATATATTGCTTTTTTCCCTTAAAAAATGTTTAGGGGTACTCTCATTTTGACTCAAGAAAACCACCATCTTATAGTTCAATTGAGGAAAATAAATACAGTAAATGGACAAAAGTACCAAGATTTATAAAATGTTTAGGGGTATGCATCCCCCTGCATTCCCCCCCCCCAGAAAAGAGCACTGTGTGTGTGTGTGTGTGTGTGTGTGTGTGTGTGTGTGTACACACTGCTATGGGAAAGCATGCCTTGGTTTAAGAATGCTTTGGCTTAAGAATGGACTTCCGGAACGGATGAAGTTCATAAACCAAGGTACCACTGTCTTTCCTTTGACACCCCCCCCCATTTTGTGGTTCCTTGTTATAATTTTCATACTGCACCTCTTTTCTAATTCCAATTATAAACAAATCCCTTAATATTGCTTAGCTGGTCTGGGATAGGATCCCATGAATCTTTTGCTACTTGGAAAGGTATGTCTGGGGAAGGGGAATAAAACTATCTTTAGGGCTTTTCCCCCCAGCCGGAGCTCGCCAGACCTCAGTTCTGGCACCCCTCAGGTGGGCGCCATTGCCATCTTAAGAGAACAAGGGAGGTGTTCATGGTGAGTTCCGGCACCTCTTTTTCTGGAAAAATAGTACCGACTGTCCTTACTTTAAAAAGTCCAGAGTATTTAGGCAGCAAAATGACCCAAGTTTTATTTTTATTTCGCTCAGGAGCGGCGTCAGCAACTGTTAATCCTGGGCAGCTGTCAATGTCTGAGAGCCTCAGCAGGGCCTGGCACTTCAGAAAGTCCTGAGTGGATGAGTGTGGCTGCCATTTAAATTTCCAAAGCAGAGCTCCATCACGGCCACTGTGAGTAATTCAATGAGACGTCACCGGTATGCCTGGTTAAGCTTGGAGCTCCTATCATGGCTGGTCACCTCTGAACGGCTTTGGTCCAGTATACCTGAAGGAGCGTCTCCACCCCCACCGTTCTACCCGTGAGGCATCAGGCATAAGCCTGCATTTTATTAATGTTTGATCAGGGCTTGTATATTAAAGAGAGCTTAAAGATTTTCAAAAGTTTCATGTCAGGCAAAAGACCAGCTGCTTAGAGAACCTTGGTAATGTTTTCCTCCTAGACAAGGGGCCCCTTGATTTATAGCAGAAAACAATTCTCAAAGTCGTAAAAGCTGAAATTACAGGCTGAGAACGGACACTGACCCTACATGTTACAGAAGATAAAAAAGGCAGAGATAAACATAATTAATAGTTGGTAAATAGTAAAATAATATCAATGTGCCTCCCAGTAAAATGAGCCAGATCTTCTAAGGTTAAAAGACCAAATGGAGAAGCATCTAGCTGGCAAGAAAGAAAGCAATTTTTGGGAAGTCTTTTTAAAGCTGGTTCTTTCTTAAACTGAGAGAGTTAAAAGGCCAAGAGCTAATGGGAAAAGCAGCTGGCTGAAGGGGGGGTTGTAAACTGGAGAGGCTTCTTTTGAAGCTGGTTTTTACTGAGTTCCTTTTTACTTTACAAAGGCCTTATTCCTTTTAAAAGGCTACCTATGTTATGTATTAAATATGCTGGCTTAAATGTAATTATGCAAAGGATTTAGGAAATGCTAGATTCTTATTTCATATAGTTGTAAGAGTTGTATTTATCCTGAAATTAAGTCAGCCACCAGCCTAGCCCCTGCCAGACAGGAGACGCCATCCAAGCAGTCCTGATATATTAGTTGTCAGACATTTGTTTAGAAACCTTCAAATGAAGGAGATCTTTCAATGTTGATGTGAAACTCAAGATCCTTGACATATGTTTAAGATAAAAATTTAAGATTAACCATTTGTTTTAGAAGGCAATAGGGCAAGGAGGGCAAGAGGTGAGCTGGTAATTAAGATTCCTTGTTGAGACACATGTAAGATATATTACTACTTATTTGTCATTTATAGATGTAACAATATATAGCTCTTTGTGTTCCATATAAGGACAGGAGGATATGGGTGTATCTTTTAGGATTGGTTATAGCAATCAGCCAATAGGAAATCCAACCAGGCTGATTGGACAGAGGCAGCCAAAGGAGGAGCAAGGGGCCTGGGCTGAGGGAATATAAGTGCTGGCCATAATGGCAGGAGCCCAGGCCAGAGCTTGGTAACCATATACCACTGTGCCTCTCATTTATTTGTCTGACAAATAAATTATTATTTTAATTTCTCTATTGCTGCGTTGAATATTTCATTCCAGCTAAGCGTTAACCACAAGCAGGGTGCTACACCCGGACACTGAGGTCCAGCGCCGAGGGCCTTCTGGCGGTTCCCTCACTGTGAGAAGCCAAGTTACAGGGAACCAGGCAGAGGGCCTTCTCAGTAGTGGCCCCCGCCCTGTGGAACGCCCTCCCACCAGATGTCAAAGAGAACAACAACTACCAGACTTTTAGAAGACATCTGAAGGCAGCCCTGTTTAGGGAAGCTTTTAATGTTTGATGTATCATAGTATTTTAATATTCTTTTGGAAGCCGCCCAGAGTGGCTGGGGAAACCCAGCCAGATGGGCGGGGTATAAATAATTTATTATTATTATTATTATTATTATTATTATTATTATTATTATTAGAGCCCAGCAGTAGAGGAGTGAGTCCGGGCATTTTGCTCCCTCCAACCAATTCAGAACATTGCATCACTCCCCTGTTTATGTTGAGATTTCCATTCCATCTTCAGGACCAGACGTGTGGAACTGTTACGTGTCACATGTCTGTTTACATTCCAGCACAGCTTGCTGGGAGCTTCTGCTGTGTACAGCTTTTCCTTTTCCCGTTCCCACTGTGGCTTCTAGAAGCTGCCAGCAACAGCCCAGGAAACGGCTTTGATTGGCTGGCTAATCTAGGGTTGCCATATTCCCAAAAGTGAAAAACTGTTTTTTGTTTTAATAATAATAATAATAATCAGTCCTTTTTTCTGGGGGAACGCAGGGGTACGCATACATCTAAACATTTTGTGAACCTAACGGGAGAAGAAACTAAAAAAAATTACAAAAATTTGTTTCTTCTCTAGTACGGTGAATTGTCAGTTCCATTGCTAGCCCCAATGGCGGCTGCATTTCCTGTCACGGTGTTTCCTGAGCCTCAGGTGGAATAAGAGTACCCCTAAACATTTTTTTAAAAGAAAAAAAGCACTGATAACAATAATAATTTATTATTTATACCCTGCCCATCTGGCTGGGTTTCCTCAGCCACTCTGGGCGGGTCCCAAAAGAATATTAAAAACACGATAAAACATCAAACATTAAAAACATTCCTAAACAGGACTGCCTTCAGATGTCTTCTAAAAGTCAGATAGTTGATTATTTCCTTTACATCTGGTGGGAGGGTGTTCCACAGGGTGGGCGCCACCACCGAGAAGGCCCTCTGCCTGGTTCCCTAGGTCAAAGTTGTTTTGTTTTTTTAATTACCCCCCTTGCCATATGCCCAGGTTTTGCCGGACATTTTGCCGATTTAGCAAAAATCCACCCGGATGTCATTCTGCTGCCCGATTCCCAAATGTGTCTGGGAAAATCTGGGCATATGGCAGCCCTAGCTAATCCAGGTGAGGGTGGCCAATGGGTTTCAAACCCTCAGTGAGTTAGGGACTTCCCCTGCGTGCAAAGACAGGATCCGGTGGATTGAGCCAATGAGTTGCTACACTGATTCATCCTGCGTCATGTTCAGATAGCTAAGTCGGCAAAGCATGAGACTCTTAATCACAGGGTTGTGGGTTCGAGTCCCACGTTAGGCAAAAAATTCCCACATTGCAGGGAGTCAGGCTAGATGACCCCTGTGGTCCCCACCGAATTGACATGATGCTAACCCGGTCCCATTGCTCTCCACACGTTGGGGCTGGCTATCTGCAGCAGTGAGCAAGCTCCACTCTGGCTCAACTGAGGGGGCAAGGCTGGCAAAGTGCTGTCTCCAGCAGTGGCGTAGCGTGGGTTGTCAGCACCCGGGGCAAGGCAAGTAATTTGCGCCCCCTAACCCGTGGATTTGCGCCCCCTAACCCGTGGATTTGCGCCCCCTAACCCATGGATTTGTGCCCCCTAACCCTAACCCCCAGATGTTGCGCCCGGTGCGGCCGGCCCCCCCTGCACCCCCCACGCTACGCCACTGGTCTCCAGGGTCGGATTTAGGTTTGATGAGGCCCTAAGCTACTGAAGGTAATGGGGCCCTTTATAAGTAAGTAAAATATTTAATATAATTATAATATTTATATATAGCATTATAGTAACAGGTGAGGGTAATAGGGAACTGTACTAGTAAATAATAATATAGGCCTACTAAATAATAAGAGGGGCGCGGGTGGTGCTGTGGGTTAAACCACAGAGCCTAGGACTTGCCAATCAGAAGGTCAGCGGTTCGAATCCCCGCGACGGGGTGAGCTCCCGTTGCTCAGTCCCTGCTCCTGCCAACCTAGCAGTTCGAAAGCACGTCAAGTGCAAGTAGATAAATACCATATTTTTCGCTCTATAAGACGCTCTATAAGCCAGAACAGCAAGAGGGATCGCTGCACAGTGAAAACAGCAATCCCTCTTGCTGTTCTGGCTTCTGTGATAGCTGCGCAGCCTGCATTCACTCCATAAGACACACACACATTTCCCCTTCCTTTTTAGGAGGGAAAAACTGAGTCTTATAGAGCAAAAAATACGGTAGGTACCGCTCCGGCATGAAGGTAAACGGCGTTTCCATGCGCTGCTCTGGTTCGCCAGAAACGGCTTAGTCATGCTGGCCACATGACCCGGAAGCTGTACGCCGGCTCCCTCGGCCAGTAAAGCGAGATGAGTGCCGCAACCCAAGTCAGCCACGACTGGACCTAATGGTCAGGGGTCCCTTTACCTTTACTAAATAATAAGGATGAATATTTTTCTAAGGTAATTTTATAATGGGATCAAAATAAATAATTATGTATTACATGAAATCAATCAGCAGGCATAAGACTCATACCCTTAGTCTATGCTGCCTGATCATCAGTCTACAAGCACTCTTAAATATTAGATAACAGGTACAACCGCTTGACCTACGTTCAACTGTGCTGCACTGCAGTCTGCAGCTGCATGCTACATGTTGCCACGCAACCATGCAGAATGTTGGCACCCTATATGTAGAAATGAGCAAACCAGTGATATTTTAGGGAGCAGGCTAGCAGGCAAGGCCCATGACTTACACCATAGGAGCCTACACAACACAAAACACTGTTGCTATATGTAGCTTTCATTTTATTTGTTTTTTATCTTATATTTTGGAAATGTACATCCAGGGTTTTTTTCCTTCAATTTTTTTGGGGGACCCCAATAGAGTGGGGCCCTAAGCTATAGCTCGTTTAGCTTATACAGTGGTACCTCGGGTTACATACGCTTCAGGTTATGAGGCATCAGGCATAAGCCTGCATTTTATTAATGTTTGATCAGGGCTCGTATATTAAAGAGAGCTTAAAGATTTTCAAAAGTTTCATGCCAGGCAGAAGACCAGCAGCTTACAGAACCTTGGCAATGTTTTCCTCCTAGACAAGGGGCCCCTTGATTTATAGCAGAAAACAATTCTCAAAGTCGTAAAAGCTGAAATTACAGGCTGAGAACGGACACTGACCCTACATGTTACAGAAGATAAAAAAGGCAGAGATAAACATAATTAGGAATGAGTAAATAGTAAAATAATACCAATGTGCCTCCCAGTAAAATGAGCCAGATCTTCTTTCTAAGGTTAAAAGGCCAAGACCAAATGGAGAAGCATCTAGCTGGCAGAAAGAAAGCATTTTTTGGGAAGTCTTTTTAAAGCTGTTTCTTTCTTAAACTGAGAGAGTTAAAGGGCAATAAATGTTGGGAAGAGCTAATGGGAAAAGCAGCTGGCTGAAGGGGGGGGTGTAAACTGAAGAGGCTTCTTTTGAAGCTGTTTTTTACTGAGTTCCTTTTTACTTTACAAAGGCCTTATTCCTTTTAAAAGGCTACCTATGTTATGTAATAAATATGCTGGCTTAAATGTAATTATGCAAAGGATTTAAGAAATGCTAGATTCTTATTTCATATAGTTGTAAGAGTTGTATTTATCCTGAAATTAAGTCAGCCACCAGCCTAGCCCCCCTGCCAGACAGGAGACGCCATCCAAGCAGTCCTGATATATTAGTTGTCAGACATTTGTTTAGAAACCTTCAAATGAAGGAGATCTTTCAATGTTGATGTGAAACTCAAGATCCTTGACATATGTTTAAGATAAAAATTTAAGATTAACCATTTGTTTTAGAAGGCAATAGGGCAAGGAGGGCAAGAGGTGAGCTGGTAATTAAGATTCCTTGTTGAGACACATGTAAGATATATTACTACTTATTTGTCATTTATAGATGTAACAATATATAGCTCTTTGTGTTCCATATAAGGACAGGAGGATATGGGTGTATCTTTTAGGATTGGTTATAGCAATCAGCCAATAGGAAATTCAACCAGGCTGATTGGACAGAGGCAGCCAAAGGAGGAGCAAGGGGCCTGGGCTGAGGGAATATAAGTACTGGCCATAATGGCAGGAGCCAGGCCAGAGCTTGGTAACCATATACCACTGTGCCTCTCATTTATTTGTCTGACAAATAAATTATTATTTTAATTTCTCTATTGCTGCGTTGAATATTTCATTCCAGCTAAGCGTTAACCACAAGCAGGGTGCTACATTTTATGGTGCGCCTGTGACTCGGATAAGTGGTCTGCTGGAACGCAGCCCCTTCGCCCTACTGGGCAGGGTACAAGAGAGAGGATCTCTAAACTGCTTACCCAGCGCGCACTGGTAAATTTTTCCAGGGGGAACGCAGAAGTCTCATCTGTCTGATACCCTGCTCACTGGCGGCGACGGACCGGGGGGGAAACGGAACCAACCAAGGGTAAGTGCACAAAGGGATTTTTGGCCCTCCAATTAATTGGGAGGAAGAGAAGTCTTGATCAAACTTCTGCGTCTCAGTAAAGGGGAACTGAGTACGCTAGGTGGTTGGGTACATCAGATGGTGATCTGGTGTAGGGAAAAGGGAAGAATGGGAGGTAGAGTGAGGTGAAGTATCTAGCGCATTGTATGTGTGAGAAAGTACAGAGCAATCTGTAGCTGACCTGAGTGTGGAGTGGGCAGTACTTCGGTTCCTAGTAAGGCGACTTCACTAGGCAAGGAAACCCACGAAGCGTGTGTGTGAGTGACTGAGTGGATACTTCACAGGGCCATACAATGGGAGTTGGGGGTTCAAAGGGGGAAAATACACCTCTTGAATGTATGTTAAGTAATTTTAAGAAAGCCTTCTCAGGGGCATATGGAGTCAAAATGACGCCAGAGCGCCTGAGAACGTTATGTGAATTAGAGTGGCCGAAGCAAAATACTGAATGGCCATCTCAAGGAACCTTTGATATAAATTTAGTAAGCAAACTTTGGTCTAACATCGCCAAAGAAACTGGAGGGTGCCCAGAACAATTTTCATATATAGATTCTTGGCTGAGCACATTAAATAAAAATCCTCCATGGATAAGGGAATGCAAAGTCCAACGATGCAAATTATTGGCTGTAAAAGCCGAAGCTAGGAAAGGAATCTTGCCAAATAAACTTAAACCCATTTTTGAGGGACCAGAGGAAGAGCTGCTTCCACCTCCACCCTATGCTCCACATCGAAGGGAGCCTAATCCAAACACTCCACCAGTCGTAACCCCAAGGCAAGAAAGTGGAATGAATAATGGGGCTGGAGTCACAGAACTTGATTCCTTGATAGATTATGATAAATATCTTCAGGAGGCATTGGAGGCCTATAATAAAGCCCAAGCAGAAGTGGTTATTCCACCTGTGAGTCCCAGTAGAACTCCATCTACAGTCTCTTTTAGTGGAACAACTGATTGCCTACCCCAAACCCCTGTACATCCAAGTCCTAGAGAATTATTACAGAAGTTACAGGGAGACCTTAATCGGTCAGCAAGCAATACAGCCAGGCGTATAAGGCTGCTAAAAGAACGCCTTGGGACAAATATCATCCCCTATGATTTGAGGCCCCTAGAACAAAGCGAAGAGAAAGATCACGTACTAGCCCCTCTCAGAAGAGTATTTGATGCACTTGAGGAGCCTGTGCTGGTTAACGGGCAACCCGGACCACGGCCACCTCGAACTTCGACCCTCCAGTACATTCCATTCACAACTACGGATCTGATGAATTGGAAAACACACACCCCATCTTTTGCAGAAAAACCTCAGGCTATGATGGACTTGGTGACTTCAATAATAAATACTCATAGTCCTACTTGGACAGATTGCCGCCAGCTCCTGAATACTCTGTTCACCACTGAGGAAAGGAGAGACATAATTGAAAAGGCACAGATATATTTGCGTGAGCAGGCCAGAGTGGGAAATATTTTTAATATTGACCGTCATCTCCAAGACAACTTTCCCTTGGAAGATCCTAATTGGGATCCAAACAATGCAATTCATCTGGCCAGGCTTACCACCTACCGCCAGACGCTTGTGCAAGGTATTCGCAGGGCATGCCAGAAGCCCACTAATATGTCTAAAGTCTCAGAAGTAGAACAGAAATCAAATGAGAGTCCAGGAGACTTTTTAGAGAGGCTGCAGGAAGCCTATCGTATATGGACTCCTTTTGACCCTGAAGCCCCTGAAAACAGCAGAATGATTACTGCTACATTTGTGGCCCAGTGCGCTTCTGACATTCGTAAGAAAATTCAGAAATCAGAAGGATGGGAAGGGATGCTGATGAGCCAAATTATGGCCATTGCACGCCGAGTTTATCGGAATAGGGATGAGGCTGAGAAACAAGAGAAGAAGAAGTGGCAGAAGGAAAAGATGGTAATGCTGGCCACAGCAGTGAAGCAAGACTACTGCCCCTTAAATGGAGGAAGAGGGCGGGGAAGGAATCCACCACTGGGAAGGAATCAATGTGCGAATTGCAAGAAGGAGGGTCATTGGAAGCGGGAGTGTCCTGAACCCCTGAGGTTGGAAGAAGTACGCCCAGGCCCAGGCCCGGGTTCTGGCCCAAGAAACCAGGGACGGGGACGGGGAATGATCCGAAATGGAAGATATCAGAGACCTGGACAAGGACAGAGTAGAGACAATTTCATTGGACTGGCAGAGGAGGATTTTACCCAAGACTAGGAACGACCGGACTCCATAAAGTTAGGCTTCCAGGAGCCCACGGTCACGATTCAATTAGGGAGCCATTTAATAGACTTTATGATTGATACTGGGGCTGAATACTCAGTACTCCCAGAACTATTGCAGAAAAAGGCATCCAAAAGTGTAGTCATTAAAAGTGCCACTGGTCAGTCAGCTAAGAGGTCTTTCCTCCAACCTTTGGAATGCCAGATTGGGGGACATCGTTTAACCCATCAGTTTTTGTATATACCTGAGTGTCCAATACCTCTCTTAGGTAGAGATATGCTGTCCAAATTGCAGGCCCAAATCACCTTCACTCCTCGAGGTCCAGAAATGAAACTGCCATCAAAGGCAGCAGGAATAATTTCCCTCTCAGTACCTAAGGAACAATCATGGCGCCTAATGTCAGCCCTGCAAGTCCAACCCACATTGGATACAGAGTTAAACAAGCTCCTCCGAACCCTACAGGTGCCATCAGGAGTATGGGCCGAAAATAGCCCACCAGGAATGGCCAAGAATATGGCTCCAATTGTAGTAACCTTAAAACCTATGGCTACCCCTGTATCTGTAAAGCAATACCCTTTACCCCGGCGAGCAGCAGAGGGCATCCAGAAACATTTGGACCACCTATTAAAATATGGTCTGCTTAAACCCTGCCAATCAGAATGGAACACACCCCTTTTGCCTGTTCGAAAACCTGGGACAGATGAATACAGGCCAGTGCAGGACTTGAGGCTCGTAAACCAGGCTATCGAGACCTTGCACCCAAATGTACCAAACCCATATACCTTGCTGAGTTTAATCCCACCAGAAGCAACATTTTTTACTGTATTGGACTTGAAAGATGCATTCTTCTGTTGCCGGCTGGCACCACAGAGCCAACCTATATTTGCCTTCCAGTGGGAAGACCCTTTGACAGGAACAAAAGGCCAGCTAACCTGGACAAGATTGCCCCAGGGATTCAAAAATTCCCCAACTTTATTTGGCACTGCTTTGGCGAAGGATCTAACAAGTTACCCCTCAATACCTGGAGAAAAGGTGGTTCTGCAATATGTAGATGACCTTATACTAGCAGCAAAGGATTTTGATACCTGTAAAGAAGGTACAGAGGAACTGCTCCACTTGCTCTGGGAAGCTGGCTATCGAGTTTCCCAGAAAAAGGCACAGTTATGTCTAGAAAAGGTCAAATATTTGGGCTTTGACATCTCACACCAACAACGAGCATTGAGACCAGAGAGGAAAGAAGCTATTTGCCTTATCAAGGAACCTACCACAAGGAAACAACTTAGAGGATTCCTGGGAACAGCAGGGTTTTGTAGACTATGGATACCTGATTTCAGCAGTCTGGCCAAGCCCTTACATGAAAGCACTCGAGGTGCAGAAAAGGACCCATTCGTATGGGGACCTGAGCAGCAACAAGCCTTTTTAGTTATCAAACAACGACTTATGGAGGCCCCAGCCCTTGGACTGCCTAATTCAGAAAAACCCTTTCAGCTGTATGTACATGAACAGAATGGGATTGCAGCGGCAGTCCTGACCCAGAGATTAGGAAGTTGGAACTGTCCAGTAGCTTATTTGTCAAAACAATTGGACTCAGTAGCAAAAGGATGGCCTCCATGCCTAAGGGCAGTAGCGGCCACTGCAAGCCTTGTCAAAGAAGCTGATAAATTTACCTTCGGCCAGACGATGTATGTGAATGTACCTCATGCTGTTCTGACACTCATGGAATATAAGGGTAGTTATTGGCTAACGAACCCAAGGATGGCTAGGTACCAAGGCCTATTGTGTGAAAATCCCAGGATTCATCTACGAGTAGTGAATATGCTCAATCCAGCGACTTTGCTGCCCCTACCAGAGGTAGATGATGAAGAATCACATGATTGTCTCCAAGTAATGGATGAAGTTTATTCCAGTAGACCCGATCTGAAAGATGAACCATTGAAAAATCCAGATGTTGTATATTATACTGATGGTAGCAGTTACCTGCATGAAGGTGCCAGATGAGCAGGATATGCTGTGGTCACCAATGAGGAAGTTGTGGAAGCTGAAGCTTTGCCTGCTGGCACCTCAGCACAAAAAGCTGAACTTATAGGTTTAACTAGAGCTCTGCAATTGGCAGCCGGATGTAAGGCAAACATCTATACTGATTCTAAATATGCCTTCTTAACCCTGCATGCACATGGTGCTCTATGGAAAGAAAGAGGTCTAATAGGAGCCCACGGGAAGGCCTTGAAATATGGACCTGAAGTAGAAATCCTGTTGGAGGCAGTATGGGCTCCAGAACAGATTGCTGTAATGCACTGCAAAGGTCATGGACGAGGAAGGGATCCAATAACCAGAGGAAATCATGCTGCTGACAAAGCAGCCCGAGAGGCAGCCCAAAAGCCTGTGGGAGGATTTATAGCAGCCCTTATACCAGAGGTAGTCCCAGAAGAAGTTAAACCTCACTATACCCCAGAAGAGAGGAAGTGGGCTGAACAGGAAGGAGCAGTTGTGAAGGACGGTTGGATGATCCTGCCAGACAATAGGATTTATGTACCTCATCATCTAGCAGGCACAATTGTAAGAAATTATCATGAATCTACTCACCTTGGCGGTACTGCAACCAGAGAGAGTCTCAGTCGGAAGTTGTATATTATTAATCTATCACAATTAGCAACTTGCATTTCACAGAAATGTGTTCTTTGTGCTAAAAACAATCCCAGGCAGGGACCGGTACAACCTCCTGGAATCCAACATGTGGGATATGTCCCCATGGAAAGCCTAATTGTGGACTTCACAGAGCTGGTCCCTTCTAAGGGATTCAAGTATCTCCTTGTGTTTGTAGATACTCTTACCGGATGGGTTGAAGCTTTTCCCACCTGAACTGAAAAGGCACGAGAGGTAACTAAGAGACTCCTCACTGAATTGATCCCGAGGTTTGGATTACCTAGATGCATTGGAAGTGACAATGGGCCGGCGTTCATTGATCAAGTAGTACAAGAAGTATGTCGAGTCCTACAAGTGAAATGGAGACTGCATGCAGCCTATAGGCCTCAGAGTTCAGGGAAAACTGAAAGAATGAATCGGACTCTGAAAACCCAATTGGCAAAATTAACCCAGGAAACGGGATTGGGATGGGTAGATGTGTTACCCATAACACTGTTTCGTGTTCGGTGTGCACCCACAAAAAGACTTAAGTTGTCACCTTTTGAGCTCCTGTATGGGAGGCCGCCCTCCTTTGTTCAGGATATTCCAGCTGACCTCAAACAAATAGGAGACCATGTGACACAGGAACAAGTGCAATCTCTCTCCCGTGTTTTTGTTTCTCTTAACAGGTGGGCCCTCGAGCGCACGCCGTGCAGCATTGCCGAGCCAATTCATCAGTTCCAGGCTGGCGATAGCGTATGGGTGAAAGAGTGGAAACGTGATCCACTTGCACCTAAGTGGCGTGGACCTTACACCGTCTTGCTCTCTACTCCAACAGCGGTGAAGGTAGCTGAGGTGACCCCCTGGATTCATCACTCCCGTTTGAAGAAGTCCGAAGGCAGTTGGACGTGCAAAGGTGACCCCTCTAATCCTCTTAAATTGACTCTCTCCAAAAACCCCTGTATCTAGCCCTACCGGGAACGGGCTAGGTCACGGGCAACATTAGACGACCGGCCTGCTGCAGCCACAACCTGGAAGCTGGCTGACCTGCGCACGCCTGAAGCTTGAGGAGCATCTGAACCAGCGATTGTGAAAGGAAAGATTCTCTTATATAATTAATTGACTGCCCCCCCCTGTGGAACAATTATCAGAGATATTACTCATTGGGGATCCTCGGGATATATGTTTTGGTCTTGGTGGTTCCCCATTTCTGTCACTGGGGGAATTATATTGGGACTAATATTTATTTGCTATCACAATAAGGTAATCTTTTGTGGAAGAAATGCATATACTACACATCAACATGATTTTATTATTAATCCTGATCCCTTGGGAAGGGGAAGGGTCCTTGAATCTGACCAAATTTACTAAATATGGATTCCGCCATGACCACAATATGTGGGTAGGTTTAGCTGAAATGGTAGCCAATGTTGCAAATAGGACCAATTGCCTTGTTTGCTCTCTTGGGCCAGATGATTCAGAGGGAGGTATGCCCTTATTACCGATACCATTAGATGCCATTGGTATGGTAAGCGAAATACCACACCAAACAGAAATACAGAATTTCCCCGGATGGAACTCAACTAAACCAATATGAGTTATACCTGTACAAGGGGAATTCTGTGTACATAAATCATCAGATGCAGCTGATTCTACCATAATAGGCTCTTCTCATTGTCACTATACTTGGGATAATATTAAGAATACCTGGGCACACGGTACTACCTATCGAACTCGGAATGCCTTGCCCTGTGCACCTCCTTTTATTCATGCATGGAAAGTGGTATGGAACATAACTGTGACAGAAAAAGGCAATCTAACATACTGCACTGTGAACTCTCTACCTCTCTTGATATTTCGCCTTTTGTACTCCACGTACCAAAAACCTCAGACCCGATGGTTGTGGTGGATATGTGGAGAATGGGCATACAAGAAACTCCCCTCCAAATGGAGTGGGACTTGTTTCCTGGGATGGGTATTACCACCAATGTGGATTATGCCCACTAATTTGGCCAAGCGAACACGAAGAAACGCTGATATTTCTCGTATAGCAGGAGGAAGTACCCAAAGTTGGAGCGGTACTGATGATTGGCCACCAGAGCGCATTATAGCCTATTATGATCCTGCCTCCTGGAATCCTGGTGAGCTCATACAAGGGGCACGGGATCCTATTTATAATCTAAACAGAATAATTCGATTGCTAGCAGTAGTGGAACTTGTAACCAATGCAACGGCCCAGAGTTTGAGACTTATTGCACAACAGTTGGATGAAAGTAGAGCCGCCATTTTGCAGCTGAAAATGGGAATGGATTATGTACTTGCCAAGCAGGGAGGCCTATGTGGAGTCTTGAACTTGACAGGGAATGCCTGTTGCTTTAACATTTCAGATAATGGTGAGGCAATCCGTGTGTTGGCCACAAAGATGGAGAATATAGCACATGTCCCAGTACAAACATGGGAAGGATGGGATATGGGATGGCTCACCAATTGGTTACCTAATGTCACAGGACTTAAAGGGATACTATTGTCTTGCTTGTTTTTCTTGACAGTAGTGGTAATGGTTTTATGTATGATGCCATGTATCATTTCATGTTTTAGAAGTACAATTAGCAAGATGGTTTCAAATGAAACTCTACCTCATATCATGGCCCTATACAGAGCTTTACCTCAGGAATATGATGAAGGTCAAGCTATCAAGGACACTTGGGATGAAGGTCCTTGAGCTTGAAAGGGGGGAATGAGGCATCAGGCATAAGCCTGCATTTTATTAATGTTTGATCAGGGCTCGTATATTAAAGAGAGCTTAAAGATTTTCAAAAGTTTCATGCCAGGCAGAAGACCAGCAGCTTACAGAACCTTGGCAATGTTTTCCTCCTAGACAAGGGGCCCCTTGATTTATAGCAGAAAACAATTCTCAAAGTCGTAAAAGCTGAAATTACAGGCTGAGAACGGACACTGACCCTACATGTTACAGAAGATAAAAAAGGCAGAGATAAACATAATTAGGAATGAGTAAATAGTAAAATAATACCAATGTGCCTCCCAGTAAAATGAGCCAGATCTTCTTTCTAAGGTTAAAAGGCCAAGACCAAATGGAGAAGCATCTAGCTGGCAGAAAGAAAGCATTTTTTGGGAAGTCTTTTTAAAGCTGTTTCTTTCTTAAACTGAGAGAGTTAAAGGGCAATAAATGTTGGGAAGAGCTAATGGGAAAAGCAGCTGGCTGAAGGGGGGGTGTAAACTGAAGAGGCTTCTTTTGAAGCTGTTTTTTACTGAGTTCCTTTTTACTTTACAAAGGCCTTATTCCTTTTAAAAGGCTACCTATGTTATGTAATAAATATGCTGGCTTAAATGTAATTATGCAAAGGATTTAAGAAATGCTAGATTCTTATTTCATATAGTTGTAAGAGTTGTATTTATCCTGAAATTAAGTCAGCCACCAGCCTAGCCCCCCTGCCAGACAGGAGACGCCATCCAAGCAGTCCTGATATATTAGTTGTCAGACATTTGTTTAGAAACCTTCAAATGAAGGAGATCTTTCAATGTTGATGTGAAACTCAAGATCCTTGACATATGTTTAAGATAAAAATTTAAGATTAACCATTTGTTTTAGAAGGCAATAGGGCAAGGAGGGCAAGAGGTGAGCTGGTAATTAAGATTCCTTGTTGAGACACATGTAAGATATATTACTACTTATTTGTCATTTATAGATGTAACAATATATAGCTCTTTGTGTTCCATATAAGGACAGGAGGATATGGGTGTATCTTTTAGGATTGGTTATAGCAATCAGCCAATAGGAAATTCAACCAGGCTGATTGGACAGAGGCAGCCAAAGGAGGAGCAAGGGGCCTGGGCTGAGGGAATATAAGTACTGGCCATAATGGCAGGAGCCAGGCCAGAGCTTGGTAACCATATACCACTGTGCCTCTCATTTATTTGTCTGACAAATAAATTATTATTTTAATTTCTCTATTGCTGCGTTGAATATTTCATTCCAGCTAAGCGTTAACCACAAGCAGGGTGCTACAGTTACAGACTCCGCTAACCCAGAAATATTACCTCGGGTTAAGAACTTTGCTTCAGGATGAGAACAGAAATCGTGCTCTGGCAGCACGGCAGCAGCAGGAGGCCCCATTAGCTAAAGTAGTGCTTCAGGTTAAGAACAGTTTCAGGTCAAGAACAGACCTCCAGAAGGAATTAAGTACTTAACCTGAGGTACCACTGTATGTAAATCCGCCACTGGCCATCTCCTATCATGTGATAGGAAATGCAGGACACCTGAACAGAGCTGTGATCTGTTCTACATTCCATCTGCAGGGCGGGAGGGAAATGACAGAGTTTTATAAGATAACGGGGACGTTTATGGGGGGAAGAAGAGCTTCTAAAGTGATTAAATAAAAATATTGGATGCCATTCAAAAGAAATTAAATACACTGAAAGTCCCATTGATTCCACTGGGCCTTTTTGTTTGCAAGCAGACAACTGGATACTGAACGTGCATGGCAAAATGGATTGACAGCCCGCCAGCTCCATCCCCATTACTATGCAACTAATCTTCCGTAGTTCAACAGATGCTCTTTGATTTGGAGTTCATTCATGCTTTGCAAGAAGGCCATTTGAGTTGTTTCGTAATGGAATAGCCTTTTGCAGTTAAATGAATCTGTCTCAACACTCCGACGAGCAGAACACCTAAATATTTTTATTTTGATAATAATTTTATCGAATTTTTGTGAGCTTCCCATTTTTTGTTTTTGATTTATTCTTCCACACACTCCTACAGCATTCCAGGCATTGTTGCATAATGCCCTAAGACCATTCCACCAAGAACGCCACGTATTCTTAGGAGATAATTGTGTCGTGTTTTCATATCCCTGTGTTTATGGGGAAGCGTATTAGTATATTCCTGATAGATCTGTTCTTAAGTCAATGCAAATGTACGGCATTCTGGCTGGATGCGAGAGGGACTGAATCAATGAGAGTTTATCACAGTGAGCCCCATCGACAGATCATGGCATTTAAATCCCATTGAAATCAATGCGGCAAGCAAGTTGTGGGTGTGACCAGTTTAAATCCCATTGATTTCAGTGGTCTTACAGGCAACAAACTTTCACTGGATCTGGATCACAATGCTTTGCCGCAGATGCTGTATGTTCCCTACACATACACACACACACACACATGTAAAGGTAAAAGTAAAGGGACCCCTGGCCGTTAGGTCCGGTCGTGACCAGCTCTGGGGTTGTGGCGCTCATCTCGCTTTATCGGCCGAGGGAGCCGGCGTACAGCTTCCGGATCAAGTGGCCAGCATGACTAAGCTGCTTCTGGCGAACCAGAGCAGCGCACGGAAATGCTGTTTACCTTCCTGCTGGAATGGTACCTATTTATCTACTTGCACTTTGTGCTTTTGAAATCCTAGGTTGGCAGGAGCTGGGACCAAGCAATGGGAGCTCACCCTGTCACGGGGATTTGAACTGCCGACCTTCTGATCGGCAAGCCCTAGGCTCAGTGGTTTAGACCACAGCGCCACCCGCATCCCTTATATATATGTATATATAAAACAAACAAGGAAAAATATAATACAGTTGTACCTTGGTTGTCAAACGCCTTGGTACTAGTATGTTTCGGCTCCCAAATGATCAAAACCCGGAAGTGAGTGTTCCGGTTTTTGAACGTTCTTTTGGAAGCCGAACGTCTGATGCGGATTCTGCTATTGTTTCTGTGCAATCGGGAGCCAATCAAAAGCCACGCCTTGGTTTTCGAATGTTTCGGAAATCGAAGGGACTTCTGGGACACATTCTGTTCAAAAACCAACATACAGTGGTACCTCTGGATGCGAACGGGATACATTCCAGAGCCCTGTTCACATCCTGAAGTGAACGTAACACGTGACTGCGTGTCTGCATGTGCGCGGGTCGTGTTTTGCCGCTTCCATGCATGCGCGTGACATCATTTTGAGCATCTGCGCATGCGCGAGTAGCAAAACCCGGAAGTAACGTGCTCCGTTACTTCTGGTCACTGCAGAGCACAATCCGAAAATGCTTAACTTGAAGCATATTCATCCCGAGGTATGACTGCACGACTGTATGCCGAAAAAGGCTGAGGAGGAGACAGGGAAAGTCACAATTTATCCCCCTAGGAGCATGACCAAGCAGTGCCCATTGGTTACCCGAGTCTGTCCCCATGGGGACTCCCAACTTACTGATTGGTCGGTCTTCAGCAGGTGGTCTATCAAACCCAGCCATTTGCCAGATCACTGGCGTGTGTCCTGGTTTGGCCACAACACCGCCCACCAATGAAGATTGAGCGGACTTACATGACTTGAAGTCTGCAGTGTGAATAAATCACTGGGATTGTACCACAGAGTTAGCACAGAGATTGGTGATAAACGAACAACAACATTTTTGGGCAAGCCTTTAATGGTGGGAGCCATAATAAAGGCAATCACATGACTGGGTCCGATATTCTTTGAGCTTTCCCGTAAACACAGATCTGAAATCCTGGGTTTGGTTTTTTAGGCTTATCAGGTGTTTAGTTCTGAGGAGGACAACATGCTGAATCACGAATAAGCCGACCTTTGGCATGTGCAAATACTTTTAAATTTACGAATGAATCCTTTGGCGTGCACAAAAGAAGGTTACTTTTGCACCTGAAAAAGTACTTTTGTATGTTACATGGTGCACCTGACAGAACTATGCTGAACACAGCAGATTCTTCCCTGAACTGATGTGGGGACAGTTTCCCTTCCATCGGAAATGAGGACCTGTGTCTCCACCTAGTTTAGCTCGCCACCAGGGTCAGCCTCGAAATCCTGCTATTGCGGTCAGCATATGCCATGATCACTTGCGGGGACTGAGCTTGGAGACCTTGGTAATTGACAGATCGCATCATGCTGGTCAAAGGACTTCTCTTTCAAATAATCGCCTGGAGGGAAGTGTGAATGGAAGAACCCCTGGAGGCAGGGAATAAGAGTGAGACCTGATGAGTTGGCAGATGTTGCTGGATCAATGGCTGTGACATGGCACTCTCCTTGTGATCAGCTGGTGTTTGTGGCTGGGTAGGTGCCAGCGAGCCCGGATTGAGGAAAAAAACAAAACAAATGGGGTGAATGCAAGTTGGGCAGGGGAACTTCTAATTGCTTTTAAGGTCATGTCGCACAGAGACCAGCACATAGCGATTGAATTTGTTCAAGCTTAGAAAGCCACACAGATTTCCAGTAACCACACAGTGTCAGCGCAGGTCCCTCACACTGCGAGATTTAAGAATGGTAAGGTTTCAGTATCAAAAATGTTCTGCCAAGAAGTCTACAAGCAGTAGTAGACTTGGGGCGCTCAAATTTCAGCGGCGCCCTGTGCAATGCTAAAATTCCATTCTACAGCTGAACCAGTCACACTACCCTCAAATTGCCTCTGCCACAAGGACCTTTGAAAGACCTCACACCTTTGCATTTTGTCCATTCCTCTTGCTCCAAGTTCAGACCGCGTGTTTGAAACTATATTCTGTATTTTACACCCAAGAGCATTCTACCCGCGTTCTCCTTGCTGCGGCATGAAACAATGCAGGAATCAGACCTTTGGAGTTAGTAAGTAAAGCTCTTAAAATTTTTTAAGAGTTTGTGATCTGTTCATTGCTAGAAGGGTTGGCAAGAGCATTAAAGCAGACTAAATGGGATATGCAAAAGGGTTTCGTAACATATATTCCATGCTATACTGCTGCTTAATTCTGAGAGTGTTGGGGGCTCTCTCCTGCTGGAGAGTGTGCAATGCCCTGTGTTTTGATTCTAGGTGCCCAGCCAATTACTTTGTTAATGATCCACATGTGAGTCAGTTCTGTTGACCGCCTCCACAACTTGTAATTTAGCCATAGTAAAGAAAGGGTGGGGGAAACAAATATATTGTAAGGAAATTTCCACTCCAGAAGTCTAAGAGAAAAGGGCACCGAGGCAGCTCGCTTTGACTTAAACCAATATTTCATGCATGCCTGTGTGTTTGTGACAGCTGTAATATGCTTAGAAAGAAGTAAAGAGTTGGTTAAAAATATCTGATGGAGCATGTTTATGAGCTCGGACTCATTCTAAATTATACGCATCCAACAACACCAAGGCTGAAATCCTATGTGCGCTTACCAGAGAACCAGTCCCACCGAACTCAGTGGGGGGACTTCTGAGTAAATATGCTTCAGCTCAGGCTGTTTTATGATTTCTGTATAGTTAAGTTAATCTCCTCTAAGGTCAGTATGTCTGCCCAGGTAACAAAGGTCAGATATAACAGCCGTTGCAGAAACACAGGCAGAGATTGGTGCTTCGAGTGCAGTTTCCTAAGGTCCTCTCCTTCTTTCGATGATTTCTGCTTGGTTTGAGCCGGCGCGATGGCCTCCCATATTCATCAACAGGCTGTGCAGCTTACGCTTTTGCCAGGCACTCAAAACAGAATCTTCTGAAGGCGAGAGGAGGGAGAAGGACAGAATCGTTCGTAAGGATTGCATTCCTATTTAGATGCGATAGCCTGCGTGGAGAAGCCACAATTAGGCAATAAGAGGTCTAAATGTCACCGCAGTTGCCACAGCGTCTCCTAAGAAGGGAGCCACTAATCTCTTGAGTTCACTAGACAAGAATGAAGGGTTTGATATATCATAGTAATACAGATAAATGGAAGTTTAAGGTCTGTGCACCAAGTCAACTAAAGTGGCCGAGATAAATTGAAAGTCTTTTTTCAGAGTAAAGATGGAAGGAACATTTGCTGCTTTCTACTTGAGCAAATCCTAGATTCCCTCAATCTCAGAAGAGGTCTATTTCCTGGGTGGTCCTTGCCACCGTCTCTTCAATATATGTGTGTGGGGTGGGGCAGGAGGAGCGAACTCTCTCTGAAGCGAAGGGTCTCGATGTTTTGTTTTTAATTTAGCCTCGACACCAGTCATGCCAATATGCAAAGCGGTTTCTTTCTGCTCGCAATGGGATGGCCATACTCACATTTCAAAGCAAGGAGCAGTCTGGAGCCTATTGTGTCTGAAACAAGGACCATCAATTATATTCCACAGAGCTGTCATATTTTAAACTGTAGGATGTGCGTTGAAAGGAAGGTAAAACATATCAAATAGAAGACATCAGGCAGCCTGGAGGACAAGGAGATTGGCAGCATTTCTCAAGTCAAATTAATTTGAACTGTGTGGAAATGCAATGCAATTTAGGAACCTCACATACAACCATGCATTTGCAGAGCTAATGCAATATTAAATGAGATGATGAAGGAGACTTGAAATGTTTGCTTAAAAAAACTCTCTCCCATTGAAAACGAGCAATTGTGTAAATTGGCACACCAATGCCAGGATGTCTGTGTTATCAACACTTTTTTCTTCTTCAAATGGTCACCGTTAATCAGATAATCATCGCCACCAGTACTTTCTCCCCATATTTAATTTCTTTATGACCTCACTGTTTACACGCCCCCCAGCCATGCTTATACGTACCTAGAAATCAGGATAAATCTTCAGAATACAAAAGTGTATGCCATAGTAGATTTTTTAAAATAGTATTTGTTGTTTTTGTTGCAATATGAACACCGCTAGCTCTTTGGAAATTGTTTGTAGCCAGTAATGGTTTAGCATTGTGACTGACTCACGGGTTTGAAATATGATGCATGTGGACATGATCTGTAACTCCTGGATTGTGTGGATTGGAGCTGAGTTATTTAGTGGCTTTTGCGATTCTGAAATGTGTCACTGTATCAATAGTTTTATTTGCAGTTATATACACACACATTTTAAAATGCATTTTAAATATAAATTTTAGAAATCCATATTTTGAAATAATGAGCATAGTTTGAGAGAAAATAATTTAAAATGCAATTAAAAAGCAAATTTTTGGATTTTTTTTAAAAAAATAACAGATTAATGTGATACTTATAGCTAGGGGTTGGCAAATATGTCAATTTCAGTTTCCCTTAGTTTCTTATTTACCCAACCATAAGTTTAGTTCCCCACAGTTGTTTTTTTAAGTCCTCACGAAAATTCATCAGCATTTATGTGTGAATTTCTCCTAATATAGACATTCTTGTATGAAATTTCCTACACTATAATAATTTCCGCAAAGCTATTTCCCTCAATAGAATGCCATTTAAAGGTCATTTTCACAAAAATATGCATTTATACCCCTACTTTTTGCTTGCATATCCATCTTTGGAGAAGTGCAATTTTCAAAAGCTGGCTGTTTCGGTTCATGTACAGTTGTACCTTGGAAGTTGAATGGAATCTGTTCCAGAAGTCTGTTTGACTTCCAAAATACAAACCGAGGCATGGCTTCTGATTGGCTGCAGGAAGCTCCTGCAGCCAATCGGAAGCTGTGGAAGCCCCATCGGACGTTTGGCTTCCAAAAATCATTCAAAAACCAGAACACTCACTTCCAGGTTTCGATCGTTCGGGAGCCAATTTGTTCGGGAACCAAAGCATTCAAGATCCAAGGTATGACTGTTTTGTTTCCGCAACTGCGAGTTAGGTAAGTTTGGTTTATATGTTAACTGAATCAATTTTCTCCTCCACCCCCGCTAATAATAATAGAACGCATGGGGAAATGACATAGGCTGCCAGTAGACCGATTCACCCTCTCTACTGTGTCGCTTGCATGACATGATTTGTGTCCACGACGCAGCCACAGTGGGGATTGTCACACGTAGGCCAGATTCACACCATGCCTTTCAAGCACAATGGTGCTGCTTTAAACAGTCATGGCTTCCTCCAAAGAATCCCAGGAACAGTGGTTTGTTAAGGATGCTGAGAATTGTCCGGAGATCCCTACTGCCTTTGAAAGCTGCCATTCCCAGACTAGCATAACAATCAGTCCAGTGGCATGAGGTGAATTTTTTCATAGGGAACAGTTAGGGCCAGAGGTGCCAGCTTGCAAGGGTGACTGGATGGGACAGGACGGGACGGGACTGATGTGTGTGATGTCACAACGTTCTGACATTGCGCATGTGAGCATTGCAAATAACTCCCTAAACTGGGCAGAAGCTTCGTGGGCTTTGGGAAGGAGGCGCCCAGGGAATATTTAGGAGATTAGCCTAGTCCACTGAACACACACCACCACATCAATCCCTCTGGGAATTGTGGCTCTGTGAGGGGAACAATTCTAATAATAATAATAACAATAATAATATTAACAAAAATTTATTATTTATACCCCGCCCATCTGGCTGGGTTTCCCCAACCACTCTGGGCGGCTCCCAACAGAATATTAAAAGCACGATAAAAGATCAAACATTAAAAACTTCCCTAAACAGGGCTGCCTTCAGATGTCTTCTAAAAGTCGGATAGTTGTTTGTTTCCAGGCATTGGCAACCTCGGCCCTCCAGATGTTTTGGGACTACAACTCCCTTGATCCCTAGCTAACAGGACCAGTGGTCAGGGATGATGGGAATTGTAGTCCCAAAATATCTGGAGGGCCGAGGTTGCCTATGCCTGTTTATTTCCTTGATATCTGCTGGGAGGGCATTCCAAAGGGAGGGCGCCACCACCGAGAAGGCCCTTTGCTTGGTTCCCTGTAGCTGCACTTCTCGCAGTGCCAGAAGGCCCTCGGAGCTGGACCTCAGCTGAATGATGTGGTTGGAGACGCTCCTTCAGGGATATGGGGCAGAAGCTGTTCTCAGCACCCTTAACATCTCCCAGGATGTCATGAGTGTTTAAAGTGGTTGTGACATTGCCATATGAGAGTGCTGGAGGTGAAATAGTTAAACAGGTTACCCTATCAGAACCCAGGGGGGTGGAGTCAGAGGGACTATAAAACCAGCTCTGGGAGGGGCAAAGGGTGGTGTTCGTTAAGAGTTCGTTGAGGAGTTCGTTGGGAGTTGGGTGGTTGGTTGGAGTGCGAGTGAATTGGGATAGAGTTTGTGGGTAGGTTGAGTTTGTTGTTATTGTTGTTTAGTCATGTCCGACTCTTCGTGACCCCATGGACCAGAGCACGCCAGGCACTTCTGTCTTCCACTGCCTCCTGCAGTTTGGTCAAACTCATGCTGGTAGCTTCAAGAACACTATCCAACCATCTCGTCCTCTGTTGTCCCCTTCTCCTTGTGCCCTCCATCTTTCCCAACATCAGGATCTTTTCCAGGGAGTCTTCTCTTCTCATGAGGTGGCCAAAGTATTGAAGTCTCAGCTTCAGGATCTGTCCTTCCAGTGAGCACTTAGGGCTGATTTCCTTCAGAATGGAGAGGTTTGATCTTCTTGCAGTCCATGGGACTCTCAAGAGTCTTCTCCAGCACAATAATTCAAAAGCAGGGTTGAGTTAGTGTAGTGAAATAAGTTGAGTCAGGAACAGTTAGGAGCTAGGAAGACAAGTAAATATCTGAGAGGTGGTTTAGTGTGTGAGAGCAGGTAGCGGAAGTTATAGGTCTGGATAGGCACCCCATGATTGTAATTGACCGATACTGTTTATGAAACCACATGCATGTTAAACTGCAATAAATAAACAGAAGTTTATGTTCCAATTTAACCCTGACTGGACTCAGTATTGTACCAGGTAGGTCCTGGGTGGTGGCAGTGAGAAATAAAGTGGTGGCACAGGGATCAATAGACGGTGAAACGTCCAGGGACCCTGTGCGATCGCCACAGTGGTATCATAGTGCTTGAAGTCTATTGTGTGGACGTGGCCATGCCATTAGAGAGGAAACAGAACGGTCTGGATGAGCTTCCACTTCATTCCTGCGGCTTTGGACTGAAGCCTTGATTCTTCCCCCTTTGCCTCCCGAAAAAACGGAGAAACGCAGGCAGGAGCTGGGACCGAAAGCGTTAAACGCCAGCGAGAGCAGCCGCTCCAACACAGTTAATCCATATAAAGCTCATGGATTTCTCTGCAGTGATCTTTGTGTTGTCATTTGCATTCCTCCCCCCCATCTCTATTTTTTTTGGTGTGTGAAATCTTTTCTTCTTTCCCTTTTTTAACACTCGGTCTGCATGGGGAAATTAGCATATTGTACTGAGAGCAGGAGATGTAAGAAGCCGACCCCCTGCTGTTCAGCGGATTGTGCAATCTGCAGGCGGCATCAATTTTTCAGCACTTTCCTCATTTCTCATTACAGTCAGGGCACCGCGCAGCTCCTCCCGGTTTGCCACAATCCCAAGCGGTCCTGCAGACAAGCATATGGGCTGTCAAAGAGCTATCCCGGTACTTTCGGAGCACTAATACCCTTGTTTATGCCTCCCGCCATAATTAATCAGGGTATTAATGCGGCCTGGGCTTAGCTCTGCTAATTATATAGGGTACAGTGGGATAATTATGTCAGCGTGCTCCAACACTAATACTTGACAGCAATTTAGCAATCTGGGGAGAGACACATTAACCCTCTGGCCAATCTTGCCATGTAAACAAGGAGGGGGAGAAAAACTGGGGGTGGATGGTGGGTGATAGCCGAATGAAGCCTGCAAGATGCACCCCAGAGCCACAAACCCCATAAGACGGAGCCCTGGACTTTCGGCCAATTCCGCGTCGCCGACTTAGAAGGGAGCCCAACCGGCTCGAATCCGCCGGCGCTGCCTCAAAGGTGTTGTCGCCGCTACCGGTGTCATATTTTGCATACGGCACAATAAAGTTGTTCTGGGGTGTCGAGTTCTGCGGTTGTCATAGCGACGTGCGCATTATTGGGAGGGTGTTGTTCCTCCTGCCAGCTAATCTTATAATGATGATGTCTCGTTATCAAACGGAGGAGTGGCCCCGGTCGACCGCCCTCCCAGCTCCTCTGCTCACCAACCCTTTCCCGTCTCGTTTAATAGGGCCATCGTTAATCACTACCCATCTCCTCCAAGTCAACTTTTGAAGGTGAAAATGCAGCGAAGTATCAGCCATACAAAATAATGGCCTGTCCAAAGCAGTCTAGTTAGTTGCTGATCTGTTCCCAATCTCGGCGAATGCGTGTTTGTGTGACCTTTACAAAACAAACAAACCGCAGCCGCTATCCCTGGCTATCTAACATCCAAATTCATTAAACCGAAAGATGGAGAAGCTCTGGCCTGTAACAGCTTTGCACCTGTTTTTGCTGCTTGACCATTGCTGCTGAATATCTTTCTGTGGGTCAATAGTACCTTTCTGCATCAGGCGCATGGCTTAATGGAACTTCCTTTTCTTATCATTAGCCACTTTGCATATTTATATAACACTATTAACCAGGAGACTGACTCGCTTTTAATTCCATGCTGAGGTTTGCCTCCAATTGTTATTCCCCCCCCCCCCGCCCAGACAATCCAATTATCACAGCTTGTCACACAAAGACGGATGGTCCACTTTAACAATTCGTACTGCTGGCTACATTTTAGAGACTGATTCTGCATGAGGTCAATAAAACTAGAGCATTGCGGTCACGTGAGTGTGGTTTTGTGGGGAAAGAGCCCTGAGGTGGGTTTTAATTTCGTTTTAATTAAGCTCGTGTTTTGTTCGTTGTCCGGCAAAACAAAATAATAATTAAAAACAACAACAACAAAACGAAACGAAAAACAAACAACCTCAACATGAAGAACAGCCAAGCCAACTCTAAATCAGCTGTGAAATTATGTTGTTTGAAGATCTGGAATCTGAAAAACGGTTTTAAATGGTTTGATTTTGTTTGTTGCTTTGGAAACTCGATTTATATCAGGGTTGACACTGAATAAAGTGAGGTGCAGGCCACTGAAAATTAGAATGGTCCAAGGCAGGGCTTTTTTTTTCTAGAAAAAGAGGTGATGGAACTTGCTGAGTACCCACCCAAATGGGAAGAAACCAAGGTTGTTGACCATTTTTTCGGGGAGAACACATCTTCTCTTCTTCCAAAACAAGAAGAAACACAGATGGGAATAACTCACAGGGACTTTCCCCCAGTGCAACATGTGCCATTGGAGCCTCCTAGGTCAGTGGAAGCCCTTCCCCATCGTTGCTCAAGGTGAGGTCTTCTTTAGACTTTGGGAAGTGGGGGACTCGCAGGGGTGCCATGGCAGCAAAGGAGACTAGATGCATGTCCCAGTTTAAGTTGGGTCTTGCTCCAAAGGTCCCATACCACAGCCAGGACTCGGGCTGCTACACTGACCTGAACAAGGTGTTCAGATTTCAAGTCTTCATCTCTTGCAGGGGCGCAATTAGTGCCAGCACCGTCCGTTAAGAGTTTGGGTGTAATCTTCGACACCTCCCTTTCCATGGAGGTGCAAATTGCAGCTATAAAAAAGGCGGCATTTTTTCATCTCCGCCAAGCTAAGCAGTTGGCTCCTTACCTCTCTCGCCCTGATCTAGCCACTGTGATCCACGCGACAGTCACCTCCAGACTGGATTATTGTAACTTGCTCTACGTGGGGCTGCACTTGAGACTGACCCAGAAACTCCAGCGGGTGCAGAATGCCGCAGCGAGACTCCTTATGGGGTCTTCGCTGTGGGATCACATTCACCCAGTCCTATACCAGCTGCACTGGTTCCCGGTGGAGTACAGGATCAGGTTTAAGGTGCTGGTTTTGACCTTTAAAGCCCTATATGGCCTAGGACCCTCGTACCTATGGGACCGCCTGTCCTGGTATGTCCCACGGAGGACCTTACAGTCTTCAAACAAAAACATCTTGGAGGTCCCGGGCCACAGAGAGGTTAGACTGGCCTCAACCAGAGCCAGGGCTTTTTCGGCTGTGGCTCCAATCTGGTGGAACGCTCTGTCACAAGAGACTAGGGCCCTGCGGGACTTGACATCTTTACACAGGGCCTGCAAGACAGAGCTGTTCCACCAGGCCTTTGGCCAGGGCACAGCCTGACCTCCTCCTTTGGCAATCCTCACAGAACTCTAGCCCAATGGTTGCTATTAATCTGATTTGAACTGATTTTATAATGAAATGATTTTAGAATGTTGTATATTTTGCTGTTGTTATCCGCTCTGAGCCCGGCTTCGGCTGGGGAGGGTGGGATATAAATTATTATTATTATTATTATTATTATTATTATTATTATTATTATTAAGTCCCCTCATCCAATGACTCTCCTCAGCCTTATAAAATGATCATTTAGAGGAAACCCTTGTAGGAGACTAGCAACCATAGTCTAAGGTAGACTTGTGGTTCTTCGGCACAGAGGAATAATGTGCTTCCCAGTTCCCTGCTTCCCCAGCCAAGCTTTTGTATACTGATTGGGCCAGGTAGACAATGGCAGGCTGCTTATTGTGTTACTTGACAATGCCAAGTGACACCACTCCTTATTTTTACTCTTTTCTTCATTTATGATCAAAGCCCTGATAGAGGGCGAAGGGAGTGGCACCATTGGTTCGCTGAATACCAGGCTTCTAACTCATTCCCCAGGTTTTCTCCACAACTGCGAAGACTGGAAAATGCCACTATCAAAACAATGCTTGGAAGCCAGGTCAGATGCCATGTTCCTCAAGCACTAGATGGAAAACCTGAAATCTAGCTAATATTTCTAGCCCACACTCTGTGCAAATGTTTCAAAAGAACCAGTGTAACAGCCGCAAAGGAAAGAGTAACAATGAGAAAGCCCTATAAACAAAACATAGTAGCTACCCTGGATTCCTCTTGCATCGCTCTGGCATGTTGGTCCAGTCCAGGGGTGGGGAACCTGTGGCCTCCAGATGCTGTTTGACTCCAGTTCCCATCAGCCTCAGCTAGCATGGCCAAGGCTCAGGCCTAGCTAGGCTCTAGGAGCATATGTAGTAATCCTTTGTGTAGGTGGTGGTGATCTTATGTGTCTACCCGTTGACGCTTCTCTTCAGGCAGCACACAAGAGACTCTGATCACATCAACAAATATTTATAAAATAATAAACACTAAATATGGTCTGATGACAAACCTAGGTAGCATCTTAAAAAGCAGAGACATCACCTTGCCGACAAACGTCCTTATTGTTAAAGCTATGGTTTTCCCAGTAGTGATGTATGGAAGTGAGAGCTGGACCATAAAGAAGGCTGAATACTGAAGAATTGATGCTTTTGAATTATGGTGCTGGAGGAGACTTGAGAGTCCCATGGAGTGCAAGAAGATCAAACCTATCCATTCTGAAGGAAATCAGCCCTGAGTGCTCACTGGAAGGACAGATCGTGAAGCTGAGGCTCCAATACTTTGGCCACCTCATGAGAAGAGAAGACTCCCTGGAAAAGACCCTGATGTTGGGAAAGACTGAGGGCACAAGGAGAAGGGGATGACAGAGGACGAGATGGTTGGACAGTGTTCTCGAAGCGACTAACATGAGTTTGACCAAACTGTGGGAGGCAGTGGAAGACAGAAGTGCCTGGCGTGCTCTGGTCCATGGGGTAACGAAGAGTCGGACACGACTAAACAACAGCATCCCCTGAAGGATTACATTGCACACTGCGAGAGGGACCGCATGGCCTCAACTCGGCAGGCCCCACACCCATGGCTGAGGAACTTATTTCAACTTGTAGTCCTCATTCTCTCAAGCGCAACCTTCCAGGGATTGTACGCCAGGGGTGATGAATAAGACCAGGGGTTGAGAGCAGATGGAGAATGGAGGTGCCTCTTGATTTTGCACAGTAGGCTACATTCCAGCAATGTGAATCCCAGAGGTTCCCACATGAACACCTTCCTATCTTTCATTCAGCCAAGCAAGAGGCACCACCTAGGCAAAAGCACCTGAGGAGCAGGGCTGGTGAAGGCTGTGGTTTGGGGAGAGCTTCAAGGGCCAGGCCGAGATAGCTGGAGGCCGACAATAGTTTCTGAGTTTCCCCGCCTTTGCACTAGGTGAAGTGGGGGAGCTGCCTCAGGGAGCTGATTTTGGAAATCGTGAAAAGGCAGCTAGTTTTTTTGTTTGATGTATAGCTATGGTATTTTTACCATTAGGGAGAGAAACAGAGAGGTACTTCTGGGATTTTGTGCCCCAGGTTCCAAAATATCTATCAGTCTTGGGTACTATGCATAAACAGGAAAACTAATGCATTATTCCCCACATCTGAATGCAGCCAGTTGTTCTCCTCCAAACCATCCAAAATATTTATATGTTCAGGACTTGAGTTTGCATCTCACTGACATTCTTCTGTTGGATTTGCTTTACTTATATATACAGTATCTCCTTCACTTCATCAGCCCATAGCTGGCCAGATTCATGATTCCAGAATAATCCCAATAATCACTCTATTACACTGGAGGCTGCAAAAGAAATCATATAAAACCGGCATAGATATTGAACAAGATGCACTTTTCTATCACATCACTGCCCCAGGTTACTGTGTGAGAGACTGAGGGGAATTAAGACATAAATGGAACGCAGGATTTCGTCGTCTTCTTCTTTTCTGTCCATGAGCACTGAAACTATTACCCTTGTTATATGGTTTTGATCAGTGAAAATTTGGGCCTGCCTGCCACACGTGTGCCAGCCATTTATTGGCACATCTGCCCGGAGAGGAATTTAATTTGTATAGCTGACTTCTCTGACAGATTTTGACTCCTTTATTTTTATGAAAGAGCTGTTCTGTATTTTGATTTTGCCTGCTTCACTATTTTCTTGGCTTCTCCCAGCTCTGACACTTCTCTGGGCATGTTCCCCTCTAATAGTGATTGATTATACATATTTTAAAATGTTGTTATTATAATTAGATGATGTGCATCAAATAAGAAAGTCAGCAACATTTTGAGCGTGTGTTAATGTCGACAACAAACTCGGGGGCGAGGTAGGCTGCAGATTTTCTTTATGGCTGGGAAAAATCTCAATATCATTTTATGATTAAGTCTTACGGTTGTTTCAGGTCATAATTTACAGGTGGTGAAAAGAAAGCATATAAATATTGCCCAGCATAAAATGCAACATGAAAACTTAATGCATATGACTTTGTGTTATCCATCAATATAAATTATACTCTTATTTGAAATTAAGGCAGATCTTGAGATGGGTCCATAGGACACGTCTACCCAGCAACTGCAATGCCTCATTTGGTGTCCTGTGTTCATTTTGGGTTGCCACAATTTCAGATGGATGCTGACAATAATTTGGAGGCAAACTGCAAAGATGATAAAAGGTGCCGAAGGCAAGTCAGAGGAGGAATGTCAGACAGCACGGCTTATGCTCAAGAGAAGATTAAAAGGAGTCACATTGACAGGTCCCAGATATTTAAAAAGGTGTTGTGGGACAAAAGGGGGAGAGCCACTTCCCTGCGACTGACGTGACCCCAAGAAAACACAACCATGTATCTGAAAATCTCCTCCTCCCATGGTCCAATTCCATGTCACCTTGGTCATGTTCAGAGCTGTAGTTAAGTGATCTTGTGCCGGTGGCAGAATCATCCAGATTGCGCCCCCTAGCCAGGAATAAATTGGCTCTTCTTTCTGCCTCTCCTCCAACCCCAACCCCCCGCACCCATTCAATTCCTCACGCACTTCACCTTGTAATGAATTCTTTTTTTGTAATGAATTCTGATTGAAAGAGGCCAAGACAGAGAGAGGAAGTTGGCAACTCTTCCTGGTGCCCAGAGAGACAGTGAGGTGGTCTGGGCAGCTTCAGGGGCCAAGACTGGTGGACCTTCCTGGCCAAACAGGATGGGGCGCTGGGGCATGTGCAGGCTCCCCCACCAGGCTGCCAGGAGGGCCAAGGAGCGAGGGGGGCAGCCAGGAGCATCTGCTGCCCAGCTCACTCTCTTCCCTGCCCTGCCTGGGCTGCGGGCAGGGTGCGCAGGCTGGACAGGGCACCCGGCAGAGGGTCTTGGCAACCAATTTTGCACCCCTCCTCGCCTGCGCCCCTGGTGGGGGCCCACCTTGCCACCCCCTAGCTACGGCCCTGGTCATGTTTGGGAGGTCAGATTACCTGAGGTTGACTTAATCAGAGCTTTTTTTCTGGGGGGTACGCAGGGGTACTCATACCCCCTAAACATTTTGTAAATCTTTGTGCAGTGGTACCTCGGGTTCAGAACTTAATTCGTTCTGGAGGTCTGTTCTTAACCTGAAACTGTTCTTAACCTGAAGCACCACTTTAGCTAATGGGGCCTCCTGCTACCGCCGTGCCGCCGGAGCACAATTTCTGTTCTCATCCTGAAGCAAAATTCTTAACCCGAGGTAATATTTCTGGGTTAGCGGAGTCTGTAACCTGAAGCGTATGTAACCTGAAGCGTATGTAACCTGAGGTGCCACTGTACTTTTGTCCATTTACTGTATTTATTTCCCCCAATCTGAACTATAAAATGATAGTTTTTCTTCAGTCAAAATGAGTGTACCCCTAAACATTTTTTTCGAAAAAAAGCACTGGCCTTAATCATATTTTTATTTCCCATACCAGCAAAGCCCATCCATCTGCAGCGCAGGAACATTGTCATGTGAGGAACGGCAAGGGCGCTCATCTCCTATATGTTGCTATAGCACCTGTATGTCTCAGATCCCTCCAGCCTCTTCACCAGACACACTAATAGGATCAGGAATTATTTCCAGACAAACTCGCAGTGTGCATATGAAAAGATCAAAGTTCAGCCATTTTTTCAAAACCACACCTGACGGATGGGCCTGGATCATGCTTCCCTTGCCAAAAGCCGAAATGCAAACTTACAGTTAGTCTGGCAATCGAAATTTCCTTTCCCACAGAACTAAGTCAGACCTCTGGGAGGTTGCTGAGGGACCATTTCCTCAGAAGTTATTAGCTGGGGGCTGCATGCAGACTGCAGCTGGGACTGAGCTTAGTCAAGGTTGGCAGAGCCAAATGTGGCTGGGACCAATTCCTTTTCTTTCTGACTCTCAGAGAAGGGACAGACATGCCCTCTAACATTTCTCCAATGAAAATAGGGACATCCTATTTTAACAACAACAACCATTATTTATATCCCACCCATCTGACTGGTTTGCCCCAGCCACTCTGGGCAGCTTCCAACATATATAAAAACATAATAAAACATAAATAAAAAAACTTCCCTATCCAGGGTTGCCTTCAGATGTCTTCTAAAGGTTGTAATCTCTGGGTCACCTAACTCCATACCTTCCAACATTTCTCCAATTAAATCAGGGATGTCTTAAGGAAAAGCGGGACATTCCAGGATCAAATCAGAAACTGGGATGGCTTCTGTAAATCCAGGGCTGTACCCAAAAAACAGGGGCCCTTGGAGGGTCTGGACAGATCACTCTTCTGAAGCAACCCCTTGCAGCAAGCTTCTGAAATAGGTTGCCAAGGGGTTCTGGGGCTGCAGATTATTCACCGCCACTAGGTAAGTGTGCCAGGAAATGTACCTTCCGCCGTTGCATCTTCATTTCTTTGAAAAATATATGTTCCACATCCTCTTACCTTAAACTCGGTGATTTCTTTGATTCTCTAAAACAGGCTTGAAGTATTGCTAAGGATAAGTAACTGACTTAAGGCTGGTCAATCTTTGGGGAGTTGCGCATGCTAATTCTGTTTTATCTCTCCACCCCAAAAGGGATCTAGGTTTGGGTGTGGCGCTCCTGTGGTTCTCCCAACGAGTAAAGGCCATGTTGACAGAAATCTGCGTGGGGTGAACATGTGGCTTAGATCAACTGCTCTTGAGATGGTGCCCAGAGGAGGCTGTTGTTGTTGTTTAGTCGTTTAGTCATGTCCGACTCTTCGTGACCCCCTGGACCAGAGCACGTCAGGCTCTCCTGTCTTCCACTGCCTCCCACAGTTTGGTCAAACTCATGCTGGTAGCTTCAAGAACACTGTCCAACCATCTCGTCCTCTGGCTTATTCATGCCAAATGAGCATTATGGGGCTCACTGGGTCTTTGGGTGCTGAAGGCTCATATGACAGTGTTATAGAGGAAGAGCTTTTCAGAGGCTGCCATTCCGTAGCACATGCAGGTGAGGCCAAAGAACCATCGCCAGTGCGACTATTAGAGGCCATTCAAATCTGAGAATAATTAAAGAGTGGGAGGGAGTGAAGGAATATATGAGAAAATATGGTTCCGGAACTGGAATGTTAATAGATAACGTGTAAAATGTGCAGGGGTAAGCAAGGAAATAATAAAAGAATAAAAGAATAATAAAAGAATCAGCTGAACAATGATTAAATTATAACAACACAACAAGACGGAAGAAGTAAAAAAATGAGATCTCACATGGGTGAAGGGGAACAGGGGGTAGAGGGGAATTTGAAATATTATTTATAATATAAAAGCTTTAATATAAAATTTCTAACGGTGTTGTATTTGTATACAACAAAGAGAAGTTTAGAGTAATTAGGTATATTTTAATTTAGTTAATTATGTAATAGGTTTATGTTAGAAAATGAATATGGATGTTGAGTTTGATGTTTGTAATTCTTTTTTCGGTCTTGGACAATAATAATAATAATAAAATAATAATAATAATAATAATAATAATAATAATAATAATAATAATAACCATCACCAGTGCTATTTTTCTAGAAGAAGAGGGAACTCACCATGAACATGCCAGTTTGCATTTCTTAGTACAGAGAGTATTGATCTGATATGTAGAGATCTTTCCTATTCTGCTTAATTATGTGTGAACGAAACAAGCAGAAGGACATGATGTTTGGGTTATACCTTCTGAGAAGCTGAGTACAGATGGTTTAAACTGGTTCTGTTGTCTCTTCTGTCAAAGTCATGCTGACTATAATAGTCAGGCCAGAAGGAGCCTGGGGTTCACACTTTCTCTTTCTATCTCTTTGTTCTGGTGTGGTGTTCTGTATGCTAGAGTGTTAAGGTTTAGTTTTTGTGAGTTATTATAAGTTTAAGTTAAATCTGCTGCAACTGGATTTTTTATGGACAGTGCCAATCCTGGATGTATTTGATTTGTGACCATTATGCTCATTTGCCTTCAGTAGCAATAAAGTTCTGCTGGATGAAGTACAATTGCCTCTGGTCTGTTTTGGAGGGATCCTGCATTGTGTTTTACGTTTTTCCTCCGCACGTTAGAACACCTCCCTCGTTCTCTTAGAATGGCAATGGGGCCCACCGGAGAGAGCGAATTCCGGCTGAAAAAAAGCCCCGACCATCACCAACAATCAATGCATACTCTTTTCACAGCTCCAGATACTTAAAATACGGCAAGTGCATATGGATTAACTCATCTGATGAAAGATGGGGGATCAATCACATAGCCTTGGGTCACTAAACAATAAACTGTTAGACAAAGAGGCAGAAGGAACAGAGTTCACTTCTTTTTTTTTTGGGGGGGGTATAAGAATTGTAAGCCAACAGCTATCAGGTTTTGTTCAACACGAATATCACATTTCCTCTGTCCAGCAGTCCCTTATGTGTGGAGGGGCTGTGACATGCACACAGAGTTATTTTGCTGCTGCTGCCAGGCTTTTCCTATCCACATATGTTGTTGTTGTTTAGTTGTTTAGTCGTGTCCGACTCTTCGTGACCCCATGGACCAGAGTACACCAGACACTCCTGTCTTCCACTGCCTCCCACAGTTTGGTCAAACTCATGCTGGTAGCTTCGAGAACACTATCCAAAAATGTCGTCCTCTGTTGTCCCCTTCTCCTTGTGCCCTCCATCTTTCCCAACATCAGGGGCTTTTCCAGGGAGTCTTCTCTTCTCATGAGGTGGCCAAAGTATTGGAGCCTCAGCTTCAGGATCTGTCCTTCCAGTGAGCACTCAGGGCTGATTTCCTTCAGAATGGATAGGTTTGATCTTCTTGCACTCCATGGGACTCTCAAGAGTCTCCTCCAGTACCATAATTCAAAAGCATCAACTATTCGGCGATCAGCCTTCTTTATGGTCCAGCTCTCACTTCCATACATCACTACTGGGAAAACCATAGCTTTTACTATACGGACCTTTGTTGGCAAGGTGATGTCTCTGCTTTTTAAGATGCTGTCTAGGTTTGTCATTGCTTTTCTCCCAAGGAGCAGGCGTCTTTTAATTTCGTGGCTGCTGTCACCATCTGCAGTGATCATGGAGCCCAAGAAAGTAAAATCTCTCACTGCCTCCATTTCTTCCCCTTCTATTTGCCAGGAGGTGATGGGCTCAATGGCCATGATCTTCATTTTTTTGATGTTGAGCTTCAAACCATATTTTGCGCTCTCCTCTTTCATCCACATATAAGAAGGAGAAAATCCCCTATGCACATTTTCCTATTCTTTCCATCGAAATGAATAGGAAGTATCCATGTGCTGTGTTTGGATATCAGAGTGCACGAGAGGCCCTAGATAAGGTGATCGGTAGAAAAGGTAACATAGATACTTCAGACCTGGTGCAGATTTGAAAAAATAAAATAAAAATTATACCCCATTTTCTCCACAGGAGGAGACAGATTTGTCATTTTCAACAATTATCCAGCCTTTAAAATCAGGGTATAATGCTTTTCAAAATGGGCTTGCCAGATGTGCAGAAGTACAAATGCAATCTTTTAAATCATGATGAATAACTCCTCATTTATAAAATCAGCTTCTCTGGAAATGGTTCCACTCCATGTAGTAATAATCATTTCTGCCCCTTATCATCCCGTACATTCCAAAGGCAGTCAGTCGGCCATAGGCAGTAATTTAACAACTTATCAACTGCAGGCTCCTTTCAGCCAAAGGGGCATTTTATATTATTTAAGATACTTCACCATACATTGCCATCAATTTCAAACTTTATCGTCCCTAGTTGTTAAAATGTTTAATACAACACTACTCTTCATAACCTGGGGGCAAGAGGGCCAAATCCCACTCGCGTTCCTGCAGAATTATCTATTGCACAGAGCTGATTGTGTTACTGGGAAAGAAGTGAAGGCAAAGCTGAGATAGAAAACTATTTTTCCAGTCTGGTGAGAAGATAAATAAGGGCTGAGGGTTGATTCGCACAGCCTGAAAACCGACCGTGTTTTCTATCTGGCTGGTACTTTCATCAGTCCATGACAGCAATGAGAAGCCTGGGGCCTTGCGGGGTTGTCGGAGTCTTGTTCCCATCATCATCAGCTCCAGCCATCAAGACCAATGTCCAAAATTGATGGGAGCTGCAATGCACCAACTTCTGAAACATCACTTGCTGTAGGCCTTGTGCAGGGATAATGCTGCAAGGGAGCCGAACTGCTTAGGTAAAGGGTGTGTATGCTCCGTGAAGCCCACGTAGATTTGGAAGGGACCACAAAGATCATCTAGTCCAACCCCCTGCAATGCAGGAATCTTTCACCCAACATGGGGCTTGAACCCACAACCCAGAGATGAAGAGTCTCACACTCGACCGACTGAGCTATTCAGCCTCAATTTAGTGGTGATCTGCACTAGCAGGCTAAAAGTTCATTATGTGTAAAACTGATCTCTTTGTATATGGTGGTCGTCAAGATCACATAACACCAGTCCTGAGAGACCTACATTGGCTTCCAGTACATTTCTGAGCACAGTTCAAAGTGTTGGAGCTGGCATTTAAAGCCCTAAACAGCTTCGGTCCAGTATACCTGAAGGAGCGTCTCCACCCCCATCGTTCAGCCCGGACACTGAGGTCCAGCGCCGAGGGCCTTCTGGCAGTTCCCTGCCTGTGAGAAGGGAGGTTACAGGAAACCAGGCAGAGGGCCTTCTCAGTAGTGGCGCCTGCCCTGTGGAACGCCCTCCCGTCAGATGTCAAGGAAATAAAGAACGACAGTCATACCTCATGTTATGTTTGCTTCAGGTTGCACGTTTTCAGGTTGCGTCCTGCGGCAACCCGGAAGTACCAGAAAGGGTTACTTCTGAGTTTCGCCACCCGTGCATGCGCAGACGTGCAAAATGATGCCACATGCATGCACAGAAGCAGAGAATCGTGACCCACACACGCACAGATGCGGGTTACGTTCTTTTCAGGTTGCAAACGGGCCTCTGGAACGGATCCCATTCGCAACCAGAGGTACCACTGTACTTGACTTTTAGAAAACATCTGAAGGCAGCCCTGTTTAGGGAAGTTTTTAATGTTTGATGTTTTATTGTATTTTTAATATTCTGTTGGAAGCCGCCCAGAGTGGCTTGGGAGACCCAGCCAGATCGGCGGGGTATAAACAATAAATTGTTATTATTATCATTATTATTATTATTATTAGTAGTAGTAGTAGTAGTAGCAGTATATGGCGCTCATTCCTTTTTGAGTGGTAGTGGTAGATTTAAAACAAAAAACTTGGAAATGATTTTTACTTGTTTGGTCTGTCACTGCTTGGCTCAGCTGGTGGCTAGACTCTAGAAACACATGTGTTCAAACAAGGTGGTAGATCCTGGGGCCATGTTCTCACCACAAATATCCTACGACCTTCTCTACTCAGATGTCAACGAGATAAAGAACTACACAACTTTTACAAGACATCTGAAGGCAGCCCTGTATTGGGAGGTTTTTAAATGTTTGACGTTTTACTATGTTTTGTATATGTTGGAAGCCGCCCAGAGTGGCTGGGGAATAAATATTATTATTATTATTACTATTATTATTACTATTATTAGTAGTACAGTGGTACCTTGGTTTAAGAACAGCTTGGTTTATGAACAACTTGGATTAAGAACGTTGCAAACCCGGAAGTAGGTGTTTTGGTTTGTGAACTTTGCCTTGGATTAAGAACATGTTTTGCTTCCTGTTGAGCGTGTTCCATTTGTAAATTGAGTTCCCCGCTGCTATGGGAAAGCACGCCTTGGTTTAAGAATGCTTTGGTTTAAGAACAGACTTCTGGAACAGATTAAGTTCGTAAAGCAAGGTATCACTGTATTATTATTATTATTATTATTATTATTATTATTATTATTAGAATGCTAGAATAACCATGACCAAGTATTGGACTCTGGTTCTAGGACAACAAGAGAGCACTCTGTTGATACTTTTGCTCACAGGGACCTAGAATTGCCCAATGGCTAAACGTCTGGTCTTGATTCTAACATGACTCATCAGGGTCTTTCTTTAAATTTTTTTTATTTATTTTCAAATTACAATTTTACAATCACATATCCAACATACAGCATAAAAACAAGATTCAAAAGAATCTCCTGGACTTCTCTCCTCCCCTTTGTGGGTCCTATTGTTAGTCATTTCCTCCTGCATCTTTTATACTAATCCAAATCTTTTACATCTCCATTATATCCAAAATTCACCATTGAACTACAAGTCTGGTCTTGATTCTACCATGATCCATCAGCTTTGAATCTGGACACATTTTTCAATGTCTCAAGTATTTTTTTAATAGCAGGAACTTCAGAAATAACACACAGCCTTCTAGAATTGCCAGCACTCCTCAGTGTTTCATTAAAGTGTAGGAAGGTAAAACATAAGAGGTACACACCTTGGATCATAGAATTGTAGTGTTGGAAGAGACCCTAAGGATCATCTAGTCCAACCCCGGCAAAGCAGGAATATGCAGTTGTCCCACACAGGGATAAAACCTGCAATCTTGGCGTTATCGGCAACATACTCTAACCAAATGAGATGACATCCCTGTGGACAACAGGTTGGTGTTTGTGTGTGCACAAAAACAGTCTTTCTGCTGTATCAGCTCAAACACCCATGTAGTCCAGTAGCCAGCAAAGTTAGGGCTGACATATGCCTGGGTTTCCCCAGACACATCTGGGAATCGGGCTTGAAAATGGCGTCTGGGCAAATTTTTGCTGAATCGGCAAAATGTCTGGGAAAACCCAGACATATGACAAGTAGCGTGAATTAAAAAACACTAACAAAAACCCCATAGAAAATCCCAGAAAAGCTCTAAAATGTTTGACCCCCCCCAAAAAAAACCCCTCATCAGCTTTGTCCGAATTTTCGCTTTGGGGAATATGGCAACCCTAAGTCCATGGACAGGACACATAGACAATAATTCACTCCTACAGCTTGCCCCTTAGCAGTTGGAATTTAGTGGTAGACTACCTCTGAACCCCGGACGCAGGTGGCGCTGTGGGTTAAGCCACAGAGCCTAGGACTTGCCGATCAGAAGGTTGGCGGTTCGAATCCCCGTGACAGGGTGAGCTCCCGTTGCTCGGCCCCTGCTCCTGCCAACCTAGCGGTTTGAAAGTACGTCAAAGTGCAAGTAGATAAATAGGTACCGCTCTGGCGGGAAGGTAAACAGCGTTTCCGTGTGCTGCTCTGGTTCGCCAGAAGCAGCTTAGTCATGCTGGCCACATGGCTCCCTCGGCCAATAAAGCGAGATGAGCGCCACAACCCCAGAGTCGGTCACGATTGGACCTAATGGTCAGGGGTCCCTTTACCTTTACCTCTGAACCCAGAGCTTCTATATAGCTACCAGGGATAACAAGGCCTGGAGAGGAGGGGTGTGGCCTAAATGTGGGTGTGGCCTGGGGCAGTTCTGAGGGCCAAATAGCAGAGGGCTGTTTTGGGACTCTGGGCTTGCAGTTCCCCACCGCTGTGATAGGACTTGAGTCACAGCAGAAAGATCACGAAGAAGACTGTTATATTAATAACAACCATGGCAAATCTTAAGAGACAGATGAATCTTTCTCCGTGCCCTTCCTTGCAAAACTGCAGAGGATCGACAAAGTTTTCCAGTCTGCTGAGGCAGAGATATGAGAAAGTAGAGGAGCAGGTAGGAAACCCCTCAGCATAGGAGCTTTCTCTAACCCAGGGGTAAGCAATTTTTTTCAGCAGGGGGCTGGTCCACTGTCCCTTAGACCATGTGGTGGGCCAGACTATATTTTGAAAAAAAACCATGAACGAATTCCTATGCCCCATAAACAACCCAGAGATGCATTTTAAATAAAAGCACATATTCTACTCATGTAAAAACACCAGGCAGGTCCAACAAATAACGCAGAGATGCATTTTAAATAAAAGGACACCTTCTACTCATGTAAAAACGTGCAGATTCCCGGACTGTCCGTAGGCCGGATTTAGAAGGCGATTGGGCCGGATCCGGCCCCCGGGCCTTAGATTGCCTACCCATGTTCTAACCTTCCAACCCCGAAAGCAATGTCCACCTGGAGTACCCCATTATTCTCACAACTTCCCCTGTTCTGCAGACTCGGACAAAGAGAAGTCCTTCCTGATTTGCAAGCCGACTATTGACATTTTGAAGGAACTTGCCTGTGATGGATTCCTATTGATGTGCATCACGTTCACCTGCAAAGGTGAGTAAGATGCTACACGAGAAATCTAGTGGGGAGCCTGGGGATGATAGCATTTGGGAATGTTCTGTGGAAGGACAGCCTATAGGTATGGCTGAGAGGAGGACTATGCAGGTATTTGGAGCTGAAACCCCTATTACAGTTGGAATCAAACCCAGAGATTAGAGTTTATCACTCCTGATATCAACAGGGAACTGACTTTTCTCTTCTCCTCTTTGGTTTCCTCTTATCTAAGTGGGTTTTACCTCAGTATCCCCTCTCATATGCATGTGCAGCTACACTCTCAATCTTGTTTGAAGCTCACCTCTCTCTCTATTCTGTCCATTTGCTTTGGGATCACACTCCCTTTGAGCAGCTCTTTTTATGGCTACAATTTATACAGCTCCATTTCACGCCCTTTAAGCATTTTATCTACAGCAAAAATAAAAACAAAAACCTGCTATCTACTTTCCCCCTTCCTCCACACTCTCTCTCCTGTCCAAAATCCATGGGCCCGCTTCTGTGATCGTGGTCTTCACCTTTACCAGATCCTTCAAGCACTGTTCAACACTGTGATGAGGTCTCTCATGGACTCCAACCATCAGGAATTCATCACTTGTATCGGAAGTAAGCATGTTGATAGTAGGGCTGGTCCACCCATGAGGCAAGGTGAAGAGATTGCCTCAGGAGGCAAGATCCTGATGTTGATTTTTCTTTCCCCACTTTGTTCCTGATGTAGATCTTCCCCCATCCCTTCTTCCCCGGCGGGGAAGGAGGAGCCATTTTGGGATCCATCTCAGGTACCAAAATGTCTTGGTCCAGCCCTGGTTGATAACATTAGGGTTTGCTTCATCCAGACAGCTTTGCTTCTCCTGACTATGAGCAGTAAATGAGTTAGGAACATAGGAAGCTGCCTTACACAGTGGTACCTCAGCTTAAGAACTTAATTCGTTCTAGAGGTCCGTTCTTAACCTTAAACTGTTCTTAACCTGAGGTACCACTTCAGCTAATGGGGCCTCCCGCCGCCGCTGCGTTGCCGCCGCCAAACAATTTCTGTTCTCATCCTGAAGCAAAATTCTTAACCTGAGGTACTTTTTCTGGGTTAGTGGAGTCTGTAACCTGAAGCATCTGTAATCCGAGATACCACTGTACTGAGTCATTGAGACCCACAGGCACTGAGTTGTGGGGGCTGCGCATCCGTGTAACGACTGTCACATCGGGAGTGGCACACCAGCAGGGGCGCCGACTTATAAAAAATATTGGGGGAGCCCATGAATAATAAATAATGAATAATAAATGAAAGCTCATGAATAATAAATAAGCTCATGAATATGCAAATAAAGTGGCGCCGCCTCCTCGTGAGCGAATAGGGGAGAGCGTGCTGCGCCTATTAATCCGCTCCGAAGGAAATTGGGTGGAGCTTTTGCTCGGGAGGGAGGGCAGGAGGCATGCAGCCCGACCCTGTGCATTTTGGGCTGGGGGAGGGGCGGCAATGGCGCTCTGCTGGAGGGGCGCTCGAGATTATTGGGGGGCGGAGCCCCCCAAACGAATTTTTGAGGGGGCTCGGGCCCCCTCAGGCCCCATGGAGTCGGCGCCTATGCACACCAGGCCACACTGGTCAGCCGGGGGCGCCTTCCCACCCGGCCGTGCAGCATCTGAAAATGCCGTGCCACATCGGGGTGCCATCCTGCCAAGCCTCCTCTGTCACCTCAAGTTTGGGGGGCTGAGCCCCGCCCCAGCTGACATTTGGGGAGGGGCTGTAGAAGCCTCAGCCCCATAGAGTTGGCACGCCTGTTGAGACCAGTGGTGATCTTGCTTAGTATTGTCTACTTTGACTGGCAGACAGTTCTGTCTGGAGGTGCTATAGGTGGTGGTGGTTGTTGTTGTTGTAGTCACAGTCATACCTCGGGATGAAGTTGCTTCAGGTTGAGCGTTTTCGGGTTGCGTTCCACAGCGACCCGGAAGTAATGGAACACGTTACTTCCGGGTTTCGCTGCTCGCACATGCGCAGACGCTCAAAATGACTCAGGTTGCGTTCTGCTCTGGATGCGAACGGGGCTCCGGTTAAAAATTAAACAACAGCCCAATAGCACACACACACCCCGAACACATTTTAAAAGGGCATAGGATGTAAATCAGATCAACCAAATGCCTGTTTAAAAAGGAACGTTTTTGCCTGGTGCCTAAAGGTGTATAATGAAGGCACCAGGTGAACTTCCCTGGGGAGAGCATTCCACAGATGGGGAGCCACTGCAGAGAAGGCCCCGTTCTCATGTTGCCATCCTCTGGACCTCTTGAGTAGGAGGAGGCACGTGAAGGAGGGCCTCAAAGATGATCTCAGGGTCCGGGTAGGTTCATATGGAAAGAGGCGGTCCTTGAGGTATTGCGGTCCTGAGCCATTTAAGGCTTTATAGGTCAAAACCAGCACTTTGAATTGGGCCTGGAAACTAATTGGTAGCCGGTGCAGTTGGATGGGGATTGGTGCAATATGCTCAAACCGTCTTGCCCCGGTGAGCATCCCAGCTGCTGAATTCTGCACTAGCTGAAGTTTCTGAACCGTCTTCAGAGGCAGCCCTACGTATAACGCATTGCAGTAATCTAACCTTGAGGTTACCAGAGCATAGACAAGATTGAACCTGGGACCTTCTGAATGCAAAGCAGATGTTCTACTACTGAACAACAGTGCTGGGACCAACAATGCAACATGCCCTGAATCTAGCACTGCTAAGGATGCCTATATTGGAGATTACAAGTCTTCTTTCTCCTCTAGCTGCTGTGATGGTCTTTTATGTGCTGCTGTTGTTAACTTTGAGAGCTAATTTGGAAAAGTGGGATGTATAGGATCATAGCTAGCAGGGAAGCCACAATAGGAACAACACGCTTTTTTCAAATGGGAGATTACAGCAATAACTACTTGTGTATAATAAGCGGTGTTGCAGGAATAAGGTCTTTGCCGCATGGCAGTTGCGCTTTGGCAACGCCCGCCCTGCAACTGAATGGTGGTGGCATAAGAACTTGTCCTGTTTGTGAAGTCAAAGCGTGTGCTGTGTGATAAAGAGTATTTGACAAGCCAGCAGAACAGAAATCACAAAATATGGAAGATTAGTTCCTGGAGGTGTTCCAAGATTGTAATAGAATGAGGATATTGATACGAGCTTGTTGCTATCCGCCACTGTTCTAGCGGCAGATGCCAAAAGATTGCTGTGACAATCTCTTTGAAGGCATTTGGAATTCTTTCCCTTTGAAGAAGAAGAAACTTTGTAAACAAAACTTTACTTTTTACGAGATGAAACGGAAATTTCAGTAAATCAGAACGAAGCAGAGTGGATTTTGTTTTGGGGGGGGGGGAGAATGATTTTTCACACTGCTCTTTAGTTCTGTTCATACTACTTCGAGACTGTGTATCAAGCTCTTTAAAGAAGTAAAACCTTGTAAATGTAGCCTGGACAAACAAGCAAAAAAAAAAACAACAAACGTAATTTGGCTAGCACACAATCTATTTCATTCTTTTCAACTGTTAGCATTTTGGAGCTCAATATTTGTTAAGTTGTGGTGGCCACATAACGCATTGACAAAAAATAGGAAATGCATCATCAAATTAGAGGACCCAAAAACACATAACTGGACATAGCTGTCAAGCATCCCTTATTTGGCGGGATAGTCCCTTATCCCAGCGCCGTGTCCTGCTGCTGTCCCTTATTGATGATGTCCCTTAAATTTCCCGGGTTTCAAAGGAAGCAGCTCCTCTCCCTCCCTCCCTGCTGGCCAGGGAGGAGGGAGGCTCCAACTGTGTTGCTTGGCTGAGTTGCTCACCCAATAAGGAGTCTAAGAATGACTGGGGGGTGGAGCTTGCATGCCTTGTGCTGATCAAATTGGCCGCGTTGCCTGGGGACTCGCCTTTGCTCAGCACTTCCCAGCGGAGAGGTGACGGTGGTTTTCCTTGCTGCATCCTCTTTGCTGGGTTGCTGCGCTGTGGGAACCACCGCTTGAGGCTACGTTTGGCTGCTGGCTGGGTTTTCTGCCTTTGGCTCGGAGGGGCTCAGAAGTTGAACATGCCTGTGCTCTGAAAATCCCTTATTTTGGCTGCTGATCCCTTATTTTGGAGGCTTCTGGTCCCTTATTTTTTAATCTGTAAGTTGACAGCTATGTATCTGGATAATATTTGCAGTGCAAGAATCCTTTTTCCAACATGGGGCTTGAACTCACAACCCTCAGATTAAGACTCTTGTGCTCTACTGAATGAAAAAGCCCTGGCCCTAGTTGAGTCAAAATGTTAAGACACCCTTCTCTTCATGTTTTTGTGAGATATGACCCTTCTCCACCCTTTTCTTGTTTTACTCCCCAACATGAAAAAAAAATCCCCAACTGATGGTTAGCTCCCCACTGAGAGTTAATTTCTGCTTTCTTCATGGGCTGGAACCTCCAGCCAATCGAAATGAATTTCCCTGACTCAGTCCCTATTTTTAAATACAGTGGAACCTTGGTTGTCAAACTTAATCCGTTCTGGGAGTCCGTTCGACTCCTGAAACCGTTTGAAAACCAAGGCGTGGCTTCCGATTGGCTGTAGGAGCTTCCTGGACTCAAGTGGAAGCTGCATCGGACGTTCAGCTTCTGAAAAACGTTCGAAAACCAGAACACTCACTTCCGGGTTTTCAGCATTTGGGAGCCGATTTGTTCATCAACTAAGCCATCCGAGAACTAAGGTACCACTGTACTCAAAGTGATTCTCTCTTCCCTCATTTTTGAAACCTGTCACCAAACAGCCACTTCTAAACAGGCCCGCAACACAGAAACAGTGGAAGACCTGGAACAACTGAGATCACCAAAATGTTTTCGAAAGGAAAAAACAGACAGCGTATTCACAACATTTCCCCACACTGCGGAGGTGTTCCCCCAAGTAAACCAGGTCACAAGCTTTATAGGATGGAAGTCCTTGTTAAGAAGGTTTGGTCAGGTTAAAGTGGAAGAAATAATGTGCTATACTGACTCCGGGTCAGCTTGGGACTCAGCTACCTTAAGTAAAGAAACTGCATTTTGAATGCGTTATAAACATGCAACACCAGATGGCGCTAGAGAGTAAAAGTAATTTCTATGCAATTTTCCATAGTGGTTTTTTTCCATAATGATTTAATCTATGACGTATTTATAGTGTTTTCCCCCTTATGTGTAGATCCACCCATAGAGCTGTATGCATGAAATCCAACTCCTCAAACTCATAGTTAGGCTCCCTCTCTGACCAAGTGTACAACTTGAAAATAGCCCTTTGCTGAGGAACGCTGACATAAGGAAAGGGTGGGCTAGTTCATGGTTGTTCTGGTGGTCTTCTATAATTGCATCCGAAAATTCACCTTCATATAAACAACAGGTGTGATGCAACAGAACAACAACAACAAAAACAGCAACAATGAAAGTAAGGCTCACATCTTTGGATTGAAGGAGATCAGGAAGCCAATTGTGTCCTTGTCTTTTGGGATAAAGGGAAGTGTTCTCATGACTCTTTGGTGCTTCGATGGAAATTAATTTTATTAGAAAGCGTTTGTTCTTTTGTTGCCCGTGCTGCTTAAGGAGGTTGAATAATACATATGGACTATTGTAGAGTAATTGTTTCCTGTCCTCGGATATTCATAGGCTGTTGTTTGTGTTACTTAAGTGGCTTTCGAAAATGCTCAGGCTGTGGTTTAAAAGGAGGGACAGAGCACTCCATGCACATTTGCATGCGTATTATGGAATAAACAAGTGCGCTATTAGAGGCTAGCTAGTGTTATTCAAAACTTGACAATTTCTATGTTAGATTATTGTAACGTGTTCTGTGTGGGGCAGCCTTGTTCTGGACCCCCAAAACATTATTATTAATTATATATCTATATCTGTATCTGTTTCCCATCAGGTAAAGGTAAAGTTAAAGTGACCCCTGACCATTAGGTTCAGTCATGACCAACTCAAGGGTTGCGGCGCTCATCTCGCTTTATTGGCCGAGGGAGCCGGCGTACAGCTTCTGGGTCATGTGGCCAGCATGACAAAGCCGCTTCTAGCGAACCAGAGCAGTGCACAGAAACGCCGTTTACCTTCCCGCCGGAGCAGTACCTATTTATCTACTTGCACTTTGACGTGCTATCAAACTGCTAGGTTGGCAGGAGCAGGGACCGAGCAACGGGAGCTCACCCCATCGCAGGGATTCGAACCGCCGACCTTCTGATCAGCAAGTCCTAGGCTCTGTGGTTTAACCCACAGCACCACCCGCGTCCTTCCCATCAGGGAGGAGTTTCTGTATCTCTGGGTACAGCACAGAAGAGATACAGAAACTCCTCCCATGGGAGGCTCAACTGTTTACCTAGTCGGCTGGATCTAGACACATTAAAAAATACGTTTCGGGAAAATGTGTTGTAAAGCTCTCAATGGGAAATCACGTTGCTGAAAGATCAAACTCTACAGCGCTATCTAGTGTCACAGTGTAATAATAATAATAATAATAATAATAATAATAATAATAATAATAATATTTATACCCCGCCCTCCCCGGCCAGAGCCAGGCTCAGGGTGGCCAACACCAATAAAATCACAGTAAAAACATAATTGGGGGGGGGGGCGGGGCGGGAAACCAATTTAAAATACAGGTTAAAATGCAGCCTCATTTTAAAAGTAGCCAATAAATCAAGACCATAAGGGGAGGGAAACATAAGGGTCAGACTGAGTCCAAACCAAAGGCCAGGCGGAACAGCTCTGTCTTGCAGGCCCTGCGGAAAGATGTCAAGTCCTGCAGGGCCCTGGTCTCTTGTGACAGAGGGTTCCACCAAGTCGGGGCCAGTACTGAAAAGGCCCTGGCCGTAGTTGAGACACATTTTAAAACTTTCTTCTTCTTTTTTTTACTAATGTAGCTGAGTCCTTTGTCTCCTTTAGGAGTTAAGTAGAACTATATACTACTATTTCCTCCTTTTCTTCTCTTCCTCCTTCTTTCTGCTTCTTATTACCCGTCCTTCACCAGCAGGTCCTAGAACCAGAGGTAGATCTACTATGAAACCAATGAAGCTTAAACGTAATCCTGGAGGGGCCCCAAAAGCAACTTTAGTCAACATTGCTTAAATGTTTTGGGTCTAGTAGGTGGAAGGTTTTGTCAATGTTTACTGTTTTATTATGTTTTTATATATGTTGGCAGCTGAGAACCAGTGTGGTGTAGTGGTTAAGAGTGCTGGATTTGTAATCTGGGGAACCGGGTTCGATTCCCTGCTCCTCCATGTGCAGCTGCTGGGTGACCTTGGGCTAGTCACACTTCTCTGAAGTCTCTCAGCCCCACTCACCTCACAGAGTGTTTGTTGTGGGAGAGGAAGGGAAAGGAGAATGTTAGCCGCTTTGAGACTCCTTCGGGTAGTGATAAAGCGGGATATCAAATCCAAACTCTTCTTCCCAGAGTGGCTAGGGCAACCCAGTCAGGAACTGGACTGAGGAGGAATGGTGGGAGCTCCCCTCCCTTTTCTGAACCTTCCCAAGGGCAGGAGGACAGTATTGATTTAGAACAGTGGTTTGCAGAAGGGCATAGTCCAGAGGGGAATAGCTGGGAAATACTGGGTGAGGAACAGTTAGAAGAGGAAACACCAGGAGAGAGACAGCTGGCAGATTCAGTGTCCTTGGACAGCATTCCTGAAGCCATTCCCCTTTTTCCTAAGACTAGATGGGCTTGGAAAGTGATGGAACAGAAAGTGCAATGGCAACAAGCTCAGATTACCCAACGTAGGAGTGATGTAGATTAATGGGGACGGAGGGGGTGAACCTTTACTGGGAGCAACACCATTTTTTTAGCTTGCTATGCCTTGCTTTGTCTCTCGCTGTGATTATTAAAGAACTTATCTGGTAAGAACGCTCCTTTCATTTGATCTGCTTAATTGCTGCCACTGGGGGAGGGATCCGATCCCCCAAAGCCTGACAGTCAGATGGGCAGGATAACAACAACAACAATAACAATAACAGGATGTCCCTATTTTCATCAGAGAAATGTTGGAGGGTATGGAGGTTATGGTATCTAGAGGACCACAGGTCACACATTCCTGCTCTAGAGATTCAACAATTCAGTTGCAGAACACATCTTTTGCACACAGAACTTTCCAGGATTAACCTCTGACCTTTCCAGGTAGGGTTAGGGGAAGCTTTCCTTCTCTCCAAAACCCTGGAGAGCCATTGCCAGTTAATGTTGGCGGCCCTGAGTGAGACTGGACCAATACTCTGACCCAAGAGATGGCAGCTTCCTAGACTTGAGGGCTGAATCCTGAAGATTCAGCACGTGTATTGCGCACACATTAACATTTTACTAAAGGCATCAACAAAATCTCTCCCAAAGGCAGAGGAGCGATGAAAGGAGAGTCGCTGGTTTAGTAGGCTATGCCTTGATACAGATTTAAATTAACAGGAACGCCCAAGCTTTCAAGGGGGGAAACCTAGGCATCAAAGAATAGAGTTTGAGAGAGGAAAACTGCACCTAGGACTGGGGAGGATGGCATGAAGACATGAATCAAGCTGAAGATGCAGCCCAAAGGAATGCTCCAAAGAGATAAAATGGAAAGAGAGGGAAACAAAGAAAGAAAGGAGGCCGTCGAATACAAAGAGAGAAAATGGCATTGCAATGAATAGAGATGCTGCGAAGAAGATAGCTTCCAGGGGAAGTGCTGTAGAATGTTTTCACCCCAGTCCAAACAAATGTTCTTTTAGAATAGATTGATAATCCATTTATTCGTTTGTCAGATAAAATGCACACCACTTAAATTCCTCTTTGGAGTAAGCCTACCAAACACTTCCTTTACCTTCTAAATGGATGAATTCTTCGTGAAAGGACACTCGGATGATATTAAGCAAGGCTTTATGTATAGTTCTGCCTTCCCTCGCGCGCACTTCTGGGGTTTGGTACTTCAGGTCCCTCCCTGCTTCAAATTAATCTTTGGCAGGCAAACAAGGAGTACACAAAGGCCTCGCTTTCATAACAATTCACTAACATGATCTACACCCCTTAGAATACATTGCCTTGACACTGACGGAGAAACAGCAAATGAATTCGCCTCGCAAATGCATTCCTTCTTGTTTATCATTGCCGGGACACAATGCGCGTTGTAAATATTCATGGAGGGCTCTTATTCATTTGGAAAGTATATCACTCTCAGGCATATAAGACAAATGTGCGTATGACTATTGTTTGCTGAATAGGTTTTCGCTCGGGTAGTGTTACGTGCTTCAGTCTGCTGTCATTGATGGGCTTCCTTCAACCTCTATCCCAACGTACATTCTCCCCACTTTGACCTCTCCTACGATGCAAACACCACTCAGATGTGTTTCTTCTCAATTCTGGCCAACAATCTGTAGCAGGTGATTTTCTTTCTTTCTGTGCCTGTCATGCAGCATTCCACGCAGTCCTGTCTTGTGCTACTATTGTTCGACATATATATAAAGCCACTGGGAGAAATTCTGAGGCAGCATGGGAGAGCAGATCATCAGTAGAGAACCAGCACTCAGATTTATGTCTCCTTATTTTAGTCTAACTTTCCAAGATCCCGTAGGCTGCCAGGGGATAGGGCCCATGTCAGCCAGCCTGGCACAGGAGATTGGAGGGAATGGCAACATAGTGTCCTCAGACTCCCCAGTTGCTTTGGCAGTTAGGAGCAAGGAAGAAGTGGCAGCACAAATACATAATAATAATAATAATAATAATAATAATAATAATAATAATAATTCATTATTTATACCCCGCCCATCTGGCTGGGTCCCCCCAGCCACTCTGGGTTACTTCCGACAAAACACTAAAATACAATAACCTATTAAACTTTAAAAACTTCCCTAAACAGGGCTGCCTTTAGATGTCTTCTAAAAGTTTGGTAGTTATTTTTCTCTTTGACATCTGGTGGGAGGGCGTTCCACAGGGCGGGTGCTACTACTGAGAAGGCCCTCTGCCTTGTTCCCTGTAACTTGGCTTCTCGCAGTGAGGGAACCGCCAGAAGGCCCTCGGCGCTAGACCTCAGTGTCCGGGCAGAACGATGGAGATGGAGACGCTCCTCCAGGTATACTGGACCGAGGCCGTTTAGGGCTTTAAAGGTCAACACCAGCACTTTGAATTGTGCTCGGAAATGTACTGCGAGCCAGTGTAGGTCTTTCAAGACCGGTGTTATGTGGTCTTGGCGGCCACTCCCAGTCACCAGTCTAGCTGCCGCATTCTGGATTAGTTGTAGTTTCCAGGTCACCTTCAAAGGTAGCCCCACATAGAGCGCATTGCAGTAGTCCAAGTGAGAGATGACCAGAGCATGCACCACTCCTGCGAGACAGTCCGCGGGCAGGTAGGGTCTCAGCCTGCGTACCAGGTGGAGCTGGTAAACAGCTGCCCTGGACACAGATTTGACCTGTGCCTCCATGGACAGCTGTGAGTCCAGAATGACTCCCAGGCTGCGCACCTGGTCCTTCAGGGCACAGTTACCCCATTCAGGACCAGGGAATCCTCCACACCTGCCCGCCTCCTGTCCCCCAAAAACAGTACTTCTGTCTTGTCAGGATTCAACTTCAATCTGTTAGCCGCCATCCATCCTCCAACTGCCTCCAGACACTCACACAGGACCTTCACCGCCTTCACTGGTTCCGATTTGAAAGAGAGGTAGAGCTGGGTATCATCCGCATACTGATGAACACCCAGCCCAAACCCCCCTGATGATCTCTCCCAGCGGCCGCATGTAGATGTTGAAAAGCATTATAGTCCCAATGATGAGTAATCTGCATTTCCCAACACTTACCTTAACCTATTTGTTGACTTCAGGCACTATTTTCCAGAGAAAGTCCTGGATTCACAGAAGTTGTCCTGGTTTCTGATTTGATCCCAGAATGTCCCGTTTTTCCTTAGGACGTCCGTATTTTCATTGGAGAAATGGTGGAGGGTGTAGTAAGGTTAAAGCTTACTGGGAAATGATATATAATGAATTGAAAAGGATGTTTAAAATAACGTTTGTTTAAAAAACAACAACCCCGAAGCTTTTCTTTGGGGAATTAAAGGGACAGAACTACCTAAACTCAGTGCTTTTCCCCCTCTTCTAATAAAATTGTTTAGGGGTACTCTCATTTTGACTCAAGAAAACCACCATTTTATAGTTCAAATCGGGAAAAGTAATACCGGTAAATGGACAATAGTACAAAGATTCACAAAATGTTTAGGAGTGTGCGTACCCCCAGAAAAAAGCACCGCCTAAACTGTATAGAAACTTATTCATGTATACTGCTACAGCAGCAAGAATGTTACCTGCCCCAAAATGGAAAGAAGCAGAAGTCCCAGCAAAGGAAGAATGGATAAAAAAAGTTATGGAATATGCAGAAATGGTGAAACTTACCGGAAAAATAAGAAATCAAGATAAGAAACTTTTTTAAATAAAAGAATAGAAATGGTTTATTGAATATTTACAGATAAATTGCAAACAGATAAAAACATTGGCAGGATTATTATAATAACTTGCAGTTTTATAAGAGTATATATTTAAAGCAGATGAATAAATGAACAAATTAAGTTAATTTGGATATGCAGAAGATATTAAAAATCAATTTAAGGAACTGCAGAAAGAGGGAAAAGGAAGCCAAGTTTTGAAATGTTAAAACGATTGTAAATTTAGTGGTATAAACCTGAAAAGCATAAATAATTTTTTTTTAAAAAAAGGAATGTCCCATTTTCCCTTAGGATGTCTGTATTTTCATTGGAGACATGGAGGAGGGTAAGCAGTTTTGTGACTCGCCCTGATCCAAGGAGATACCGTATTCGCTCTATAACACGCACCAGACCATAACACGCACGTAGTTTTTAGAGGAGGAAAACAAGAAAAAAAAATATTCTAAATGAAATAGTAGATATATGATTTTTGTGGTTCGTGCTGTGGCCACAGACATGTGATCTGACAGTGAGTTTGGAGTAGCCCAATGCAAAAATCCTGAGGATCCATGCTTTGTAACCATGGAGGAGGGAAGGAAGGGGAACCATGGATCCTCTGCTCACGACTGCAGCAGATACCCCCCGCCACCCACAGGCATTCGCTCCATAACACACACAGACATTTCCCCTTACTTTCTAGGAGGAAAAAAGTGAGTGTTATGGTGCAAAAAATACGGTAAGTAACTATTCAACCTTTAGAAGACATCAGAAGATAGCAGTGTATAGGGAAGTTTTAAAAAAATGTTTAATGTTTTCTTATCTTTTTATAAAAGGTAAAAAGGTAAAGGACCCCTGGATGGTAAGGTCCAGTTGAATTTGACTTTGGGGTGCAGCGCTCATCTCCGCTTTCAGGCCGAGGGAGCTGGCGTTTGTTCACAGACAGCTTTCCGGGTCATGTGGCCAGCATGACTAAACCACTTCTGGCGCACGGAGGACCGTGATGAGTGCCAGAGCACATGGAAATGCCGTTTACCTTCCCGCCACAATGGTACCTATTCATCTACTCGAACTGGCATGCTTCTGAAATGCTAGGTTGGCAGGAGCTGGAACAGAGCAACAGGAGCTCACCCCTTTGTGGGGATTCAAACTGCCGACCTTGCAATCGGCAAATCCAAGAAGCTCAGTATATGCTGGAAGCTGCCCAGAGTGGCTGGGGAGCCCAGTGTGATGGACGGGGTATGAATAATAAAATATGATGATGATGTCCCTATTTTCTTTTTTTTTTTTCCAAATCTTTTTTCAATCCACCAACGGACTTCCCCACATCTCCCGCACAGTGCATTCTCAACAATAAATTTGACAGCAAATTATAACCTTATTTCGTGTGTTTCTTTTGTAACTTCAAATACATTTTAGGTTTAAATTACTTATTATCCAAATTACTCATCTTTTTTTTTTTTTAAAAAAAACCTTTAAACCTTGGTTCTTTCATAATTATTATCTAATTTCATATATATTCCACTCTCGTTGCTGGGGCTAACCTTCCGGATTGTGCAAATTCCTATAGTTCATATAACTTATAAAATTTTTGTAAATAGTCCTTAAATTTTTTCCAGTCCTCCTCCATTGCTTCTTCTCCCAGATCTCGAATCCTGACAGTCATCTCGGCCAATTCCATGTAGTCCATCAATTGCGTTTGCCACTCTTCCAGTGTGGGCAAATCTTGAGTCTTCCAATGTTTAGCGATAAGAATTCTTGCTGCAGTAGTTGCATACATAAAAAATGTTCTATCCTTCTTTAACACCTTTTGGCCCACAATGCCCAAGAGGAAGGCCTCCGGTTTCTTGGGAAAGGTGTACTTAAACACCTTTTTTAACTCATTATAGATCATTTCCCAGAAGGCCTTCACTCTTGGACAAGTCCACCAAAGGTGAAAGAATGTCCCTTCAGCCTCCTTGCACTTCCAACATTTATTATCAGACAGATGGTATATCTTTGCAAGCTTGACTGGTGTCATGTACCACCTATATATCATTTTCATAATATTTTCTTTCAAGGCATTACATGCCGTAAATTTAATACCAGTGGTACATAACTTTTCCCAGTCATCAGACATAATGTTGTACCCAATGTCTTGAGCCCACTTTATCATGGCTGACTTAACTGTCTCATCCTGAGTGTTCCATTTAAGCAGCAAGTTATACATTCTCGATAAAACCTTGGTCTTTGGTTCTAACAACTCTGTCTCAAGTTTCGATTTTTCCACCTGGAAACCTGTTTTTTTGTCCAGCTTAACCACCTCATTAATTTGGGCATAGTGAAACCAGTCTTGCACCTTATCCTTTAATTTTTCAAAGCTCTGCAACCTCCAATTATCTCCAATTTTTTCTATTATTTCCCAATATTTCGGCCATCCGGCCTCCATATTGGGTTTTTTCCGAGCCTTGGCCTCTATTGGTGACAGCCACCTCGGGGTCTTACTTTCCAATAAGTCTTTGTATTTCATCCAGACCATGAAAATTGCTTTCCTGACAATATGGTTTTTGAACATTCCATGTGTTTTTACCTTGCCATACCACAAATACGCATGCCAGCCTAACGAGTTATTAAAACCTTCCAGATCTAGGACATCTGTGTTCTCTAATAAAATCCCATCTTTCATCCAGCAGAAGGCTGCAGCTTCGTAGTATAACCTTAAGTCTGGCAGGGCAAACCCCCCTCTTTCTTTTGCATCAGTTAGTATTTTAAACTTAATTCGGGGCTTTTTGCCCTGCCAAACAAACTTTGAAATATCCTTCTGCCACTTTCTAAAACATTCCACTCTGTCCACGATCTGCAAGGTTTGAAACAAAAACAACATCTTTGGCAAAACGTTCATTTTTACAGCCGCAATTCGGCCCAGCAAGGAAAGCTTCAATCGTGACCAAGTTTCTAAATCTTTCTTAATTTCTAACCAACATTTTTCAAAGTTATCTTTAAACAGATTCAAATTTTTAGACGTCAGGTTTACCCCCAGGTACTTCACTTTTTTAACCACAGTTAGCTCTGTTTCCTTCTGAAACCCCTCTGTTTCTGAAGGTGTCAAATTTTTCCCCAAAACTTTAGTTTTTTGTTTATTCAATTTAAATCCTGCCACCCGACCAAAATCTTGAATCAGTTCTAAAACTCTTTTTGTACTAGATTCTGGCTCCTGTAATGTCAAAACCAAGTCATCTGCAAATGCTTTCAGTTTGTATTGTTTCACTCCGACCTGTATCCCTTGTATTTGCCGGTCCCTCCTGATCATGTTCAACAGCACCTCCAGGACTGATATAAATAATAGAGGGGATAGAGGGCACCCCTGGCGTGTTCCTTTTTCAATGTGGATCTCCTCTGTCACCACATTGTTCACTATCAACTTAGCTTTTTGTTCTGAATAAATTGCTTCTATGCCATTTTCAAACCCCCGTCCCACTCCCATCCCTTCCAGGTTTTTCTTCATAAATTTCCAAGAAATGTTGTCAAAGGCCTTCTCTGCGTCAATAAAAATTAAGACTGCTTTGGTGTTAATATTTGTTTGCAAAAGTTCTAGAATATCTATAATATTCCTAGTGTTGTCAAACAAATGTCTACCAGGGAGAAAGCCTGCTTGGTCCTTATGAATTACTTCATTTAAAATCTTTTTAAATCTATTTGCCAAAATGTCTGCAAATATTTTGTAATCCACATTTAGGAGTGAGATGGGACAGTAGTTTCTTAGTTGAGTCTTTTCAGTTTCCACTTTGGGTATCAATGTGATGAAGGCTTCTTTCCACGTTTCCGGTGCCCTTCCTCCCCCCATAATCTGGTTACACACCTCCATTAGTGGTTGTATCAAATAGTCTTTCAACGTCTTATAGTACTTGGAGGTAAGTCCATCTGGGCCTGGAGACTTGCCCAACTGCATATTCTGAATGGCATCCTCAATTTCCTGTTGTGTTATCTTACAGTTCAAGATTGATCTCTTCTCCTGAGATAGTTTAGGTAGGCCATTAAGTTTCAAAAACTGGTCTATCTCAGATATTTCCTCAGGCCCTTGAGCAAACAACTTTTTAAAATACTTCTGGAAACACCTTCTAATTTCAACTGGTTTCTGGATATTTTTCCCTTCCACCTCTAGATTGGTAACATAGTTCATTTTTTGTCTTTTTTTCAACTGCCATGCCAGCAGTTTCCCGCACTTGTTCGCTGACTCAAAAGATCTTTGTTTCATTTGTTTAATTTTCCATTCCACTTCTTGATTTATCAATTTCATATATTGTGACTGGTGGAATTTAATTTCTCGCAGAATCTCTTTTGATTTTGGGTTGGATCTCAGTCTTTTCTCTCCATCTCTTATCTTCTCTAATATTTTATCCTTTTTTCCATTCCAGAGTTTTTTCTTAATCGTGTTTTGTTGTATCAGAAACCCTCTCATTACAGCTTTGCTTGCGTCCCAGATCGTTCTTTTTTCCACCGAGGTGTTCAAATTAATTTCAAAGTAATCCTTTAAAGTTTTTTGGGCCTTCTTTACCAACTCTTGATCTCTAAATAGGCTGTCATTCATTTTCCATCTAAAGGAGCCGGCTGGAGTAAATCTCACTTCCATTTTCAGGGCATTGTGGTCGGAGCAAGTCTTTGGGCAGATCTCCACTCTTATAGTCTTTGGTGCCAGCCCTCTAGTTGTCCAAATTTGGTCGATTCTTGTCCATGACAGGTGGGCCTCAGAAAAGAAAGTTCCTTCTTTACCTAGGGGGTTCCTTGTCCGCCAAATATCGATCAAATCCATATTGTCTGTTAGTTCAAAAAAGGTTTTTGGTAGTCTGCCATCCTTAGTCAAATTTTGATTTTGCGACTTATCCATAAGGGTAGAAACCACCCCATTCATATCTCCCATCATAATGATGTTCGAATAGTCCATATAGCCCAGCAAGGTCTCATGCAGCTTTTTGTAGAATTCCGATTTCCCCTCGTTTGGTGCATAAATTCCTAATATCAAAACTTTTTCTCCTTGCGTTTGTATTTCAATTGCCAAAATTCTTCCTTGTTCATCTTTGAACAAAAATTTCGGTGACAAGTTCTCCTTTGCATAGATCACCACGCCTCTCTTTTTGACTCTGTCTGATGAGATAAATTCTTGGCCTAGTCTTTTATTGATTAGCACTTTCCTGTGGAGTCTTGTCACGTGTGTTTCCTGCAAGCAAATTAAGTCCAAATGTTCTTTTTTTAAAATATGAAAGATCCTTTTCCTTTTCTCCGGGGAATTTGCTCCATTAATGTTCCAACTGTATAGCTGCAGAGACATCCTGGATTAATCTCGTGTTTCTATTCTGGGGTGTCCTTCTTTTCTTCCGAACCCGAGGGTGTAGGTGTTGGTACTATTCCAGGCGGTGCCGGTGGCCAAGAAGCTACTGCTCCCTTCTGAAGATCTTCTCCGTGGTCGTGCAGGAACTTCTGGTTGTCTTCTGTAGTTTTAATTTTAACTTTCTTTCCTTTGTAGTTAAATGATAAACCTTGTGGAAACTCCCACCTGTATGGTATCCCGTTGCTTCTCAAAAGTCTAGCTAGGTCAGTGTAAATAGCTCTGAGATCCAAGAGTTGTTTTGGTATATCCTTGTAGATCTCTGCTCTTCTGTCCTGGATCTCAAGTACTTTCTTGAAATGGAGGTCAAGTATTTTGTCTCTCTCCTGTTTAGTCCTCAAAATAATCAGACAATCTCTGGGTCTGTCTCTCTTTGCTACTCTTCCCAGTCTAAACGCAGTTGTAATTTTGAAATCCTTATCTTCTTCTATACCCCAGAACTTAGCAAATTCTGTTGTCAGATAGCCTGTCAGGTCTTCCTTTTCAAGCTCTGGGATAGATCGTAATCTTAAGTTATTTTCCCGATTTCTCAATTCCGCCAATGACAGGTAGGCCTGCTGGTCACTGATGTGCTTGTGTAATGGCTTTACCTCTCCTTTCAATTCGTCCACTTTCTGATTCGCTTGGTCCGCCTTCAAACTAGCAGCCTCGGCCAGTTTCCGATTCTCAGAAGTGGCGTCTTTTAAATCCGCAATTGCTTGAGAATGTTGTGCCACTTGTTCAGATAGTTTAGTAATAGAGGATGTGGCTAAATCAATTTTTGCTGTCTGATCATCCACCTTCTTGTTTAGAATTGCAAATTGTTGTAGCATTTCCTTTAGAAGGGTATCAGATCCCCCTGCAGCCATATCCTCTGTTGTTGGCTGTTCAGTTTCCTTCAGCACATCTGTTGTTGTTAAAGATTCAAGGACCGCAGGGACTGATGATCTGCGCGACTGAGAAGTCAATGTTGTTTGCACAAGCTGGCCTTTCCCTGCTTTCGCTTTTGCAGCTCTTGTTTTCGGAGGACCACTCATTCCACACCCGTCAAAGCGCCAAGGTCAACTTGTCTATTGTTCCATGAGAGGGACAGTTCCTCAGATTAGATATCAAAACAGCAGAGAGTCAAAACAAAGTTAGTTCCCAGGAATTAATAAATCCCAAGTTCCACTAGAGGGAGTATTGTTGCAGTTCAGGAAAGAAAGAAAGAAACTTAGCCGCCATTGAAGTCCCTGCATTTAAATAATAACTCTGCAATAGTTCTTAAAACTTTTTCCGCAGGCTTTTCCACTTACAGAGCCTTCCAAGTTGCAGTTTATTTGCTTCTCACGGGTGCAAGTTACAGTTACTTAATTATCTCTTCCAACATCGCCCAAATGTAACAGTGTAGCAAATCCGAATATATACTGTATCCGCAAAGACAGCTCTTTTCCCCTCCGTCAGCCCGAGGTCTGGACTCTTAAGGTTACAAAGTCCACAAAGGGAGGAAAGTTCCCAGCTTAAATTATCCCGAAAGCAAAAGAAAAAAGACTTGCCTTTCCTTTCAAATACCAACTCTTCAAATGCACGATATTCCCTTTTTTTTAAAGTCCCTTCCGCTGCCTCCAGCTTGTCAGCTCTTTGCCTTTGATCTGTAAGCCTTGCCGGGAGACGGACTTCCTTTTTCTCGTCTCCCGCTTTCAGCCAAATTCATAAATTTGTAATCCAATTTCAAGTAACTCTTACTCACGAGTAGTTGATTTGTAATCCAATATTAAGGAAGAAAGGTCGGCGCTCAGCAGCAACAGCCGCGCGGCTTCACTCCCGCAGAAAGAGCGATGAACCCACAGCACCGCTTCCCCTCCGCGCTTCCGGAGCCCCTTACGGGGTCCCTTCTTCGTTTTGGGGGTCGCTTTAGGTGCCCGCCGAGTCCCACGGCCACGAGCTCACTCTGCTCGTGGTTTATCTTAATGGGTCGTCGCTTTGCCGCAGCGAACGACCCTTTTCTGCGGAGCCCCTCTTCGCAGCGCAAAGAGGACCGCCATTGCTTATTTCGCGCCGCCTCCGGAAGTCTGATGTCCCTATTTTCATGGGGGAAATGTTGGTGGGTATGGTGCCCAGCGACCGCCAAATGACCCCAAAGGTGTTGCAGTGGTTCCATAGCAGTAAGTGAGAACAGCACATGAATGAGCGCATTAGGAGCTGAGGTTTTAGCCGCCTGCCATTTTAACTGCCAGGGCCACACAAGGTTGGCAGCTCCCTGCGTCACCCATTTCACAGCTATTTGCTGTCTTTTGCTCTGTGTAATCCACACACACACACCTCTCAATGCCAATATCAAGGCTGAAGAAAACAGTAAGGTGAAATGGTTTTTGAAAAAAGATACTAATTTGGCCTCAGTGTGTGGTAGTGTGGTGTAGTGGTTAAGAGCGGTAGTCTCGTAATCTGGTGAACCGGGTTCGCTTCCCCGCTCCTCCCCATGCAGCTGCTGGGTGACCTTGGGCGAGTCACACTTCTCTCAAGTCTCTCAGCCCCACTCACCTCACAGAGTGTTTGTTATGAGGGAGGAAGGGAAAGGAGAATGTTAGCCACTTTGAGACTCCTTCGGGTAGTGATAAAGCGGGATATCAAATCCAAACTCTTCTTCTCTTCTTCATTCTTCACCGTTGGGCAGATCTAATCGATTCTCGTGGGTTATACAGAATGCAACGCTTTACTGGTATGGTAATTTACTCCCTGTGCAAATTAACCAGCTCCTTTTATTCGCTACCTAATTCTTTCCATGTCCCTCCTGGTCGTAATTTGAAAAGTCTCTTGAGGTGGAGATATCTGATATATTAATACGTGTATTCGTGAGAGAATCTTGCCATTTGTATTTCCAAGAGAACTTCTCCTCTGCTCCAAAGACTATCTTACAAGAATCTAACCTGTTAGTGTAATGAGAACTGATGGACACTGTTTTAAGAGATAGCCTGGAGCTCTCTGCACCTTGCGAGCTATGAATGTTGCTGGGTTATTTCACACAATACTGCCCAGGTTCTCCTTGCCCAGATATTATTGTTCTGATCTACTAATTTTTTTATAAGAGTATTCTGAACATTATTTAGCAATTTGAGAGCAATAAAAAATGATTCCAGTTACAGATAGGTAGCCGTGTTGGTCTGCCACCTTCTCACCCCTTGCCTTTTCCTATAAGACCTATTGCAGTCGTTAAGAGTCGTCAACAGGCTCATCTCAGCTATCTGCCAATCTCCCATTCCCACCACCCTTCTGAGTAATACCCCTCCCCACCTTCTCACTATATAGAAGGATCTGGCAACTTCTGTTTCAGTGTATCTGAAGAAGTGTGCATGCACACGAAAGCTCATACCAAGAACTAACTTAGTTGGTCTTTAAGGTGCTACTGGAAGGATTTTTTTTATTATAAAAAATGATGCGAGCAATATTTGGGCTATCTAGCTAAAGTAACGTCCACCTGATAGTAATATAATAGAACACGATGGCCCCATCTGCACTATAAATTTAAGGCAGTATCATATCACTGTAAATAGTCATAGCTCCCCCCACAGAATCCTGGGAAATGTTATTTGTTAAGGGGCCCGAGACCCTTATTCCCCTCACAGAGTTCCCTAGGAGGAAGAATTGACTGTATCCTTAACAAATGACAGTTTTCTTGGGGGAAGCCATGTCTGTTTAAAGCAGTGTTTCCCAACCACTGTTCCGCGGCACACTAGTGTGCCGCGAGATGTTGCCTGGTGTGCCGCGGGAAAAATTAAAAAATTCGAAAGATTTTTTTTTTAAGTCAAATTTTCGATTGGGGCGCCGTCACTAGATGACCCCTGGGGTTCCCTCCCTCCCTCCCGCTCTGCGCCTCCCTCCTCCTCCTCCTCCTCTGGGGAGGCCCTTCCTGGCTCTCGGCCAAGGCTTGGCGGCTGCCACTCACTCACTCGCTCGCCCACCCGTCCCTCCATCCCTGCACCCGGCCTCTCCCCCTCCGTCCCCGGCGCGGGGGCTGCCGGGATCCGTAGTCCCCTCGCCCTTGGGCTCTGCGCCCGCGCGGGGTGCGCGAATTACGTTTCCCAGCGTGGCCTGGCGGGCCGGGCGTTTTGTTTGAAGCGCTCTTCTCCCGGCCATGGAATGAGTGCAGCGGCGGCAGCCGGGCGGGCAGGGGCTCTTCTGCGCAGACCCCGCGCAGCCTGCCTGCGCCCCCGCGGAGATCGGGCGGCAAGATGGAGCCCAGGGATCCCCGCGGAGGCGGAGCGGCGGAGGCTGCCCCCCAGGTAGGGCTGCGCCGGGGGTTTTTATTTTTGCAATGCTGCATCCGCGCCGGAGGGGACGCATCGGACCGCGGGGAGACCCCTTGGCGGGCGTGCAAGGCAATGCATGCATGCAGGCGTTGCATGGAGTGCAGTGCAATGCAATGGCAATGCGGCGCCCTGCATGCATGCATGCAACTTCCACCGGCGCTCCGGACTTGGCAGGTGAGGGGGGTCCCCAGTGGGCGGCAGAGAGAGCCGGGAGGGCAAAGGGGAGCCGGGGGGGAGCCGCGCTGCTCCCCGAGCCGAGCCCGGGGGGAAACTTCGGCATCGTTGCGCCGGGTGTTGGAAGCGGAGGCTGGCGGGGGCCCCTCACCTGCAAAACCTGGTCGCCTCTCATATATTTCGTGCATTGCATTCATCACCCGCTTTCTCCTCCAAGGAGCTCCCGGGGCGTGTGTGGTTCTCCCCGTGTTATCCTCGCAACAACAGCCCTGCGAGGTGGGTCAGGCGAGTGGCCCAAGGGAGCACCCCGGGATTGTCCTGGCCAGGTGGGGTGATTTGAACCCTGCTCTCTGCCCGGTCTTCGTCCTCATTTAGCCCCCACATGTGCATGACTGTGCATGACTGAGGTTTTCCCCCCTCGTCTTGGCTATGGTGTGAGTCTGTCCTGTTAATTAATGGGGTTCTGCCTTCGGAGAAGATGAGCCAGCCCTCAAAGAGGTGATTATGTAATTTGCTAGCAATTCATGTCCCTCCCGGCGTGACGCTGTGCGCTGACGTCACAGGGCTGTAATGGTGGTGTGCCTCGAGATTTTTTTCATGAAACAAGTGTGCCTTTTCCCAAAAAAGGTTGGGAAACACTGGTTTAAAGTGGTATGATATTGCTTTAAATCTGTAGTGCAGATGGGGCCATTATAAACATATACAGTGGTACCTTGGTTCTCAAACACCTTGGTACTCAAACAACTTGGAACCCACACACTGTAAACCCAGAAGTAAGTGTTCTGGTTTGTGAACTCTTTCAGAAGCCAAACGTGCTTTGTTTTGAGTGTTACGCTTCCGTTTTGAGTGTCACACTTCCATTTTGAGTGTTACGCTGAGGTCTGTCTGTTTTTGCTATTTATTTTGCGTTTTTGTTTTTGCAGCTCTTTTTGTTTTGTGACTGTGTGGAACCCAGTGCAGCTACTGATTGATTGATTGATTGATTGATTGATTGTGTGACTGAGGTACGTTGCTTATTGCTTTCATTTTATGGATCCATGGTCTCGTTAGATAGTAAAATTCATGTTCAATTGCTGTTTTAGGGGTTGTTTTTAAAAGTCTGGAAAGGATTAGTCCATTTTGCATTACTTTCTATGGGAAAATGCACCTTGGTTTTGGAACACTTTGGTTTTGGAATGGACTTCTGGAATGGATTAAGTTTGAGAAGCAAGGTACCATTGTATTTATTTACATTAAAGCAGAATACATATATTGTGGTACCTCGGTTAAGAACTTAATTCGTTCCAGAGGTCTGTTCTTAACCTGAAACTGTTTTTAAACTGAAGCACCACTTTAGCTAATGGGGCCTCCTGCCTCCGCCGTGCTCCGGAGCACGATCTCTGTTCTCATCCTGAAGCAAAGTTCTTAACCCGAGGTACTATTTCTGGGTTAGCAGAATCTGTAACCTGAAGCGTATGTAACTTGAAGCATATGTAACCCGAGGTACCACTGTAACTAGCTTCTTCTCGCTTCAGATTTTTGATCAGCAACATTTAGTGTATATACACAGCGAGTTCCTACAATGTTCTGGGCAGCAGGGACACGACCTCTGTCCTGAAGAGCCTTCCTTCAATTCCAGATGTTTGTGCTTGGCTGTGGTTACGTGATGACGAACGAAAAGCACTTTGCTCATGTGCAAATGTGCATCGCCCTTTGTTATTGCTTCACATCTGGTTCAGATTCAGCCCTGCACATGCAGCAGGTGGGAAAGATTTCACATGGCTCAGATCCACATGCAAATGAATAAAATGAGTCAGACTTCATATCCTTGGGAAATGATGGCTGCTTCAATAGTGGAAGAAATACATGTGTTTTACTTATTCCATCCTGTCACGAATAATTAAGCAAAGAGAGGGTCTCCCCCCCTCCTAAATACTCACTGTACTCTTTGCAGACTCAAACGTATTGACTGACCAGTGTAATACAGTGGGACCTCTGGTTGCGAACGGGATCCGTTCCGGAGGCCTGTTCGCAACATGAAAAGAACGCAACCCGCAGTGGTGCATCTGCGCACGTGCGGGTTGCAATTCACCACTTCTGCGCATGCGCGTGACATCATTTTGCACGTCTGTGAAACCTGGAAGTAACCCTTTCCAGTACTTCCGGGTCGCCACGGGACGTAACCTGAAAGAACATAACATGAAGCAGACGTAACATGAGGTATGACAGCAATTGCTGGATAAGCCTTGAAATTTTTGAGAATTAAATATGTAATTCGCAGGGATCTTAGAATCCATAGATTTGAAGAATCTGACATTTGTCTGAGGCTGATGGTGCTGCTGGCCTTTTTAGTCTTGCTGCTGAGCCGGGTAGGACAACAGCCAATGCCCAGTCAGACAGCGAGGCGCCACCCTCCAAGTGGGGCCTCTGATTGGCCCATTCAAATTTGCCCTCTTTGGCGGGAAGACCGCCCCATGGCTAACATTACTGAACTATGGAGAAGGTGAGAGTTCAGAGTTACAGTAGCCTGGGAAGATGCTCCTGCTTGCCTACAGCTCAACAAATCACAGGGATGTGGAGTGTTAAAACCTCGAAAACTAGCTTACAAAATGACAGAGGCAATAATAATAATAATAATAATAATAATAATAATAATAATAATAATAATATCTTTATTGTCATTGCCCCCATCGGGGACAACGAAAATACTTGACAGCTCCATAAAAACACTAATTAAACAATACAGTATAATACAGCAAGGGAGATTAGATGACTTTCAAAGTCTGGGCTTCCCATTCAGGGCCGAGATCGCTCTGGAGAAGAAGCTGTTCTTAGGATGGCTCGTTCTTGTCTTCATCGTCCTGTATCTCCGTCCCGACGGCAAGAGCTCGAAGAGACAGTGACCAGGATGCAATGGATCTTTTACTATGTCCAGTGCCTTCCTATGGCATCTTGTGGCATAAATCTGCTCTAAGGTGGAGAGTGGGCAGCCAACAATGCTCTCTGCTGCCTTAACAACCCTGCACAACCCCATCCTGTCCTGGGTAGTACAGCTTCCATACCACACACATAAGCCATAAGTGAGCACGCTCTCAATGGCACAGTGATAGAAGGCAAGCAGCAGTTTCTGCAGAAAATGGTTTTTCCTTAGTATTCTCAAAAAGTACAGTCTCTGCTGCACCTTCTTCACAAGCCCCCTTGTGTTGACACTCCAGGACAGATCCTCTTGTAATTCAATGCCCAAAAATCTGAACGTTGCTACCCTCTCCACACAGACCCCATCAATCAAAAGTGGCTGGACGTGAGAAAGCAGAGAATGTGTCACTTTTTTAGCCCTGAGTGCTCACTGGAAGGACAGATCCTGAAGCTGAAGCTCCAATACTTAGGCCACCTCATGAGAAGAAAAGATTCCCTGGAAAAGACCCTGATGTTGGGAAAGATGGAGGGCACAAGGAGAAGGGGACGGCAGAGGACGAGATGGTTGGACAGTGTTCTCGAAGCTACCAGCATGAGTTTGACCAAACTGCGGGAGGCAGTGGAAGACAGGAGTGCCTGGCGTGCTCTGGTCCATGGGGTCACGAAGAGTCTGACACGACTAAATGACTAAACAACAACAACAACAACTCTAAATGGCAGCATATAAATGCATCGCCAGCCCTGAAATACCAAACTAAGCATGGAAGTGATGAACACATACTTCTCTCCCCCCTGTGTCTACCCAGTTCACATACTAAGTGTGTAGGGATACAGGTGGCACTGTGGTCTAAACCACTGAGACTCTTGGGCTTGCTAATCAGAAGGTCGGCAGTTCAAATCCCCGCGACAGAGTGAGCTCCCGTTGCTCTGTCCCAGCTCCTGCCAACCTATCAGTTCGAAAGCACACCAGTGCAAGTAGATAAATAGGTACTGCTGTGGCAGGAAGGTAAACATTTCCATGCGCTCTGGTTTCCGTCACAGTGTCCCACTGCGCCAGAAGCGGTTTAGTCATGCTGGCTACACAACCCAGAAAGCTGTTTGTGGACAAATGCCAGCTCCATCGGCCTTAAAGCGAGATTAGCGCCACAACCTCAGAGTTGCCTTTGACTGGACTTAACTGTCTAGGGGTCCTTTACCTTTACCTTTTACCAAGTGTGTAGGAGCCATAAAAAGAGAAGATAAGAAAAGCCCATCTAGTGGTGGTCCACAAAAAGCCTATGGGAATCCCTCTCCTTCCTTACTTCCCCTAATCCCAGCCACTTTTCTGTTTCCCGTTCAGATCCTAGATGGAAATGCAGCAAGCTACAGGGACAGAAGTTTCTGTACTCTCTTCTGTCTTCTCCTTTTATACTCTGAGTAATAACCTTCTCATAGCCCTGCTCCATATCTGGATGGGATGGTCATCATGGGAATGAAGAGTGGTCTTGTCCCATCTAGCGTTGCCCAAAGTACTGCAATTTGAGTACTGGTGACATGTGGCCTCTTCTCCCCAGAACGGATAAAAGAAACCTCAAGGAAAAAGATCTGGCTCTCTTGCAGCAACTAAGTTAACATCTGTGTATTTACTGTGGGTGGAGAGAACCATCTGGAAAGACCCTTACGAAGCAGTTAAACGGGTATTGTGTGGCACAAATGCTTTTCTTTCTCACTTTGTGGGTGACAAGGAAGGAGGGAGTAACCATTAAAAACAACAACTTTCAATGGGACTTGCTCAGGGCTGTTGAGGTGACAGGGAGTGTGGTATAGAAATGTTGAAATAAATAAACAGAAACCATCTGGGAGCTCTCAGTGGGTTGCTTGTGATGGGCCCCAGCTCCATCTACCGCTGCCCCAAATAGGGGCTGGGAAACAATCCTCTCTGAAACTCCAAGACCCACTGCTAGTCGTGGTAGACAATACCAAAGTAGTAGATGGGCCTTTGGTTTGACTCAGTATAAGGAAACTACCTGAAGGAGCATCTCCACCCCCATTGTTCTACCCGGACACTGAGGTCCAGCTCCGAGGGCCTTCTGGTGGTTCCCTCACTGTGAGAAGTGAGGTTACAGGGAACCAGGCAGAGGGCCTTCTTGGTGGTGGCGCCCTCCCTGTGGAACGCCCTCCCATCAGATGTCAAGGAAACAAACAACTATCTGACTTTTAGAAGACATCTGAAGGCAGGCCTGTTTAGGGAAGTTTTTAGTGTCTGATGTTTTATCGTGTTTTTAATATTCTGTTGGGAGCTGCCCAGATTGGGAGGCCCAGCCAGATGGGCGGGGTATTATTATTATTATTATTTTCTAGAGAAAAGTTGGAAATTCTTGGAAACGGCTGAAGCTATGTGGTTTACTGCATGCGTTCCATGTAAATGATCCCAGGTTCAATCCCTGGCAAGGCTCCTCTCTGAAACCCTGGAAAGCCATTGCCAGCCGATGTAAACCAAGGAAGGAGAACCTGTTGCCCCCCCCATATGTTTTTGGGTTCCAACTTCCATCAGCTGGACCTGACCAATGATGATGGGGAGTTGGCCTCCAACAACATGCAGAGGGTCACAAGGTCCCAGCCCCTGGTGTGGCCCATACTGAGCTAGATAGACTAATGGTCTGACATGGTTTAAGGAAGCTTCTTATCTTCCCCAAAAAGGTTTCATCCGGATCACAAAACTCTCCTTGGTCATATCCCACCTGCAGTACTGTGTCCAATTCTGGGCGCCACAAATTAAGAAGGATGCGGACAAGCTGGAACAGGTGCAGAGGAGGGCAACCAAAGATGATCAAGTTCGGGAAACCAAGCCTTTATGAGGAACGGTTGAAGGAGCTGGGTATGTTTAGCCTGGAAAAGAGGAGACTGAGAAGGAGATATGATAGACATCTTCAAATATCTCAAGGGTTGTCATATGGAAGAGAGAACAAGCTTGTTTTCTCCAGCCTGGAAAAGAGGAGACTGAGAGGAGATATGATAGACATCTTCAAATATCTCAAGGGTTGTCACATGGAAGAGAGAACAAGCTTGTTTTCTCCTGCTCTGGAGGGTAGGACTCGAACCAAGGGCTTCAAGTTACAAGAAGGAAGAGTCCAGCTAAACATCAGGAAAAGACTTTCTGACAGTAAGAGCTGTTTGACCATGGAACAGTCTCCCTCAGGAGGTTGTGGACTCTTCTTCCTTGGAGCTTTTAAAGCAGAGATTGGATGGCCATCTGTCATGGATGCTTTAGCTGAGATTTCTGCATTGCAGGAAGCTGGACTAGATAACGTTCGAGGTCCTTCCAACTCTACGATTCTATGATTCTAAGAATTGTAAGTCTTAAGTTGTTGGTTTCTTTTAATGCAATTAAACAACAATGTTTGAAAATCTAGTACAGAAAAAATTCATTTGAAAAAAACCCCTATTGATGCAGACAGGTCTGGCATAGTTTAGCCCTGCTTTGTGTTGATGTGGGAGAAATGGCATTCTCAAGAGAGTGATGAAGACCACGCCTGAGTTGTGGGAGAACAGTTTGGGGCAATGTTGGTTCACAATGCATTTTATGACCGGCAGCCCCCTCCTTGCGAGCCTCAGCCCATTTGCACCCCCACATATCAGAAAAAGAAGAAAGAAAAAGTATTACTCCATATAAAACTAACATTGTTTTTTTCCACCAAAAGCCTTTACAGAGGTTCATTTTATTGCACAATAAATGTGCAGCTGCTGGTTGCCTTTTCCAGATGTCTTTTCCCCAGGCACGACTTCAGTTGCTGAGCTATCACATCTTGAAAGAGCCTCCTTGCTTTCACTCCCTTGAGCTGTTCTGGGGCAATAGGGCTCTGTTTTGGATCGGGCCTCACCATCTTCCCCGGTCCGCCTCCATTACAATCTCAGGTGTGACTGATGATATTTCACACCTATGTTTTTTAACAGTATTTCTCCCCCCTAGATGTATGCAAGTGAGAGCTGGAGCATAAAGAAGGCTGATCGCCGAATAGTTGATGCTTTTGAATTATGGTGCTGGTGGAGACTCTTAAGAGTCCCATGGACTGCAAGAAGATCAGACCTCTCCATTCTGAAGGAAATCAGCCCTGAGTGCTCACTGGAAGGACAGATCCTGAAGCTGATGCTCTAATACTTTGGCCATCTCATGAGAAGAGAAGACTCCCTGGAAAAGACCCTGATGCTGGGAAAGATTGAGGGCACTAGGAGAAGGGGACGACAGAGGACGAGATGGTTGGACAGTGTTCTTGAAGCTACCAGCATGAGTTTGACCAAACTGTGGGAGGCAGTGGAAGGTGGAAGACAGGAGTGCCTGGTGTGCTCTGGTCCATGGGGTCACAAAGAGTCTGACACGACTAAACAACAACAGCAGCAGCAGCAGCAGCAGCAGCAGCAGCAGCAGCAGCAGCAGCAAAGCTCTGCTGGATGAAGTACAATTGCCTCTGGTTTTCATGTTCGAGATACAGGAAGGACCTTCTGGTTCGCCAGAAAAGCCTTAGTCATGCTGGCCACATGACCCGGAAGCTGTACACCGGCTCCCTCGGCCAATAAAGCGAGATGAGCGCTGCAACCCCAAAGTCGGTCACGACTGGACCTAATGGTCAGGGGTCCCTTTACCTAGTTGCTAGAGTAAGACACTGTTTCTTGTGCCTGCACTGGGAGATAAGCATTTTCACAAAACAAGATACATTTTATTACTCCTAATTATATGCCAGCCATGACATTAACTCATACTACCACACAGGGGTTATTTTAGGCAGTGAGGGTGTTTTTTTTGGGGGGGGGAGCAGCTTAAAAAAAGGATGTGAACCACTTGTGCGTTTGTTCCTCCCAGGTATCTGGTGTTCATTTGACTTGTGAAGAAGAAACGGTTTGTGCTTCTGTCCATTGCAAAATGTCTCATCCTGTGCTCCCATGGAGCATAACATCCCATCATGTATATCTGCAGTTTACTAGACTTTATAGTGCTCTTATCAGTGTGCTAGCACAGACCTTTTGTGGAATGGGGGGTGAGGGAATTGTATATATTGTGCCTCGCTGATTTCCCATCTCTTGAAATCTCATGGTTCCTCTCTCCTGCCTCTGCCTCTCTCTCTTTAAAAAAAGTTCTTTCCCTCTCTCTTGTTGATTTCATATGAGTGATTGCTTTAATTTATTCCCCTTGCAATGGCCTGCACCACTGCTACTCTCAGGGATTGACGATGTATATTGTCTACCTTTCTGGGCTATTTTGCTCCAGAGAGGATATAGAGATGCCGTTTGCATGAAGGATGCCGTTAAAAAAAAGAAAGGGAAAAAGCCTGTACGAAGTTGCATTGTGCCTAAGAAAGAGGTGAGCAGGGATACAGGGTGAGTTATTCATAGCATCTGTTTCTCAGGCAGGGCGGAGACCGAACATCACCTTGCTGCAAGCTTCAGAATTGGAGTCACATAGGGTCAAGGGGAGCTGAAACACTCACACGCCTATAATCTCTTAAGTGCTACAAAAAAATATGAAATAAAGCAAAATAAATAAACAATCCTTTCAGGCATTGCAGAAAATCTGCTGAGCACAGATCGTGAAACCCTGTTGGGAAATAACACTTGTTCCCAGAAAAGCAGTAATTTATTTCCCGTGCTCTTCAGAGATGGTAGCATTGTGGGAAAGTAGAAATGTTGTACGCCTCACGCACAGGACTCGTTCCTAGAAGGAGTTTAACCCACCCATTCAACGATATTATCAATACCGTATCCCTGTGGGGAATGAAATCTCAGAGGTTCCCCAAGTATCACCCACTGCTTTGAGGGTCTACCAATATTGTAAGTGCTATGTACTGAGTTGAATAGGATCCAAAATGCAGCAGTCTGATTGGTCCTAGAACAATAGGATCCCGAATGCAGAAACCTGATTGGTCCACAGGAGCCACCCAATCCAGCCCCAAATGGAAGTGAATCCGCAACCTGATTGGCCTACAGGAGAATGCCGGAATTAGCCAATCATGTGGGGCCCATTGTGTAAATAATGTACCGTATTTTTCGCTCTATAGGACGCATTTTTCCCCCTTCAAAAATGAAGGGGAAATGTGTGTGCGTCCTATGGAGCGAAGACGCCATAGCCCCGTGACCCTCTCCCAGCTGGGGAGGTGACGCGCGGCTATAGAGGCTCCTGCCATAGCTGCGCGTCATCTCTCCAGCCGGGAGAGGGTCACGGGGGGCTGCTTTAGACCTGCGCGCTCTCTCCCGGCTGGGGAGGTGACACGTGGCTATGGCAGGAGCCTCTCCGCTGCGCCTTTCCGCTGCTCCCTGACCTGCTCTTTGGGGCTGGTGGTGGGCTTCCCCCCGCCAGCCCCAAAGAGCAGGTCGAAAGGAACCTGAAGCCTGGAGAGCGAGAGGGATCTGCTTTCCTCTGGAGCACATAAGTGAGTCCGAGAGCGGGGTGTTGCTGTCTGAGCAGCTCAGGACCTCCACACACACTGCCCAGGCTTGCGCCCCAGGAAGGTCACTTTGGTGCCGCCAACACAGCAAAAGCAGAGCGAGAGGCAGCAGTTACGAGTTGCCAGTCTCTACAGCCACTGTGATTCTCCAGCGATTTGACTTCACTCACCCCTGGAGGCACACTCCGCTGTCTCTCAAGGCACCAACGAAACAGGCGGCTTTGTAGCAAGGAAGAAGAGCCCTCCTAAATTTGACCAAAACCTTAATTACTACTGTGGGAAGGTTAAGGATAGTAGGAAAGGATATACAGTGGTACCTCGAGTTACAGACGCTTCAGGTTACAGACGCTTCAGGTTACAGACTCTGCTAACCCAGAAATAGTACCTCGGGTTAAGAACTTTACCTCAGGATGAGAACAGAAATCACGCAGCGATGGTGCAGCAGCAGCAGGAGGCCCCCATTAGCTAAAGTGGTACCTCAGGTTAAGAACAGTTTCAGGTTAAGAACGGACCTCCAGAACGAATTAAGTTCTTAACCCAAGGTACCACTGTACTGGATAAGTATTATCCTTCCTTCACTCATTGTAATGGTTCTAGGGGTTGCTCGTGCGTAAATCGGCGCCACACCTGGCTGGTTGCCTGAATGAACCCTTTCTGTCTGGACAGCCACACGCCCGTGGCTGTCTCAATCGCTGGCAGAATCCGTCAGTGGGCGTTTCTTGAACTTCTTCCAGCAAAGAAGTTCTTTGACGCCTAGTCTCCGCGTAGTCTCCCTGCGCTGAAGCCTTCTGCACAGGGAGGGTGTTGGCAGCGGAGGACCCGTGCTCTCCCCGCTGGTCCCCGGCGAAGAGTCATGGAGCCACCTCGCCGATTCCCCCATCTGCCCCCGTTCTCCACTGGTGCTACGCTGATTTCCTTCCCCAGAAGTTGTGCTGCTTCTCTCCCTCCCGGGACGCTCTCCGGAATCCCTCTGGAGCCCTCCCTCTCCCCCTGGCTCCGATGGCAGTTCCCTGACACTCATGCTAGTGAGTGATGTAGCAGAGAAGATTAGATTCCCCTCAATATAGCAGGAAGCTAGTTTGCAGATTCGTTTAGTTAAGTAATCCAATCTGGCTTGCTCAGATGGACTATTCCTGGTGTCCCCTTTCATCCTTCTTAAGAGAATAAAGACTTTTTCCTTAAAAATAACAAGAAGTTTACTCACATTTCAGTACACGATTTGATCCCTGAAAGGCAGGCTTTACTTAGTAGTTACATAACAATCTGTGAGTTCATCTCACATGGAGATTGAGCTCATGTGCTGCTGGCTGAGAGCCAGCAGACAGCAAACTTTTGTTGTTGTTGTTGTTGTTTAGTCGTTTAGTCATGTCCGACTCTTCGTGACCCCATGGACCAGAGCACGCCAGGCACTCCTGTCTTCCACTGCCTCCCGCAGTTTGGTCAGACTCATGTTTGTAGCTTTGAGAACACTGTCCAACCATCTCGTCCTCTGTCGTCCCCTTCTCCTTGTGCCCTCCATCTTTCCCAACATCAGGGTCTTTTCCAGGGAGTCTTTTCTTCTTATGTGTTGGCCAAAGTATTGGAGCCTCAGCTTCACGATCTGTCCTTCCAGTGAGCACTCAGGGCTGATTTCCTTCAGAATGGAGAGGTTTGATCTTCTTGCAGTCCATGGGACTCTCAAGAGTCTCCTCCAGCACCATAATTCAAAAGCATCAATTCTTCGGTATTCAGCCTTCTTTATGGTCCAGCTTTCACTTCCATACATCACTACTGGGAAAACCATAGCTTTAACTATATGGATCTTTGTTGGCAAGGTGGTGTCTCTGCTTTTTAAGATGCTGTCTAGGTTTGTCATTGCTTTTCTCCCAAGAAGTAGGCGTCTTTTAACTTCGTGGCTGCTGTCACCATGTGCAGTGATCATGGAGCCCAAGAAAGTAAAATCTCTCACTGCCTCCATTTCTTCCCCTTCTATTTGCCAGGAGGTGTTGGGACCAGTGGCCATGATCTTCATTTTTTTTTATGTTGAGCTTCAGACCATATTTTGCGCTCTCCTCTTTCACCCTCAATAAAAGGTTCTTTAATTCCTCCTTACTTTCTGCCATCAGGGTTGTGTCATCTGCGTATCTGAGGTTGTTGATATTTCTTCCGGCAATCTTAATTCCGGGTAGGGATTCATCCAGCCCAGCCTTTCGCATGATGAGTTCTGCATATAAGTTATATAAGCAGGGAGACAAAATACTGCCTTGTCGTACTCCTTTCCCAATTTTGAACCAACCAGTTGTTCCATATCCAGTTCTAACTGTAGCTTCTTGTCCCACATAGAGATTTCTCAGGAGACAGATGAGGTGATCAGGCACTCCCATTTCTTTAAGAACTTGCCATAGTTTGCTGTGGTCAACACAGTCAAAGGCTTCTGCATAGTCAATGAAGCAGAAGTAGATGTCTTTCTGGAACTCTCTAGCTTTCTCCATAATCCAGCGCATGTTTGCAGTTTGGTCTGTGGTTCCTTTGCCTCTTCTAAAACTTACATTAAGAGAAGAAAATGGCTGCAGGAGAGCAGCATGGCAGCCAGAGAGCAGCAAGTGAGAGATCAAGCAAGAGAGAGATCGAGAGAGAGAAAATGGCTGCGTGACTCAATCACGCAGATCACGCAGATCACATGCAGGGGGAGGATGCTCCAGACCAGTGGAACAGGAAGTTACACTGACTGGATGTCCCCTTACCTGTGCCCACTCTAGGGAAATAAGGAATCTTGTACTTGACTCTTCCAAAGGATCACATCCCACAACTACATGATCCTGTGAGCTGCAGCAGCCAGCTCTTATAATTTCTTCTCTACTTTTTGATTGTAATTTGAAGTTAAGTCTTCAAGCTGCTTCACATTTTGTTGTCTTACTTCTTTTCATAGCTGTCAACTTACAGCCTTGAAAATAAGGGACCAGCAGCCAAAATAAGGGACCTGCAGCCTCACCTGTTCCAGGCACTCCAGTCTTCCTGTCCTCCTGCAGTCTGGTCAAACTCATGCTGGTAGCCTCGAGAACACTGTCCAACCAACTTTGTAACCAGAGGTTCAACTGAATAGAATCTGAATCACACGCACCACAAGGCCTATGCAGCCTCAACTTAAGATGGCTCCCCAGCCTGGCTTTGCACTGCAAAGTTTGCGGGAGCACGTGCAACAAAATGGCATCCAGCATTCAAAAAACCCCTCAGCTTGCATTAACTAGCCACACACAAGGCATGCAAGCTCCACCCCCCAGTCGTTCTTAGACTTCTTATTGGGTGAGCAACACAGCCAAGCAACACAGTTGGAGCCTCCCTCCTCCCTGGCTGGCAGGGGGAGGGGAGAGGAGCTGTTTCCTTTGAAATTTAAGGGACATCATTTAAGGGACATCTATCAATAAGGGACAGCAGCGGGACATGGCACTGGAATAAGGGACTGTCCCTTCAAATAAGGGACACTTGACAGCTATGCTTCTTTTTTTTATCACCGTTGGCTTTTAAAAAACCAGATTTTTTAAAATTTTGCAAAGCACCTTGACAACTTTTGTTAGAGGGCAAGCATATAAGTAGAAACAATTAAAAAACACACAAATATTTACCCATCTAACCAATTCCCCCTAAATTGTGGCTATGTAATGTTGACAATGACAAATTCCTATATACCGTATTTTTCACTTGACAAGACACACCAGACCACAAGACACACCTAGTTTTTGGAGGAGGAAAACAAGAAAAAAAAAATATTCTGAATCTCAGAAGCCAGAACAGCAAGAGGGATTGCTGCGCAGTGAAAGCAGCAATCCCTCTTGCTGTTCTGGCTTCTGGGATAGCTGCGCAGCCTGCATTCGCTCCATAAGATGCACACACATTTCCCCTTACTTTTTAGGAGGGAAAAAGTGAGTCTTATAGAGCAAATAATATGGTGTGTGTGTGTGTGTGTGTGTGTGTGTGTGTGTGTGTGTATATATATATATGCAGGTTTTGGTGTCTTCGGGTGTCTTCCCGTGTAAGAGTCGGGGTGTCTGTGCGACGTTTCGACGAGGTCTCACTCGTCATCTTCAGGCTGGTGCTTTCGGCTTCTTGTAACAAGAAGCCGAAAGCACCAGCCTGAAGATGACGAGTGAGACCTCGTCGAAACGTCGCACAGACACCCCGACTCTTACACGGGAAGACACCCGAAGACACCAAAACCTGCATTCCTGTACCCGTGAAAATCTACGAAAGCATATATATATATATATATATATATATATATATATATATATATACACACTGTATATATATAAAAACCAGACAATATCCATATTTATTCACAAGTGATTTCTTCACAATACTTGTTTGCAAGCTCCTCACAAACTGCTGGAGAATTTGACTCCTCCCCTGAAGGATATTTGGAGAAATAGCCTCCCCAATTTTTTCACCCATGATTATTATTTTTTTGGCACAATTGTGGATCAAGATTTAAGAATGTTTAATATTATCCTAAAGGCTCCTACTCCCTCTTCCCTAAAGGACACCTCTTTCTCTAGCCACCAATGTGAAATAACAATAGGATAATTTTCTGATAAAACTGCAGACCCCTAAGTGTCTCTGTTTTCCAGGGACAGTCCCGGATTACAGAAGCCTTCTCGGTTTCTGATTTGATCCTGGAATGTCCCACTTTTCACCAGAGAAATGTTGGAGGGTATGAAATGGTTGGAAAGTTCCAACTTTCCCCAACGAGAATTTTCAGCAAAATCCCTTGCCTCATTTCACCAGGCACAAAGGGCATGGTGAATTCAGGGGATCCATTTTCACTCAGTGAAACTTCTCACCATGTGGCCACCATGTCTCAAGTTATATTTTCAACATGCATGCATTGTGCTCTATAATACAATTCTAAAACCAGAAACGGCCTTGGCCTCCACAGATCATTAACATGAGCATGCCTCAAACAGAACCTATGGAGTTATGGTCATGATTTGGTACACATGGCCTCAAGATGGCACCTCAAGCTTTGCAGTAAAGATGAGGGAAGGCCAGCAGTTAGCACATTTCGTCTTCAAACGAGAATAAACTAATGAGTAGAATATGTAGCTTTTTATTCAACCCACTTCTAGGAATACACTGGGTGGCAAATTTCAGCTGACTTCCTTCTCGCGGCTACAATTCTGAAGCAATACAAGGGTTAAATCTTGTCAAAATGTGACATTGACATAATGCTCTAGTTTTCCTACATCAGCTAGTGTCCACCTCCCCATATCGGGGACATACCTTCCAAAATTTCCCCATCCTATTCCATAATAACAATGATTTTATTATTTATACCCCGCCCACCTGACTGGCTTGCCCCAGCCACTCTGGGCAGCTGACAGCTTCCAGTAACTTCCACATTGGCATGAGGTTGTGTGCACTAACACCCTCCTGATTCCACACATTCCACACTGCTTCACACATTAAACGCTCACTTCCGTCTGAGACTCAGGAAACACCGGGAAAGGAAAGGAAACCGCCATCGGAGGTGGTAACAACGAAACTGACCAATCACTGTGCTAGATTCCAACTCCTACTTCACACATTAAACACCCGCTTCTGTCTGAGACTCAGGAAACACCGTGACAGGAAATGAGGGGTAGCAACGGAACTGACGATTCAAAAATACAAATTTTAAATTTGTTAGTTATTTCTGCCGTTAGACTCACAAAATGATTAGGGGTATGCGTGCCCTTGCATACCCCTGGGGGAAAAAGCACTTTGTAACATGAAGAACTGAACTTAAAAATGAGAAACCAAAATTTACAGAGTCCATTGTCCTTCCATGCTTTCCTCTCACCATCAAGCTGCTTTTTGTTAGGCTACTGTGATATCTCTCTGCTGGGGTGGAGAGGAATTTTTCTCAGCCTTTGGTTCTTTCCCTTCCACATACAGATCATATTCTTCCATTTAATAAGCACATTATTAGGTGCAACATCTGACATTCACTCCTCTTCCCTTGCCCATATCATGCTCTTTTAGGGATATTTCATCCTTGTGTTATTGCCTTCCTCAGCACCACAGGGCGTTTACAACACAAACACATTAGGAAAGCCCTATATCAGCTACCAAGGGCTCGGCTCTGTTGGACAAAATCAGTTCACATTAATAGTATTGAAGGCACAGGGTATTTAGTATGATTTTGGCCTTGCGCCTGGAGTTGCAGCAAGCTCACAGCAACAAAACTGCCTTTGAAATTTTGCTGGTGAAAAGATGTCCTCTCAGGCAACTTAGGAAACTTTGGGATTCCCCACAGTTTATGGAAATTTTGTCTGCAATTCCATTGGTTATAAAAACAACAAATGGATTGCATTAGGTTCTATAACATTTCAGTTAAAATTCAACGATAATTTTTAATTCTTCGTTTCTCCTCTTCCTCAGATGGGGAAATGCAGAGCTTCTTTAGAAGAGTTGAGTGATACTCTTTTTACATGTTGCTGTCTATGTAATTTTCTTTTAAAAAAATAACCTCTCTTGAGTGCCTTAAATGTATTGTGTAAGAGTAGCAACTCCTTGACATCTGATGGAACATGCTTCCCTCGGATATCAAGGAGATAAAGAACTACAGTGCTACCTTCGTTCTCAAACGTAACCCGTTCTGGAAGTCCATTTCAAAACCAAAGCGTCCCAAAACAAAGGCACGCTTTCCCATAGAAAGCAATGCAAAACGGATTAATCCGTTCTAGATTTTTTAAAACAACCTCTAAAACAACAATTTAACATGAATTTTACTATCTAACAAGACCACTGATCCATAAAATGAAAGCAATAATCAATGTACTGTAATACAAAATAAATAAGACAATATTGTAGATGATAAAAATTGAAATGAATTCTTTTTCTTACCTGAACTGATGATAGTCATCGTCTGAATGGAGGGCTTTTATCCATTTCCGCAGTCACACAAACAAATGAACCAAAAAAGCCTCAAAAACAAAAACGCAACATAAATAGCAAAGACAAAAGTGCCAAACTTAATCCATTCCGGAGGTCCGTTTGACTCCCAAAATGTTCAAAAATCAAGGCGCAGCTTCTGATTGATGCAGACGCCCCGGAAACAATAGCCAACAAGCGCATCAGACGTTCGGCTTCCGAAAAATGTTCAAAAACCGCAACACTTTCTTCCGAATTGTTGGCGTTTGAGAACCAAGATACCACTGTACACAACTTTTAGAAGACATCTGAAGGCAGCCCTGTATCAGGAGGTTTTTAATGTTTGACATTTTATTATGTTTTTATATTTTGCTGGAAGCTGCCCAAAGTGGCTGGAGACACCTAGCCAGATGGACAATAAAATTATTCAAAATAAAAAAATTCCTTCCAGTAGCACCTTAAAGACCAACTAAGTTAGTTCTTGGTATGAGCTTTCGTGTGCATGCACACTTCTTCAGATACCTGAAGAAGTGTGCATGCACACGAAAGCTCATACCAAGAACTAACTTAGTTGGTCTTTAAGGTGCTACTGGAAGGAATTTTTTTATTTTGACTATGGCAGACCAACACGGCTACCTATCTGTAAATAAAATTATTGTTGTTGTTTTTGTTAGCTCAGGTCACCTTAAGGCAGGTCCCCAGTTCCTATCAGCCTCAGACACCATGTCCAAACATTTGGATGGAGCCTCGTTGGCTATGTTTGCTTTTTGATAAGGGTGACTATCTATGAGAGGAATGGATTCATTATGGACTGCAACAGCACTCCTACCTGTGCTGCTTCTTGCTGCTTCAGAAATCACCCAGGCACAGAAGAAGAAGAAGAAGAAGAAGAAGAAGAAGAAGAAGAAGAAGAAGAAGAAGAAGAAGAAGAAATTGTGTTGGAAAAATTCATGACTGTCATTAGTTCCTCCAGCCACACAGATGAGTTGGTAGAAGGTAGCTGCTGCTATAATCACTAGTTTAAAAAGTGGATTTTCAAAACCAAAGGATAGTTTTCTGCAAATATATTTGCAGGAAGTAAAAAAAAACCAAAAAACACCCAGTTTTTTCATGAAGGGCTGCTGAAGCGTTTATTAGAAAGGAATCTATTAGCAATATGGATCCCATGTTTTGTTCTGTTTTGTCTATATGCTGAATGAAAGAAAACATAAGGCTCCAGTTCTGCCAACAGTTATACTTTCATATGAAAGAGAGAGAAAATTGGGGCATCTCATCTTTGTGGACTACCCCACTGGAATGTTCTTCAGTTTAATTTCCTTCCTTGCCAGCAATTCGTCTAACCTTCAAAGGATGTTTTTGTCCCAGTCCCCACAAATCTAAGCATAGTATTTCACTTCATCAGTAATTTGTACACTTTGAAATATTGGTGATTTTTAACTGATTGATGACTGTTGTGTTTTATACGAATTTGAACACTCGTTAAGAACAGAATTAGTTGTAGTATTTGGATTAACGGAAGCTATCTTGAATATTGTTATATTAGAAGATGGAGGGTAAACAAGAAAATATATAGGATGCACACTGAAAATTTCTAAAAACACGGTAAGCAGACACTCGGTTTTGCAAGCATGTCTAACGCTTTTAAAACAAGCTTTGCACGGAAATAATTAACTCTTGTCAAGAATGTTATCTGTCAGATAGTTAGAAGGACAAAGGCTGATTTGGAGAGTAGAGTTTGCTGTGGTGTGAAAGGAGATCATGATGGAAGAACTTTCTTCAACTTTTGACAGTGAGAACTGTTCTAACTCTACAATTCTATGATTCTATGAAAAAGTTGCAGGCTGCAAAGATAGAGTAAGAGCCGCGGAGGATTTCTGCTTGAATCCCAAACTGTGGCTGTGGTAGAAACGAGATCTCTTTGGGGTGTTCATGTTGTGAACCCCACCATCATAGGCTCATATTATATGTGTGTGTGTAAATAAACCATTGTTATAAGAATTCTAAGGTCTCAAAAATAAAATAAATATTCATAAATGTGCAAGGCAAACGCACAGATAAGTATATAAACCATGTGGCTGAAATAGTACAGGAGAACCACCCTGAAGCCATTTCAACTCTCAGGTTGACCTCAAATGTTTCTCTGCAGGGAGAGGGCAGAGGTTTTCCAATTGTCTTTGGACGGTAGGGGCTTATACCTCACTTTTCAAATGCAGTCTGGCAAGTGACTGTTGCGCTGAGCACACTATCAATATGTGTGCAATTCTGGGCTGCATCAATAGGAGTATAGCATCTAGATCAAGGGAGGTAATAGTGCCACTGTATTCTGCTCTGGTCAGACCTCACCTGGAGTACTGTGTCCAGTTCTGGGCACCACAATTCAAGAAGGACACTGACAAACTGGAACGTGTCCAGAGGAGGGCAACCAAAATGGTCAAAGGCCTGGAAACGATGCCTTATGAGGAACGGCTAAGGGAGCTGGGCATGTTTAGCCTGGAGAAGAGGAGGTTAAGGGGTGATATGATAGCCATGTTCAAATATATAAAAAGATGTCACATAGAGGAGGGAGAAAGGTTGTTTTCTGCTGCTCCAGAGAAGCGGACACAGAGCAATGGATCCAAACTACAAGAAAGAAGATTCCGCCTAAACATTAGGAAGAACTTCCTGACAGTAAGAGCTGTTCGACAGTGGAATTTGCTGCCAAGGAGTGTGGTGGAGTCTCCTACTTTGGAGGTCTTTAAGCAGAGGCTTGACAACCATATGTCAGGAGTGCTCTGGTGGTGTTTCCTGCTTGGCAGGGGGTTGGACTCGATGGCCCTTGCGGTCTATTCCAACTCTATGATTCTATGATTCTATGTAAGAGATTCAGGAACTAAATATTTACCATCTCAAAGGAATGACCAGGCATTATCAAGTAAACGGGAAGGTAAACGGTGTTTCTGCGCGCTGCTCTGGTTTGCCAGAAGCGGCTTAGTCATGCTGGCTACGCCGGCTCCCTCGGCCAATAAAGCGAAATGAGCGTCACAACCCCAGAGTCGGCCATGACTGGACCTAATGGTCAGGGGTCCCTTTACCCTTTACCTTTAAGGCATTATCAAGTATCCTGGCAGACAGGAGAGAAGCAACACCCCCAAATTTCTGCTGGAGACCGCCTCCTTCTGTGATGTATGTATGATATTTTTGGGGGGGTCTTGGGCTACAGGGTGGGCAATTTCAAAAGTCTATACAAGGGCTTGTGCACCTTTGATCAGGGTTCTCCTGCCTCCTGCGTGTGGTGAGTGGATACCATGTAGCAACAGTTTATTTTCCTTTAATAAAGACCAGGCTTACTAATCGCTTTGCTTCTCAATATATTCTGGTTTGGCCTCTGTTATTTTCTCCTACCGATAGGGAACCCACTAAGGACTCTGTACGGGTTCTGGAATACCCCACAAGGGAAAAGGGGCAGGTTTTCCCCCCTTATAAAACCATATCTCATCAAGACACCATGGTCTCCACTGTGCCTCATTTCCAAAAGGAAGCATGAATTCTTAGCACCAAGAGACAGCTATTAGGTATGTTTTCCCCAACGCAGAAAAAAAGAAGAAGTAAACTAGATACGGTACTTGATTTTGCAAAAATAATCTGGGTACCGCCCTGTTGCTTGATTTTCTGAACCTACCCCACTATCAAGCCTCGTTTTCTGAACCACAGCGACTCCTTGGTTTTTCCAGATAGTCAATTTTAGGTCCACCTCCCCTTCTGCAGAGTAACTTCTCCTTCAGCACATCTCACTCCTTTTTCTCTCACCTGCAGGCAGTTCACAGATTGCCATCACAGCTGACCTTTTCCACTCAAGTTTTTCTTGTTGGACACAAATAGTATCACTTGCGGCTGTTGTAGGCACTGTGAGGGCTTTGAGAGACAAGTTTCCATGACTACCCTTATGTTCAGTGGTGCCAAGTAAATGTTGTTAGTCTGCAGCTACTTATAAATCCCGAGTTTTCCCACATACCTTGTGGTGATGTGTTTCCAGAACTCCAAAGAGTCCATTGTTAGACTGATGGCGTTCGTTAATTAGGCACAATCGCAGTGCTGTGTTTAACCTTACATAAGCAGTGTCTGAAACTAATAATGAATGGGAAAATATTTCGATTTTGGGATATGATCAGGACGCTGAGGGAGCAACCTTAACACCTGGTATAATGTGGGGAAAGGAGTTTGAAATCTAGCGCTACGTCTGATTTGTACCTGCTTCATCTCACAGGGGTGGCTGTGCATGACGAAACAGCAAAAGAGAATTTTAACTATAAATGACAGAGACTATTTACCTTGCTTTGCTTAAAATCTACCCCATACCTGAGGGAAGCTGCAAGCACAAATGACATGTACAGCTCTGCCCAATGAGAATGTGTGATGAACAGCCAGCCCTGTGAGTCTCTGCATGCATCTATCAGGCCATAGAGAAAAATATTCTGTGGAAAGCAGTGAGATTGCTTTGGCTCAGTACATATCCTGGGCCATAATTTAAACCATAGTTTAAAACAAACCATGGTTTAATGCGAATGAGCAGCATGCGGGTGGCACTGAGCCTCTCGGGCTTGCCAAGGTCAGCGGTTCGAATCCATGCGAAGGGGTGAGCTCCTGTTGCTCTGTCCCAGCTCCTGCCAACCTAGCAGTTCGAAAGCACGTCAAAGTGCAAGTAGATAAATAGGTACCACTACGGCGGGAAGGTAAATGGCGTTTCTGTGCACTCTGGCTTCCATCACGGCGTCCCGTTGCGCCAGAAGCGGTTTAGTCATGCTGGTCACATGACCCAGAACGCTGTCTGTGGACAAATGCCGGCCCCCTTTGGCCTAAAAGTGAGATGAGCACCGCAACCTCATAGTCGCCTTTGACTGGACTTAACTGTCCAGGGTCTATGGGGGGGTGGAGTGAGAAATGTCCCTCTTTTCATCTGAGGAATGTTAGAGGGTATGCTGCTTTAATAGGAAAGTGTTTGGAGGTCCCGAGCCTCAAGGAGGTTAGATTGGTCTCAACTAGGGCCAGGGCCTTTTCAGTACTGGCCCCGACGTGGTGGAACGCTCTGTCACAAGAGACCAGGGCCCTGCAGGACTTGACATCTTTCTGCAGGGCCTGCAAGACAGAGCTGTTCCGCCTGGCCTTTGGTTTGGACTCAGTCTGACCCTTATGTTTCCCTCCGCTTACGGTCTTGATTTATCAATTATTTTAAAATGAGGCTGCATTTTAAATTGCATTTTAACCTGCATTTTAAATTGCCCCCCTCTTTCCCCCCCCATTACGTTTTTTACTGTGATTTTATTGGTGTTGACCGCCCTGAGCCCGGCTCTGGGTGGGGAGGGCGGGGTATAAATATTATTATTATTATTATTATTATTATTATTATTATTATTATTATTATTTTTAGAAACATATTTTTTTCTGGAAGCAAGTAACATGGACATAAGTGCTAAACTTCTGCTATACTCCTGGATGTGACTTTTACATCATGTGAAAGTTCAGATACAGTACAGAAACATCAGGGAAACGGAATAAACTTCTGTGTGAATGCAGCCTTTGTTTTGGCAGCGATCTCGTCCACCCATCCTGTTAAACCATGTCTTAAATGAACTTTAGTTAATATTTCAATCCAGTACAGTTACCTAACTGTGGTTTGCTCACAAAAAGAAGGCAGTATCGTGTTGTGGGGTCCGATCTTTTAAGAAGATTGTCATTTTTTCACACAATTTAACCAGTTGCTGATGTAAATTATTGAATATGGTTTTTTTAAAAAAAAATTAAAAAAAATATAGGGATCTTTCACCAGTAAAGCACACCCTTTCTTGAAAAACCACAGTGTGCATTTTAATCTGCACCAAGGAGCCAAAAGTGCTTAGAAAGATCCTGAGTCTGAGAAAGGCGAACGTTATACAGTGGTGCCCCGCAAGACGAATGCCTCGCAAGACGGAAAACTCGCTAGACGAAAGAGTTTTCCGTTTTGGAGGTGCTTCGCAAAACGAATCTCCTATGGGCTTGCTTCACAAGACGACAATGTATTGCAAGTTCCTGCTTTTTTCCCCCTCCCCACTTTTTATAAGCCGCTAAGCCGCTTATCAGCTGATCCGATCAGCAGATAAGCCGCTAAAAGCCTCTAAAAGCCTCTAATAGCGCTAATCCGCTAATCCTTCAATGGGCTTGCTTTGCAAGACGAGAAAAACCACTAGACGAAGAGAATCACAGAACGGATTCTTTTCGTCTTGCGAGGCACCACTGTATCCTTGCTCCAAGGAGAGTGCTGAACTAAAGATGACTAATTTCACTAGATTTGTCCCATCAAGTTCTCAGGAAGCCATGATTGTCACCATTTAGGATTATTGTTATTCCTCTCCTGATTTAAAAACTGCTCTGCCCTCAATCTCACAGAAGACTTGACCTTTTTCCCTCCATCTCTTTTCAAAGACAGGCCCAATGACTTTGGGTTTCCTTTCGTTCGTTGTGTCTTACAGCAGCGTATGTCAAGCACGCCGAAATAATTCACCTGGTCATCACTGCTGTAGATAATATTCATGCCAATAATGAGTCTGACAATCCAGAGGGAGTCTCTCATGCGAGATGAAATAGCTAAAGTGGTTCCGTGAAATATTGCTTCCAAAGGAGAGCCTGAATGTCAATATATAGATACACATGTCCATACAGGCATTGTGCTGTGCCAGACGCGGCTCAAAAAGATTTTGTTTGTGCTGACTAAATCTCTCTCTCAACAAATGGGATCTGCAACAAAGTGTTGCAGCGTGGAATGCTCACTGTTCAAAGATTCCAACCACACCGTTCCATCCCAGTGCCTTTCTACTGTATTGGACCGAATATAAGCTGCACTTTCCCCCCTCCAAATTCTGACTGTGAAAAGTTAAAATGCGGCTTATATTCGGAGCTGAGCACTGGCACCGGCTGGGGGAGTGGAGTACCGAATGCTGTCGCCGAACGCCCCCCCCCGTCCCCTACGGTAGTGCCAGAAGGCGGGCCGCATCCTCAAATAAGCCTTGAATTTTAAAGGTGTGGCTTATTTGTGGGTGCGGCTTATAGTCTGGCCAATACAGTACTTTTCTGTGCACTCAAACTATCAGTCTGCATTTTATGGCCACTGCATATGCTCTCAATCCTCATGAGGTTTTTTTTGGGGGGGAACCCCCCCCCTGCACATCATGGGCTGTTCCAAAATACTTTTTCAAACTTGTGTACTCGCATGGGTGCTGTTGCTTTTGGTTCTATAAAGAACAATGCACACAAGTGGGACATTAGAAACATAGGGGATAAGAACTTATGCTATATCCAACTTGTATCCAATGTTAGCTCTAATCAGAACAGAGTTAATTGACATCCCAGTGGTACCTCGGGTTACATACGCTTCAGGTTACAGACGCTTCAGGTTACAGACTCTGTGAACCCAGAAATAGTACCTCGGGTTAAGAACTTTGCTTCAGGATGAGAACAGAAATTGCGCGGCAGCAGCGGGAGGCCCCATTAGCTAAAGTGGTGCTTCAGGTTAAGAACAGTTTCAGGATAAGAATGAACCTCCAGAACGAATTAAGTTCTTAACCCGAGGTACCACTGTACAGTCGTACCTTGGAAGTTGAATGGAATCCGTTCCGGAAGTCGGTTTGACTTCCAAAACGTTCGGAAACCAAAGCACGGATTCCAATTGGCTGTGGAAGGCCCGTCGGACTTTCGGGTTCCAAATAACGTTCGCAAACTGAAACACTCATTTCCAGGTTAGCGGTGTTTGGGAGCCAAGGTTCAGGATCCAAGGTACGACTGTATTATTATTATTATTATTATTATTATTATTATTATTACTTCTTCTGGGACCATATTGATTGTTTGTTTTGTGGCTACAGGCTGAAAGCTTGTACAAAAACCTCAGGTTTTCGATTGCTTTTCAGCAACCAGATTAAAACTGATATGACAGTACTAAATCCGTAAGGTGCTGAACGAGGTATCACCTTTGTTATGTATGTACTGAAGTTCTCACCCTGGGATAGCAGGGGGATACTGTAGATAGTTTTCACTCAGGTCCGCATATGCAAATAAGGAATTGAAAGTGACGTTCAGTGATTGGATAGTTACAGAAAGTTGTTACTGTTGCTTTGTAGTTGAGGTCTATATAAGCAGGCTGGCTGAACCCTTCAGTTCAGTTCTCTTCTGGCCTGTTAATAAACAAGAGCTGTCTGAAGAATCGCTGTGTCGTCTGATATGTTCACCCACAACTTAACAATCTGTGTTGGGTTTTTGTCTTGAATATTGTCACGAGCCTCAAGACCTTGGGCTGGGTTCATAAAAGCAGGGAGTTCTGTTACTGTTCAGATAATACGAAGGTTGTCTGAGGCACCGAAGGGGGGGTTTACGCCTCAGAGTGGTTTCAGAAAGGAGAAAGCCAAGTTGGTCATTAACATTGAACTGTAATTTGTTTTCCCTCCCCCCCTTAGTGTTATTTTTAATGAGTTCAAGACTGAGCTGACTCACCTTGCAGATGCCGCTGCGGCTGAGGATGACTCCACATTCTCAAAAGACTTGAAAGCACGCAGAAGAGAAACCAACCCAACTCTCAGCTTTCTGCATGTACCAACAGAATTGGGAGAAAACACACAGATATATCCCTATTCCTCCTTAGGCTAATGTGGTCTTTTCAGCTGTACTCTGATCTGCTAGTGTGTTCTAAGTATCTATCCCAGAACGATTGGGTCTGTGAATTTGGCTCAACAATATTGGGGTTTTTTTTGGCTTTAAACGTCTCTCTCTCTCTCTCTCTCTCTCTCTCTCTCTCTCTCTCTCTCTCTCTTTTTGGATAACATTTTATTGATTTTCCAAATATAACAAAACCAGGGGGGGGGCAGAAAGGGGAAAAATCGTAACCAAATTAAACCATATTTTTTTGGTCGACTTCCCTCTACTCCCTCTCTTGGTTCCATTATAATATACTTGTTCATGCACGTCCATAAAACCTTATATACTTAACAATCCAATTTTAAAATCTTCTTCATCTTATTACAAGTGACTTTTAAAAGTTATACTGATGTAAGAATCTATACACAAAGCTTTAAAAAAATTGCATTAAACAGTTGCCCTTTTTTTGTAATAATTTGTCCTGCATAGTTCAGTAGTTTATTTTGCCAATCTTCTTCTTTATCTTCTTTGGCGAGGCTTGTTTGTTCCATAGGGCTTGCTGGTCTTGGCCTGGAATCCAATCTCAGAAAGTATTTCACTCAAACAATCCATCAAGTCCTATAAATCTCAATATCATAACTTCAATTTTTTTAAACAACAATAATTTCCCATATTTTCCTCAGATCTTTATGTCTTTTCCCAGGCCTTTTTGATTTTTTTTACATTGCCACCACATAAGGTTGCCTCGTAAACCTTTTGCCCTTCCTACTTTTTTTTCCTCTGGCACATTCAAAGCCTCCTAAATCATTTCACACGAGGTACCATCTTTATCAGTCATGTCCTCCCATATCATTTCACATCGAATTTCATTTTTGTCTTTGACTATTTTTATTTCCCCTTGTATTTTCCTCAGACGTCGCTTGTCTACCAGTCCAGGCTTTAAACTTCTCAATAGCCACTGCTTGGAAGTGTTCTAAGAAAAAACTGCTCCTTTTCCCTTATGGGGTATCCAAGAGCCTGTATAGAGTCCTTAAGTGGGTTCCCTATTAGTAGGAGAAAATAACAGAGGCCAACCAGAGAATAGTGAGAAGCAAAGCAGCTAGTAAGCTTGATGTTTATTGATCTGTTGCAACAGGGTCCTCACTCACCACACGCAGGAGAGAGGAGGAACCCAGAACAATGGTGCGCAAGCCCTTATATAGACTTTTGAAATTGCCCACCTTGTAGCCCAAGACCACCCTCCTAAAACATCATACATACATCACAGAAGGAGGTGGTCTACAGCAGAAATCCTGTTTGACAGGATACCTGATAATGGTCACTTTCCTGGGCAGTCTGGCCATTCTTTTATGATGGTAAAGGTAAAGGACTCCTGACAGTTAAGTCCAGTCGTGAATGACTCTGGGGTTGCGGCGCTCATCTCACTTTGCTGGCCGAGGGAGCCGACATTTGTCCGCAGACAGTTTTTCCGGGTCATGTGGCCAGCATGACTAACCCGCTTCTGGCAAAACCAGAGCAGCACACAGAAACACTGTTTACCTTCCCACCAGAGTGGTACCTATTTATCTACTTGCACTTTGATGTGCTTTCGAACTGCTAGGTTGGCAGGAGCAGGGACCGAACAAAGGGAGCTCACCCCATCGCAGGGATTCGAACCGCCAACCTTCTGATCAGCAAGCCCAAGAGGCTCAGTGGTTTAGACCACAGCGCCACCCATGTCGCCTTTGTGATGGTAAATGGTAAATACTTTAATTCCTGAATCCAAGTCACAGGCTCGCCCTATTCATCCACAAATATGCCCTTAAGATAGGATTTGTAAGCAAAAGGCAATGGGGAGGCTTTGCCATTTCCTTCCTCCTTGCAGAGAAATATTTGAGGTCAATTTGGGAGAGTCAAAATGGCTTCAGGATTGCTCTCCTGTACTATTTCAGACACGTGGTTTACATACTTATGTATGTGTTTGCCTTGTACATTTATGAACATTTAATTTATAGTTGAGACCTTAGAATTCTTATAACAGAAGAATGGGTCAAACCTAAACAATCCTTCTTCCTCTCTGAGTTAATAATGAGATTGCCATGAGCATCTATTTCGTAATGTTTTAGTTTAGTTTTAATTGTATTGGCTGTTTTTAAAACAAACAAACAAACAAACTTTTTTTTTGCTGTTTTAATTGTGCATCGCCTTGAGATGATTCTCTAGAAGGTGCTTAATAAGTTAGTAATAATAACGAAGTTAATGCTGTAATCTTCTCCAACACACAGGGATGAGGCAGAAATTCAAAATCCAAATACCTGACAACGTCCCGGTCAGTGAATGGTGTCCCATTCACTGAAATATATGGATCTGAATGGTTAATGGATCCGCTGCTGAGTTATGATTTATTTCTCCTGTCTCAAGATGGGTTTGCCATATCTGACTGCAACTACTATGAGAAACTGAATTTTATCACCTATTTTGCAAAATGTCGTTTTTAGGAGCTGGAGGAAATTTACAAGCAGCAGCTCTGAAATCCAATGGCCTCAAACATATTTGGGATTTAATTTGTTCTTTAGACTTGTTTGGAAAGCGTGTTCTCACTAGCAGAGAGCACGTGTTGCGGTTGGGGAGCAGGCCACCATCATGACTAGGCAAATTTGGGGACCCCAAGCAGGTAAAGGGTTAATTGGGTTGCTGGGGATTTTTGTATGTTGCTAATTTGGAGGAGGGGTCAGAGTCTATAAATTGAGGAGTTAGACTAGGGGACGTCCTCTTGGCCGTTTTGCATTGGATCACCCGCCCCCCTCCCTTTTTATAGGGTGGTTCTTGGGTTCATTTGACCTTGCTATGCCTGTCATGGGGTCGTTCGCCTTTGAGCGGGGGCCTGGTAGGAATTTTGCCATTTGGCTGATTGGCTGTTGCCATTTGGTTTTTGCCTACTGCGTAGCAAATCGTCACAACTTGTAAGGTTGGCGGTTAGGCATTGGTTAAATTGGTGCTTGGAGGGGTAAGGTGCCTATCCCTCCAAATGATGCAAATGGGAATTCCGTTAAAGGAATCCAGGGGCTTGCCATTCTTTCGTCCTTGTCCATGGTGCCGGGCTTGGGCCGTGCAAGCCCCACCGGAACATGAGGGTGAGAGGTGTTGGACTGAATTCCCAGCCTCATTTCTCCCCAATACTTGTTTCCCACGCTGGCTTCCGGTGGTGCCCGGAAGTTTCAGCTCTGTCCTCGGGGGCAAGGACAGATAGTCATAACCAATGCCTAAGCAACCACTCACATTTTCTGTATTTGAATAAAGTTGTGGCCAAAATTTATGCCAAAAACCTTAAACAAAAATTAACGTGTGCTGTGTGAATTTTCGGGGGGTGGCACTGCGGAACTCAACACGCAATAGATACGCATGGGTATATGGTAGGAGGCGTGGCGTGTGACTGTGTTCGTTAAGAACAATGCCGGATTTACATATAAGCTAAACAAGCTATAGCTTAGGGCCCCACTCTCTTGGGGGCCCCAAAAAAAATTTTAAGGGGAAAAACCTGGATGTACATTTCCAACATATATAAAAATAAAATAAAATACAGCAACAGTGTTTTGTGTTGTGTAGGCTCTATGATTGTATTTCAGTTCAACAATTACTTTGATAAAATACGTATTTTGTTATGTGCAAATGGCTTTAGATACCTATTAGGTCCATAAATTACTATATAGCATATATTCAAAACAAAAACAGCGACAATTTGTTGTTGACAAAGGACAGCTGGACATATAAAGGGCCCCATTACCTTCAGTAGCTTAGGGCCTCATCAAACCTATATCTGGCCCTGGTTAAGAATGAAAAGCATGGTATGCTTAAGTTTATATGGTTGTGAATGTTGCATTAGTTGCAAAGATCATAAGCATTGGTATCAATTCCAGGGGGCCGTGTGTGCTTCAGCACCCACAATAATACATTTGTGGGCGCCAGCCCCCACCCAAGTCAATGGGTGTAACGATCTCAGGCAGGCAAGCAAGCTCCGATAAGAATGAATGAGTCTCTGGCAGTTTTAGGGCACATTTAGTTACAATTAACATCCAGAGAGCGGCTCCGAGCCTGCCACTCTCAGCTACGAGTTGGTCACTCTGAGTCTCCAGCCCTTTCGCAGCATGAAGGCCGCCAAAGTCCAGTCCTTCCTCTCTTGTACTTCCATTGCATTTTAACCCTTTCAGCTCTTCTGGTTTGGGGAGAAGTTGGGTGGACTCCCCTCCCCCACTCTCAGACGAAGAGCCCTCTAAACACTGCCTCCCTCCTAGTTGCATAGCAACCCCCTCAAAGCCATCTATCTCCTCCCCTCCCTCTGCCTGCGGGCTTTCCGAGTCTGCTGCTGTATCTGAGTCTGGGAACTTTTGATGAACAGTGGCCCAACTAACCCACTCCTGATGTCTGTGGCTGCGACCCCTCGTCTCCAGAGTCAGATTCTGGCTTCCTCTGTACAGTGGTACCTCTTGTTAAGGACTTAATTTGTTCTGGAAGTCCGTTCTTAACCTGAAACTGTTCTTAACCTGAGCTAATGGGGCCTCCCGCTACCACTGCACCACCGCCACACGATTTCTCTTCTGAAAGTTAACCTGAAACTGTTCTTAACCTGAGGTACCACTTTAGCTAATGGGGCTTCCCGCTGCCGCGCAATTTCTGTTCTCATCCTGAAGCAAAGTTCTTAACCCGAGGTACTATTTCTGGGTTAGCAGAGTCTGTAACCTGAGGCGTCTGTAACCTGAAGCGTCTGTAACCTGAAGCATCTGTAACCCAAGGTACCACTGTATTGGCATTCCTTCATCTCCGGAGTCAGACTCTTCCTAGGCGTTTGATCCAGCCACGTCCCTGACAATGGGTGGAGTTGAAACCCTTCCCTGCTGTCCACTTCTCTTCACATGAGGGAGGAGGAGCTGCAGTGTCTGGCTTTGCTTACTTTTCCTCTTCCGCCTCTTCCTGGCCCATGAGGGACACGGAGGAAGAGGAGCTTCCGCCGCCGGCCGGTGCATGTGACGTCACACGCACTACATGCAGGCACACACATGCGATGTTGCAAGTCCGTGCTCCATTGCCGGCACCCATAATCTTCGTCGCAAGATGGCACCTATAAGTCACCAGAAAGCTTCCTTCCAGCTCAGTTGAAAGCAATGTGCTTTGTGGCATACCTGACACTGCAAGCC